>NW_027472586.1:9360000-10647298 GCF_030347505.1 Rhynchophorus ferrugineus | reverse complement strand
GTTACTACCAGTGTATACTCTGTGATTATATATGTGATTTCTGCCTAATGCATTTGCCATAACATATTTACAAGTCCATGTAATGCATTTTACTTTCATTTGAAAACATATTTATCTTTTTACGTTTAGTTCTTGTTTCCTTAGATGGTGTATTTCCTTGTCAAGCCGTTTTGATATCACTTTATTTCTTATATCTTCTGTTACTACCAGTGTATACTCTGTGATTATATATGTGATTTCTGCCTAATGCATTTGCCATAACATATTTACAAGTCCATGTAATGCATTTTACTTTCATTTGAAAACATATTTATCTTTTTACGTTTAGTTCTTGTTTCCTTAGATGGTGTATTTCCTTGTCAAGCCGTTTTGATATCACTTTATTTCTTATATCTTCTGTTACTACCAGTGTATACTCTGTGATTATATATGTGATTTCTGCCTAATGCATTTGCCATAACATATTTACAAGTCCATGTAATGCATTTTACTTTCATTTGAAAACATATTTATCTTTTTACGTTTAGTTCTTGTTTCCTTAGATGGTGTATTTCCTTGTCAAGCCGTTTTGATATCACTTTATTTCTTATATCTTCTGTTACTACCAGTGTATACTCTGTGATTATATATGTGATTTCTGCCTAATGCATTTGCCATAACATATTTACAAGTCCATGTAATGCATTTTACTTTCATTTGAAAACATATTTATCTTTTTACGTTTAGTTCTTGTTTCCTTAGATGGTGTATTTCCTTGTCAAGCCGTTTTGATATCACTTTATTTCTTATATCTTCTGTTACTACCAGTGTATACTCTGTGATTATATATGTGATTTCTGCCTAATGCATTTGCCATAACATATTTACAAGTCCATGTAATGCATTTTACTTTCATTTGAAAACATATTTATCTTTTTACGTTTAGTTCTTGTTTCCTTAGATGGTGTATTTCCTTGTCAAGCCGTTTTGATATCACTTTATTTCTTATATCTTCTGTTACTACCAGTGTATACTCTGTGATTATATATGTGATTTCTGCCTAATGCATTTGCCATAACATATTTACAAGTCCATGTAATGCATTTTACTTTCATTTGAAAACATATTTATCTTTTTACGTTTAGTTCTTGTTTCCTTAGATGGTGTATTTCCTTGTCAAGCCGTTTTGATATCACTTTATTTCTTATATCTTCTGTTACTACCAGTGTATACTCTGTGATTATATATGTGATTTCTGCCTAATGCATTTGCCATAACATATTTACAAGTCCATGTAATGCATTTTACTTTCATTTGAAAACATATTTATCTTTTTACGTTTAGTTCTTGTTTCCTTAGATGGTGTATTTCCTTGTCAAGCCGTTTTGATATCACTTTATTTCTTATATCTTCTGTTACTACCAGTGTATACTCTGTGATTATATATGTGATTTCTGCCTAATGCATTTGCCATAACATATTTACAAGTCCATGTAATGCATTTTACTTTCATTTGAAAACATATTTATCTTTTTACGTTTAGTTCTTGTTTCCTTAGATGGTGTATTTCCTTGTCAAGCCGTTTTGATATCACTTTATTTCTTATATCTTCTGTTACTACCAGTGTATACTCTGTGATTATATATGTGATTTCTGCCTAATGCATTTGCCATAACATATTTACAAGTCCATGTAATGCATTTTACTTTCATTTGAAAACATATTTATCTTTTTACGTTTAGTTCTTGTTTCCTTAGATGGTGTATTTCCTTGTCAAGCCGTTTTGATATCACTTTATTTCTTATATCTTCTGTTACTACCAGTGTATACTCTGTGATTATATATGTGATTTCTGCCTAATGCATTTACCATAACATATTTACAAGTCCATGTAATGCATTTTACTTTCATTTGAAAACATATTTATCTTTTTACGTTTAGTTCTTGTTTCCTTAGATGGTGTATTTCCTTGTCAAGCCGTTTTGATATCACTTTATTTCTTATATCTTCTGTTACTACCAGTGTATACTCTGTGATTATATATGTGATTTCTGCCTAATGCATTTACCATAACATATTTACAAGTCCATGTAATGCATTTTACTTTCATTTGAAAACATATTTATCTTTTTACGTTTAGTTCTTGTTTCCTTAGATGGTGTATTTCCTTGTCAAGCCGTTTTGATATCACTTTATTTCTTATATCTTCTGTTACTACCAGTGTATACTCTGTGATTATATATGTGATTTCTGCCTAATGCATTTACCATAACATATTTACAAGTCCATGTAATGCATTTTACTTTCATTTGAAAACATATTTATCTTTTTACGTTTAGTTCTTGTTTCCTTAGATGGTGTATTTCCTTGTCAAGCCGTTTTGATATCACTTTATTTCTTATATCTTCTGTTACTACCAGTGTATACTCTGTGATTATATATGTGATTTCTGCCTAATGCATTTGCCATAACATATTTACAAGTCCATGTAATGCATTTTACTTTCATTTGAAAACATATTTATCTTTTTACGTTTAGTTCTTGTTTCCTTAGATGGTGTATTTCCTTGTCAAGCCGTTTTGATATCACTTTATTTCTTATATCTTCTGTTACTACCAGTGTATACTCTGTGATTATATATGTGATTTCTGCCTAATGCATTTACCATAACATATTTACAAGTCCATGTAATGCATTTTACTTTCATTTGAAAACATATTTATCTTTTTACGTTTAGTTCTTGTTTCCTTAGATGGTGTATTTCCTTGTCAAGCCGTTTTGATATCACTTTATTTCTTATATCTTCTGTTACTACCAGTGTATACTCTGTGATTATATATGTGATTTCTGCCTAATGCATTTACCATAACATATTTACAAGTCCATGTAATGCATTTTACTTTCATTTGAAAACATATTTATCTTTTTACGTTTAGTTCTTGTTTCCTTAGATGGTGTATTTCCTTGTCAAGCCGTTTTGATATCACTTTATTTCTTATATCTTCTGTTACTACCAGTGTATACTCTGTGATTATATATGTGATTTCTGCCTAATGCATTTACCATAACATATTTACAAGTCCATGTAATGCATTTTACTTTCATTTGAAAACATATTTATCTTTTTACGTTTAGTTCTTGTTTCCTTAGATGGTGTATTTCCTTGTCAAGCCGTTTTGATATCACTTTATTTCTTATATCTTCTGTTACTACCAGTGTATACTCTGTGATTATATATGTGATTTCTGCCTAATGCATTTGCCATAACATATTTACAAGTCCATGTAATGCATTTTACTTTCATTTGAAAACATATTTATCTTTTTACGTTTAGTTCTTGTTTCCTTAGATGGTGTATTTCCTTGTCAAGCCGTTTTGATATCACTTTATTTCTTATATCTTCTGTTACTACCAGTGTATACTCTGTGATTATATATGTGATTTCTGCCTAATGCATTTACCATAACATATTTACAAGTCCATGTAATGCATTTTACTTTCATTTGAAAACATATTTATCTTTTTACGTTTAGTTCTTGTTTCCTTAGATGGTGTATTTCCTTGTCAAGCCGTTTTGATATCACTTTATTTCTTATATCTTCTGTTACTACCAGTGTATACTCTGTGATTATATATGTGATTTCTGCCTAATGCATTTACCATAACATATTTACAAGTCCATGTAATGCATTTTACTTTCATTTGAAAACATATTTATCTTTTTACGTTTAGTTCTTGTTTCCTTAGATGGTGTATTTCCTTGTCAAGCCGTTTTGATATCACTTTATTTCTTATATCTTCTGATACTACCAGTGTATACTCTGTGATTATATATGTGATTTCTGCCTAATGCATTTACCATAACATATTTACAAGTCCATGTAATGCATTTTACTTTCATTTGAAAACATATTTATCTTTTTACGTTTAGTTCTTGTTTCCTTAGATGGTGTATTTCCTTGTCAAGCCGTTTTGATATCACTTTATTTCTTATATCTTCTGTTACTACCAGTGTATACTCTGTGATTATATATGTGATTTCTGCCTAATGCATTTACCATAACATATTTACAAGTCCATGTAATGCATTTTACTTTCATTTGAAAACATATTTATCTTTTTACGTTTAGTTCTTGTTTCCTTAGATGGTGTATTTCCTTGTCAAGCCGTTTTGATATCACTTTATTTCTTATATCTTCTGTTACTACCAGTGTATATTCTGTGATTATATATTTAATTTCTGCCTAATGCATTTGCCATAACATATTTACAAGTCCATGTAATGCATTTTACTTTCATTTGAAAACATATTTATCTTTTTACGTTTAGTTCTTGTTTCCTTAGATGGTGTATTTCCTTGTCAAGCCGTTTTGATATCACTTTATTTCTTATATCTTCTGTTACTACCAGTGTATATTCTGTGATTATATATTTAATTTCTGCCTAATGCATTTGCCATAACATATTTACAAGTCCATGTAATGCATTTTACTTTCATTTGAAAACATATTTATCTTTTTACGTTTAGTTCTTGTTTCCTTAGATGGTGTATTTCCTTGTCAAGCCGTTTTGATATCACTTTATTTCTTATATCTTCTGTTACTACCAGTGTATATTCTGTGATTATATATTTAATTTCTGCCTAATGCATTTGCCATAACATATTTACAAGTCCATGTAATGCATTTTACTTTCATTTGAAAACATATTTATCTTTTTACGTTTAGTTCTTGTTTCCTTAGATGGTGTATTTCCTTGTCAAGCCGTTTTGATATCACTTTATTTCTTATATCTTCTGTTACTACCAGTGTATATTCTGTGATTATATATTTAATTTCTGCCTAATGCATTTGCCATAACATATTTACAAGTCCATGTAATGCATTTTACTTTCATTTGAAAACATATTTATCTTTTTACGTTTAGTTCTTGTTTCCTTAGATGGTGTATTTCCTTGTCAAGCCGTTTTGATATCACTTTATTTCTTATATCTTCTGTTACTACCAGTGTATATTCTGTGATTATATATTTAATTTCTGCCTAATGCATTTGCCATAACATATTTACAAGTCCATGTAATGCATTTTACTTTCATTTGAAAACATATTTATCTTTTTACGTTTAGTTCTTGTTTCCTTAGATGGTGTATTTCCTTGTCAAGCCGTTTTGATATCACTTTATTTCTTATATCTTCTGTTACTACCAGTGTATATTCTGTGATTATATATTTAATTTCTGCCTAATGCATTTGCCATAACATATTTACAAGTCCATGTAATGCATTTTACTTTCATTTGAAAACATATTTATCTTTTTACGTTTAGTTCTTGTTTCCTTAGATGGTGTATTTCCTTGTCAAGCCGTTTTGATATCACTTTATTTCTTATATCTTCTGTTACTACCAGTGTATATTCTGTGATTATATATTTAATTTCTGCCTAATGCATTTGCCATAACATATTTACAAGTCCATGTAATGCATTTTACTTTCATTTGAAAACATATTTATCTTTTTACGTTTAGTTCTTGTTTCCTTAGATGGTGTATTTCCTTGTCAAGCCGTTTTGATATCACTTTATTTCTTATATCTTCTGTTACTACCAGTGTATATTCTGTGATTATATATTTAATTTCTGCCTAATGCATTTGCCATAACATATTTACAAGTCCATGTAATGCATTTTACTTTCATTTGAAAACATATTTATCTTTTTACGTTTAGTTCTTGTTTCCTTAGATGGTGTATTTCCTTGTCAAGCCGTTTTGATATCACTTTATTTCTTATATCTTCTGTTACTACCAGTGTATATTCTGTGATTATATATTTAATTTCTGCCTAATGCATTTGCCATAACATATTTACAAGTCCATGTAATGCATTTTACTTTCATTTGAAAACATATTTATCTTTTTACGTTTAGTTCTTGTTTCCTTAGATGGTGTATTTCCTTGTCAAGCCGTTTTGATATCACTTTATTTCTTATATCTTCTGTTACTACCAGTGTATATTCTGTGATTATATATTTAATTTCTGCCTAATGCATTTGCCATAACATATTTACAAGTCCATGTAATGCATTTTACTTTCATTTGAAAACATATTTATCTTTTTACGTTTAGTTCTTGTTTCCTTAGATGGTGTATTTCCTTGTCAAGCCGTTTTGATATCACTTTATTTCTTATATCTTCTGTTACTACCAGTGTATATTCTGTGATTATATATTTAATTTCTGCCTAATGCATTTGCCATAACATATTTACAAGTCCATGTAATGCATTTTACTTTCATTTGAAAACATATTTATCTTTTTACGTTTAGTTCTTGTTTCCTTAGATGGTGTATTTCCTTGTCAAGCCGTTTTGATATCACTTT
This sequence comes from Rhynchophorus ferrugineus, assembly GCF_030347505.1. NCBI lineage: Eukaryota > Metazoa > Arthropoda > Insecta > Coleoptera > Curculionidae > Rhynchophorus > Rhynchophorus ferrugineus. The sequence continues at coordinate 10,640,946 of NW_027472586.1, read as the reverse complement.
ATTTCTTATATCTTCTGTTACTACCAGTGTATATTCTGTGATTATATATTTAATTTCTGCCTAATGCATTTGCCATAACATATTTACAAGTCCATGTAATGCATTTTACTTTCATTTGAAAACATATTTATCTTTTTACGTTTAGTTCTTGTTTCCTTAGATGGTGTATTTCCTTGTCAAGCCGTTTTGATATCACTTTATTTCTTATATCTTCTGTTACTACCAGTGTATATTCTGTGATTATATATTTAATTTCTGCCTAATGCATTTGCCATAACATATTTACAAGTCCATGTAATGCATTTTACTTTCATTTGAAAACATATTTATCTTTTTACGTTTAGTTCTTGTTTCCTTAGATGGTGTATTTCCTTGTCAAGCCGTTTTGATATCACTTTATTTCTTATATCTTCTGTTACTACCAGTGTATATTCTGTGATTATATATTTAATTTCTGCCTAATGCATTTGCCATAACATATTTACAAGTCCATGTAATGCATTTTACTTTCATTTGAAAACATATTTATCTTTTTACGTTTAGTTCTTGTTTCCTTAGATGGTGTATTTCCTTGTCAAGCCGTTTTGATATCACTTTATTTCTTATATCTTCTGTTACTACCAGTGTATATTCTGTGATTATATATTTAATTTCTGCCTAATGCATTTGCCATAACATATTTACAAGTCCATGTAATGCATTTTACTTTCATTTGAAAACATATTTATCTTTTTACGTTTAGTTCTTGTTTCCTTAGATGGTGTATTTCCTTGTCAAGCCGTTTTGATATCACTTTATTTCTTATATCTTCTGTTACTACCAGTGTATATTCTGTGATTATATATTTAATTTCTGCCTAATGCATTTGCCATAACATATTTACAAGTCCATGTAATGCATTTTACTTTCATTTGAAAACATATTTATCTTTTTACGTTTAGTTCTTGTTTCCTTAGATGGTGTATTTCCTTGTCAAGCCGTTTTGATATCACTTTATTTCTTATATCTTCTGTTACTACCAGTGTATATTCTGTGATTATATATTTAATTTCTGCCTAATGCATTTGCCATAACATATTTACAAGTCCATGTAATGCATTTTACTTTCATTTGAAAACATATTTATCTTTTTACGTTTAGTTCTTGTTTCCTTAGATGGTGTATTTCCTTGTCAAGCCGTTTTGATATCACTTTATTTCTTATATCTTCTGTTACTACCAGTGTATACTCTGTGATTATATATGTGATTTCTGCCTAATGCATTTGCCATAACATATTTACAAGTCCATGTAATGCATTTTACTTTCATTTGAAAACATATTTATCTTTTTACGTTTAGTTCTTGTTTCCTTAGATGGTGTATTTCCTTGTCAAGCCGTTTTGATATCACTTTATTTCTTATATCTTCTGTTACTACCAGTGTATATTCTGTGATTATATATTTAATTTCTGCCTAATGCATTTGCCATAACATATTTACAAGTCCATGTAATGCATTTTACTTTCATTTGAAAACATATTTATCTTTTTACGTTTAGTTCTTGTTTCCTTAGATGGTGTATTTCCTTGTCAAGCCGTTTTGATATCACTTTATTTCTTATATCTTCTGTTACTACCAGTGTATATTCTGTGATTATATATTTAATTTCTGCCTAATGCATTTGCCATAACATATTTACAAGTCCATGTAATGCATTTTACTTTCATTTGAAAACATATTTATCTTTTTACGTTTAGTTCTTGTTTCCTTAGATGGTGTATTTCCTTGTCAAGCCGTTTTGATATCACTTTATTTCTTATATCTTCTGTTACTACCAGTGTATATTCTGTGATTATATATTTAATTTCTGCCTAATGCATTTGCCATAACATATTTACAAGTCCATGTAATGCATTTTACTTTCATTTGAAAACATATTTATCTTTTTACGTTTAGTTCTTGTTTCCTTAGATGGTGTATTTCCTTGTCAAGCCGTTTTGATATCACTTTATTTCTTATATCTTCTGTTACTACCAGTGTATACTCTGTGATTATATATGTGATTTCTGCCTAATGCATTTGCCATAACATATTTACAAGTCCATGTAATGCATTTTACTTTCATTTGAAAACATATTTATCTTTTTACGTTTAGTTCTTGTTTCCTTAGATGGTGTATTTCCTTGTCAAGCCGTTTTGATATCACTTTATTTCTTATATCTTCTGTTACTACCAGTGTATACTCTGTGATTATATATGTGATTTCTGCCTAATGCATTTGCCATAACATATTTACAAGTCCATGTAATGCATTTTACTTTCATTTGAAAACATATTTATCTTTTTACGTTTAGTTCTTGTTTCCTTAGATGGTGTATTTCCTTGTCAAGCCGTTTTGATATCACTTTATTTCTTATATCTTCTGTTACTACCAGTGTATACTCTGTGATTATATATGTGATTTCTGCCTAATGCATTTGCCATAACATATTTACAAGTCCATGTAATGCATTTTACTTTCATTTGAAAACATATTTATCTTTTTACGTTTAGTTCTTGTTTCCTTAGATGGTGTATTTCCTTGTCAAGCCGTTTTGATATCACTTTATTTCTTATATCTTCTGTTACTACCAGTGTATACTCTGTGATTATATATGTGATTTCTGCCTAATGCATTTGCCATAACATATTAACAAGTCCATGTAATGCATTTTACTTTCATTTGAAAACATATTTATCTTTTTACGTTTAGTTCTTGTTTCCTTAGATGGTGTATTTCCTTGTCAAGCCGTTTTGATATCACTTTATTTCTTATATCTTCTGTTACTACCAGTGTATACTCTGTGATTATATATGTGATTTCTGCCTAATGCATTTGCCATAACATATTTACAAGTCCATGTAATGCATTTTACTTTCATTTGAAAACATATTTATCTTTTTACGTTTAGTTCTTGTTTCCTTAGATGGTGTATTTCCTTGTCAAGCCGTTTTGATATCACTTTATTTCTTATATCTTCTGTTACTACCAGTGTATACTCTGTGATTATATATGTGATTTCTGCCTAATGCATTTGCCATAACATATTTACAAGTCCATGTAATGCATTTTACTTTCATTTGAAAACATATTTATCTTTTTACGTTTAGTTCTTGTTTCCTTAGATGGTGTATTTCCTTGTCAAGCCGTTTTGATATCACTTTATTTCTTATATCTTCTGTTACTACCAGTGTATACTCTGTGATTATATATGTGATTTCTGCCTAATGCATTTACCATAACATATTTACAAGTCCATGTAATGCATTTTACTTTCATTTGAAAACATATTTATCTTTTTACGTTTAGTTCTTGTTTCCTTAGATGGTGTATTTCCTTGTCAAGCCGTTTTGATATCACTTTATTTCTTATATCTTCTGTTACTACCAGTGTATACTCTGTGATTATATATGTGATTTCTGCCTAATGCATTTACCATAACATATTTACAAGTCCATGTAATGCATTTTACTTTCATTTGAAAACATATTTATCTTTTTACGTTTAGTTCTTGTTTCCTTAGATGGTGTATTTCCTTGTCAAGCCGTTTTGATATCACTTTATTTCTTATATCTTCTGTTACTACCAGTGTATACTCTGTGATTATATATGTGATTTCTGCCTAATGCATTTACCATAACATATTTACAAGTCCATGTAATGCATTTTACTTTCATTTGAAAACATATTTATCTTTTTACGTTTAGTTCTTGTTTCCTTAGATGGTGTATTTCCTTGTCAAGCCGTTTTGATATCACTTTATTTCTTATATCTTCTGTTACTACCAGTGTATACTCTGTGATTATATATGTGATTTCTGCCTAATGCATTTGCCATAACATATTTACAAGTCCATGTAATGCATTTTACTTTCATTTGAAAACATATTTATCTTTTTACGTTTAGTTCTTGTTTCCTTAGATGGTGTATTTCCTTGTCAAGCCGTTTTGATATCACTTTATTTCTTATATCTTCTGTTACTACCAGTGTATACTCTGTGATTATATATGTGATTTCTGCCTAATGCATTTACCATAACATATTTACAAGTCCATGTAATGCATTTTACTTTCATTTGAAAACATATTTATCTTTTTACGTTTAGTTCTTGTTTCCTTAGATGGTGTATTTCCTTGTCAAGCCGTTTTGATATCACTTTATTTCTTATATCTTCTGTTACTACCAGTGTATATTCTGTGATTATATATGTGATTTCTGCCTAATGCATTTACCATAACATATTTACAAGTCCATGTAATGCATTTTACTTTCATTTGAAAACATATTTATCTTTTTACGTTTAGTTCTTGTTTCCTTAGATGGTGTATTTCCTTGTCAAGCCGTTTTGATATCACTTTATTTCTTATATCTTCTGTTACTACCAGTGTATACTCTGTGATTATATATGTGATTTCTGCCTAATGCATTTACCATAACATATTTACAAGTCCATGTAATGCATTTTACTTTCATTTGAAAACATATTTATCTTTTTACGTTTAGTTCTTGTTTCCTTAGATGGTGTATTTCCTTGTCAAGCCGTTTTGATATCACTTTATTTCTTATATCTTCTGTTACTACCAGTGTATACTCTGTGATTATATATGTGATTTCTGCCTAATGCATTTGCCATAACATATTTACAAGTCCATGTAATGCATTTTACTTTCATTTGAAAACATATTTATCTTTTTACGTTTAGTTCTTGTTTCCTTAGATGGTGTATTTCCTTGTCAAGCCGTTTTGATATCACTTTATTTCTTATATCTTCTGTTACTACCAGTGTATACTCTGTGATTATATATGTGATTTCTGCCTAATGCATTTACCATAACATATTTACAAGTCCATGTAATGCATTTTACTTTCATTTGAAAACATATTTATCTTTTTACGTTTAGTTCTTGTTTCCTTAGATGGTGTATTTCCTTGTCAAGCCGTTTTGATATCACTTTATTTCTTATATCTTCTGTTACTACCAGTGTATACTCTGTGATTATATATGTGATTTCTGCCTAATGCATTTACCATAACATATTTACAAGTCCATGTAATGCATTTTACTTTCATTTGAAAACATATTTATCTTTTTACGTTTAGTTCTTGTTTCCTTAGATGGTGTATTTCCTTGTCAAGCCGTTTTGATATCACTTTATTTCTTATATCTTCTGATACTACCAGTGTATACTCTGTGATTATATATGTGATTTCTGCCTAATGCATTTACCATAACATATTTACAAGTCCATGTAATGCATTTTACTTTCATTTGAAAACATATTTATCTTTTTACGTTTAGTTCTTGTTTCCTTAGATGGTGTATTTCCTTGTCAAGCCGTTTTGATATCACTTTATTTCTTATATCTTCTGTTACTACCAGTGTATACTCTGTGATTATATATGTGATTTCTGCCTAATGCATTTACCATAACATATTTACAAGTCCATGTAATGCATTTTACTTTCATTTGAAAACATATTTATCTTTTTACGTTTAGTTCTTGTTTCCTTAGATGGTGTATTTCCTTGTCAAGCCGTTTTGATATCACTTTATTTCTTATATCTTCTGTTACTACCAGTGTATATTCTGTGATTATATATTTAATTTCTGCCTAATGCATTTGCCATAACATATTTACAAGTCCATGTAATGCATTTTACTTTCATTTGAAAACATATTTATCTTTTTACGTTTAGTTCTTGTTTCCTTAGATGGTGTATTTCCTTGTCAAGCCGTTTTGATATCACTTTATTTCTTATATCTTCTGTTACTACCAGTGTATATTCTGTGATTATATATTTAATTTCTGCCTAATGCATTTGCCATAACATATTTACAAGTCCATGTAATGCATTTTACTTTCATTTGAAAACATATTTATCTTTTTACGTTTAGTTCTTGTTTCCTTAGATGGTGTATTTCCTTGTCAAGCCGTTTTGATATCACTTTATTTCTTATATCTTCTGTTACTACCAGTGTATATTCTGTGATTATATATTTAATTTCTGCCTAATGCATTTACCATAACATATTTACAAGTCCATGTAATGCATTTTACTTTCATTTGAAAACATATTTATCTTTTTACGTTTAGTTCTTGTTTCCTTAGATGGTGTATTTCCTTGTCAAGTCGTTTTGATATCACTTTATTTTTTATATCTTCTGTTACTACCAGTGTATACTCTGTGATTATATATGTGATTTCTGCCTAATGCATTTACCATAACATATTTACAAGTTAAATGGTTAGTATTCATCCATTTCAGTTGCCATCAATTCTAATTAAACTGTAGCATCCAACTATCTGCTTTACTAATTTATTCTATCGTATTAGGCTGAGGAAAAAGCGATTTACCTAATAGACGACTTCTAAGTAAATATAGTAAGGCTTATTATTACTAAAGCATCCGAAAACCATTAGGCTACTATTCATCATGTTTAATACTATTACCTATGACCATGTTTAAAAATCTGCTTTTATTGAAGCACCCAACCAACATATTTTCGGTTATTCTCTATTCGCTTATTCTATAATAGCCTAACAGCGTAAAATGCCACCACTATTTTGGTGGCTATTTAGTACCGTTTCTTGTAAAAACTCATCCTTGAAATGGTTTTAGTGAAATATTATTTGAAGCTTTTGCCTCGACTCCAAACTATTTCATAAAATATACCATCTTGCGAATTCAACTAACTAAAGTCTAAACTAACATGAACGTTAACTGACTGACTCTTCTGGATCTTCAGCAGCGTTAATATCCTCAACAAGTAAACACAATGTTCGCATATGGATTTTTTTGTTAATTTACAAACTGTTAAATAGTTCAACTGATACTGCCTTCAGATCAGGTTAAAAGACCGGAAGTAAAGCATGAAATAATGTTACTAAAGCACAGCAACATGGAAGCAATATAGTTACTAGACAACACGCAGGAAATCAGAAGATTGAAACGAATCAATCCACCATGCTGTCTTGTATAGTGTAATAGTGTTTTTAACTCATGATTTTATCTTGCAATAAGGATCGATTTTGTATCTCTACTGCATTTCCAATATAATAATTTTATCTCAATATTTACACACACCCTTAAAATTACGGTTTCGAAATGGCATGGACTTTTTATTTTTACTATTAAGAAGTAACTGGTGCTTTATAAACTTTTAAATATTTCAGTACTATCCTAACTATGGTTATTAATAGAATATGCCTTTATTGACTAATATAGTCAGCTACTGAGACCTCATAAATATAATTGTAGCGACCTTGAGGCATGTCGAATTTTACATCGTGGAATAACGGTCTACAAAATACCCAGAAATATAATCCCAGATGTTGAACACGGGCGGGGTGCCAGCAGCGCCAACTAGAACCCGATAACGTTTATCTGGGATCTTATTGAAAGGTATTTCGATCATTCAGTACCCGACCATCGTTTGGTTTAGACGTGCCACCATCGACTGCCCAAGCCTCGTCTCCAGGTAACACAGCTCCCATCCGTTTTATCTATTTTGTACTTTCCACATTTTTATATTACTTCAATAAATAACGGTCACATAATGTAAACACTCTGTTTCACTTTGTTTTATCTCCACTCACCGAGCCCACATCATGTACCCTAAATAATTTTTCTGTTATTTACGATATAAATATTATTTTTAGTAATCAAGGAAATAATTTGTGTTTAAATAAATTGAACACGAATGACATGTGATTTTCGAATAATAAAAACACCGGAATATCAATTAACACATGTTAACAGTTTGATCCAACGGATGGATTGGTGTGTTTGGATGACGTAACTGAAGATACACGGAATCTAGATAAACATTATCGATACAGACGAACTGTTAGGGGCCAATGATGCAGTTTAAAATGTTCCAAATAACAATCTATGGAAGTCTGGAAGCCTCGAATCTTGACCGGGAACAAAAATTAAACTCTTTTACAGCACATCGACGAGCGAGCGGCAACCTTAATGCACTGGGCGTTACCGAACCGCCGCCGATCTTTTTTTACGTCTTGTGTTTCCCGTTTTAATATATAATCTCGATTAGGGGGGGTGTATCGTGCCGCGTTCGATTAGAGAAACGTTTAATTTTGCCGAAGACGAATAAGAGCAAAAGGAAACGGCATCGACAACGACGACCGAAAAAAATGAACATCGAGGCACCGAACTGATGCTATTCCATTAAAGAACACGTTCCACATAAATCTCGTTTAAGTTATTAAAATACGCGGGCTTGCTGGTGGTTTCGCTTCGGGTCGAAACAGGGGCGGTGCCCCACGAAATTTATGTAAGCCAGTGGTTTCGGTTAATTTCTTCTAAAGGAAAGGGATTCCCGCGAAGTGTTTACCACGTGCGTTTCTCCAAACACTGCCGTTCAAAAATTTGGAAAAAATAAGGTGTATTCAGATTTCAATCAAACCCTAAGCCAATATTTTGGTAAAGTTATTTGGTACGAATTAAGAAAAAAGTTTGGTTCCATTAAAATTATTAACATTTACTTATTTTTATTAACTTAATTTAATTATTTGGAGTCCAGTGTCTTTCACTTACTTTGTAGATATTCTCATAAATGTGCTGAGATAAGAGGTCTTCGATTCTTCACTTTTCTATCAAGTTCAGATGCCCTATTAATTAGACAAGGGAAAAGACTAGCGATTGTAACGGCCATTTCATTATATGCAAAAAAATGTGGTTTCCGTTTGCTTTAGGAACTCCTAACAACATTTTGTCGAATGTTTAGGGCCATTGCCTTGTTGAAAAGCAAAACTTCGGCCAATTAGACTGACCATAGAAGAAATCCAATTTTTCTGAAAATACTTTATTGCGTTTTCCATCAATCTTAATCATATGGTCGAAATGCGCACAGTCGTCGCTTCTGAAGACTGGTCTCCTTTTTATTGAAGCTAAAAACCTAGACTTATTCAAACCCTACCCCAAGATTTAGTTGAAGTTAATTAAATATATTTAGTACATGTAAAAAAAGGTCTCATCAAAATGGACACTTTTATTTTCTATTAATTTTTTAACAAATTTTATTTATTCTTTTCGTTAACTTATTTAACTATTTGGAGTCCAATATCTTTCCTTTACTTTGTAAATATTCTCGCAAATGTGCTGAGCTCAAAGGGCAGCGATTCTTCATTTTTCTATCAAGTTCATGTTATACCAATTAAACAGGAGAAAGATCTAGTGATTGTAGTGGCAATTGCCTTATTGAAAAGCAAGATTTCAACGTATTAGATACACTCTACCGATTATCAAAGCATCCCAAGACCATCACGCAACTACGAACTACTATTAAATATGTTTAACAATTTGCACAGTGCTCGCTTCTGATGACTGGTCTCCTTTTTATTGAAGTTCAAAACCTGGACTTATTCAAACCCTACCCCAAGATTTAGTTGAAGTTAATTAAATATATTTAGTACAACTGAAAGAAAAGTTTGGTCCCGTTAAAATGGATTCTTTTATTTTCTATTAATTATTGACAAATTTTACTAATTTTTTTATTAACTTATTTAACTATTTGGAGTCCAATATCTTTCCTTTACTTTGTAAATATTCTCGCAAATATGCTGAGCTCAAAGGGTAGTGATTCTTCACTTTTCTGTTAAGTTCATGCCATAGCAGAGAAACATCTGGTGATTGTAGTGGCAATTGCCTTATTGAAAAGCAAAACTTCGACCAATTAGATTCACTCTAGAAGAAATTTTTATTGAGTTTTCCATCAATTTTAATGATATGATCGGGTTTATTATTACCAGAACATCCCAAGACCATCACACTACACATGTTTAAGAGTCTGTACAGTGCTTGCTTCTGAATGCCTTTTGATTGAAGCACAAAAACCAGGATACTTTTGGTTATTCTCTATAAAGAGTATTAGTCCACTTTATTTCTCTTATGAGTATGTAACAGTTTTTCACATCTCAGATTCAAGTTTCAGAATATTTTAGGCCAGCAGATTTATTTTCTTGCCTGTTGAATTTACAAAAGGTCAGTATGAGTCAGGCGTAAGCTAGATAATAAATAAAGAGCTGGAAAATGCATAAAGGATAGGAAACATATTGAAACATTTTTCATTTTCAACAATTTATACTGGAGTACTCTATCATTATTACCATTAGTCAACTACTGGAACTTCATAAATATTACTTTTTCTTGATGTATATGATCCAAATATTTTTTCTTTAATCCATTAAATTCTTGGTGTTTAAAGAAATTAAATGACGATAAAAACAATTTTCTATTATAATCACCTGTAGCTTTTGTAACAAAAATCCTATACACTATTCGATCTTCTCTCTGTCATCGTAGATCAGCTGAAATTTCACCCGAGTCCGTAGGTTTCCGCCCCGTCAAGCCCTGTTCACCCTTCGGGAGTGAAAAAATAATTGACTTATATTCGACGCCGCGTCCAATTCAATTCCGGCGCGAAAACTCCCCGGCTTATACCTGCCACAAAACGTTAGCCTAATCGATTTAATTGCAGACCGGTAATTCGGAGATGTTGAACCAATTAAACGGAGGGTTCGGAGGAACATTTGTTTTGGATTAGTTCACCCCTCGTGAGTTGGTTGATGCGGTTATCGGAATTTTGCCGTGATTGTTTTGTATCTCCCTCGTCAATCAGAACGCAGTAACGTTTTCTTGTGTGGTTGCAACTTAAAACACGTTTTTTGAAGTGGTAGTGTTGTTTCTATTATTAGAAAAAAGACGCGGAGACAGGTTGGGATAATATGATGCTTAGTCGATCACATCTGTTGAGTTTTATATCAAAATCTCTAAATATTTTGCACTATAACAGTGTCCAGTTATATTGTAGATAAATATAATTCTAGGCCTGTTATGGCTTATGTTTATTACTAGTTTTAAATTATAAATACAGTAGTATAAACTGTACAAGGTAGTAGAGAAAACATCACTATCTAGAAAGGTAAGGAAAGTGAGAAACTGTGAGGAAACTGGAGAAAGAATTTGAATATATTAAATTAGTTTACCGATTTTAAATCATTCAATATATATATCATCGATTTCTATGTATCTTTTAAATGAGTAAAATGCTATATATACACTTATACACTACTGCTTTGAAAGAAATATTAAATATTTGGTGAATATTAAAAAGATCTAAATCAAAAATAACTTTGTATTAGTACAATGTATTATATTTTTGATATTAGGGCTTTAGGACTTGACTTATGAAGTGTTGTGGTGATTATTTCAAGGATTGCTACAAGGAAGTAATTTAAAAAAGGCAACTTAAGTTCGTTATACAACAATTCTATGTCTGTAAAGTCATTTGTTAAGGCCAACGAACCACTGATATTTATTTGTTGTAAAGGTGCATAATCCATCTGTCTGAGCTCATTTCGAGTATTTGATAGAATCATAAAGTTGTCATTCATTATAAATTATTAACACCAAATGAAAATATAACAGAGATTTTTATAAATTATAAAAAAATGAGATACATAAACATTTACGTTATTTTTTAACATTATCATGCTGTAAATCTGGTCAAAGGATACTTGAAAATTCTTAAAATAACTAATAACAGTAGAAACATGAGGTAATTATATTATTTTTAAAAAAATTAACGAAAAACAATTTGCAAAAAGAAATATCTACCAGCTTAAGCTTATCTTTTGTATTTGGTGACACCATAAGGGTGTGATTCACTATGAATTATTAACACCAAATAAAAATATAACAGCGATTCTTTATAAATTATAAAAAAATGAGATACATAAATATTTACATTATTTTTAAGATTATCATGCTGTAAATCTGGTTAAAGGATACTTGGAGAAAGGGATACTGGGTACTTGAATCATGAGGTAATTATAGAATTAATTTAAAAAAAATTAACGAAAAACAATTTGCAAAAAGAAATATCTACCTGCTTAAGCTCATCTTTTGTATTTGGTGACACCATAAGGGTGTGATTGAACTATGAATTAATAAAATTAAATGAAAATACAACAGCAAATCTTTATAGATTATAAAAATCAACGGAGATGCATAAACAAATTCGATATTTGTAATATCACCGTACTTTAAACTTCGTCAAAGAATACATGGAAATAGTCAAAATAGCTATTAACAGTGGAAAAATGAGTTAATTACAAAATTGTTGTAAAAATGCTGATATTTTATTGAATTATGTGACGAAAAACAGTGTTCTCTGCGAAATTCGACTTTAACCATACATTACGTTCAAGCCAACAACCGAATAGGACAAGACATCAACGGGATTCATCCCGATACCATCAATAAACAACGTTAAATAACCCATCATCTAACCGGCTACCACACCATCCAAACCGTCAGCGACAATTAGGAATATATCACGCCGCGAACTAACAACCACGCTTCAGACCAGAAAAAAAAAACCGTGCAAATTTATCGGGCAAAAACGGCTACCTGAACGTGTAATTTCTCATTTCCATGCCGTTCATCATTTTTTTCCATTTGCCTCGCCAATAAAGAAACCATCCGTACGGTTTCTACTTCTTCCCGGGCGTCATAAATAAAATCACTCGATGATAACGCGCCGCCAAAACGTAAAATTAAATTTTAAACCTGATTCATTTGCCTTCCTCGTTCGTACCACGGCCGGGAGCGCGTGAACGTAGGCCCGCCGCGTTGCCAGATTTTTTGTTTTATCGTCGAAATCACGGAAAAGCAACATTATCTTCACTGTAACCCAATTAATATATTTAATTAATACTAATTTAATATTGCTATCGTCATTATAAATCGCCAAGTACATAAGACGTACATTAAAAGAGGAAATAACAAAAAGGTGGACCTACTATGATGGTGTACCGGCCGTGATACACGCTACTGGTTCTTAATTAAGCATTTAAATTATTGGTTATGAAGCTTTGTACAATGCAATCACCACTGCGGCTTTATCGCAACAGGCATCGACAAGAAGAAATTAAAAAGATCTCGCCTCTCTCTCTCCGCGGTACTCTGTTTCGGTAAACTTGTTGGTCCTTCGAGATGGATTGAGATGGTGATGATAATCGAGTGGAAGATAGCGAGATTACCTGTTATCTCCATCGTGTTTCCACCGTTTACTCATCGACTACCAGCTTGTCGCCGTGAATATTTCACACATCGATTCATCGCGTCCCAATAATTCAGTCCTAATTCAGCAACAGTTGGTTTAACAAATATATAAATATTGCGAAAGTTCAATATATTCTTTAATAACTTTTCGGAATTAAAATGCATCAGCTTGCAATGTTATGGAGATGTTTATTAGATACTCTTAAATTATGTTCAAAACACGGTTGCCTATAACACACGTCTACAACAAAAGCGGCTGTCTGAGTATTTTCAACTGATTTCTATGTATTTTGATATATTGAAAACGAAAATAATATGGAAAACGTTCCAGTACGTCAAGATTTTTAATGAATGCGTTTAAGATTCATTAAAAAGAAGCCTTAAGGCAGCTCTCTTTCCACTCCAATCCAGTTTTGCATCGATTTCTGTAGAGTATTCCGTATATCTCAAGGAAATCCACAAGAACTTGAAATTGGTCTTTCTCAAATTAAACTATCCAGTAGGGTTTACCAAATTCATTTGCTTCTTGTATCTCTACAATAGCAGACACGGAGGAAATTAGTGGACCAAAAAGAGTTGACCACTGACGGACCTTAAAGCTGTTGAAAAGAACAGACTTGAAGAAACATTGGACATAAGGAAGAATGCAGAAAGTCAGCAGGATTAAGGAAGAAATGAGTAACCAAAAATGGAAACTTTTTCAAATACTCAGTTTCAAAGCTTCCATGCCTCTTTGAAACAAAAGTGACGATTGGAGTGCTATTAATAGTGTCACAGAGAAATATTTAGGCCCTACTCATAAAGGTCCTAACCGAAAATAAATCATTACGGTAAAAACATTTCAAGCTTTAAGTTGAATTGACTCAAAAGAACATTTTCTATTTTCTAGAAAATTTAGGAAATGTTAGTGAAGTACAACGTTTTTACCATTTCATCAGGACAAAGAGATAGGGCAAAATATCAACGAAAATGTATTGGAGCAAATATATTAGACTACTGTTAGACGTAGTTTTGAGAAAACCTTTCCAGATTCTCACCACAAGCGAAAATTTATAAAAAGGATTATCGCAGACCTATTTTTTTATTAATCTCTTCGAGAACGTCAACAATCTGCCCGTGGGCAATAAGTATTATTGTATGATTCCTGTTTTACAATATAACTATCCTGACATGTAGAAGATTACTTCTGTAAGTGATCGACTGTACAACTTATAACCTAAATCTTATTCTAGATACTATTCTAACTTATTATAAAGATTACTAAATCTCACTCTATGTGTCTATTAATCAGTTCGTATGGTAGTTTGCGTTTGAGCCTATGCACTACGCTGTCATCGCACACATTTAACTGTTTGGCGAGTGCATTGCGATGCACTAATAGTCCTTCAGAGTACTTCGCACTAACACTTCGAATATCACTCATTATGGGTTATAAAGGGATATCGCGTTGAATCAGTTTGTTGGACACGTAATATGGGACATGGACGATGGATCGCAACACTTTATTCTGGAACCTCTGTATGGTATCTATGTTTGTTAAAAAACAGCAAAACTTTGTTATCTAATGATAATTTAGATTTACGCCCTATCAGCCAATACATTTGGTTTAGTTTGGGTCATATGGGTAGACTTTGTCTCATTTGCTTTGATATGCCATTTTTAAAATAAAATTCGACTTTATTAAGATGAAGTTGGAGGTTTCTTGTCGGTAGGTCGGAAAGTGCGTGTGGGAGACATATATATTATATATATATATATATATATATATATATATATATATATATATATATATATAATCTGAAGTTATTCAACACAAGTTCATCAACACTAAATCAACGATCATATTTGTATAGAGAGTATTCTGATGACTGAAAAGATTACGATTTAACAAATAAAACTAATTTGTCGTAAATATTAGCTCTTTTAAAGGAAACCAGAATTAGTCTAATGTTTTTTTTTGCACAGAGTTTGCACATTTTTTCTCACATATTAGATTCAAATATCAGATCGATTCATCTTCCTCGCGGTTAAAGGTCACGATTTAACCTGACGATGATGTTCCTATTGTGGTGTGACACGCGGTGATACCGCTGGATCGAAGTACCATAATCATCTCCGTAACAAATTGGCCTTTTGACTGACCCGAAAACGTAAAAAGCGACCAACAAAGAGACGGCCGAGGAGATGATGAAGAAGAAGGAGAAGAAGAAGAGGCTGCCCCTCGGACGGAGATCCATTTTTTTTCGGACTGCCCGCTTGTAATCTGGTCGTGAGATCTGTCAGGCTTAAAAGGGGGTATACGGCTGGGCCCTGGTAATCGAATAAAAACAAATTTGACATTAATTCTGATTGATACTTGAAAAATGACGCGGGATATTGGACAGGCGAGCCGCGCGAGGTCCAGCGTCGTCTCCTAATGGACGGTCTGAGGTTTTTGCGTCGGTTAATATATCGTGAGCATCACCCTCTTAACATCGGTACTCATTACTTATCATCTAACATCAATATTATCATGATAAGAAGTATCTAGAGCGTAAATTGATATCTAGTATAGAAAAAAACCGATAACTAATAATTTACTGACATTTTTCTTCTCAACTAGTAACATCTAGAGTGTAAATTGATGTCTAGTATAGAAAAAAACGATAACAAATAATTTACTGACATTTTTCTTCTGAACTAGTAACATCTAGAGTGTAAATTGATATCTAGTATAGAAAAAAACGATAACAAATAATTTACTGACATTTTTCTTCTGAACTAGTAACACGTAGAGTGTAAATTGATATCTAGTATATAAGAAAACGATAACAAATAATTTACTGACATTTTTCTTCTGAACTAGTAACATCTAGAGCGTAAATTGATATCTAGTATAGAAAAAAAGCGATAACAAATAATTTACTGACATTTTTCTTCTGAACTAGTAACATTTTCACCAAAAATTAATACTTATTACATATAAAATTAATAACACAGCAAAAAAATAGTAAACCTTAGGTAAAAAAAGAAATATACAAAGATATTGGTGCAATCTTTAATAAAATAATGCTAATTTGTTGTTACCCCTTACTAGATAAGAATAGGAATAAAAATAATACATAAAAATATTTTTCTAATCTTAAACTATAGCAGAACCCAGTTCAGCCTATTGAAGAGAAATTGAGATATATATTTCGACGACGAGCTTAATTAGTATAAGAAAAATTCTGTAGGAAGAAAACTATATAAACAAACACATGGACGTAGCCTTTAACAAAATAATGGTAATTTGTAGTTATTGTTCCATTTATTCATTTAACTTTATCGTAGGTAATGGTAATGGTTCTTTAAAATTAATTCTGAATTCTGATTAGACACTATATATATTTCTTGATAAAATCAGGTTCCATTACATGCAATTTTCAATTATTTACATCATAAATCTTCACTACCATGAGCTAGAAGTTTTGTTTAACTATTTGATGTTTAAAAAGTAAAAATAGATGGAACTTGGTTCTTAGCCTAGCCTACAAAATTTTCTTTCTGATTTTGTTGTATTATTGAATATATATATATATATATATATATATATATATATATATATATATATATATATTGCTTCATTTAATTGACCTGATATCAAGACCCTGATATCTTGACCACAATATCATAAGATTTGTCTCTTTGTTGTGATTTTTAGTGTCGCAAATCTTCTCCTTACCAATGCCTTATTTCCATAGTCTCAGAGTTAATGTTAATTTCTTGGTTGTACCATTCATAGCGATAATTGTTTCTAGAATAATTCCAGATGCGAATATAGCTAGATACTTGGGCACGGCATTGGATGCCAAGATTAGGTGACATGTGACGAAGAAACGAGCCTAATTTTGTGAACTTTTTGAAGACACAAAAGCCCTTCAAAAGTGAATTAAAAGACATTAAGAGGGAAGACTGTGTCTAGTTGCAATAAGAATACTATGAGCTTTAATATATATATATATATATATATATATATATATATATATATATATATATTTATTTATTTATTTATTATAAAAACTTTGACTTGAAAATATGAAAGAAGCTGACTGAAGACTATATTATCATGTGCCTATTTTGGCAGGAATTACATCAGAACTATGATGTTCATCATGATGGCCTCTTAATTTTCGTGTTACAAGCTGTTATGATATTTGATTGTGAATGAGTAAGCGGTCGGAGCACGCCTCTGCTATACCCACCAGGTAGACGAGAACAAAAATGCATTCGATTATATCAATAAACCACTTAGCCGAGATGATTCCGTCCGACTAGACACACTGACATTTTCCGTAAAAAACCCATCTCCGTTATTGTCACCGGTAAAAGCTTTTTGACGCAATTTGAATGGCGCGCCGTTTTTTCTCCATCTCATCTCGGCCGCACCGTCCATCTTCCGCGCGCTCTGCCTTTGTCTCCACGACGATCGGCACCTGATCGGGTTATTGAAAGCGGTACGGGCCTTACCAACTCCACCAGCCTCTCTCACTCCTCAACGTACGAGCGCTTCCTTTGGTGTCGGGCCGGTGGAGCGGACCCGAACATCACTCGAGAGACCTCTTTCGGCATCTGCGACAATCCCGAACGGTACCGGCATTGTCGTCGGACGATCTGTATCGGTGTTGAACAATTGATCTGCCTTTGATCGGCGACGATCGAATCGAACAATGCGAGGTGCTTTACGGACGAGATATATCGATGAAGAATCAAGATAAAGCACAATACACGCTTAGAGGGCGTTCTTCTGCTTTCGCGCACTGTGTCACACTGAAGACGTATAACTTTTAAAACTCGGAGGAAAAACAACGACGCAGCATCCGAGCCGACCTGATCTTTTCATTTCAATCCTTTCACTGATCCGACAACGGCGTAAGCCTTTGTCTTCCTGGTGCATCAGGTTGTTTGTTTGAAGAACATTGTTTATTTGGTATCTTCTTTTAACAATTTAAAGACTTTCATCTGGGAATCATTGGAATCCATGGCAGAAGAATAATATCACCTGAAAAAATGCCGTTCAAAATAGCCGTAACTTCAAGAACATTTTTTTGAATATTTTAAAGTCTCCTTGTCCTTGTCTCCTTGTAAAGTCCCCCGAGTGACTAACTTAGAAACAATCCCAGAAGACATTCGGTCTTATCCAGCATGGATACTGGCGTGACGTTCTTATATTCTTCTGCAAATCTAATATATCCATCATTCAACGGTTCCAAAATAAGGTGTTGCGTGCCATTGTTGATGCTCCGTACTATATTTCAAATAAAGTGATACAACGCGATATTCCTCTAGAACCTATAACGAGTGTAATCCAACGTGTTTGTGTGATGTACTTCGAAAGAGTGTCAGTGCATCCCAATGTACTCGCTAATCAGCTAAATATGCGACGTGATAGTGAAGTGCGTAGACTAAAACGTTTAACACCACCTGATCTGATTACTGGACATATGTAGAGTTTAGAATAAGCATTAAAATAAGACTAATCAATTAAGATAATATTTTATACAGAAGATTGCTTAATGAAGTGATTTTCTACATGCCATGTATATATAATATAAACAGAAGAAATACTTATTGCCAATAGGGCAGATTGTGGACTCACGAAGAGTAATAATAAAAAAAAAATTCTTCTGACGTTCTGTTTAACAGATATTTTTGGATTATTTCTGCTCTGTGTGTATGTCAATATTTTCTGTTCATCCTCGAAGACATGGCATTTTGTTCTAACAATCATATTTATTTATACAAATGAATATAAATAATTTATAGTTAACAGGAAATTTTACTAATATATCTGAACATATAGGGAATAAAACTGACAGCGAAAATATTTCAAAATCACGTTTTAATTTTAATATTTCAAATAATATATCAATAAAATATGGTATTTGATTTATTCTACATATAGCAATTGCAATAATTCCTTCGGTTACCATAAGAATGTCACTCTTATTTATGTTACTTTTCACGGAACTTGCCCATATTTTAGTATTTGCTTATATGACTTATTTACGAGTAATTGAGATTTTCAAACTGTGACCGATAAAGTATAATTCTATTATCTCTATTCTTTGTTATGATTCTCCATTATCCTATCTAAGTCCAAATCCAATCAGGTCATTCTAAATTGGCTCATGCTGAGACACCGCAAAGCTACATACTACACACTGCATACACAATAAATCACATTTTCATGGAATAACAATATCTAGCCTATATTGCGTGAACCAAACCATGACGCCCGTTGTGATATCATGGTTTAATTCATTTTTAAAAAAGGAATATCGCAAGCAAACAATATCATTCGCAAATGTAACTATGATGATATTTTCTCTTTATAATATATTACATATGTGAAGTAGGTAAAGGATTGCCCCCAATACATGTCCCTCTGGAACACCTTCTCTAGGATTCCATTTTTTACTTTAAACATCTTCGCTGGGATAAAGAGTTTAGTGTGGTGCTTCTTGTAGTTTGTTTATAAATCTCGCCTGCCGAACTTTGTCAAAGTTTTGAGCTACATCCGGAACATAGCAGGACAGACTATTTTGCCTTCCTAGAATTTGACATCTGTGATTATATGCACCAGGTTAATTGTTGAATGCTTGAAACCAAACTGATTTCTGAAGAGCTATTAAATTTTTTTATTTATAATTTGTTAACAAATTAATTGATGTTTCAATTGTTTCCTTAATCAAATTAGTATGTTTTATCACAGTTGTTTTATTACACAAAAAATCACAGCCTAGTGCTTCTTTTGGGCCGACTAAATTTTCATATTTGTAAATGTAGTTGTTCGATTTATTGTTGTTCGTTATTTTATGATGCATTTTAACCTGGTATAGAACTGAAAATGTCCAAGTTTAACTTGTACCGAAAACTATATCTGACGAGCAGAGATATTCAGTTTGATTAATTTCCATTTAAGAGGAAGGTCTACAGTCCATCAGGTCATTAGCATAATTGGTAACTATGTTTAAAATAATTTTTGGGTTATAATTATCTAAAATTATTTTTTAACAAAGATATGACTTAATTAAGAATATCTCTGAATATATTTTACGGAATAACTTTACAGAAATCTGAACATATACCAAGTTATTCGTAAAAACCGAACCGAACAAGGAGAAAAAAGAAAGGAAGAAAGAAGAGCGATTCTACAACGACTGCAGTTTGTTACGTAGCTCGGCCGTACCACCCAAACGACAGTTAAGACCCATTTATCTTCTAATCAATCAAGACTTAGGTGCCTAGAATTCTCCGAGTCCTCGCTAAGGTCCATTATTCCATCAAAGCGCTGAACGGGGACCCCGTATAAAATCCTGTA
This sequence comes from Rhynchophorus ferrugineus, assembly GCF_030347505.1. Taxonomy (NCBI): domain Eukaryota; kingdom Metazoa; phylum Arthropoda; class Insecta; order Coleoptera; family Curculionidae; genus Rhynchophorus; species Rhynchophorus ferrugineus. Next base: position 10,620,495 of record NW_027472586.1, on the reverse strand, counting down.
CGTGCCTCAAGCAGTTCTCGACCTTCCGTACGGCGACGTCTTATCGCCGCAGTGATCGCAGTCCAATTAAATCTGACAATGGGTTTACTTCGGTGACACAAGTTTTAAAGCACTCTCTGGATGGGAGAAAGAGAACGAGGATGATGGCGAGCGAGAAACGGGCGACGGAGTTGGTGGAGGCGGCAGGGAGGTAGGAAAGGAGGGGGGGGGGTCATCGCCGCAAAGACCGGGACGGATGACTTGTACGGGATTGATGAATGTTGGAACGGGAATCGTTCGCGTATTTATTTAGCGGGGAAATGCCCTTTTCGAGCTCGAACTGTCCAAATCGTTTCGGAGGATGTTCTCACGTACATACTCGGGATAATTAAGGCACTAAATTATTCGTGACGTGTTCACAAATAGCTGTTGTTATATAAAAATGTCTAAATGATGTTGAGTTAACGTATTTCGAAGGATTATGATCAAAAGTCTGTTTATTTTTTAATAAAGTAATCTAACAAGTTAATAACCTCAATTTTTCACGCTTCTTAAACAATTTTCGAATCGCATCTCGAGAAGATACCGCGTGTTTCGTTTTGATTCGAGTTTCGGGAAAGATGTGAAGCGGCGACCTGTTAAAACGTACTGTATCCGTCAGGACAAACAGTAAGCAGCGGGAAAAATATCTGGATGCGACAGTGTGACATTAGAGCATTTCCAAGTATTTTTTTTAATTACATATTACATTAGATATGCTTACAATCTTAATTTACATATTAATTTATTTCTACTGTTCTGTTGTACCTGCATTAATACACAACCAAGGCGCTTACGGGATTTAAGGGAAGTTAAGAGTATCTTCCGACTAACCAGTGCAGTAGCTTGTCTTTGAGTCTAATTTGCTCTCCATTTTGTGTAACATGATGTTTCCAATTTAATCTACCATCGAGATATATGCCGAGGTATTTGGTTGATTCTGCCTGATTATCCACGATGCAAAATTAACATGGAGATGTTTCGAGCTATTAAGCTGTATTTTCCAGTCTCTGGTCTGGTTGATTTGTAGATCTTGTTCACTGCTTCTCGTACTTTTTCTACAGTCTTCGGCAGGGATATATCTCTTGCTAGGATAACTGTGTTGTCGGCAAATGTTCCAAGTACTGTTTCTTTTGTTGTTGGGATATCAGCAGTATATAGAGCAGATACAGGTGTAGTCCCAGCGGACCACCCTGTGGAACTCTAGCCGAAATAGGGTTAAGTGTTGAGAATGCCCCTTCATGCGAGACTCCAGAAGACATATGATTCCAGAAGTCGACAGTAAGTAAATTCCGCGGTAGCAATTTACTCATTTTATATACATTTAATCTCAAATACCATATCCGATCAAAAGCTTGTGTGACATTCAAGGCTAGGGCAGGGTAGTATTTTGTTTTCTTCAGATGCCTTTTCAACAACCGCTGTTACTCTGTGTGTTTGGTCGATCCAAACTGGTAATCTGGTATTTCCATAAATGGTTTAATACGTTTTCAGCAGTTTCTAAAATAATTTTGAACTGGCAAGTAGCAGTGAAACAGGCCTGTAATATCCAACTTATTCTGTCGCTTTGTCAGTTTAATTTTCAAGTAATTAGTTACAATTTTAACGACATAGAGATATGCGGCATATAGGAGAATAACTTTGTCAATACTTTGTTGTACTTTAATCAATTACAGCCTATGACCAGTATAGGTCCGTAATGAAATTGTTAGATTTATTTGACATTTTCAACATAGTAAACAAATGTATATGAAACTGAAGCCGATATATTATAAACTGAACATTATTGACATTAATAACTAAGAATATACGATCATTTCCCTATTGCAGAGCTTGAATATGTAGAATTGAGTGGTAAATAATGCTCTTTTGATAATTTGCCATGTCTTCGTGTCTCATATATTTCAATTTATATCGAAAATGAAGGGATCGACGACCTCTTCGTTGTTATGATATTGATATTTATCCAAAAATAAAAATGGTATTCGGAATCTAGTAATCTTATAGTTTATACAGGTCCAAAACAATAGGCTTAACACAATAGTGAATTGGTTTTTTTTTAATTACATCTTACATTAGACCTGCCTAGTATAGTCTTAATTTATTATTGTAATTCCGCTGTATTTATATCAATAAACAAGCACATTCATCAGCATATATTTCTAAATTAAAAATAAATTAGACTACTTAAGTTAAAATTAAAATTAAACACTTCTACACTATACAAGTTCATGTGGTTTGATTGTTTTCAATCTTGTGATTTCCTGCATGTTATCCAGTAGCTATATTGCTTCCACGTCGCTATGATTTAGTAATCTTATTTCATGCTATAAGGCTAGAACTTGAATAATTTCGCAAATCCATTTAATTTCGAGGACATCTTGTAATTCTTTGTTGGTTACGTAGCAATAATCGTTGGTAATTCACCGAAAAGCTTTACTTTATCTTTGGTGGATTACTAGCTGGTTTGATGTACCTTGATGGGTTATAGATATAATGTCCATCAGTCCAAATAGGCTTTATGATAGACTTCATTTTCATATTTTAATTTCATTTCAGGTTAAACTGAGAATATCTTCTGATTAACTATTATACTTCCTTGATATTTAGTCTAATTTGCTTTGATTTTTGTGCGTAGATTTAGTAGATCCTGAATGTAATTAAAAACTAACTGTCTGAGATTGTCCTGCGCGGTCTCATTCACTACAGAGAATAAAAGATAAGAGGATCATTTAGGCAAATAACAATTCTGATTTAGCTCTGGCTGTACTAACATTGTTGCAATATCTTCTTAAAATATGATGGTCCTTATCACAAAATATTGGTCTTCTGGGGCTTCCGAAGACAGGATGAGGAATTAGGATTTCAAACTTCATATAGGTAACTTTATATCAATATCGCGATAAAACTAACATGTCAGAGTTATCATTAATTATTATATATGGTGTTTAATGAGTAATTAAGGTATTAGTGATAGTAATTATGAGTTTTCTTTGTTCCTTTAAATCTCCGAGTACTATCAACATCAACAACATCCATTTTGTTTCAGAGTTTACAAAGTGCAGCAAGGAGGGCCGGTACGAGCTGCGCCAACTGCAAAACCACGACCACAACGCTGTGGAGACGGAACCAGAACGGGGAACCAGTGTGCAACGCTTGCGGGTTGTACTACAAACTACATAACGTAAGTACCACCACCGTTCATCGAACAATACCGCCGCGATAACCAGACCGTCCGTTCCTAAGCATTCGCACATTTCGAAATGGCCGCATTAAACGGACGCAATGAACAATATTGAAAGGGGGCCAGACCGAACGAGAAAACGAACCGAAAGAAAAAAAACGGCACACAAGCCGGAATGAAAGAAAATGCGAACTGCGAGGAGACCGTAGATTGCGCGGTCGGTTTTTTTAACATCCTGTAAGACTATGCAAATCGAGCTTTGTCTGTGGTTAGCCAAGCGCATTAAAAAATCTGAATAAAGACACATTTTGTTCACAGTGAAACGTTTTCGGCTGCCTTGATTCGTAAAAAGAGCCCGTCTATCTGTTTAACGGTCATCGGGGGCCCTGAATACCAGTTCCCGGTGTTTGAAATAGCCGATTTTGTTTAGAAAATATACGATTTTATGTTTCCCTTAACATCCCGTTAACCTATTACTTCCTAATTATCAGAAACGTTGGAACTTTTTGACTACATTTTCAGACTAAGGTCTTAATATTTCATTTTATTAATCTCTTAGAACTTAGAACAACAATCTGCCGGCGGGCAGTAAGTATTATTATATGGTTTCCATTATATAACTATCCTGACATGTAGAAGATCGCTTCAGTAAGTGATTTATAACTAACTTATTCTATAGATTATTAAATTTCACTCAATGTGTCCATTAATCAGCTCGTATGGTAGTTTGCGTTTGAGCCTATGCACTACACTGTCAACGCGCAGATTTAACTGTTTGGCGAGTGTATTGGAATGCACTAATAGTCTTTCAGATTACTTCGCACTACCACTTCGAATCACACTTTATTCTGGAACCTCTGGAGGATATCTATGTTAGATTTGCTAGTCGGACTCCACAGTTTAATACTATAGGTCCAAATGGGCCTAAGTATTGGCTTATACAGCAAAACCTTGTCCTGGTTTCAGCAATCGCTTCTTCATTCGAGCCAAACCTCTATCGCTGTAGAATTCTTGTGGGCTAATAAATATTCAGTAGTCACTGGAAGAAAGAAGTGGAGTATACTGTGGTTGATAAAGCAAATCGTTCAATTTAAGCATTGCTTTCATCGCAGTGAAAGTGAGTTTTTGACACAGTGCCTAGTTTTGAAAGTAATAAAAGTTGCTCTACTAAAAGCTTCGTAACCTTTAAACCAAATTCCAGTTCGTCATGAAATTTTAATATTTGTTGCTTGATTGTTAAATGTGCTAGTATAGGTTTAGGAAGATTGGAAGGTGGTGTCTATAAATCTATATATCTGGCCGAAGTTTAAAAAAAATCATGTCAAAATCATGTCGAAATGTCAAAAAAATCAAAAAATTATTATTTTAAAAGTAATGCTGTTAACATTCTTTCCGTCTCAGTAAGTTATGATAACTATACCATACAGTGACGCGAATTTCGAACATCAGCTACAATTTAGTGCTCGATTTTATCAGTTCATTATAGCAGTTTGTGATATTTACGATGAATAAAAATAATTAAGATTGTGGATAGAATTTAGTGTGCGCTGACTTGCTGAAAATATTAAATAAAGTCGGTTTTATCAAAAACATGTACATGTGAGCGACAGTCTGAGCTCAAAAGCCCCTGATCTATGCTCATTAACATTTTTAGCTGAAGTTAACAGGCAGGTTAACAGTTACAGAAGTAGTGTGAAACGGTCAGAAGAATTGAAGTTTGTGACATTTTCAACAACAACAACGTAGCATCTCATAAGGCCTACAATTGTCCTGAATTAATTTCTGACCAAAAACACATCGAATAGCCATTAAATTTAACTGGCAAGGCCCTAGCAGACTTCTTGCTCCTTCTGGTACTTAAATTATCAGTTTGAAGACATATACGCGAAAATCCTGCGAGAATGGAAATAGATTCCGAAAAAATGAATTCAAAAATGATTTAACAAATGAATTGCTCTTTGGCAAGAAACTACTAAGAAGGCAATACAATAAATGTGTATAAACAATAAACCTTTCGTGTTTTATCGATGAATATCTGGTACTTTTCTGACGGAATGTTTATGGTTTCTTAAAAATGTATTTATAGCTTTATTCTCCAAGCAAAACATCAAATAAGAACAATTTAGAGATGTTTATAAATAGAAACGAGAGTCTAATTTAGGTTTCGTACGAAATAAGGCTAAATTGACCAATTTTCCCTGTTGAAATCGGCCGCGTAGCGTCCAGATTGCCCGACGACACCTCTGCATCGAATTCCCCGTCGATGAAATTGTCTCCGACCACCGGAATTGGTGGAATTAGTGCCGTCGGACCGCGGCACGGACTCATCGTCATTCAGCTGATTAAGCGCTTGCGGTCAACTATGCAATTCCTCATATGCGAATGGTTGTTTTGTTGTTTACCGACGGTCAGCCACGAGCACGTAGCTGCTCAGTCTGATGGTACATCATCAGACATTTGACGTCAGTTTCGCGAAGGCGTATTTGCATTGTTCTATAACAAGATTGTTTTTGTTCAACGTCATAGGTACAATGGTACGGTACGTACATATATTTACGCCATAAACTGCTCGTACCTGAGTGGAAAACAATTATACAATCTCATAGTTCACTGTCATCAATCACAACTCTCCAGTCAATAGCCTGATTATGTACATAATCCATATTTTATACCAACAATTAAATTACTTTAAATATACAAACATTTGGCGCAGTCCCGAAATATAAAAAACAACCCCGCCCCGCGAATTATCAATACGCGCACGAGAAAACAAACTATTATTTATATTTAATGGAGAAATCGTTTTCCATTACTGCGTTGAAGCGCACGAAGCAAACACCAATTGATTCCTTCTCACCATGATTGTATATCATCCATATTTTATATCAACGACAGTGAATCGAGTCATTATGTAAAACACAAGGAATCTTCATGTCTGCGCGTACCGAGAAATCATAACATGACACAAATACTTCTATTGTATAAAGAAAAGAAGACCGCATTAAGCGTATCTAATAAAAGGCACTTGTTTGAGGCAACTTATGAGAATTTATGGTGAAATACATTATGGTCATCACTATCATTTAGAGCATCTATGTCTTATCACCAAAACAATTAAATTACTTAAAAAAACAAACATTTCCAAAGGCAACCCTCTTACCACGAAACATCAATATACGCCCCAGAAAACAAGCTATTATTTATTTTTAATGGAGAAAAAATCCGTTTTCCATTATTGAATTGAAGTCCTCGAAACAAGCACTAACTCATTGTACATGATCCATATTGTACATCAACAAGCTTCATGAATGAACATACCGAGAAATCATCATGTGACATAAAGAGACAAAAAGTAAAAGTGCTTGTTTGACCTCTGCCATTTAGCTGGCGCCATAGCTCTTCGTACATACACACAACCCGAGCTATAAGATGGTAATCTTAATTTTTAAAAAATTATCCATATGTTTTCACCGGGTTTAGGTCATTACAAAAGTCAAGACGGGTTTGTTGACATTCTAATTGTGCTCGAAATGTTTCCGTTTTGTTAGGCATTATCATCAGAAAATGCCAGGTTATTGTTAATGATTTTAAGGTTGCGTATCCCTGGTGAGACTTATTCAATGAAGCTTTGATTGAAAGGTTACAATCCTTAACAAAAACAGTTATTGTGCTTTTTAGCAGTGAATTTAATAGTACATGTTTTCACTTGTGAAATGATGCTGAAGTAAAGTTAAACCGAACCATTTTGGAAACCAAAGAATACGGATGATGAAACGTATAATAATAATATGAAAAAATTATCATAGCAATAGCTTTCAAAAGATAGAAAAACCATCATTAACGCCAAGAGAGGTGATGGTGGTATTGGAAAGAAATTGCTGATCATAAACTTGTTTCAACCACCTCATTAGACCGAAAACGATATTCTTGAAGTTGAATCGAGCTAATAACTCTTTGGTTCTCAGTTTATTTCAATGATTCACATCAATTTCAATAATGTAACCATAATTAAGATAATTAACGTGGGTTAGATTCATATCAGTTGAGTTCAGAAATTGAACGTGTAATTGTATCTCAAACGTTTCATTTTTTTTAATATCTCCGTCAATTTGATAGTGATAAATTAATTTAAATCATTAATATGTATTTGATTGATGGAGATAACCGAAAGTATATTCTCGAATAATTGCTATTATAATTTAATTTATTTTATTGGACTGTTTTTTTTTGTGGGTGGATTATTATTTAGTGTTGTGAATCAGTAGAAGCTATAGTCGTTGTAAAACAACAGTGAACTCACGTCATCAAAATGTATGATGTCACAAAGTTGCATGGTTGCCGCATCAGCTTGACTTTTAGTTCAATTATTACAAATTATTATGACTAACAAAATCTTTATTTTTAATTTTATTTTTCTTTTACGTAGAGGCATTCATCATTCATTTCATATCATTTAATTTCGAAAACAACCAACATTAAGGTGATCTTGATTCGTCACTCGCTTCATATGTGGACGGTTTTTCTTTGATGAATCTAAAATTATATTGCTCTTCATTTCTTGAGAGATTTTACTAATATTGCTCAAGATTCAGTACAGCAGCAAGGCGCTAAAAATAATTTCAATAAAAACCTAACGCATTTACTGACAACAGAGGGCACCCATTATCTTGTTCCTGTTCAAAATCACTGATTAGAGATGCAATTTGTTTCTGACTCTGACTATCTATTGGCCTTGATATTTTCATACAGAGTAATCATAAAGATTAAGCAGCGATATGAAACTTATCTAAACGAGCAAAGAGCAAAAAGAAGGTTTGTTGGATTATAACCTGTAATTATCATCACTAACGTTTTGAAGAATTTTGCAGACATTTGACAACCGTTTGCATCCTCGGGTTACATACTCGGACGTATAGTATATCTTTTTCTTTAATAATAAAACAAATATATAAACTGACAAAGACTTTATGCTTGGGTACTAGTACTTGGTAGTACTAGATGTACTCTATATTTAATCATTCCTATACAGATTGTCAGAGGTTTTCTATATTTCACGATCATAATGATATTTTTCCTTAAAATTAATTCACATTCATAATTTGTTTTCGTACATTTTTAAAAGACTTTATAAAAATAATTTCATGACTTTTAATCGAAATTTGGTTACATATCGACACTGTTCTGGTTGATGATTCATTAGAATGCGTATTATCTGAATGTCCGATGTTATTAACCGACCTAATGATGATACCAAACCAAACCAAACTAAATCAAACTACAAAAGGCAACGCACTTGACCTGCTCACGATGTAGTTTACTGTAATTTTAGGTAGATTATATGCTTTATCACTTGGTAGTAGTTGGTTTACTTGCTATTTAAGCATTCCCATACAGGTTTCTATAGAGGTTTTGCTATATTATTATGATCATTGCGATGTTACGATGTCCCCTGATGGCGTAATCTGACTGCAGAGTGCCCCTACTTCCCTTTAAAATTAAATCAAATTCATTATTTGTTGTCGCCAATTTTTCAAAGACTTTATAATGATAATTCATGACGTTTAAACCAAAATTTGGTCCAAAATCGACGCTATTCCGGTTGATAATTCGTTAAAGCTCATATTACCTGAACGTTCGATGTGATTGACCGACCTGACGATGATATATCACCGCGCGCCACGCCCGACTTAACGAAATCGTAATTTTATTCAACAATTTCACCAACAAATGACGTTCCTTTTGGTTAGAAATGGCATTTCGCCCGTTCATAAAGGCCCGTACAAATTGAATCGTCGAGATCGTCGAGATTGCCGCCGATAGTATCTTTTAATTTTTTTCTCCGTCCCCTTCCTCCCGCCCCGTCTCCCGGCCTCAACGAGATCCGTCTTCGTCCGCAACGCGTATTCCGATGCAAGTCACAGCCATAATCCCGACCGATATGCCCTCGGCTCCCATTACCGCCCGGATTTTTATTTCGCCTCGATCCGTAGTTAATGTATCGTGCAAACTGTCCGCGACATTCCGCGCGAACCGACAAAAACGCCCGGTCCGTAAATCATGTGGAATTGCACGAGTTTTTCCGATCACGTATTCGGCGTTCCTCGCATGCGGGCCGGGGAAGGTTCGCGTGCCTGCACGACGGACAATACGCACCTATTGAATTAGTTAATTATTTGGCCTCTTGGGTGCTCGATTCTCATCGCTCTCATCTCGATTATCGCTGTTTTAAGAGGAGGTTTATGGATCTTTAGAATGTCAGCTTCCTTGTTTCGCTTTTGTCGTCATTGTTCGTCAATATTTCCTCTTCTTGATTGCGTTTGTTATTGTAGTTTTTCTTTCTTATTGGTTAAAAAGTTGTGTTATTCCTTCTGCTTATCTTCTTTTTGTTCTTTCCTATATATCCTATATATCTCGATGTCCTTTTATTTCTCTGTTTCTCTAGGGTTTGTCAAAATTTCACCATTTCCAATAAATGATCAATATCTTTCTTATCTACAATTTCTCGCCTTTCTTATCATTTTGCCTCAGTTAACGATTATTTTTCAGGCCTCTCTCACTTGGCTTATTATTAGAAGATGTTAATTAATCCTTCTCTGATTTCCTGTTAAATTCTTCTTATTTTCTACTACTTTACTCATTTTATTTTTTTGTACTTTGATTTGCTTTTTCCTTGTTCTTGTGGTTATTTGGCATTTTTGATTAATTTTTCTTAGATATATTCGTCACAATTATTGTTATATTTTGTTTATAATATTTTTTATTTTTTGGAATAGTCTTGTTATCGGTGTCTTCTTGGGCTTAAAATTTTCTATTGTGTTCTGTTGATTTAAGGTTCTTTTTTCAGTGGAAAGGTAGATTAGGTCGGACAGGTATTTTTATTAAGAGAATTTATTAATCTTTAGCTACTAATTTTTCATATCAACAGTATTTGAATGTCATGTCAATAAAATCGCTTTGTTTTATTTCTTTTATGCAATGGTCACTTTGCTTTCAACAAATAACAGAAGGCTTTGGCTCTTCGAGGGCACTTGCATGCCATTTTTAGCTATATGTTAGTTATTTTCAAAGTTTTCTTGTACATACGTCATCAAGATGTATAATGTATTGCCTGACGCAATTTTTAAATTCGTTCTAGAATCAGACAATATGTTCCCTCTCATTTTATTTTAGTTAAAAAGAGACACAATGCTGTCTGATTAGTTCGAACGTGTAAACGAATGAGCCTGTCGAAGTCGTCCGGTTGTCAGACGTATGCGAAATTCTTGAAAGCAATACTGATAACAGGTTAAAACTCAAACCTATAAACTATTGTGATTGTATAATTAACTGTAGTTTTTAGATATACTATAATGTTAAAATAAATAATATTTGATAAAATTTTTGTTCAATTATTTTATTTAGATTAGAATTTTGTTGTATGTCAAGGCCAAACTAAACTAAAACTCAGGGTTAATGCGGCAACATTGTGACGTTTTGATGTCACAAATTGAAATCACGTATATATAAAATAACTTTGAAGAAACTGTATATATCTACCATTTATATAAGTTCATACTACTCGTATCAGCTGTTCTAGATTTACTTCGTTTCTATCATGATATTGGAGTTAAACACGTTGGAATTTACAGTATGCCAGACAGTCTCGGAGGCACACAGAAGAATTAGCAAGATAGCCGTTCGAAAAAGGCGGACTTTTGTCTTGATTGTGATATTTCTTCTGTTCCAGACTCATCAACATAGAGAACCAAAAGCTACTGTCGATATATGTAGTCGATTCGGGTTATTATTTAGGCAGCAGATGCCACTTTTTTTCTACTGTATTAATGATCCCAAATACTTGGATTCATCCACTTGCCTATCATTGGATATTCTTCTCATAATGAAATATTGAAAACTAGTTAACACGCAACAAAAATAATTAAGCTAATAAGATTCTATGTACAATATAATATTTTTTTACGTATTCTGGAAACATTAAATAACTTATCAATTGATAAATGATCACAGCTTCACCATAAATGATTATATAATGTTGAAACTTGTCTTGGACGATCTTGGTGGCAGAAAACGTGTGATTTCTTACTTAATTATAACGGCATCCTCTCATGTAACGATATGGCCGCCATAAAACCTTAAATTTCCGGATTTGTAGACGTCGCTTATCGGAAATCTCCCGGTAATCTTTTCATTTCTTTCGGCGTGAGCGACGGGGGCGCTCCGGATCCCGTCCAAATCCCCGGACTCCCATAAAATCTCGCCAGCCGAGCGAAACGACGTAAGCGTAATTATTCCGGTCAAACGGTCCCTTGTTCGGCAAATGATAAGTGAAATGGCAGATTGCTTTTCGATCTAGCTGGATGCTGGGTCACCGTTTTCGTAAATAGATGAATAAATCTCTTCAGATTCCGGCCGGATGAACTTGCACTTCCCCCCACGCGTTTCTGGATAAATATTGTTTTACGTTTTCAACGGCGCGAAGGAATCAATTGGTGCTTGTTTCGCGCAGTGACGGTGGTTGCCTTTTATATTTCGAGACTGTGCCAAATGAATACGTGTTCGAGCAAAGTTTGTTTCTTTTTAAGTAATTTAATTATTTTGATGATAAGGCAGTCAGATGTTCTTCTAATATTCTAAATAATACTTCACGACCATAATGTATTTCACCATAAATTCTCATAAGTTACCTCAAACAAGTGACTCCTATTAGATGGGCTTAATGCAGTCTTAAGTGGGTATTCTAGTCTATACATTTGAGCAAAAAAGTTTATTCTATCGTAATAAATCCAAACGCTAGCATATTTTGGATTTGTACTATTTTTAAACAATTTAAAAATTTTAAAATATCATTGTTAACTTTTTTTGTTTTAATACAAAATAAGAAAGCATAAATAAGTCTCTTGCCAAAATTCTTCAGAACTTGAGATATCATGTTAATTATATTAACAGTTATTATTAGTTATTAATAAACGTCTGGAAATATGTATTTTCGAGAAAATCTTTTTTAAAGTTTCGTTTTTTAAGTATCGCGTCACTAAAACAGTTGTATGTCCGAACATAATTTAAATTTTAAAAAACATCCTTAAGAGCATATTCTTAAAAAGTTAAATTTTGAAAATAATGTATATATCACTTTGTTACTACTTTTTGGTACGGTTTCAATCTAGTAGACTAGTCCGTTTCTTTGATTTAGTAAGCATTTTTAATGTTTTATGGAGAAATATTGACTAAAATTCAATGATCCATTTGATTTCAAGGTCAACGTGCAGTTCCTTGTGGGTTACGTAGCAATAAGCATTGATAATTAATCAAAGAACTTTGTTATGGCAAAATAGGGTTATTCGTCGGTTTAATGACTTGTTGATTTCGTTATTAGCTGATAAAACAATCTCTCTGGTGTCAGATCAACTGGGTTCAATGACAATTACAAATTCTTTTAGAGATTCTTTTTTTTATTACTCTTGGTGGTTCCACAATGTGCCCAATGGACAATAAGTATTTCTTACGTTTATATTATATTATATTATATTACATATATATATATATATATATATATATATATATATATACATGACATGTAGAAACTCACTTCATTAAGTGATCTCCTGTATAAAATACTATTTTTATGAATTATTCTTAGTCTAAAGTCTATATATATCTAATAATCAGATCAGATGTTGTTAAACGTTTTAGTCTACGCATTATCACGTCGCACATTTAGCTGATTAGCGAATACATTTGGACACACTGACACTCTTTCGAAGTACTTCACACAGACACGTTGAACTAGACTCGACATTGGTTCTAGGGGAACATCACGTTGTATGAAAGATAATAAAATATAAATTTTGGGGATATCACAATTAAATATGTTTTGAATAATGATTCAGTACTTGCAGATTTTTATTGATTTCAATAGAAAATATTTCGAAAACGATTCTAACCAATAACTGATGTGGATTAACCATTTTTGTTCCAATCCCGAAATATAAAAAACAACCCCCCCATTACAAAAAAACACACCGACGAAAATATGTCTTTATAATCAGTCCTATTTCTAGGCTATAAATGTTCTCCGAACAATTCTGAGGCCAAAACAGGGACGGCATCGAGTAATGACGCGTTCGTTCGGGAAGGAGAAACCAGCGTCCAGCCATGGCCCGGGGCTCCTCGGTCCTCGGTCGCGCTCCGTAATACCACTCCTACTCCACCGTCTTCGTTACCGAGCAATAATAACAATTTGTTTCGACTGACTGTAATAAGGTTCAGATCTAGATCTTGGCGATAGCTCTGTGTCGTTTTTCTTTACTACTGGAAACAGGACCGTTTTTTTATGGCCTCCGCTGAGCATTCCTGTTTAATAGCCAACATATTTAATTATAAAAGCATACTCCATACGCGTTTTTCCCTCCTCTCGGCTACGTAAATATCAGATTTACCTCAGAGACCATTACTGTTACCGATTTAAGCATTTTGCATAAACTGCATTTTAATTCAATTTGCATTAACGGCTTTGCTAATCGTTGGATATTGAATTTTATACCATAATTTTTTATACAATATGGACTATTATAAGAATAGGAAGTATATAATATGTAAGTTGGGATGAAATATATGAAATGTTATTTTATCTACTTTATCTGTACTATATTGAAATTCGACCATACTCTATTAAGTTAACCAGTCAACATTAGAACAAAATAAGGTCATAAGTAAGATTATTTGTTACTTTCGTCATATTTATGTTTATAACATAATCATAAATATGGAACATTTAATGAAGTAATACATGTTTGTAAATTAGAACTATATTTAACAAAATTAAACAGTTTATTATTTAATGATTTTCAATATTAAAGTAATGTATTTCCAATTATTAAATGAATTATTGTTGTCTACTTATTTATTCTACTATTCAATCTTTAAAACAGTAGCTGTCATATTTTTCCTATCAGTAAATGTATCTATTTCAATTGAAGATAGCTGAACTTTAATTCCTTTTCTATGATTACAAGTAACACTTATATTATATAAGTTCTTTTGGTTTGCTTCAATCTTCTGATTTCTGTCGAGTTGCTGTGATTTAATAATCTTATTTCATATTTTAACACGATATCTTTGATAACTTCGTAAATCCATTTAATTTCGTTGTCCTTGTGCAGTTCCTTTTGCACATAAGCATTGGTAATTAATCAAAGAACTTTGTTTTGGAAACGTTGGATTACTAGTCAGTTTGATCTTTCACTACAATCCCATATTTGCACTCTATAAGCCCAAATAGGCTTTATAATTGACTGATAAACCAATCTTAGGAAATGTTGGGAGTCCCTTCCGACTAACAAGTACAGTTCTTTGACTTTGGATCTGCTCTGTTCTGCTTTATTTCTAACGTGATGTTTCCAATTCAACCTGCTATCAGAAGCAATACCATTGGCTACAAATCAAACCCATAGAATTTTCCTCAAGTGATATAAATATCTGTCTTTTCGCCTTAACAAGATATAACATAGAAAGTTTAATTATGAATATTTATAAACAAAAACTAAGTCATCTTAGGAGCTACGGTAAAAATTATTGGTAAAAACAGCGAAGAATTCTGTGATCAGGCTTCAGATAAAATTACTAGGGCTTCAGCTAGTATAAGGATTGCAGTATTTATATCTGAAACTTTGAGTGTTCTAAGTTTATTAATTACATATTAGTTAATGATATGATAATAATAAAAATTTATACTTAGAACTAATTTATATTTACATCTATCTAATAAACATATTTTCGTAATGTGTAGGTTTTATATTTTGTAATAATACTAGAAGATGTATCATTAAGAAAAAATATTAATACCGATTTATAAACAAAATAATTACGGTGAAATACCAACAAGGAAAGTAACAGTTTCTTAAATCTTATACCAGATATCACTCCAGTTTACAAAGAATATATATATCGGACGCGAATCGTCATCCATTGTTACAAGCAATTCTTCGATAGATTACGATCATCTCGCACAATTTGGTCCTTCTCGTAAGCTTTTAAAATCGCCGCCCGATAGTCTAGAACCATTCGGATTTCGACTGATCCTTTTGTGCAACATCCACCTTTCACTGTGTAATAACACGTTTCGTTTTTATCTCCGTACATCTACCGAAAGGACCATGCAATTACTAGCATAAAATCATGCATGAGAAGGTTCACTTAAAACGGGGAAGTACCCTGGTGACAATACGAATAGTGAAACGACAGCTTTATTGGAGCAAACAATGCAGTTCCGACGTATTCTCTACGTGAAAAAGGAGGAAAAAGATACTTTTCGTGACGGGTGCCGACAGCAAAAGTATATAAACTTACCGTTTTGCTTTTTTAAGCGTTCTCTTCAAATAAACATTGCCGTACAATGGGACTCGCCCCGTATTTGACAATGGTGATGGTATACCGGCTATTTATCAAAGGAAGTTGGTAATTGATACTGTTGCGATCGAATGAAACTGATTCAGGTGATTTATCCTGTTTCTTTTCTTCGTGTATTCATTTCTATATATCTGAGAATGTGAATAATTAATAAGGGTTATGACTGACTTCACAGTTTCTGAATCTTTTAATGAAATTTGGTTCCAAAACTGACAATGTCATAGAGTAATCGGCAATTATGCTAGGTAGATAAATGTATGTTGATCAGCGGTATTAATTGGTGAAAATACGAAGTATAAATATGAACAACTGTTAAATTCGATGGTTTTTGAATCTAAATATATATCTAGGAAGACCCATCGACCTTATATTAGTCCCTGCAGTGACAATATATATGTATTAATACTGCTGTTTTTCCATTAAATGCTCACTACATTACACTACACAAGATCAAATGGATTCATTAGTTTGAGTCTGTGTCCTCTTCTGGTGTAACTAAGTGTTGTAACACTTCGATTGATATGTGAAATGAGTCTTCATTTCTCCATGCGATTTTGATTATACTCACTGTATTTATCTTATTTTTGGCAACCCAGAAGAGACCTATTCTTTATTGACGTTTTCAAGTTTCTACGTCTCTCAATATTTATTCAAGCCTTTTCAATGTCAAAACTGATCTTTGGAGCGTAATAGAATCCAGCAGTTATATCCATCCCTTTCATTCACAAAATTAGGAGAATGAATACCTTCATCTCCGTCGAACTTATAGCACGGTTAAAAGAAACAAACATTCGTAAACACACCTTGTGATGAAATAGAAATAAATCAACTATATTATGTCATTGTGACTTTCTAGATATTAGAATATGATGAAACATATTGGGATCATTTAAAATGAACTAATCTCTACGGCCCAGAAGTCCTAGCAATTATCTCCGTCCTTTCCTCTCTCAGTGAAGGAACTTATACATCTCCCTTTATTATCCCAATTGAAATAAAAAACAGTCCGAAGTTACATTTGATTTAAATAGTAATTATTATTTTCAGTTGACTACTTTTTTGGCTGTCGGCTAGTTCCCAACGCTAATTAATATATTTTACACCAATTTTTCTCAATAAAATCCTTTTAAAACTGAACAAAAACAATACGAACAAAAATAATAAATGAAGAATTTTGATATTTGATATTATATGGTTCATTTTTATTACAATAACATTGATGGGTTTTATAAACAATATAATTAATATTGTTGATACTGCTATATTCCTTGATTCAAGTGAAGCACCGTGTAATTATTAATGAATCTGCCGAAGGATATCCTCACAGACAACAGTTTTACGACATTTTAACCAATCGGTTTCGTCGCAATCACTCAGTCAATGACCAACATTGCATTATTGCATTTGACGAAACCATAACGACATATTATTATGAAGTAGCTATATCGGCTATAAAGATACAGGTCGTATGTTTGCCGTAGACATAAAAAATCTACGTGACGTTAATGCGCAAGTGGCTGCTCGATGGAGGATCAAAAGGAAAGAGGCTCATCAGTCACGTACCACACATATTCTTTTTCTGGAATTGGGTTATCGGCCAACTCGATCTTATGCAGTTTTTTTCGTTGGGATATCACTGAAATATCATCTGGCTTACATAAGCTCGACGCGGAGATCTAATCTGGAAGGAACAAGAACGATTTCACCATTTTTCTAGAAAAAAAAATATGTTGAAATTTTTCATCTCAAGTTTAATCCAAGAGAACAATTATAAACTGATAGTTTGAAATGATTATTTTGATGTCTGATGGAAAGTTTGGTTAAATCTAAGGATACGATAGTACAAAGTTTTCATTTCTTTTTTTGCAACTTCCAGAAACTGTTTTGTTCAATTCATATATCTGAACTCATTTTCAATTTTTGTTTAAATCCATTTTAAAATAGTTTTCTAGTCATTCTCCCGCATGTATGGCAAGTCACTAAAAATGTATGTTTTGTCGCAATGGAGGACCCAGTTAGCAATTATGTATCCAATATAAAGCTTTCGTTTTTTCTTTTACAACTTCCAGACAATGCTTTATTCAATTCATATATGTCAGTTTATTGTGTGATTAGTGATTAGTTTTTAATATAATTAGTGATTAATTTTTGAGAGAATTTTTTAAAATCAGTCTCTCTGCTTTTTACCATGTCACTAAAGATGTGTGTTTTATCGTAATAGAAAACTTAGTTAACAGTTTTATATCCAAGAAATGTAATTTATTTTCATTAGTGAACATCATCTTTTTACATTTAGTTCTTGTTTCTTTCGTTTTGATAATCGTTTTGATACCACTGTATTTCTCCTTCGTTTATTTTGCTACTATATTCTCCTTAATGTAATTGCTATAATTGCAAATCGGTTAGTATTAAATATCTCTTCATTATTTCGAACATAATGCTCATGTATACTGTACAATTACACACATATCTATGCACATAAATCCTCAAACTCTACAAAATGAGTTTCTACAATTATCCTATATAACTACGTACTCATATTTAGTTGTTTTCGATCTTACTACTCTATTTTGGTAATTGTCAGCATTGAACCAAAAGCCCTCAACAAAAAGTTTCTAACTTTTACCTTTTTCCATCAACTGTTGTGTTTATATTCTTTATTAGTGTTTTGACAAGAGTCCCATATTTAAATATCCATGTCTCGTCTAGATACATACGTTGAAATAATAAATCTTCTTTAATGTTATCATATGCTTTTAAAAACAATTATTAACAAACATTATTTTAAAAACAATTTCTTAACCTTCCATTAAAGCTCTTCGGGGGTTATCTCTACATCATTTATATATCAGGTTGAGTTTAAAACAAATGTTACGTATTTACAGACTGAATTTGGCAGTATATTCGACTGTATCTATGACGTCCTTTGGCTGTTTTATTGGACGAACTATAGTATGTTATATAGACTGTTGCTATGAAATTAACGATTAAGCGATTAAACACTACATGAAATTACTTTTTCCCCAATCGTATATAACAAATGTTATATATTTACAACAGAACAAACATTTACAATTTATTTACAAAAAGAACAATGATGACAACATACACATTTTATTTCGAACATCACTCTGTATACAACCGTCGAAAAAAAAAACGCAACGCGGTGCTGGGTATATATACAACGTGGAGGTAGCTAGTGACTCTACGGCTTTCTACACATCCGCGGCATTTAAATCAATGGATATATTATCCCCAAGCGTCTGAGTCGTTCTCTCACTCGAATATACATGTGGTGTTCGAGGACGAGGCACAATAAGTATGGTACTTGTCGAAACTCACTCGAATCTAAACATATACCGCGAACCTCGCCGAAGACGTGACCGTTCGCGCCGACTTTACAGCCGGAATCGCGAGAATGTCTACCATTAACTTTATTATCCGGCGCTCTTGTTGATTTTATTCGACCAACCGACAATTACCCGCACATTATGTCTCATCGTCGTCTCGTCTCCTTGTTACAGGTCAACAGGCCCCTAACCATGAAGAAGGAGGGCATCCAAACCAGGAATCGCAAGCTGTCGTCGAAGAGCAAGAAGAAAAAGTCGGGAGCGGCCTGTCTGTCGCTCGGCGGCATGATGGGAGACATGATGAAGCCGCTGGACTCGACCAAGGGTGGGTTCGGACAGTTCAACTCGATGGGTGGCGGTCATCCTCACTTAAACGCCGCCCTCCATCCTCATCACGCCATGAGCCACTGGTACCAGAACAGTACGCATCCACATGGATTCGTTAGTGGACCTCCTCCGCCCGCGCCTCCACCAGCAGCATCGTATCATCACCATATGAGTTCGTTGAGCGCTGCGGGTCTAGGTCTTACGTCGAATGGAATGGTAAATATCTCCTGTTTGTATATCTTGACCAATCACTGACCATCATGATAAATCTGATAAAACATAGACTGTGAACGTTTTGTCTGTGTTTATTACCATATATTCCTGATAACAATTCAATCTCGCAATCCTCCTATAGTGGTAAAGAAATATGAGTATCTGGAAACAGTGATTGTTTAATATGGAATTTATCCGCTAATAATTATCCAAGAAAAAATCGCTTTACATTCAACAGGATGGCGATAGGAAAAAACAACATGCAGTATAGAACCCTCAAAACTAATTCACATCGCTATATTTAGTAGTATTCTGATTATGAACTTTTTATTATTGATTACTATTACTAGGTGTTTGTATGTATTTTGATCAGCGACATTTATTGGTGAAAAAGTATCTCTTATCATATAAAGAATTTTTCGGCCTTAACATTTTTCTAGCTGAAATTACAGTTTATTTTTAGGATTATTGAGTTATTTATGAATAAAAATGTCAATCAGGAAACGTTCAAAATTGTATTTTTGGAATTCATCAATTTTGCTAATCATATCCCAATTATCGGTTTTGGTTTCAACGAATTAATGGTGGCAGCTTTGATGTAATTGATAAAGAACCTCCAGAGGGACCACAGCAGTGCGAAGATAATGAGTTATAGGATTTATTGGTGTAGAACCCAGCTCAATATCTCAAAGAACAATCAAGTGTTTCTAGACGTTTATGTATGATGAAATAGGACCAAAAAGATGAAAAATGGCTACCACAATAGTTAACTGAAAATATCATTTAAAAATCGTGGTTTCATTGCTTGCCAGACGAAAAAGAAGAATATTAGGTGGCATATTAGGATCATCGGTGAAAAATGGGTTTACTAGTGCACAAGAACCATTCACACCAACACATTGACATAAGGTCCTGCTGTGCATATGGTGGAATAGTGTATTAACAGCTGCTAAAATCATTAACAATTGACGTCACTTGAATAAGTTGTATGACGTTTTGTGATTGTATTGTTAAGAAAAGGCTAGTAATAGCGGGTAAGAGATGTAACTCCCAGAGTACTGACCAGACATAGCACCTACTGATTACCACTTGTTCAAATCGATACAGCATGTCTTGGAAGGTATACGGTTTCGAAATACTGAAGAAGTAAGAAATTGAATCCGTGTTGCTAGAATGATGGAAAAAAGTTATAGAAAATAGTGGAAAATATTTTGATTAATATATATTTTCTCAATAAACGTTTTTAATTATATTTTTAGGTAAAAAAATTACCAGATTACATACAAGCACCTAATAATATTATAATCACCATCAAAACGAAGCAATTTTGAATGAATATCAAATCTAATTTCTTTGTTCTTTTGCAGGCCGGCTGGAGATCAGAATACACGTGATAAGTGGGTCAAGCATCAGCGAGTCGGCAGACAAGAATGACGGTCCTGTAGATACATAACTTTTAGGTAGTTTATCATTTCACTATTAAGTGTTTCGTTTCTCATGACTCTGTCGATACGTGGACAGTTCGATGTTCTCTCGATCTCCGCAGAATCGTAAGAAATTGTTAAGAAACAAGTGATCGCATTCTGACCACGAACTAGGGGGAACTTTGTACATAGTAAGTGTAAAAATGACGAGATAGAAAATCGCCCTGTATATCCCGCAGACAGTACTGTCCGTCGTGGTCGGATTCATATTGTAATTAAGTACAAAACCAAGATTGTAATGTGTAAATTTACGTTGTACATAGTACTACACCTATAGTTTCTTATATGTAATTTGTATTGGAAGTTAAGGAGACACAGATGATAAAAATGGTATTGTATATATAATGTCTTTACAAGACAATGTGCAATCTTCAAATCGCTACCGATTTATTTATGTCATAGCAAACTGTAAATAGTACGTATGATTCATCATTATTTATATACAGGATGTTCAAAAAATAAACCACATAATTTCAAACGACTGCGAGTTTTATTTGAATAACTGTGATTGTTTTGATCACCCTGTATAGAAGATTAGTTCTGTCATTATCTAATATAAAGCGTCATCGTATATTATGTTTCTTACGTCCCATATGGTAAGTAAAGTGAACGCCAGTCGGTGAATTTATATTTTGTCGGAAGCTATTTCATTTTTCTCGAGTCGAATCGACGAACGATGGGACTCTAGACACGTCTTAGGTAACTTATTTTTCACTCTTATTATTAAATTGTTTTTGAAACAACTGGTTGTATAAATATGATATGTTTATCGCCTATATTAGGTCTCTTATTTGTTACTGTTTACTTAAAATTGACACGGTACATGTTCTTCCTTTCTGTTTCTTTCGCTAGGTATGATTTTATTGTGAATTTGTCGTTTGTTTTCAAACAAATGTACTGTATGTAAAAAGGATCCTTGTCATTTCGATCGGATAATCGAACAAAAACCGTACGGTACGCGCGTACTTACGAGATATTTTTGTTCGATTATGTCGTCTTACTGTAACTGAACAGTATAGAGAATAATTCAAACAAATTTAAACGATGTATTATAAAAAATAATTTAAAAAAAGTAAAATACAAAAAGTTGATGTATGCTCTTCGTGTGATATATTAAAGATATTTAAATCCTTTTGCGTTTGTTTTATTTTTCTTTCTTCGTCCCGTTTTGGTTCCCGACATTTATTAGTTGTAAGCCAGGAAACGTTGTACAATAAATAATAATTATGATTGTCAAATGATATATGTGTTGTATATTAAATATTAAAAATATATGAATTACTGGGTGTTTAATTTTTCCCTAGTTGTAATATGTAAAAACATGAAAATGAAATACACGTTAGAATTTCTTTATTATTGATTTCATAGTAATGATAATGAAGCAAAAGTACATAAGACAGTTGTGTTTCTGATATTAGAGATTATAATGATATTTCCCCTATATTTATATCAATCATGATTGATGATGTATAGTATTGTTATATTTAATCATCTTCCATGTAATACTTGATATGATTGTCAAATAATATACGTGTTATATATTAATAATTAAATCATATGAATTTGACGATGTTTCACTGTTTCAGGGTTTTTCAGTAACTAAAAAAAAGTATGAGTTTCTGATCAAATATAGAATTCTTAATTAATCAAAGAAAAATAAGTTACAGGAGTACGGGAGATACTTGTGATTCGGATTTTAAATATAATTGTGAAAATTTCAATATATTTTTATAAATGATAGGAGAAATATAAAGAAGCTTTTTTGATTGATGATATAATTATAAATTGTGTAATATGTGTAATTGTGTATATTTCTGGAATCCATTTGAATTCTACGTCGTAAAAATTACCCATTTTTTGATACAGATATACAAAGTGCTTGGAAATATAGTAACAGGAAACTATTGAAACAAGTGATAATGGGAGAAAAAAGCCATGTTTATTGGAGTGTATATGGGTGCTAGCATTTACTCAGATCATTTCATCATGTTACAAGATTACCATCTTTATTTTTTAACTTTTTCTATCTTTCTGGAGGCGTGATGATTCAGTATCGGAAAAACGGTGGTGGTTTAGCAGCGAAAGCATTTCGAAATCGTACACCACCCAAATCATATTGCATCATCTTAAATAAGTACTAATCAGAAAGTGTTACGTCTGGTGAAAACGCTAGGTGAAACAAAACCTTATGGAACAAAACCTTATGAAGCAAAACTTTAACCATTCGAACAACAACGGTGTATCATTAATGACTCTATGAACGTAAGGCCCAGCGTTGTCGTGCAAAACGATGACTTATTACTCGCTATTGCTGGTCTTTTGTGCAACAATATCTAATTCATCTTGTTCAAATGCGGTCAGTAGACATCTACAGAAACAGTTTCACATAATCTTAATATATCGTAATACACTAAACCTGGCTGATCCCATCAAATGTACAGCAAGAGGTTATAACCATAAATATTCCTCTTCGGTGTCACTGTAGATGGCTGTTTTGGACTAACCTGGACATTTCGGATATAGGGTTGCCGTAGTAGATTCATATTTCATAACTACTTATTACTGATTGCTTGGCAATTAATGAAATTGCGATGCTGAAACGCTATTTTCAGTCAAATCGAATAGTAGTTATTTTCTCTGTCTCTTGATCTTTCGCATCTCATATAAACATCTGGAAACAATTATTTTATCAAGTGCTAAGTTATCTGAAGGCTTTCGAGAATTCAAACTAGATTTTCATACAATAACATCGGCAATTCATTATTTTATAACGTTCTGGTCCTCTAAGTCGTTCATTGTGATTGACATAAAAACCACTACTGTGAAATTGTTGAAACCAAAGTCGACAGTTTTCCTAAGTATACAACAAAGGAGCGAGTATATAAAATGAATAACTGAATAATACGAAATGGAATTTAACAGGCTAATTAAGTGGTCTGACGATTTTTTTACATTAATACACTGATTGTTTCAAATGAATTATTTTATTGGGATTTAAACATAGAATAAAAATATTTATAATCATATTTATTTTGTTCACAAGTCTACGAACTTGTTCAGTTTTTCTATGCTTATTTTGAAACCCAAATTGGTATTCTGGAATAATTTTTTTTTTATTTTATAATTTAGCTTGTTTATGTACAGTTTATCAAAACCTTTCGAGATTATCGGTAATACACTTACAGGCTGATAGGTGCCTACCTTGTATCTTTTCTCAAGCTTATTTCTAAAAAAGTAAATTACATAAAATGCAATTAAATATTTCATTTATATTTACCAAGTAACAATTTGAAATAGTTCATTCTTTAACATGGTTTCTTCAAAACTCATTTTATATATTTTAAGCCATTCCTTCATTGCAGCCTTTATTGATACACTTGTTGGGATCTTCTCTACCAGTGTACTTGTCTATGGTGTATTATCCATAAAAATAACTTATGGTTCCTGCAAGTTCTTTAAAAGCTGATTTTCAAACCACTGGAAAAGCAAGTTATGGTTCATTTCTCTATGGTAGTCGCCCTTGGGCTTAATGGAAAACACTGATTCACATTTCAATCTTTACTTTTTTCCATCAACTTTGGTTGTCTTTACACTATATTTATTATCATATTGTCATGAGTGACCCAATGTACGATTATGAAATATCCAATCCAATTCCAGTCTGAAGATATTGCATGTAATTCGGTATGTTCATTGCCATATTTTATAGTAAAAACGATCTCTAAGGTAAGATCTGAGTAGGTCATAAGGGAAAAGTTTCTTTAATTTAACCTGCAATTTCATATGCCATACTTCATCAAAAGCCTGTGATATGTGTAGAAATGCAGCTGAACGATATGTCAAGTCTACGCACTTGTTCAGTTGTTTTATGCTTATTTCAAAACCCAACTTGGTATTCTGGAGTAATATTTCTTTATTCTATTAGATTATTTAGCCATTATTTAGCTTCTTTATGTACATTTTCTCAAAAAAAGTCGATTATCGGTATATAAACTTGTAGACCGGTAGGATGATGTCCAAAACTAATAATATTTCTATGCTATTTTTTCCAAATGTATAGAAAGAGATCGTTTTATCCTCACTTTCGAAAACTTTAATATAAAAAGTCATGATTGAAGTGATTTTATAGCAAGCCGGCAAGCAAACAACGATCGTGTTTCCGATAATGAACTTTTATTCTAACACGTTCGACGACCCAATCGGTCCGATTGGAACAAAAAATATCGAATCGAACTTTTGCCCGGCTCCAACAAATTGACGTATGTCTCTCCCGGTGACATATTAGAGATTCTTAAATCATTCCGAGGTTTGTTTCTATTTTATATCCTCGTCCTGAATTCCCGCATTTGTTTTATTGCCGTCGTAAAAAAAGCTTTCGGTATATCGAACCTGGTACTGGTGAAAATCTCCGTCCTGAAGATTCGTAATCTGGTAATTTGGAATAGAAATAAAAAATTTATATAGTGACAGAGGTTATTTATGTTCGACAATATCTGTGACTGATCGGTATCGATGTAAAATCGCTATGTGTGAGTTGGTAATGAAATAACTGAAAATTGTTCAATAGGTTAGATGACTGTAATAAAGAATAAGAAATATATTGGTTTATAATAATAACATTCTATAGGGAGATTTTTTTTTATTACTCTTCGTGATTCCACAATCTGCCCTATTGGCAATAAGTATTTCTTATGTCTATATTATATATACATGGCATGTAGAAAATAACTTCATTAAGCGATCTTCTGTATAAATTATTATCTTAATTAATTAGTCTTATTCTAAAACTTATTCTAAAGTCTACATATGTCCTGTAATCAGATCAGGTGGTGTTAAACGTTTTAGTCTACGCACTTCACTGTCACTTCGCATAATTGACTGATTAGCGAGTACATTTGGATGCACCGACACTCTTTCGAAGTACTTCACACAAACACGTTGAATTACACTCGTTATAGGTTCTAGAGGAATATCGCATTGTATCGCTTTATTCGAAATATATTACGGAGCAGGGAGATTATTAAGAAGACATTTATTTTAAAATCAATTACACGGTAATGTGATTTTCCAACACGATAACAAGCCACCTTATGAACGAAAACGCTTTCCACCCAAGAAAGCGTTGAAAGCACATGGACGACACATATGAACACATATAGTCATTTCAAAACAGCAATGAACCCACGTGATCTGTCACAAGGTTGCAATATTGTCGCAGCAACTCTGAGTTTTAGTACATTTTGACTTAGACATATAACAAAATTCCAATCTGAATAATATAATAAAACAAAAATTTTAGGTACTATAATTTATTTTAACATTATAGTACATCTAATACATGTATAACTGAAGGACTTAAAACTACAATTAATTATACAGCCACAATAATCTATATGTTAGAGTTGTTTTGTTATATTTACATTGAACTTTTTTCCACACTAGTATGGATAGAGTTCTAGGGCGTTTTTTTTGTAGTGGTATCCCCCGAAGGCCCAATCTACCTAATAAACAATTATATATCTATATCAATACAACTAATGTATTTTATTTTCATTACAGGCATATTTACCGTTTACGCTTAGTTTTTTGTTTCCTTCGATGCAATGTTTCCTATTAAAAAGGGCATTTTTATATTACTATATTCATATTATATTACTATATCTTAGTTCTAAACTCTATCTAAACTCCTTAGTTTGTTCTGTTACCACCTGTATACATTTCTCTTGATAAAACTACATTTAATAACTGCATTCTCTCTTTATAATCTCTCTTCTCATACATTTTAATCAATCGTTTATGTATATTCTAATATATCACACATGGTCATAAAACGTTCACACTCTATAATACAATTTCCTACAGTTAAAGTATATTAATTATAATATACTGACCTTTAGTTGTTTCTTCTTTCATTACCCTGTCTTGGTAATTATCAACATTGAATCATAAACCAACATTTATAAAGTTTTATTCAATCACTGTCACTTTCAGAAACCCCAATCAAGTGAATAACTAAGCTGTTAATTTCTAATCTATCTAGCATTTATTCACAGTTCCATCACTTGTCAATTTGTTCTTCAAAGTGTCTGACCGAGCTCACTCATCCGATTGTCGACAATGCTTCTTTCCATAAATTCAGACAGTTTTGGTTTGAATATCTTTCTCGACCTGAATCTTTGTAATACCCCATATCAATTCAATTGGATTAAATATGCAGTGATACTCCGTGGCCATAACGTTCAGCAATCTGATCTACTATGTATTTTTTTCAAGCTTATTTATAAAAAAGTAAATTAGATACAATGTAATTAAATATTTCATTTATATTGACCGAGTAACAATTTGAAATAGTTAATTCTTTAACATAGTTTTTCAAAACTTATTTTATATATTTTAAGCAATTTGTGTGCAATTGCTGATGCACTTGTTGAGATCTTCTCTACCAGTGTACTACTCTATGGTGCATTATCTATAACAATAACTGATAGTTCTTCCAAGTTGTTTAAAAGTTGACTTTCAAACCACTGCATAAACAAGTTATGGTTCATCTCTCAATGGTAATCACCCTTGGACATAATGGAAAACACTAATTCTGCACCAGGACTTAAACCATTCTTGTTTCCAGCATGAAGAACTATATGTCTACAAAGAATAACAAACTGTTAATAAATTTTATGACTAACAAAACCTAATCGATAGTTATTCCAATGTTTACTTTCTTCCATCAGCTTTCGATGTCTTTACACTATATATATTATCATTTTGTCATGAGTGACCCATCGTACCATTCTGAAATATCCATGTCTCATCTCAACAAATTGATATAATACTTCCTTGAATTAGTTGTATGTTTTGAAAAATTGCATTCTTGTAAAAGCAATGTCTGGAAGTTCCATTAAACCCCTTCGTGGGTTATCTTTACACCATTTAAATTCTATATAACCCAACAGTGTATGAAGGAATATTCTACATCCCTCAAAGAGCTGCATAACTTTTGGCTTTCTATTGCCATTTTACAGACTAACAATTTCCTCTGAAATAACGGTATTAGTTATGTTTGGATTGATTTGCTTTTTTTACACAAAGCGTATATTTTATCTCTGATACAGCTAACATCAACCTGATCTTGATTCGTCATCTGTTTCGCATAAACACGGTTTATTTTTGGTCAATTTAAGGTTATATTGTTTTCTATTTTTTGAGATATTTTAGTGCAACACGTTAAAAATATTTTCAATAAAAACTGTGGCGATTTAAAATGTATTAAAACAAAGCGTTAAAACAACGTTTGCCGGTTTATAACATGTTCGATCTTCTCAAACAGCATTCTATCTCTTCTTAGTTAGAATAAAACGAGAAAGAATAGATTGTCTGACCGTAAAACGAATTTATAACTTTCGACAGGCACATGTTGATGACGTTCTGAAAGAACTATACACTGCACTCTCTAGACCTTGCCCCGTCCGACTATCAACTATTGGCATCAATGGAACACGAGCTCGCAGAGCAATACTTCCTCATTTTCGAAGAAAGTATAAAATGGCTCGAAGAACGGTTTTGCTCAAAGGACAAACAGTTTTTTTGGGATGGCATCCATAAAATGCTTCAAGAAAAGGCAATATGTATAAATTTAATAATTATTTTTCAGCTTTCTTGAAAATTATGTAGAAAAAACGTTGTAATAGTATCTAATAATTGGACTGGCTGATTTTTGATTATTTCAATCAATTGTTTCGGCTATATCGATGCTGAACGATCAAAATCGTGAATGTTTGAAAACCGAACGACATTTGACCATTAATTAACGTGTTTTTTAGATGATAGAAGCGTTTCGTAAGGCCTGAAAGAACACAATGTAAATCCTGGCCCGAAGTTCGACACAGCGAACGAGACGGTTTGGCCATAATTCAACACCGAAAACAATATACAATATATAATTATGTCCGTTCCCGGTCACATGCCATTTGAATATAAATATCGTGGCTTTTTCATAATTTATTTTTTATTTCCACCGAAAAAAAAAGACAACGAAAACGTAAGTTCGGAATACGTCCGATGAATTTTTAAGTAACCTTATTCATTTCGCTTTTTATGGGTTTAGTTTGAAAGCGGTGGCTTCTGAGAAAGGTGAATTTTTACATTTGATATCAGTGGGAATGTTTCGACAACTATGTCGACGTTATACGACGTTTCTGATGGAAATTAATTAGCGTTCAACTAACTCTGTCGGATTGTTTTGATGAAATACGATTTAGACAATTTGAAAGTGTTTTTTTGGGTGTATAATTAAACAACTATACGCGGTTTTGAACCTAAGCTACCAAAAACTGTTTATAAGGTAAATTGCAGAACTGAATCAAAATCAGCATGTCTCAAATATGTTTCCTTCCTATTTGCATCCAATTCGTTGTGTTGGTTTGTTAGTTCTTTGAATAGTAAATTAAAATTAACGAATCATTTATCTTGGATTTTTAAATAGTCAGTATTTTTTGAATTGCTTAATAATTGAATAATATTTTGAATATTTTTTTTGAAAAAATAAAAGAACTGTTTATCCTCACTATTTAGAGGGCAATACGTAAGGCATTTCGATGGCATTTTTACATAGCATGCATTTTTACATAATAACTTCATTAAGTGATCTCCTGTATAAATTACTATTTTAATGAATTAGTCTTATTCTAAAGTCTATATATGTCCAATAGTTATATCAGATAGGGTTAGACGTTTTAGTTTACGCACTTCACTGTCACTTCGCATATTTAGCTCATTAGCCAGTACAATAGGATGCAGTGACACTCTTTCGAAGTACTTCACATAAATACGTTGAATTATACTTGTTATTGGTTTTAGAGGAATGTCGCGTCGTATCACTTCATTTGAAATATCGTACGGAGAATCGACAATGGCAGGCAACACTTTATTTTGGAACCATTATATGATGGATATATTAGACCTTCTAGCGGAGTTGGATTCCATATGACCAAATGGGCTTGAATATAGATTTATACATAAATATATTGTTATCTAATGTTAACTTGGATTTGCATCCGATATGCTAATACATTTAGTAGAATTTAAATCCAATCTAACTGTTTCCGTTTGGCGAGTATGTGCGTCTTCCAAGTTAGGCTTCGATATAGGTGCATCAGAGTGGTTAATCTTGTTATCTTAGTAGGTAGATCTCCTGTATAGAGAAGATATAGCAATAGACATAGTACACTACTTTGCGAAAGTCTTGAATATATTGTATATAGTTCGGCTTTATTTTACATTAAAATGACGGTCTGTGAGGTAAGATTTTAGTAGCTCATAATCCGCATGAGGGTGAAGTTTCTTTTGAATTTGACCTACGATCCCGTATGCCATACTTTATCAAAATCTTGAGATATGTTCAAACAGAATAAATATATTTATGTTTTCATAATTATTTTTAGATTAATTTTTATTGAAAATAAAAAAATTGTTTACTAAAAATCAACCTGATTTTTTTACATATGGTTGTTATAATTATGAACAATATTAACTAGTATGAATATTCATTCAGGTTAAAATACATTGTTTTAAACCATAATAGGATTTTAAAGCAGTTTAATTAAAATTATCGAACATGTGTACATTATTTTTGTTGTTCCTTCATTATATGTACATACGCTTTCAGAATAATTAATTAACTAAAGTCCTTGTACACATATTTGTCGATATAATTAAAATTACTTAAAATTCTCGAATTCTCTTATAATATTCTTCGCAGTATTTGTTAATATTTAAGATGCGTTTGAACGATAATAATTATCTGTTTGTTATAGAATGTGCTTTAACTTCCAAATGTTCAAATAATTTAGTAGTTTGATGGTAGGTTTTGATAACATAACATTTTATTTGATACAATATCTGGTAATTTCTGTATCGTTTCAATTTAAACAGCTTTGTGGAAAATATAGTGAGAATTTTGAAACAAATATAGAAGATTCTTTTTCCAAATTTACTTCATCCCCATCTGGGTTATTCCCATTAGATACAACTAATTTCTTCAGGTTGTTTATATGAAGATTTGATGACAGAACTGAGATAATGACATTGATTGATATGAGTTGAAATGTTTTGATCGTTCTCATATACTAAACACTTTCTAAAAATGTCTGTAAATCACATTTATTAGTACATAATAAATTACTATTATACAAGCAAGTGCTAAAACCCAAATGGATATACGGTATATATACGATATATATTGTTCTGCAACCAGTAATATAAATATACTACAGGACTGATTACTTACATCGAGACCTTCATATACCGACTGTCACTCAAGAAAAAACCTGTATAGAAACATGGGAATAGACATCATTCTAATATTAATGTTGAAGTAATACAAATCTTAGATAACAGCAAGTCAGACTGTAGTTTCAAAAGAATAAAAACTACTTGATTTTGTGTTTTGTAGTATAATGAGGTGCATTTAGAAATGCAATAGAAAACAGCACTAAAATACAAGTAGTGCATAAACAGTTTTATTCGATTGTAACAACTCGTAATAGTCTACACCTTGCCGAACCCACCATATGCACAGCAAGACTTGTGATCATGAATATTTCGGTCCGGTGTTGATCTGAATGATTCTCCCGGACTAACTTATGACTTTTTGTACTTGGATTTGTTGTAGTTAAATCCGCAATTCGGATATGATGAATTAGCATCACCATGTATTTCTACAATTATTTGATAGTCTTTGCGAGCTGATATTTTCAGATAAAAAAAATTACGAATATCCACAATACAATTTTGAGCCTTCCATGTATACATTGAATAATTCAACAGAACTAACTGGAAACTCTTTTATTGTATAAATAAATGTCAAAACTAGCGTTGGGAACTATCGACTGAAAACAGTCGAAACAGTCAATAGTCAAAGTATAAAATACAGTCAATAGTAAAAAGTTGTCAATTACTAAACAGTCGATAGTCGATTTCAGTCGATAGTTCCCAACACTAGTCAAAACCATCGATTTTAACAGTTAGAGTAGTTTATTTAAAAATTGTTTAAGTTGATAATTGCCGTTTGCTTATAAATGTGACGTTTATATAGACAGATATGACTAGTTCTGTATATGCAACTAGTCACGAAACATCCACCGCGATTGAGTTCTCGATCGCGTGCCAAATCACCAAAAATTACCCGTTCCCCAGTCCCCGGTTTTCCTCAAGAAATCGAGACAATTACTTACTTTCGAACAACAGCAACAACAAAACACGTGCTATTATTTTAAGGAAGCGGCATTATACGGTAATGGGCTTGTTACCGACAATAATCTAGACAAATACGTAGGTTTAAATGTTATAACTGTAGTTAACATACCTAAACGTACGCCATACTTCATTAAGATATCAAAAGCGGCGGATAATTACGCGAACCGGGATTTAGAAACGATGCTTATCGCTCCTTTTTATTTTCCTCCGTCGCGAAAAGTACGAATTATTTGATTGACATCGTTACCGGGGTCTAGGGAGAAGAAAAACAGGAAGAGGCGTCGCGTTTTCGATTGGTTCTGGAGGTAGTGGGTTCTTGTCGGCGAGTCTAGAGGGAGTTGTTGCGATTTTTAGGAGAGAATGCGGTACTTGTTCATTCAGGCAATATATATATATATATATATATAATACTAGCTGACCCGACAGACTTCGTCCTGTCAAAAAGATTTGTAATGTGGCAGTTTTTGTGCCTACGTATTTTAAAAAATTCTCCTGAACAGAACCATCACCCTGGTGATAGGGCGTTGTGAATAAAAAATAATTAAATAAAACATATATAAGGATTGAAAAGTAAGTAATCGCTTTATTGTTAATCATGTGAATCATAATTATTATTATTATTATCATTATATTGCTTTGTGGTATACGATGTTTTTTGTTTGATTACCTGGCGCATAGATAAACAAATCTGATGGTTTTCCAACACGGGAACAGGCAACATACAATTGACCATGTGAGAAACATGGGTTTTCTAGATTAATACCACAAACACTTAATGATTGCCCCTGGGACTTGTTTATAGTCATAGCAAAAGCAAGCCGTCAACATGTCTATAGGAAATTTGCCATTACCAATGTCAATGAGTTGTTTAGAGAATATGTTTCCAGATTGGTCATTTTGCAACTCGACACGCATATTCTTGCTTAAATGAAGTACTTTAACATGTTTCCACAAATTGGAGGACTTTAGACATGCATTGAGTTCATCAGCTGGCGTTGATCGTGGAATCACTGGCAATGTTTGACGAAAATCTCCTGCTAATAAAATCATTGCACCACCAAATCGGTTATTATTGCTACGTAGATCTTTTAAGGTTCTGTCTAAAGCCTCCAAAGATTTTTTATGTGCCATCGTGCATTCATCCCAAACAATCAATTTACATTGCTGCAAAACCTTTGCCATTGCAGAGTTCTTCGAAACGTTGCAGGTTGGAGTTTCATTGCTTTGCATATTTAATGGCAATTTTAGTGCTGAATGGGCTGTTCGACCACCTTCAAGCAAAGTTGCTGCGATTCCCGACGAAGCGAGTGCAAGTGCAATTTTATTTTGTGAGCGAATTGTTGCTAATATTAATGAAATAAAAAAAGTTTTTCCTGTACCACCAGGTGCATCTAAGAAATAAATCCCTCCAGTTTCATCATTTGTTACTTTCATAAGAGTTTCAAATACATACTTCTGTTGTTCATTTAACAGTGGAAGATTTGTTTGAATTTATTCTTTCAAAGCGTTGAGATCATACAGTCTTTCTCGATGCAACTCTTGGTTAAAAGCGTCATGCATTGGACGATTGGGCGCGGTCAGGCCTAATTGAATTAATAGTTTGTTTGACATTATCAAGCACATGTCCTCAATTGAAATCAATACTTCATTGTAAATTTCTTCACTGATTTGTATATTTGGATTTCCCATTCTATTCCGTATTTGATACAAAATATCATCACACATATAATCTTTGTACTTCATCCACAAATCAATTGGGTTTGATGG
Source organism: Rhynchophorus ferrugineus (assembly GCF_030347505.1). Classification (NCBI taxonomy): domain Eukaryota; kingdom Metazoa; phylum Arthropoda; class Insecta; order Coleoptera; family Curculionidae; genus Rhynchophorus; species Rhynchophorus ferrugineus. The sequence goes on along the minus strand of NW_027472586.1, from coordinate 10,586,497 downwards.
GAAGCATGTAGATATGATTATAGAAAACAATGTTCGTATTTGATGAGTGTGTGATGATATTACAGCATCATTGAGAGTTTGATCCCAATGAGCGTCATTTTCAAGCAATTGCAAACGTTGACAGGCTTCTCTGTAGGATCCACACAATTCACCATCAACAGTTCGTAACTGTTGGAATGATGTTGGGCCACGTACATTGACTAATAGCAGTCGTAAATAAAAACATTCATCATTGCTTGGATGTACTGAATAAATCTGGCCAATCGCATCGGTGGAATATACATCTGTATATCCTGGAACTGGTTTTCCTTGTTTCCGTCGTATAAATCTCCTTGAGGATTGATTCCAGGTATAATATTTTGGCATTTCAGAATATAGCAATGTTTGTGCGAAATCATCGTTTTGGCATGTCTCAAAAAAACTGGTTAATGTAGTAGATGGTGGCTGAGCAGCTCTTTGTACTGCGTCCTGTGCTGTAAAATACACTCTTTGTCCATTTTCTAAATGCACAGCTAAGTGAACAACAGAAGGGTGTCTCTCATGAATAGGAAAAGAAAATATTCGCCAAACTGCTTCATTACTGCTAACATAGCGGCCCATTTGGTATTGGGTAACTTCATCATTAGAATTCTCTGCACCAATTCCAATCACAGCCATATCACTCCCTTTGCTTACATATTTGCAAATGTATTTAATCGATTTCACTGAATGGCAAGATTCAACGTTGATGTGTGCTTTGAATGTCTTTGATAAAATGGGTGAATATGGAACAATCCAACGATTATCTATTTCAATATCTTGTTAATTTAATTTGACAATTGTTGATTTTCCGTTGTCTGCTGTCGATCTGCGACGATACAATGGATAACCGTCATTACCAGTAATTGTTTCCGATATTAATGTCCGTGGATATCGTTTTGAACATTTACCATCCATCATACACGGTGAATTTTGATTAAGAGTTCCACAGGGACCATGTATCATGTTTTTGATAACTACCTCATGCAATCCAGGATCTACTTGTACATTAGGGATTTCAGCTGATATCACTGCATCAACTTCATTTGGCCTTATCTTTTCAACCAACCAAATCAAAATGTGTGCATGTGGCAATCCTCGTTTCTGCCACTCCACAGAATACATCCAGCAGCGTGTCTCACCAAACACATTATGTTTTACGATGAAATTCATTAAAGATTTCAACTTTTGTCTAAAGACTCTGGCTGTAATATCATGACGATCAATGGATGATTTCCCAGGTAATAACTCCTGCTTAATTTCTATCCATTGCGGATTGCATGTAAATGTGATGAACAAATCTGCTGTACCATAATGACGAACATACGACATGGCATCTTGAGCATATTCGTGCATATGCCGAGGGCTTCCGATGTATGTTGCTGGAAGAATAGTCATCCAACCGACATTCTGTGCATTTCCATCAGTATTAATCGCATCTCGAAGGTGAATATACTCTTCAGATCGGAGTTTGGTTTGATTCAACCTGATGAATGTTAATCTCTCCGTTTCAATTTTAACATACATGTCATCAACATATTTGTGATATAATCGCCGACATTTCAATATGCGATTATCTGCATTTTCCCGAATCATTAGGCGGTATGAATAATAGTTCATTGAACTGACTTTTTTGTTGGTTTCAGAACCTGTAAACAGATTTTGTTTTAATAACATTCAAATATAAAATTAAAATACATAATATAGTGACTGAGATATTATCGCCATAGCTAAACTAATATTTTAGTTACCTGTAATGGGATTTATCATTTTTATTGATAAATCGTAGCCATCTTCACCTTGCCAAAATATAATGGGATATTGCAGTGCATCATATGAGCGGTGTGTTTCCTTTATAGGTTGTAATTGAAAATTCCGACGATGTAAAACAATATCACGGGATTCCAAGTTTTCTCCAACTACAACGATAGCAACTTCATCAATAGTTGGTGCATTAAAACGTCTTGTATGTTGACCTGCAGGTGTTTTATCAGCTCTGATTACAATTTTGTGATTATCGGATGGCATCAGATCCAGGGCAGTTTTAAACAATATAATCAATTGATTGTGTTGATGAAATAAAGTTTGTAATTGTTCTACAATAGACCTTTTTACTAAATTGTTATGTGCACAACGCAGATCAATTTCTTGTGGTGAATTGCCCATAAAATAAATTTGCAGGAATTTGTTGTCGCTATCTGACACTGGTAACAGTGAACCTGCTCTGTGATATATTTGCCCTTGTATCTGTAAATAAAAAAAATATTATGGTGTGGTATAAATTAATGGATTGTCAATGATCAAACTTAAATAATATTTGATCTTAAAAAGGATATATTTAGTTTTAACTAATATCTATCAAATATAAAATATAATAAAAGTGTCACTGAAACTGAATCACCATATAATATGATGACTAAGTGATATATTTCGTAATGATTAAGAAATTGAAGATTAGTAACACATCTTAACTTTGGTGACAGAAAATTTTGTTCGCTAAAATAATTATGAGTAACTGCTATAATACATACCTTGAAAGTTGGCATAAAATTTTCCCGAACTGCATTTGTTGCCCCAAATGAAGTCATTTGAAAGCAATTGTTATATTGTTGAATATGTGTCAAAAAGTGTATAGAATCTGTTCCTATTCCTGAAACCAATGAGTACAATGGTTCTGGTGGTGGATCCAATTGTATCAATTTCACTTTACCATTTGCGCAACACAATCCATTGGCTTCGTTTTTGTATTTTAATGCCTTACAGTGTGAGCAAACCAAGTTCATAGAACCAATAACAACACATTGGTAGTTACTGTAGTCAATTGACACATCGTAACTGAAAGCAGCTGGATTCAAACTTGCGCGATTATTAGTTGAATGTCGCGCTCGCGCTTCACGCGAATCAAATATAAATTATTTTTTCACTAATCACGAACTAAACAAACACTAACTAACTAAACACTCTGCACAAAACACGATATACGAATTTGTTTCGTGTATCACTTGACAATTCATCTGTCATCTGTCAAAAGTCATCTGTAACAGACAACTTTTTTTTTTAAATTTGATATGACTTTAACTCAAATCCTTTTAAGCCGTACGAATTGTTTTATTTATTTAAAATTTGAATTAAATTTTAAACAAATAAAAAATTTTAAATAAATAAAACAATTCGTACGGATTAAAAGGATTTGAGTTCAAGTCATATCAAATTTAAAAAAAAAAGTTGTCTGTTACAGATGACTTTTGACAGATGACAGATGAATTGTCAACTGATACACGAAACAAATTCAAACAAAAAGGGCTATTTTTAGGGTTTTTCCAGCAATAATTCTAATTTTTCTCGCCGTAAAAACCATCCCTGAACTTCAACGAACATTTTAAAAAAAGATTTGGCCAAATTGGTCCAGGCGTTGTTGAGTTATGCGCTTAGGAACATATTTTGCGATTCATTTTTATATATAAGATATATATATATATATATATATATATATATATATATATATATATATATATCTGTCTAATGGTGAGTAACAGGTAAACTGAAAAGTACCCGACCTGACACATAGATGGCGCTACTAGAATTAAATCTATATGTGTTTTAGTTAGTCCTACCCCTCAAAAGATGCGTGTATAAATTTGACAGCTGTCGGATCATTAGTTTGCGAATTATAGCATTTTGACTGAAGCAACAACTTTTGTTATTGTGAAAAAAATTGATAAAAAGCAGTTTCGCGTGTTGATAAAATATTTCTTTTTGAAGGGAAAAAATCACAATTGAAGCAAAAACTTGGCTTGATGCCTAGTTTCCGGATACTACCTCAGGAAAATCAACCATCAAGGATTGGTATTTTAATTTTATACGTGGTGAAATGAGCTCCGAAGACGGTGGATGCAGTGGATGCCCAAAAGAGATTGTTACCGACGAAAACATTTGATAAATCCCCAAAATGATTTTGAATGACCGTAAATTGAAATTGAAAGCTCTGTGTAAAGTGGGTGCCGCCCGAGCTCACTTTTGACCAAAAACCACGACGAGTTGATGATTCGGAGCACTGTTTGAAGATGATCGGACGTAATAAACACGAGTTTTTGCGTCGATATGTGACAATGGATGAAACATGGCTTCATCATTTCCGAAGTTCCATAGTTCAATCGATAGTTATCCGAGTGGACTGCAATAGTCGGCTGACAAGGTTATGGCATCTGTATTTTAAGATGCGCACGAAATAATTTTCATTGACTACCTTGAAAATGTAACGACCATCAGCGGCGACTATTACATAGCGTTATTGGACCGTTTGATTTTATGGTAGACCGGGGACTTTTCAATTGTGACCTGTTATGTGGCTTAGAAGATAGTTGAATGTAAATATAATAAACTAACTCTGATCTACAAACTATTGTAGCTATTTAATTAATTGTAGTATAAGTGCTTCGATAATATCTATAGTAGATCTACTATAATATTATAACAAATTATATTTTGTACCATTTTTTTAAAATTTTTGTATTTGTATTAGAATGTTGTTATATACCAAAGCTAAAATAAACTAAAATGCGACAAAATGCGACGTTTTGACTTGATAAATCGAGATGACTTGAGTTCACTACTACTTTGGATAAACTATATATACACTAGATCCCTTCACATTCGAGTGGCTTTTAACCGAATGAAGCCCGTACGTGAAAAATCACCCCTCGCACCCCCGCAGCTCATTCGACTAGATATTCGCGCGGGTAGGGGTGGACTGACGGCTTTGTCCGGCGCCTCGGACATCACACCTCAATGAATAACGTTATTTACCAAAGACTCGGGCGTTATTCAGTAGCCGGATGGAGCGGCTTCACAAAACGATACGGATTTACTGCCTATGAATATTGAAAAGGAAATCGTTTAAATCTTATTTATTGGACCGGGGCGTTTTTCGGACTTTTCTTTCTCGATTGAAAGGATACGAAGTGAATTACGATTAGCTCAAGTGGATTTTTTCGATATAGAGAACCGACATTTTTTCGGCTATATATTTCTCTTTTTCTTTCACACGGATCACGTTGTATTGATAAAAAAAATAGATAGCAGGGCATTATTGACAAAGTACGGGGGATATCTGGTAATTGGAACCAGATAATTCTTAGAAAAATAATAATTTACATTGGTTTTCAACACTCAAAATGAATTCATAGTCCTCAAACACACCATGTTCATAAAGTAACAGATATAAACGACCAGAACAAACCAGGTGTTACTATATATATCTCGCTGCAAACCACCATATCCCAATTTTTTATGAAACTTATCTTCATCATCATCATTATCAATCGCCAACCGGCTCTCGGGGCTTTAGACACTCTTAGTTCTCAACTAATATGTTGTTGTTTTTGTAGCAGGACTTCGAATATTCTTCGCCAAATCTCGCTAGTGTTGACTGTCGCATTGCAACCTCCTTGACCTCAAGTAATGTTAGTCTCCTATTTTTCAAAAACGTTTTCGATGATCTTGATATATTTTTCGCAATTGTTCACTGTGTTTCCCAACCAAAAGTTTAATTTCGCCATAGATATCTGTGAATTGCTGTATGTATCTTTGAATTTGTTCATCAATTGTGCCCTGAGTGTCGCATATTAAATGAAGGACTTCATTTCTGACATGATCTTCAGAAGAGGAACATGTAGAATTCACTTTAGCCTTTGAAAGATGTCAATCAATGATATTACAAATGACATACCTTAACAGAATCTAAGTCTTGGAACCATACAGAAACATAGCAAGATGAGCGTTCGAATTGTGAATGATTAACTTCATAAATTGTCTTTGAATTTCAACCATAGAGCGATTACTTTTAGTTTTGCTTCATCAAATCTTCAAACTCCCAATAATCTGGCTTCATGGAATACGTTTTACCAGAGATATGTGCCTTTTGAATTTTTAAATTACTTTTTCCTCAAACTAATAATTTCAAGAACCCGATAATTATATAAAAAAACAAAATTATACTGCTTAAAAACAATATCTAAAGAAGTAAAGAAGATTACTAAATCATACTAACGTGGAAGCGATACAACTGCTGGACAGAGTGCAGTATGTCATAAGATTGAAGCGTACCAAACCATACGAACTTATATAAAGTGTATACCTTTAGCGTAAACTATAGTAGAAGTTATTATAATTTTATAATTGAGGAATACATATTGTCATCATATCGTCTTGCTTGTGAATTAATCCAAGTACAAAAGAAAAGTAGTAATAAATTAATTTAAAATTAAGATTGTACTAAGCGTACCTAATAAAGATGTTATTGTATTACAGCCTGTATCTGAATATATCTTTATCTTCACGATTTTCTACTTTTATTTCAAACGCGCTATAATCTGGATTCATAGAATAGGTTGTACCAGAGATATATGTTAAAGTTAATAGAAAAAACCTAAATTACTTTTTTCCCCAACCTAATTTTTCGAATAATCTAACAGTTATATCAAAAGAACAATTTTACAATACTGCATAGAAATATCACTACATAGTATAAAACAAAGTCGCCTTTTCTGTCCCTATATCCCTATGTGCGCTTAAATCTTTAAAACTACGCAACGGATTTTGATGCGGTTTTTTTCAATAGAGAGAGTGATTCAAGAGGAAGGTTTATATGTATAATACATGCATAATATACTAAGACAACATTGCTAATTTTAGAGGTTTCTAACGTGATGTCGTAAATTAACCTATTTTTTTAGGCTTATTTAGCAATTAGCAAAAACGCTGCCTAACCCTACGAGTTAGATCAAATTAATGTACTACAGTATTGTACACCATAAAAAAGTCTACAGTATCTTTTAGGGATAACCCACATTAACCATTTTTATTGTTCACTTTTTACGTGAGAAAATGGCTTATTTACGAAGCTATTTTAAGCAATACGGCATTAATCGTTATCGAATTAAGTACCTTAAATACAGTGTGCAATTAATATAGATCAATATAGTTCCTTACAGCATGTAAATTAAACAAATATTTTCGGATATATTACAAATTTAAAATTTGCGTTTAAAAATGTGTAATGTAATAAAAATTGTATGAATTTAGATATTCCAAAGATAGCAGGAAATCTTCATAGTAAGTATAGGGGAAGAGGAATTGTTTTACTCCAAATTTAATGCATGCAGGCCAAGGGTACCAGTAATGAATGAACCAAAAATACTGGATCGATTTTAATCATGTTTTCAATGAGTGACATAGGCATATATATTTTATGCCCGTGCAAAGTCGGAGCGGGCCGCTATGTTTTTATATACAACGTTCGTATTTTTTCTGTAGTGTATTTAATTTAGTATCAGCATTGCACCCGTGCGAAGCCGGGCGGGTCGCTAGTTATGAATAAAGGTCATTAATTTTTCTTTAATATTATCAATGGGAACATCGTGTATTTTTTTCCAATTCTAATTTGTCAATCCTAGATCTACAAAATTTTAATATGCATAGCTGATTTATACCTATATGGATTAAAATTTAAAAGGTTACTTCATATTTGAATATAAGTCTAAATATTATTATTGGGAACATCATGTAGTTTTCACTATGTGATTTTTAAATTGATAGATCATTTAATCTAGAACATTTACTTAATACATTACGCTTATGCATGTTCCAGACACTTTATTTATTATAAACACCATGTTGTTAAACAAAAATTATTGTTAGAAAAAATTATTCCAAACTTTATCGTTAATATGAGAAAAATAACAATGCGCTGGGGCACTAATTCAAACTAATTTGGTTACCAAAAACAGAAAATTACTACTCGCCGAGTTTTCCGTCTTTCACTGTGTTTTTTCAGGCGCTTTCATTTCGTGCCGTAATAGCCAGGTAATTATTACCTTAAAACCAGAAGAGGATGTTATAAATCAAACTTGAGCACAGACCGTATTAAAATTTTTCCCGACTCAATCGAAGCTATACACCTACTGCCTGATGAAAAAAGTCCTATTCGACGTCAACGTTTTTCCCATGACGTTTCCACTGTGTTTTCCTTTCCTCCTCTTCGTTATTATTATAATAATTAATTGGATATTGCGAACGAAATGGACACGCAAGTACCAGACTAATTACACAAACAATTAATGAAGTATCAGCTTGTTTTTTAATCGAGTAGACTTGGAGGGTTGATAAAAAAGATGTTCCAGTCTTCGTCATCAAAGAAAATTATTGTTAATTAAGTCAATTTATTTTTTCATATAATTTATCAGCTGTTAAGTAGTTTTTCCTTTTTTTGTTTAATATTCACGGACTAAAGATTAAAAAAATCTATAAATCTATCTCACTAGTGATACATTTCTTTGTTTTTCTCTATAATCCTGGACATAAGAGTAAAATATGGAGCTGGACCAACTTAAAAACTATCCTAAAAACTTACCCAATCTTGTTACTAGCTTAAGATGGATGGCAGTATGTATTTTTATTTTCTGATTTTTAAGTTGGTAAAGACATTAAAAGAGTAAATAGAGCAATAAATGTAAATGAATTTGTTTTATGTGGTATGGGGATTTAATATCATTAGGAAAAATCGACATTACTTTTTCCTCCGTCTAACATTTTAAAAAATCTGATAGTTATGCCACTAGAAGAATATTATAATAGAGCTTATAAATAATACTTAAAAAATGTTAAGGCGTTTTCTTCAATATTATTAATAGGAACATCATGTATTTATACTTTTTTTAATTAATATTGAAGATATTGAAGATAATTAATAATAAGAATTTAATTAAAAATGAAGTAAACGAACTATAATCTGGAATCAATGAATAGGTTGCAGTAGATATACAATCTATATATATATATATATATATATATATATATATATATATATATATATACAATCTATATATATATATATATATATATATATATATATATATACAATCTATATATATATATATATATATATATATATATATATATATATATATATACAATCTATATATATATATATATATATATATATATATATATACAATCTATATATATATATATATATATATATATATATATATATATATACAATCTATATATATATATATATATATATATATATATATATATATATATATATATATATATATATATATATATTGCTGAATGCGTCAGAACTTTTCTCACTTTGATTAATTACGATTTACGATGCTGAGGAGAGGACGACCTGACTTAGGTCGTCGCAGTCAATCAAATGTGCGATGAGCTACCTCACGTGCTAATCACACTGATGACCAGAGAAAGACAGATCAAGAAAATAGTCGTATTGCGATGTCAGGATTGCATTCTTTAGAGAGTGACAATGAAGTAGATACGCTTAGAATGCAACGAGTTCGTGCACATTAAACAAAACGACAGCGAGCACAACATAATGAAATTTGGCGATTCCGCAGACACAGTGCTCCTGTGATCCTGGAACTAGCTGAATTCCACTATGATACGGCAATAGATTATTGTGCCGACAAATCGACGAATGCATAACAATTATAGAAATGACAATAATTTGTAAATATGGCAAGGCGTTAATATACAGTGGTGAATCTAGTGGATTAAGTTGTGCTGGAGGCAAAGTAAAATTGTCACAATTGCTATACGTATTATACAGGACAATTTCATGCCCACTTTGTCACGGTGGACCCAAAAATGCATGCAGTAGTTACCAAAGACATGATACATGGACCTTGCGTAGTTTTCAACTACAATTCACCCTCTATGGTTGACGGCAAGTGTTCCAAGCGATACCCAAGAGACCTGATTGCTGAAACCATAACGGGAAATGATGGATACCCATTGTATTGTCGGCGATCAGTTACGGACAATGGGCGATCGGTAGTTGTGAAGGTAAGAGGACAAAATGTTGATGTAGACAATCATTGCATCGTGCTATACTCGCCAATATTATCCAAAGTTTTTGATACTCACATCAATGTGGAATACTGTAAGTTTATGAAGTCAATAAAGTACATATGTAAATATATTAACAAAGGTAGCGATATGGCCGTTTTCACTGTAACCAATGCAAATGACGAAATATCACAGTACCAGATGGGTCGCTATATAAGTAGCAACGAAGCAACTTGGCGTATCCTTTCATTTGCTACCCATGAACGGCACCCTACAGTAGTCCATTCGGTAGTTAGAGTTCTTAAATTCACTAGAATTGCCTGGATTACCACTTCACAATTTTAAGTTAAAAGTAGGATCAGTTGTCATCATGCTGCGTAACACTATCAACCTGGACTGTGCAATGGGACAAGACTGGCTGTGAGAAAGATGATGCGATTTTAAACGTTTACAATTTCCAGTACGTCTGGCCTTTGCGATGACCACAAATAAATCGATTGAGGCAGTACGGGTCAGCTAGTACCTTATAATTCATTTAAATGAGACAGAGCTACTTTTTACTTAGCCTAATATTTTAAATAACCTTATGCCAAAAGAAAAGAAATAAGGAAGAAAGATTATAGTACTTCTTAAAAATAATATGAAAAAATGTCAATGTTTTTACAATATTATTAATAGGAACATCATGTAATTTTTAGTTTTTGATTTTTATGTTAAAAGAGTGAGTGAATATAACTACATTTATATCCAGAATGTTTTACCGCAATGTGCTACTAATTTCCGAAAGTGCTAAAATCTGGCTTCACTGAAAACTGATTGTACCAGGAATATACAACTTTACAGTTAATAGGAAAAACCGAAATTACTTTTTCCTGAGCTTAACATTTAGAACATGACAATTTTATGAAATGAACAATCATCAAGGGAACATCATGTAATTTTTGTTTTTGATTTTTATGTTAAAAGAGTGAGTGGATATAACTACATTTATATCCAGAATGTTTTACAGCAATGTGCTACTAATTTCCGAAAGTGCTAAAGTCTGGCTTCACTGAAAACTGATTGTACCAGGAATATACAACTTTACAGTTAATAAGAAAAACCGAAATTACTTCTTCCTGACCAGAAGGGAACATCATATAATTTTCATTTCTATTTTTATTTTAAGATATACAGGATCTGAATCGATCGCCGCCTTATACCCATATGGTTTAAAATTTAAAACGTTATCCCATCGTCGAACAAAACCCGATAATTATCGGTCAGTTGTTCGATTAAAAATACCGCAAAAAAATCTCACGCTAGAGGTTCTCGCACTAGTCTTACTAAATACACGATAAACTAGGAAAAATTTGACGAGCCGTATAGTAAACGGTCTATTTCCCTATCCTTCCTAATTTCGTACTTCCTGTCGGATATCAACCAGGTCCGATGACCGTACAAAGCCTCGAGGTGATTTTGGGCTCTTTTTTCTGCACGTAAACGTTGTTGTGTGTGTGTGTGTCATAATTACAACCACCGCCATATGCTCGAAAAAAGCTCTAACGGATACGAATATGCTAATCAGTGTATAAATTAATGCTTTGTTCATATGCATATGCATTCGTGTGATGGCCCAGTTCGGTAATGGTCGAACGACAACGAACGTTGGGGAGAACACCGGTGTGGGCGACTGCGCTATGAGCAGTTTTTCCTCTTCTTTTTCGGTGGAGGTTAGTGGAGTTTAAAGATCACCAGATAATTTCTGGAATTAACACCATGGAGGGCCGTAGGGCCACGGTTGGTCAGCTGTTCGATGTGGGTCATAAAATATTTTAAAATAATCACTTTTCAAACATATATTCAAAAAAATTACCAAGAAATATTTAGAAAATTGTCTAATTTATACACTGAGGATGGAAGATATCAATCATTAAAAAAACAAAAGAAATTTCTCTAGTTGTTTAACAGTAGGATCTATATTTCAGATCACTTGCTATGATCTTGTTCCATGTCTTTTTTGATGCTATTTGCCGCGTCCTCCACTCATTTGACAGACATGTTCAATAAATTGTAATTTACGTCTTTGAATTTGTTCTGCCACTGTAAAGTGACTTACGTATCTTTAACAAATGACCATTTATAATATAATCTCGGAAAATAACATGTATAATTTGCTTTTAACCTGATGAAAGACCTTGGACTTTGAGAGGTTGGACAACTCTCGGAAACATACAGGCAAGGATTTTCAATCATATCAAAGCAGTGGTGCTATATGGACTATAGTGCACTAGGACGGAGTACTCTATTTAGTATATACGACTAATATTCCAAATTATGAATCTTTTGCTGAGCATACTGCAGTTATTGACGTTGTTATAACCTTTGGACAAAAAGTTGACTCATCGCGTACATTTTACCAATTAACATAACCAGTACTTTATTATTAGAATACGACCCAGATACCTTTCGTAGATTTTGTTAAGTAAAGAGAGACATCAAACTGAAGAAAATATCTTGGATACTTAGAAAAAATTCCACGTTGTTTACATATAACAAACTACTCCTACATAAGAAAACCTCTAAACCCCTGGACTTATGGCACCCAACTCTAGCAGGAGCAACATCAAAGTGAACCAGCGCTTTCACTGCCGAGCAGAAACATTCATCGGGACTTTCAAATTGGTACTGCTGACCAAGCCATAGCCAGTAGTCACCTAGTAAGAAAGCTCAAGAAGATGAAGCCTATTAGTGCTAGTGCAAAGCAGAGTATTGTGCGAATTGTGCTATATATTAAATTTAATATAGTTAAGTCACTAGAGTACAGCACCAACCAGTAAGTAAAGACATTAGTTTAAGTATTACGTATTGGCCTATGTTTAATTGTTTTTTGATATCTTTACAAAAGGTCAGACCTATTCTGGATTATTTAAGTTAATAACAAAAAATATAAACCAACTGTTACTAGATTTTCAGCGACATCAATTGAGAAGCAAACTGAACGAGCGACTTTCGCTAAAAAAGAACTTACAATAGCGAGTAACAGACTCAAAGTTGCAAAACAACAGGCTCAGTCACACCTTTCAAGAACTGTGAAGGTTACACATAACTCAGTCTGATTACCACTTCTGCGTATGAGAACGCTGGAGAAGTGCACTACACCAACAACCACTCTTTTAACTCGGAATCGCTCTTTTACTTTAGTATGATATAAGAATGTATAATATATATATATATATATATATATATATATATATATAAAATTAAACTCCGAAAATAATTTAAATTTTGAAAAATTGACTTTAGGGCATATTCTTAAAGGGTTAAGCTTTGAACGTAAGTCTTTAGTTATTAAAACAATCTAGTAGAGTTACAAAATACTTATTCTACGATAGACACTTTGGGCTTAATAACTTCATCAACTAAGCCATCATTAAATAATGATTATATAATAATGTATAATTATATAACAAGTATATAAAGTTGGTTTAGTTGATGAAGTTATTGTATATATATATATAATACTGAGCAATATGACGTAGTTTCGGTAAGAGCGATATGTGAAAATTACTGCCGTGTAGGGTACTGTTACCAATGAAAATATGTTTAAATTTATGTAATTTCCAGTACCCTGAAAATAATATTAAAAAAATAATGCGTAAAAACATTCATGTTGTATGTTTTTTTTTATAAGAGAAGCAGATTGGCGAAGATTACTGTATGTTTTGAACAAATAATTCTGCTTAGAAATATAGCCAAATAGCCTGGCATGACCGTTGATACTAAACCCAGGTAGCACATGTTAAGGAAAAATATAAAGAACACCAGCTAAAGCAAAAAAAATGAACTGTTTATTGGGAACTAGACTAGAACTAGACAATTATTATATTATTGTTTTAAAAATCTCGAAATTACTGAAACGGTGATCCACCCTGGGATTGTACCAGTAATAGAAATTTTATACAAATATTCCGAAACATAGTGCATAAGGTACAACTTGCATAAGGGAGCATAAATTATCAAGGTCTATGCCCATGATAAGCTTTGAATATATTGAAAAAATCGACTTTTTCACATTTACAGACTAGAGTAGCCCGTTAAATTATACTGTACGATTTGTTATGAAACAATGCCGTTCTAAAGTGGAAAAATTATTCAGAATACATGAAAACACTTAATATATCCACTATTAACTTAAAATATATCCTTAAGATGCCCATAAATGAAATCACCAACAATAAAAAAAATAAAACAATATCCTGCAGATCGAATTCGATCGATTTGTCAGCAGCAAGTCGAATGGCTAAAGAATGGTATCGCATCGACATCGGCGGCCGGTCCCATGAATCACATCCTAAACGACAATAAATAAACATTAATATAACATTAAATTGCTTATAAAATTTTAAAGTATATATATTTCTGCGGTCCGAGTACCACAACCACCGCGAACATTTAATATTTGTATATCGGACTCACGAGTTCCACCCGATCACGATTCCCGCGATCTATGGAAGCGATTTTATATTTCATCGGTCGACGAAGAAGATAGATCGAAGCCTTCTGCTCGTTACAATCTGTTACAACCCCCAGGGTTCATCGGACGTGATTTTTTTCCTTTCTAGGTCCAGTTTTTTCAGTGAAAATTATTTAAGTGGTTACAGAAGACAAGAAAACCCGATATAAATGGATCGTACTTAGTATAAAGTGTAAATCAAAGGCATGTTTTGTTAAAATTCCTTTAAAACAAGTCAAATTTGAAATAAATTGTTTTATCCTAGGAACAGTCCCGTGACCGTCCATAACTATTGCTCTCAAGAATATTGCATACGCCTGACAACTGGACGACTAATAGTCAGTAATATAGTATTTGGGTGTGACCACAATACCTCTCAGGTATTTGTTCTGAAAAGTTTGTATTTTATTTATGTTACTCTTTGCAGAACATCCCAGGTTATCGCAGAACATAGGTTTCAGTATTTGCTTATATAATAGCAATTTATTATTTAGTGAAAATTGTGATTTTCTTCCAATTAGCCAGTACATTTCCCTATAGTTCAATTCCAGTTATTTTCTTTTTTTGTTCACATGTTCCTTCCAGCGAAATTTCATCAAGATTCATTCCGACATATTTAGCGTTGTTACTATATGGAATGATAGTGTTATTTAATGTTATTGGTACTTGTACCGTCTGTTTATAGGTGAACTGCACATGTACAGATTTACTTTCATTAATTCTTATTTTCCAACCTTGTGTCCAATTATTTATATCGTTACTATTGCCTGTTGTAATTTTCGTGAGGCCTCTTCACTATTGTCTCCGACAGCTATAATCGCAGTATCATCAGCAAATATAGCTATCGTAATATTCTCCATTTGTAGTGTATCACAAGTGTAGAGTAGATAAAGCATTAGCCCCAGTACACTTCCTTGTGGTACACCTGCTTTAGCTTCTTTGATAGTAGAGTAAGCTTCTTCTTGTTTGATATTCTGGTTGTAATGTAGGATTTTAATAGTTCAGTGTGTTGTTTTGGTAGCATTTTCTGTAGATAATGAACAAGACCTTCATGCTAAACTTTATTGAAGGCTTCTGCTATATCTAAAAATATAGCTGAGCATACTTTTTTACTTTCGTAGGCTTTTTGTTGATATGCTTTTAATTGTTGAATGCTTTTTAATAAACCCAAACTTGTGTGTTAGTATTAGGTATTTTCTCTCTGTAATCTGTTTTATTCTTTTCAACAGGAGTTTTTCAAAAACCTTAGATATTACTGGCAGCAGTGATATAGGTCTATAGGCTTTTATTTCATTTGGTAACTTCACAAGTTTTGGAATCATTATAATTTCCGTCATCTTCCAATTGCCTGGGACATGTTTTAATCTAAATGCTGTATTGATCAAGTTGGTGAGTTTTATAATTCCCTTTCTTGGTAGTTTTTGCCGTAATTCTCTTGTTATTAAATCGTAGCCTGGTGATTTTCTGGGGTAGCTCTTTCGGCGTGACTAATTCAATCATCGAATTTTCAGCTTCTATGCCCGGCAAATTATATTCAATATCAAATTTGTTTGGTTTGAAAGTTTCTTGTAGATATTCAGCAATTGCTTCTGCTTTTTGGTGATTCAGCAAATATAAGTAACCTTTTCGAATGTCATATTCATTTTAAATAAATCACGTCAATAATCAATTTGAACCAATCGATCTTGTATGGTTCAAAATAGTATTTTCAATCAATTCATATGGTCCTTTTTGAATTTTTTCATCGCACTCAGTCTGGAAACAGTTGACTCATCAATTGCTGCCTGAAAGTTATTTTAAAACTTGATGAACTGGCGTTTTGTCTTGCAATTTACTTTCTTCAAACATTTTCGGTCATCTAGACCATAATTTGCCATTGACATCAAAATCATCACTATTAAATCATTGGAAAAAGAAGCGAGAAGTATCGCCATGCATTTCAAAAAGATTCAAGCAGTAATACGCTGAATATCTCAATAATACCAAATGGAAAATTATTATTATGCCCAGAGAAATGTCAAAAGCATCGAATTTAACAGTTGTTTATATTTGTAGTTCGCATTTCCACCGATAGGGCTTGTTTATTAAGATTTATAAAATCACGTAATATAAACAATATTGAAAGATATACATGAAGGTATGTCGACATATATAAAATTAAATACCTTTCCCCGTACAACCGGTACTATATATAGTAATAATTTAACCATTATGTCTTTATTTAAATTTAATAGATTAATTTGAATATCGAATACGTAAGATTATAGGAATGGAAACCTGATTGGATTAAAAGTTTTGTCTTGGGAGATGTCGCCGAAAACAGGTGATTACGATAATTATATTCAGGTGTATGAGGCACGTGGCGGCAGCTGCGGTTGGTCCACCTGTCCCGAAAAACAACAAACGCATTCGAAATGTATTAGCGGCTTCGGTAAAAAATCCAACCGACTTTTTTTCGGACCTTTAATAGGACCCATTAAGGGTCAGCCCTTAGAACAAATCGAACGGGATGATTTTGGTTCCGGGGAATGCTTGTGGGGATCATATCGGGCCAGCAAGAATTATATTTCCGTTTCCGTTTCATTATTGCGAGCAAAAATAAGTTTCTGCTTTTTTAGCAAGAGAAAGCTTTAATTGTTCTCAACTTTCTGGCATGAGACATACATTTTTGGGGTTGCACCGAACTCTAGAACAAGTGCATAGACTTATAAACCAAATAATTACAAATCTAAATGCTAAAAGATATTTTACCTATAGTCAAAATAGCAGTGACACGGGAAACGTCGTAATGTTGCCGCAGCTATTCTGAGTTATAGTACATTTAGGCTCTGACAAATAACAAAATTTTAATATAAATGAAATAATTGAACAAATATTCTATTAAATATAATTTATTTTAACATTTATCGAAGGACTTAATTTTACAGCCACAATAAATTATAGGTTAGAGTTGTTTTATTATATATACATTGAGCTTTTTTCCACACTAGTATCGGTAGGGTTTTAGACGCGTTTTTATATGTAGCGGTATTCCCCGAAGGCCTAATCCACATAATTGTAAATCTGAATAATGTATTTTACTTTCATTAGAGAGTATATTTATGTTTTACGTTTAGTTCTTGTTTCTTTTGATGCAATGTATCCTTGCAAAGTCATTATGATATTACTACTTTTTTTTTAAATTTGTCCTGTTACTATCTGTATCCATTTTTCTTGATAAAACTACATTTAATCACTCCATACTCCTTAATGCATTTGCCATATCTGCAAAAGGGTTAGTGTTATTTCTCTACTCATACATGTTAACCAAACGTTCATGTATATTCTGAACAATAACACACATGGTCCTAAAGCTTTCACACTCTGTAATACAATTCCCTACAATTAAGGAATTTTAATTATATACTGAACTTTATTGGTTTCTTCTTTCATTACCCTGTCTTGATAATCGTCAAAATAGAATCATAAACCAACATTCAGTCAACACAGTCACTTCAGAAGTACTAGTTAACTTAATAACCAAGCTGTTTATTTTCAATCTATTAAAAACTTGCTCAAGATTCTACCATTTGTCAAGTTCTTCTTCAATGTGTCTGATCGAGCTCACACAAACCGAAGGTGTTACTTTCGACAATACCTCTTTCCATCAATCCAGACAGTTCTGGTTTGAATATCCTCCTCGACCTGCAATCTTTTGTAATAATTCTTTGCAATACCCCATATCAACTCAATTGGATTAAAAATGCAGTGATACGGAGGGAGACATAATACTCTGTGGCCATAACATTCGGTAATCTGATCTACTATGTATCTTTTCTCAGGCTTAATTTTAAAAAAGTAAATTACATAAAATGCAATTAAATATTTCATTTTTATTTACCGAGTAATAATTAAATAGTTGATTCTTTAACGTGATTTCCTCGAAACTTATTTTATATACTTTAAACCATTCCTTAATTGCAGCCTTTGTTGATAAACTTGTTAGGATTTTCTCCACCAGTGTACTATATTTATATGGTAGATATGGTGCACTGTACATAACAATAACTAATGGTTCCTCGAAGTTCTTTAAAAGCTAATTTTCAAACCACTGCAAAGACAAGTTATGGTTCATTGCTTCATGGTAGTCACCTTTGGACTTCCGCTCATTCCGTTACATGTTCGAACTTCTCTAACAGCATTCTATCTCTTTTTAAATAGAATAAAATGACAAGGATAATATTGTCCGACTATAAAACGAATTTACAACTTTAGACATACACATATTAATACTCGTGTCACTGCCATTTTGAATTGACTGTATATACTAGGCTATACTATATTGAACAAAATAATAAGTTGCCACAACTAAACCATAATGCAGTGTACTGGCTCCAGTACTGCATCTTGAGTAAACTATTATTCTACCGGCCACAAAGTTCACAACTATGGTAGCATACGCAGGCAACACGGCGATCATAGCGCCTCATGAGAACCCAATGATGGTAAGTCACTTCTACATATCAGGAAATACGTGTTGCCCAATAAACAGATTGTTGAACTACTGTTGCAGTTTTCAGTGAATACAATAAGAAATATCTTTATACATAGATAATACGTTGTCTTAAGCAAATGATTCAAAACGGTTTAATGGTTGATGTTTAGTTTCAGAGTGAGCTGTAAGATTGAATATGTCGACCTACCACAGGCACGGAGAGGTTCACTTCTAAGACTGAAATTTCCGAAACGTTGCCACTACTTGAGTAAATGATCCTGCGGCTCATAGTTTTCTTTTCAGAATCAGAAAACCAAAATATGAAGAAAACAACCTTTCAAATCTCCATTATGCGTTTTCGAAGCGCAATAACGGTTGACTGAGTAGCTTTGCATCAAAAATGTTTTATGGATTATTATATTTCAAGTATTACAATACAAATAATACAACTTAGAATTTTTTTCTACAGTAGCTTAAAACTATGTATTCTTCTACAAAGACCCGGTCATTGATTAGTCTCTAATAAAATAAAATAAAGTTTAGTAGAACTTTTTGGTGTTATTTAGTGCACTCTACTGCACAACTACCCAAGATCACATGGTTTAATTCTTTTGAGTCCACCTCCTAGTAGAGTGTTGTCGAGGCATTGTAGCACATAGAAATGGAGCCTTTCCTCATATCTTCTTGCAAAACTCTTTATTTCCTATATAACAGTAGAAATATTGGTATAAGTAACTGTTCCTGTGATATCTGGGTGTATCCACAATACTCCCCAACACTTTTTTCTGAAATTCTTGTATTATGTTGATATCACTTCCCGTAAAACATACTTATTACCAAATTTCGTAGGTCCATATCGTAGGTTAGTATCTACTTATATAGCAGCAGCATAATATTTACGGATAATTTATATTTTTTTCAAAATAACCAATCTACATTTTCGTATTCTAATTCGAAATATTTTGTTTCCTTTTTGATGTGTTTCTTCCAAGAATTGTTTGTCGAGATTCATTCCAAGATACTTAGCCTTGCTACTCTATGGGACATTCATATTTATTGTTATATAAACAGTTTGGTTGTAGGTGAAATCAATATGCACTGATTTACTCTCGTTTATTATTATTCTCCACTTATTTATATTAATACATACGCGTTGCAATTTTCTGGTTACTTCTTCATTATTTTCCTCAATAGCAAGTATCACGGTGTCATCAGTAAACATACTTATAAATATTTTCTTTTTGTGGTGTACCACATGTATAGAGTAGGTAAAGAACAGAATCCAAAATATTACCTTGCTGAACACCTACTTCTGATTCATTAATAGTTGTGTAAGATTTTTCTTGTTTAACTCTAAACATCCCGGCTGAAACAGAGAATTTTAAGAGTTACTCGTTTATTAATATAAAGGACATAACTATTAATTATCAGAATTTTAATTATGAAACAGTCTAATTACATTTCCGATTTTTCGACTTCTCTCTCCATAATTTTCCAAATTTTCGCTGTTCTTTGGGATTCATTTAATTCACAGTTTTATGAATTCCGTTATCTTTCTTCTTTTTATACCTTTCATATTCTCCATTTTTTGCTGTACGTATTTATCGGGATTACTTTTAATCCGTTGGCACCTTAATCTTACTGCCGCCTTATAAGAAAGATCAGATATGGAGAGATATTTTTTGTTTAAAAAATAGGTATAACCATAACTGTATTTTCAGTACGTACTTAACAAAGAAATATCTGATTCTACAAATAATAGTAAATAAAATAAAATATATCATTACTTCTCATGACAGTTTAAACTCTAAAGGCTGTTTTTAAAAAAATTTAAAAAGCCAGGGGATAAGACTCAAAATATGTAAGACTAATGTAGAGTAATTATGTAATTATTTATAGTTATACTTATTTATAATAATTTAGCCTAGTTTTTTGAAATGAATTATGTTTATTAGATTTATATATATATATATATATATATATATATATATATATATATATATATATATATATATATATATATCTAGTTGGTTAACACCTAGTTGGTCCTATAAACCCCTAGTTGGTAAAGTAGACTAGGGGTTTGTCTGGACTGGACCTACAATTCCACGTGGGCTCCACGGTTCTGATCATTAAGCCAACCGACTGGCGAGTGAACAACTTTAGAAATCATTCTTATCATTCCAGAAGACATACTAACGATTTCACACTATTGCCTAGGACAATCACAAACATAAATGTACAACCATGCCCCAGCAGAATTCGAACCTGCGGTTATCGCAATAGTAGGAAGAACAGAACAGAATGTGTTAGGAGACCAGGAGAGATACGATTTTTATGTTTAAGGTACCAAGATGACTAATTTAAGTACATTTGAGCCATTTATTTGAGTGGCCATAAAGGACATGGTGGGGATTGAGAGGTAACAAAGTTATTTCAAAAAATGGTTCGAAAAAAATTATGGTTTATAACGTGGACGTTGAAAATACTCTTGAGGGTGAACAGGGTGAATTTAGAATGATCCTTATAATAAAGCAATAAAATTATAAAGTCCACATATTCAATTAATAAAATTATACAGTTTCTTACGGGCCATTGATCACTTTAACTGCGCGCTGACGATATGAATTCGAAATTAGCGCGACTTCATCTCGTGATTTTGAATTCACCCTGTCCACAGCGCGTCGGTCACACCCTCCTCGGCTTATCACTGTCGCACGTCAAATAGCGGAAACGTTCGATGGTTATTTACGCGCTCGCATCCTGTCTCCCGAAACAATCCGGAGATCCTAATCGTGCGGAGCCGTAACGTAATGAAA
Source organism: Rhynchophorus ferrugineus (assembly GCF_030347505.1). Taxonomy (NCBI): domain Eukaryota; kingdom Metazoa; phylum Arthropoda; class Insecta; order Coleoptera; family Curculionidae; genus Rhynchophorus; species Rhynchophorus ferrugineus. The sequence continues at coordinate 10,564,818 of NW_027472586.1, read as the reverse complement.
ATTAAAAATTCTCACCCTGTAGTTTTTAGTCGATTTAGTCTCGGGATTTTCCCGATGGAGCCGCTTCATATTAAACAGCGTTACGGGCGTTGCTTTTAATTAAGGATTTCACGCCCATTGATATGCGCTGCCCGTCGTTTGACGGTTGCATTGTTATGAAAATGCTTTCTGGCGAATTGACAGAGACGAAAAAATACGACAAACAACAACATATTCCAAAGAATTGGTGTCGCATCGGCGAAGATATCGAGAGCTGCTACAGTTCATATTTCGATATGGGCAATGGGCGTTTTTATTATTATTTAATATTTACATCGTTACTAGTCGCTTTCGTCTAACCTACAATTTGTCTTTATGATAACTTAAATCTAGGTATATAACTAGGAGGACCCATCAGCCCTAACTCAGTCTCTGGTGAAATAATGTTTATACATGGCACTGCTGTATTTTTTATTATATGCATCTCACTACGCAACACTACACAAGATCAGATGGTTTCTTTCCTTTGAGTCTGCGTCCTGTTCTGGTGGTATCCAAAAGCTGCAATACTTCAACATTCTCGTGAGAATGGAGTATTTCCTCATGCCCCCTTGCAATTCTCTTGATTTATTAACTGATTGTGGACATCTGAAGGTCTGAATGTAAGTAATCAGTCCTGTAGTATTTTGGTGCGTCCACAATACTTCCAGGACTTTGTTCTGAAACATTTTTATTTTGTTTGCACAACATCACCATAATTGAACTCTGTATATTCATATAGGTTTCAGTATTTACTTATATAAAAGAAACTTATTATGTACTGATAATTGTGATTTTCTCCCAATTAGCCAGTACATTTTCCTATATTTCAGTTCCAGTTCTTTTCTTTTCTTCTTTGTATGTTCCTTTAACCGAAGTTTTGCATCAAGATTTATTCCAAGATATTTAGCGTTGTTGGTATATGGAATTATAGTATTATTTAATGTTATTGGTACTGGTACTATCTGTTTGTAGGTTAAGTGCACATATACAGATTTACTTTCATTAATTCTTATTTTCTGTATAATTATTTATATTGTCACTTGCCTGTTGTCATTTTCGTGAAGGCGTCTTCACTATTGTCTCGGACAGCTACAATCGCAGGATCATCAGCAAATGTAGCCATCGTAATATTCTCCATTTGTGGTATATCACAAGTGTAGAGTAGATAATGCATTGGTCCCAGTACACTTCTTTGTGGTACGCCTGCTTTAACTTCTTTTATTGTAGAGTAAGCTTCTTCTTGTTTGGCTCTAAACATTTTGGTTGCAATGTACGATTTTAATAGTTCGGTATGTTGTTTTGGTAACATTTTCTGTAGTTTATGAACAAGGCCTTCATGCCAAACCTTATCGAAGGCTTTTGTTACATCTAAGAATATAGCTGAGCACACTTTTTTACTTTCGTAGGCTTTTTCAATAACATCTGTGGACCTGGTCAATTGTTGAATGCTTGTTTTTAAACCTATATAGGTTTCTTATAGGTGGACTGTGTAGACATGAGGGCTTTAGACATTTTGTGGCTTTCCAGAGTGAGTAATCTGTTTCTTTATCATTTGTTAAATTTCTCAGATAGTCATTTACGGTTTTGTTTTTAATCTCCAATTTTATTTTCAGGTGTTCTGTTCTGTTGCCATTTTTTGTAATTTACGTTTATCAGCATTTTCTTCACTCCTTTTGGATAATTAATTCCGTTAATTGTACTCTTAATTTCTGGAGTATTATTCCAAGCAGCTTGTTGAATATCTACTGCGAATTTTTCTGCTTTAAAATTTAATTGTTCAGTTATCTTGAGGGGTATATTTAGTTGAATTCATTTCTTCAATTCTTCAGCAAATCCTTCCCAGTCTGTTCTCTTGTTTGTTAACGTTAGGTTTCTTTCTTTTCTTGTTATATTTTCGCTCAACGTCAGAATCACTGGCGTACGATCTGAACTTATCTCAAAATTTTATTCGACTTTTATATAGTTGGATGTTATGTTTCTTACTATGAAGAAATCTAACAGGTCTGAGGCTTTCTGTTGATCAGTCGGCCAATAAGTTCGTTTTCCAGTTGACATGTAACTACATCTTCGTTCAGTTCATCAGCTGCTTTATGCAGTTCATGGCCTTTAGTTGTTGTCATTCTGGATCCCCCTCTTGTATTTTTTGCATTGAAATCACCTCCAATTATACATTTTTCTCCCAGGTTGCTTAGGACATTCCAATAATTTTCTCTATCTAAATATCTCACCGGAGGACTTGTCCATCCATCCGTTTCATATTTAATTTAAAAAATCTACATACAAACATATATTATTCAAATGGATCTCTCTGAAAAGACCCAGCTGATGTCATGTTTCCTCATGCCCCCTTGCAATTCTCTTAATTTCCTGACTGACTGTGGGCATCTGAAGATCTCGATGTAAGTAATCAGTCCTATAATATTTGGGTGCGCCCACAATACTTCTCAGGACTTTGTTCTGAAACATTTTTATTTTGTTTATGTTACTCTTTGCAGAGCATCACCATAATTGAACTCCGTATGTCCATATAGGTTTCAGTATTTACTTATATAATATAAATTTGAAGATTTATCCAAAATTTTATCCAACTTATATAGTTGGATGTTATGTTTCTTACTATGAAGAAATCTAACAGGTCTGGTTGACGTTTTCCAGTTGACATGTAACTATATCTTGGTTCAGTTCAGCAGCTGCTTTATGCAGTTCATGGCCTTTAGTTGTTGTCATTCTGGATCCCCATCTTGTATTTTTTGCATTGAAATCACCTCCAATTATAAATTTTTCTCCCAGGTTGCTTAGGACATTCCAATAATTTTCTCTACCTAAATATCCCACCGGACGACTTGTCCATCCATCCGTTTCATATTTAATTTAAAAAATCTACATACAAACATATATTATTCAAATGGATCGCTCTGAAAAGACCCAGCTGATATATATATATATATATATATATATATATATATATATATATATATATATATATATATATATATATATATATATATATACAGTACTATAATATATACAATAGTATACAAAAATAGTAATAGTATATATAATAGTTTATTCTTTCAGTAACGACTTGAGGAAAATACTTAACGGAAAATTCGCCGTCGAAATTTTATTTTTCAATAATTTTCAATTTCTTTTCGGGGCCACGTAGCGACGATAACTTTTTTTACAGTGGAATTAAGAGTCCCTTTAATGGGGCACTTTCAATAAGTCCCGCGATATCAAAAGCGGCGTCTGCCACCCCGCTGCAAACTTCCAAAGCCCGAAAAAGCAATCTAAATTCATAAGCGGAACTTCCGCGACCGTGTTTACTCTTTTATATTGATGGCGCAGTTTGATATTTACCTTTAGATCTTCCTTGCTCTTTTCGTTCGGTCTTTCTTTATAGTGAGTTTTATTTTTTCTATACCATATGTACATACGGCATAAAGCGCGTTCAATTACAGCAGTCAATACACGTTAACAAATTGTTGCCGCGTCTTGAGTGTATCTTTTTATTTGCAACGTTTGTCGGTTTAGAAACTCCGATCATTATCACTGATGTTTCGAGGTATTTTGCAGACATTTGACAACACAGCCCACTATACGTAAATCGAATTTTGTAGACTGATTAGGTTACATGTTCTGAGGGACCTGACAGCGTTCTATCTTTCTTTTAACTGGGAACTAATAAAATGAGAAGGAAAAATCTGCTCCAAATTTTAAAAAAATTCTACATTTTTATAAACTGCATTTGGCATTATATTAACATTTTATACCAATATTAACAAAACTTATGTTACCCTTTGTATTTGGGCTGTCTATTTTTTCCTCAATAATTTACTTAACAAGATATTTTCCCATCTTCGAAAAGCATTAACAATTCTTAAACAAGAAGAACTTTTTCTATCAAATGAATTAAAGCCTGTAGACCTTAGAATTTTTTTCTACATGCCAATTGCAAGAAGGCAAGAGGTTTGTTCATAGCGCAGTTACTAAAAAAGAAATATGAATTTGCGATAAGTAAAAAAATATTGTTGCATACATGGTGGGACCAGCTCATTTTAACGCACTGCGAGTTGCTAAAAATACTACATAAGGAAGGGAAATGGCAAAAAGTCATCTTGTTACGTGACAGTGGCCATCCGCCTATGATTCAAATGGTGAAAACTTACCATGAAACGCTAAAATGAATTCGACCACCTGCATTCTCCAGATATCGATCCATCAGGTTTCTAATTAAATCTAGCGTCAAGATGGATTCCAACGTATTTTCAAACTGATTCTGCTTGAGGAATCGGGCATCCCTTGAGTTATATAATTAAGTTTTTATTATTTCGCCGCAATGCAAAATTAACGTGGACAGATTTGGAGCTATTAAGTTGAATTTTCCAATCTTTCGTCCATTTGTAGATTTTGTTGACTGTCAGTTGTAATTTTTCTATTGCCCTAGAGATATGTCGTTTGCCATAATAATTGTGCAAGCAGTGTTTCCTTTATTGCTGGAATGTCAGCAGTGTAGAGCAGATATAGGAGAGGCCCTAAGACGTTACCTTGTGGAACGAAATAGCTTTAAATGTCGAGAACACCATTTCTTGGGTTACTCTAAACTTTCTTCCGAAAAGATATGACTCCAGCAATTGACAATAGCTACGTGGTAATAATTTGCTCATCTTGCAGCTTATTCCCAAATGTCAAACTCGATCAAAAGCTTGTGAGACACCCAGGAATATTGCAGGGCAGTATTTCTTTACCTCAAACACTTTTTCAAAAGCCTAAGTTACTGTGTTCAGTTGATCGATTATTCAATGGTGATTTCGAAAACCAAACTGGAAATCTGGTATTATTATAAAATTTTTTAACACGTTTAAAAATTAGTTTCTCAAATAGTTTTGATATTGCATGTAGTAGCGAAATAGGCCTGTAAGATTCGACTTATTCTGCAGGTTTGTCAGGTTTCATGAGCATAATTATTTGTGCCACCTTAAAGCATTCCGGAACATGTTTCAGTCTTAAACAGGCACTAAATATATATGTCAACATGATGACTGATTTTCGTGGCAGTTCTTTCAATAATCCAGGTGAAATGTCATCTATACCAGGTGCCTTTTTAGGATTGAGGTTCCAATGAAGAGTCTAATTAACTGTAGTTTAAATCCTTCAATAAATATGCATTAGATGTACTATAATATTAAAATAAACTATATTATATAACGTAATTATATTTACATTAATATGTTGTTGTTATAGTTAAATTATATAGGTTTAAGTTTTATTCATCTTGCTGGATGTCTACAACAATATTTTCTGCTTCTAAATTTAATTACTCGGTTATCTTGGATAGTTTATTGAGCTGAATGCGATTGAAGGGCACAAAAAAATTGAAAATATAATGAACAATATATTAAAAAATAATGTTGGTGCATAAAGAAACCATTTACTATTCATTCACATTTATCGTCCTTCCATATTTTAACGAAAGGTGTTTTTTATTTATCCCTGTATAATTTTAAATATAAAGCGTGTTCTTTCACCTGTTACAACAAATTTACGGACAATATAACAGGAGAAATAATCAAAAAAATAACTCGCGCCTTTTCCCTCCGTCCGCAGCTTTCTGGACGCATTATTCAGGCTCGGGGGGTAATTCAATAAAATTACCCTTCCAACTACGATTATCCCACCGACGGAGACGGTGTCCTATAAAGCAAAACTGGTCAAGGAACTTACACCTGCTGGGCATCTAAAAGAGAGCCCGGTGTCGTCTCGCACACACGCTCACGCACACACACACTCACGTACCTAACGTCCCGAACAGGTGAAAAGAGCCGAAACACCAATTTTCGATATAGCTCGATGGGCGAAAACAAATGAAGACGTAACGGATATTCCGCCAGCAATAGCTTCTCGATTAGAGATCGGAGAGTCATCGAACTGTGAAATCACTAATAACTGTGGCCGAATGGGTAATTTGCTTTTTCGTGGATTGTTCTCCGTGATCGAAACGGACCTTTAACATCTTTGTCGTCGGTGACAGGCGCATAATTCTTTAATTAAATATTGTGCTTTTTGGGTGATTGGACAACAAACAAAACTTAACGATGTCGTAGTTATTTATAGGTTCGATGATACCTCGTAACATTTTCTTGATGTAATTTTAAAACGTTATTGATATATGACGTACGACATATGATTGTAAAAGAGATACCTAATAGTATAATTTATAGAAAATAATTTGAGTAAATTAATGACATCTTATATTAGATATGCTTAGGAAAATCTTAATTTACAAATTAATTATGCCGACTAACCTATATATCTAGAAGAATCCATCAGTTCTATCTTAGCCTCTGGTGTTATAATGTTTATGTTTTAATGAAAAAATGAATCTCACTACTTTACGGTACACAAGATAAAATGATTTCATTCTCTTGAGCCTCTGTCTTTTTCTGATGTTATCCAAGAATTGTAATACTTCAGTAATGATAGAAAATAGAATTTCTCCTCTTATTTCTTCGCAATTCTTTTGATTGCCTGAGTGATGGTATCTGAAGGTTTTGGTGTAAGTAAGTAATCCTGTGGTATCTGAGCGCATCTACAATACTACTCAGGACTTTGTTCTGGAAAACTTGAATGTAGAGTGATATAACTCTTCGCGAAACCTCCCTATAATTGAATGTCTTTATAGTTTTTAATATTCGCTTGCATAATAGGAATTCACTCTGTACTGATAATTATAATTTTCTTCAAATTAACCAAAACAATTTCATTTATTTAAACTCCAGTTCTTTTCTTTTTTACATGTTCCTCCAGCGAAGTTTTGTATCAAGATTAGATACTTAGCAATGTGGCTATACAGGGAATAATAGTATAATGTATAGTTATACGTGAACTTCACAAGCACAGGTTTACTATCGTTAATTTTTATTTTAGAATTAATTTTAAGAAAATTATTAGACACTTGAGATTTCTAAGGGATTATGTAACTTACTTAAACTTGCAGTTCTGCATTCTAAATTTTTGCTTCAGATCCTTCCAAAACTACAAAAATTGCCAATATATTGACATTTTAAACATAATTTGAAGCTGAAGAAAGCAAAATATCTATAAGAACAAAGCCCTAACATCTAATACTAGCAAAAACTATACCAAAAATAAGTAAATTCCCATCAATAACTAAGTAAAATTGTTCCTATATCTATTTAGAACGATTACAATAAACGGAACAATATGCCCCCCAGCTAGATATAGTACGGTTTTAATTCGAGAGGACAACAAACAAAATTTAACGATATTTTAATTATTTACACGTTCGGTAATAACTCGTAACATTTTGTTTGTAATTTTAAAACGTTATTGATATAGGACGTAGGACATATGATTGTAAAAGAGATACCTAATAGTATAATTTATAGAAAATAATTTGAGTGAATTACTTACTTACTCTATATATGTGACATTTTTTTTAAATTAATGACATCTTATATTGGATATGCTTAGTAAAATCTTAATTTACAAATTAATTTATTACTACTGCTCTGATGAACTTGTATTGAAACACAAGCAAGGCGAGTACGGGATTAAAACTAATGTACTTAAGTCAAAGTTAAGAATACACTTATACACTAAGCAAGTTTGTGTGGTTTGGTTCGCCTCAATCTTCTAATATCCTGCGTATTGTCCAATAGCTGTATCGTTTGCAGGTTGCTGTGATTTATCAACCTATTATTTCTTGTTTTAAGGCGAAATCTTCGTGTATCCATTTGATTTCGAGGTCATCGTGCAGATTTTTGTTGCTTGTGTAGAGATAAGCATTATTAATTAATCGTAGAACTTTGTTTTAGGTGCGTTGGATTACTAGTTGGTTGGATGTTTCACTGCAACCCCATATTTGAGCACCATAGGACAAAGTTGGCTTCATAATTGACAGATAAACCAGTCAGGCAATTGGCAGAGTAAGAAGAAAAGCACTATGGATTATATTTGATCGATCACGAGTAAGTAATAAAATTGTAAGAATAATTCATGAAATATTTAAGATAAATATCATCATAACATCAAAAACCAAGGAGGATTAAGACATGGCTTATTGATTAACAAGATTAATTAATAATACGATTAATGTATAAAATCGTACAGAAATAAAAAACAAGACAAAGACTACTTGCTACTAATACACCGATGCTGCCGAAACCTGCTGCTAGCTAGTGTAAGATCATATAATCTTAACAACATTTTAGGAAAACACAAATAATAATTCAAATAACATTATCACCAAGAAATTGTTGTTAAATAATTATTAGCACAAAATATACAGTTTACTGGGTTAAAGCAAAGTAACCGGAGGCGCCAGGAGCGTTAATCGGTAGCCTGACTCCTATGAATCTATCGAAAGATCAACAAAAACTATAGAAAAAGTAAAGGGTGTCTGTTCATAAAAATCCAAACCCAATTATGACACATTGAGGTACATTACACAATATTTCGCACAGAGATGTAAAATTGTTCTCCCACAGAGTTCATTTGAATGCAAGAACTAAAGGTCCTAGGTGCCAGTTAGTGTTTTGATTTTGTATATCAAACAATTAAACTTTATTTGACGTTTACCAACATCTTATTATCTCTTAAGATCTCATTCTTACATCTTCTTTTCACAAAACGCTCATTTTCCTTTTACTGGACAGTTAGCTAAGCAAATCTTCCTGTTATTGAAGTAAAATCATCAGTAGTGCAAACATCAGAAACCCTTGATCAGTCACTTGTAGTGAGCTGCACTGTAACTTTAAGAAATTATCTAAGACACATAGATGGCACTATTGGAATTAAATCCATATGTCTTTTAGTTAGCCCTCCCTCACAGGATGCGTGTATAAATTTGACAGCTGTCGGATCATTAGTTTGTTAATTATAGCATTTTGAGTGAAGCAACTTTTGTTATTGTGAAAAAAAAATATAAAAAGGAATTTCACGTGTTGATAAAATATTGCTTTTTGAAGGGAAAAAATACAGTTAAAGCAAAAACTTGGCTTAATGACGAGTTTCCGGACACTGCCGCAGGAAAATCAACCATCAAGGATTGGTATGCTAAGATGCTAAGACGTGGTGAAATAAGCACCGAAGACGGTGAACGCAATAGATGCCCAAAAGAGGTTGTTACCGACGAGAACATTTAAAAAATCCACAAAGTGAAATTGAATGACCGTAAATTGAAACTGATTGAAATAGCAGACACTCTAAAGATATCTATTGAACGTGTACATCATAATATTCACGAATATTTTGGTATGAGAAAGCTCTGTGCAAAGTAGTTGCCGCGCGAGCTCACTTTTGAACAAAAACAACGACGAGTTGATGATTTGGAGCAGTGTTTGAAGATGATCAAGCGTAATAAACCCGAATTTGTGCGTCGATTTGTGACAATGAAAGAAATATGGCTCTATCACTTCACTCCGAAGTCCAATCAACAGTTATCCGAGTGGACTGCACACAATGAACCCGCCCCAAAGCGTAGGAAAAAGCAACAGTAGCTGAGCAACAGTAGCTGACAAGGTTATGGCGTCTGTATTTTGGGATGCGCATGGAATAATTTTCATTGACTACCTTGAAAAAGGAAGGACCATAAACAGCGACTATTACATAGTGCTATTGGATGGTTTGAAGGGTGAAATCGCCGAAAAAAGGCCGCATATGAAGAAAAAGAAAGTGTCGCCTCACCAAGAAAATGCACCGTGTCACAAGTCAGTGAAAACAATGGCAAAAATCTTAAAAGAATGCTTGCTGGTAATAAATTTTCGTCAAATAAGGAGGTGATCGCTGGAACAGAGGCTTATTTTGAAGCAAAGGACAAATCGTACTACAAAAGTCGTATCGAAAAGTTGGAGGGTCGCTATAATCAGTGTATCACCCTTGAAGGGAATAATGTTGAATAAAAAAAACTAATTTTGGCCAAAAAAATTTGTTTCACTATGGTAGGCCAGGGACTTTTCAAATTTCTTACTGTTTTTGAAGTTTACATTTGTAGGATATTATTTTTAAGATGAAATTCCCAAATTGTTTACTTTAATAATTAATAATCATTTTTTCATCCCACCATTTTAAATTTAAAATATAACGTTTCCATTGTCTACTATCTTTTTTCTAAAATTCTATGTTTACAATATCACAGCTGTACCTTTAAACTAAGATATCGAACAGATTCGATCTCGAACGATATACGTCAGCATAATGACTTTTCCCGGCTATGAATAATACATTTTTATATTGTCCGTAGTATTATACTGAAGAAAAAACCGTATACAACTACCAGAGACATCAGTTGGGCCCTTTCAGAGCGATCCATTTGAATAATATATGTTTGTATGTAGATTTTTTAAATTAAATATGAAAAGGATGGACGGACTAGTCCTCCGGTGAGATATTAGAACCGATTCAAATGGAAACCGAACGATATACGGGAGTAATCATGCATTATGGCCACGTAAATGATTTTTAACCGACTTCAGAAAAGGAGGAGGTTCGGCTCTATATTTTTTTAAAATGTATGTTGGCCGATTTCTCCTTCGGTTATGGAGCGATTTTCAAAATTCTTTTTTTACTCGAAAGAGTGCAGTTCCGAGGTCGCCCCAATAGAACGAAATTAGCATCAGATTGGGGGAAGGGGAAAAACGAGGGAAAAATAATCAGATATAGGTGTATAATGTTATTGCTGAACCGATGTGACGAAAAATGGGAAGTAGTTCAGTATAAAAGCTATTCATTCATATTGTTCGCTTCTTAATCACTAACCATATCATATGAGAAGTCGTAGAAACATGGTTGGCAACTGTTTCTGTGGTGTAGTAGTTAGAACGTTAAACTCACACTCGGAGGTCGCGGGTTCGATTCCCAATAGAGCAGCAGCTCTTTTTTTTCTAGTTTGATTGGAACATTTCTTAAAGGACCTAGACTAGCGAACCCCAGGCCTGATATATTCCTTATTTTCAATCATTGTTTCTTTATTCCTATTTTTCCTCATACGGGTTGCACCCTTACTTGACTTGCTCATCGTAATACTTAGAAAAATAATGGCGTAGTTTATTGAGCAAAATATCTAACCGTAAAGAGAAAAATAAAATATTTTTACAAAAAAAATAACCGACTTCAAAAAATAAATAAGGAACTCACTAAAAAGTAAAAAATAATCAAATTTAGTCTATTAAACAATAAAATATGTACGCAATAATCGTTGCAATAACTAAATAAAAATCAGTATGAAGTCGGTGCCGAGCCCTCAAACCATACAAAAATAATAATATAATTTTATGTCATAAACACAAAATTAAATTAGGAACGGAATAAATCTAATTCACTATAATTGTTTTGGGGTTTCAGAGTTTAATATTCAAAATTTTCGAATATTTTAATATCGAAGATGACTTAGATAACAAAATGAAAAATATTCTAATTGGTTTTAAAAGATCGTTTCATTGTTACATGATTTTTGGAAATACTTATTTTTAATATTCTTAAATAAGTTTCTTGAGCAATAAGCAATGAACCTGAAGGATATATATAATAAAGATGCTTGTAGGTAGATTTCTAGTGAAGCAACGGTACCAGTGGAAACCGCAGTAGGAATAGAGAAGCTTTTATATAAAAGACAAGCTTCGTCATTATACATCATCATTATATTTTTCTCCCTAAGCTCTTCGATTGTGACCAAGACTTTCTTCACTTTTTTACCCCAAAGATCTGACCCTTAACGGGGGTTTAATTCACCTTGATAAGGAGCAAACTTGATAAGCACTTTTTCTTTGACGATTTTGACAGGCTCATTCGATTACGTGTTCGAACTAATTAGACAGCATTGTCTCTCTTTTTAACTAGTATAAAATCAGAGGGAAATTATTGTCTGATTCTAAAACGAATTTACAAATTGCGACAGGCAATATATTAAACATCTTGATGACGGATATACAAAAAAAATTAATAGACTGTGTATAGTATATAACCACAAGTATTGCCACTAAAGTAAAATAAAGTAAAAGAAACTAGCGGAGACTTAGTTATTACTAATTGTTGCCGACTAACCTATATATCTAGAAGAATCCATCAGTTCTATCTTAGCCTCTAGTGTAATAATGTTTATGTTTTAACACTGCTGTTAAATGAATCTCACTACATTACGGTACACAAGATAAAATGATTTCATTCTTTTGAACCTGTGTCTTTTTCTGATGTTATCCAAGAATTATAATACTTCAATAATGATAGAAAATAGAATGTCTTCTCATATTTCTTTGCAAATCTTTTGATTGCCTGAGTATCTGAAGGTTCTGATGTAAGTAATTAATCCTGTAGTATCTGAGCGCATCTACAATACTACTCAGAACTTTGTTCAGAAATCTTGTATGTAGAGTGTTATAACTCTTCACAAAACCTCCCTATAATTGAATATCTTTATAGGTTTTAATATTTGCTTACATAATAGGAATTTACTCCGTACTAATAATTATAATTTTCTTCCAATTAACCAAAACATTTTCCTTTATTTACACTCCAATTCTTTTCTTTTCTTTTTTACATGTTCCTCCAGCGAAGTTTTGTATCAAGATTAGATACTTAGCAATGTGGCTATGTAGGAACTAATAGTATAATGTATAGTTATTGGTTCTTGTGGTGTCTGATTATACGTGAGCTTCAGAAGCACAGGTTTACTATCGTTAATTTTTATTTAAGAATTAATTTTAAGAAAATTATTAGACACTTTAGAGAGACACGTGAGATTTCTGAGGGATTATGTAACTTACTTAAACTTGCAGTTCTGCATTCTAAATGTTTGCTTCAGATCCTTCCAAAACTACAAAAATTGCCAATATATTGAGATTTTAAACATAATTTGAAGCTGAAGAAAGCAAAATATCTATAAGAACAAAGCCCTAACATCTAATACTAACAAAAACTATACCAGAAAAATCTAAGTAAAATCCCATCAATAACTAAGTAAAATTGTTCCTATATCTATTTAGAACGATTACAATAAACGGAACAATATGCCCCCCAGCTAGATATAGTACGCTTTTAATTCGAGAGGCGGTATTAAAATAAATTGGTGCTTAAAAAGTAAGGATTCTCATTAAAAATACCGTTGTCGGTATGGTACCAGGCCGAAAGGGCGTCAGAATGTAATTTTGTCGATAGCATTTTGATTTATATTATCGAAACGCCTTACACATAAGCGATGGTATGGCGTTAATTTTACCCGATTCCTTTTTGTTCTTTTATTATCTTCTCGGTTTTTTTTTTGTCTCGTCTTCTTCTTTGTAACAGGTAGACTCTCAGGACTACAACGTCTTCAGGAAAATATGTTATTATATTACGGTGATGTAAGATATTTTAACTAATAAGTTTAATATAGAATTACATTGTATGTTGTGAGCACAAACATGATTCCATCCCTATTTGACTAAACCAAAGGGTCTGCGAGTTGACACAGTGCTAATATTAGGCGATCAATGGAATACAACTATTAAAACAATCTAATCTGGCAGATACATTTGAGGGTTTCAATATTCCTCTACGTAAAATAACAGCTTTCTGTGTATTATCATTGAGTTATTTTGTATTTACAGACACTAATCATGGCACTAGTTCTAAAGCACTAAAGCACTATATCTAAAAGAAGGAGAAATTACTAACACACGAACTGATTGAAAATGCCATATCAAATACTTAAATTAAAAAAAAGCTATGGCTTATTGTAAGTGGCAAAAAATATATATATACTATGAAAATTCCAAGCTCAAAAAGTCATAGGTTATTAATAGGAATAAATTAATTAGTCATAGAAATAGCAAGGAATATTATCAGCTGCTAACACCAAATGAAATTGTTACTCCAGATGCCTACAAGCATTAATTGAGTAAAGGCAAGAGGAAGCCAAAAACTACAATAAAATAATCTAAAGCAGGTATAAAATAAGGAATTGTATTGGGGCCAATTATTTACCTACTCTACATAGGTCATATACCACGAATGGACAATATCACGATGGTTACATTTGCTGATGACACGGCGATTTTAGCTCTTAAAGACAATAGCGAAGAAGCCACACGAAAATTACACCAGGCAAGTGACAATATAAGTAATTGGAACCAAACCTGGAAAACTAAAATTAACGACAGTAAATATGTGCATGTCCAGTTCACGTATAATCACACCGAACAAGCATCAATAATAATAAATAATATTACTCCATATAGCAAAAATGCTAAGTACCTCGGAATGAATATTGATGCAAAACTTCGCTAGAAGGAACACGTAAAAGAGAAAAGATGTTAAAATATTGAAAAATATATTAGTTACATGGAATGAAATCACAATTAACAATACCTAATAAATTGTTGTTTTAGAAAAGTAATATAAATACGTTTTCCAGAACATAGTCAGGCACTACAAAACTGATTACTAAAACCAATTCTAGGTTAGTTGGCAACGACTAGTAACAATGTAACTGCAATTGTGTGGCCAAAGTCCCGCTACCAAATAAATTTTATTATGGATAAATATACGCCAGAAGAACGAGCAGAAATAGTGACAATATTTACTGAAAATAGCTTTCCATTATTGCAACTCAACGGAAATTGCGTCAAAAATATCCTAATCATCCAGTGCCTCAGAAAACCATAATTTATAGTTTACATGCAAATTTTCGACAGTACGGTACGACAGCAGATAGCCTAGAATATAACGGACGTCTCGTAACGCTGAAAATGTGGCTCTGGTGCGCGATAGTGTTGCAGAGTCTCCAGAAACATCAATTCGGAAACGTGGTTCCCAGTTACACATTTCTGTACGCAGTTTAAGGCGAATTATGAAAACTGATTTGAAAATGTTCCCGTACAATATTCAATTAGTCCAAAAATTGCTACCGAGAGATCCTGATCAACGAGTTGAGCAATGATGCCCATTTTCGTATCAGTGACCACATCAATAAACAGAACAGTCGGTTCTGGGGAACACAGAATCAACCGTATCGTGTGGTATTCATGCTGGAAACCTCAATGGTCCCTATTTTTTTGAAAGGAACGAATGTGTTACATTTACTGTTACTGCTGAACGGTACCAAGAATGATTCGAAATTTTCTTGTACCTGAAATGGAAGAGCAAGAAGTAGACATTTTTCAGCAAGATGGAGCCACATCACATACAGTTCGTTCAACAATTCAATTATTAAATGACGTTTTTCCACGAAGACTAATTTCACGAAGTGGCGATTTAACAAAGCCAGCCAGATCTCCGGATTTAACAGCATCCGACTTTTTCTTATGGGATTCTTAAAATCGAAAGTTTATGTGAATAAGCTCCAAACGATTCAACATCTAAAAGACAATATTTGTCGCGAAATTGAAGAAATCCGCCCTCAGATATTGTAGGATGTCCTGAAAAATGCATTACAAAGAGCCGAAGAGATCACCATTTAACCGATACAATTGTTGGCCGACACAACCGACACATTGGCTGTTTTATTGGAAGGACAATATCTGTAAAACCGATATGAAAATCGTTCAGTCGCAATGGTAAGGTGACGAAGTCCTCCTAATGATACTTGCGTCACCTGACGGTGGTACCACAATCCCTGGTTGTCGCCCATTTATCCGTTCGGTACCCGGCCACGACCATCGATTCTGCCATTGTCATTATCTACCATCGCGGCGTGGTTCTGTTCGTGCACAGCGGACCATTTGGCCCATTTGTTTATCTGTGTATAGCCTCGGAACCATACTTGAATAATAGACGCGTACTTTCGTTATTTCTCCGTAGTTCTTTCGCATTGCTCTCGCGGTCGGTTCCACGTTCCTCTTCTTTTTTTCGCGGCCGTCGTTGTCGGCGAATGTCGGTGATGGCGGACAAGATGGCTTCCTAGAAATCGAGACCGTTTTGGATGAAGGGTTTTATGGTTTGCGCTGGTACCAAGCCGTCTGTTTGTATCCGAGTGATACGGCTTCGAGGAAAGTTACCACATATCTTTATTGGTCATTGAATTCTAGGGCTAGAATTTGATTGTCCACATATTCTTTTGCTTTATTATTTTTATAATTATTTTTAACACTATAATTACTGTACAGCATTGGAATTTCATCTAAAAACGGAATGTTCTTCCAAGAGTGAGTAGATAAATTACATAAAAGAATAACTAGTTTTATAAAGCATAATACATAGCAAAAATCACAGGATAGATATTTGTGTTACCATCATTACAGTCCCCGTCAAAATGCAACCAAATTGTCTTAATTTTTCTCTAGTTAAGCATTTTTGGCAATTTTGAGTGGGTCTCGTTGGTTAATCCATATTTTTCTGCGCTTGTAATTGGTGCTGTAAATTCATTCTTCATTGTCAGTTACAATACGTCACGGAAAACTCTTCGCTTTTCCTCATCAAGCAATGGAACTATGATGTTAGGACAGTTCCAAATGACAGGTTTCGTCAATTTGTGTGGTAGACGTTTTCCCACGTAGTTGTTGGTTATTGCATTATATGGCTAGAAATTAATTTACAACATATTTTTTAATTTAATATTTATATTATTAAAAATAATGTCTGATAATGAATGTTAAATATAGACTATTCAAAGTTATTTTGTATATACGGCATCTAAATTTGTGACGTCAAAATGTTGCAATGTTGCCGCATCAACTCTGAGTTTTAAAAGTTCAGCTTGGCTTTGACATACAACAAAATTCTAATCTATATAAAATAATTGAACAAAAATGTTATCAAAAATAACTTATTTTAACATTATAGTACATCTAAAAACTACGGTTAATTATATAGTTTATAGGCTAGAGCATAACCTCTCATCACTATCGCTTTCAAGAATTTTGCATACATCTGACAACCGGGCGACTTCGACAGGCTCATTCGTTTACGCGTTCGAAATAATCAGACAGCATTGTTTCTCATTTTAACTGGAATAAAATGAGAAGGAAAATATTCTCTCATTCTAAAACGAATTTACAAATTGCGACAGGCAATACATTAAATAATTTAATAACGTATGTACAATAAAACTTTAAATATACTATATTTAAATATTGTTTTTCAAAGAGAAACCGTATCGTTAACTAAATCTACTTTTCAGCCAAATACAGATGTGAATAATAAAGACGTTAAACTTAACCAAATTAAATTGAAATATCACTCGCGTTATTTAAGAAAGCCAATCAAATATATAGTCCTTCCAATAAAACAGCTAATGCCTGACATAGATGACGTCGACTATATTACTAAATACAGTTTGTAACAACCTATAACTCTTTTTAAAGTCGTAGCGGATTTTTCCTTCTTATGCTATCTATCTCTAAAATTATATTTGTGTTTGTAGTGATCGACAATATTGTAAAATACCTACAAAACTCTTCAAAATCTTAATGATAATATAGATTAGATATTTAAAGGTTGTAAAACGGTTAACTTCGTAAACCAAAAGCCAAAGATGATACGACAAGATTGGTATGCATTGATATCAAAAATTTTGATGACGTGCTTTGGCTGTTTTATTATATAGACTTATAAAGTCTATCCAAAGTATCAGTGTACTCACGTCATCCTAATTTATGACGTCCAACGTTGATATATAACGACTTTTTGACATATATAAAACAATAAAACAAAAATATTTTAAAATATCATCTTTATTAACATCATATTACATATAATGCAACTATTATCGAAGGACTTAAACTATAGTTAATTAAACAGCCACAATGGTAGAGTTATATCCCCTAATATCCCCTGGATGTTTAATCGATCTAAATAATAATTCTATATCTTAGTAATATATTTTATTATCATTGGAGAATATCTTTCTTATATCTTCTTCTTGTACCTAGTTCTTGTTCCCTTCGTTGCTGTGTCTTCTTGTCAAATATTTCTGATATCACTGTATATCTGTTTAGTTTCTTCTGTTACTAAAAATTATTAGATTTAAAAACTGCATTCTCCCTAATGCATTGGCCAGATCAACAAAACAGTTAGTATTTATTTCCTCGTAATAATTGCACATATACTTGGTATTGTCAGCATTGAATCATAATCCCTCAACCAGAAAGTTTCATTCAGCCACTGTCACATTCTGAGCCATTCAAATCAAATCAATAACTAAAATGTTAATTTCAAATCTAACACTAGTTCATAATTCCACAATTTATCAGTTTCTTATTCTGTATGTCTGATAAAGTTCATCCAATCCGAACGGTGTTATTGTAGACAATCCTTACCACATATCCAAAGAGTTCTTGCTTGTTTATTTTTCCTGACCCGCAGGTTTATTGCAGTTATTCTTTGCCACATCTCATAACAAATCGATTGGATTGTATATGCAGAGATAGGTAGGAAGATATTCTAACTGTGTATCTTTATACAGGCCTATTACTAAAATAGTAATTAACATGAAACACAGTTAGACATTTCATTCATATTTACCAAGTAACAATTTAAAATACATGGTATAACGTTAGGACATCCAAAACGTATAACAACAGCAACAAAACCTTAAAACTGAAGATATCAACTCTATAAACATTAGAATTGATTGTAAACTACAGAAGAGTGAACATAAAAAAAAACACATAACCCTTCCAGTCGCGGGCTTTAGCACAGCTCGGATAAATACAAGATAGAAACACGCATCGGCGACGACAATTAAAGCGAGAAACACGAACGTTAACCGTTCTGCCGTTAACGACGCCGTCTAGTACGACTCTGGATCATCGATTGTCCAGCCGATCAAATACGAGCATCCCGGGTCGGCCAGTTAATTACCCAGTCCTGACATCTAGCGTCGAAATCGCCAATTAAACCGGTCGGCACCATAAATATGTTTATTATGTCAGTCGGTGTCGCTGCGAGAGCGAACGATTCTGCGTATCGGCCGGTCGGGCCGAGAAAGACGGTTGAATTATTGGCCGATAAGGTGTAAAACGTGCGAAAATGTGCGAGAGCTCATTTGTATTCGCCGATTTCCCTCCGCTTCGTTCTTTTCTCCTTCTATGTGGTGCAAAACTAAAACGAACAACGACCATGATCCCTATCGGGAACTTTATCACGTAGATACTATGTGTATCAAACATCAAAGAAGGCTTATTTTTTATTTACGACATAACCTCAAATAACGTAACGTGTACATTGTGTCAAAGATGTGAATAGTTAGCCTGGGAAACAAATAAGATGTAGTCATAAGACACAGACAACATACAAGGGAACACACGTGAAAAATGTTAAAGTTGTTTTGCTCCCAGGGGACGGGACAGTCGCCAAATATGAATGTTTTAAATATACTTCATATTTTAAGCAATCATCTCGAAAATACATGAAAAATGCCATGTAATTTTAAAATTTTTATTCACAAGAAATATGAGAAATTTATCATGATTATTTAAACCAACTTAAAACTACAATTAATTTACAGTTACAATAATTTGTAGGTTAGGGCTGTGATTTATTATATTTACATTGAGCTCTTTCCCATACCACCTATGAGTTAGGGTTATAGGCCAGTTTTTTTTTATGTAATGATATCCCCTGGAGGCCTAATACACCAATTTAACAATTCTATATCCAAGTAATGTATTTTGCTTTCATTATAGAACATATTTACCTTTTACGTTTAGTTCTTGTTTCCTTCTGTAGAGTGTTTACTTGCAAACTCATTTTGATATCACTGTATTTCTTCTTAGTTTATTCTGTTACTACCTGAATACATCTTTTTTGTATTTAGTCACTGTATTCTTCCTAACATATTTGCTATATCTGCAAAAGAGTTAATATTTTTTCTCTCTTCACACATTTTAACGAAATGCTCATGTATATTCTGTACAATTACCCACATTCTATGCACATAAATATTTTATAATATCTCCTACAGTTATCGTGTATTAATTATATACCCACCTTTAGTTGTTTCCACTCTCATGACCCTGTCTTGGAAATTGTCAATATTGAATTATAATCCCATATTCAGAAACATTCATTCAGGTGAATAACTAAGCTTTAAATTTCCAATCTATCAGACATTTGTTCATTTGCCGGTTTATAACCTGTAGTTATTATAACTAATATTTAGAAGAATTTTGCAGACGTTTGACAACTGGACATTTATAGGCTGATTCGGTTACATGTTCGAACGCATCAGACAGTATTGTGTATCTTTTTAACTAGAATAAAATAAGATGAAAATATTGTCGATACTAAAACGAATTTACAAATTGTGGCAGGCAATATATCAAACATCTTGATGACGTGAGTTTATTGTTATTTTGAATAGACTATAAGCCTTTAAACTGTAATAACATCATATATAACCGAACTAAATTGAAATGTTTTCATTTTATTCAATTACACATTCGCTCAATTAACCAATCATATACTATATTTTGTTTATTTCCCCACTATCTCAGCTTGAAAGAATATTCAAAACAATTTTTGTAGTTAAGTTGGTAAGTGACGTCCATAATGACACATACTTTAAATATCATCTGTCAGCTATTATGTTTATAGTACTCGATATTGTCAGTCCATCTCAGATGTCAAGAACATCTCTATCAGTGTCAATTAGGATAGTGCTACCAATGTTAAAATAAACCAAAATTGGACACTAAGTCGATACAAAGCATTCGAATAAATTAAATATACGGAAATCATTATATATTTAATTATGATTCATAAAACAACATCATGCTGCAACATTAATGCATCCTAAATCTCCATGCCTTATATCACAAACGAAGATGTAATTTTATTCACGACATAACCATAAAAATGTAAAATAAAGTGTATAAATTTGTGTTAATTAAAAAATAAAAGGCAACAACACATTTAGATTAATATATAAGTTACAGTCCATGTTTATTATGCAACGTACAATATCATATTATGAAGGTAGTGGCATGATTTTATTCATATCATAAACTTCAATCATCTGACACATACATGTCGACAAATATTTGAAACCATAACCACAAAAAAAGAAACAATGCATAATGACTATTTTATAAAATCAATTAACCAATTGTTTGATAATTTTAAGTAATAAAACTATATTTCAAGACAATTTTGTGTTGGAAATGCAGTACCCGTTAATATTAATAGTACCGAGCGTGATTATGTTTGAATTTTAAGTATTTTTAATAAACTATACACGAATTGATATAAGTGAATTTTTAGAATGATTTGTATCGTTTCATTTAAAAATATCTTTAAATAGCTGTATGGGATGGACAAATTTATATGAACACCTGACATATACACAATATTTATTCATCAATAAGGTGCCGTGTCATTGTTTGCTTTTAAAAGAGCTGAAATTCTTTATGGAATAGATTCCTAGAGCATTGATGATGTTGGTTATGAAAATCTACTCCTCATCTGCTCTGAACTTATATAAGCAAATACTGAGACCAATGTGGAGCTATAGAATTCAGCTGTGGGACAGTCAGTGACTCCAAAATGGAAGTGATTCGGCATCCTAATTACGTTCTCGATTACCAAATTGCATTATCTCTTATAGTTTCCGAGATATGGACTATCGAAATTTTACAATTTTGGCTAAACAAAAAAACTGATCTGATATTCAGAGGAAAATATCTCAATTATTTGTTAGTATGTTAATGTAGAGAAAAATAAATCTTTAGTTGTACACAACATTAAATATTCCATTATTGGATTGACAGAGAGAAGAAATAAAGAGAAAATATCATCAAATTGAAAAGAATTGGAATTTGTTTGCCATTACTGACTGTTTGCCGGTCTCAAAAGAATAATTCAAACAAATAAATCTGGCTCAAACAAGGAGGCAAAAATAAATTGTTTTACGAAAGAGACATACAAAATTGAAGGAGTGTATTACTGGTGGATAAATTTGAGTTTTTTCGGTAAATTGTCGTTTTTATTGATTACGCTCGTTGTTTTTTACTCTTGTTTTTATTAACCGACTTCCGAGGTGGTCCCAATGAAACCAAGTCAGGATCTGTTGAGGGGAAGTTCAGTGCAAAAACCATTCAGTTTGCTTTTTAAACACTAACCTCGTAGAGATATTACGGAATTATTTAAATGGAGAAATTTAGTTAGAACATTTGTGGAATCACCTAGGCTATGTAGCGGACCCCAATGCCTGAAGCGCTCCTAATTTTCAATCACTGTTTCTTTATTCCTATTTTTCCTAAATTTGTAATGTAATCTTAAATAAAATAAGTGCATAATTTGTTGAGTAAATATCTAACACAAAAAAGAGAACTAAATAAGGAACTCACCAAAAATGAAAAAATAATCAAACTTAGATTTTTAGCACAAAAAACACACATAATAATCGTTGTAATAACTAAATAAAAATAAAAAAAAATCTTATTTCACCTATCTACCACACATATTTTATATTCTACTATATAGACACATATTTTGTTCCTAATTTAATTTTGTGTAACATATATATCGCATTTTATATTATTATTTTGGTACTGCTTGGGCTCGGCGCTGACTTCAAAATGATCAGTTAATAGTAGTTAAAATAATATTGTAAATAGTCGACTCGGTTGGTGCAGTGGTAAAGGGGACAGAACGGTCCACCTACTGTTGCGATAGTCGCGGGTTCGAATCCTGCTGGAGCAATGGTCGTAAAATCTATATTTGTGGTTGTTTAATATTTGTGATTATCCTAGGCAATAGTGTAAAATCCGACAAGGAAAATGATCCCAGTCACGCCAGTAACCAGGCTGGGCAAGACTAAGCAACTCTAAGTTGCTCATTGGCCAGTCGGTAGGCTTAATGCCGAGGACCCCGGTTCGGAACCCACATTAAACTGTAGGTCCGGCCCAGAAAAACCCATAGTTGGTAAAAGGAGACGGTAATATATATATAAAAAAATATTGTAAATCTATAAATAGGTTTAGGTCGTAATAAGCTAAATTGTGTATATATAGTAGAATATAAAATACATGTAGTAGATGGAGGTTTTTGTTTATTTTTATTTAGTTATTACAACAAGAATTATGTACATATTTTGTTTTAAAACGTTTTTTTTTTGTGTTTTAATTTTTAGTGATTTCAAAGTCGTTCAGTCAGTGAGTTTAGAAGGCGGTTCAATTTTTCGTTAAAAATATTTTATATGGTAAATATAAGTATTAACAACTTAATTCGTAACATGATATGAAGACGGTCCCATTATTAGGGTCGTTTTATATTCCAGACGTATAAAAAGCGTGTCGTAAAAGGAGAAATTAAATTTGAAACAAAGTCTACGTAAACAGGTCTGATATCGGCGGCACGCATATGGAAAAAGAATAATTATTTTACTTGCACTTTTCTGTTACGCCAATTTTCGTGCATTGAAACTTCTGCATTCGGCCACAGGGTTGGATTTAGCTCGTATCATTACACCTGATATTATTAGTTTTGTTTAGATATCTTAAAAATAAGAAAATATTGATTTATAATAATAATATAGTATGTAAAACTTCAAAGAAGATGTAAGTGTTGCTTATATTTAATAATTATACAACAAGAATGTATCAAACACTTGGCGTTAATAAGTGAAGGCTCATACTGTTCGATCAACACCTAATGGTTGCAGGATCACCAGTTGGGAACTATGGAAATAGTAGTATTCCTCATGCCCCCTTACAATTCTCTTGATTTCTTGACTGACTGTGGGTATCTGAAGGTCTCGATGTAGGTAGTCAGTCCTGTAGTATTTGAACTTTGTTCTGAAAAATTTGTATTTTGTTTATGTTACTCTTTGCAGAACATCCCCATAATTGAACTCCGTATGTCCATAAAGGTTTCAGTATTTGCTTATATAATAGCATTTTATTATATATTGATAATAGTTATTTCCTTTCAATTAGCCAGTACATTTTCCTATATTTGAATTCCAGTTCTTTTTTTTTTCTTCTTTATATGTTCCTTCTAGCGGAGTTTTACATCAGGATTCATTCCGAGATATTTAACGTTGCTGCTATATGGAATGATATTATTATTTAATAATAGTGGTGCTTGTACGGCCTGATTGTTAGATCAATTCCTCCTCTTGCGGTGTTCGATGGATGTATGGTATGATAAAATGTATATCCTCTAAATTTTATAAAGGATTCTTTTGTCAAATGGGTCTCTGATATTAGGCAAATATCTATTTTTTGCATATCTAGGAATACTTGTAGGGTAGCGTGATGTTGCATTCCATTAACATTCCAAATTGCTAATATCTTTATTTGCCATTTCTGGTTTTTGGCGACACAGGCCTAATGTTTCAATTTTAGTTTTTCCATTCTTTCGAAAAAATATTCGATCATTTTTTCCTGTCAGTCCAGGTTTGTTATTAGTTTAAACAGCCATTCGTTGGTAATTACTTCATCTTCCATTGTGTCTCTTTGGCTATTTAGACCGATATTTTGGTTATAAGTCAATTTTTATGTGATTAATATTTCAGGTTAGTCAATATAGTAATATTTTCTTGAAATTTTTCGTACACTATTTACTTTACTTCGTTTTAGAAGCCAAATCAAAATGTCAGTAATCCAGACACTACCGGTTAAATGAAACGGGCAGATGAGAGTGATTTTGAAAGCTCGAGAATGGCAAATTCAAACTCAAATTCTCACTCAATTGGCAATTCGCAATAAAAACAAAAAATAAAACATAGTGGATGACAGAAAGAGTACGAAGCTGCTTAATGGTAAGTTCAAACCGAAATAAATGCCTTTCTTCCTTAATGGAAAACCTTACCTGTGTAAATGGGTACTCCAGATATTTATCCTCCTTCGAATAGCACTTCTTGTGAAAAAAATCGTAATTAACAAGAGATTATATCGAGAACTAAAAATAATTAAAATACATTGTACCAAGGTTACAACAAAAACTTTCAAAACTCCACTATTTTAGTATTTCGAGACACTATAAAATCGCGATTAAAACATCCAATAATTTCTTCATTCATATAGAAACGGGTGTATAAAAATGCGGTTTCGTCTCTGTCGTCTGCAGGCGCAGAAACAAAAATGCAATTATTATTCTGCATAGTGCGAGTCCAGCTGTTATTTTTTACTGTCAAAGTGGCGACCTTAAAACCGTTCTTGCATTTAATTAAACAATTTTATTCCGTTGTAATGTTAATCCCCATTTTTTGTTAGTTCCTGTCGCAGCACGGACAGCTCCGGTAAAAGTCACCGTTTGTGACGGCGTGTTTAATGTTAATTATTAATTCGTATGACAGGCGGTTAAATTTATTTGTTGTTGCCTGTTTTTTCTGATATTTGTCATTTTCGTCGCCTGTTTCATTGCACAATGAGTTTACTAACATTTTAACTTATATTTAAAAGATAGTATATCGTTATATCTATCGTTAGGTTTATTATTTTAGTTATCTCATTTTAGTTTATCTTCTCATTTCCACTAACCTGCAAATATACTAGATTTCCCGTCAATCAATTCAATAGGATTTCAAAAAAAATGTTAAAAGACCGTTGCTGGCAACTCTAATGCGCATTATAATAAATAAATGACAAAGAAAACTTTTAAAATATGAATTGAAAAAGTTTGAAAACAAAGAATTAAAAGCTCGAACCTTAAGAAACAATCAAATGACATTACTCTTTGAAATTGGCGTATTTAAACTGAACACTAGAAATAAAATCATCATAATATTACAACGTTTGAAAGCTTCACTCGAACCATTTCTTCAATAGTAACAGATCGTGGACAATCGTTTTGATCGTTTTTGAAGAATTAAAGTACCACATGTATCAGTAAAATAAAAATTTCTCTTACTACTTAGTTGCAAAAACTTCAATGAAAATATTATTATGTTGACATAGAAGATTCACCAAATGTGAGCGTTAAATTAAGATGTTTAAAAACAACGAATTGCAAGATTCATTGGACGAAAAGGAAACATCCAGAAGGGAAAAAACGGACTGAAAATATGATTGAAAAGTTTCAACATTGCGGTTTCATTGCTTGCCTGGCAAATAAAAGAAAAGTTTGCTGTGACATATTATGTGATTGGTGATGAAAAGTGGATCTACTAAGACAACCTCGAGTGCAGTTTTTCACATCGATACCGAAGCGGAATATTCGTGACCACGAAACCTTCCTATGCATACGGTGGTATCGGCAAGATCTAGTATATCATCAACCTCTAAAATTGAGTGAAAGTATTACTGCAGAGGACTACTGAAGTCAATCGAGCAACTCGAATCATGTACTATTGTAAATGAGGCAAGCAATAGTAAATATCAATCACAAACTCATCCTCTTGTATGACAACGCCCGACCATACATCGCAAGAGTTGCCAAAGCTGTTGCAGTGTCAGCAGCTCGAATACCAAGTTCTCCTGCACCCAGCCTGCTCACTAAACATGGCGCGGGAATTAATGTAAACGGGATTAATACATCATCATGTATTTCCCAAATTATAATAAAACTAATCTACTTAAGCTAAATTTAAAAATACACTTATACACTAAACATGTTCGTGTGGTTTGGTTCGCTTCAATCTTCAGATTCCTTGCGTGTAGCTTTACTGCTTCCACGTTGCTGTGATTTAGCAACCTTGTTTCATGTTTTAGCGCGAAATCTTGAATCACTTCGTGTATCCACTTGATTCCGAGATCATGGTATAGCTCTTCGTTGGTTACATTCGCATTGATAATTAATCGTAGAACTTTGTTTTGGTGGGTTGGATTACTAGTTGGTTTGATGTTTTAGTGGAACCCCATATTTGCCCCCTATAGATCTTAATAGGCTTTATAATTCACTGATAAATCAATTTCTTTGAGTTTAGATCGAGTTGAGAGCATATTCCGACTGACCAGTACAGTTGCTTGACTTTCAGTCTGATTTGCTCTGCTTTTTGTCTCACGTGAAGTTTCCAGTTTAACCTACCATCGAGATATATTCTGAGGTATTTAGCTGAGGAGCCATCCGTCAAGTGATATAGTTAAGTTTTTGTCAATTCGCCGCAACGCAAAATTATTATGGTCTAATTTGGAGCTATTAAGCTGTATTTTCCAGAGTCTAGTCCATTTGTGGATCTTGTTGACACCTATTTGTACTTCTTCTATGAATACTGAGATACATCTTTTGTCATTATCACTGTATGGTCAGCAATGTTCAAAATTACTGGTTATTTTCTTGTTGTGATATCAGCAGTATAGAGCAGATATAGAAATCGCAAGATTCTACCTTGTGGAACTCTAGCCGAAATAGCTTTAAGTATTGAGAATGTTCCTTCACGCGAGACTAAATTGTCTTTCGAAAAGATATGAATCCAGCGGTCGACATTAATTCCGCGGAAGCAATTTGCTCATTTTGTAGATTAATCCCAAATGCCGTACCCGAGTACCAAACTGGAAATCCGGTTATCTGGAAAAATATTTCGAAATGCTGAAGAAGTGTGAAAATGTATTATTAATTGGACATGGATCGTCCTTTCGACACTACATATTTTGCTTAACGTTGTATTAATTTTTCTCAATAAATGCCCTTTTAAAGCGAAAAACTGATCAGAAATAAAAACCTAGTTATCTCAGGCTACCAAAATTAACCGACCCAAATTCAAAAACTCCACATAACACCATTCTGTACATCTCGAAATGTTTCTATCGTAAGCGAATATAAAATAACAAAAATTAAAAAAAAATGAGAACTAATCTGACTCGAAAATCGAAAACCCCATAAACATTTTATAACGTGAATTTACCCACAACGTTCGAACAAGAATGTCGTGAAAGGGTAAGTCCATAAAATAAAGAAACCTCCAGAAAACAAAGGCAAAGGTATAAAAACCGGGCGACCAAAAAAAACTCAAAAATCAATTTCGTACCTTTAATTTCTAAGCCCGATCCAGGTCTAGATAAGGGCCGCGTCGCGCTCCCAGGTAAGGTGGTTTAATTAACGACGCAGGGTCAACCCCCCCCCCTCCCCAACCAAAGGTCTTTTATCATCGTCCAACCACCGACGGGCGAAACGCACAGGACCTGGGGAGGCGGGAGGTAACGTAGAAAAAAATACAGAAACCGCCGTCGATCAGTCTTGAAAATTATAAATTATATAAAAATAGGCAATAATGACGGCGGCGATGGCGTGCCTCCGGACAATATTCGTGCGTCCTCCGGGGGGCGCTGTAACGGTAAACGGGGGGCCAGCGGTATTACAGGGCACGCGAATTACCGATCGAGAGCGCAAACAAATGCTTGTTCACGCGAAACAACTGCCACTTACCGCGCTCGATCGAGTTAGCTGGATTAACACGTCGAGGCGGAATGAGAAACTAACCTCCGTGTCCCCCCCCCCCTTTGACCCGCGCCCCAAAGGTCGCTTCGATCCAGTCAGGTAATAGTCGAAAATTCGACGAAAAATGTTTTCACTGAGTGTCACTTTTTAAGACTTCCGATCTGATAAATAGACATATATAGACTTTAGAGGAGGAGGAAAAGGAATAATGTATGGCTTATATATATTCCGTTCAAAATTATTTTGTACATACATCATCTACATGTGTGACGTTAAAACGTCGCAATGTTGCCGCATCACCTCTGAATTTTAGTTCAGTTGGGCTTTGATATACAACAATATTCTAATCTGAATAAAATAATTGAACAAAAATGTTATCAGATATAACTACTTTACTACTACTTCTGCTGAAAAAACTTCAATGAAAATATTAATGTTGACATACAAGATTCACCAGATGTGAGAGTTAAGTTAAGATACTTAAAAACAATGAATTGCAAGACTTATTGGACGCTTTAAATATGTATCCATTGAGAACAATTGTTACAGTGTTAATGAAAATATATAGTGTCGGAAGGACGATCCACGTGCAATCACGAATCCATTTTCACACTTCTTCAGATTGGACATAATTGGGTTAATCTACAAAATGAGAAAATTGTTACCGCGGAATTACTGTCGAATGCTGGAATAATATCTTTTCGCAAGAAAATTTAGAGTCTCACATCAAGGAGCATTCCCAACACTCAAAACTATTTTGGCTGGAGTTCCACAAGGTATTGTCCTGGGATCATTTCAATATATGCTCTATACTGCTGATATCCCAACAACAAATGAGACAGTACTTAGAATAATTGCTGACGATTCAGTTGTAATGGCAAAAGATGTATCTCTGTCTAAGGCCATAGAACAACTACAACTAGCGGTCAACAAGATCTACAAATGGACTAGAGACTGAAAAATACAGCTCAATAGTATTGACAAAAACTTAATTATATCACTTGATGGATGCCC
This sequence comes from Rhynchophorus ferrugineus, assembly GCF_030347505.1. Classification (NCBI taxonomy): domain Eukaryota; kingdom Metazoa; phylum Arthropoda; class Insecta; order Coleoptera; family Curculionidae; genus Rhynchophorus; species Rhynchophorus ferrugineus. Next base: position 10,535,529 of record NW_027472586.1, on the reverse strand, counting down.
GATTCCTCCAGCAGAATCAGCTAAATACCTCGGAATACATCTGGATGGTAGACTAAATTGGAAACATCATGTTAAACAAACGATAAAGCAGACTAGACTCAAAGTCAAGCAACTGGACTGGTTAATCAGAAAATACTCTCAACTTCATCAAAGAGATTGGATTCTCATAGTTAACTCAAGTTCGCGAATGTATAGTTAGTTTCACGATCCCCAAATTCAATGTAGTAACAGTAGCGACCCACAGGGATCAACCGTGAGGTATGAGGGTATTGGTAAGCCCAGAGGCAGTCCAACATAACCCGGTCCAACTTGCCACTCCAGGGCAAGTCTCTGCGACCAGGTATGCGCCGACTGGTTACAAGCCAGAACAAAAAAAAAGTATATTATAATTTGTATTTTAATTAAATTAAAACATGCTTTGCGTACAGTTCTGCTCTAGATAGATAAATAAATTGATACCACAAACATTTTTCACGCCACAACAAAAATCAGTTACCACCATTCAGCTGACAACATGTCTGATGTAACGCAAAAAAAATAAACCGGGATAAAAACGTGATCCTGTTCATAGGCGAAAAATTATCGGTTTCATTAACAATGGGCCGCCGTCTGCCCCGGACAGGTGAAAAAATCCGGCAGCGCCGTCCACCGAGGGCGGCGGAAAGCGGAGGGGGTTGCGCACGGAACCCCCCAGGCCCCTCGGTCACCCCGCAGCAAAATTAATAAAATATCGGCGCCAATAAAGTCGACGAGTTTAAAATGGGACGCGTACCGTCCGCACGATAACGCGAACGTGAATAGCGCCCGAACCATCATCGTTGAAAAGGTCACAAACTGAATTGTGAGGCTTATTATTTTTATGAGCTTTACCGGTGTTCGTGCCCTTACGAATTGTATAATTTCAAGCATTTATTTGACTCCAAGAATGAAGAAACCACGGGATTCATGATTTCCCGTTCAAAAATATATACATATACTGATTTTCGGGGGTGAAATAAGCCTCGGTTATATAAAAACCAAGTAAAAACGATGATTTTAAATACTTCCAAATAAATAGGCGCCCCTCGTATCGCGTGTTTGTTCAAAATAAAACAATCGCCGGGCGCGTACCGCATGCACAACGATAACATATTGGAAAAAATGTGTAACGCTCGAATAGGCATCGGTGAAAAGGCTCAAAATGAAAATATCCAACCGGTGTGTCCATTATTTTTGCCATTTTATTAATTTGGACACGTGGGGCGGGGTAGGGGGGAGGTCGAATAATAATAACAACAATAACAATGCTGACGGACGAGGTGGGGCGGGCAGGGAAAAAACGGCCCGTCCGCACAATGTCTTTCTGATTGGATGGATCGCAATGCAATTTGTAGATACGCTTTTGTTTCGGGAAGACAAAAGCACAGCGACGATATCGCTAACAAAACAGTAAAGCCCCAGAAACGTCAATAGGAATCCCATTATATATATATTATATATATATATATATATATATATCTATATATATATATATATATAGCAGATATTACCTGTTTTTTAACAAAAAAAGGACGATATTTGGGGTCTGTACCTTATGCTATAATCGTAAGTAAAACGAAACATGTAATGTACAAAATCACCCTGATGTTATCTCCATTTGAGATTAAATTTATGAAATGTAGCAGTTTTTTTATATAAATATTATTTTACTTAATTATATCAGATAAAACTGTTGGAAAGTACGGAAAGAATCCATCGCAATCTATGGGATATGATGCTCTCTGAGACATAGATATAAGTAATCCCTTCAAGCAGTGTTGAGAAATTTAAGTCATTATTTTTAAAAGAATCCACTTTTAAAATCATAAAATAAAATACAAGCTGTAAAGAAATACAAGCTACGATAACTGGTATCGAAAAAAACGGGGCTGAAATAAGCACCAAGACATAAAATGACACAACAACAATATAAATATGTAGTTTCAAAATTAGGCTCAAGGTTTATTATTGGTGGAGCCTTTAATGTTAAACATACAGCTTGGGGTTCACGAAAAATAATACCTGAAAAAGGAAACGAATTACTCAAAGCCATTAACCTTACATTTTGTAATTATCCTAATTTAAAAGTAAAGTAATTAATATGTTAATAAAGTCCCAGACCTGCTGGATTTCTACATTACAAAAGTCATCTCGTTAAATCAAATTAGTACAGAGAGCTTGTGCAATCTAACATCTGATCACACTCCAGTATTGTTAACACTGAGCGCGACAATCCTAAGACAAACAAAAATGCATAATCTTACCAATAAATATACTGACTGGGACAAATTCAGATTAATACTGCAGGAAAAAATCAGTTTAAAGTATGACTTAAAAGTATAGATGATCTTGAGCAACAAACCAGAAATGTAATTGAGCAAATTCGGTCAGCTGCAAAATATGCTACCCCAATAACAAGAATATGAAGTAAGTTACCTCCTCGAAATTAGAGAAATGATAAAAGAAAGGCGAAAAGCTAGAAGAGTATGGCACAGAACCAGAAATGCTGCAGACAAAACTACTTTTAGTAGAACTAGTAATCAGACGAACCAAAAGATTAAAGAATATAAGCAGAATTACTTTCAAAAGTATTTAAGTGAATTAAGCCCACAAGCAGACAAAGATTATTCGCTATGGAAAGCAACTCGAAGATTTAAAAGACCAATTATTCGAGTACCGCCAATTAAAAATGATCGAAATGAATGGGTTCAACGCGACAATGAAAACGCTGAAATGTTCGCACAATACTTAGCTAACATTTTTCGACCTAATGATATAGAATCTACCATAGATACATCACCTGTTTATCAACCCGATGTAGATCTAAATCTAATTTCTCCATGGAAGTTGCCACTGAAATTGATAACCTCAATCCTAAAAAGGCACCTGGTATAGATGACATTTCACCTAGATTATTGAAAGAACTGCCACGAAAAGCAATCATCATTGTGATATATATTTAATGACTGTTTAAGGCTGAGGCATGTTCCGGAATGCTTTAAGGTAGCAGAAATAATATGCTCAAAAAGCCCGACAAACCTGCAGAACAAGTCAAATCTCACAGGCTTATTTCGCTACTACTTGCAATATCACAAATATTTGAGAAACTAATATTTAAACGTGTTAAAACTTTTGTGATAATATCAGATTTCCAGATTAGTTTCCGCTATCACCACTCAACAATCGGTCAAGTGCACAGAGTAACTGCGACTATCGAAAAAGCATTTGAGGAAAAGAAATACTGCCCTGCAATATTCCTGGATGTCTCACAGGCTTTCGGGTCGGCATTTGGGATTAATTTGTAAGATGAGCAAATTGTTACCGCGTAACTATTGTCAAGCAACTGTACTGGTTAGTCGGAAGATGCTCTCAACTTGATCTAAACTCAAAGAAATTGGTTTATCAGTCAATCATAAAGCCTGTTTAGACTTATGGGGCGCAAATATGGGGTTCCACTAAAACATCAAACCAACTAGTAATCCAACGCACCCAAAACAAAGTTCTACGATTAATTACCAATGCTTATCGGTACGTAACCAACGAAGATCTGCACCATGATCTCGGAATCAAATGCATACACGAAATGATCCAAGATGTCGCCCTACACGCAAGGAATCTGAAGATTGAAGCGAACCAAAGGCGTCTTACCTGTGAATTAATCCAAGTACAAATTAAATGTAGTAATACATTAATTTATAATTAAGATTATACTAAGCGTATCTAATAAAGATGTTATCAAAAAAAATGTTTGTTTTTTACAGTTTAATTAAACCGAAATCTATAAAGTAATGTCCGCTAATGTAAGCATTTCGATGATGTGAACTACACTTTATTTGAATTAGTTCACATTAACTTGTATGTATCAAAACGATGTTTTTGACGTTTCTATGCTTAAAATAGCACTTAATCATAATTAGTATGTTATACAAGCGCTAGAGGATGGTCCGATAAATAATTAGTCTCCAAAAGAAAAACGAACGTTTCGGAAAAGTTTATTTCTAAACAAAAGGATGGCGGTTTATTTCTCAACATAGTCCCCTTTTAGCTCGATACACTTGAACTAGTGATGCTCAATCTTCTTTAACTGAAAAATATGTTTTCTCCGTCTGCCCAACAAAAAAAGCCGCGCGGGATCAAATCTGGGAAATAGAGTGGATGGGGCAACGGTTCGTAGGCCAACTCGACCAATTTGACCGAGGCGAATGCGGAGGTGTGAGCCGGTGCTTTTGTCACGGTCGAAGAGCGTTTTTTTATTCACCAAATTAGGCCGTTTTTTTCTGCAGTTCGGTGTTGAATTGGCCGAATAATTCGGCATAGTACAGCTCTTTGCCCTTATCCAGGTAGTCGAGGTATTTATTATTGCTCTTTGATTTCTCTGCGCGATTTCCATTCCAAAAACAAGAATCGTAGTAACTCTTAAGAGTGCCATCACCATGAGGCTAAATACTTATCGGAGCGCCCTTTAATTTTATACTCGACATTCCTCAGTCCTTTTGTTGTTGGCACGAATTGTCACTTGTACCTACACAAGTAAATCGAAAAATACAAATCGAATTACATATTTTCGATTATGTCGATTTGTCTCGTCCGATGGAACCGTCTCGAGCTTCGTTCGGTCAGCGGTTGGTCACTTCGACGGTCCCCAAGGGGCAGGTGGCGGCGGCGCGAAGGCATCTGCTTCCTTCCGGTCACCGACGGCGCTATCGGCCATCAATCTTCGATGTTTATCGCGCACCTAACTCGGTAATTAGCCCCGGGGCACCGCCGACAGAACCGGTACACTTTCATCGCGAACGAATTACGTATTAAAAACGAAAATTCACCCGCTAGGGCGACGCGGCCCACGGTCGCCGCCCGAAGATGCTCCACCGTGTTAAATGAGCCTCGGTTCCGGCCCCGACGACGACCAAAACCGACCCCGTCTAGTCCGGATCGGCATCTGATTAGATGTTCTATTGTCTCGGCTAATTAAGCTGTTTGCACTTTTCGTCAGCGAAAACTCGGTTTGTTCCCGGCCGAAGAACAAAGGCAGAGGCAGTAACTGTCGAAACAATTGTCGAATTTCCTATTGAATTAAATACATTCTTCATATTAGGTGCACAATAATAAATACATTGACGGGCATCATTTTACCGGTTTAAATATACTCGTAATCGCTCCCAAAAAACAAAGACATCAAAATTTATAATGCAACGTTGCCGCATCAAATTTAACTCTCTAATAAAAATAAAATAATAAAGCATCGATATCGAAAAAACAAACGTAATCAAATATAATTTATTTTTACATTATAATACTTCTTCTAATTTATTATAAGTACTCGAAATTACAGTTACTTAAACAGCCACAATAGTCTGTAAGTTAGAGTTGTTTTATTATATTCCGCGTCTTGTCTAGATACGTAAATTGAAATATTAAATCTTCCTTAATTTTATTATAACAGATCAATTGAAAAGTCCTAAGCCTGACACATAGATGGCGCTACTAGAATTAAATCCATATGTTTTTTAGTTAACCCTAACCCTCAAAAGATGCGTGTATAAAAGCTGTCGGATCATTAGTTTGTTATAGTATTTTGAGTGAGAACAGCTTTTGTTATTGTGGAAAAAATTGATAAAAAGGACTTCGCGTGTTGCTTTTTAATGGGAAAAAACACAGTTGAAGCAAAAACTTGGTTTGATACAGAGTTTCCGGACACTGCCCCAGGAAAATTAACAATCAAGGATTGGTATGCTAAGTTTAGACGTGGTGAAATGAGCACCGAAGAAGTTGAACGCAGTGGACGCCCAAAAGATGTTGTTACCGACGAAAACGTTTTAAAAATCCACAAAATGATTATGAACGACCGTAAATTGAAAATGAATGAAATAACAGACACGCTAAAGATATCAACTGAACGACGGACGAAATCACCGAAAAACGGCCGCATTTGAAGAAAAAGAAAATGATGCTTCACCAAGACAATGCACTGTGTCACAAGTCAGTGAAAACGATGGCAAAAATCCATGAATTGGGCTTCGAATTGCTTCCTCATCCACCGTATTCTCCAGATCTGGCCCCCAGCGACTATTTCCTGTTCTCAGATCTCAAAAGAATGCTCTCTGGAAAGAAATTTTCGTAGAATGAAGAGGTGATCGCCTAAACTGAGACCTATTTTGAGGCAAAGGACAAATCGTACTACAAAAATGGTATCGAAAAGTTAGAGTGTCACTGTAATCAGTGCCAAGAAATGTCTTTTACTATGGCAGGCCGGAGACTTTTCAATTGACCTGTTACTTGGTTCTCTAACGCATTTTACTGGCAAAATTTATTTAATTGTTTCATTGCTGTTCATAGTAACTGATTAGAGACACACTCAATTCCTGACTCTGACTATTTAATGGCTTTGGCGTTTTTGGTTGTGCTGGTAACTTCTCAATAAATAGAAGCAGCAGTCGAATTCAATATATTTATATCATATACATATCACAGACGAATTGTTCAGTCTTTAGATTTTCATTTAAGTATTTCGCCATTAAAGGGGATAAACTTTTCTTGTTGTTTTAGAAAGCATACAGGGAATCTTCTTTTATAATCGCCTTTGCATTGTTTAATGCTATTTTTCAGTATAAAATTTGGTTTTTTCAAAAGCTTAATGTTACATATATTGTTTATGTTACCTTGTGCTCCAATGAGTCCCATGGTACCAATTTTATGTTTTGCAGTAGCCCAATATTTTCATCATTGAATGTTTTCGTTTTCAAACGCCTTCTGTAGTTGTTTATATTAATACTTCACATTTCCATCAATAGATACCGCTGATCAAAATATATGCAAGCAAAAATACTCTAAATTACACAACAATTTTTTGAACCAATGAAAATATAGCTTATTATATATACAGTAAATTAGTATTAAATTGAAATAGATGTTGTTCTATTAGTATGAGATTATCTTTATGTTTTTAAGGCTACATATGGCGGTATCTACATCAGTAATATATTAATCATAAGGCTTGATAGTCACGATAAAATATTGACACTGATACGAATCAATAAATTATTTGTAATAATATAGTTTTTCATTGCCGTCTATTATTCTAATATATTTAAGCAATTTCGTTGTTTATTTGTTTACTTATTCATTACTTACATACAGGACAGTACTTTTGATTTTTTTTCTAGGCTTGGTAAATAATATTTTGCTGTTACTCTGAATGATCGATGGATCTATCCAAAATATGGGATATATATAGTCAATTCAAAATAGCAGTGACACGTGCATTTTGGCTCTGACATCTAACAATATTTTAATATAAATAATATAATAGAATAAATATTTTATTAATTATAATTTATTTTAACATCATAGTACATTAAATGCATTTATTATCGAAGAACTATTACAGCCGCTATAATTTATAAGTTAGAGTTGTTTTATTAATATTTATACATTGAGCATTTTCCGCACTGCTATCGGTAGGGTTCTAGACGCCTTTTTGTATGTAGTGGTATCCCCTGAATGTCTAATCTAATGTAAGTAATGTATTTTACTTTCATAAGAGAGTATATTTATGTTTTACGCTTAGTTCTTGTCTCTTTCCATGCAATGAATCCTTGTAAAGTCATTATTTTATTACTATATTTCTCTTTAGTTTTTCCTATTAATATCTGTATACACCTTTCCTGGTAAAACGACATTTAATCACTGCATGCTCCTAAATGCATTTCCCATATCTGCAAAACAGTTTCTTTATTTCTCCTTATACATGTTAACCAAACATTAATGCATATTCTGAACATCAAACATGCTCATAAAGCTTTCACACTCTATAGTACAATTTCCTACAACGAAAGTATATTAAATGTATACTGCCCTTTAGTGGTTTCTTCTTTCATCACCCTGTCTTGGTAATCGTCACCATTGAATCATAAAATAACATTCATAAGGTTTTAGTTAATCACTATCACCTTTAGAAACACTAATCAAGTGAATAACTAAGCTATTTATTTTCAATCTATCAAAAACTTGCTCAAGATTCTCCCATTTGTCAATTTCTTCTTCAATGTGTCTGATCGAGCTCACACAAACCGAATATGTTATTTTCAATAATACCTCCTTCCATAAATCCAGACAGTTCTGGTTTGAATATCATACTCGACCTGAATATATATTTTAATAGTTCTTTGCAATACCCCGTATAAACTCAATTGGATTAAAAATACAGTGATAGGGAGGAAGACGTAATACTCTGGCCATAACATTCAGTAATCTGATCTGCTATGCCTCTTTTCTCAGATTTATTTCTAAAAAAGTATTTTTATTTCTAAAAAATAAAAATACATAAAATAAAATTAAATATTTGAATTATATTTACCAAGTAAAAGTATGCAGAACTATATGTCTGCAATGAGTAAATGTTATGACTAACAAAACCTAATCGATAGTTATTCCAACATTTACCTTTTTCCATCAGCTTTCGTTGCATTTTAAATATTTATTATCATCTTGCCATGAGCAACCCAATGTACCATTCTGAAATATTCATGTCTCATTTAAATATATAAATTGTTATATTTCTTCCTTGATTTTGTTATATGTTTGTAAAAGTTGTATTCTTTTAAAGGCAATCTATGGAAATTCCATTAAACCCCTTCGTGGGTTATCTTTACACCACTTGAATCCTATACTATCCAACAATGTTTGAATGCATGTCTCAAATAGCTGTATATCTTTTGGATTTTTATGGATACTTTCCAGACTAAGAATTTTCTCTAAAATAATTGTATAAAATTATGTTTCGATAGAAAAACTACTTACTGTTTTATACAATTCGTATATTTGATCTCTGAAACACCAAGCTGATCTTGATTCGTCACCTGTTTCGCATAAACGCAGTTTCTTTTCGGCGAACTTAAGGTTATATTTTTTTTAGACATTTTAGTGACCGTGTCCATACTAATATACAGTGCAGCTGCAAGGCGCAAAAAATATTCTCAATAAAAACCACGGCGATTTCAAATTTATTAAAACAAATCGTTAAAACGTTTGTCGGTTTATAACCCGTAATTATAATATTTTGAAGAATTTTCAGACATTTGGCAAACGAACAACTTTTGCAGGCTCATTTCCTTACATGTTCGAACTCTAACAACATACTATTTCTTTTTAAATATAATAAAATGACAAATGTCCACTGTTATATCTATTGTAAACAGCTGACCTACCGACCTCAAGACTAGTGTTGCAACATATGCTCACGATACAATGGTTTTATCATCATAGAAACATCCCAACAAAGTCAAATTGTGTTCGAAAACATGGTGTATCAGAACAAATGAGACAAAATCTACCCATATGTCAGTAAAAATTAATATAGTGACAAAACGTAAACAGGTTGGGCTTAAACTAAACGAAATGTACTGGCTGATAGGGCGTAAATCTAAATTATCATTAGATAACAAGGTTTTGCTGTATAAGTCAATACTTAGACCCCTTTAGATCTATGGTATTGGACTGTGGGTTACTGCTAGCAAATCAAACATAGCTATCCTTCAGAGGTTCCAGAATAAAGTGTTGCGAGTCATCGTCGATTCCCCATATTACGTGTCCAACAAACTGATTCAACGCGATATCCCCTTACAATCCACAACGAGTGTGATTCGAAGTGTTAGTGCAAAATACTCTGAAAAACTGTTAGGACATCCCAATGTACTCGCCAAAGAGTTAAATGTGCGCGATGACAGTGAAGTGCGGAGGCTCAAACGGAAACTACAATACGAACTGATTAACAGACACATAGAGTGAGATTTAAAAATCTCTAGAGTAACTTAGTATAGTCTTTAGAATAAATTATTAGATACTTTAGAATAAGTTAGAATAGTATCGAGAATATGATTTCGATTGTAAGTTTGTACAGCACATCACTTACTGAAGTGATCTTCTACATGTCAGGAGAGTTATATTGTATAACGGAAAACATATAATAATACTTATTGCCCACAGACAGATTGTTGATGTTCTAAGAGATTAAAAATAACTGAACCTAAATGAGGAGGAATATATTTTCTGATATTAAAACGAATTTACAAAGTGCAATAGGCAATACATTATACATCTTGATGACGTCAGTTCACCGTTACTTTAGATATACTATAGCAGATTCATTCAAACTGTCCCAAAACTGCCCTAAAGAATATTATATAATAGTACGTTAGATGCGCTTCAATACGAATAGGCGATGAATACACGAGATAGCAGCAAGAAGTGGAGGCGAAACCAATTCCGTAAGAATTATATTTCGGAGAGGGCCTCGTAAACTCAACTTTCCATTCTAGAGAAACAAACGGCGAAACAACGTCCAGAAATCCATGGCCAACTTCGCGAGAGCGCCATAAATTTCATTCGATTGGATATAAATTGTTCCGAGTTTTTGTGCAAATCAGATATAAAGGTTCTTCCTTCTGTTACAGTCCCAAAGCAGGGACGTACATATATTGTGAGGTTTGTACGTACAAAATAGTTCTTATTTCGTTTGTTTTTCTTATTAAACAAAATACAGTCACAGTGTCGCTTTCTTTTATAAAAAATGTTAAACAATAGGTAGTACTAAATGGGTTTTCGTCCAGTTCTATGTTCAAATTTCTTTATTATTATTACTCTTATTATATATATATATATATATATATATATATATATATATATATATATATATAATACTTAGATCCAAAGGGGTCTAAGTATTGACTTAAACAGCAAAACCTTGTTATCAGCCAGTACATTTGGTTTAGTTTAAGCCCAACCTGTTTACGTTTTGTCACTATATTAATTATTACTGACATATGGGTAGATTTTGTATCATTTGCTCTGATACACCATGTTTTCAAGCACAATTCGACTTTGTTGGGATGAAGTTGTAGGTTTCTTGTGGCTGATATTGGATCATTGTATGATGATAAAACAATTGTATCGTGGGCATATGTTGCAACACTAGTCTTGAGGTCGATAGGTCAGCTGTTTACAATAGATATAACAGTGGACATTTGTCATTTTATTATATTTAAAAAGAGATAGTATGTTGTTAGAGTTCGAACATGTAACTGAATGAGCCTGCAAAAGTTGTCCGTTTGCCAAACGTCTGAAAATTCTTCAAAATATTATAATTATGGATTATAAACCGGCAAACGTTTTAACGCTTTGTTTTAATAAAATTGAAATCGCCGCGGTTTTTATTGAAAATATTTTTGCGCCTTGCAGCTGCAACTGTATATTAGTACGGACACGGTCACTAAAATGCCTCGAAAAACAATATAACCTTAAGTTCGCCGAAAAGAAACTGCGTTTATGCGAAACAGGTGACGAATCAAGATCAGCTTGGTGTTTCAGAGATCAAATATACGAAATGTATAAAATAATAAGTCGTTTTTTCAATCGAAACATAATTTAATATAATTATTTCAGAGAAAATTCTTAGTCTGGAAAGTATCCATAAAAATCCAAAAGATATATAGCTATTTGAGAGATGTAGAACATCCGTTCAAACATTGTTGGATAATATAGGATTCAAGTGGTGTAAAGATAAGTGGTAAAAAGATAAAGTAAAGGTTTAATGGAATTTCAATAGATTGCCTTTAAAAGAATACAACTTTTAAAAACATATAACAAAATCAAGGAAAAAATATAACAATTTATATATTTAAATGAGACATGAATATTTCAGAATGGTACATTGGGTTGCTCATGGCAAGATGATAATAAATATTTTAAAATGCAACGAAAGCTGATGGAAAAAGGTAAATGTTGGAATAACTATCGATTAGGTTTTGTTAGTCATAACATTTATTCATTGCAGACATATAATTCTGCATACTTTTACTTGGTAAATATAAATGAAATATTTAATTGTATTTTATGTATTTTACTTTTTTAGATATAAACCTGAGAAAAGATGCATAGCAGATCAGATTACTGAATGTTATGGCCAGAGAGTTTTTGGCCAGTCTTGAGCAAGTTTTTGATAGATTGAAAATAAATAGCTTAGTTATTCACTTGATTAGTGTTTCTGAAAGTGAGAGTGATTGACTAAAACCTTATGAATATTGGTTTATGATTCAATGCTGACGATTACCAAGAGAGGATGATGAAAGAAGAAACCACTAAAGGGCAGTATACATTTAATATTCTTTCGTTGTAGGGAATTGTATTATAGAGTGTGAAAGCTTTATGAGCATCTGTGTTGTTGTTCAGGATATACATGAACGTTTGGTTAACATGTGTGAGGAGAAATAACATTAATTCTTTTGCAGATATGGCAAATGCATTAAGGAGCATGCAGTGATTAAATGTAGTTTTATCAAGAAAGATGTATACAGATATTAATAGGACAAACTAAAGAGAAATATAGTAATATAGAATAATGACTTTACAAGGATACATTCATGGAAACAAGAACTAAGCGTAAAACATAAATATGCTCTCTTATGAAAGTAAAATACATTACTTAGATATACAATTGTTAATTATGTAGATTAAGCCCTTCAGGAGATACCACTACATACAAAAAGGCGCCTAGAACCCTACCGATAGTATTAAACACATAACACACTATTAAACAAAATACAATCACAGTGTCGTTTTATTTAATAAAAAATGTTAAACAATAGGTAATACTAAATTGTTTTTCGTCCTGTTCTATGTTCAAATTTCTTTATTATTATTACTCTTAGTGGTTCCACAATAGGCAATAAGTATTTTTTATGTTTATATTATATATATATATATATACATATATATATATATATATATATATACATGGCATAGAAATTCACTTCATTAAATGATCTCCTGTATAAAATACTATCTTAATTAAATTGTCTTATTCTAAAACTCATTCTAAAGTCTATATATGTCCAATAATCAGATCAGATGGTACTAAACGTTTTAGTCTACGCACTTCACTACCACGTCTCATATTTAGCTAATTAGCGAGTACATTGGGTTGCACTGACACTCTTTCGAAGTACTTCACACAAATACGTTGAATTACACGCGTTATAGGTTCTAGAGGAATATCGCGTTGTATCACTTCATTTGAAACATAGTACGGAGCATCGATAACAGCACGCGACAATTTAATTTGGAACCGTTGAATGATGGATATATTAGATTTCCTAGCGGTACCCCGTTATATGACCAAATTGGCTTGAATATAAACTCATAAAGCAATACCTTGTTATCTAATGATAACTTGTATTTGCGCACGATTTTTAAGTCCAAGTTATTCTCGTTTAGAAAGAATGTCTTTCCTAGGCTAGCACACGATTTTGAAATGCGAAAGAAGTGTGAAACGTGAAAATATTTTAATTGATATATTTTGTATCAAGTTTTCTAAAACACCATATTTTAAATTTAAAAACCATCCAAATGCATTCAACCACTTAATACAAGTGAATTTTCATTAAAGGAAAAAGATTATGGAAAGCGTCTAGTTGTTTGAAGATAATAAATGGTGATTCTGTTGCAGAAATAAGATTTCTGTTATAATTTAATCTATAAATTCAGGATTATCATTTAAAAATAAATAAATATCCAAATACACAAATTTTCTATCTACTGAGTTTTTTCACGTTTAAATAGAGTCACAATCACAAGAGACTAGGTTATCTTCGTAAGTTTATTAGTAAACTAACTACTTACTACTAAACTACTTACTAACTAACATTTGATTTCGAGGTCGACGTTTAGTTTTTAGTTGGTTAATCGAATAATGTTGTTTCAGCATCGTTGGATTACTAGTTGGTTTGATGTTTGCGTGCAATCCATTTTTGATTTCTATAAATCCAAAAAGACTTCATAATAAACTGATAAAGCGACCTTTTTGATTTTAGACCAAGTTGGGGGTATCTTCCAACTAATTAGTACAGTTGTTTGATGTTGAGTTTTATCTGTGTATTTTGAGTGTTTTTTCTCTAACGTGATATTTTCCATAAAACTAGTCATCGATGGATACCGATGGATTCTGATGATTCTGCTTGAGAACTAGGGCATCCGCCATGTCCTATAATTTTCTTTTGGTCATTTATCTGTAACACAAAATTGACATTTTTTAAATTATTTAGTTATTACTTTATTACTAGTAGTTTCTGACTAAGCTACCATTGGTCTTTAAGATAACTTAGATCTAGGTATATAACTAGGACGACCCATCGGCCCTATCCCAGTCTCTGGTGAAATAATGTTTATACATGTCATTGCTGTATTTTTTATTATATGCACCTCACTACACAACACTGCACAAAATCAGATGGTTTTATTCTTTTGAGTCTATGTCCTACTCTGGTGGTATCCAAAAGCTGCAATACTTCAGTATTCTCATGAGAATGGAATCTTTCCTCATGCCCCGTTGCAAATCTCTTGGTTTCTTGACTAACTGTGGGTATCTGAAGGTCTCGATGTAGATGGTCACCCCTGAAGTATTTGGGTGCTCCCACAGTACTTCTCAGGACTTTGTTCTGAAAATTTTGTATTTTTTTATGTTGTTCTTTACATAACATCCCCATAATTGAACCCCGTAGGTTTTAGTATTTTTAGTATTTCTACATTTCGATTCCAGTTATGTTCCTTCCAGCGAAGTTATGCATCACAAAGTTGACTTGGCCAGATTTCGAGATATTAAGTTTTTAGGGCTGGTGAATGGAGGTAAAACGAAATAAACTAATTATGAAAAAAGAAAACGGATGGCAACTCGGGGTTGCCAGATAATCGTTATCATTTCATAGTTGGTTCTGCTAGTACCCCGCTCGTGTTCAACATCTGGGATTATATTTCTGGCTATTTTGTAGACAGTTATTCCATGATGAAAAATTCGACATGCCTCAAGATCACTACAAGTTGCATTTTCCAGTCTGCTAGTCCATTAGTGGGTCTTGTTGACTGCCACGTGCGCTTTTTCTACAATCCTATGAATAGATATTTTTGACGATAATGACTGAGTCGTCATAAAATGCTTCAAGAGATGTTACTTTTGTTATTGGGACATCAACAGTGTAGAGCAGATACAGGAATGGTTCCAAGACTTTGATCTGCGGAACTCTAGACGAAATAGGTTTAAATATCTCTTGGTTTGAAACCTTACATTTTATTTTAAAAAGATAGGAATCCAGCGACTGACAAGTGTAGTTCGGTTGGCTCATCTTTTGAATTAACCTCAAATGCAATACCCGGTGAAATGCTTGTGAGACGTCCTGAAATATAGCGGGGCAGTATTTCTTTTCTTCAAACGTCTTTTCTATAATTATTGTTACTCTATACCCTGCAAAATCCAAACTAGAAATCTAGTATTTTTATGTGGCTTAAGACGTTTTCTTTTCCATCTGATATTCTTCATCTTCTTTGACCTTGTTATCAGTCGGGATAATCCTGATAAAATATCCGAACTGACTATATTTACTTCGGGACAAGGAACGGTTAATTTCACCTTAGTTTTCTATGACACAACATTTCTTAACGTATAGGAGAACGTATAGAATAAATCATGTACGTTTAGTCCCAGGTAATCGAAGGGATATATTCCGGATAGCCAGCGACGATGAAGGCCCACGATAAGGGACCGATATTTCAAGAACGATCGCGGCGTTTGGCAAATTTGAAATTCTAAATTTTTTATTGTGCGGCCACGTCAAAACGACAAATTTCGAAAATATCCGCTCCGCGAACCGATTCCGTGTTTTACATACAGAAGGTATTTGTTTATCGCGGCCATCTTCGTTGCTCCTTTGTCTCTCCACGTGGTGGTGGTGATTTTTTGCCGGTTCTCCTGTCGGAGGTCGTCTTTTTAACTGTCCGTTATTATTCGGGCGCTTCTCAGTCCGATATCGGACGGGATATATTGGTCAGTTGATTTCTAATACGTCAGATTGCATAGTTCAAACATTCGGAAAAGCTTGTAGTGTTTATTACATTAAATATACTCCTTTATATTGACAATGTTCCGTTATTTTTCAAGTAGTTATCGAAATAGTATATATTAGGCGCTGTATGAATTTTTATTAGCGATATCTGATACTACCTAGACCTAACTATTGAATAGTTTCACTTTGGGTATTACTAGTGATCGCTCTGTGGTCGAAATTCGACCATAGTTTATTAAGTTAATCATATTTTATGTTCATGTAATCTCAGTTGGTGTTTTTATGGAAACCCTTTAATTTTTTTGCTGACAATTGGTATCCTTAGGTCTTTGTGGATGTATTCAATTCTAATATAACACTACTTCACATAACACTATTTCATATACAAATAAAAAGTAGATTACCTCCCAATGAAAATTTTTTCTAGGGAAAAACGTGACAGTGATGGTTTTGTGAACAAATTTTGAGGTCAATGTGGACTGGCTGGGTGATCTATTTACAGTTGCTTCAACGCTAGTGCTTGTGGCGAGCTAATGCTTTATTATCATCAGCAAATGTATCCACTGTTATTCCTTCATATTCACGGATATCACTGGTGTAGAGTAAATACAATATTGGTCCAAAGACATTACCATGTGGTACATCCGCATGGATGGGTTTCAAATCTGAATATCTTAATTTTCGTATCTCATTCTAAAGTGATGACTAAAAATGTAGAATGTTCTCATGTAGAAGAATCTCAAAAGGACTATGTGCCTTTTGGTGCTCTACACAAATTTATCCTTTTTTTTTGGAATCTTTGTAAGAATGAAGCGCTACTCAGGCAGATCACGACTCATGTCGGAAGAAGTAGTAATCAAAAGGAGCAAGGTCTGGAGAAAACCATTAGAAAACCAAATAGATTCCATTTTAATGTTTCCAAGAATATTATCATGGATTTTTCAACGGATGGTCGAGCATTGTTATGCTGAAGAATAACATTATTTTATCCTTGCTCGTGTTACGGTCGTGTTTTGTACTAGGCTGAAATTTATCAATTGTAATCTATAGCGATTCCCATTACTTATTTCATTACATTGTAGCAGCTCATAGTATGCCACGTCAAGCCAACAAATACAGATTATTATCTTGGAACAAAGTATATTTCGCTTTGTCGTTGATGTTGATGTTGAAGCCTGACCACTTGTTCGTCATGCTATTTTCAGTAGAAACGATACGATGCAAATAACTTTTCAAATTCTTTCATTGAATTCAACATGCATATAGAATATCCAACATTTGAAATATTCCAATGCTCTTCAAACAAGTGGAAATGGTTTATTGCGTGAATATCAACAATTATGAACGTTCTTCTTGCAATTTATATAGATTATCATCAATTAATACCTTAAGACCCTCGGCTTCGGAATATTTTTGGCTTTCCAGAGCGCTCTTTGTCTTCGTTGTCAATAACGGCTCCGCGCCATTAGGAACAACAATAAAACGTTGGTTGGCTGACTTCAAACGTGGTCGTAGCGACGGTGCGTAAAGTCACGAAAACTGAAGTTGCGACCCTTAGCTAACATCGTAAAGATATTAAAAGAACGTGTTAGTTTTATATTACATGAGCATTTGTCTATAAGAAAGTTGTGTTAAAAGTGGATGCCGCATTGGCCCACTGTTGACCAAAAAGCAAAACGTGTTAATGATTCTGAGCAGTGTTTGGCCACATACACTGAGCATGTGACAGTGAATCAAATATGGGCCCATTACTTCACTACGGAATCTAAACAATCATCTGAGTGAACAACAAATGGCGGACCTCGTCCAAAGCGCCCGAATACATAACAATCGGCTGGATAGATTATAGTCTCGTTATTTTGGGATGTGCGTGGTGTAATATTCATCGGCATTATTGGAGCGTTATAAGTCCGAAATTGCAAATAAACGACTGCATATGACAAAGAAAAATATTTTGTTTCATCAAAACAACGAACCGTGTCACAAGTCAATCAAAACAATAACAAACCTACACAAATTGAACTTCGAATTCCTCCCACATCCACCATATTCGTCAGATTTGACTCCCAGCGACTATTGGCTGTTCACGTACCTCAAAATGCTCACCGGTAAAAAATTTCGCTCGAATGAAGAGTTTATCGCTGAAACTGAAGCCTATTTTGAGACAGAAAATAAGCTGTTTTACAAAAGTGGTATTGAAATGTTAGAGCGGCGCTGGAATGATTGCGTGGATTTTGATGGCGCTTATGTTGATGAATAATGCCAATTTTGTGTGTTTGTTAATAGAGTAATTTGTAACTACAACTATACTAAGTGTACCTAGAGAATTATGCTATATTTATAAAATATACTTTGACGAGTACCGAGAGAACTTATTATTTTAATAATCAATTGGAAACATGCTTAGAAAATAAGAATTAATGAAAGTAAATCTGTACATGTGCAATTCACCTATAAACAGACCGTACAAGCACCAATAACATTAAATAACACTATCATTCCATATAGCAATAACGCTAAATATCTTGGAATGAATCTCGATGCAGAACTTCGCTGGAAGAAACATATAAAGAAGAAAAGAAAAGAACTGGAATTGAAATATAGGAAAATACACTGGTTAATTGGAAGAAAACCACAATTATCAGTACATAATAAATTGCTATTATATAAGTAAATATTGAAACCTATATGGACATACGGAGTTCAATTATGGGGATGTTCTGCACAGAGTAACATAAATAAAATACAAATTGTTCAGAACAAAGTCCTGAGAGGTATTGTGGGTGCACCCAAATACCATATGACTGATTACCAACATCGAGACCTACAGATACCCACAGTCAGTCAAGAAATCAAGAGAATTGCAAAGGGGCATGAGGAAAGACTCCATTCTCATACAAATATTGAAATATTGCAACTTTTGGATACTACCAGAACAGGACACAGACTCAAAAGAATCAAACCATCTAATCTTGTGTAGTGTTGTGTAGTGAGGTGCATATAATAAAAAATACAGCAGTGACATGTATAAACATTATTTCACCAGAGACTGAGTTAGGGCCCATGGGTCCTCCTAGTTATATACCTTGATTTAAGTTATCATAAAGACAAATTGTAGGTTAGACGGAAGCGACTAGTAACAATGCATTAATTAATTAATAAAAAAAATTAATAATCATATTAAGGGTGTTGAACACACGTCGGCTTTATGATAATTCGACAATTACCATTTACCAGTAACGAATTGCGTCAAAAGGCACTTATCGATGGCGGATCTGAAATTTTACTCGTTTTCCTGGCGTTAGTCTTAACAGCACATAAACAAGACTTTTTAATGGGCTTTTATACGGTTTTAGAGAACGATGCGTTATCTTTAAGACCAAATTTTTACGGTCCCGGCGACCGTTAGATTTTATTTTTATATTTGTTTTTATTTCTTTTTTATTTGGTCCCAGTTAAATGTCTCGTTTACCGCGACGTTATTCGGAACGAACTTTGAATTTTATTCGATTTTAATTATCGACGATGGGATGGCTCTTTTTGGTAACTGGTCGGTTTTACTGGTCGATTGGCTGCCGTTCGATAGAACTCGTTTATACGAAGACGATTTCCGTGGTAAATGGTTCTTTTAAAGACGATTTATCGCTTAATATTAGGTGTGTGGATCTATACCTTAACATAAAAATAGATTTTTTGTTTCAAGACAAAATATAAAAGTAAATAACAGAAAGTCTTGTTAAATAAATGATTTTTCTAAAATAAATTACATCCAGAAGGTTTATTTAATTAACCCAACGGTAAATTTTGCAACATCGACTTGGCATTTCGGTTTTCCGGGGATATATTACGCCGACCGCTATACGAATAGAGCCGAAAGTAGTCGAATCTCTGAACAACGATGATTTTCACTCTCTACTCGCTAAGCCGATTAATATATAGAAGAAGAAGAAGGCTGTTCTGCTTTACTTGCATTTTATATTTCCCAAATTAAAATTAAATTAGACTACTTTAGTTAAAATTTAAGATTAAACACATATACACTAACAGGTCAATTGAAAAGTCCCCGGCCTACCATAGTAAAACACATTGTTGTGGCAAAATTAGTTTTTATTTTATTCAACATATTTCCCTTCAAGGGTGATACACTGATTATAGCGACTCTCCAACATTTCGATACCATTTTTGTAGTACGATTTGTTATTTGCTTGAAAATAGGCCTCAGTTTCGGCGATCACCTCTTCATTCGACGAAAATTTTTTCCCAGTGAGCATTCTTTTGAGATCTGAGAATTGTAAATAGTCGCTGGAAGCCAGATCTGAAGAATACTGTGGTATGAGAAAGCAATTCGAAGACGAATTCATGGATTTTTGCCATAATTTTCACTGACTTGTGACACGGTGCATTGTCTTGGTGAAGCAACACTTTGTTTTTCTTCAAATGCGGCCGTTTTTTGGCGATTTCGTCCTTCAAACGGTCCAATAATGCTATGTAATAGTCGCTGTGGATGGTCCACCCTTTTTCATGGTAACCAATGAAAATTATACCATGCGTATCCCAAAATACAGACGCCATAACCTTGCCAACCGACTGTTGCGTTTTTCGACGCTTTGAAGTGGGTACATCGTGTGCAGTCCACTCAGATGACTGTCGATTGGACTTCGGAGTGAAATGATGGAGCCATGTTTCATCCATTGTCACATATCGACGCAAAAACTAGGGTTTATTACGCCTGATCATCTTCAAACACTGCTCCGAATCATCAACTCATCGTTGTTTTCGGTCAAAAGTGAGCTCGCGCTGCACCCACTTTGCACAGAGCTTTCTCATACCCAAATATTCGTTAGTGATATGTACACGTCCATTCAATTTCAATTTACGGACATTAAAAATCATTTTGTGGATTTTTAAAATGTTTTCGTCGGTAACAACCTCTTTTGGGCGTCCACTGCGTTCACCGTCTTCGGTGCTCATTTCACCACGTTTAAACTTAGCATACCAATCTCCTTGATGGTTGATTTTCCTGGGGCAGTGTCCGGAAACTCGGCATCAAGCCAAGTTTTTGCTTCAACTGTATTTTTTCTTTTCAAAAAGCAATATTGTATCAACACGCGAAATTCCTTTTTATCTATTTTTTTCACAATAACAAAAGTTGCTTCACTGAAAATGCTATAATTCACAAACTAATGATCCGACAGCTGTCAAATTTAAAAACGCATCTTTTGACGGTTAGGTGACGCCTAAAACACATATGGATTTAATTCTAGTAGCGCCATCTCTGTGTCAGGTCGGACACTTATCAATTAATCTGTTGTGATGAATGAGAAACACAAAAGATTCTTTGATAATCGGAAAATATCCACCGACCGTTCTTCTCGTCTCCATTGAACGATTCTTCCAAGAACAAAAGGCCGGGTTGAGACCGTCCACCGCCCCCTCGTACCCACTTTCTATTTCCTTCGCAGTTTTCAACCGTTTCTCCCCCGACCACCTCCAGTTCCCCCCTCGCTCCCCCGGCCCCCCGTCCCGGTTTTAATTCATCGCTTTTTCCCGGTCAGGACTGGTCCCGATATTCCTTTGTTTCGCAGTCGCAACGAACGGCTCACGGTCCGCCATGACACGTTTTAAAACAAAAGCTATCGCGTGTTGGCTACAAATATGGCGTCGTAAATTAAGATCGCGTGAGCGAGCTTTATGCCCTGCCGCTCGACGTACGTCATAGCGGTCAGCCGGAGCCTACTCGAATAAAGAGGCCGGAAGGTTTCCTTGCTTTTTTCTTCCCCGTTCTTCTTCTTTTTTTGTAATTCTTGTTTCTCTGTCCGGTTATATTGATTTGTTGGTGATCAGGAATTGTTTAACTATCATGGGTATCTGACTGATAAACAACAATGGTAACACAAGTATACACGGGTTTGGACATGAGCAACCAAGCTGTTTATAACGTAAATTGGAGGGCTGAATTTAAATCATCCGCCCGTTTTTAAACATTTGTTCTAGTTTTTAATAAATTTATTATTTTAGTATTTTTAGCCATTTAGAGCTGTTTACTTTTGACGTCCAAGGAGTTCAAGTATATCCTAACTTACTCTAAAAACTATTATAGCTTATTCTAGAGATTATTAAATCTCACTCTACGTGTCTATTAATTAGTTCGTATGGTAGTTTGTGTTTGAGTCTATGCAATACACTGTCATCGTGCACATTTAACTGTTTGGCGAGTGCATGGGGAAGCACTAATAGTATTTCAGAGTACTTCGCACTAACACTCCGAATCACACTCGTTATGGGTTCTATGGGGATATCGCGCTGAATCAGTTCATTGGACATGTAATATGGGGCATTGACTATGACTCACAACACTTCATTCTGGAACCTCTGGAGGATATCTATGTTAGATTTGCTAGTAGTACCCCACAGTTGGCACAAATGGGCCTAAGAATTGAATTTATTGATTTAAAAAGTATAAATCAGAAATGAACTAAGGTTGAAGTGAGTCTTTTATACCGCTTGGTAATTGTTTCACGCATTATGGTCCAAGAGCAATCGCTCATCATATCTTCGTCCCAACATCATTGGTATCGCCTCTCGATTTTCACTATAACTTATATAGGCGCTCTTCTTGCTTGTCGCTCGTGTGTGTCGCCCAAGTTTTGACGGACAAGGTCACGACGTAAATGCAGAAAATTTCATTTGAGAGAAATATACGAACCGCAATCTAGTGGTAATTTCGCAACAAATTGTCGACTACGTGCTTGTCGACTCCATCCTGCAACTCTGCTTTTTGTATCGATAAATTCAAATCGCAAATCCAATCGCACAGTTCCCATTGCGAAATTAAATATTTTTGTTCCAAAATGAGATCGCTTTCATTCCTCGACGTTGATGAAGACGAAATTCTTAAGGTATTATTAAGCTTGTACCTAGACAAAATGGAAACAGATCACTGTTCAACAATGGAACTGGCTTCTACACTGATGATATGTCCGGGTATTTAGACTGTACTAGTTTTTTCCATTTATATCGACGGTATTCATAGAGTATAAGTAGCAATTATCTATATATTTTGTCTATTCTATATATAGGCTCAGTGATCACTACTACAGTCTTGTTCGGCAAGCATTACAAGACAATATATACCCACAGCTTTTCAGTACTAGCTATAACAAAAACAAAATACTGCAAATATGTATCTTTGCATCACAAACATAACAAAAAACACTTTTAATGGATTTTGCAACGTTGTCTCTTTAACTATCGGGTTGTGTAGTTGTCCAATTTTATTATGGATAAATATACGCCACAATAACGAGCAGAAATAATGACAATATTTATAGAAAATAATCTTTCTACGTTACGTTATCACTCAACGGAAATTGCGTCAAAAATATCCTAATTATCCAGTACCTCAGAAAACCACAATATCCCATACATGCGAATTTTCGACAATACGATACGACAGCAGACAGGTCTTGTTCTGAAAGACAACGGACATCTCGTAACGCTGAAAATGTGGCTCTGGTGCGCGATAGTGTTGCAGAGTCTCCAGAAACATCAATTCGGAGACATGCTTTCCAGTTACACATTTCGGCACGCAGTTTAAGGCGAATTTTGAAAACTGATTTGAAAATGTTCCTGTACAAAATTCAATTAGTCCAAAAATTGCTCTCGAGAGATCCTAATTAACGAGTTGAGTACAGTAATGCAATCCTAAGGCTGTCTGGTGAAATTGATTTTCTTCTCAGTGGCCACGTCAATAAACAGAACAGTCGGTTTTGGGGAACACGGAATCCTCAATTAATTCATGAAAGATTATTACAGCCACTAAAAACAACTGTATGGTGTGGTATTCATGCTGGTAACATCATTGGACCCTATTTCTTTGAAAACACTGTTACTGTTACTGATAAATGTTACTAATGATTATGTTAAGACACGACTCGAAATTTTGTTGTGCCCGAAATGGAAGAGCAAGAACTAGAGGACATGTAATTTCAGCAAGATGGGGCCACAGCACATACAGCTTGTTCAACAATTCAACTATTGAATGAGGTTTTCCCACGAAGACTAATTTGGTGTGGTATTCATGCTGGTAACATCATTGGACCCTATTTCTTTGAAAATGACCAAGGTGTTGCAGTTACTGTTACTGCTAAACGTTACCAAGACATGACTCGAAATTTTCTTGTGCCCAAAATGGAAGATCAAGCTAGAAGACATGCAATTGCAGCAAGATGGGGCCACAGCACACACAGCTTGTTCAAAAATTCAACTATTGAATGAGGTTTTCCCACGAAGAATAATTTCGCGAAGTGGCGATTTAGCATGGCCAGCCAGATCTCCGGATTTAACAGCGCCAGACTTTTTTTCTTATGGAGTCTTTTAAAATCAAAAGTTTATGTGAATAAGCCCCAAACTATTCATTGTCTTAAAGACAACATTCGTCACGAAATTGAAGAAATTCAGCCTCAGATGTTGCAAGATGTCATGAAAAATGCCTAAAAAAGAGCCGAAAGTTTCATAGCGAATCGCGGGCACCATTTAGCCAATATAATTATCATAATAATCATAACGAAAAAGAAAATGTAAATACCAAATATTTACCGACGTTTTATTGAAACCAAACCTACTTGTATTTTTCGTGAGCAAAGTTATAGGTAATCAAAATGGCAACGGGACTGTGGCCACACAATAGAAGAAGATTTTTCTTATTACTTTTCTTCGGCTCCTTACTTATTGCATCAGTTCTGATTCTCTGCTATCTATGATGAGATCTGATAGCATAAGAAATCGATTGAGGCCAGTGACAATTTCTCGGATCTTCTTTTTTTTTGTTATGGCTTAAAACTAGGCGAGGGCATGCATGACGCATACCTGGTTGCGGAGATGTGCCCTGTAGTGACAAGTTGGACCGGGTTATGTGGGACTGCCTCTGGGCTTACCAATACACTAAACCGAAACCGCCTCACAGTTGACCCCTGTGGATCACTACTGCTACTGCATTATATTTAGGGATATGGCACCCGCTGATCGGGCAGCCGTTATTGGGCACGAGAACCCGGCGATTCTGTTGATTCGCAAACTTGAGTTAACACACAACTGGGTACTGTTGTATGGGGGCAAAAGTTATGATTGTAGTGACGAATGAGGTCGTTTCAGTCTGGAAAAGGGGGTAGGTTAGCGGTGACGCCGTGCTAAGCTCCCAGCATGTCGACCAGCTCGCGAACAAACGCGTTTTCAGAAGAACTTGAGCTAAGTTGTTTGTGGAATGATTGAGATATGAAGTGCTTGATTTCTGCAGTTGTCAGTTTCCCTATGAATTTGATTATTTCTGACAAACAATTGGACCATTTAAGATCTCTTGAGGAGCTTATTTTGAAAAACTTGAAGCCGTTTCACCTGGTTAGGTGTAACAAAATCGTCCGATCTTGTACCGCATTTCTTACAGGCGATAATATTTGAATTTAGATCCCGAACAGGCCATTTAATTAGTTAATAATGCGAAGATGGGAACGCGGCGGGATACGCGAGAACGGCGACAATAAAAACCGGAGGATCGATAAGGATTCAGCAGCGCTACGTCGAGACAGGCCGCGTCGACGGGCTCACGTCCGCGCGCGCGGTTCCAACGCTGGCAGCGGGTACCGCGAACCTAGAGCGACGGTCCCCCGGTTCTCGCCGGTGCTCCACCCAGCGCAGCATGGATGCTGGGACGCGGCGGACCAATGGACGCGAGGACGGTCGAATCGCCGCCCGAACGGCGCGAGATTTACACGGAGATTTCTGGGTATCAGCCAAGCGGTCTGGGGTACCAAGGTACGCGCGCGCCGGCTCCCGGCTGATGGCAACACGCCATCCGCGGCTGTTACACGGTCCCGGTCGTAATAAGGGGGTTTGGTTCCGATGTTCTGTTCTATTGTTTTTTTTTCGTTCTTTCTCTGGCTTTCGTTTGTTTCGGTCGTTTTCCCCGTTGTCGTCGTTCTTTTGTTCGTTCCCCGTTTGTTTCCTCGAGTGTCTTGTCCTCGATGTCTTTGAATTCTTACAATGTTAAAATTTAGTGATTTATCATAGTACCATTTTTAGGAAAGGTTCCAAAATATCACTTGTTTTACATTAATGGAAAGGGTTGTAATTTGGAGCCCTACTTCACTGTTTGGCTAATCATCTGAAAACGTAACTTCGTAAACTTAAAACTTTATATTAGTCTATTCAAAACAGTAGTGACAGGGGTGACCTGTCAAAACGTCGCAAAGTTGCCTCAGCAACTCTGAGTTTTAGTACATTTTGACTCTGAGATATAACAAAATTCTAATCTAAACAAAATAATGAAACGTCATGTATTATAATTTATTTTAACATTATAGTACATCAAATGCATATATTATCGAAGGACTTAAAACTAAAATTAATTATGGAGCCACAATAATGTGTAGGTTAGAGTTGTTTTATTATATATACATCGAACTTTTTTCCACACTAGTATAGATAGAGTTCTAGGCGCGTTTTTTATGTAGTGGTATTCCCCGAAGGCCTAATCCACATAATTAACAATTATATATCTGAGTAAAGTATTTTACTTTCATTAGAGAGCATATTTATGTTTTACGCTTTGTTATTGTATCTTTCAATGCAAGGTATCCTTGTAAAGTCATTGTGATATTACTATATGTATCTTTAGTTTGTCCTGTTACTACCTGTATACATCTTTTTAGATAAAACTAAATTTAATCACTGCATTCTCCTTAATGCATTTGCCACATATTAAGCAAATGTTCATATATATTCTGAATTATAATACACAAGCTCATAAAACATAACTATAATATATATATATATATATATATATATATATATATATATATATATATATATATATATATATATATATATATATATATATATATATATATATATATATATATTGACATCACTGTAAATATCGACGTAATACTCAATCTATTGTCTATTGAAATGATTCCAAATTTTTAATAAATCTAGTATTAGTTTAGAATTTAACGTTTTCTTTTGCTATTTGGTTTATAAATATGGTATTACTAAACATACATCTTTTAAATTATTCTCGAGGCACGGTCTTAGTTACACGAAACAAACCAACATATAGCACTATAACATGAATATATTAATTCACCACAATTGTGTGACATTTTCTGGGAATGTAATTCAATAAGACTCATTAAAATTAATTAGGTATCGAAATTTTAATCTTAATAGAGGACCTAAAGAGACATTCATATTTAAACTTTTATAAGTCTTGACTGGAAGTATCAATTTCTATATATTCTTGCCACTCATGTAGTCTAAAATTCACTGTTTATATATATATATATATATAAAATGCAGTGAAATGTATCGTAAAAAGCGTCAATGCGTCATACTTGGCGTCAAAATAAATAGAACAGCTCTTGACTTTCTAATAATGTTTCTCTTCCGACAGCCGGTGGCAAAAATGACGATTGCCAATCGATGTCACCAAAGGAAAACTTTGATAAATCAAAAGTGACCACAACAAGCATCGACAACTTAATCAAAACACAAGTTCCAAAAATATAATTCTATAGAATATGTCTTGATTTGATCTACCACCTGTCGAAA
The DNA here is from genome assembly GCF_030347505.1 of Rhynchophorus ferrugineus. Lineage (NCBI taxonomy): Eukaryota > Metazoa > Arthropoda > Insecta > Coleoptera > Curculionidae > Rhynchophorus > Rhynchophorus ferrugineus. The sequence goes on along the minus strand of NW_027472586.1, from coordinate 10,508,017 downwards.
TATCCCTCCAACTAATGTGAAATTATGGAAGGTTTTAATTATTCTGATACTAATGGGACAATTACTTTTGTTTGGTTTAAAATTAGTTTAGAAGCAGTGTTAAAGTCATATACGTATTTTTATAACAACTGATTAGATATATTGTTCTTTAGAGCTTGTCCTAAACTAATTTTATTAAAAACTGAAAACGGGGTACTATAGTGCACTATTAACTTTGTAACATATAAGAAATAATAATTTCAGCTTGATGTTTTAATTAGCCTATCTCTAGTAACTGTACGCCATTCTATACGAGCTTGAAAGGTCTTAGTCCATAGAATATTGAAGAAGAAGACAAAAATTCTTATACTTTGAAGGTGGAGATACCAGACTGCAATTTTTTAATTTTTTTCTAGTTTACTTTAAATGATTTGTTTTAATAGTACGTGAAAAGTGATGAATGCTGAAATAAACTCCATAGAATAGAGAAACAAGGAAGAGTATCAAAAGGACAAGTGAATTCGCTTTGAAGAACTCGAAGTAAAACGAAATCAGTTTTTACCAATCCGTTTTTACGTCTTCACCGATAACTATTTTGATTTTATTCACAAGACCTGTTTGATTTTAATATTAATATGAAAAGAACATTGCATCATCACTTATTTTTATTGCTGTAATAAGTATAAATGGCATCAACAAAATATACAGATTGCCTAGATACTGGAAAATACAGCTTAATAGTTCCAAATCTGTCCATGATCGTATCACTTGACAGATTCGCAATACCCAATTCCTCAAGCAGAATCAGCTAAAATATCTTGCCATCCATTTTGATAGGGGTTAACTTAGAAATATCGTATTAGACAAAAAGCAAAGCAGATTAGTCGGGAGATATTCTCAACTTTACATAAAATCAAAAATATTGGTTCATCAGTCAATGAAAGAGTCAATTTGGACCTATGGGTACACTAAAACCTCAAACCAACTTAGTTATTCAATCAGTAGGGCAGTATTTCTTTTCTTCGAATGCCTTTTCAACAACCGGTCTTACTCTATGCACTTGGTCGATTGTCGAGTGGTTATTTCGAAATCCGAACTGGAAATCTGGTATATCTATAAATGGTTTAATACGTTTCAACAGAAATTTCTCATATAAATTTCATATCGCAGGTAGCAGCAAAATAGGCTTGTTAGGTCCGATTTCTTCTGCCAGTTTGTCAGGTTTTTTAAGCATAATTATTCGAGCAACCTTAAAACATTCCCGAACATGCTTCAGTCTCAGACAGGCATAGAATATATACGTTAACACGATTATTGATTTTCGTGGTAGCTCCGGACTGATTACCTCCATCGAGACCCTCAGATACCCACAGTAAGTCAAGAATACAAGAGAATTGCAAAGGGACATGAGGAAAGACTCCATTCTCATGAGAATGTTGAAGTACTGCAGCTGTTAGATACCACCACAACAGGACACAGACTCAAAATAATCAAACCATTGTGCAGTGTTGTGTAGAGAGGTGTATATAATAAAAAATACAGCAGTGACATGAATAAACATTATTTCGCCAGAGACTGAAATAGGACGGATGGGTCCTGCTAGTTATATACCTAGATTTAAGTTTTCATAGACAAATTGTAGGTTAGTCGGAAACGAAAAGAAATATCATATTATACAAAAAGCAGAGCAGATTAGTCGGGAGATATTCTCGACTTTACATAAAATCAAAAAGATTGGTTCATCAGTCAACGAGAGAGTCAATTTGGACCTATGGGTACACTAAAACATCAAACCAACTTAGTTACTCAATCAGTAGGGCATTATTTCTTTTCTTCGAATGCCTTTTCAACAACCGGTCTTACTCTATGCACTTGGTCGATTATCGAGTGGTTATTTTAATTCGAAATCCGAACTGGAGATCTGGTATAACTATAAATGGTTTAATACGTTTCAACAGCAATTTCTCATATAAATTTCATATCGCAGGTAGCAGCGAAATAGGCCTGTTAGGTCCGATCTGTTCTGCCAGTTTGTCAGGTTTTTTAAGCATAATTATTCGAGCAACCTTAAGACATTCCCGAACATGCTTCAGCCTCAAACAGGCATAGAATATATACGTTAACACGATTATTGATTTTCGTGGTAGCTCCGGAGTGATTACCTACATCGAGACCCTCAGATACCCACAGCAAGTCAAGAATACAAGAGAATTGCAAAGGGACATGAGGAAAGACTCCATTCTCATGAGAATGTTGAAGTACTGCAGCTGTTAGATACCACCAGAACAGGACACAGACTCAAAATAATCAAACCATTGTGCAGTGTTGCGTAGAGAGGTGTATATAATAAAAAATACAGCAGTGACATGAATAAACATTATTTCGCCAGAGACTGAAATAGGACGGATGGGTCCTGCTAGTTATATACCTAGATTTAAGTTTTCATAGACAAATTGTAGGTTAGTCGGAAACGAAAAGAAATATCATATTAGACAAAAAGCAAAGCAGATTAGTCGGGAGATATTCTCAACATGACATAAAATCAAAAAGATTGGTTTATCAGTCAATGAGAGAGTCAATTTGGACCTATGGGTACACTAAAACATCAAACCAACTTAGTTACTCAATCAGTAGGGCATTATTTCTTTTCTTCGAATGCCTTTTCAACAACCGGTCTTACTCTATGCACTTGGTCGATTATCGAGTGGTTATTTTAATTCGAAATCCGAACTGGAGATCTGGTATAACTATAAATGGTTTAATACGTTTCAACAGCAATTTCTCATATAAATTTCATATCGCAGGTAGCAGCGAAATAGGCCTGTTAGGTCCGATCTGTTCTGCCAGTTTGTCAGGTTTTTTAAGCATAATTATTCGAGCAACCTTAAGACATTCCCGAACATGCTTCAGCCTCAAACAGGCATAGAATATATACGTTAACACGATTATTGATTTTCGTGGTAGCTCTGGACTGATTACCTACATCGAGACCCTCAGATACCCACAGTAAGTCAAGAAATCAAGAGAATTGCAAGGGGACGTGAGGAAAGACTCCATTCTCATGAGAATGTTGAAGTACTGCAGCTTTTAGATACCACCAGAACAGGACACAGACTCAAAATAATCAAACCATCGTGTAGTGTTGTGTAGAGAGGTGCATATAATAAAAAATACAGCAGTGACATGTATAAACATTATTTCACCAGAGACTGAGATAGGACAGATGGGTCCTGCTAGTTATATACCTAGATTTAAGTTTTCATAATGACAAATTGTAGGTTAGTCGGAAACGAAAAGAAATATCATATTAGACAAAAAGCAAAGCAGATTAGTCGGGAGATATTCTCAACATGACATAAAATCAAAAAGATTGGTTTATCAGTCAATGAGGGAGTCAATTTGGACCTATGGGTACACTAAAACATCAAACCAACTTAGTTATTCAATCAGTAGGGAAGTATTTCTTTTCTTCGAATGCCTTTTCAACAACCGGTCTTACTCTATGCACTTGGTCGATTATCGAGTGGTTATTTTAATTCGAAATCCGAACTGGAGATCTGGTATAACTATAAATGGTTTAATACGTTTCAACAGCAATTTCTCATATAAATTTCATATCGCAGGTAGCAGCGAAATAGGCCTGTTAGGTCCGATCTGTTCTGCCAGTTTGTCAGGTTTTTTAAGCATAATTATTCGAGCAACCTTAAGACATTCCCGAACATGCTTCAGTCTCAAACAGGCATAGAATATATACGTTAACACGATTATTGATTTTCGTGGTAGCTCCGGACTGATTACCTACATCGAGACCCTCAGATACCCACAGTAAGTCAAGAAATCAAGAGAATTGCAAGGGGACGTGAGGAAAGACTCCATTCTCATGAGAATGTTGAAGTACTGCAGCTTTTAGATACCACCAGAACAGGACACAGACTCAAAATAATCAAACCATCGTGTAGTGTTGTGTAGAGAGGTGCATATAATAAAAAATACAGCAGTGACATGTATAAACATTATTTCACCAGAGACTGAGATAGGACAGATGGGTCCTGCTAGTTATATACCTAGATTTAAGTTTTCATAATGACAAATTGTAGGTTAGTCGGAAACAACTAGTAACAATGTAATAATTAAATAATAAAGAAAATCTAGAAAATAATTTCTCTTTTTCTCCGAAATCCTTTGACTAATCACAAAAAATTCATAAAAAGTTGATTATTAATGACTAACTTAACAAATGTAAATGTAATAACGGAAAAAAAATCGTAATACCTCGTAATTTTATTATATAATTTTCGACTCGTTTCTGCATAAATGAGTACTAGTACGATACTTAATAAACGCTTTGGTGGTTGATATATCGCGTCGCCGAGCAATAAATTACTAATAAGTTACGTTTTATTTTCAGTCGTCCGCCGCTATTAAATAATTCACATCGCAAACAACCGAACTAGACGGACAAACTAACCGGACCGAGGAAGAATACACATTCTCGAACCGGCGGACAGATAATACGTTTTGTTCGTCGTTAAGATCGCTATCTGTGACAATTTTTTATCACGAGGACTTATTACGGCGGACCGAAACGTTCCGCGTCTAATACCGCCGCGATCCGATGACGACAAATCGTAACTCTGCCTTTGCTCCCGATCGATTTTTGATTAGTTCTTCGCGTCTCGGTTTTTTGTTTGTATCGCCCGATCCTGTCTGGATCTGGACGGAATGGATTTGGAAACACATTCGTTGAAAAATAACTCAATATTCGATTTATCAAACGTTTGTCAAAACGATTTCAACTGACGTGTGTCTGTCAGAATGACATTACCATGGTAACCACTGTAATAATGGCGGTTGCTATGGTAACATTTTTAACTGTCAATTTAATTCTCAACCAAATTCATGAAACAAAGAGAAATAAAGTTTATAGTCTATCCAAAGTTACTGTGAACATACGTCATCAAAATGTTAAATGTATTGCCTGTCGCAATTTGCAAATTCATTTTAGAATCAGACAATATTTTCCTTCTCATTTTATTCTAGTTCAAAAGAGACACAATGCTGTCTGATTAGTCCGAACGCGTAAACGAATGGGTCTGTCAAAGTCGCCCCGTTGTCAGACGTATGCAAAATTCTTGATAGCAACAGCGATCAGAGGTTGTAACTCTAATCTATAAACTATTGTGGTTGTATAATTAACTGTAGTTTTGAGATGTACTATAATATTAAAATAAATTATATTTCATAACATTTTTGTTTCATAATTTTATTAAATTAGGAATTTGTTATTGGTCAAAGACAAAATAAACCAAAACTCAGAGTTGACGAGACAACATTACACAGTTTTAACGTCATAAATTAGATGACGTATGTTCACCTCAATTTTGGATATACTAAATCCAAAGTAGCAGTGACTCGCATCATCAAGATGTATAACGTATTGTCTATTGCAGTTTGTAAAAAGGTTTGAATACCAGACAATATTTTCGTTCTCATTTCGTGTAACGTGTAACCGAATCAGCCGGCAAAAGTCGTTCGGTTGTCAAATGTCTGCAAAATTCTTCAAACATTAGTGATAATAACAGGTTATAAACAGGCTTTGCCTAATATTTGTGATTACTCTCATTGTTCTGATAAATAGTTAGTCTGAAATAGATTATGTATCTATTAATAACTTCCTTCGTTCTCCGTTCTTATAAGTAAAATGGAAGAGACAAGTATTGATAATATTAAATATTATGCTGCTGTTTTTATTTTTTGGAAATAGATTTATTGTGGTGCAGCTGCACTGAATATTAGTATGGACACTATGACTGAAATCTATCAAAAAAGGGAAAACAATATAATGTTGGATTCACCGAAAAGAAAATATCTACATACCATAGTGTTGGTTCTATTCAAGATTAAATTTATGAAATGCTTAATACCGGTGACTAGATTTTTCAATATACACATTTCAGACATAACTGTTAGTATGAAAAGTATCCATAGAAAACTTGTAGGATATGCAGCTTTTTGATGGATATAAGTCATCACTTCAAAGACTGTTAGGAAACGCAGAATTTAAATAGTATAAAGATAACATATGAAGAGATCCAATGCAACTTTCAAACACAGCTTTTGAAATAATGCAATTTTTGAAAACGTATAATGAAATTAATATACTAAAAGCATATAATATAAAACTACTTATTTCAATTTGTGTACAAGCAAAGGTATATCAAAATGGAATATTAGAGCACCCTTGGCAAGACACTAATTAAAAAAGTGTAAAGTCGATAGAAGTTGGTGGAAAAAAGTGAAAGTTAGAAACATTTTACTAGGTTTTGCAAATAATATTTTTAATATTTCATTGTAAAGACATTGTTCTTCATGCTAGAAACAGATATCCAACAAGTAGTCGCAAAGACTGTAATTAAGAAATGGCTTGCAAAACACAAATTAGTTTTTGAAGTCACCATATTAAAAAAATGTTTAATTGTGTTTTATGTAATTTACTTTTTTAACAATAGGTCTGAAAAAGATACACACTGATTCATATATCCGAACAATATGGCCACAGAGGTTAATGTCTTCCTCCCTATCACAACATATTCAATCAAATGGAATTCTTATGGGATGTGGCAAGAACTAACCACCATAGATATGGAGATCGAGAAAATATACAGGCTAGAGAGAGATATGTGGAAATCATAATCTACAATACCATCCTGCAGTTTGGATGAACTCCATCAGTCACACGGAAGAAGAAAATGACATGTTTTGATATTAACTTGAGTAGTGGCTGAGAATGTGACTGAAGGTAAGTATATAATTAATATACTTTAACTGTAGGAAATCTCATTGTAGCGTGTGAAAGATTTATGTGTGTAGATATGTGTGTAACTGTTTAGAATATATGTCAGCAGTTGATTAAAATGTACGAGGACAGAATCAGTACTAACCCTTTTGCAGATATGGCAAGTGCATTAAGAAGAATATGGTAATTAAATCTAATTTTATCAGGAAAATTGTACACAGGTAACAACAGAGGAGAATAACAAGAAATACATCGATATCAGAATGATTTCTCAAGAAAACACAGCAACAAATGAAACAAATACTAAACATAAAAAGGTATTAAAATAAATTATATTCTATAATATATTCTATATAGAGCTATAATAAACTATAAATCAAAATTATATACTGCAACTTTGCGACGTTCTGACGTCATAAATTGAGATGACGTGAATTTACTGCTACATGGTACAGATTAAATTACTAATTAATAAAAATATGTATTGTAATGCGTCCTGAGATTTGCATTAACAACAATACAAATTTATCATCGTCTAAATGTCACAGGCCTTTAACCCTCCTTCACGAACCTATCCCACTTTGGTTTTATCAGATACTTGTCCAATTATCAATCTCGTATATCTTTCTTACATGTATATATTGTCTCTTACAGAAATCCTGCTCACTTTTTGTCAAGACGCAGGTGATACTAATGAGAATATTAATTTCAGTGCTTCAAAATGGCGATAGGTAATAAGGAATTTAGTAAGTTTTAGAATAAAGCTATTGTGTATTTAAATATACTTTAAAGAGATTTATTTCCTTAAATAAATCAATTTTGACTGAGTTATATTTCCTTAAGGAATGTTAAAGAAGATTGTTTAGATATCCTCCTTCAGCTAGCATCATCGCTCATCAACAATCCATCATTTTTCATATAATTTTCCCGGAGCAGATTGTGAAGATGAATATGACAGCCATTATATATGTTATATAATATTTTAACAGAAAATGTATCAACTCCAATGAACGACTTCATCAAGGTTGTTTTACTATACAGTTTGTAGATATTTAAGTTATCTCTTTTATTTGATTCCTAGATTTTCCCATAATATCTTAAGAATTGCCCATATATGTTCATTGTTTTAATGTTTCAATCCACAGTTATTTTGAAGATTATTATTATATCTATCGGTTCAAATGGAGAAAGCGTTAAAAAGAATATATGTGCATCAATCTTATGAATAGACGGCTTGGTTGGCGCACTGGTAAAGGCGACAGGACGGTCCACCGACTGTTGCGAAAGTCACGGGTTCGAATCCTGGTGGGGCATGGTCGTAAATTTATGTTTGTGATTACTTATTATTTAACTAGGCGTGATTGTCCTAGGTAAGAGTGTAAAATCCGATAAAGAAAATGATCCCAGTCAAACCAGTAACCAGGCTGGGTAAGACCGGATATCTTCTGAGATGATTTCTAAGTAAGCCCAAGTAAAGAGCACGTAATCTCGTTGGTAAAAAGAAGACTTTAATATATATATATATATATATATATATATATATATATATATATATATATATATATATATATATATATATTCTATAGTTTAAATTTAACATGTTTCACTAAAGCCGCTGTAACTTATCACTTAAATGGGAGATAGCAAGAGGAGAAAATTTTGAGTATTGCAGGTTCTAAGATTATTAGCGAGGTTACCAAGTACCGTTATCTGTATGGCAGTTAGGGAACTTTTGTTTTAAAGCGTTGAATTGACGAAAAAATACAGTAATACTTTTTTTCTACACTCATCTATAACATAGGCGATAAAACATGATAAAATTTTCATTAATTTATGAAATTCTCGTATATTACAGTCGTCAGATAACGAACTTTTACTTTTGAAGGTGGCGATGATTAATATACACCGTCCGAGTTGTTTAGAAGAAATAATTACCACCGTCCTTTTCATATTCCGAATTCCTGCGGATATTTCTCACCATAAATAACGAATTATTGCCAGAAAACTCATTAACTATACCATTAACCCGAAGCTGTTGCAGTGAAATCCGAATCAGTCGTATAATTAATCAGGCTTATTAAGTTGGTATGTTCTAAACAACTTTTCCTATAAAATCGTCCCCCCTTTCAACGGGTTATTGTGATGACGGTCCTCGTTGCTTATCTTACCACTGATATAACTCGGCAGGATTTTTTATCTGTTAATTCGGTTGTGATTAGGGTATACACATACCGTTGGTGACATCGAAAATAATTTTATTATATTTCTAAGTACAATATAGGAGAAATTGATAGATCTATAGATTTATTATGTCAGGATTTAACAGGTCAATTGAAAATTTCCGGGCCTACCACAGTAAAACTTACCATTTATTTAGAACTTTTCGATACCATTTTTGTAGTACGATTTGTCCTTTGCTTCAAAATAGGCCTCCGTTTCGGCGATCACCTCTTCATTCGACGAAAATCTCTTCCCAACGAGCATTATTTTGAGATGAGATAGGGAAATAGTCGCTGGAGGCCAGATCTGGAGAATACGGTGAATCAGAAAGCAATTTGAAGCCCAATTCATGGATATTTGCAATCGTTTTCACTGACTTGTGACAAGGTGCATTGTCTTGGTGAAGCAGCACTTTCTTTTTCTTCAAATGAGGCAGCTTATCGACAATTTCGCCCTTAAAAACTCGCTGTTGATGGTCTTTCCTCTTTTAAGGTAGTCAATGAAAGTTATTCCATGCGCATCCCAAAATACAGACGCCATAACCTTGCCAGCCGACTGTTGCGTTTTGCCACGCTTTGGAGCGGGTTCAAGTAGCAATCAAAAGGAATAATACCATTTTAATATTTTTATGTATATTTTTACCAGTTTTGCAAGAGGTTGTCGATCATTGCCATGCTGAAGAATAACATTGTTGTGTCTTTGCTCGTATTCTGCTTCACGACAAAAATCTTGAATAACGAAAAAAACCTTCAAAATTAATTCACATTCTGTTCAAATCCATGTAAAAGTTAAAAATGTTCGGGGACACATCTAATTCGGTATCCTAGTCGTTTTTCTTCATCAAACCTAGTATAATTAATCCTCATTAAGTTCGCACAAACCTCTGAAACAACACGGCCGATGGGACGAACCCTTATTAATTGCTGTTTACCTTTTTCCTTTCTATCGGAGACACGAAAAAAGGAACGGTTAGGGATCTCCGGTGATCGAACAATTCTAGATCCCCGAGACTGATAGATAGTAAGGCGAGCACTCTGGTGCTCTAACGAGGCAACGAGGACGATGGGGATGTTGGCTTCGTCGTTTCTTTATGGGGTTGTTTGTCGAGTCGGAGGACCATTCATTAATTCTAGCTGCCAGGTTCTGGGAACGTCGTCATTCATGTCGACAATAAACGGGTGTTGTCTTGTGAAGAATGTTTGTAAGGAGATAAAATTCAGGTATTTTAAGAATCGGTTTATACGCTGCCTCGGGAATCCGGTACGGTGTATCGTTTAAATCTTGTTTAGAAAGAACGGTATCATGCCATATATTTCTTATCTTGGAGAATGGCTGGTGATGGTCGTTTTATTTTTGAATAAAATCAAATGTTCAGTTGTAACGTTGTAATTTTTTAAATAACTTCCGTTAAGATTACAAATATTCGATTGTTTTATAATACATAATTATAGAATACTATAAATCCTCCAATATTGTAGCTCACTTTGGAAACTATCATAGAGTAATTATAGAGTGTTAACATAATACATTTAATTTCAGAAATGTTTGGGGAGATCTTAGCAGAAAGAGGCTGAGAACATCATTTCGCTGAATTTCATTGGTTAGTTTAAATTACCTGTTTATTTAATTATATATATAAATATTATTAGATATATAAATATATTTATATAAATATATTATATATATAAATATTTTATTACGAAAACAGTTCATTGGTTCAGGATTTCATATGCATCACGTGAAACACTTCTGACGTCATATTCTACTGACCAATTAAATTGTAAATAAAACTCATATGTAATTATTTTTATTATTTCATTTTATTCCATATTTTTTTAAATAAAACGTGTTATTTCAAAAAATGTTCATTGTTTATCTCTCCTTATATATAGTTTCAACATTAAATCAATTATTTATCATATTTGTGTATTTTTATTTATCAAGAATAATAATAATGTCGTTTTATTTTTGAATAAAATCAAATGTTCAATTGTAACGCTTATTTTGTAAATAACTTCCGTAAAATTACAAATATTCGATTGTTTTATAATATATAATTATAGAATATTATAAATCCTCCAATATTGTAGCTCACTTTGGGATCTACCATAGAGTAATATATAGAGTGTTAACATAATACCTTTAATTTCAGAAATGTTTTGGGAGATCTTAGCAGAAAGAGGCTGAGAACGTCATTTCGCTAAATTTCATTGGTTAGTTTAAATTACCATTACAGATACCTGTAAGGAAAATATTTTATTACAAAAACATTTCATTGGTTCAGGATTTCATATGCATCACGTGAAAAACTTCTGACGTCATATTCTACTGACCAATTAAATTGTAACTAAAACCTATATGTAATTATTTTTATTATTTCATTTTATTCCATAATTTTTAAATAAAACGTGTTATTTCAAAAAATGTTCGATGTTTATCTCTCCTTATATATAGTTTCACCATTAAATCAATTATTTATCATATTTGTGTATTTTTATTTATCAAGAATAATAACAATGTCGTTTTATTTTTGATTAAAATCAAATGTTCAGTTGTAACGCTTATTTTTTAAATAACTTCCGTAAGATTACAAATATTCGATTGTTTTATAATATATAATTATAGAATATTATTAATCCTCCGATATTGTAGCTCACTTTGGGAACTATCATAGAGTAATATATAGAGTGTTAACATAATACATTTAATTGCAGAAATGTTTTGGGAGATGTTAGCAGAAGGAGGCTGAGAACGTCATTTCGCTGTATTTCATTGGTTAGTTTAAATTACCATTACAGATACCTGTAAGGGAAATATTTTATTACGAAAACATTTCATTGGTTCAGGATTTCATATGCATCACGTGAAAAACTTCGACGTCATATTCTACTGACCAATTAAATAATAAATAAAACCCATATGTGATTATTTTTATTATTTCATTTTATTCCATAATTTTTTAAATAAAACGTGTTATTTCAAAAAATGTTCAATGTTTATCTCTCCTTATATATAGTTTCAACATTAAATCAATTATTTATCATATTTGTGTATTTTTATTTATCAAGAATAATAATAATGTCGTTTTATTTTTGAATAAAATCAAATGTTCAGTTGTAACGCTTATTTTTTAAATAACTTCCGTAAGATTACAAGTATTCGATTGTTTTATAATATATAATTATACAATATTATAAATCCTCCAATATTGTAGCTCACTTTGGGAACTATCATAGAGTAATATATAGAGTGTTAATATAATACATTTAATTTCAGAAATGTTTTGGGAGATCTTAGCAGAAAGAGGCTGTGAACGTCATTTCACTCAATTTCATTGGTTAGTTTAAATTACCATTATAGATACCTGTAAGAAAAATATTTTATTACGAAAACATTTCATTGGTTCAGGATTTCATATGCATCACGCGAAAAACTTCTGACGTCATATTCTACTAACCAATTAAATTGTATAATATATTCTATAAATAATATATTCGATGTAATATACAATAATCACGATAAAAAATAAGTAAATAAAGCTGTATATACGCATGCGCCAAATTCAGAGATGTTGGGGAATAATGTACCCTGAAAAGATCTGGTTCACAGAATCCGCCCTCCTCCCACTCCTTACCAGGCGTCCGCGTCCGAAGAGGATACCGTGTCGTGGACGGCGAGCAATTCGACATTCCCGCGAGCGGATCCAATAATTAAATTTGAAAATTGCGCATGTAAATCAGGGGAGACGGGTGGCGGCGGCGGCGACGGCGACCCGGCTCCATGACACGTTGAAATAGTATTGTCTCTAGTCATAGTTAATGGAGTTTATCGGACGGCCGCATCGGCCGAGAGGCCGGTCCGAGAACGGCTGCCGCTTCCTAGAACTCCGGGGCCCCGGTTGACAATTTATTTTATGGTGGTGGGCGTGCGGAGCGCAGGTACCCGAGAGGAGACGGCCGTGTGCGTGCGGAGACGCGAGAAATTCATTGGAGGCCGCGGATGATTCCGTGGAGTGAGCGTTAATGGGCCCGGTAACGCGACCGGATCGGCGGAGCTTTGCCGGGAGATGATTGCGAAGCGAGAGAAAAACGAGATCTTTTTATTTGCGACGTTCCCTCGCCAATCGACAACATTAAAAGTCCATAAACGACGACCATTTTTGAGAAGAGTTGACATATTTCAACCTGGAATTGTGATCAGTACCATTTATTGGTCCTAATTATATTATGTGCTAACATGTAACTCTTTAACAACCTAACCAAACTGTTAAATTTGATGTTTGTAACAATTTCCTATATAAAGTAGGGGAAGGCAGTGTAAGACATGGAAGCAAAAATTCAAATCATAATAAATTAAAAACTTATATAATTTGTAGACGTAGGTCGGTGGAGCTTCGACAGGAGATGATTGGAAAGTGAGAAAATGTCGAAAGTTTTTTATTTGCGACGTCCTCTCACCAGATAGCTCCATTAAATGTCCATAAACGACGAAGATTTTTGAGAACAGTTAACGTATTTCAACCAGGAATTATGATCAACACCATCTATTGGTCATAATTATTTTACGCGCTAGCACGTATCTCTTTAACAACCTAACCAAACTGTTAAATTTGATGTTTGTAACAATTTCCTATATAAAGTAGGGGAAGGCAGTGTAAGACAAAGAAGCTAAGATTCAAAGAATAATAAATCAAAGACTTGTATAATTCGTAAACGTAGGTCGGTGGAGCTTCGACAGGAGATGATTGGGAAGCGAGAAAATGCCGAGAGTTTTTATTTGCGACGTCCTCTCACTAGATAGCTCCATTAAATGTCCATAAACGACGAAGATTTTTGAGAATAGTTGACGTATTTCAACCAGGAATTATGATCAATATCATCTATTCATTATAATTATATTACACGCTAGTACGTAACTCTTTAACAACCTAACCAAACTGTTAAATTTTATGTTTTTAACAATTTCCTATATAAAGTAGGGGAGGCAGTGTAACACATGGAAGCTAAGATTCAAAGAATAATAAATCAAAGACTTGTATAATTCGTAAACGTAGGTCGGTGGAGCTTCGACAGGAGATGATTGGGAAGCGAGAAAATGCCGAGAGTTTTTTATTTGCGACGTCCTTTCACCAGATAGCTCCATTAAATGTCCATAATCGACGAAGATTTTTGAAAACAGTTGACGTATTTCAACTAGGAATTATGATCAATACCATCTATTCGTCATAATAATATTATGTACCAGCACGTATCTCTTTAAAAACCTAACCAAAACTGTTGAATTCGATGGTTTTAACAATTCTCCACATAAAGTAGTGGTGGGCGGGGCAAGACGAGGAAGCTAAGGTTAAAGGCATAAAAAATCAAAGCCTGGTACAGTTTCATAAACATATTTATCATTGGATGTTGCGCGAACAGTAATATAAATACAATACAAGTTTTCCAGTACAAAATTCTGAGAATTATTGTTACATCGAGATACCACAGGACTGATTACTTATATCAAGACCTTCAGATACCAACTGTCACTCAGAAAATCAAGGGAAATGATACATGAGAACAGACTCCATTTTCATGTCAATATCAAAGTCATACAACTCTGGTATAATACCAAAACTGGATACAGACTCAAAAGAATCAAACCATTTAATCTTCTAAGAAAGGGCCCATTGGTCTCCCTAGACATATACCCAGATTAAGTTAATGTATAGACAAATTGTAGATTAGTCGACAAAGATTAGTAACGATGTTATATATAAATTTAAAAAAAAATGCAATAATGTTCAAAATGAACGATTGCTTCAGTAGCGAACACTATATATTTTGTCACTTTTTTCATTCTATATCTCAAGTTTACGTCTCCAAATTCGCATTCGGATTATAAATCTCATTCGTATCGTATAATAATATATGTATTATTATTATTAATATTTTGACATCTCATCGTAAATATAGTATCCGATAACCAATTCACTGTTATATATTTAAAAGTGCTAATGAATCAATACCTTCAATACCCAGATTATGTAAACATAAAAAAGTAATATTATTTAAACTGTTGAGACTTTGAGATTCATTTCATGAAATAATATCAATTTGCATCAACAAAAGTTTCTCCCCAATTCGGGGAATTTGATAAGCTGACATTGGCAACGCCGCTTTAAATGCATTGCTATTAGGAAAATCAGATAATATATAAAATAATTAACCAAAAATGTTATTAAATATAATTTATTTTAACATTATAGTACATCTAGAAACTGCAGTTTACTATACAGCAACAATAGTTTATAGGTTAGTTATAACATCTTATCACTATTGCTTTCAAGAATTTTGAATACATCTGACAGCTGGACGACTCTGACAGGCTCATTCGTTTACGTGTTCCAACTAATCAGACAGCATTGTATCTCTTCTGAACTAGAATGAAATGAGAAGGAAAGTATTGTCTGATTCTGAAACGAATTTACAAATTACGACAGACAATACATTAAACATCTTGATGACGCATATACAAATAAACTTTTAATAGACTACGGATATAAGTCGCGAATATCCATAACGACACTAGACGGATACAGAAGCACGGCGTCCCATAGGTATCGAACAAATTCCACGGCCTACTTGACGTCGCCCCGCGACCATCCGTACGAAAACGCCACGAAAAATTAATCTAGAAGGCCGACGTTTTTTACAAAGATTAACGATGCATTAAACGCTGACCGTGATCCGTTTAGTCCGTTCTTTTGTCTCCTTTTTGTCGTCGCTGTTAATCTTTCTCGTCGTCCGTCCCTCTCCCTCTCTCCCACTTTCGACCGCTCTCGCCGTTCCGTTCGAAATTAATTGATACGCAAGCCGGAGTCCCGGAGACGGAGAAATAAGCGAGAACAATGATCGCGATAGAGCGAGGGAGGGTTGGGACGCCCGGGGGGGCGCGAAGGGGGATACAGGTGATTGGGCTCTCGTGACAGCTACTTGGGTTTTGTCTGTGGAATAGTTCGGATAATTAATGAAACCGTTCGGTTCTGTTCGCTGGTACGACCGAGAGGACAATTTCGATGGGTTTCGTTAATTGTCGAGTGTCGCGTAATTATGCGGTTTCATGGGTTACATGGGTTACAAGATTCCGATCAAGATTCGTTACTATAGTCTATCCAAGTAGTAGCAGTGACCATACTTTACCCATATTCATTTATTTTAATTTCCATTTATATAAATGTCCATAATATAAATGAGGTAATTAAACAAAAATGTTATAAAATATAATTTAATTTAACATATTACATAGTATTTCTAATGCATAACAGGTCAATTGAAAAGTCCTCGGCCTACCGTAGTAAAACACATTTTTTTGGCAAAATTAGTTTTTTTTATTAAATTTAATTCCCTTCAAAGGTGATACACTCTTTATAGCGACCCTCCAACTTTTCGGTACCATTTTTGTAGTACGATAAGTCCTTTGCTTCAAAATAGGCCTCAGTTACGGCGATCAACTCTTCATTCAACGAAAACCTCTTCCCAGCAAGCATTCTTTTGATATTTGAGAGCAGGAAATAGTCACTCAGTCAATTCATGGATTTTTGACACGATGCATTGTCTTGGTACAGCAGCACTTTCTTTTTCTTCAAATGCAACCGTTTTAGGCGATTTCCAACTGTCGATTGGACTTCGGAGTGAAATGATGGAGCCATGTTTGATCCATTATCACATGCCGATGCAAAAACTCGGGTTTATTACGCTTGATCATGTTCAAATCTGCTCCGATTCATCAATTCGTCGTTGTTTTTGGTCAAAAGTGAGTTCGCGGTACCCACTTTGCACAGAGCTTTCTCATACCGAAATATTCGTGAATGATATCATGTACACGTTCAGTAGATATCTTTAGAGTGTCTGCTATTTCATTTAATTTCAATTTACGGTCATTCAAAATCATTTTGTGGATTTTTAAAATGTTTTCATCGGTAACAACCTCTTTTGAGCATCCACTGCATTCACTGTCTTCGGTGCTCATTTCACCACGTCTAAACTTAGCGTACTAATCCTTGATGGTTGATTATCCTAGGGCAGTGTCCGAAAACTTGTCATCAAGCCAAGTTTTTTCTTCAACTGTATTTCTTCCCTTCAAAATGCAATATTTCATCAACACGTGAAATTCCTTTTCATCCATTTTTTTTCACAATAACAAAAGTTGCTTCACTTAAAATGCTATAATTCATAAACTGATGATCCGACAGCTGTCAAATTTATACACGCATCTGTCGAGGGTTAGGGCTAACTAAAAATCGTATGGATATAATTCTAGTATCGCCATCTATGTGCCAGGCCGGGGACTTTTCAATTGACCTGTTATATCTATATAATTATTCTATATAATGTATTGCCTATTGGTTTGTAAATTCGTTTTAATACCTGACTATATGATTCTCTGAAATTCTCTCTATATCTGATTCGTTTGAAAATATAAAGGAATTAGAATGCAAAAGTCGTTCGGTTGTCAAATGTTTGCAAAATTCATCAAAACATTAGCGATAATAAGAAGTCATGAAACGACAAACGTTGTTTTGGCGCTTTGTTTTCATTAATATTTGTGATTACTCTGCTTGATCTGATAAATAGTAAGTCAGAAACAGATTATGTTTCTAATCAATTACTTTGAACAAGGACGAGGTAATGAAAGCCCTTTCTTACTAGTAAAATGCGAGCAGTAAATATTGATATTATTAAATATTATGCTACTGGACTTTCATTGGAAATATTTTTATGGTGTTCTAGCTACAATTCCAATTTTGGTTTCACCGAAAAGAAAATAACTGCATACCATGATGTTAGTTCTATTCAAGATTAAATTTATGAAATGTATAATAACGGTGAGAACGGTGATAATAACTGTTAGTATGAAAAATACCCGTAGAAAACTTGCAGGACATGCAGCTTTTTGATGGATATAAGTCATCACTTCAAACTCATTTAGGAAACATATGATTTAAATAGTATAAAGATAACATATGAAGAGGTCCAATGGAACTCTCAGAAATTGCTTTTAAAATAATGCAATTTTTATAAGCATATAATAAAACTCATATAATAAAAGCAGATAATATAAGACTACTTATTTCTTTTGCGTACAGGCAAAGGTATTTAAAAATGGAATATTATTCCACCCTTAGCAAGAAGCTAATTTAGAGAGTGTAAAGACGACAAAAGTTGACGGAAAAAAGAAGACATCCTATTAAAATGTCAAGTATTTGAATTTGTTACTTGGTAAATATAAATTAATTGTTTAGTTGGGTTTTATGTAATTTATTTTTTTTATAATGGGCCTGAAAAAAGATACACAGTGGTTCAGATATCTGAACAATATGGCCACAGAGCCTAACGTCTTCCTCCCTATTACTACATATTCAATTAAATCGAATTGTTATGGGATGTGGCAAAGAATAACTACAATAGATATGCAGATCAATTATATATGCAAGCTAGAGAAGATATATGGAAATGATTGTCTACAATACTTTCCTTCAATTTGGATGATCCCGATAGATACACAGAAGAAGAAATTGGCAAATGGTGGAATTATGAAGTATTGTTAGATTGAAAATTAACAGCTTAATTATTGACTTCATTAGTGGCTGACATTGTCACTAAATGTAAGTATATAATTAATATAAATTAACTGTAGGAAATCGTATTATAGATTCGTAGTATAGAGTGTGCAAAGATATATTTGTAACTGTTTAGAATATATGTGAGCATTGAGAATGATAACTCAACCATCAAGGATTGGCATGCTAAGATAAACCTGATGAAATGAGCATCGAAACAGTGAACGCAGTGGACGCCCAAAAGGGGTTGTTACTGAGGAAAACATTAAAAAATTCACAAAGATATTCAATGACCGTAAATTGAAACTGAATGAAATGGCAGACACTCATTCATGAATATTTGAGTACGAAAAAGCTCTGTGCAAAGTGGGTGCCGCGCGAGCTCACTTTTTTTGCATCGATATGTGACAATAGATGAAACATGGCTCCATTATTTCACTCCGAAGGTCATCGACAGTTATCCAAGTCTTACTTCAAAGCGCGGGAAAACGCAACAGTCGACTGGCAAGGTTATGGCGTCTGTATTTTAGGATGCGCATGGAATAATATTTATTAACAACTTTGAAAAAGGAACCACCATCAACAGCGACTATTAACTAGCGTTATTGGACCGTTTGAAGAGCGATATCGCCAAAAAACGGCCGCATTTGAAAAAAAAGAAACTGCTGCTTCACCAAGACAATGCACCGTGTCACAAGTCAGTGAAAACGGTGGCAAAAATCCATGAATCGGGCTTAGAATTGCTTTATCATCCACCGTATTCTTTAGATCTGGCCTCCGGCATTTCCTATTCTCAGATCTCAAAAGAATGTTCACTGGGAAAAAGGTTCGTCGAATGAAGAGGTTATCGCCGAAGCCGAGGCCTATTTTGAAACAAAGGAGAAATCGTACTACAAAATGGTCTCGAAAAGTTGGAGGGTCGCTATAATCACCCTTGAAGGGAATTATCACTACATAGTATAAAACAAAGTCGCCTTTTCTGTCCCTATATCCCTATGTGCGCTTAAATCTTTAAAACTACGCAACGGATTTTGATGCGGTTTTTTTCAATAGATAGAGTGATTCAAGAGGAAGGTTTATATGTATAATACATGCATAATATACTAAGGCAACATTGCTAATTTTAGAGGTTTCTAACGTGATGTCGTAAATTAACCTATTTTTTTAGGCTTATTTAGCAATTAGCAAAAACGCTGCCTAACCTTACGAGTTAGATCAAATTAATGTACTACAGTATTGTACACCATAAAAAGGTCTACAAAAAAGTCCGCGATGGTATATGTTTATCTTTTAGGGATAACCCACATTAACCATTTTTATTGTTTACTTTTTACGTGAGAAAATGGCTTATTTACGAAGCTATTTTAAGCAATACGGCATTAATCCTTATCGAATTAAGTACCTTAAATACAGTGTGCAATTAATATAGATCAATATGGTTCCTTACAGCATGTAAATTAAACAAATATTTTCGGAGATATTACAAATTTAAAATTTGCGTTTAAAAATGTGTAATGTAATAAAAATTGTATGAATTTAGATATTCCAAAGATAGCAGGAAATCTTCATAGTAAGTATAGAGGAAGAGGAATTGTTTTACTCCAAATTTAATGCGTGCAGGCCAAGGGCAGTAATGAATGAACCAAAAATACTGGATCGATTTTAATCATGTTTTCATTGAGTGACATAGGCATATATATTTTATGCCCGTGCAAAGTCGGAGCGGGCCGCTATGTTTTTATATACAACGTTCATATTTTTTCTGTAGTGTATTTAATTTAGTATCAGCATTGCACCCGTGCGAAGCCGGGGCGGGTCGCTAGTGTTGAATAAAAAAAACTAATTTTGCCAAAAAAAAAGTGTTTTACTATGGTAGGCCGGGTACTTTTCAATTAACCTGTTACAATCAATAATTGTTAAAAATCATGCAGGATTCAGAAAATCGCCTAAAACAACAAATTAATCAAGAAATATTCATGAAGTATCTTAAAGACCAGCTAGACCAAAATACTACGAGCCCATGGATAATAATCGAATAATTCAAACCGCATTTTTTTACACGCCTAAACTTTGTGGGCACTTCACCTCCGTCTTTTTCACCGGTACCACAACGCTCAAGTCCATTTCTTTCCCTTCGGTTTATTTCAGTTTATTCTCGTGATTCTGGGAAACGCAGCGTGAACGTCTTTCGAAAACAACGGCCACGGGGACGCGCCGTGAAACTGTCCGCCGAGCAACGCCATTAAAATGACTGAATTATTGCGGTTTGTTTGACACAATTTGGACCTTTTGACGTTCGGTTATAAAAAGGGCCACCGTTAGGCCGAGTCAGTATTGTCTTAGAAGGTCGTAGATTTTTTCGACGTCGTCTGTCCGGCGTCAGACACGGACATCGGCGGGTTTTTGCGTAAGGTACGAAGAAGAGTTATGGGACAGGTAGGTGGAGCGAGCAAGGACGAAGTCTGAAGAAAAAATAGCGGTAAAAATTGAAAAATAGCCGTTCGTAATTGATTTGTACGGTTCGGATTGCCGATGGGCGATTAATGTGGATGATTAATGATATATACATGTGTCCCATCCTCGTTACATCAATATAATTTATACTTTCCATTTATTTGTTTTTTTCTTATATATTAAAGTAACAACATGTTAGACAAAAAGCAAAACACATTAGAACCAAAATAAAACAACTGTACTGGTTTTTCGGAAGATATTCTCAACTTGATCAAAAATCAAAGAGGTTGATATATATCATAAAGCCATTTTGGACCTATGTGGTGCAAATATGGGGTTGCACTACAAATTAAAATCAACTAGTCATCCAACGCTGTCAAAACAAGGTTCACTAACGAAGAACTGCACGATGACCTGGAAATCAAATGGATTTGCGAAGTTATCCAAGATTCCGCCTTGAAACACGAAAGATGATTAATAAATCATACTAACGTGGAAGCAATAGAACTGCTGGACAGCGCACAGGATGTCAGAAGATTGAAGATATAATTAAGATTGTACTAAGCGTATATATATTTTAAAGTCTAATTTTTTTCAACGAGGGTTTATCTGGACCAAACCTACAGTTTAACGTGGGCTCCGAACCACGGTCCACGGCATTAAGCTTGCCAACTGGCGAGTGACCAACTTAGAAATCATTCTAGAGGACATCCGGTCTTACCCAGCCTGGTTACTGGAGTGACTGGGATAATTTTTCCTTGTCGGATTTTGCACGCTTACCTAGGACAATCACAAATATTAAACAAAGACAAATACAAATTTACGACTATGCCCCAGCAGAATTGGATCCCGCGACTATCGCAATAGCAGGAGGACCGTCCTGTCGCCTTTACCACTGCGCCAACCAAACCGGCTCCATTTATTTTAATTATTACAAAAACTGTGGAATATATTTGCAAAAATATGCTTTAGGAGAACAAATAAACCACACTTTCAACCAAACAACGTCGTTATAATGGATGTATGACAACAAAATTCAAATATTAGCGATATATGAACATCCCATTTTTCTATTCCCCAGAGTTTTCAACCTCTAAGCTTCCTTCAGTTGTTAATTTGAAGAAATTTACAGTTAAGACACATAGATAGTCTCTAAAAGCACATGGTAATGCTGGCTTAAATGAAACAGTGCTATATTCCTTCCAATAAAATAGCCAATGCACGTCATCAAAATTTATAATGCAACGTTGCCGCACCAAATATAAATTTTCGTTTATTTTGACTCTGAAAACAAAATGTATTGTGGAACAATATCAATATAGGAATAACAAGGAATTAAATAGGTAAAATGGTAATAAAAATAATGGGAAAGCAAGATGAAACTCACCACAATGTTCTTTCCGAAAATAGTTACAGCTTGTCGGATATAAATAAAAATATCTTCGAATGAGCAACGAAACTTAGAAATTCAATGATCACCTACTGTAATAAATGAAACAGAAGAAGATAAAGCTCAGAGCTATTGTAATCCATCAAAAAAACTTTAACACATTGGGCATTTTTAAACTCAACTCTTAATAAAAATTAAATTTATGATTTAATGCCATACGTATTTCAAAATATGAAATGTTTCAAAATATTACTTTTAACCTAGAAAAACAAAAATGTTAGGTATCACAATTATCAAACATAACAAATATATTTAGAAATGTCCTCATGGTCTACTTTCGGAGAAATATATAAAAAACCCAGGTGGTCGGCCAAGCGTCATAAATGATAAAGATTGACCAACCATTTTACGAGTTGCTCTAATATTGACAAGGAAAGACATTTGTTTTGGTGACGGTCTTCCTACGCTTTCGATAGTCGCGGGTTCGTATCCTTCTGAGGCATGCCCGTAAAGGTATTTTTGTGATAGTCCAAGAGCGCAAGAGTGCAAAATCCGATAAGGAATATGCTCCCAGTCACGCCAGTAACCAGGCCGGGTAAGATCGGATGTCTTCTGGGATGATTTTAATTATTTTATGTATACTTTCCAGACAGATAGTTTTCGCTAAAATTATTTTATTAAATTATGTTTATATCGACAAAATAGTTTGAGTACTTATTGTTCTTATACATTTCGTATATTTGGTCTCCAATAGAGCTAATATCCAGATGGTCGAGATTCGTCACCCACTTTGTTTGTAGACGGGTTTTCTTCTTTCTTTCTGCATATTGTAAACGATGTTATTCAGAGTACCCACACTAATATTTAGCGCCACAGTAATGCGCTAAAAAACATGTTCAATAAAATTGTAAGGACATCAATAATTATTTCTCTAGCGGAATTTACCGACAAAAGGGGCCTCCACTACCTTGTTCCTTTTTGAAATAACCTGTTAAAGCTGCAATCAATTTGTGACCCTGAATGTTTTTGGTATTTTTAAACAAACTGATATATTACGGAGCAACTTATAATTCATCAAAATAATCAAAGGGCAAAAATAATATTTGCCGGTTCATAACCTGTAGTAATTATAACTAATATTTTGAATAATTTAGCGTACATCTGACAACCAGGCGACGACTAGCTGTCAGACGTATGCAAAATTATTAAAAACAATAGTGATAAAATGTTTTAACTCTTACCTATAAATTATTGTGGCTGTATAATTAACTGTATCTTTTAGATATACTATAATGTTAAAATAAATTATATATGATAACACTTTTGTTCAATTATTTTATTTAGATTAGAATTTTCTTGTATGTCAAAGTGTGGATTGTAATTTTTAGTAATATTACAACCTAGTTCTATTTATTCATTTAAAAATACATAATATTATTTATTGAATATTATTTAAATACAATAAAGCTGATGAGCTAACCTACAGAAAGGAATGAGGCCTCAACACACTTTTGGTAAATAATTTAAAATCAGTGATTGCTGAACAAGATTGTTGAAATTATCGTAATATCGCCCTGCATGACGAATGACCCCGAACTCATGGGAATAACCACTCGATATTCATCCAAACCAACCACCCACCCGACGCATTCCGGTCATTCCCGCCTTATCAATCCGGGCGATGTCGCATTTTATTAACACACGTTCATCACTGTATTTTTATCTTCTAATTGGCCATTTACATAAACGGTCAATTTTGAACGACCGCCACTGTTGTTACGCCCCTCTACACGGTGCCCCATTAGTTGTTCTGTTGCCCCGTCCGTCAAGTTCGAAGAAGAACGCCTTCACCTCGACTACCTGATCGCCGGCCCGGACGGCGGAAAAAAATTATTATCGATGGTCCCCGGACAATCTGAAAATCGTCGCTCATCAATTACCGCTCTACAAGTTTCCCGATCTAGCTTAATTATTTGTTGGTGTGGAATTTATTGGGTTTGACAGCTCCACCATCGGTGTGTTAGTATAGATATATACAGTCTATACAAAGAAGTTTTGAACATACATCATCAAGATATTAAATGTATTGCCTGCCGCGACTTGTAAGTTCTATTATGTTCTAGTTGATAAAGATAAAGCGAAAGCTTTCTTTAAACATTTAAAGACAGTATTTAATCGGTAACCGTCTGACATATCCGCAACAGAAGAAAATAGCATAGTTGACAGTTGAAATTTACTGTTAAAGAAGTTAAACAAACAATACATAAAGAAATCAATTCTAAAAAAGCTCCTGGTTTTGACCTAATAACTGAAAGAATCTTAAAAAAGCTGTCATGAAAGTGCATAAAATTAATAACATTCATATTTAATGACATGCTAAGACTTAATTACTTTCCTAGAATTTGGAAAGTGGCTCAAATCATTATGATTCTTAAACCAAGGAAAAAATCAGAAGAAGTCTCCTCGTAGCGTCCTATAAGCTTATTACCTGTCATCTCAAAAGTTTTCGAAAAATTATACATTAAGAACATCAATCCGGCTTCCGTAATAAACACGGAAAAATAGAAAAAGAACATAGATTAGTCAAAATGTTATTGGTTCATATCACTGAAATCATGGAGACGCTGATCCAATAACCTCGACTTTTTCCTTTACTCTCGCAAATTTACGTCACAGCATCCATCTATCGCCATCCGCTCGGCTATCAGTTACCGAACATTGTTTCAAAAATGGTTAAACTACCCTAATCCATCTTCTGTCCATTTTTTCCCGTGGAACACGCACTTAAATACGTCACGTTTGTCTCTCGAACTGTCAGCCCGGCCTGTCCTAAAACAAAAAAAAAGAAGGAAAAAAAACGCAACGCCTACTTTGACCAGCGCTACCTGAGTGTTACGTCCATGAGCACGATAAATAACCACGACATAAACCCTTGTTAAGGTGACTTTACCAGCATCAGATCGTTGCAGTGTGATGATCCACACGGGATGTTCTTAGTCCGAGTGCAGGGATTCTTTCGGACTGTCGACGAATTGTTTTAGTGTCGAAGGTTTAACGATTTATTTTTTTTGTTATACATCACTATATATTTTTTACGAATATTATCTTTAAATACAAGTTTTTAACTTAAAATAACGTCTAATATCTATAACTTTCCAACAACTCCATTTCTTAGATAACAATATTATTAGGTGCTTGCATATATTCTGATAATTTTTTCGCATTAAAAATGATTTTATTCCAAAAAATTGATACAATATAAATTAATCAAAATATTTTCCATCATTTTCTGCAACTTGTCGAAATCGTGTCAAAGCAAGGATGTTAGTGAGGCAGCAATCTTTAGCACTTTTTCAACATTTAGAAACCGTATGCTAATCAAACAATGCAATCAAAAGGTATTACGTCTTGTGACAACGGATCATTTTATGTCTGTTACTTGCTATTCCTGGTGTTTATTGCAAACAGTACGTCATTAGTAGTCACTAAAGTAACAATTTCATCTAGTTTTAAGAGTTTCGCAGTATAGCACATCTGTTCTGTTGCTGATCCCACCATATGCGCAGCAACATTTTATGGCCATGAATAATCCACTTCATTGTCTATATGGATGGATCTTCTAGACTAATCGATGACTTTTTCAACTTGGAATTGTCTTAGTAGATCAATGGTTCATTAGTAAATCCCAAAACGTCGCAGAAAACTATACTTTTTGTTTGGCAAGCAGTGAAACCTCAACGATGAAGCTGTCTAAAATAGCATTTGTAGTAAATTTGTGCGATATCTATTTCACCTACTTTTGAATCTTTCCTATCACATGCAAATATCTGGAAATGTAAGTACTTTGAAAATAAAAGTTATTTTCCCCAAAAGCAAGAGCATCAGGGACCTGAAAATGAACCCCTCGAATTAATGACACCACAAATTCGAAAATGTACTAACAGTTTACAAATATCTTAAAAATACACAAAGACAAGAAAAAAAGAAATTTGACAGAAACTCAAGCACCAATTTATCAACAGATTCAGTAAGAAAGACCATAAAATATTAATATTTCTTAAATATTTCCAAAACTCGAACATAAATATAGCTTAAATAAATCCTCAGTATTTCTTTATCATTCCAACAACACCACATCATATCAGCAACAAACAAGACAACAAACAAAAAATCAATACAATTCTCACACACCACATTATCACAATCCGTAATATAATTTATATAGATTCTGATATGTTCATTCATTTATTCTTAATTAATCTATGATTCAAAAAATAATACAAATTACTGACAAGGTTCTTTCAAAAAAACTATATTTCAAAGTCAACTAAAACCTGTACATTTTTCAATATTTAGACAAAAAGCAGATGAGGTTAGACTCACAGTCAAGCAACTGTACTGGTTAGTCTGAAGATACTCTCAACTTGCCCTATCATGAAAGAGGTTGGTTTATCAATCAATCATAAAGACAATTTGGACCTAAGGAGTGCAAATATGGGGTTGCACTAAGACATTAAACCAACTAGTTATCCAACGTACTCAAAATAAAGTTCTATCATTAGTTACCAATGCTTATCGTTACGTAACCAACGAAGAGCTGCACGATGACATCGAAATCAAATGGACATACAAAGTGATCCAAGATTTAGCCATAAAGCATGAAATAAGGTTGCTAAATCCCAGCAAAATGGAAGCAACACAGCTACTGGACAACACGCAGGAAATCACAAGAAATACATATTGATGTATTAATCCCGTACTCGCCTTGCTTATTTATATATTAATGCAAGTACAACAGAACAATAGTAATAAATCAATTTTTAATTAAGTTTATACTAAACATATATAATGTAAGATTAATAAACAGTAATTAATAAAAAAATAAATATAGTAACTACCGATATTGGACTATTTTTGATATAATAATAAAAATCAATTTTAAACAATTTAAAAAAATATCATTACGAATTGGAAATATCTTCTTTAATATCCAACTTAAGTCATAGTCGATAATATGGATAAATTAGTCCTTGTTTTTTTAATATTAGCAGTTAATCAACATATATCAAAACCTAACTTGCAATAAAGAAATCTAGTAGAAAATATTTATAGAGATGAAGAAAAAACTAACAACTTTCTTGATTTAGTTGAAATTCGGGTAGTTTATATGAGGAAACTTTTTTTGATATATTAATAAACGCAAAACTGAAACCCAAAAAGAAACACAACGAAATTCCTGTATTTCAAAAAAACCAGATCTTATAGAAATAATATTAGAACTAAATTCATCATCTAATTTTGCTTATAAAAGGAACCATCTCTCAACCTCTCTGAACCAAATCAATTTCAAAATTACAGAAAATTTAATAAAATAAATTTTGTTTGATTTAGTGAAACACTACTTTGACAGAAGTCGATAAAAATGATGGCCAAATTGAACAAATTACCGCCTTATAGCTCAGAACAAGACTTCTGTGACTGCAGGTTATTTATGGATTTATGGATATTTGTGGATTTACCCAATTTTGAAAGCAAATACATATGCCTCCATAAAAGGTATCAAAAAAAAAATAGAGAACGTTGCTCTAAATGTACTTCTTCAAGTGATGTGCTAAACCTTATTATTGCTAAGCATATGTCTTTATCTTTAAACCAAATCTATAAAAAAACATTAAAAATTACACTATAAAAATGTTCCAAGGAATCGAAAACCACTTTACCACCTTATAATTTAAGGGAGTAAAACAAACAAAGAAAAGAGAATGCATTTTCATACAAGTATAGGTAAATAAATTAATATTTTATAAATATAATGATCTATTGACTGAAGATTTCTTTCAACTGAAATGTACTGTGTATAAGCATGCGATAAACTGGAATTATTGTCAGTTTCCAAAAGTCAGCAGCCATAAATATTTGATAATCAACAAATATGTCGATCATTTGTTACAGTAAACTTATTGATAACAGTGATACTTTTGTTGGGAAAAGCAAAATTGTTATATTTACTATCGTTTTCGCAATAATTCCATATTTACTTATCATATGAACCTTCCTTGGACCCTTTATTTTTTAATTAACTTGAAATTGAAGTTGAAGTTAACGTGATGCTTTTAAAATTTTTAATTAACCTTAAAATATAATTTTATATAATACTAGTTTATAATATACGTTTTTTCTTCGCTAAATAACTCAACACAAAGTCAATAAAAGCTTTTAATTCTTATATAGAAGTAACAGCATTGATATATTCAATTATGCATGTGCAAAACGAGCCAATTATATACTACAACTTGTTTGTCTCCCTGAGTCTAACTAATTTACACCATATGGGAAACATACAAAAATAGGATCTCAAAATCATATGGAACCTTGATGGGAAAACATCCTAAAATTTTTATAGTTTCTACAAAGGACTCATCAATTTCATTTCGTTTCATGCGGTAACCTCAAATTATTGTCTGTTTCCATGATAAATAGAGCCCAATGCATGCGCATACGCCAAATCCAAACTTATTTTCTAAATAACGCATTCTAGTTTTAATCAGCATTCAACATTTTCAGTCAACAGCCATAAATAATTGATAATCAACAAATATGTCAATCATTTGTGACAGTAAACTTATTGATAACAATGTTTAGAAGTAACAGCATTGATATATTCAATTATGCATGTGCAGAACGAGCCAATTATATACTACAACTTGTTTGTTTTCCTGAGTCTAACTAATTGGGAAATGTACAAAAATAGGATCTCAAAATCATTTGGAACCTTGATGGGAAAACAAAAAAAATTTATATATAATATAATAACGGCATTGCTGGAAATATGTAATAAAACAACCGTAGTACGCCTTCCTAGTACCACCAGTACCAACTAATTTAAATACCAGCAACGCCAAATTAAAAAGTGCGACCTAAAATGCAGAACATCAGCGAACTACGGTGGTACTTTTGTCATGGACTGGTTTGTTGCGGTTGGACATAAGTTAATGGGGGCCTCGCTATTCGGGTAGCCAGTGTGATAAGATAAAAGCAGCTTACACTGCTCGTGCTAGTGTTTACCAAGGTACTTTAGATAACGCGTCCTCACCCGGAATGACTTACTTTTAAACGGGAACCACTTGTAACGAATGAACCGACAACGTGCTACTTTAATAGGCGTCATTAATTGCGTGATATAAAAGGCATCGCTAAAAAACAAAAAAACAGGCTTGTGGCTGAAAAAAATACAGTAGGTTCTTTATTGTAAATTTACACCATACTTTTTGTCATTGGAGATTTATTTTAATTAATAATAATTGACTGTTGCTGTAGTAAAGTTAAGTACAATTTATATAACGACATAGGAAGAAAATATCTGCAAGTTAGCACTGCTGTTTACAGCTAGATTGTACTCTATCCCATATCATTATGTAATTATTTGAAAATTCGGTCGACCTAAGACCAGTAACTTTTAGGTCTTTTTAATACTACTACCGACCGCCTTGTGTTCGAAGGTAGAACACAATTTATAAGGAAAAAGAATGTTATTTAAACTTATTTTCACACTATTTTTAATATCAAAATGATCAAAAATGTATTAGTTATATAATATTAATAAAAATAAAAAATATCTGTATATTAAAACTTATTAAAATAACTATCTCAAAAGCTAACACTCACTAACATTTTTTAAATGGCATTATATTAAATATGATTCCTATTAGGCTTCAGTAAAAACCTAAGTATTGCTAAGTTCAAATTACTATACCACTAAATATTATAATAAAGGAATAATAAAGAAATTAATACATGTATATATATATATATATATATATATATATATATATATATATATATATATATATATATATATATATATATATCACTACATAGTATAAAACAAAGTCGCCTTTTCTGTCCCTATATCCCTATGTGCGCTTAAATCTTTAAAACTACGCAACGGATTTTGATGCGGTTTTATTTATAATACATGCATAATATACTAAGGCAACAATGCTAATTTTAGAGGTTTCTAACGTGATGTCGTAAATTAACCTATTTTTTTAGGCTTATTTAGCAATTAGCAAAAACGCTGCCTAACCCTACGAGTTAGATCAACTTAATGTACTATAGTATTGTACACCATAAAAAGGTCTACAAAAAAGTCCGCGATGGTATATGTTTATCTTTTAGGGATAACCCACATTAACCATTTTTATTGTTTACTTTTTACGTGAGAAAATGGCTTATTTACGAAGCTATTTTAAGCAATACGGCATTAATCCTTATCGAATTAAGTACCTTAAATACAGTGTGCAATTAATATAGATCAATATGGTTCCTTACAGCATGTAAATTAAACAGATATTTTCGGAGATATTACAAATTTAAAATTTGCGTTTAAAAATGTGTAATGTAATAAAAATTGTATGAATTTAGATATTCCAAAGATAGCAGGAAATCTTCATAGTAAGTATAGGGGAAGAGGAATTGTTTTACTCCAAATTTAATGCGTGCAGGCCAAGGGCAGTAATGAATGAACCAAAAATACTGGATCGATTTTAATCATGTTTTCATTGAGTGACATAGGCATATATATTTTATGCCCGTGCAAAGTCGGAGCGGGCCGCTATGTTTTTATATACAACGTTCATATTTTTTCTGTAGTGTATTTAATTTAGTATCAGCATTGCACCCGTGCGAAGCCGGGGCGGGTCGCTAGTATAAATATATAGAAAGAAAAGCGAACAGAATTTGGTAATTTATTTATTAAAACTTAGAAATATAAAAGAATGTATTTCTCGTACAATAATTATATTAACTATTGATTTTTTAAAACCTAGGTCTATAAAGTAAATAATCAAAATAATTGGTACAAAGTTCCAACAACAAAATGACATATAGTAACATATAACATTAACCATAATATTAACATTAAGATATTTACAAATTGACTGTTAATAATTCATAATTTCTTCCATTTATCCTATGTGTTCCATCCATGAAATTTATGTAGTTAGTTTCATTTTTACTGCTGCGTTTTTATAATTGCTTCATGTGTAATTTGCTTTCTATGACTTTTGTTTATCTAGTGCTTTCTACTTTGTGTTGTGGGCCACGTGGAAATAAACAACTCTCCAACAAATGGGGTATTAAAGTTCAGTAGACAACCAGAAGTTAATACCACTAATATTTACAGAAAAAATGTTAATAACCTTTAGAAATAATACAATATATTGTCTAGTACAACTATATACTAGGTCTCAAATAATCTAAAACCTCGAATCCAAAATAGTTGAAAGTGTATATTTTTATCCCTATAATTAATATATAAATTTTAATGTCCAACGAATGAAACAACATGTAAATTAATTGGATCGTGGAATATAGGGCAGTGAAGAATATTGTTCTTTTAATACTGAAATTGAATTTGAAGAATCTGTGACTTGTGTTGATATTACTGGAAGGATATTTTCTCAAAGGACGAGTTGAACTCATATAACTGAACCAAAAAACTAACAAGACCTGAAAATGGCAGATGATATTCAGAGATGAGTTGTTAGAAAATGATATAATCTTCTGTATACCTAATGTGGGCTAAAGTTG
Organism: Rhynchophorus ferrugineus; assembly: GCF_030347505.1. Classification (NCBI taxonomy): domain Eukaryota; kingdom Metazoa; phylum Arthropoda; class Insecta; order Coleoptera; family Curculionidae; genus Rhynchophorus; species Rhynchophorus ferrugineus. The sequence continues at coordinate 10,475,986 of NW_027472586.1, read as the reverse complement.
AAAAATTGCAAATGCAAAGACCATCTAAATTTATGTAGATCAATACAATAAAAAATAAAAAAGATAGACAAAAAATGTAATAAAAATACCAACTGCACTACACTAATATTCATTACGTGTGTTGTTTGGGTTGAAAGACATCTGCTGCTATCACACACTTTTAGAAACTTAAGCTGCTTCGTCTTATTCAAATTGTTGTTTTTGGTTTCAACGATTAATAGCTTCAGTTTCCAACCAATGACAAAAAACAACCTGGAGTATCAAAAAAAACACTCAATTCCAGGCTTATTTGGCGAGAATCAAAATCAAATCTGTCATAAACTTGATGGTTGATGAATTAAATGCTTCCAGATGTGAATGGATAAACCCAATAGTAGTGCAGCAATGCAGTGGGACAAACCCAAGCATAAAATGTCATGAGTTGATCTAGAAGAACCATCAACATATGGTGGCATCAGCAAGGAATATTATATTACGAGAAGTTAAAACCGAGTGAAACTATTACTCCAGATAATTATTTTATCAATTGAACAAATTGAACGATGTGTTGTTGCAAAAAAGACCAGCAATAGCGAGTAACTCACCAAAAGTCAACACGTTGCAAGAGTTAAACCAACACTGTTCAAGCTCCATTGGGAAGTTCTGAAGCACCAGACATGGCGCTTTCGATTACCACTTCTTAAGAACGATACAACATAGCTTCGCTGGCACACGGTCTTAATATGCTGAGGAAATGCGAACATGGATCGATGAATGATGATCAAACATTATTTCCACGACACGGTATCGCTTTGTTGCTGAAAATAAGAAAAAATCGCATAACTTTGACATACATATAGTTACGGAAGTAAGAATCTCAACGGAGTGTAAGTTACGCCATCTACTGTAAATATCACATAACTAATACAGAGTTCAAACAAATCAACAACACTATATTTAATGTTAATTTTCCCCGTGATCTACCGATATCTTGTTAGATACACGACCAAACAAACAATTCAAAGCAACGGCGTGTGCGATAAACTTCAAAATACCTCATAATTGTTTCCACTGCTTACTAGATAACGAAATATTCGATACCGATTCGAACGAACGAACGAACGAACGAAAAAAACAAACGAACCAACGTCGTCATTTGTTATTGTGAAATTAATAAAGCGAGCCATTCACGTTCATTTTTTTCTTTCTTCTTGAAATGTACGTAGTCGTCTGGACAATCCTATCTTCGATCTTAATTATTTTAATACCAACAAGTCGAGACACTGCTACTGCTCACAGTTGCATGATTTATATTGATTATTCGAATATAAAAAAAACTAACGATATGAAATCCGTGTTTCTGTCCTATTTTTTTTTTACCTAGGTTGTCTCGTTGGTTGGTCAGGGGACAGATTAAAATTAATTTCGTCAAGGAAAAACGACAAAAAGGAATTTGGAATATGTTTATTGGTGTTTTAAGGTGCTTTTCTAGTATATAAATGTGAAAATTCGATTTTTTTTATATTTTGATGTGTTGTTTGAACGACGGTCCTCAGCATTAAGCCTACCGACTGGCCAGTGACCATCCCAGAGGATATCCGGTCTTACCCAGCCTGATTACTGGCGTGATTGGAATGGTTATTCATTGTCAGATTTTCCACTATTACCTGTAAAGAAAATACATCCATGTTCCAGCAATATTCGAACTTTCACCATAAACTTTGTAGTGATTTAACACAGGTTTTCTTTTCTTTGACCCCAATATACACGTATTTTGAAGGATTTCGAAGCGCTTTATCTTAATCCAAGTGGTATAAAATGTTATAGGCCAAAATAGGACTCAGTTTCGACGATCACCTCTTCATTCGACGAAAATTTCTTCCCAGCAAGCGTTCTTTTGATATCTTAGAACAGGGAAGAGTCGCTGGGGGTCAAATCTGGAGAATACGGTAGATAAGGAAGGAATTATAAGCCCAATTAGAACGAATATCGATTTTTGACACTGTACATTGTTTTGGTAAAGTAGCTTTCTTTTTCTTCAAATGCGACCGTTTTTCGGCGATTTCGCCTTTCGATCGGTCCAATAACGTTATGTAATAGTCGCTGTTGATGGTCCTTCCTTTTTCAAGGTAGTTAATGAAAATTATTCCATGCGCATCCCAAAATACAGACACCATAACCTTGCCAGCCGACTGTTGGGTTTCCCCACGCTTTGGAGCGGGTTCATCGGGTGCAGTCCACTCCGGATGACTGTCGATTGGATTGCGGAATGAAATGATGGAGCCATGTTTCATCTATTGTCACATATCGATGTCAGAACTCGTGTTAATTACGCTTGATCATCTTGAAACACTGCTCCGAATCATCAACTCGTCGTTGATTTTGGTCAAAAGTGAGCTCGCGCGGCACCCACCTTGCACAGGGCTTTCTCATACCCAAATATTCGTGAATGATGAATGTGGCACGTTCAGTTGATATCTTTAGAGTATCTGCTATTTTATTCAATTTCAATTTACGGTCATTAAAAATAATTTTGTGGATTTTTTTTATATTTTCCTCGGTAACAACCTCTTTTAGGCGTCCACTGAAGTCACCGTCTTCGGTGCTCATTTCACCACGTCTAAACTTAGCATACCAATCTTTGTTGGTTGATTTTTCTGTGGCGGTGTAGGGAAATTCGGCATCAAGCCAAGTTTTTGCTTCAACTGTATTTTTTCCCTTCAAAAAGCTATATTTTAAGAACACGCGAAATTTCTTTTTGACCATTTTTTTCCACAATAACAAAAGTTGTTTCACTCAAAATGCTATAATTCACAAACTAATGATCCGACAGCTGTCAAATTCATACACGCATCTTTTGAGGATTAGGGCTAACTAAAAAACAAATGGATTTAATTTTAGTAGCGCCATCTATGTGTCAGTCCAGAGACTTTTCAGTTGACCTGTTATATATCATCAAAATATGTGGGCTGATATTATTTTTGCTAATAATTTAACTCAAATAATCATAGATTAATGAACATTATAGTCAATTTTATAAAGAATTTTACATTAATATCGAATAGTAGTTATACAAGTTATTGCCAAAATTTGCCACTTTTTTACTATTTTAGCTTACTCTGGGTCACTATTATGAATCTGTATCAAGCCTGGGATCCGTATGACGTCATCATTCAGATTTGGGACTTGCACGAAAGGGACTTAGCAGCAATTGGGAGTATACTGCTTGTGCAAATGAGAGGATACACTATATTAGCTGTATGACACATTACACATACCCTCGTCTTTGGGTTTTCTCAAATTATTCAACCTATCCATTCAAAGTAAAAAATATCCACAAAAGAGTTTCCAATTTAAATATCATTTTAAACACGAAGAAAAACTACGTCATACGCCTAATACAAATATTTTAACGATATATGAACCTTCACTGTTCAGAAACTAAATACAATTTTGCTGAAAAACTATGGACACACGTTATGTTTCTAATAAAGAAACGACAATTTAATCACACCGATCCAGATAATCACGCCTAGTTTTTCGTCTTAAATAATTTAGAAACAGTTAAACCGGCACTCGTAATTGTAAACAGTCGAAGCTCGCACACCAGTAGGTCACAAATCGTTTTTCTACTTTTCATTTTGACGGCGCTGACGCTTACTAATGTGTTTTCGTATCATTAATCCCCAACCTCAAACACCTTTTAACAACGGCAGCAGCAGCTACGGCGGCCTCTTCGGAAAAGAACCTGCCGAAACGTCCCACCGCGGAATCATTATGTAAATTTTTTCAATTATCTATAATAATTAATTTTGGACTAATACTTGAGAGAGTATCCGGCGCAGATGGTTTAAAGAGGCCGCTTGTTGGCATGGAACTCTTGTAATAAGTGAAATGTAATACACGTTTTTCGGTTTGTACATTGTTGGGGTAAATTTCCAACTACTAATTAATTACTTTATTCTATGAGAATTACTTCCATAATATAAGAAAAGTGTTCATGTAATATAACAGAGTTGCTTCAAAAAATATGTAACTGAGTTAAGCCCTGAAGCAGACAAAGACTACTCGCTAAGGAAACAACTCGGACATTTAAAAGACCTATTATTAGAGTACCACCTAGATTAAAAATGATCGAAATGAATGGGTTCAACGAAACGATGAAAGAGCTTAATTGTTCATAGAACATTTAGCTAGTGTATTCCAACCAAATGATATGAAAATTACAATAGATACAAATCTTGCTTCTCAACACGGCGTACCCGCAAATGCTGCACTGGAAGTTGCCACAGAAATTGAGAACAAAGTCAATCCCAAAAAAGCTCCTTGAATTGGTGATAATACACTTGGGTTAATGAAAGAGCTGTCACGAAAAAAAAATCAGAACAATTGTAATATATATTCAAAAATATCATATTAGACAAATAACAAAACATAGTAGAACCAAAATAAAAGAACTATACTCGTTAGTCGGAAGATAATCTCAACTTAATCTAAAATCAAAGAGGTTGATCTATAATACCATTATAAAGCCAGTTTGGACCTATGGGTTGAAAATATGAGGTTGCACTAAAAATTCAAATCAACTAGTCATCCAATGAGGTCAAAATTAAATTCTTCGATAAATTACCAATGCCCATCGCTACGTGACCAACAAAGAACTGCACAATGACCTGGAAGTCAAATGGATTTGCGAAGTTATCCAAGATTTCGCCTTAAAACACCAAAGAAGGTTACTAAATCATACTAACGTGGAGATCGAAGCGAACGAAACTATACGAACTTATATAAAGTGTATACCTTTAGTATAAACTATAGCTATAAGTTATTATAATTTTATAATTGAAGAATAAATATTGATGTATTTTCTCGCACTCGTCTTGCTTGTGAATCAATCCAAGCACAAATGAAATGTAGTAATAAATAAATTTATAAATAAGATTGTACTAAGCATATCTAATAAAGATGTTATGAAAACAAAACATATTCAATGCCTGTTTGAGAATGAAACATGATCCGAAATGTGTTAAGGTTGCTCGAATAACTATATTTAAAAAACCTGACAAACAGGCAGGGCAAGATGGATCTTATAGGCCTACTTTGCTGCTACCTGTGATGTCAGAATGATTTGAGAAACTGCTGTTATAACGTATTAAACCATTTATAGAAATACCAGATATCTACTTTGGATTTCGAAATCATCTCTCAACAATTGACATTGAATTGACAATTGACAATTGAATTTCCAACCAATATAACATGGATTTTCATTTCCTACATCCCAACATGCGTATTGCATTATCTATCAGTATATTAGTATATTATTTTTATCTTTAACTGAATATTAAAATAAATTATGTAACTTTTTTTATATAAATTGTCATAAACAATTGCCAATTTTCATATATTTTGCTGCCATTTTCTTTAAAATTATCACAGAATAAAGAAAATTTGTATGATTATGAAGTATTTTGAATGATTATCAAAATATGTGATAATTACGTTGGCTGATATTATTTTTGCTGATAATTTAACTCAAATTGTCTAATGTAAGATGTAATTAATTTTAAAAAAACTTACCCTATGAGCAATACATAACACGTCAATTGAAAAGTCACCGGCCTGACACATAGATGGCGCTACTAGAATTAAATCCATACGTTTTTTAGTTAGCACCAGATAGCAGACACTCTAAAGTACTTTAACTGAACGTGTACATCATATTATTCACAAATATTTGGGTATGAGAAAGCTATGTGGGTGCCGCGCAACCTCACTTTTGACCAAAAACAACGACGGGTTGATGATTCGGAGTAGTGTTTGAAGATGATCAAGCGTAATAAACCCGAGTTTTTGCGTCGATATGTGACAATGGATAAAACATGGCTCCATCATTTCACTCCGAAATCCAATCGAAAGTCATCCGAGTGAACTGCACTCGATGAAAAGCATGAGAAAACGATACAGTCAGCTAACAAGGTTATGGCGTCTGTCTGGGATGCGCATGGAATAATTTTCATTGGCTACCTTGAAAAAGAACGAACTATCAACGGCTTCGAATTTCTTCCTCATCCACCGTACTCTCCAGATCTGGCCCCCAGCGACTATTTTCTGTTTTCGGATCACAAAAGAATACTCGCCGGGAAGAAATTCTCGTCGAATGAAGAGTTAATCGCCGAAACTGTGGCCTATTTTGAAGCAAAGGAAAAATCGTACTACAAAAATGGCATCGAAAAGTTGGAGGGTTGCTACAATCAGTGTATCACCCTTGGAGGGAGTTATGTTGAATTAAAAAAAAATTGCCAAAAAAATGTGTTTTACTATGGTAGGACTTTTCAATTGGCCTGTTAGATGTCGGGACGTTCTTGACAATACGACATAACCCAGATAATGAAATTGACAACAAGATCCATCCAGGTAGACCTGAAGAAATGCAGAAAATCCACGCTGACCATCCGTCAGCGAAAAACCGACAGGCCCACACAAAAATCCGATTTTATTCGAGCCGGATCGGAATTTTCGAGTTCCAACAACGGCGATTCGTGTAAATTACAATTTGTCGAAGATTGGACCCGGTGGCTGAAACCCATACGGGGTACCGCCACGGGGCGCCCCACCTGAACCACGGCCCCATCCCGTTCCTAACAATCAAAAACGGTCAGTCTAATGTGGCAGAAAATCATCAATTTTTTTCTCTCTTATTTGAGTGCCCGTTCGCGGAGAGTGACAGTCATTATCTTTGTTTTTAATTAAAAGTCTTACTCGAGTTAATGTCCACATTAACAATCGTTATATTATTTAAATTAGATGAAGTACCAGGTGTACCAGAAAGTTATTACCGCTTTTTTTCCGAAAGCCCCATAAGCTTTCTCATACCGAAATTTTCGTGAATGATATGATGTACACGTTCAGTTAATATCTTTAGAGTGTCTGCTGTTTCATTCAATTTCAATTTACGGTCATTCAAATAATTTTGTGGATTTTTTAAATATTTTCGTCGGTAACAACCTCTTTTGGGCGTCCACTGCGTTCACCGTCTTCGGTACTCATTGCACCACGTCTAAACTTAGCATACGAATCCTTGATGGTTGATTTTCCTGCGGCAGTGTCCGGAAACTCGGCATCAAGCCAAGTTTTTGCTTCAACTGTCTTATTTCCCTTCAATAAGCAATATTGTATCAACACGCGAAATTTCTTTATATCTATTTTTTTCACAATAACAAAAATTACTTCACTCAGAATGTTATAACTCACAAACTAATGATCCAATAGCTGTCAAATTTATACACTCATCATTTGAGGGTTAGAGCTAACTAAAAAAAATGTGGATTTAATTCCAGTAGTGCCATCTATGTGTCAGGCCGTAGACTTTTCAATTGACCTGCTATTCAAAATATTGACAATTGGATTCTATACATCTTGCGCATCTTTCAGGCAATTTATGGATGCCATCCCAAAAAAAACTCTTTTACCTTTGAGCAAAACCATTTATCGAGCCATTTCCTAACTTCTTCGAAATTGACAAAGTACTGTTCTACAAACCCGTGTCTCATTAGATATGCTGAGTACAATCTTAATTATACATTAATTTATTTCACTCAATGGATGCCCGATTCCTCAAGCAGAATCAGCAAAATACCTTGGAATCCATCTTGACGGTAGATTAAATTGGAAGCATCACGTTAAACAAAAAGCAAAACACATTAGAAAAAAATAAAACAACTATACTGGTTAGTCGGAAGATACTCTCAACTTGATCTAAAATCAAAGGGGTTGATCTATAATACAATTATAAAACCAATTTGGACCTATGTGGTGCAAATATGGGGTTGCACTAAAAATTCCAATCAGTTAGTCATACAGCGCTGTCAAAACAAGGTTCTTTGATTGATTACCAATGCCTATCGCTATGTAACCAATGAAGAACTGCACGATGACCTGGAAATCAAATGGATTTGCGAAGTTGTGCAGGATTTCGCCTTGAAACACGAAAGAAGATTACTAAATCATAATAACGTGGAAGCAATACAACTGCTGGACAGCGCGCAGTAGTTGCATTGCTTCCACGTTAGTATGATTTAGAAATCTTCTTTCGTACTTTGAGGCGAAATCTTGGATAACTTCGTAAATCCATTTGATTTCCAGGTCATCGCGCGTTAAGTAGAAATAGGCATTGGTAATTAATCGAATAATTTTGCTTTGGCAACGTTGGGTGACTAGTTGATTTGAATTTTTAGTGCAACCCTATATTTGCCCCCCTGGGTCCAAATTTGCTTTATGACTGACTGATATATCAATCTCTTTGATTTTATGTCAAGTTGAAAGTATCTTCCGACTAACCAGTATAGTTGCTTTATTTTGGTTCTAATGCGTTCTGCTTTTTGTCTAACATGATGTTTGTCTAATTGATGCGAACAATTGATAGTCGGACGGGGGCAAGGTCTGAAGAGTACGGCGGAAGCGATAGTATTTCCCACCCAGATGCTTTCAATACACGGTTCAATTTGATCATTTGATGTCGGTAGCGATTACTATTAACTATTTCACCAAATTTCAACAGTTGGTCCCACCAAATACAGAGCATTGTCTTGAAACCAATTCGATTTTGTCTTGGAGTCGATCGGCCGGCTTCGCCATATAATAACCATGACTTTTGCATCTAGGGTTTTTAAAATAAATCCACTTGTGATCACCCGTGACAATCCGATGAAAGAATGACTTCCAATCAAACTTTTGAAGTAGAATTTCACAAACGATTTTCGATTTTTCATTTGCCCAGCATTCAGTTGATTCCCTCCTTCACAGCTTTTGGATTTTCACCATTGCTCGTAATCGGTCGCTAATCGTTTACTGTGCCACATTTAATGCTTCTGTCAATTGTTTTTGCGTTTGGATTGGGTTTTCATCTAATAACTCATACAGTTTTGCAACTATTTCAAACCCGGTCTACCAGAACTTCTTGCACATCGAAATCATTAATTATGAATTTTCGAAACCACGCATCAAACGTTTTTAAAGTTAGAATACTCTCGACGTAAGTTTCTACCAGCAAAGTATAACAAGTATGAAATAAGAAAAATTATACGTGCCGCAAAACCACGTTTTCAGGCACGAATCTTGACATTTTCAAGGAGTTATAAACCTATGACGTTGTTACTTTCGCAAAATATAACATGTACATCTTTAAAGCTTGATGTCAGTAGAATAAGATGGCATATGTTTCAAATCACGACATTAACATTGAAAGATATTCTTAACATTTGACTTCGATATTTCAGGAAAAGTAGAAAAGAAGCAAATCTTATCTAGCCAAAAACCTCGAAGGTGAACTGGAAACGAACGATACAATAACGGAAGATAATTATCAATTGGAATCTAATCCAAAAATGCGAAAAAATAATTTTGACCTGTTCCAGCTGTCGTATTCACCACATAACACAAGGAATAGACAAAATCATATGAATACCACGTAATATAGTACATTTTCACTCATATTGGTAATATTGTTTTCGTGTAAATAATACGAGGCATATATATTGCTTAGTTGATAACCTGGAATGATGGAAGAATATGGTATGGTCCAATGAATCATCATCGTTTATATTGTTTTCTACTAACGGGCGAATTTATGTATGGAAAACTAAAATAAACTTTCGATCCGGAGCTACTCTAGCAACCATATAATATTCCATTACCAACAGAATCCCAGACCTCAACTTGATTGAACCGTTATGGAGAGTTTTAGAAAATTTCAATATCCAGCACCATTGAAGCAATTGGAACATGTTTTGGTACAAGAATGGAACTATGAATCCATTCAGCGAAGAATTACAGTTGTTTTAAAAGCAAATAGTAACTGAATATATTATTAATAAATAAATATTGTGTATATTATGTTAGAGCTTCATATTATTCTATCCATCCCTTACACTTTTTTCGAGTTAAATTTGCTTTGGTCTATTGAACAGGATCATCAGCATTTATTTTTTAGTAAAAAAGCTTTGCATTCTCAAAGAAGAAGTCTTATAACAAGTCAATTGAAAAGTTCCCTACCTGACACATAGATGGCGCAACTAGAATTAAATCCATATGTTTTTTAGTTAGCCCTAACCCTCAAAAGATTCGTGTATGAATTTGATAGTTGTCGGATCATTAGTTTGTGAATTATAGCATTCTGAGTGAAGCAACTTTTGTTATTGTGAAAAATAATGGATAAAAAGGAATTTCTCGTGTTGATAAAATATTTCTTTTTGAAGGGAAAAAATACAGTAGAAGCAAAAACTTGCCTTGATGTCGATTTTCCCGATACTGTCCCGACAAACGATGACGATGAACGCAGTGGACGCCCAAAAGATGTTGTTACCGACGAAAACATGTATAAAATCGACAAAATGATTTTGAATAACCGTAAATTGAAATTGAATGAAATAGCAGACACTCTAGAGATATCAACTGAACGTCTACATCAAATCATTCACGAATATTTGGGTATGAGAAAGCTCTGTGCAAAGCGGGTGCCGCGCGAGCTCACTTTTGACCAAAAACAAAGACGAGTTGATGATTCGGAGCAGTGTTTGAAGATGATCAAGCGTAATACCAAAGTTTTTACATCGATATGTGACAATGGATGAAACATGGTTCCACATTTCAGTACAAAGTCCAATCGACAGTCATCCGAGTAGACTGCACACGATGAACCCGCTCCAAATTATGGTAAAATGCAACAGTCGAATACTGTTGATTAACTACCTTGAAAAATGAAGGACCATCAACAGCGACTATTATAGCGTTATTTGACCGTTTGAAGGACGAAATCGCCGAAAAACGGTGGCATTTGAAGAAAAAGGAAGTGGTGTTTCCCCAAGATAATACACCGTGTCATAAGTCAGTGAAAATGATGTCAAAAATCAATGAATTAGGCTTCGAATTTCTTCCTCACCTACCGTATTCTCCAAATCTGGCCACCAGCGACTATTTCCTGTTCTCATATCTCAAAAGAATGCTCGCTGGGAAGAAATTTTGGTCGAATGAAGGGGTGATCGCCGAAACTGAAGACAAATCGTACTACAAAAATGGTATCGAAGAGTTGGAGGTACGCTATAATCAGTGTATGACCCTTGAGGAAGTTATGTTGAATAAAAAAATAATTTTGCCAAAAAAATGTGTTTTACTATGGTAGGCCGGGGACTTTTCAATTTACTTATTATACGTATATTTCCATTAATATCTAGAGTTGAGAATTTTCTGTCTTGCGATTAAATGAAAGTATCAGACACAAAATCAAAAAAAACTAAAACAGATACCAAATTATTAACTAATTTCATCAACACCATCCTCGACAATTATGTAGAAGGCATCGGGAAGTGATTTGGATTACAATTCCGTTGATATTCCTACGATTTCTATTAATCTATCGTCGGCAAAGCCTCGAAACCGAACAGCAGTACCGCATGCAATATATAGCGAGTACTTGCACACTCCCGTGCCATAAGCTGACATTGCGATATCATTGGCCGACACGATATGGGCGTGTTGCGGGTAGCACCTATTGGTTCAGTGTTGACAATCAGCGCCTGCTAGTTTTCTCGTACCATAGGCGTTATCGCTACGTATAGTGTAATACAGTTCACAAAAAAAAACATACTATACCTAAAAAAGATTCACATAATTGATGATTTTAAAACGCAACGTAACTAGTATTAAAAAAACATTGCTTCGAAACAGTCAACCTAGTAGTTTTTCCTGTTAGATGAAGACAGTACCCTCATTGTCTGTATTCAGTGAATCAGATATATTGCACCAGTCTGATGAAGACATCTATAAAGTCATTGAGTTTGATCACGTCAGAGATACCAGTCACGAACGCTATTTATTGGTTTGCGTTTGCTGGTTATTATTGATGAGCTATGGCTTTTAAAAGTTAGGTTTTGTTTTTCAACTAATTCTAGTAGGCTATTGGCGTTATATATTTATCTGCCAAATATTGTTGAATAACAAAAAAGTTTTTATGAATTTTATTATTATCTTAAATTATTAAATTATTATGATGATAAAGTTACTATTACTAGAATGGAACAAAGAACGTGCACTATTAAAATATAAGCAAATAATACAAGAATTGTGAAAAAATAGTTACTTTAAGTATCAAAATTTAGCTAAAGGTACGGGTTATGTTCAAGATACAAGACCGTAAAACGTTAGATGTAGAAAACTAACATGCCTTCGAATGATTCAATAAATACGAATAAAGCCAGAGCATATAAGAAGTTGAGATAACACGTGGGATAGAGTAAAGTATAATTTCTATAAATAAAATAATTGGAATCGAATAAATCGATGGTGATGGACAAATTTTAATGGTTTATGAGCTTGAAATACACCAAAAGATACACAAACAGGTGAATTGAAAAGGCCCCACCCTGACACATATATGGTGCTACTAGAACTAAATCCATACGTTCTTAGTTAGCCCTAACCCTCAAAAGATGCGTGTATGAACTTGACAACTGTCGGATCATTAGTTTGTAAATTATGGGATTTTGAGTGAAGCAACTTTTCTTATTGTGAAGAAAATTGATAAAAAGGAATTTTGCGTGTTGGTAAAATATTGATTTCTTAAAGGAAAAATATAGTTGAAGCAAAAACTTGGCTTGATCAACGAAAAGTCAACCATGAAGGATTGGTATGCTAACTTTAGGCATGGTGAAATGAGCACCGAAGGTGATGGACGCAGTGGACGCCCAAAAAATGTTGTTATCGACGAAAACATTTTAAAAAATCTATAAAATGATTTTGAATGACCGTAAAATGAAATTGAATGAAATAGTAGACACTCTAAAGATATCACCTGAACATGTACATCGTATCATTCACGAATATTTGGGTATGAGAAAGCTCTGTGTAAAGTGGATGCTAGACGAGCTCACTTTTAACCAAAAACAGCGACGAATTGATGATTCGGAGCAGTGTTTGGAGATAATCAAGCGTAATAAACCCGAGTTTTTGCGTCGATATGTGACAATGGATGAAACATGGCGTTATTAGACCCTTTGAAGGACGAAATCGCCGAAAAACGGTCGCATTTGAAAAAAAAGGAAGTGGTGCAAGACAATACACCGTGTCACAAGTTAGTGAAAATGATATGATAGCAAAAATCAATGAAATGGGTTTCGAATTTCTTCCTCACCTACCGTATTCTCCAGATCTGGCCACCAGCGACTATTTCCTGTTCTCAGATCTCAAAAGAATGCTCGCCGGGAAGAAATTTTCGTCGAATGAAGAGGTGATCGCCGAAACTGAGGCCTATTTTGAAGCAAAGGACAAATTGTACTACAAAAATGGTATCGAAAAGTTGGAGGGTCGCTATAATCAGTGAATCACACTTGCCAAAAAAAATTTGTTTTACTATAGTAGGCCAGGGACTTTTCAATTGACCTGTTAATCTTAAAGGTTTTACAAAACATTGTATTACTGTATATTAAATTACTCACACTTCAGGCTTCAATATGTGTACTATATGTATAATATGTTTTCAGTATATGTAATTTCGTTGAAGTGTGAGCAAAGCATTTTTTCAGTGCGCTGAAAATGTCTGAGTTTGTACCGAATAAATGGTATTTGGGGGAAGTTTTACATTTTTTCAACAATTTTAATTAAAAAAAAAACGATTGAATGTCAGCGAATGCTGTCTGAAGCTTATGGTAACCATGCACCATCGATTTCAAAATCTGAATACTGGTTTCGACGTCTTAAAAGTGGTATAAAAGAAACAAAAATTTGAAGAGAACGATTTGAAGGCTATACCCGGTGAAATCATTAACGGAGATCGCTATCAACTCTAATTTATGCATTTAAGTCAGACAACAATGTTATTCTTCAGCATGAGAACACTCGACGACATGTTACAAAACCGGTGAAAACATATATGTGTAGACGTTAAAATGGGAAGTGCTAACCCACCCGCCATATTCTTCAGACCTTGCTCCCCCTGATTACTATTTATTCCGACATATGAGTCGTTCTGTTCTATTTGACCACCGTTTCACTTCCGAGTCGTCATTTCAAAATTCATCGATTCCAGAATATCCTTAAACGATACATCGTTCTTTCGAAATAAAATCCGTAAATTACTTGAAAGATAGAGAAGAGTGGAGGCTATGAGTAATACTTTCACAATAAGCTCTTTTAAAATTAATTTGTTCGACTAATAAATAAAACAAATATATATCAATATATTTTCTGTTGATAATTTTTCATAAAATAGATAATTCATCAAATAAATCTTCTATTATTTTAACTTACTCAAAGTCAATTAATTTTCGTTCCAACATTAAGAAAAACTTCATCTTTCTCAGATTTTCTTCTTGAGTTTTAGTCCGATACCATCAAGCTTTCAGGAACAATCTCAGTAGCAAGCAAGTAGTAGCAGGAGATTAATCTGTTTAGTCATTAGAAAGAAAGTGTACATTTCAAAGAACGCTCTTCCTCTACTCTCAGTGGTATGTTCATGGAATATTCGGTGTATCTAGAAATAATCTGAAGGTACAGTGTCTGGTGAATATGCCTAGTGAACTATTATTTCTTTAAATGAAAATTTTAACACATCTTTTTTTCTCATCTTTCGACCGAAATTGCTTTCATTCTCTTTCAATCGTGTTCACCAGGTGCCTTGTTGCCTTTTAGTATTTTAGTTTGTGTGACAATTCCTTCTTCATTTGGTGCCTGCTTGTGAATCTGGGTTTTTTTTGAGGGATTTTGGGGATAGAAATCTTTCCTTGTGCTCCAGGCTCAAGCACCAATTAAGAAGATTCTTGAAATATTTAGCAAGCTTTTTGCATATATATTCAATAATTCTTTATATGATACTATCCGGCCAACTGTTACTTAAACTATCGGAATGGTAAACGAGTGAGACGGAGGCGTCTATTTTCTAACAGAAAAGAACTCTCAGTGTCCATAGAGTAATAGAGATGTAACGTAACAGGGGACTCTACCGCACAGCTTAGCTTTGCCCAACATTCAGAGGGCGCCATAACTCGCAATTCCAGTAATTTTATTGGTCAATTAAAATCTCCATTACAGGCACATAGCCTTGACCTCAAGTTTGATTGATCAATGTTAAATTTCATCAATAACAATTTCTTTTATGAAATAAATTTATTAAATAAATAAATAGATATAAATATAATCTGTAAAAATAAATAAATAAATATATATGTGATAAATTTATCTATTGAATATAAATATAATATAAAAATAAATACATTATTTATAAAATTATTAATTAAAATTATTTATAATTTATTAATATATAAAATTATCTCCTCTGTCCTTTTCCTTTTTCATATTTGTTTAGTGCCATCAATTTAATAGGATCTATCAGAGCTCTATCTATTTGTTTTCTTATACTGAAAGCAAACTTTGGGCAAACCCCCTGTAAAAATTCTGTTAACCTGTTTTACTCAAAAGTATACAGCGCACCTTGTTATTACTTTTAATATTCTATCTGAAAGATCATTATGGAATGTACAATTGAAGGGTTTTAAATTTACTTTTTCTCAAACATTTGACAAACATTTTGTTATATGATTGACGTGGCACAATCGCTGGATAATGTAAAAGAGATAACTCAAGGACCTACTGACAGAATAATAAAACAATTTTGTTGGAGTCTGGGATATGAAATATTGACTTGCATCTATAAAGTCAATCTACTGATTTATTCATAATTGTATGTAACCAAAAAATCACAACTCATTTTTTTTAAATTTTACTAAATAACCTGAGATGTACACTACGGTACAACAAAAACTTTGCTCTTATAACAACATTTGAAACTGATATTATAGAGTCAAGTAATTAACGGTAAGAATGAACAGAAAGGGGGGTACTGGCTGAATTAATACAAACTTTACCATTACCTTCTGGAGTTTGTTCACATGTCGATGACACTTGCTTCGAACGCCCTGGTTGTGGGTCTGGAACGATTTAAACAGGCACTACAGATATAGTAATGCATTTTATAAATTAATGGCAACTATTATGAACACAAATGTGAGTAACTTCTCCAATTTACCTTCCATATCATTTTGATTGTGATCCACCTCCGCTTGTACATATTCTGAGCTAGTGGTATTATTTGCGCCATGACTAAATTAACGGTCATAAATCCGTTCCATATTTAACCCAACCAGTTAAGGATTTTTGGAAAACGATGATACATTTCGTCACTATCTATGCATCCGGGCACACAACACTTCCTAGAACGAACATTTCAACTACCGACTTGTATATACTAATAAAATAAAATACTAATTTAATCTATAAACGTTATAATAATGCAAGGCACATTAAAAATGGCGTACAAAATAAATAAACAAACCATAAAACGAAATGAACCAATCAGATCCCGTCGCGACTCTTAGCATAGCGATTAAACCAAGTAATATATGAAAAGCTAGCGACATCTACTTGTTGGACGTCGCCAAACATTTCCCAAAAATTTCCTATAAAGTTAAATCTCTATATCTCTATGTCAGTGTCTTTGTATCGCCATTCGATAAGTCGCCTCATCTTTTGTTGAATAAAGTAATTTTTAAGTAAAAAGTTTTTTTGTTGTTTAATGGCCTTTCACAAAATATAACTTATTATAACTAATTAAAATTATTAAAATATGACTTATTTTATATACATTATTATATGTTAATTTACAAGGAAAAAAAATCACGGTATATTTTCGTGAGCACAGCCGGGCATACACAATTAAATTCCACGTTACCCAACTCAACTGTTTACCGGGCCGCCTATTTGACAAGTGGACCAGTTCACGGCTGCCAAATTCATCATTTCGTTTCTCTTAATTAGCGTTTCGTAACGTTCGACTATCGAACAACTCGTAACGTACGCGGGACCTAATACAATAAATTTATACGAAACTATTTCTTAAGAGTAATGGATCCGAGATTGTGCTAGATCATCCTTATTATATTAAATGAATAGGAGTCTGTATAGTGTAATTAGCTGAATAAATTCGATTATTCGACATAGAAAGGCAATTAAAGTTTTTTTTTCGATCACCGCGTCGACCAATTCCTTTCTGATCGTTGGCTTCATTGTTCTGGTCTGGTTTTCGGTCGCGTTCTGGATTACTGAGCTCCGGCCTCTAGCGAAACCGCTTTTGTTTCACCGGTTCGAGTCGTGTCGCCTTCGATTTAACTTGAACGATATTTTATTGGGTACTTTCAACGCACTACGCTTTTTGATATTCGATTCCTTGTTAGAAATCGGTAAGAATCATATCAAAATGTATCGGTATTCGTCTGTACGTCTGTTTTTTTTCTGCTACACTGTTAATGAAGCTATTATTTGTATTATTTATTTTCCCCTTTCAATCGTTAAATTTATTAATAGTGAATGATTTCATAGAAAATTAGTTATCCATTGTTTTCTAGAGTAATAAAAATCGAATTGGATTATTATATTTTTAAAATTAAATATTCTTTTTATATTTACTCATACTTATGTCTTTAGTCACTACTAATGAATTCCACTCAGCAAGTCAACTTTTCCCATGCATCATCAAGTCCGAATTAGTTATGTTATCGTAGAATATATTAGTAGCAACGGCGGTGCACTGGAAACATTCGTTGGAACATTTGGTTGATATTAAAAATGTTCCAAAATATCCATAAGGGCCATTACCAGTCTGTTCGTTGGCTTCAGTGTTCTGGTCTGTTTTTCAGTCAACTTTTCCCAATTAACAAATTATCATCGGCTGTGCATTGGACGCATTCGTTGGAACATTTGGTTGATATGAAAAATGTTAAGAAGGTTGAAAAGATAAAAGGCACGAAAATATAGAAATCTGTTATTTTATGTACAGCAATATAAAAACATCGCATTTTTTCTTTTATTTATTTTTTTTTGTTCACAATTTCCTAGCGTATATTGTTATATAGCTTCATCCAAAATAAACATAAAGAAGATAAAAGGCATGAAAATAGAGAAATCTGTTATTTTATATAGAGAAATATAAAAACATCGCATTTTTTCTTTTATTTATTTTTTTTGTTCACAATTTCCTAGCGTATATTGTTATATAGCTTCGTTATATAGCAAAATAAACAGTAGATGAATATAAAAAATAAGAATGTTTAAAAAACCATGAATCCTGAGCGTACGCGATTTCGTGATATTGATGTATTTTTCCCAGATCAGAAAACTCCAGGTGTACGAACGGGCCATCCGATAACGACGTGAAAACCAGACCTAATACAGCCCCCCTCACCACTCCTTTCCCGCCGCACCGACAATTAAAACTCGAATTCCAACAATAAAACAAAATCGAAGCAATTAATTGTCGGTTTCCGAGAAAAAATACATTGGTCGAACATCCGTATATACAAGAGCCTGGGTGCTTGGGCCGATCTTTCTCCTTTATTTTTACATTGTTAAGAGTTGCTTAGTATGTCCCCTTCATCCATTCCCTCTTTACTGCTTTTCGTTATTTAATTAACTGGCCACGACAGGTCCGGTCTGGAAACTTTTTTTAAATTGTTACTGTCTAAAACTAGGATTGATATATATATATATATATACATATATATATATATATATATATATATATATATATATATATATATATATATATATATATATATATAGTAAAGAGAACCATTTAAAAATATTATATGATGTTAGCTTTGCTGTTTATATATATAAAGCATGATGTTTTGGTAATATTTTCAATATAAGTTCAGATATATAATATAAAATTAATTGAAATAATATATATTTATAGGCGCTTTTCTTCGCCGGTAAAAGAACAGAAAGAATATTAAAGGAAGGTAAATTAAAACAAAACAAATGTGTCTGATTGTCATAACTTCAGGTCGCAAAAATTGGTAGAGGCAAATCTGTGTAAAAAAATGCACCAAAAACTCCATGATGACAAACTTAACATTGAATGTTCTTTAAATATTTGTGTCTTCAGTCATTAATGAGTTTAAGTCAGCAGGCCAACTTTTCCTAGTCATCATCAAGCCTAATATAATCATAAATTGGTTATTAATTATGTTTCTCATATAATAGAGTAAAGAGAACCATTTAAAAATATTATATGATGTTAGCTTTGCTGTTTATATATATAAAGCATGATGTTTTGGTAATATTTTCAATATAAGTTCAGATATATAACATAAAATTAATTGAAATAATATATATTTATAGGCACTTTTTTTCGCCGGTAAAAGAACAGAAAGAATATTAAAGAAAGGTAAATTAAAACAAAACAAATGTGTCTGATTGTCATAACTTCAGGTCGCAAAAATTGGTAGAGGCAAATCTGTGTAAAAAAATGCACTAAAAACTCCATGATGACAAACTTAACGTTGAATGTTCTTTAAATATTTGTGTCTTCAGTCATTAATGAGTTTAAGTCAGCAGGCCAACTTTTCCTAGTCATCATCAAGCCTAATATAATCATAAATTGGTTATTAATTATGTT
Source organism: Rhynchophorus ferrugineus (assembly GCF_030347505.1). Classification (NCBI taxonomy): domain Eukaryota; kingdom Metazoa; phylum Arthropoda; class Insecta; order Coleoptera; family Curculionidae; genus Rhynchophorus; species Rhynchophorus ferrugineus. Next base: position 10,456,503 of record NW_027472586.1, on the reverse strand, counting down.
TCTCATATAATAGAGTAAAGAGAACCATTTAAAAATATTATATGATGTTAGCTTTGCTGTTTATATATATAAAGCATGATGTTTTGGTAATATTTTCAATATAAGTTCAGGTATATAACATAAAATTAATTGAAATAATATATATTTATAGGCACTTTTTTTCGCCGGTAAAAGAACAGAAAGAATATTAAAGAAAGGTAAATTAAACAAAACGAATGTGTCTGATTATCATAACTTCAGGTCGCAAAAATTGGTAGAGGCAAATCTGTGTAAAAAAATGCACTAAAAACTCCATGATGACAAACTTAACATTGAATGTACTTTAAATATTTGTGTCTTCAGTCATTAATGAGTTTAAGTCAGCAGGCCAACTTTTCCTAGTCATCATCAAGCCTAATATAATCATAAATTGGTTATTAATTATGTTTCTCATATAATAGAGTAAAGAGAACCATTTAAAAATATTATATGATATTAGCTTTGCTGTTTATATATATAAAGCATGATGTTTTGGTAATATTTTCAATATAAGTTCAGGTATATAACATAAAATTAATTGAAATAATATATATTTATAGGCACTTTTTTTCGCCGGTAAAAGAACAGAAAGAATATTAAAGAAAGGTAAATTAAAACAAAACAAATGTGTCTGATTGTCATAACTTCAGGTCGCAAAAATTGGTAGAGGCAAATCAGTGTAAAAAAATGCACTAAAAACTCCATGATGACAAACTTAACATTGAATGTTCTTTAAATATTTGTGTCTTCAGTCATTAATGAGTTTAAGTCAGCAGGCCAACTTTTCCTAATCATCATCAAGCCTAATATAATCATAAATTGGTTATTAATTATGTTTCTCATATAATAGAGTAAAGAGAACCATTTAAAAATATTATATGATGTTAGCTTTGCTGTTTATATATATAAAGCATGATGTTTTGGTAATATTTTCAATATAAGTTCAGATATATAACATAAAATTAATTGAAATAATATATATTTATAGGGACTTTTTTTCGCCGGTAAAAGAACAGAAAGAATATTAAAGAAAGGTAAATTAAAACAAAACAAATGTGTCTGATTGTCATAACTTCAGGTCGCAAAAATTGGTAGGGGCAAATCTGTGTAAAAAAATGCACTAAAAACTCCATGATGACAAACTTAACACTGAATGTTCTCTAAATATTTATGTCTTCAGTTATTAATGAGTTTAAGTCAGCAGGCCAACTTTTCCTAGTCATCATCAAGCCTAATATAATCATAAATTGGTTATATTAACATAGGGCGATTCATTCGTTGGAACATTTGGTTGATGTTAAAAATGTTTCTATAACTATACAAAAAAATCGTATCAAATCCCTCTCTGGCCCAGCCGCACTCCTCTAAACTACCAATCCCCATACCATCCCGCTCAAGTCACACATGTTCGGCCTTATCGAGTGGTAGATCGTGGTGACCGGTCATCGATAGGCAACCACCTTTATTTCTGTTCTCCCTCGCTCTCCGTGGAAGGCTTATTTAACTTAAATTAATCACCGGGAACATTAATCAACAGGTCATGGAGAACCATTAATATTAATTAGGACTGTTCGGTAAACGTAAATTAAGAAATTTTTCTGAAAGGGTTCTGCAGGGCTCCGAGTGGTCTCGTTAATTGGATTGGATTTGAACGGTAGGTGAGGATAGTCGTCCGGTTCGGGCGCATTGTTCGAATTTTTCCTTATATTCACTAACGATGAGGTTTATGTAATTTATTTCTATTCTATTTGTTAAAGTTTAATTTATATATTTGGAATAGCTTCAGAAACCAAAGTCTACTATTTAAATATTCTAGTCATGATTTACTATCTAAAATTATTAAGAAATGTGCATCTTTATTATTTCGAATCCTAAAAAAAACGGATTCTTTGGATGATTTTCAATTCAATAGGGCATGCGGTTTGCCAAAAGCTTATTATATCTATTCAAAACGTGACTTATTAGTTAACTTCTGGGAAAACCAGCAATAGTTGTTTCTAAATTGACAGATATTTTCAGAAACTCTTTGTAGGTTTTTTATTCAATGAGTATGAAGTAAAATGACTCTATTTTGTCTCGTTTTAGAAGCAGTTCACAAAGGAATACTTTTTACCTTATATTATTAGTGTCCAGTCTAATTTAAATAGTTAAATGAAGATTCAGTTTCTATCTGCCTCGATATTTTTATAAACTTTTTTCGACCAGAACGAGGTTCACCCCTTAACATCGAAAGTTTCGGAATAAAAAACACTAAGCCTATTCTAACGATAGGATGAAGCACTCATCGCCATCAACACCAAAAACTTTTCGATTATCCTACTCTGCAATCCCCCATTGGAAGAAAAAGTGTAAAATATGGCAAAAACGATCTTCAGAAATATCCATTGTTACAGTGCAGTATAAACTACCTTTACATCTAAAATAAACTATGAACTTTTACGTTTCAGACGCCCTATAGAATGGCATCATTGAATAGGTATTACTAGTGATATATCGAATTTAAGTCATCAGTTAGGAAAAAACAAAATTTATTTTCCCAACCTTATATGTCTAATAATTGTTTGCTTTTCATCCAACACTACAAATATTTTTTCGATATTCCGAACCCCCCCACTATTAATTGTTCTCGTGGTCAGTATGTCATTGTTTTCCAAACATAATTTATCAGTATTCTAAAAAACATCAATATATAACATTTATGCAGTATCCAGAGTACTATTACACTTTCAATCCATAGGCTTTTTCTGTAATTTTCGGTATTTTCTGCTCCTTAATATCAAAATGTGCTCAGACTCAGAAAACAAAATCGATCAAACTCATCATATTTTTATATCTAGTGCAATACCGTACCTATACCAAAACGAATAGTACTAGTTTTAATTTTCAAACGAATTAACAAGAAGATTTCGTATAAATGCCAGTGTACTGAAGATAAAACGAGAAAAGAAAAAGTATTGAATTATATCCACTAAATTCTTTAAATAATTTCCATCATTTTCTACAAATTATGAATATGAATATATAATGTATTATAAATACATTATATTTCGTACCTGATTATAATAACATATAACGCCGTTTTGGTTAGCGCAGTTGTAAAGACGACAGGACGGTCCTCCTACTGTTGCGATAGTCATGGGTTCGAATTTTGCTGGGGTATGATCATAAATTTATTTTTGTGATTGTTTAATATTTATGATTCTTCTAGATGTGATATTGTCCTAGAAGAGTGCAAAATCCGACAAGGAAAGTGATCCCAGTCACGCCAGTAACTAGACTGAATAAGACCAGATGTCTTCTGGAGTTGGTCACTCGCCAGTTGGTAGTTAATGCCGAGGACCGTGGTTCGGAGCCCAGGTTAAACTGTAGGTCCAGTCAAAATAAACCCCCGTTGGTAAAAAGGAGACTTTAAAATATAAAAAATTAAAATAAAAAATATATAACAGATTTTATAGTAAATTGTACTTACTAAAACATATGATAAACACAAAACATTTTAAAAAGAAAACAGAATATATATATATATATATATATATATATATATATATATATATATATATATATATATATATATATATATATATATATATATATATATATATATCAATGCCAGTCAGCATGGCACCGAACCCGACAATTCGACAAGGTACTTCGTTAGTGAAAACGTCTAATAAACTAGTTGGAACCATCGAAAACAGGCTTCTTAATTTTTTTCGACTCCCCAGACTTCATATTCCTCGGCAGCCTGCCTCCATTCTTCGTCGTCGTGTTGTTTACGAATCCAAGGAATTCCGAACGCCCTATTTGGTTAATGATATGTATAAAACGATAAATTCAGCCCTGTTCGGTTTTTAAAACCCACTAAATTCTTCTAAAATCCGTGAGATCTTCACATTCACCAGTTGGACGGTTTTTTTATTGGTTCTTATTTCGATTGGTCGGTGAAGTTTTATTGCTCTATACTGATCGATGATCTCGGTTACTATAAACTAATATGGTCACGATATTAATGGTATATAAATATATATATATATATATATATATATATATATATATATATATATATATATATACACATATATATCAATAAAAATATTTGCATCAATATTCTACCAAGAAAATAGCCAATACGCCAAAGAAAATTCTCCTTCTTCTTCGTCTTCTTTTGTTCTTTTGCTATGAAACAGTGACTGATGACAATGAACTCACGTCATCCAAATGTATAATGTACGTAGTGTTTATAATTTCGTTTTAATATCAGATAACATTTTCCTTCTCATTTCATTCTACTTAAAAAGAGACACAATGCTGTCTGATGCGTTCGAACATGTAACCAAATCTACATATAAAATTCGTCTAGTTGTCAGACATCTGCAAAATTCTTCAAAGCATGCTGCGATTTTATTGGAAATATTTTTATGCTGCAGATCCGATAAATATTAATATGAACACTGTGTAAAATGCCTCAAAAAAAGAAAAAGAATATAATTTTGTACTCACCGAAAAGAAAGCGTCTACATACCTTAAATTAAACTTATTTAATTTATAAAATCATTGAGTAGATTTTTCAACATAAGCATAATTTGTTTAAAGTGTCTTACTGTCTTGCTCTGTGTAAAGTATTAACAGAAAAATTAAGGATATACAGCTCTTTGAGAGATATGTCATCCCTTCATACATTGCTAATACATAATAGTACATAATGAAACATCCAGGCATTGTTTTTACAAAGATATTTTAAAATAGAATGTTATGCCATCCTAGGAAAAATGCTCATTGAAAAGATTAAACAAAAGTTGATGGAAAATTGTTTTATTTTATGTTTCATAATATTTTTAATTAATTCTTTGCACATATATTGTTCTTCATTCCAACAAGTGGATCGACAAAGGCTATAATTAAGGAATGGCTTGCAAAGCATAGATTAAGTTTTGAAAATACCATGTTAAAGAGTCAAGTATAAGTATTAATAAGAGTAGTAAGTATAAGTGTAGTAGGTATTTCAGATTGTAACTTGGTAAATATAAATGAAGTTTAGTTGTGTTTGATGTAACTAACTGTTTAGAAATAGACAAAATAACTTTGAATATATATATATATATATATATATATATATATATATATATATATATATATATATATATATATATATATATATAGTCTATTCAAAGTTATTTTATACGTACGTCATCTAAATTTGTGACGTCAAAATGTTACTGCATCAACTCTGAGTTTTGGTTCAGTTTTGTTTTGGCATACAACAAAATTGTATTCTAAAATAAAATAATTGAACAAAAATGTTATCAAATATAACTTATTTTAACATTATAGTACATCTAAAAACTACATTTAATTATACAGCCACAATAGTTTATAGGTTAGATTTATAACCTCTTATCACTATTGCTTTCAAGAATTTTGCATGCGTCTGACAACCTGACGATTTTGACAGGCACATTCGTTTACATGTTCGAACTTATCAGACAGTATTGTGTCTCTTTATAATTAGAATAAAACGAGTAGGAAAATATTGTCTGATTCTACGAAAATATTGTACGAATTTACAAATTGCGACAGGCAATATATTAAACATCTTGATGACATAAGTACAAAAATCTTGGAATAGACTATAGTAGATCAAATGGCTGAACAATATGACCACGGACTGTAAAGTCTTCCTCCCTCCCTCCCTTCCTTCTAAAGAAAAATGTACACAGTAACAGAAGAAATTATGGAGAAATACATAGATATCAGAATACCTTAACAAGGAAACCGAACAAAAAAGGAAATAGGAACGCAACATAAAAAAGTAAATATGTTCTCCATTGAAAATAAAACTTACTTGGATATAAATTTGTTAATTAAGTAAATTAAGCCTTCAGGATATACAGGTAGTTTGGAAAAGGCTCTGAATAACATAATTATACTAAATGGAAAATTGTTAAAGCTTCATAGGAAGAAGATGATGAATTACTGGCAAAAACTCTAGACAGCAAACGACAACGTATGGCTGATTTCAGTAATTTTAATGATTTATGACTGTATATCAATGTTATAATTATATAGAATTGTTATAGGATGTCGCGAAGAATTACTACAATAGACAGGCAGATCGAGAAAGATATACAAGCAAAACTTTATACAGTTAAATTATTGATTTTAATAGTAGCTCAGAAAGTGACAGTAACTGAATGAAACTTTCTGACAATGCCAAGACAGGAGATGGGAGTGAAAATAACTAAAGGTGAGTATATAATTAATATAGGAAAACTGTAGAAAATGGTATTGTAGAGTGTGAAAGATTTATATATAATTTTCCAGAATATACATGAGGATTTGGTTAAAATGTATCAGGCGAGAATGAATACTAACTTTTCTGTAGATATGAAAAACGCATTAGGGAGAATGCAGTGATTGAATCTAATTTTATCAAGAAAAATGTACACAGTAACAGAAGAAATTATGGAGAAATACATAGATAACTGAATACCTTAACAAGGAAACCCAGCAAAAAAAGAAATAAGAACTAAACATAAAAAAGTAAATATGTTCTCCATTGAAAATAAAACATTACTCGGATATAAATTTGTTAATTAGGTAAATTAGGCCTTCAGGATATACAGGTAGTTTGGAAAAGGCACTGAATAACTTAATTATACTAAATGGAAAACTGTTAAAGCTTCATACGAAGAAGATGATGAATTACTGGCAAAAACTCTAGACAGCAAACGACAACGTATGGCTGATTTCAGTGATTTTAATGATTTATGACGACCATAATGGACACTAAAAACGAATATCTATTAGTCACGTGTCTTGTTCGATTTCAGCTCACGTCACCCGGTCGCCACCCATAACTCACACCAATTGACGAGAATTTCTTTATAATTGCTGATGTTACATCAAATGGTAAGTATTCAGCTCGTCCTTCATTGCACCGACCATACTAAGCGTTTATTTATGAAAATCCGGCCGGTATATTCCCCGAATTATTTATAGTTTTCACGGCGGAATATAGATATTTCGGCCACCGGGTAAGAACGATTAATTTCGGTGACAGTTTTACGACCCCTAAGGTAAGATTTGGGCGTATTTTGATACTAGTTTTCCTTTTGTTTCATTGACCAGGATTTACATTATCGCCCCCATCACTTTTAAACAGTTACGCGCCAGGCATGCGACGTCGGTAATTATAAGTCGACGGTTGAGGTAGCCCCATCGCGTTTTTAATTCACCAGGTGAGTTTGGAGGCTTTCTTCATTGATGGTCATTGTTTAAAGGTGATTTAAATGATGCTAACACCTTCGTCGTTATATTTACACAACGAGAATGAAATCGAGGCATAACTAACTTGTTAGACACACAAATATGGTTCCACCGTTTTGTATTTTGGTACTGGCGTGAATTCTCACTATTTTTTCCTTAAAAATGGCCTCTATTGAAAAAAAATGGTACAATATACAACAACCAAAATATATTACTAACATTTCATACAGAATTTTTCCATATTTCTGGAAACAATGCGCACAAAAGCGATATTGGCTTGATAGATATCATTGATAACATTTTCGTACTTAGATAAAAGTATAATTCAGAAGAAATAAAGAAGAGTGTGACTACAATGTTGGCAAATTGCAGGTATTCTCGTGATTTTTCACCCTAAAAGATCCCTCAATCTATTCTTTATCATTGACATCGAAATTGCCACATTTACGTCGGTGAACCAATGAAATCGTTGGAAGGAACATGTAAAAATGAAAAGAAAAGAAATGGAGTTAAAATATAGAAAAATGTATTGTTTAATTGGAAGAAAATCATAATGATCAGTACATAATAAATCGCTATTATATAAGCAAATATTGAAACCTATATGGACATACGGAGTTCAATTATGGGGATGTTCCCATACATGTAAATACAATATATATTTTCCAGAACAAAGTCCTGAGCACCTAAAACAGGATACAGACTCACAAATATCAAACCATTTGATCTTGTGTAATATAGTCTAGTAAGGTGCATTAAAAAAAAACGGCAGTGTTAATACTTAAACATTATTAGAGTAACATAGGGCCGATGGGTCCTACCTGGCCTGGTAAAAGCAAATTGTAGTTTAGCCAGCAACGACATTAATAAAGACAGTTTGAAGATATAACTACAGTGAGTGGTCGTGAAATCCTCACGGTGGTTAATGTCAATGTAAGATGCGTAGGCAAAATCTGTCATAGCTTAGATCACTTTTAAGCACTAATCTCTATAAGCCGAGGAGTTATAATCAAATTATGCCTAAGAAACATAAACCGATTGTTCGTTCTACTGTTAGAGGCAGATGCAAAAGAGAAAATGAAAGAAACTAATAGGAAATCGATAATAAATCTTCGAGCACTCTTTGAAAAAAACAATAATGGAACTACTAGATCGATTTCATCGCGTGAACTGTTTGAAAAAGGAAAACATTTAAAAATTCAATATATATGTATTAGGTTCTTTGTGTTTTTCGTTCACTGTTGATGATAGTTTTGTTGGGAACGATGAACTCTTGGATAACACCAAAACAGGATACAGACTCACAAAAATCAAATCATTTGATCTTGTGTAATATAGTCTAGTAAGATGCATTAAAAAAAATCGGCAGTATTAATACATAAATATTATTATAGTAACATAGGGCCGATGGGTCCTACCTGGCCTGGTAAAAACAAATTGTAGGTTAGTCCGCAACGACATTAATAAAGACAGTTTGAAGATATAACTACAGTGAGTGGTCGTGAGATCCTCACGGTGGTTAATGTCAATGTAAGATGCGTAGGCAAAATCTGTCATAGCTTAGATCACTTTTGAGCACTAATCTCTATAAGCCGAGGAGTTATAATCAAATTATGCCTAAGAAACATAAACCGATTGTTCGTTCTACTGTTAGAGGCAGATGCAAAAGAGAAAATGAAAGAAACTAATAGGAAATCGATAATAAATCTTCGAGCACTCTTTGAAAAAAACAATAATGGAACTACTAGATCGATCTCATCGCGTGAACTGTTTGAAAAAGGAAAACATTTAAAAATTCAATATATATGTATTAGGTTCTTTGTGTTTTTCGTTCACTGTGGATGATAGTTTTGTTGGGAACGATATAACTCTTGGATAACACCAAAACATGATACAGACTCACAAAAATCAAACCATTTGATCTTGGGTAATATAGTCTAGTAAGGTGCATTTAAAAAAAATCGGCAGTGTTAATACATAAACATTATTATAGTAACATAGGGCCGATGGGTCCTGCCTGGCCTGGTAAAAGCAAATTGTAGGTTAGCCAGCAACGATATTAATAAAGGCAGTTTGAAGATATAACTACAGTGAGTGGTCGTGAGATCCTCACGGTGGTTAATGTCAATGTAAGATGCGTAGGCAAAATCTGTCATAGCTTAGATCACTTTTAAGCACTAATCTCTATAAGCCGAGGAGTTATAATCAAATTATGCCTAAGAAACATAAACCGATTGTTCGTTCTACTGTTAGAGGCAGATGCAAAAGAGAAAATGAAAGAAACTAATAGGAAATCGATAATAAATCTTCGAGCACTCTTTGAAAAAAACAATAATGGAACTACTAGATCGATCTCATCGCGTGAACTGTTTGAAAAAGGAAAACATTTAAAAATTCAATATATATGTATTAGGTTCTTTGTGTTTTTCGTTCACTGTGGATGATAGTTTTGTTGGGAACGATGTAACTCTTGGATAACACCAAAACAGGATACAGACTCACAAAAATCAAACCATTTCATCTTATATAATATAGTCTAGTAAGGTGTATTTAAAAAAAATCGGCAGTGTTAATACATAAATATTATTATAGTAACATAGGGCCGATGGGTCGTATCTGGCCTGGTAAAAACAAATTGTAGGTTAGCCATCAACGATATTAATAAAGGCAGTTTGAAGATATAACTACAGTGAGTGGTCGTGAGATCCTCACGGTGGTTAATGTCAATGTAAGATGCGTAGGCAAAATCTGTCATAGCTTAGATCACTTTTAAGCACTAATCTCTATAAGCCGAGGAGTTATAATCAAATTATGCCTAAGAAACATAAACCGATTGTTCGTTCTACTGTTAGAGGCAGATGCAAAAGAGAAAATGAAAGAAACTAATAGGAAATCGATAATAAATCTTCGAGCACTCTTTGAAAAAAACAATAATGGAACTACTAGATCGATTTCATCGCGTGAACTGTTTGAAAAAGGAAAACATTTAAAAATTCAATATATATGTATTAGGTTCTTTGTGTTTTTCGTTCACTGTTGATGATAGTTTTGTTGGGAACGATGAACTCTTGGATAACACCAAAACAGGATACAGACTCACAAAAATCAAACCATTTGATCTTGTGTAATATAGTCTAGTAAGGTGCATTTAAAAAAAATCGGCAGTGTTAATACATAAACATTATTATAGTAACATAGGGCCGATGGGTCCTACCTGGCCTGGTAAAAACAAATTTAAGTTAGTCGACAACGACATTAATAAAGGCAGTTTGAAGATATAACTACAGTGAGTGGTCGTGAGATCCTCACGGTGGTTAATGTCAATGTAAGATGCGTAGGCAAAATCTGTCATAGCTTAGATCACTTTTAAGCACTAATCTCTATAAGCCGAGGAGTTATAATCAAATTATGCCTAAGAAACATAAACCGATTGTTCGTTCTACTGTTAGAGGCAGATGCAAAAGAGAAAATGAAAGAAACTAATAGGAAATCGATAATAAATCTTCGAGCACTCTTTGAAAAAAACAATAATGGAACTACTAGATCGATCTCATCGCGTGAACTGTTTGAAAAAGGAAAACATTTAAAAATTTAATATATATGTATTAGGTTCTTTGTGTTTTTCGTTCACTGTTGATGATAGTTTTGTTGGGAACGATGTAACTCTTGGATAACACCAAAACAGGATACAGACTCACAAAAATCAAATCATTTGATCTTGTGTAATATAGTCTAGTAAGATGCATTAAAAAAAATCGGCAGTGTTAATACTTAAACATTATTATAGTAACATAGGGCCGATGGGTCCTACCTGGCCTGGTAAAAACAAATTGTAGGTTAGTCCGCAACGACATTAATAAAGACAGTTTGAAGATATAACTACAGTGAGTGGTCGTGAAATCCTCATGGTGGTTAATGTCAATGTAAGATGCGTAGGCAAAATCTGTCATAGCTTAGATCACTTTTAAGCACTAATCTCTATAAGCCGAGGAGTTATAATCAAATTATGCCTAAGAAACATAAACCGATTGTTCGTTCTACTGTTAGAGGCAGATGCAAAAGAGAAAATGAAAGAAACTAATAGGAAATCGATAATAAATCTTCGAGCACTCTTTGAAAAAAACAATAATGGAACTACTAGATCGATCTCATCGCGTGAACTGTTTGAAAAAGGAAAACATTTAAAAATTTAATATATATGTATTAGGTTCTTTGTGTTTTTCGTTCACCGTTGATGATAGTTTTGTTGGGAACGATGGGTGGTCGAGCCGTGATAGAAATTGAATCATTACCGCAATCTTTAGGATGATCGTTGGATTTTTCTGTAGTGTCGGTTATTGTTCAAGTCATCGGCTATACTCTATTTCCTTTTGAATGACTCGTTTGGATATATAAGCATGGTGGTTTTTTATAATATTGGATTTGTTATGAACACTTGTAAATGTTATTGTTTTTAAAGGTCTTCTTTGGCAACGACTAGAAGTTATAGTAACGATTTATAGCATTTAGGCCTTTATTTATTTAGTTTACCAGCCCATGAATTTGTTTTATAGTTTTGTGATTATTACAAAACCTTTATTTATGATTTGGAATAATATTTCTATTTTCAGTTATTGTATTAAACTTTTTGATGTACTTATTACATCGTTACTAGTCGTTGCTGACTAACCCACACTTTGTCTTTATACTACACAATATCAAATGGTTTGATTCTTTGGGTCTGTATCCTGTTTCTTTAATTTTTACATGTTTCTTCCAGCGAAGTTTTGAATAAAAATCCCCCACTATTAATTGTTCTGGTGGTCAGTACGTGATTGTTTTTCAACGATAATTTATAAGTATACTAAAATACATCATTATATATTTATACAGTATCCAGAGTACTGTTACACTTTGGATATATCTCCGGTAAAAAAAAACTTTCAATCAATAGGCTTTTTCTGTAATTTTCGGTATTTTCTGCTCTTTAACATCAAAAATGTGCTCAGACTCACAAAACAAAATCGATCCAACTCATCATATTTTTATATCTAGTGCTATACAAAAAAGAATAGTACTAGTTTTGATTTTCAGACAAATTATCAAGAAGATTTCGTATAAATGCCAGTGTACTGAAGATAAAACGAGAAAAGAAAAATATTGAATTGTATCCACTGAATTCTTTAAATAATTTCCATCATTTTCTACAAATTCTTTCAATCTTTCTAGCAGCATGGAGGTACAATGTCGAAAGAACGATGTTCGTTTGATTGATATATTATGAATACAATATATTTCGTACCTGATTATAATAATATATAACGCCGTTTTGGTTGGCGCAGTGGTAAAGACGACAGGATAGTCCTCCTACTCTTGGGATAGTCGCGGGTTCGAATTCTGCTGATCATAAATTTAGGTTTGTGATTGTTTAATATTTATGATTCTTCTAGATGTGAGATTGTCCTAGAAGAGTGCAAAATCCGACAAGGAAAATGATCCCAGTCACGCCAGTAACTAGACTGAGTAAGATCGGATGTCTTCTGGGGTTGGTCACTCGCCAGTCGGTAGTTAATGCCGAGGACCGTGGATTGGAGCCCACGTTAAACTGTAGGTCCAGTCAAAATAAACCCCCGTTGGTAAAAAGGAGACTTTAAAATATAAAAAATTAAAATAAAAAATATATAACAGATGGTATAGTTAATGCTTCATAATGTTTTGGTAAATACAATTGATGTGACCCTAAACATTTATTATGTATTTATTTGTATTATGTATTTACACTGCTGTTTTTCTAATAAACGCTCCTTAGTACACTATACTACACAATGATTTGATTCTTTTGAGTCTGTATCTTGTTTCTTGCCTTTAATTTTTGAAGTCTTGCATAAAAATTAATTCTGAGATACTTAGCATTGTTGCTATATGGAATGATAGCGTTATTTATTGTTATTGTGTTATCTGATTATACTTGCCACTGCCTGTTGTAATTTTCGTGTGGCTTCTCCGCTATTGTCTGCGACAGCAACAATGGCAATGTCGTCAGTAAATTTAGCCATCGTGATATTTTTCATTTGTAGCATATCACATGTGTAGAATAGGTAAAATATTGGTCCCATTACACTCCCACCTGCTTTAGTTTATTTTATTATAGAGTAGTCTTCCGCTTGTTTAACTCTAAACATCCTGGCTGTAATGTATGATCATAATAGCTCAGTATGTTCTTTCGGTAACATTTTCTGTAACTTAAGACCCTCATGCCTTATCGATAGCTTATACTACATCTAAGAATATGGCTCAACATACCTCTTTACCTTCATAGGATTTTTCAGTTACATCTGTTATTCTATGCACGTGGACAATCGTCGAATGTTTGTTAACAAACCCAAATAGATATGTAAGTATTAGTATTTTTTCTCTATTATATGGTTTATCCTTTTCATCAGGAGTTTTTCAAATAAACTAGATATTACTGGTAACAGTGAGATAGGTCTAGAGGCGTTCATTTCATTTGGTGATTTTCCAGGTTTTGGGATCATGATAATTTCAGCCATCTTCCAAACATCTGGGACATTTTTCAGTCAAAATGCTGCATTGATCAAGTTGGCAACTTTGATAATTGCCTTTCTGGGTAGTTTTTGCAGCAATTGTCTTGTTAATAAGTCACAACCTGGTGATTTATTTGGATTAATCTCAACCTTAATAAGTTTGGTTACTGCGTGACAACAATTTGATTCGTTGAATTTTCATATTCTATGTTCCACAAATTGTACTCAATATCGGTTTCGTTTGGTTCAAAGGATTCTTCTAGATACTCAGAAAATGCTTCAGTTTTTCCTCGGTTGCTGCGTGCCCAATTTCCATGTAAGTCTCGTAAGACACGATCGTTTTGGATATTCGGTGACTTTCAGCGGATAATTTGTTTCCTTGTCATCCGTCTTGATTTCTCATATAGTTAATTATGGATAAGTTTTTAATTTGTAGTATTTCCCTTTTCAATCTCCAATCCTGTAAAATATTTTTGTTTTCAAGCGTTCTATTTTGTTGCCTTGATTTCTTGATTTCCTTGGGATAATTAATTCTTTTAATTGTACTTTTGGTTTCGGGACTATTATTCCAAACAGCCTGTTGCATATCTACGATAAATTTTATACGGGTATCTTAAGCAGTATATTTAGTTTTTAGGGTTTGTTTGTATGGCTCGGTGAATGGAGATAAAACGAAATGAAACAGTGGTGTTTACATTATGTGACCGTTATTTATTGATGTTGTATAAAAAAAGGTGAAATTACAAAATAGGTAAAACAGATGGCAGCGGTGGAGACGAGGCTCAGGTAGTCGATGGTGGCACGTCTGAATTAAACTCTAGTCAGATACTGAATGATCAAAAATATCCTTCAATAAAATCCCAGAAAAACGTCTCGGGGTTGCTAGATCATCGTTATCATTTCATAGTTAGCGGTACTAGCACCCCGACCATGTTCGACAACTGGGATTATATTTCTGGGTATTTTGTAGACACTTATTCCACGATGCAAAATTCGACATGCCTCAAGACCGCTACACGTTGAATTCGGTTGTTCAATTCTTCAACAAAGTCTACCCAATCTGTTCTCTTATTTATTAAGGTTGGATTTTGTACTTTTGTTATTATAATTTCACTCAGTGAATCACTGATGTATGATCTGAGCTTAGGTCAAAGTTTTCTTCGACTTCCATATAGTTTGATGTTATGTTTCTAACTATAAACCAGTTGGCCAATAAGTTGGATTTCCAGGAGCTACTTTAATTTATATATAATGACGAGAAAGTTTAAACCAATCTAACAAGTAGAGGCGAAATTAATTTTTCCCCAACCTACTATTAAATGATTGTGAACGTACCATATTGCATGAACGTAATAACGATGGAAACA
Organism: Rhynchophorus ferrugineus; assembly: GCF_030347505.1. Lineage (NCBI taxonomy): Eukaryota > Metazoa > Arthropoda > Insecta > Coleoptera > Curculionidae > Rhynchophorus > Rhynchophorus ferrugineus. The sequence goes on along the minus strand of NW_027472586.1, from coordinate 10,441,328 downwards.
AGCATAGAAACAAAGAGAGAACGACGATTTCCCCTAAAAATTCTGGTAGTCCGTAGCCGGACAGTTTGTTTCCAATTTATAGCATTGTAAGTCTTTGTTTCTGGCCAGCTTATGCTAATCAGCGGCCGTTTTTATTTAGTTCTAATTAACCGGGATCGGAGTTGTCACCTACCGGTTTTACAGCCATCGGTTCTTGGAATTTTCGATGAAAAAGTCCGGCCGATTTGTGTTTGAACCTTTCCCGGAGATTTTATGTCGGATATAAAACGGCCGAGGCTGCATCTGGCCGTGTCCGTTTCCCTCCCCCTCGTTTTTACCCCGCGCGGACGATCCGTGTTATGTTTTCACCGATTGTTTCTCGATGGAATGCTTACCTTTCAGGAGATATTTAATTTTGGTCGGGTTAAGTGGAAATGTTTGGGATTCTCGTCGAATATTCGGCGGGGCGGTCATCTCGCTCGCTTTATTATTCATAAAAATCCTTCTAATTTGACTGTTGAAGCACTAAGCTACCTGATCTTGACGAAAAAAAACATCCTGTATATGACAATTATTTTTTTTTGTCGTTTGACGGGTGTCGTCATTTCGAGACCGTACAGTAACAGGTCAATTTAAAAGTCACCGGGGTGATACATCACTGATACGTCATTTCAAAGGTGATAAACTGATTATAGAGACCCTCCAACTTTTCGATACTATTTTTGTAATATGATTTATCCTTTGCTTCAAAATATACCTCACTTTCAGTGATAACTTCTTCATTTGACGAAAATTTCTTCCCAGTGAGCATACTTTTGAGATCTGACAACAGGAAATAGTCGCTAGAGGCCAGATCTGGAGAATAAGATGGACGAGAAAGAAACTCGAAGCCCAATTCATGGATTTTTGCCATCGTTTTCACTGACTTGTGACACAGTGCATTGTCTTGGTGAAGCAGCACTTTCTTTTTCTTCAAATGCGGCCGTTTTTCGGCGATTTTGTCCTTCAAACGGTCCAATAACGTCATGTAATAGTCGCTGTTGATAGTCCTTCCTTTTTCAAGGTAGTCAATGAAAATTATTCCATGCACATCCCAAAATACAGACACCATAAGCTGACTGTTGCGTTTTCCCACACTTTGGAGCAAGTTTTTGATTCAACTGTATTTTTTCCCTTCAAAAAGTAATATTTTATCAAGATGCGAAATTCCTTTAGTCAATTTTTTTCACAATAACAAAAGTTGCTTCACTCAAAATGCTATAGTTCACAAACCAATGATCCGTCAGCTGTCAAATTTTTACACGCATCTTTTGAGGGTTAGGGCTAACCAAAAAACATATGGATTTAATTCTAATGGCGCCATGTGTCATGCCGGGAACTTTTGAATTGGCCTGTTAATACACTTACGATCTAAAGGCGACAGAGACAGACATAAAGTGTATATATAAAATAATTAATACATAAAATTAATAACACAAATTGATAATGAGCGATGAAGCCCAATTTCTTCTCAGTGGCCACGTCAATAAAAACAACAGTCGGTTTTAAGGGACACAGAATCCTCAATGAATTCATGAAACATCATTTCAACCGCTAAAAACTACCGTATGGTATTCATGATGGAAATAGCATTGGCCTTCCTTTTTAATTGACCAAGGTGTTATAGTTATTGTTACTGCTAAACGGTACCAAGATATCATAGACCTCTTCGATACTTTGCAGACTAATAGTTTCATCTGAAATAATTGTATTAAATTACGTTTATATTGAAAAAAATACTCACTTTTTTTATACATTTCATATATTTGATCTCTAATAGTGCTAACATCAAGCTGATCTTGGTTCGTCACCCATTTCGTATGAGGACGGCTTCTTTTCGGTGAATCCAAGATTATATTTTTCATTTTTAAAATATATCGGAGATTGTGTTTATACTAATATTCAATGCAGATGCAACACCTCGTTTCCTTTCCTATCCTATCTACTTCCTGTTCGCAATAACTGATTAGTTTAATAGGTCACGTGTGTCACTACTGTTTTGTATATACTATATATTGTTGTGTAGACGTCCAAATTTTATAATGGAGACGAGTTGAATACAGTAATGTAAAGCTAAGGTTGTCTGGTGAAATTGAAGATTTTTAGTCTAAATTGATAATGAGCGATGAAGCCCAATTTCTTCTCAGTGGCCACGTCAATAAACACAACAGTCGGTTTTAGGGGACACAGAATCCTCAATTAATTCATGAAACATCATTTCATCCGCTAAAAACGACCATATGATATTCATGCTGGAAATAGCATTGGCCTTTCTTTTTAATTGACCAAGGTGTTACAGTTATTGTTACTGCTAAACGGTACCAAGATATCACAGACCTCTTCGATACTTTGCAGACTAATAGTTTCCTCTGAAATAATTGTATTAAATTACGTTTCTATTGAAAAAAACTACTCACTGTTTTTATACATTTCATATATTTGATCTCTAATAGTGCTAACATCAAGCTGATCTTGGTTCGTCACCCGCTTGGTATGACGACGGCTCCTTTTCGGTGAATCCAAGATTATATTTTTCATTTTTAAAATCTTTCGGATATCGTGTTTATACTAATATTCAGTGGAGATGCAACACCTAGCTTCCTTTCCTATCCTATCTAGTATCTCTGTTCAGATTAAAAGTGTTATTTATGATCTATACTAACTACTACTTATAATCAAAATATGCACAGCACAGTACAAGAACAAATAAGCTATCAACAACTCTTAATCTTACAAAATGCCTTCTCAACAAAAGGGACAAATCCAAAATGGCCGTTGTAGTACGTTGTATTCAACCACTCGATTTCTTGTAAATGGCAACGTCGCATAATCCGACGGAAATAAGCAAAATTTACCGAATGCGGTTAGGATTCTCCGGAACTAGTCACCACTACATACGTCAGGTTGGCGCTTTTCCTCGCTTATCTCCGCCAATGGTCGCGACGCCAATAGTAGGTGGTCCGAATATCGGTGAGCAATGCGCCACTTGATCGTTCCGATCCCGACGGATAGGCATCCGCGCGGAGATCGACGAGGCCGCCAAAGATTTAAATTAAAATACTTGAGATTTGTTGAAATATTCATCACCCTACAAGCGACTAGAATGCAAGACATATTTTTTTCGGCCGCTTTCGAGGAATCCCGCAGGACCGACTCGTCGCCGATGCTTAAGTGGCACTTTTTGCGATTTCGACGATTTATTTCACTTTAATATGACGGTTTTTTCCCCGTCCGGAATAGTTCGCTAGTTGGACCGTTCGGTGTCCGATCGACGACATTAATTCCGACGTTTTACGGACTTATCCGACACTAAAAAAACCGCATATTTTTGTGTATTAATTTCGTTCATTAATTATGTACGTCTTACCTTTTTCGGTGGCTGAATTTTGAACTTGGAACATGGCGAAGGTTTTTTTTTAATTATCAGTCTTATCATCTTCATCTCGCTACCTTTTACTGATCATCTGGGCACTACTGGACAGTTATATGCTATCTTTATTTATGAAAACTTATGTTTTGTAATAATAGGTGTCCTACACTTTACACTTCTTCTTCCATATATTAATCGGCTTACGGGAAATATTGTACTCAAAAACAATTCAAAACAGTAATGACACACGTGACCAATATGTGTCTGTCAAAAGTTGTCTTTACAGTATGCCAATATTTTCCTTCTCATTTTATTCTATTTAGAAAGAGATAGAATGCTGTTAGAGAAATTCGAACATGTAACCGAAAGAGCCTGCAAAAGTTGTCCGTTTGTCAAACGTCTGCAAAATCCTTCAAAATATTATAATTACGGGTTAAAAACCCGTGCATTTTGTGCCTTGCAGCTGCACTGTATATTAGTACGGATACGGTCACTAAAATATCTCAAAAACTAAAAAACAATATAACCTTAAATTCACCAAAAGGAAACCGTGGTTATGCGAAACAGGCGACGAATCCAGATCAGTTTAACGTTTCAGGAATCAAATATACGAAATGTATAGAAACAGTAAGTAGTTTTTTCAATCGAAACATAATTTAATACAATTTACTAGTCTGGAAAGTATCCAGCAAAAAGCCAAAAGATATACAGCTATTTGAGGGATGTAGAACATCCGTTCATACATTGTTGGGTGTATAGGATTTAAGTGGTTAAAGATAACCCAAGAAGGGGTTTAATGGAATTTCCAGGCATTACTTTTAAAAGAATACAATTTTTAAAAACATATAACAAAATCAAAGAAGAATTATTATATCAATTTATTTATTTAAACGAGACATGAATATTTCAAAATGGTACATTGGGTCGCTCGTGGCAAGATGATAATAAATATAATGTAAAGAAAACAAAAGTTGATAGAAAAAGGTAAACGTTGGAATAACTATCGATTAGATTTTGTTAGTCATAACATTTATTAATAATTCATTGCAGACATATAGTTCTTCATGCTGGAAACAGGAATGGTTTTATTCCTGATGCAGAATTAGTGTTTCTTTAAGTCATCTAAGTCCATGGGTGATTACCATAGAGAAATGAATATATAACTTGTCTTTGCAGTAGTTTGAAAATCAGCTTTTAAAGAACTTGGAGAAACCATCAGTTATTGTTATGTACAATGCACCATATATATAGTACATTGGCAGAGAAAATCCCAACAAGTGCATCAATAAAGGCAGCAATTAAGCATTGGCTTAAAATACATAAAATAAGTTTCGAGGAAACTATGTTAATGAAAATATAAATGAAATATTTAATTGCATTTTATGTATATTTAGCTCTAAAAGAAAAACACAATATATGCGAAAATTTCATCTTAACACAGATGAATAACATTCCAGAATAACAAGAACTTTTCAATTTTAAGAATTTCAATTAATTTGATATTTCGTGAACTAAGAAGAGCTAAGAAAGTTGTTCTTCTTTAACAGATAGTAGTAGAACTATATACCAATATTACAACTTATAAATACATTAATTTGTGCATCAACAGTTAAGATGAATGTTTCAATTTCTCATTTGTTGGTGAGTTTTTAGTCCTCATGTGGGACACAAGGCAACGTACGAAGCAGTAGATTAACAAAAGCCACAGAAATCAAACAAATTAAAGTTCATTAATAGTCCACCATTATTATTAAAATGCCATTATTCAACTTTTACTGAGTACTAAACAATAATCTAGATAATTAATTGACTTTATAACTTTTATTGAAGTTTAATAGTCATCAGTAACTGAAATAAATATCACTCAATTAATTGATATTGCGATAACACATTAAAAAAAACAACTACTAATACATTCATCTTTTAAAAAACAGAAATTTTATTGACCAACTCACAATACATAAATCTATTAAGTTGTTGTTACTGAAATCACAGATAATACGACAAAAACACTGTCCCACATGCTCGTCAATCATTTTTAGCCAAACCGATCGCAAAACGAACAAAAAACGCGAACCAGTCAAGATTTTTGCCGGCATCTGCGACAGTTTCGGACCACTGGACGTGGTAGCAAAAATCGTAAGGCGAACATATAAAGATAAGAAATTTTTATCGGCTAAAAAGGCTAATTTCTCGACCCTATATGGAGCGTGACAATGGTATAAATATGTTTATACGTCTCCCCGACCATTCAGGAGGATGCTGACGATAAAAGAACTGATTCCAAATGGACAGTGGCCCGTCCCGGTCGGAATCGATTAGTTCGTCGATGCGACAAAAAAAACGTGTTATTTGTTCGATTTTATGGACAATTTTAATTCGGTCTGCGTTTGCTGACGAAGCATGGTCATCATCGATTCACCTTATTTCGTTCAACGTCAGGATTTAATGCATATATTCATTATTGCATACCTAGGAAAAAGTTTTGTGATTCTTTCGATATCTATGATTAGATTTGGGATCTTATACTGGTATCTCCGAAGATATCAATCTAGTTAGGTCACATAGCATCTGAAAGAGTTAGCCTTTTAAAGGTTAACTATGTTATTTCTTATGTTGCGGGTATTTCAAATGGTATTGTTATCAATTTTAATGGGTGGATTCTGTTGATGAGGTTTTTTAATCTTTTTTGTTACTTTTCTGAATTTTGTGATGTGTGTCTTGTGATTTTTGAATTCCTTGATTTTGTTCTTTATTTATTAGCTCTTTCAGCTCTTTTGTGGCCTCAGAAATACTTATTTGATAGAAATTTTGTATCAAATCTGACAAATATAATGAAAATCCGCAAATCTAGACGGCTATTTGCGAAAACAAAGAATCGCCGGCATCGTTCCGACCGCATGACGCCCACAATACCGGACCAGTACACGTCACACACACCAGCAAGGTCTCTCTCGAACGGCCTACTAGATACACCGAACATCCACCGAATTGTCATCGGGCCCATACATCGTTCAAATCACGTAAACGTTCGCGTTTGTCATTTGTCCGCATAGCTTCACGCCGCCTTGCACATCATAGAGTGCCGCGGATCCGTATCGCACCCCCGCATCAGTCGTCTTTTGTTTCACCTCTTTGTATCTGTTCATTTTTTTTTTTCGTCGTCGTTTCCCTGCCGTCCGTCAGATCGCTGCGGCATTTCATGGAAATTCGGCGTATGAACAGTTTTGTCTCGTTGTTGTTGTTGTTCATTTTGGTTCCGTTGGCACCGGGGTCAAAGCGGATGGGCCACGACAGCATCCAGTGTGCCGTGGCGGTAATGCTAGGTCCTTATACGGTCAATACGGGAGATTTTTGTCTAGAGAGCTTTGTCGGTAGCGTAATAAAAACGGAGGAAATGATACGTGACGTATAAAGGATCAGTTTCGTGGCTGTGCCTTTCGCTTTTATTGCGTTTCATTGAGCTTTTGATGTTGGGTCGGTCGGCGATTTAATGCTCTATTTGATAACGTCGAAAAACGTCGTTCTTTCTTGGAAGAAACGGTCTTGGCCGCAATATACTAACAGATACACACAAGCTATTATGTAATAATCAAAAATATGTCTACAAAAAAATGAACCGGCTTCAAAAAATAAATAAATAAACAATAAAAATAAATAATAATACTCACTATATGTAAGAAAAATCAAACTTAGAGTTTCAACACAAAAAAAGTATGTAAAATAAAATATGTAAGTAATAATTATTCAAATATAAATAATAAACGATTATTCAAAATAAAGAGTCTTTCAGGCACTGGGGCCCGCTACCTAGTCTATGTTATTTGACAAATGTCCCAACCAAACTAGAAAAGAGAAAGTCGCTGCTCTGTTGGGAATCGAACCCACGACCTCTGCGTGTGAACTTAAAACTATAACTATTATATCATAGAAACAGTTACCTACCAAGTTTCTACGACTTCTGATATGATATGGTTCGTGGTTAAAAAGTAAACTGAGTGGTTTTTATACCGAACTACTTCCGAATTTTCGATCCATCACCTTATCAACAACATTATACCCAAAGATCTGATTATTTTAGATAAGAAAGATATTAAAACTTTGTATATGCCTTTGAAATTTGAGGTTTAGTACGTGAAGGAATATGTGTGTCTCGCTTATACTACTGTTGAGAAAAATAAGCACATATAAGGGATCTCCGTCCTTTCCTCTCTCATAATTTATACAGGAAAGGATTCGTACATCTTCTTCTGACAGCACGAATTGAAAAATAAACAGTCGAACCGTGCATTTGACTAAAAATAGTATTTACTACTTTCAGTCGCTGGTTTTTTGACTATCGACTGTTTCGACTGTTTTCAGTCGTTAGTTCCCAACGCTACAAATAACACTATAAGTTGATAAAAGCTCACGAGACCATAAATGATCCTGAAATGGTCGATTTTCGACCGCATATTGCAAAATCGGCGGAAACATTATAAGGCTAGGTGCTACATAAATATGTTTAAATTTATATAATTGCCAGTGCCCTGAAAATAATCAAAATAATAATCATAAGTATAGTGTGTAAAGACATTCATGTTTAGTGTTTTTTTATAAAATATGCAGTCCTACCACAGATATAACAGCAAAAATGTTAATGAAATTGGTAAAGACTACTGTATACTTTTTACATTGTAATTTAAACATAAATATGTTTAAATGTATGTAATTGCCAGTGCCCTGAAAATAATCAAAATAATAATCATAGATATAGTGTGTAAAGACATTCATGTTTAGTGTTTTTTTATAAAATATTCGGTCCTACCACAGATATGACAGCAAAAATGTTAATGAAATTGGTAAAGACTACTGTATACTTTTTATACTGTAATTTAAACATAAATATGTTTAAATGTATGTAATTGCCAGTGCCCTGAAAATAATCAAAATAATAATCATAGATATAGTGTGTAAACACATTCATGTTTAGTGTTTTTTTATAAAATATTCAGCCCTACCACAGATATGACAGCAAAAATGTTAATGAAATTGGTAAAGACTACTGTATACTTTTTATACTGTAATTTAAACATAAATATGTTTAAATGTATGTAATTGCTAGTGCCCTGAAAATAATTAAAATAATAATCATAGATATAGTGTGTAAAGACATTCATGTTTAGTGTTTTTTTATAAAATATTCAGCCCTACCACAGATATGACAGCAAAAATGTTAATGAAATTGGTAAAGACTACTGTATACTTTTTATACTGTAATTTAAACATAAATATGTTTAAATGTATGTAATTGCCAGTGCCCTGAAAATAATCAAAATAATAATCATAGATATAGTGTGTAAAGACATTCATGTTTAGTGTTTTTTTATAAAATATTCAGCCCTACCACAGATATGACAGCAAAAATGTTAATGAAATTGGTAAAGACTACTGTATACTTTTTATACTGTAATTTAAACATAAATATGTTTAAATGTATGTAATTGCCAGTGCCCTGAAAATAATCAAAATAATAATCATAGATATAGTGTGTAAAGACATTCATGTTTAGTGTTTTTTTATAAAATATTCGGCCCTACCACAGATATGACAGCAAAAATGTTAATGAAATTGGTAAAGACTACTGTATACTTTTTATGCTGTAATTTAAACATAAATATGTTTAAATGTATGTAATTGTCAGTGCCCTAAAAATAATTAAAATGATAATCATAGGTATAGTGTGTAAAGACATTCATGTTTAGTGTTTTTTTATAAAATATTCAGCCCTACCACAGATATAACAACAAGAATGTGAATGAAATTGGTAAAGACTACTGTATACTTTTTACATTGTAATTTAAACATAAATATGTTTAAATGTATGTAATTACCAGTGCCCTGAAAATAATTAAAATAATAATCATAGATATAGTGTGTAAAGACATTCATGTTTAGTGTTTTTGTTATAAAATATGCAGCCCTACCACAGATATAATAGCAAAAATGTTAATGAAATTGGTAAAGACTACTGTATACTTTTTATACTGTAATTTAAAAATAAATATGTTTAAATTTATATAATTGCCAGTGCTCTGAAAATAATCAAAATAATAATCATAAGTATAGTGTGTAAAGACATTTATGTTGACTGTTATTTTATAAAATATGCAGCCCTACCACAGATATAACAGAAAAAAATGTTAATGAAATTGGTAAAGACTACTGTATACTTTTTATACTGTATTTTAAACATAAATATGTTTAAATTTATATAATTGCCAGTGCCCTGAAAATAATCAAAATAATAATCATAAGTATAGTGTGTAAAGACATTTATGTTGACTGTTATTTTATAAAATATGCAGCCCTACCACAGATATAACAGAAAAAAATGTTAATGAAATTGGTAAAGACTACTGTATACTTTTTATACTGTATTTTAAACATAAATATGTTTAAATTTATATAATTGCCAGTGCCCTGAAAATAATCAAAATAATAATCATAAGTATAGTGTGTAAAGACATTTATGTTGACTGTTATTTTATAAAATATGCAGCCCTACCACAGATATAACAGAAAAAAATGTTAATGAAATTGGTAAAGACTACTGTATACTTTTTATACTGTAATTTAAAAATAAATATGTTTAAATTTATATAATTGCCAGTGCCCTGAAAATAATCAAAATAATAATCATAAGTATAGTGTGTAAAGACATTTATGTTGACTGTTATTTTATAAAATATGCAGCCCTACCACAGATATAACAGAAAAAAATGTTAATGAAATTGGTAAAGACTACTGTATACTTTTTATACTGTATTTTAAACATAAATATGTTTAAATTTATATAATTGCCAGTGCCCTGAAAATAATCAAAATAATAATCATAAGTATAGTGTGTAAAGACATTTATGTTGACTGTTATTTTATAAAATATGCAGCCCTACCACAGATATAACAGAAAAAAATGTTAATGAAATTGGTAAAGACTACTGTATACTTTTTATACTGTATTTTAAACATAAATATGTTTAAATTTATATAATTGCCAGTGCCCTGAAAATAATCAAAATAATAATCATAAGTATAGTGTGTAAAGACATTTATGTTGACTGTTATTTTATAAAATATGCAGCCCTACCACAGATATAACAGAAAAAAATGTTAATGAAATTGGTAAAGACTACTGTATACTTTTTATACTGTAATTTAAAAATAAATATGTTTAAATTTATATAATTGCCAGTGCCCTGAAAATAATCAAAATAATAATCATAAGTATAGTGTGTAAAGACATTTATGTTGACTGTTATTTTATAAAATATGCAGCCCTACCACAGATATAACAGAAAAAAATGTTAATGAAATTGGTAAAGACTACTGTATACTTTTTATACTGTATTTTAAACATAAATATGTTTAAATTTATATAATTGCCAGTGCCCTGAAAATAATCAAAATAATAATCATAAGTATAGTGTGTAAAGACATTTATGTTGACTGTTATTTTATAAAATATGCAGCCCTACCACAGATATAACAGAAAAAAATGTTAATGAAATTGGTAAAGACTACTGTATACTTTTTATACTGTAATTTAAACATAAATATGTTTAAATGTATGTAATTGCCAGTGCCCTGAAAATAATCAAAATAATAATCATAGATATAGTGTGTAAAGACATTCATGTTTAGTGTTTTTTTATAAAATATTCGGCCCTACCACAGATATGACAGCAAAAATGTTAATGAAATTGGTAAAGACTACTGTATACTTTTTATGCTGTAATTTAAACATAAATATGTTTAAATGTATGTAATTGTCAGTGCCCTGAAAATAATTAAAATGATAATCATAGGTATAGTGTGTAAAGACATTCATGTTTAGTGTTTTTTATAAAATATTCGGCCCTACCACAGATATGACAGCAAAAATGTTAATGAAATTGGTAAAGACTACTGTATACTTTTTATGCTGTAATTTAAACATAAATATGTTTAAATGTATGTAATTGTCAGTGCCCTGAAAATAATTAAAATGATAATCATAGGTATAGTGTGTAAAGACATTCATGTTTAGTGTTTTTTTTTTATAAAATATTCAGCCCTACCACAGATATAACAGCAAAAATGTTAATGAAATTGGTAAAGACTACTGTATACTTTTTACATTGTAATTTAAACATAAATATGTTTAAATGTATGTAATTGCCAGTGCCCTGAATATAATTAAAATAATAATCATAGGTATAGTGTGTAAAGACATTCATGTTTAGTGTTTTTTTATAAAATATTCAGCCCTACCACAGATATAACAACAAGAATGTGAATGAAATTGGTAAAGACTACTGTATACTTTTTACATTGTAATTTAAACATAAATATGTTTAAATGTATGTAATTACCAGTGCCCTGAAAATAATTAAAATAATAATCATAGATATAGTGTGTAAAGACATTCATGTTTAGTGTTTTTGTTATAAAATATGCAGCCCTACCACAGATATAATAGCAAAAATGTTAATGAAATTGGTAAAGACTACTGTATACTTTTTATACTGTAATTTAAAAATAAATATGTTTAAATTTATATAATTGCCAGTGCTCTGAAAATAATCAAAATAATAATCATAAGTATAGTGTGTAAAGGTGTGTAAAGACATTTATCTTGACTGTTATTTTATAAAATATGCAGTCCTACCACAGATATAACAGCAAAAATGTTAATGAAATTGGTAAAGACTACTGTATACTTTTTATACTGTATTTTAAACATAAATATGTTTAAATTTATATAATTGCCAGTGCCCTGAAAATAATCAAAATAATAATCATAAGTATAGTGTGTAAAGGTGTGTAAAGACATTTATCTTGACTGTTATTTTATAAAATATGCAGTCCTACCACAGATATAACAGCAAAAATGTTAATGAAATTGGTAAAGACTACTGTATACTTTTTACATTGTAATTTAAACATAAATATGTTTAAATTTATATAATTGCCAGTGCCCTGAAAATAATCAAAATAATAATCATAGATATAGTGTGTAAAGACATTCATGTTTAGTGTTTTTCTATAAAATATTCAGCCCTACCACAGATATAACAACAAGAATGTGAATGAAATTGGTAAAGACTACTGTATACTTTTTACATTGTAATTTAAACATAAATATGTTTAAATGTATGTAATTGCCAGTACCCTGAAAATAATTAAAATAATAATCATAGGTATAGTGTCTAAAAACATTCATGTTGACTGTTTTTTTTTGGGGCAAGGGAAGCAGCCCTACCACAGATATAACAGCAAAGATGTTAGTGGAATTGATGTATGCTGCAAACCACGCAGACGCGGCCTCGGACGTCACCCAACGACTCGGGAAAAAACCGTCACATCATCGACAAACCTTTCGCGTTCATCTTCATAAATCTGGACGGGCATATATCGTAAAATTTTATGCCGCGGCGGGCAAAAAGGACCGCCACTGTCGCCGCCTCTGTCCGATACCCGTTCATAAGTCAGCGGGTGGCTGGGGGCGGCGCGGGAGGGAAGGGGTAGGTCGGACGGCCTGAGCGACGACCTATTTGTGTTTTGGCGCTGACGGCGACGCCGCGCGTCTACCTTTTTGCGCGTCACCGTTTGCTCATTGGCGTATCACATATAACAGGTCAGGTATCGTTAGTTTCACCATTTATTTTACTCATCAGGGCGATATACCTATGGAAATATATGAGACGAGAGTAAAATGCCTATACATATATCCCTATACAAGTTTCGATTGGCTAGAACTGTACACACGCACTTGTTCTAATCTAGCCTGAGAGTTTTCACAACTACGCGTCCTTTTATATATACGCCTTGTTGTTTAGCATAGTTGTGGTTAGAAGTCATATTTAGTTACAAGCCTAATTAATTACTTCTAATAAAGCGGACACAAGATTTAAATGGTGTAAGGATAACTCACGAAGAAGTCTAAAAGAACATCCAGATATAATTTTTAAAAGTATATAATAAAATTTATTGTTTCAATTTGTATATCTGGACGAGACATGGATCTTTAAAAATGGAACATTGGGCCACTCTTGGCTAGACTTAGCGTATAAAACGAGTATAAAGAGAACAATAGTGACAAAAAGAAACTAAAAGGCATATTATTTGTTATGCTGGAAAGAGTTAGTACTTTCCTCGAAGTCCAAGGGCGACTACCATGGAAAAATTAACCATAACCTGTTTTTGCTCTGATTTTAAAATCAGGTGTTAAAGAACATGGAGGATTGCTATTGTTACAGACAATGCATCATACTATAGCACACTGGTGGAAAATATCCTAAAAGGTGTATGGACAAAGGCTGTAATCAAGGAATGGCTTGCAAATCATAAATTAAATTTTGAAGATACGTGATGTTATAGAGTGAGCAATTTCAAATTATTACTCGGCAAATATGAATGAAAATGTTTAATTGTGTTACGTGTAATTTAGTTTTTAGTAATAGGCCCGAAAAAAGAACTACAGTGTAATTAGATGACTGAACAACATCTCCACAGAGTACCAACCACTACAAGGATATACTTGTCTTTATAAATTCATACTTTGTCCTTATAAATTTTCACCAAATCCTCATGTAAATTCTAAACAGTTACACATATTTATACATACATAAATCTTTCTCACTCTACAATATGATTTCCTATTCTATTAATTATGTGAATACCCAGTTGTCTCCATTCTCATCACTCTACCTTAGGAACTTCCAGCATTGCGCAGCATTATCACATATCCTGAAAGTTTCCTTTAGTCACTTTTACTTTCCCAGTCACTATCCAAGTCAATCACTAAACTGTTAATTTTCAATCTGCCTAAAACCTTTTCACGATTACACCTTTTATCAGTTACTTCCTCTGTATATTTTATTGAGTTCATCCAATCCGAAGGTGTTATGGTCGACAATGCTTCCTTCTACATATCCAAACAGTTCTTGATGGAATATCCTTCTCGACCAAAATGTCTATTATAATAAGTCTTTGCTACCTCCCATGTCAACTATCGATTGGATTGAATATACAGTGATAGGGAGGAAGTCGTAATACCATATGACCATATTGTTCAGCCATCTGATCTACTCTATATCTTTTTCAGACTTATTTCTAAAAAAAGTAAACGCAGTGAAACATCCCATTTATATTTACCTAGTAACAATTTGAAATAGTTCATTCTTTAACGTAATCAACGTTTGTCGGTTTATAACCCGTAGTTATGATATTCTGAATAATTTTGCGTATGTTTGACAGCCGGACAACTTTGAAATGCTAGTTCGGTTTCACCTTCGAACTTATCAGACAGCATTATGTCTCTTTAAAAAAAAAATAAAACGAGAAGAACGATTATAACTTAATTTATAAGAACTTAATTTATTGCCTTGAACAAACTCATAACAACATTTAATAAAAGACAAAACCAACAAAAGAACGGCACGAAAACGAAACGCAAATGAAAAGAAGCAAAACAGGAACGGTACGAAAAAGGAAAGACCGAAGAAAGAAGAGCGATTGGACGGGCGCAACGCGGCGAGGGTGCCCCAGAGGACGATATTTAAATGAAGGCCCATTATAAAACGTGTGGCAGCGAGTGTAGGGGAGTGTGACTGCCAAAAAGGCCGCGAGCGAAACCGAAGACTACCCCCACGAAAACCGCGGCTTCGATAAGGCTGCACCTATATAATTATGTATGTATATCCACATATTTGGCCAAAAGCGGTGCAGCGGTCGTTAATCTTTTAACGGATAATTGATGGGTATTCGGTGCTCGATAGAACTATAAAAATGTACCGTGTTCGCTCTTTTTTTTATTGCTTTACGTTCGCTGTGTGTGTGTTTTTTTTTCTCTTTTTGATGCGATATTAGGTCGTACGTAACGTTGGGAACTATCGACTCAAAACAGACGAAACAGTCGAACTAGTCGATTGTTAAAAACCTAGAGACTGACAATAATACCAGGTATACCGGAAAGTCGTTACTTGATTTCATCTTGCCCATCTCTCAAGTAATTTGTGGATGCCTTCCCAAACACTATTTATCCTTTAAGCAAAACCATTCATCGAGCCATTTTCTAACTTCTTCAAAATTGGCAAAGGGCTACTTTGCAAGCGCGTGTCCCATTAATGCGAAAAGTTGATAGTCCGACGTGGTGAGGTCTGAAGAGTACGGCTGGTGCGATAATATATCCAAACAGTTCTTGATGGAATATCCTTCTCGACCAGAATGTCTATTATAATAAGTCTTTGCTACCACCCATATCAACTATCGATTGGATTGAATATACAGTGATAGAGAGGAAGTTGTAATACGATGTGACCATATTGTTCAGCCATCTGATCTACTGTATATCTTTTTCAGACTTATTTCTATAAAAAGTAAACGCAATGAAACATCCCATTTATATTTACCTAGTAGCAATTTGAAATAGTTCATTCCTTAATATGATTTTATCAAAACGTATTTTATGTACTTTAAGCTATTCCTTAATTACAACTTTTGCTGATGCACTTGTTGGGATCTTCTCCACCAGTGTACTATGATATAGTGCATTGTCCATAACAATAACTGATTGTTCCTTCAAGTCCTTTAAAAGCTGATAACTTGCTTTGATTTGGCTGATAAACCAAACCAAACCACTGGAAATACCAGTTATGGTTTATTTCTCCACGGTAGTCACCCTTAAACTTAGAGGAAAACGCTGGACCAGAAATAAAAACATTTTATTTATATTCCTGTTTTCTGCAAGAAATAGTTCTTCTTGACATATAGTTATGTCGCCAATAAATTATTAATAAATGTTATGAGTAACAAAACCTAATCGATAGTTATTCACACGTTTACCTTTTTCCATCAACTTCTTGATGGACTAATTGATGGGTATTCGGTGTTCGACAGAACTATAAAAATGTACCCTGTTCACTCTTTTTGTTTGGTGACCAAAACGATTTGGTCTTGGAGTCGAGCGGCTTAATCTACTTAAGCTACTTAATCTAAATAAATCTACTTTACATCGTTCGTCACTATTCGATGCAGAAATTACTCCTGATCATACCAGATCAATTGAAAAGTCCCCGGCCTGACACATAGATGGCGCTACTAGAATTTAATTAATTAAATTAATCAATATGTTTTTAGTTAGCCCTAACCCCCAAAAGATGCGTGTATAAATTTGACAGCTTACGGATCATTAGTTTGTGAATTATAGCATTTTGAGTGAAGCAACTTCTGTTATTGTAAAAAATGGATAGAAAGGAATTTCGCGTGTTGATAAAATATTGCTTTTTGAAGGAAAAAATACAGTTGAAGCAGAAACTTGGCTTGATACCGAGTTTCCGGACACTGCCCCAGGAAAATGAACCATCGAGGATTGGTATGCTAAGTTTAGACGTGGTGAAATGGGCACCGAGGACGGTGAACGCAGTGGAGGCCCAAAAGAGGTTGTTACCGACAAAAACATTCAAAAAATCCACAAAATCATTTTGAATGACCGTAAATTGAAATTGAATAAAATAGCAGACACTCTAAAGATACCAACTGATTGTGTACATCATATCATTCACGAACTTATGTAAATAGGAGAAAGCTCTGTGCAAAGTGGTTGCCACGCAAACTCACTTTTGACCAAAACAACCACGAGTTGATTATTTGGAGCAGTGTTTGAAGATGATCAAGCATAATAAACCCGAGTTTTTCGTCGATATGTGGCAATGGATGAAACATGGCTCCATCATTTCACTCCGAAGTTCAATCGACAGTCATCCGAGTGGAGTGGACACGATGAACCCGCTCCAAAGCGTGGGAAAACGCAACGGTCGGCTGGCAAGGTTATGGCAAGGTCTGTATTTTGGGATGCGCATGGAATAACTTTCATTGACTACCTTAAAAGAGGAAAGACCATCAACAGCGACTACTACATAGCGTTATTGGACGAAATCGCCGAAAAACGGCCGCATTTGGAGAAAAAGAAGGTGCTGCTTCACCAACACAATGCACCATGTCACAAGTCAGTAAAAACGATTGCAAAAATTCATGAACTGAGGCCTATTTTGAAGCAAAGGACAAATCGTACTACAAAAATGATATCGACAAGTTGTAGGGTCGCTATAATCAGTGTATCACCCTTGAAGAAAATTACGTTGAATAAAACTGTTTTATTATGGTAGGCCAGGGACTTTTCAAACGACCTGTTATGTTTAAACACCTAAAAAGTTCAATCTTAATAAATTAAAAAGAAGGACTATCAAACATTTACCCGACGTAACCCAGCTGGTCCCATCAAACGCGTATGAAAATATATAAATCAAAACCGTACGAATTACAGTTAGTTCTCCATCTCCGCACTCGCCTACAACAATAACAACAACAACAAACAACGAACGACCGCAACCGCATCGCTAAAAAAATTAATTAAAACTTAATTAACATACTGAGGTTAAATCAAACAGCGTATATCCTCTCGTGTTAATCGGGCAGCGAAAAATCCATTTTGGGCCGGCGATGAAAACCGACCTCCGGTAGAACCGTGATCCGGCCGTGTGGATTTTTGGCGATAGAGAAGCGGACCGAAAAAAAAATCGTGTACAAACTGATCGATTTCGATTTAAAAACCATTAATTATTCGGCTTATAAGGTATCAATTTGGATTGATTATGAAATGGTCTAGATATGCACGAAAAAAAGAAGAGCAGCGCCGGAATAGAGAGAGAGACGGATGGGTGGATACAGTTGACTACGTTTACATCAGATTCTATCGGGAAAAAATCATACCGTGTTTTTCAGCCAATTTACTCATTTAGGTTTTGTTTTTATGTTTCTCTTGATAAAATTCTTCGACGAATGAACTTACATATTTATTTTATATATTTGTTGCTTACACAATTATTGGAAATATATTCCTTTTAAAATTAAGTGGGATTACTAAGATTTTAGCAGGAATAAAATAATAATATTTCAATATTCGCCATGTTAAGTTAACTAACAATCGAAAGCGCTACGAAACACTGACGTCACTTGCCGTTTCCTATTATATCCTGACTATCATATCCGAATTCATTTGTCTTATATTTTACAATTAAAAAATGGCTTTTGTGCAACTAAATGAAAGAAAAGTTGAACTAATGAAACAATTAAACTAGAATTTATCAAGGCGAATAACCTATACTTACCCACCATCGATTCGTCGATAATGACTGTATTGTGTGACCTTAACCATGAAACACTAGCCATTAAATTTGGTAGAATATGGAAGAATATTAACTAAAAATACTATCAATACTCGGCAAGAAAATTAATAAATGCAAGTAACTTCAAAGTTACATGTTCGAACGTATCAGATAGTATTTTGCTTCTTTTTAACTGGATTAAAATGTGAAGAATTATATTGTCTGATATCGAAACCAATTTAGAAGCTGCATTAGGCAATAAATTAAATGTCTTGATGACGCGAATTCACTGTTATTTTGAATAGACTATATATAGTATATCGTTAATTCTATAGTAAAAATTATACCTTCATTAGAGAGCATATTACTTTTACGCCTAGTTCTTGTATCCTTCGCTACAGTGTTTCCTTGTAAAGACATTTTGATATCACTGTATTTCTCCTTAGTTTGTTCTGTTAACATCTGTATATATCTTTCTTGATAAAACTAGATTTAATCACTGCAATCTACTTAATGTATTTGCCATATCTGCAAAACAGTTACTTTTCTTTCTCTCCTAACATATTTTAACCAAATGCTCATGTATATTCTGAACAATTACACACATATCTGTACAGATATTTTACACTCTACAATAACATTTCCTATAGTTATCACATATTAATTATAAACTTACTAGTTTATTACACTCTCATCACCCTGTCTTAGAAATGGGCAGCATTGAGTCATACTATATTCAGAAAGTTGCATTCAAGTGAATAACTAAGCTGTTAATTTCCAATCTATACAACATTTGTTCACAATTCCATCACTTGTCAATTTTTTCTTCAATGTTTCTGTTCGAGTTCATCTAAACGGAAGGTATTATTTACCATTCCTGTTTCCAGCATGAAGTACAATATATTTGCAGTGAATCATTAATAAATTTTATGACTAATAAAACCTAATCAATTATTATTTCAACGTTTACCTTTTTCCATCAACTTTTGTTATCAAAACACCAATTTTATTATCATCTTGTCATGAGTGAATATAAGAAATAATAAGTCGTCCTTCATTTTATTATATGCTTTTAAAAATGGTATTATTTTAAAAGCAATATCCCGAAGTTCCATTAGACCTGTCCGTTACTTTTCTGTAATTGTAATTGTACTGAATCATGTTTGTATTGAAAAACTAGTCACTGCTATTATAAGTTTTATATATTTAATATTTTATGGAGCTAACATCAAGCTGATCATGATTCGTCACCCGCTTCGTATGAATACGGTTTTTTTTTTGGTGCAGTCAAGATTATATTTTTCATTTCGTGAGATATTTTAGTGCAGCTGCAACACGCAAAAATATTTTCAATAAAAGTCGCAAGAAATTAATATTTAACAGTAAAAATGTTTACCTCTCTAACGAATTTTACTGGCAAGAGGGGACCTCCATTATCTCGTCCCTGTTTAAAGTAACTGTTCTGTCTGGCTTCGGTACTTTCAATCAGAGTAATAATATGCGGCGATTTGAACTTTATCAAAATAAACAAAGCGTTGAAACGTATTATAAGCGTATTACAATTAATATTTTGAAGGAATACAGACGTTTAACAACTAGACGACTTTTGCAGGCTCGTTCGGTTACATGTTCCAACTTATCGAACAGCATTGTATCTCTTTTTAAATAGAATAAAACGAAAAGGAAAATATTGTCTGATTCTAAAATGAATTTACAGATTGCGACAGACAACACATTAAACATCTCAATGATGTAGTCTTTCAAAAGTTCGATCATAAAATTGTGTATCATGGAGAGAAAAAACCTAATACCAACACACCAGTTTGGATTTATTAACAATCATGGATCAGGTCTACAGAATATTAGATGTTATTGAAAAAGCCTACGAAAATAAAAAAGTATGCTCAGCTATATTCTTAAATGTAGCACAAGCCTTCGATAAGGTTTGGCATGAAGGCCTTGTTCATAAAGTTCAGAAAATGTTAGCAAAACAACACACCGAACTATTAAAATCATACGTTACAACCAGAATGTCTAGAGTCAAACAAGAAGAAGCTTACTCTACAATAAAAGAAGCTAAAGCAGCTGAACCATAAGTGCACTGGGGCTAACGATTTATCTACTCTACACTTGTGATATACCACAAATGGAAAATATTACGATGGCTACATTTGCTGATGATACTGCGATTGTAGCTATCGGAGACACTAGTGAAGAAGCCTCACGAAAATTACAACAGGCAAGTGACAATATAAATAATTGGACAACAAGCCTGGAAAATAAAAATTAATGAAAGTAAATCTGTGCATGTGCAGTTCACCTACAATTAGACCGAACAAGCACCAATAACATTAAATCATACTATCATTCCATATAGCAACAATGGTAAATATCTCGAAATGAATCTTGATGCAAAATTTCGCTGGAATGGACATATAAAGAAGAAAAGAAAAGAACTGGATTGAAATATAGGAAAATATACTGGCTAATTAGAAGAAAGTCACCTTATCAGTAGATAATAAATTGCAATTATATAAGCAAATACTGAAACTTATAGGGACATACGGAGTTCAATTATGGGGATGTTCTGCAAAGAATAACATAAACAAATTATAAATTTTTCATAACAACGTCCTGAGAGATATTGTGAGCGCACCCATATACTATAGCACTGATTACCTACATCGAGACCTTCAGATACCCACAGTACGTCAAGAAATCAAGAGAATTGCAAGGGGAATGAGGAAAGACTCCAATCTCATGAGACTATTGAAGTATTGCAGCTTTTGGATACCACCAGAGCAGGACACAGACTCAAAAGAATCATCTGATCTTAAGTAGTGTTGTGTAGTGAGGTGCATATAAAAAAACAGCAGTGACATGTATAAACATTATTTCATCAGAGACTACCTAGTTATATATCTAGATTTAAGATATCATAAAGACAAATTGTAGGTTAGTCGGAAACGACTAGTAACAATGTAATAATTAAATAATAAAAAAAAAGTTGCGTGGTACTCCGAGGTAAACGTAGCCAGTAAACATACGCATTCTCACTGTTTATTATCTCATCGGGAGTCTAATGATGAAGGGGTGGAGGTGTTAGTCTCACGCAGAGCTTGGACAATCTCATTACGATCGACGTTACTTGCAACTTTGGCCGACCAAGCCCCCTCGCCAACAGCACCGGTATTATTTTACACCCGCCTAGATGAGAATATAATGGAAATTTGTCCAATACGATTCTCGGTATACCTCAGCCTCTCGGCCTATTCAGCTCCGCTTTTTTTTCCTTCTTATTATTATTTTCGTCTCGTATACCGCGGTCTGTCAGTTTTGATTAATCCGTTGCTTGTTGTTGCCGTTGTTGTATTTCTTCCCTTCCTCTGCTTCTTCTTCCCCGGCTGTGACTTGCAACTATTCTTGACCAAATATAATTCTCAGATTGCCAAATAAATATCCTTCAGTATATATATATATATATATATATATATATATATATATATATATATATATATATATATATATAAGTATAAGTAAGAGTTTTAGTACATTTTGGCTCTGACATAACAAAATTTTAATATAAATAAAATAATTGAACAAATATTCTATCAATAGTTTCATTATTAATAGAATATTTGTTTAATTAAATATTTAATAATTTAATAATAATTACGATATATATTATCATCGTTATATCTGTTAAATGGTAACCACGATTCGATATGACATCCTGCAATTTCTAAGGCTGAATTTCTTCAATTTCGTGAAGAATTTTTGTAATCTTATTCACATAAAATTTTGGTTTTAAAAAACCCCATAAGAAAAAGTCTGGTGCTGTTAAATTAGGAGATAGCTGGTCATTCTAAATCGTCATTTAGCGAAATTAGCCTTCGAGGAAAAACGACATTCAATGCAATTGTTAAACGAGCTGTATGTGCTGTGGCCCCATCTTGCTAATACCGCATGTCTTTTAGTCTTTGCTCTTCTATTTCAGGTACAAGAAAATTTCGAATCATCTCTTGGTACCGGTCAGCAGTAACAGTACAGCAACAATTTAATCGTTTTCAAAAAAATGGGGACCAATGACGTTTCCAGCATGAATACCACACCATATAGCTGTTTTTAGTAGATGCAATGATGTTTGATGAATTAATTAAGGATTCTGTGTTCCCCAAAAACCGACTGTTCTGTTTACTAAGGTGGCCATTTGGAAAAAAATGGGCTTCATCGCTCATTATCAATTTCATTCAGACAAAAAATCTTGAGTTTCACCAGACAGCCTTAGGATTACATTACTGTACTCAACTTGTTGGTCAGGATCTATTGGTAGCAATTTTTGAACTAATTGAATTTTGTAAGGAATCATTTCCAAATCAGTTTTCAAAATTCGCCTTAAACTGCGTGCAGAAATGTGTAACTAGGAACCACGTCTCCGAATTGATGTTTCTGGAGACTCTGCAACACCATCGCACACCAGAACCACATTTTCAGCGTTACAAGACGTTCGTTGTCTTCCAGAATGAGGCCTGTCTGCTGTCGTCCCGTACTGTCGAAAATTCGCATGTAAACTAAAAGCTAAAGCTAAGCTAAACCTCACATAACCAAGATGGTGCGCAGTCAAAATGGTAGAAGGACTTTTACCCCAGCTGTTGTTACAGATACTTATTTTTATCTTTGGATTGCGTTCGAGGACGATAAGCTTTTTGCTTTTATCATTTAGAAGACTAAACTAACTCTGACTACATTTTTGATGCCTGTAGTTGATCACAAACCCCCTTTGCAAAAGCATTAAAAATTCATATTCGTGTTACAGCCAAACATTATTTTCGTCCTATCCCTACAATAGAGATAGTGTTCGTTAAAATTAAGTGAAAGTTTGTTTTTAACATGTTAAACAATGTTAAAACGGAAATGAATGTTCAAAGCTGTACATGTTATATTTTACGAAAATGACACCATCGTAGATTGAGAATGTCCAGTTTCGTGCCTGAAAACGTGCATTTGCGGCATTTACATAATGAGATAACTTCGATGTGCAAGACAAAGAACCTTCTGGTAGACCGAAGAACTTTGAAGAAGCGAAACTGCGAGAGTTATTGAATGGCGAACCAACCCAGCCCGACCCGATTCAAAAACAATGAGCAGAAGCATTAAATGTGTTCCAAGAAACGATTACCGGCCGGCAATGGAGAAAGACCCAATGATGAGAGGATGGTTGCCACATCAATTGAATAACAGGCAGATGCTGTTTCAAAGGTATGATCGGCAGACATCGAATAGCTACGGATGATGAAAAGTGGATTTATTTTGAAAATCTCAAGCACAAAAAAGCATGATTATCCCGGACGAAGTCGGCCGATCGACTCCGAGGCCATATCGTTTTGGTCCCAAGAAAATGTATTTGGTGCGACCAGAGTGGCGTGGTTTATTACTCATAAAGTAAAACCGGTCAATGAACCGTTGAAAGCACCTGGATGGGACATTCAAGTCCTAACCGACTGGCTTCATCCTAACCGAGTAGCCGCCAGCATCCAACCGAACTGATACAGATCCATTCCGTCCATTGTGACGCCGCTGCGGATGCATGTACTATCCCACAGATGGCATCGTGCCGATCTATCATGTATTGTCGCGTATGAGTCGATCGCTCATTGTTTTCTTTTGCCCCGCAGACCATTCATCTCTGGTCGCCGCCGTCTTGACTTTTCCCTTCTCATTTCTGGCGACCGATTTTTAATTAATTTTCATTTTTACCGCATTGGCATCGCGACAGTGGCAGCACGTTACAATCAGTAACTGCATCATTATATACAAAGGTTGTCCGAGATTTTTAGAAAAACCTTTAATGGTACACAAAATTGTGAGAAAGTTTTTTAATATTTTTAATATGTCAATATTGCTAAACTGTATCAAAAAGAAATGAAAAGAACTCGAATTACAATACAAACAAATTTAGTGATCATTTTGAAGAAGTCTACTAACTATTATCCGTATATATTAAGTTGTTGCTGTACAAACAGATACTACGAACTCTATGGACCAATCAAGTTGGGCTGTCCTACGAACAGTAACATCAACATAATACAGATATTTCAGAATAATGTCCTGAAATTTCTGAAAGCACCCAGATACTACAGGAACGTTTACTTATACGGAGACTTTCGGATTCCAAATCTCATAGAAGAAATTAAGAGATTCGCAACAAAACATGAGGACGACTCCACTCCCATGTTAGGGTCAGGAGAATCAAACCCTGCGATCTTGTGTAACTAAAACTAGGTACTTATCTAGGAACACAGATTGGTCCTTGCTTAGACTCTGAAAAAATAAAATAAAATAAAATTTAATACCAGTTTTCAGTGTTTTTACCATTTGATATACTTCACTGCATAACTACACAAAATGACAGGGTTTAGTCTGCCAGTGTTATCCAAAGGTTACAGCACCTCGGTGTTAACATGGGAGCAAAATGAAGGTTCTTGAATTCGATGGGTCCTTTTATGGGTTTTAGTATTTGCCTATACAGCAGCAACTTATTATCATAGAGGTTTAATTTAAATAGACGAAAACGAGAAAATGTTTTGCGACCAATACAGGCACTGAAACCACTTTTTTGAGTGCCTAGTTTGAACTGCCCTACAAATCATTTCACTGGCTCATTGATATAAAGCAATTGTTTAGGTCTATGGTTTATTTCAGTTTGTTTATAACGCCATTTTTGTATGTCTAATTTGGAGTACGTTCAGAATTTTTGTGATTCAATTACTCACTGTTATTTGATTATAATGTAATTTCAATTTCAAAATGATGTTTATTCAGTGCATATGCGGAAATAAAAATATGAGACGTTGTTTCCATGGGAACAGACAGTCGAAGTTGGCTAGATTAAGGATGTTCTGTGACTTTACCTGGTACGTATATAATTATTTATAAAGATAATTTATATATATATATATATATATATATATATATATATATATATATATATATATATATGGTTTTTTACAGGAATACAACAGAAGAAATCATGAAAATATTACCCCAAATTTAAACCCAAAATGTGTTGAAAAAGTTAAATAAAAATTTAAACAAAAATTGATAGCACTAAAGAAATATGAAAAAGAGAAAAAACGTTATAAACAATATATTACAGGAGTTAGTCACGTAGTGCGTATGAAATGCTCAAACAAAGAAATGCCGTACTTATAAAATATTTTCCTTACAGATGTCTGTAATGGCAATTCTTTAGAAGCTGATTTTCAAACTACTGCAAAAACAAGTTATGGTTCATTTCTCCATGGTAGTCACCTTTGGAATTAAGGGAAAACACTAATTCTGTACCAGGAATAAAACTATTCCTGTTTCCAGCATGAATAAATATATGTCTGCAATGAATTATTAATACATGTTATGACTAACAAAACCTAATCGGTAGTTATTCCAACGTTTACCTTTTCCCATCAACTTTTGTTGTCTTTACACTATATTTATTATCATCTCTAATATACCATTCTGAAATATTCATGTCTCATTTAAATATATAAATTGATATAATAATTTTTATTTGATTTTGTTATATGTTTTTAAAAATTGTATTCTTTTAAAAACAATCTCTGGAAGTTCCATTAAACCCCTTCGTGGGTTATCTTTACACCTCTTAAATCTCATATTATCCAACAGTGTATGAAGGGATATTCTACATCCCTCAAATAGCTGTATATCTTTTGGCATTTTATGCATTCTTTCCAGACTAACAATTTTCTCTAAAATAATTGTATTAAATTATGTTTCGATTGAAATAACCACTTACTGTTCTTATACATTTCGTATATTTGATCTCTGATACAGCTAACATCAAGCTGATCTTGATTCGTCACCTGTTTTGTATAAATACGGTTTCTTTTTGTGAATTTAAGATTATATTGTTTTTTATTTTTTGAAATATTTTAGTGACAGCGCTGTACTTAATATTCAGTGCAGCTGCAACGCGCAAAAAATATTTTCAATAAAAACCCCGGCAATTTGAAATTTATTAAAACAAAGCTTTAAAACGTTTGCCGGTTTATAACTCGTAATTATAATATTTTGATGAATTTTGCAGATGTTTGACAAACGGGCAACTTTTGTAGGCTCTTTCTGTTACATGTTCAAACTTACAGCATTATATCTCTTTTTAAATAGAATAAAATGAGAAGGAAAATATTGCCTGACTGTAATACGAATTTACGACATTCGACAGATACATATTGATCACGTGTGTCACTACTGTTTCGAATAAACTATATATGTTAACATATGTCTATATTTTAACAATCTACATGTCCCGTTTACAACAACCGTATGCCTATTATAGGCGGATAATTAAAATTTTCTTCCAAATAACCAATATATTTTTTAAATCTAGTTACTTTATATTCTTTCTGATATGCCCAATAAAATAAATGACGAATGATAAATGTTAAAGATATTTTTATGGCGAATAACAGGAATTAAAAAGTCCCCGCCGTACTACAGTAATTTTTTTTTGATACACCATTACATATATAATTATAGCAACCCTCCAACTTTTCGATACCATTTTTGTAGTAAGATTTGTCCTTTGCCTCAAAATAGGCTTCAGAACACGGAGGATGAGGAAGCAATTCGAAGCCCATTTCATGGATTTCGCCATCTTTTTCACTGACTTATGACACGGTGCATTGTCTTGGTGAAGCAGCACTTTCTTTTTCTTCAAATACGGCCGCTTTTCGACGATTTCGTCCTTCAAACGGTCCAATAACTGAGCTCGTGTGGCACTCACTTTGCACTGAGCTTTCTCATGCCTAAATATTCGTGAATGATATGATGTACACATTTAGTTGATATCTTAGAGTGTCTGCTATTTCATTCAATCAATTTACGGCCATTCAAAATCATTTTGTGGATTTTTTTTATGTTTTCGTCGGTAACAAAGGTCGTCCACTGCGTTCACCGTCTTCGGTGCTCATTTCACTACGTCTAAACTTAGCATACCAATCCTTGATGGTTGATTTTCCTGGAGCAGTGTCCGGAAACTCTGTATCAAGCCAAGTTTTTGCTTCAAATGCAATTTTTTCCCTTCAAAAAGCAATATTTTATCAACCCGCCAAATTCCTTTTTATCCATTTTTTTTCGCAATAACAAAAGTTGCTTTACTCAAAATGCTATATTTCACCAAGTAACGATCCGACAGCTGCGAAATTTATACACGCATCTTTTGAGACTTAGGGCTAACTAAAAAACATATGGATTTAATTCTAGTAGCGCCATCTATGTGTCAGGTCGAGGACTTTTCAATTGACTTGTTATAAAACGTATTTTTTTAATTAAGACTAACTATTTAATTAAACTCTACAAGAGTATTAAGAGTATACCAAGAGTAAAGAATATTTTCATCTACCGTGATATATAGGGAATTTTATTAAAAAAAAAACGACTGGAAACACGCCACTGGCCACGAAATGAGATCCAATCGAAAAACGGTGGCATTGTATTTGTGTCATTCTCGACGTTGGTCGCTGCTCCGTTTCAGATAGCCCTCCCGAATCACCAACAATAGGAATAACTTCCACAGTTATATTTTATCGATTCGGTCGGTTATTTCTCGTTTTGGAATGTGATTCTGCTGTCAGGACGACCGGTGCGCGTCATTTTTCTCGAGGCGGCCGTTTAGTCGCAATTATCCACGGGTCCCACGCTGGCCGCGCGCTACACGCCTCCGTATCCAGCCTCCATTGTCGGGGTGAAGACGGAAACGGAGCGACTCCCATCGGCCGCGAACCGGGATCCGTGATGGTGAACAGGTGGATCGAATCGGTGAATGCGCGAGCGTGAACCCCGCGGGCGCGTCCGAAACGCGGTGTGACCGAAACGTTGACAGATACAGGTCGTGTCATCCCGCGTGGGAATCTCGAACAGGTTCTTTCGGTGATAAAACCGGAGATCCTTCTCTATACAATCTAAAGATTGGAATGCTTGCGAGGTTCGTAAATAGCGGGTGTTATAATCTATAGAGAACCTATTCGGACGAGCCCTTTATTTAGGTTTGCGAATTTTTTATTTTGGGTCTAGAAGAAACTCGAACGTAGACACAGAATGTGTCTCGGGAACTATAAAAGATAAATTGAAATGCTTGCCAAAGATGTTCTAACAATCTATATCTCATTTTCTTGCATCAAAATTCAGTTAAAACAGCACAAATAGTGTTGGGCAGTATTGTAATGAAAATAATTCTTTAATACTTAAAAATTCTCATGATTCCAGCCATAGCATCAATTAACCTACAAACAGACCTAAATGAAATACAATGAAATACTCAAGCATATGCAATAGTTTATATGCTTTGGTTTCCGTCAATCCAGTCCAGTAGCTGTATTGCTTCAGCTTAGCTGTGGTATAGTAACCCCGTTTCATGTTTTAAAGCAAAACCTTGGATAACGTCATAGATCCCTTTGATTTCGAGGCCATTGAACGGTAGCAACATTGGCAATTAATCGAAGAACTTTGTTTTGGCATTGTTGGATTACTAGTCGGTTTTATATTTTAGTCTAACCCCATATTTTACACTCCATGAATACCTTATATTTGACTGATAAACTAAACACTTTTGTTTTGGGTCTAGTTCTTGGTCTCAGGTGGACCGAATCGGTGAATGTGCGAACCCCGCGGGCGCGGCCGAAACGCGGTGTGACCGAAACGTTGACAGATACAGGCCGTGTCACTCCGCGTGGGAATCTCGAACAGGTTCTTTCGGTGATAAAACCGCAGATCCTTCTCCATACAATCTAAAGAATGAAATGCTTGCGAGGTTCGTAAATAGCGTATGTTATAATCTATAGAGAACCTATTCGGACGAGCCCTTTATTTAGGTTTGCGGATTTTTTATTTTGGGTCTTGAAGAAACTCGAACGTAGACACAGAATGTGTCTCGGGAACTACAAAAGATAAATTGAAATGCTTGCCAAAGATGTTCTAACAATGTATATCTCATTTTCCTGAATCAAAATTCAGTTAAAACAGCACAAATAGTGTTGGGCAGTATTGTAATGAAAATAATTCTTTAATACTTAAAAATTCTCATGATTCCAGCCATAGCATCAATTAACCTACAAACAGACCTAAATCAAATACAGTGAAATACTCAAGCATATGCAATAGTCTATATGCTTTGGTTTCCGTCAATCCAGTCCAGTAGCTGTATTGCTTCAGCTTTGCTGTGTTATAGTAACCCCGTTTCATATTTAAAAGCAAAATATTGAATAACGTCATAGATCCATTTGATTACGATGCCATCGTACGGTTTCTCATCGATTACGTAGCTTCAATTGCGTAGCAACATTGGTAATTAATCGAAGAACTTTTTTTAACAGTACTGGATTACTAGTCTGCACTCCATAAAGGCAAATAGACCCTATATTTGACTGATAAACCAAACACTTTTGTTTTGAGCCTAGTTCTTGGTCTAGTTGGGTCTAGTACCTTCCGACAAGCCAGTACGCATATTTGATTTTAAATAATAATAATATATAATCCTTAAAAATTATTAACGTGAATTTTTCACAACTGTTGCGATATATCACAATACAATACCAAATAATCAATCAACAACTTTAGTTGCTCGATTTTCCTTTCTGTTTTGTTTTCGATACGCAAAATTAATCAACAATCGCCACCACAGACATCACGATTGATGTAAAATAATTGGCCCGAGATGCACCATTAATAAAACCACGCGAATTTCTCTGCTGCTATCAGAACATCGTAACGAACGATGGCTGGTACCACTGGTAGCTCCACTGGTAGACCACTTGATTAATAATCGAGTTTAAAGTTGTTAGTTAATCATTCATCCCAGGACTGGGACTTGTCAGGGTGATGTCACCGAATACCTGGCAATGAAATTATTGTCGATTGTGTACTATTTGAAACAAAACGATTCGGAGCTCAACATTCTTTTGCTATTCTATATTCATATTGTTAAAATAAATTTTGTTCAACCGAAATACGTTACATGACGAAAGATCGATGCCAAAAGAAACGTTGACGTCATGTCCTCGGCTAAGAAGATAGTTTCAGCTTCTGATGGTCCTGCTTCTCTCTTTTCTCTTTACTCCATACTCTCACTTCATTTGCGCCTTGGAAGTGTAATGTACCTACTGAACGAACCCAAATTTCATCTCATATATATATATATATATATATGAGCTATCTTCAAAACATGATTTTTGAAGGTTTCAGTAGCTGCTTCGGGCGATAAAAATCGTTGACCACGCAGTTTATTCTTCACGGATGGGAACAAAAGGAAGTTATTGGGTACCAAATAAAGGGCTGTACTGTGGATGACCTATCAATTTGATGTTTTCAGTGCTCATATAGTCTCTTGTTTGAGAGCTCGCATTGTCATGATGGAGAACAATCCGACGTCTCTTGTTTGGTTTCCTTATTTCACCGAAGATTTCTGGCAAACATATAGTTGTGTACCAATCAGAATTTTTTAGTCTACGATCCTCTAGAGGCACTGTTCTAATATGACCAGTTTTCTCGAAGAAACAGGCCACCATTTTCTTTGAAGTGCTTCTTGCGCGAAAAACTTTCGTTGGATTTGGTTCATCTTGGAAAACCGATACAGTGGACTGCTGCTTACTTCCAGGCTCATATGAATATATCAAATATTCGTCACCTGTCACGATTTTATAAACATCTTTCTAAGCACCGCGATTGATTTTCTTAAGCATTTCTTTGCACCAATTGACACGAGCCTTTTTTGAGCGATTGTCAAATGGTGGAACTAATACTTAGAGATACCTCAATCTCACAATAGGTGACATGACGTTCTTGCTTAATCATTTCGCACACAGCATCGATGTTTTCTGACACAACAGCCGATTTTGGACGACTTTCACGAAACTCGTAGGACAGCGAACTACGACCACGATTGAATTCACTAAACATCATGTTTCATGATATATCACATATATTTCATGTTCAATATATATGTTTCACACAAAATTTCGCAAAAAGCACAGTAAATATCGTCCATGGTATCTAACAGAGTCTTTATTGTTAAATATGAAGCTGAAATCTTTATTTCTCACAAAGAATCACATAATCATACAAGCCTGAAAGCTACATAGAAGAATAGCGAAATTTTACCATCGCTCTGACCGATCAGTATTAATAGAAAATGTCACCATTGATATTGATATATAATCTTTGGTTTTATATAAATTTGTTGTCAATGAAGAAAACATAAACGTTCAAATTTAACTTCGACGATCCCCTATCAATGCACTATAAAAATATATCAAAAATTGTTTAAGAAATTCTATCTAAATTAGTAGTTATTATAACATATTTTGAATAATAGATAAATTAAAATAAGAGAGAGAATCTCTGCTAACACTTGCATGGCCAGAGAACCGCTACTGAAAATTTCAGAGCGGCAGTACCACCTGTTAAAATAAATTTAGGGACAGTACCTCCGATGAAACTTCCAGGGCGGGACGACCGCTAGCTAAATTATTTGAGAAACAGTAACTCTCATGAACGTTTCAGTGCGGCAGTACTACTGGTAGAATGTATTAAGAAGCAGTATCCCTGATAGAATCTTCGGAGCGACAGTACAGCTAGTAAAATAAAAGAGGCAGTACCTCTGATTTAAATTTTAGGACGAGAAAACTGCCATAAAATTATGTGAGAGAAAATACTTCTAGTAAAAGTTTGAGCCCTGAACCCCATCCTGCCCTCTTTTCATTATAACTTTTCACTATAAATTTTGTTTATTCACTATAACAGGGGTGTTAGCAGCACCAACTATGAAACGATAACGATTCATCATTCAGTAACCGACCATCGTTTAGTTTAGACGTGCCACCATGAACTGCCCAAACCTCGTCACCAGGCCATTGCCAACATTGCTGCCAGCCTTTTTTTACCACTTGTACATTCACATTTTTATATTACTTCAATAAATTACAGTCAGAAAATGTAAACCCCACTGTCTTATTTCGTTTTACCTCCATTCAGCGAGCCATATAATATTTTATATATATTATATTATATTATTATTATTTTATTATATATATATATTATATATATATATATATATATATATATATATATATATATATTATATATATATATATATATATATATATATATATATATATATATATATATTATATATATATATATATATATATATATATATATATATATATATATTATATATATATATATATATATATATATATATATATATATATATATATATATATATATATATATAGCGTGTAAACATATTTGGCCCGTTCTCCATATCATCGAGTGATGTTTAACTTTAGCGGTACTCTGGTAGTACAAGCGTACATCATCCGGGCTATTTCGCCGCAGCCGTAGACGACGATTCTCTCTCTCTCTCTCTCGAGGCCCTCCTCCGACCTGCCGCTATCCCGTCAACCGGCGAGCGCTCGACCTTTCAAGTGAACAGCGGGAGTCGAACCTGTAACACATCGCCACACCGTACAATGGTAATTATTAGCATGACAAGATGGTTCGGCATCAAGACCATGATATTTGTGAATTCGGACCGTTTGTTTAATGTTATGCGGTTATTTTTCATAGTTAACAAGACCATCGACAGATGCTGATGAAGGCAACTTATACGGGTGAGGCTCTGTTAGTTGGTGCATAGATATATCGATATTTCTCTCAAGAATTATGATGGTTCTCTAGGATCTAAAATTCATAAAAATGTATTGACAACTAGTACATGTATTGTATTGTGAAGTACATGATTGTGAGTCACTGTTGTTACAATTATCGATGAAGAGTTTCAGAACAAACTTCACTGTAGGACCTTTATTTGAAAGTAAAGCCTATACATTAATTTTAAGGGACTAACAATGTTGTTACTGCATATTAAATCGCATCGGATACATTTGTAACCAACTTCATCTTCAAGCTTTACTTTTCAGTATGTATCATTACGTTGAAGTATGAACAAAAAATGTCTGCAAATTCCCTGAAAGTTTGAGCTGGGTTTTCATCATATAAAGCTTGCAAGAGAACTTGCCTTAGAACCCATAACGAGTATGATTCAAAGTGATAGTGCAAAATACTCTGAAAGACTGTTAGAACATCTCAATGCACTCGCCAAACAGTTAAATATGCGCGATGACAGTGAAGTGCATAGGCTCAAACGCGTACTACCATACGAGCTGATTAATAGACACATAGAGTGAGATAGAGACATAGATAGAGATCATAAGTTTGTACAGCACATCACTTACTGGAGAAATCTTCTGTGTGTCAGTATAGTTATATTGTATAACTGAAATTATAAAAAATACTTATTGGCCGCACATTGCAAATGCACATTGTTGAACGTCTAATAGTTTAATAAAACAAATAATTTTCCAAAAATATTTTATGGGCTTCGGCAGTAGATTTTTTCAATCCAACATCAAAAGTACTGTAAAAAAATTATAAATTTGAGTGTTCCATATAGACTTTATAACTCAACCGTATTAAAAGAGAAACTTAGTTTATTGTTTTTGTGAATTATTTACAGTTTACAGTTACATTGTTTACAGAAATGTCAATACCAGGTCTTTCTACATGGGGATCTCGAAGAGGTTCCTCCAATTATTATTCGATGGAAAAAACTGAGCAATTTTGAATAAAACCAATTTTTTTTAAATTTATTTCAAGAAAGTTTTCAACATATTTGTGCTTAAACCTACAATTTTACAGGTGCTTTTTGTTAGTTCAAGGACGTGTCGTGATCTACAAAAAATCGCATAACTTATGCTACATCGCACCACTGTGTGAATTTTATGGTCAATTGCTCCATCCACCAAGTAATAAC
This sequence comes from Rhynchophorus ferrugineus, assembly GCF_030347505.1. Classification (NCBI taxonomy): domain Eukaryota; kingdom Metazoa; phylum Arthropoda; class Insecta; order Coleoptera; family Curculionidae; genus Rhynchophorus; species Rhynchophorus ferrugineus. The sequence goes on along the minus strand of NW_027472586.1, from coordinate 10,406,863 downwards.
TTTGACACCGAAGACGAAGCTTTCTAAACAGCCAAAAATCTTCTGAAGACAAGGGTTTGAAGCCTTTACTCGATGAAACCCTCAATGGGTATCGCTATCGACTATAATTGATGCATTTAAGCAGATCGCTGCACTGCATCAACGGCAAGAATACCAAAGACACAACAATGTTATTCTTCAACGTGACAATGCTCGACCACCTATTGCAAAACCGGTGAAAACGTACTTGGAAACACCAAAATGGGAATAATACCTCACCCTCAGCATTGTCCAGATCTTGTTCCTTCGGATTACCACTTGTTCCAACATATGAGTAGTGACCTGTCTGAGCAGCGCTCCACTTCCTAAGAATATACCAAAAAAAAATGTGTCGATTCGTGAATAGCATCAAAATATACATCGTTCTTTCGAGGAGATGAAGTGCGTACATTTCTCGAAAGATGAAAAAAAGTAGTGGCTATTCATGAACAACACCTTCAATAAAATACATTGTACCGATTTTTTACAATAAATCTTCAAAATTAAAAATCCTTTAAAATTAATATATTGGCCAACAACAACCAAGATTGTAATGATTGAACCTTAATTAACTTTTTTCTGAAAACTGCTTTAACAAGAACAAGAGAAGTTTTAAAATTCATAAAATACCAAGTTTTCATTTTCTTTTATTCGTCAATGTTGATCCTGAGGTGTTATTTAATCAGCTTCTTTGCAAATTTTTTTTTATTAATATAAGGAGGAGAAAAAAACAATTTCGATGTTTTCTAACGGATGGCTTTAAAGTTATATATCTCTAGTAACACACACACACACAAAAAGTTATTCCATACATAAACCATCCATATATATATATATATATATATATATATATATATATATATATATATATATATATATATATATATATATATATATATATACAGTAATACGTTGTAAAACATTGTAAATGCAGCTTGTCAGCAAAACAATTTGGCTCAAAAGATGGAAGAAGGTATAGTTAAAAATAAATAATTCCGTAATTTATTGTTGCATGAGCAGATTGTTAGGATGGTTTGGATCAACTGCTGCAATTTATTTTGTCAAACATTTTTCCTGGTGAGCAAAATCGGTAGACATCAATATAACTAAACTGTTATCAGAAGTTTTAAAACGGATTATGAGAAGTAGGTTTCCTTTTCCAACATCAATCGAAGCAAATGGTGAATCCGATGATATTGAACGAATGTATTGCGAGAAAAACTGCAGCAATGTTGCTTATATGTCAGGTGTTCATATTATTTTCTTCATTTCCTGTAAAAGTAATACTGTTTCGACAAAAACAGGACGGTGGGAACTGTACAAAGCTAACATTGTGAGTGTGAAACGGAATATTATATTATAACGGAAGCTATCGCTAAGCTACGAAAGAAGTACAATCAGGACACTTGATGATTCGAAAAATGTGGTCTAGTCCGATGAATCATCATTTACATTGCTTTCTACAAACGGTCGGGTTTAAGTATGGAGACCTACGATGCTACATTATAATTTGGGAGGCAATATCGTGGTATTCTGCTGGACTTCTCAATGATGAAGAATGACGAAGCATTTTGCTGGAAAATTCTGCCATATTCCCAGATCATAACGCATCCATAGACAGCGCCAAAAAGATTCAGGTTTTATTTGAGGAGCGTCACAATATCGTCAAACATTTTCCCTGGTGAGCACAATCTGTAGACCTCAACATAATTAAACTGTTATGAGATGTTTTAGAGCGGATAGTGAAAAGTAGGTTTCCTTTTCCAACATCAATCGAAGCAAATGACGAATTCGACGATATTGAACGAATGTATTGCGAGAAAAATTGCAGCTATGTTGCTTATATGTCAGGTGTTCATATTATTTTCTTCATTTCCTGTAAAAGTAATACTATTTCGACGAAAATAGGACGGTGAGAACTCTACAAAGCTAACATTGTGGGTGTGAAACGGAATTTTATATTATAACGGAAGCCATCGCTAAGCTACGAAAGAAGTACAATCAGGACACTTGATGATTCGAAAAATGTGGTCTGGTCCGATGAATCATCATTTACATTGCTTCCTGCAAACGGTCGGGTTTAAGTATGGAGACCTACGATCCTACGTTATAATTTGGGAGGCAATATCGTGGTATTCTGCTGGATTTCTCAATGATGAAGAATGATGAAGCATTTTGCTGGAAAATTCTGCCATATTCCCAGATCATAACGCATCCATAGACAGCGCCAAAAAGATTCAGGTTTTATTTGAGGAGCATCAGAATATCGTCAAACATTTTCCCTGGTGAGCAAAATCGGTAGACCTCAACATAATTAAACTGTTATGAGAATTTTTAGTGCGGATAGTGAAAAGTAGGTTTCCTTTTCCAACATCATTGAAGCAAAGGGCGAATTCGGTGACACTGTACGGATGTATTGCGAGAAAAATTGCAGCTATATTGCTTATATGTCAGGTGTTCATATTTTGTTGTCCATTCCCCGTAAAAGCGAACGTTCTGGCATCACGGCATCACAAAAACCGAAGATCGTCCTCCGTCCATCTTCCCCGAAGCGACGACAGAGGTCCACGATAAATAGTAAAAACGAAAACGTATCCATTGGACGTATGACGAGAATTCCTGTCTGTCCAGATGAGCGAACCGATAAATCGGCTGGTGTTAGGCACGTCCATCTGACACGCACGGAATATCTAAGTGTCAACGTTCTCAGAAAACCACTGATTGGCTTATTGGAATCGGGCAGAAGGAAAAGGGAGGCGCTACTGGAGAGTGAGTCGAGGAAACGGCTCTTATCAGCGGTCGATTTTATTCTCGCCGCGTCTACGTTTAGTATATAATGTGAGTGGGTGGTCATCGGTGCTGCTTGAATAAAATCGGCCCGGAGCAGGATGTAGGAACGATTGTTTCTAAATTAACGAGAATCGGTATCTGACGAGAGGACCGATCCTGGGATTTTTTCCGATACGAGTCGGATTCGACGAAATATGATCAAGGGAGGCCGCATTTTCTTAGGAAAAAGTATTAGGTGATTGCGTGTTTCCCGATGAGGGATATCTCTTGATGAAAATGCGAAGTATCGATGTAAATAACGATTAAATTCGATGGTTTCAAATTGAAGACTCTAAATTCAAATTGAAGACTCTAAATTCTTTACTTTTCTTCCTTAGCTGGCCTACCGACCTCAATAAACACTAACAGGACAATTGAAATGTCCCCGACCTACCTATAGTAAAACACAGTTTTTTTTATTCAACATAATCCCCTTCAAGGGTGATACACTGATTATAACGACCCTCCAACTTTTCGATACCATTTTTGTAGTACGATTTGTCCTTTGCTTCAAAATGGGCCTCAGTTTCGGCGATCACCTCTTCATTCGACGAAAATTTCTTCCCAGCGAGCATTCTTTTGAGATCTGAGAGCAGGAAACAGTCGCTGGAGACATAGAGCTGAAGAATATGGTGTATGAGAAAGCAATTTGAAGCCCAATTCATAGATTTTTGCCATCGTTTTCACTGACTTGCGACACGGTGAATTGTCTTGGTGAAGCAGCAATTTCTTTTACTCCAAATGCGGGCGTTTTCAGTGATTTCGTCCTTCAAACGGCCCACTAACGCTATGTAATAGTCGCTGTTGATAGTCCTTCCTTTTTCAAGGTAGTCAATGAAAATTATTCCATGCGCATTTCAAAATACAGGCGCTTGCAAGCCGACTGTTGCTTTTTCCCACCCTTTGGAGCGTGTTCATCGTGTGCAGTCCACTCAGATAACTGTCGATTGGACCTCGACGCAAAAACTCGGGTTTACGCTTGATCATCTTCAAACACTGCTCCGAATCATCAACTCGTCGTTATTTTTGGTCAAAAGTGAGCTCGCGCGGCACCTACTTTACACAGAGCTTTCTCATACCCAAATATTCGTGAATGATCTGTGAGGCAATTGAAAGTGCATATGGGGCGAGAGCTTTTTTAATTTAACATACAGTCCTGTGTACCACACCTTGTCGAAGGCCTGAGATATATCGAAAAAGAGTAAAAATAAAAAATATATCATTCTTTCAATATGGCATTGGAACGTTGTCAGAAAGATGACAAAAAGTACAACAAAAAATTATATAAGTTGAAATAAAATATTAACGATTAGTATAAATTCGCTTTAAAAGTCCCCAGTCCACTATAATCTGACCATAACTTCATAAATGAAAATATTTCATTGAATTATCATCTAGAATGAACACTCGCAAAACTGGAATGGATGAGAAACGAACAACACTTAATTTATTGTCCATAACGCTACGTGAATTTCCGCGTACATCCACCGTGAACGGCGCGAAGTAGTAGGAATCAAAACTAGCAATTATCCCGAAACTAAGATGTTTTCCTTGATCGAAGACCTCAAGCCGCAACGATAGAAATCGTCGATAGGACCGCGGCCATTCGTCGAGTCTTACAAGCTAATTACATGGGAACTATTCGCGAACGAAAAGCGGAAAAAGATGGAATATGATGATTTCGATCGGGCGCTCGCCGCGAATGACGCTCTCCAACTTTGACGTGCTCGTTAGGAGAAAGTTACGATGACTTTTACGACGGGGGTTTTGAAAAATCATAGGAATTTTAGTGACCGACATGTTTGTTGTGATATATCCTTCAGCAATCATTAAGATTTCTAATTGTTATATCTTCCAATTCATACTCATAAATATGTTACTAATAATTTCTAACAAACTCCAAAAAGCCGGCCTAATTGGCGCAGTGGTCAAGGCGACAGGACGGCCCTCCTACTCTCGCGATAGTCGCGGGTTCGAATCCTGCTGGAGCATGGAAGTACTTTATGTTTGTGATTGTAAATGTCTTTAAAGTCAACAGTGGAAAATCCGACAAGAAATAACCGTCCCAGTCACGCCAATAACCAAGCTGGGAAAGACCGGATATATTCTGGAATGGTGTCTAAGTAGGTAGGTAGGCTTAATGCCGAGGACCGTACTCCGGAGCCCACGTTAAACAATATATCCACTTCAGATAAACACTCTTTGGAAAAAAGCAGACTTTAAAACATATAAATTAAAACAAAAAGCTTTGTGCTGATGAGTCTCAAACTATACAAATAAATAAATACCAGATGTGTCGGTATATTTAAAGGTTCTTGTAACAGACATATATGTCTTAAAGTTGCTCGAATAATATTCCTAAAAAAACTGACAAACCAGCAGAACAAGATGGATCTTACAGGCCTATTTCGCTGCTACCTGTGACATCAAAATTATTTGGGAAACTGCCGTTAACACGCATTAAACCATTCATAGAAACATCAAATTTCCCTTTCAAAATCACCACTCGACAATCGACCAAGTGCACAGAGGTTGTAGGCATTCAAAAACAATAAATAATGTCCTGCAATATTTCTGAACGTCTCACAAGCTTTTGACCAGATATCGCAGTTGTGAATTAATATACAAAATGGGCATATTGCTACCGCGGAATTACTATCTACTGTTAGAGTCAAATCTTTTCGAAAGAAAATTTAGAAATTCCCATTAAGAGGCATTATGAACATTTAAACTTATTTCGGCTAGAGCTCCACAGGCTATTGTCTTGGGACCACTCCTATATCTGCTCTATACTGCTGATATCCCAACAGCAACAAAAACAGTACTTGGAACATTTGCCGACGACATAGTTATCATGGCAAAAGATGTATCTCTGCCTAAGGCTGTAGAACAAGTAAAAGTAGCGTCAGGTCAACAGTCAGTCAACAAGAGCTACAAATGGATTAGGCCCCATCCATGTTAATTTTGCGTTGCGGCGAAATGACAAAAACCGAATTATATCACTGGATGGATGCCCGATTCCTCAAGCAGAATCAACTTAAACTTGAAACATCAGGTTAGACTCTTAACTTAACCCAAAATCAAAGAAATTGGTCAATGATAAAGCCAATTTGGACTAAGAGTTGCAAATATAGGGTTTCATTAAATCCAACGCATCCAAAATAAAGTTCTAAGATTAATTATCAATGCTTATCACTACGTAACAAACGAAGAGCTGCACAGTGACCTCGATATCAGATGCATACACGTAATGATAAGATTTCCTCTTAAAACGTAAAATTAGGTTCTTAAATCACGGCATCGTGGAAGCAATACAGCTACTGAACAACACGCAGAAGATTGAAGCGAACCAAATCACATGAACTAGTGTATTCTTAACTTTAGCTTAAATAGATTAATTTTGTTTTAATTTGGGTAATACGTACCGATGTATTAATCCCGTACTAGCTTTCCTTGTGTATTAATGCAAGTACAACAGAACAGTAGTATACCGACTTCGTTGTCGCAGTGATAAAGGCGACAGGACAGTGGCATGGTCGTAAATTTATGTTTGCGATTGTTTAATTAATATTTGTGATGGTCCTAGGTAAGAGTGTAAAATCCGGCTAATTTACCTAGCGGTTCCAGTCACGCCAGTAACCAAGCTGTCTTCTGGGATGATTTCTAAGTTATGCACTCGTCAGTCAATAAGCTTAATGCCGTAGGTCCGGTCCAAATAAACCCTCATTGGTAAAAAGAAGACTTTAAAATACAAAAAAGAACAATATCAACAAATTAATTTGTAAATTAAGATTATAATGAGCATATCTAACGTAAGATGTTATTAATAGAAAATTTATTATTTTCATTAATGTAATAATCAAATATATTTCTGATCTTATATTGACAACACTGTGAAAACAAGTTTTAGTAACATATCATTTTTAAATTAGTCCTCTTACTCTATTTTCAGGGAAATATGACTAATATAATACATTACACATTAATACATACGGGGTGATCACTAGTATTAAGTAAAACCCATGCGCAAGACAATTTTTTGTAGACCGGCGTGTTCTAATTGAAAGATGACGTCCCCTAATCAACCTTTCTGATCCTTTAAGCTCAGCTGCGGCGATTGAGACGTACACGCGTCCCATCCCGCGCACCGATGCTGAGTTTATTGACGATTTTCTCACCGTACCGATCTCGCCGCCTCCCCCCTCGCGCGTACCCCTCCCCCACCGCCGGCCGTTTGTCCATTTCGTCTTTTTTTCTCTCGTCTTCGTGTTTCCGTTGTCTCGTTCGCTTATTCTGCTTCGCGAAATGTCGATAATTATACGTGATGGTATCGGGCCAATGAAATTTTCGAAGAAGAAGCCTTTCCTGGTATGAAGCGCGAGGCCCTAACGAGGGGAAAGGCCCCGAAAAAGATCCAGATCTCGAATGGTGCACGGCGCTGCCCACTCATTATCCGGTGGGTAGTACCGCTCACGACCTATAATGTGTGCACCAAACGCCTCGCGTACAGTTTAACGCCGACGTTGCGGCTATTGCCTGGTTCTTCTTGTTGTTAATTTCGGTCGACGTCTCTCTCTCTGCGAAGAAATCTCGGTAAAGATGAGAAAACATCTGTTGTTGTTTGGAGGAAATTCATCATGTCTGAGTCGATACTGATTTTTGCATAACAGGTCAATCGAAAAGTCCCCTGACACATAGATGACGCTACTAGAATTAAATCAATATATTTTTAGTTAGCCCTAACCATCAAAACATGCGTGTATAAATTTGACAGCTGTCGGATCATTAGTTTGTGAATTATAGCATTTTGAGTGAAGCAACTTTGGTAATTGTGAAAAAAATGGATACAAAAAATATCACGTATTGATAAAATATTGCTTTTTGAAGGGAAAAAGTACAGCTGAAGCAAAAACTTGGCTCTATTCTGAGTTTCCGGACCCTGCCCCAGGAAAATCGACCATCAAGGATTAGTATACTAAGTTTAGACGTGGTAAAATGAACACCGAAGACGGTGAACGCAGTGGACGACCAAAAGAGGTTGTTACCGACGAAAACATTCAAAAAATCCACAAAATGATTTTGAATTACCATAAATTGAAATTGAATGAAATAGCAGACACTCTAAAGGTATCAACTGAACGTGTACATCATATCATTCACGAATATTTGGGTAAGAAAAAGCTCTGTGCAAAGTGTGCAAAATGACGAGTTGATGATTCGGAGCAGTGTTTGAAGATGATTAAGCGTAATAAACCCGTGTTTTTGCGTCGATATGTGACAATGGATGAAACATGGCTCTATCATTTCACTCCGAAGTCCAATCGACAGTCATTCGAGTTGACTGTACATGATGAAGGAGCTCCAAAGCATGGGAAAACGCAACAGTCGGCTGGCAAGGTTATGGCCTCTGTATTTTGGGATGCGCTTGGAATAATTTTCAATGACTATCTTGAAAAAGTAAGGACCATCAACAGCGACTATTACATAACGTTATTAGACCGTTGAAGGACGAAATCACCGAAAAACGGCCGCATTTGAGGAAAAAGAAAGTGGTGCTTCACCAAGACAATGCACTGTGTCACAAGTCATTGAAAACGATGGCAAAAATTCATGAATTGGGCTTCGAGTTGCTTCCTCATCCACCGTATTCTCCAGATCTGGCCCTCAGCGACTATTTCCTGTTCTCAGATCTCAAAAGAGTGCTAGCTGGGAAGAAATTTTCGTCGAATGAAGAGGTGATCGCCGAAACTGAGGCCTATTTTGAAGCAAAGGACAAATCGTACTACAAAAATGGTATCGAAAAGTTAGAGGGTCGTTATAATCAGTGTATCACCCTTGTAGGGAATTATGTTGAATGAAAAAAACTAATTTTGCAAAATGTAAAATTCGATATGCCTCAAGGTCTCTACAGTGGTATAATATAGATATTAACCAGTACATTGAATGTGATACTGAAGCAATAACATTGGCGGCAATAACATTGGCGGTCAACTCAATTTTTATTAAGACTGTCGTTTTTTTACCATATGTTGCTTCAGTAAGTAACCATGTAAGCTACGAAAAATCAAGTTTTTTTTATTACTCTTCGTGAGTCGACAATCTGCCCTATTGGCAATAAGTATTTCTTCTGTCTATATTATATATACATGGCATGTAGAAAATCACTTCATTAAGCAATCTTCTGTATAAAATATTATCTTAATTAATTAGTCTTATTCTAAAGCTTATTCTAAAGTCTACATATGTCCAGTAATCAGATCAGGTGGTGTTAAACGTTTTAGTCTACGCACTTCACTATCATGTCGTATATTTAGCTGATTAGCGAGTACATTAAGATGCACTGACACTCTTTCGAAGTACTTCACACAAACACGTTGCATTACACTCGTTATAGGTTCTAGAGGAATATCGCGTTGTATCACTTTATTTGAAATATAGTACGGAGCATCAACAATGGCACGCAACACCTTATTTTGGAACCGTTGAATGATGGATATATTAGATTTGCTAGCGGTACCCCATAGTTGAATTCCATATGTCCAAATGGGCTTGAGTATAGACTCATACAGCAATACCTTGTTATCTAATGATAACTTGGATTTGCGCCCAATGAGCCAATACATTTGATATAATTTTAGTCCTAGTTGTTTCCGTTTAGAGAGTATGTGCTTCTTCCAGGTTAGGCGTCGATCTAAATGCATACCAAGATATTTAACATGCTCTGCTTGGGGGAGTTGACGATGATTGATATGCACTGGTGGACATGTTCTTCTACGCAGGGTAAACGTTGTATGCGTGGATTTCGATTCATTAGCTTTAATGCGCCATGTCTTCAACCATAATTGTATTTGCTCCAGGTGGGTTTGTAGGTTTATTGATGGTGTGACTGGATCTTCATGGGATGCTAAGATTGCTGTATCGTCTGCAGATGTTGCCACAGTAGTTATTTTTGTGGTGGGCAGATCAGCCGTATACAGAAGATACAGTACTGGACCCAGTACACTACCTTGCGGAACTCCTGAATATATGGGATTTAATTCGGTATGTTCATCGCCTTGATTTACAATAAAATGTCTGTCAGTGAGATACGATTTTAGTAGCTGATAGTCCGGATGAGGGAGAAGTTTCTTTAGTTTAACCTGCAAGCCAGTATGCCATACTTTGTCAAAAGCCTGAGATATGTCTAGGAAAGCAGCCGAACAATATCTTTTGGCATTTAGATCAGCGTTTATTTTGTTTACAAGTCTATGCACTTATTATTCCATGCGTTCTATAGTCCCATGCTTATTGCGAAAGCCAAACTGATGTTCTGGAATAATTTTTCTTTTTTTTTATTATATAGTTTAGCTTTTTTATGTATAATATCTCGAAAACTTTCGAGATTATCGTTAATAAACTTATAGGTCGGTAGGAGGTCACATCTTCTGGTATTTTTCCTGGTTTAAGTATCATTAATATTTTAGCTACTTTCCAGAGAAAAATCAAGTAAAGACAAAGCTGATGAACGAAATATCGTATTTAACCAATTCCGTTCCACCCCGTCTTACCTCGGATGCGTCCGACGCAATCACACATCGCCGATGACGACGTGAAACGGACAAATAGCCGATGCCGTCTCGCGAGGCCGAATAAGACCGCGAAGACCCAGAATTCCATCCGGCCCGAGCACGCCGGCCAGTCTAAAAAAGTCATTTCTATTCTCTCGCAATTAACTCGGAGGTAACGAGCTTCTTGGGCGGGGATCCCGCTGAGGCCCAGTTAGTGCACAATGGTCCCGCGAAACGCCAGTCACGGTCGGCATTAGGGGACCGGCAGGGGGGCCCCATACAGTCATCCTATCACGGGTCCCGGTGAGAACCGCGGCTCTGGAACCGCGCGCCGAAAAGATTGGGACCGAAACAGCGCGCGCGAGGGGCGAGGGGAAGAGACGGAGGCAGTTCCTTAAACTCTTATAAGTACACCCCATATGTATTCCCGTTCATATCATTTTTGATATGCAGGTTTTACCTTCACCTTATCACCTCTTCGATGGCATCTGTTAAAAAAAGCTTAAATGCTTAGAATATTCAGTTTTCATTAGAACATCAGAAAGTGAAATACATATAATCCGTTCAATAAAACGGTGAACTCACGCCATCTGAATTGATAACGTCAAAACGTCGCAATGTTGCCGCATCAACTCTGAGTTTTAGTTCTTTTTGGCTTTGACATGCAACAAAATTCTAATATAAACAAAATAATTTAACTATAAAAACAACAAAATTATATTATTATAAATATATAAAAATATTTTAAAATAGAATTTATTTTAATATTGCAGTAGATCTAATTTTGCCATATATTATCGAAGGACTTGAAACTACAATTATACAGTTGTAATAGTTTGTAGATTACAGTTGTGTTTTATTATATTTACACTGAACTCTTTTTTACACCACCTATGAATTAGAGTTCCAGACGCGTTTTTTTACTTATATATGTTTTACTTTCATTAAAGAGCATATTTACTTTTTACTGTTTGTTAATTGTTTCCACACTCATCACCCTGTTTTAGACATTATCAGTATTGAATCCTAATCCCATATTCAGAAAGTTTCATTCAAGTGAAGCTCAAGACTAAGCTGGTCTATCTAACATTTGTTCACTATTTCATCATCGGTCAATTTCTTCTTCAATATGTCTGATCGAGCTCATCCAAACCGAAGAGATTATTAACAATTCCTGCTTCCAGATAAAGAACAATATATCTGCAATGAACTATTAATAAATGTTGTGAATAATGAAACCAAATCAATTGTTTAGTGTTATTTCAACATTCAGCTTTATCCATCACCTTTTGTTGTCTTATATTTGTCATTATGTGACCAATAGGTATATTGGTCCCATTCTGAAATATGCATGTGTCATTTAAATACACATATTAAAATAATAAATTTCCTTGATTTTATTATAAGCTTTTAAAATTGTCTTCTTTTAAAATCAATGTCCAGAAGTTATCTTTACACCATTTAAATATTTTGTTACCTAAATATCTATAAAAGGATATTCTACATCCCTCAAAGAGCTGCATATCTTTAAATTTCTATGGATACTTTTCAGATTAACAGTTTCTTCTAAAATAATTGTATTAAATTATGTTTTTATTGAAAACACTATTCCTTAGTTTTATAAATTTCATATATTTGATCTCTGATAGAGCTAACATCAAGCTGATCTAGATTCGTCACCCTCTTTGTATAAGGACGGTCTCTTTTCGGTGAATCCAAGAGTATATTTCTCATTTTTTAAGAGCAGAGTGTTGAAACTTTTACCGGTTTATAACCTGTAGTTATCATAAATAAATTTAAGTGTTTTGCATTTTTGAGTTTGACAACTGGACGACTTTTCGGCAGATTCGGTTAGGTGTCCGAAATTATCAGACAGCATTCTATCCCTTTTTAAATAGAATAAAATGAGAAAGAAAATATTGTCCGACTCTAAAACGAATTTACAATTTGCGGCAGGCAATATATTAAACATGTTGATGACGTGAGTTCACTATTATTTTGAATAGACTATATAAACTCTCTTCTATTGGTGTGTAATATTGGGTCAAAAGTCCAAGCTAATCCATTAATTTTTCCAAGTTATAAGGACATGAACATACAGAAATTGAATTAGTATATATAAAGATTATTATTTATATTGTTAGGTGCGGTATTATGATCATTTTTTTTCACTTTAAATGGGCTTTTATTGGGTAAACTGATACAATATACTTTAAAGAAAATATTCATGGATCATTGTCTACCACCTTACTGGCAACATGGCAATACAAGAACGATGTTGATATGGCAGCGATCCAATCCATTTTCGCAGAGGTGGTAATCACAGGCACTAAATCTAGTTGATAGGATACGGGACATACACTATATTTATTAATAAGGTAGTTTCTCTAAAACTCCCCATAAGGGTTCAGTTATGTTAAGGTGTTAAGCGATTGTGCTAGCTGGGGAAGATGTTTGTTGACATTTTGATGCTCCACAATCTGAACCTTTTTGGGTTTGTGTATAGGTACATTATCATCTTGAAATATGGTAGTATTTGGCAGTTATATGCTAGTCATAATATAAACTTTATCCTTGAGGGTGTCGAATACCACGATATTGCAGCAGTCCTTCCACGAATGCTAGGCTTGTGGAGCTCCCACTGTACTAATTTTCTTTGCCACTATTTTTATTGACACTTATTACGTTATTTAATGGTTAGTACTTCTAGATTATGTTTAAGGAGTTTAGGAGGTGGCATTATCTATAGGTCAAGTACAGAACTTATTAAGGCCTTGTATATACCGCTTGTTCTGATATTTTTAGTCATTTCGGGAGGAAGTGGGCGTTTATGAAATAAAGTTTAAACATTCTAGATCACCGAAAGATGATTTTAAACGTTAAAATTTCGGAATTTTTAATAAAAGAAACGCTAGAAGATAAAACTGAGGGTTATAAAAAGTCGAGATCTCTTCGGATAGGCGGACGTTACGAAAAAATCTCCTCGCTCTACATATTTTCACACTCAATAAAACTCGAGCATCATTAAATGAACGGGCGGCTATCAGTCGTCGTCATCGAGAGACAATTGCGTTCGCGGCAAGAGACTATCCGAGGCCCCCGGCCTGGTCGACGAGATCCATCAGGTCCCATGTCCGAAACGCCGACAGTAAGCCGGCCGGACTGCTTTTCCGTCTAAACCCTACTTTCGGCATAGAATATATGCGAATGCTTTTCATAAATTCGTCGTTGGTGTACGATGAGTGGCACTGATTCAGAGCACGTAGCCGTTTGAAGATATCATCGCCGACGGAATCGCTATGGTTGCGACAGAGGTTGTGAATTAGGCTTGGTGAGGCTTTTGCATACGCTTAGAAATAGCACACAGGTTTAACTAATAAAAACCACTTTTCCTGAACACATCTTTTTGTCATCACTCTTACACATACACATATATATATATATATATATATATATATATATATATATATATATATATATATATATATATATACAATTTATATCACGGAAATTGACAACACTGTTGTCTAGTCTGAGTCTACACTGATCTATGAGTCCATCTGACGGTTCCATCGTAAAGTTGACATTTTCGACAATATACGTACTCAGAAGATTTTGTCGCACGGACGCTATCTGCTTCTCTTATATTTAGTTGAAAGTTTCGTCTCGGCAAAAAATTGAACTGAATCGTGAACATTTTCGTGCGAAGATTTTTTACGATTTTCGACGTGGATTATCACAACAAGAGTGTATCAATCAACTTAATTTGACTTTTGGCGATGAAGCTCCATCAAAACCACCGTGTATCGCCGGTTTAGTGAATTCAATCGTGGTCGTAGTTCGCTGTCCTACGAATTTCGTGAAGGTCGTCCAAAATCGGCTGTTGTGCCAGAAAACATCGATGCTGTGTGCGAAATGATTAAGCAAAATCGTCATATCACCTATTGTGAGATTGAGGCATCCCTAAGCATTAGTTCCACAAGCATATATGCAATTTTGCATGAACACTTAGCTGTGTGAAAGTTATGTTCACGTTGGATCCCACACAACTTTACAATCGCTCAGAAAAAGTCTCGTGTAGATTGGTGCAAAGAAATGCTTAAGAAATTCAATCGCGGTGCTTCGAAAGACTTTTACGAAATCGTGACAGGTGACGAATCATGGATCTGTTCGTGTGAGCCCGAAAGTAAGCAGCAGTCGATTGTATGGGTGTTCCAACAAGAACCAAATCCAAATGGTGGCCCATTTCTTCGGGAAAACTGGTCATATTGGAACAGTGCCTCTAGAGGATCGTAGAATAATAAATTCTGACTGGTACACAACCATTTGTTTGCCAGAAGTCTTCGCTGAAATAAGGAAAACAAATAAGAGACGCAGGATTGTTCTTCATCATGACAATTCGAACTCTCAAACCAAACAAGAGACTATTTGAGCACTCAAAAGATCAAATTGATGGGTCATCCGCCGTACAGCCCTGATTTGGCACCCAATGAGTTCTTTTTGTTCCCAAACGTGAAAAATAAACTGCGTGGTCAACGATTTTCATCGCCCAAAGAAGCTACTGAAGCCTTCAAAAATCATGTTTTGAAGATACCTCATTAAGAATGGAATAAATGCTTTGAAAATTATATATATATATATATATATATATATATATATATATATATATATATATATATATATATATATATATATATAACTCATTGGAGTAATAATGTTTCGAAACAAGATAAATATAGAAAATATGAAAAGAAGATTTCTTATAGCTTATATAAGTATCTGGAGAAGATAAACAGTGTAGAAACAGTGAAATAATGTATCACATAACAAATTTTATTGTAACAAATGAAGTAAGATAAACAAGAATACTAATCTATCTAATACAAACCCACAAAGAATATAAATACGTTATCAAAATAAAAATAATTTATTTTGACATAGTATACCCTAACACATTATATTATCTTTTATTCTTTTATTCTGATATTTTAATCCAAATTTGCCTGAATGCTGTAAAATTGTATGATAAGGTATACTTACTTTTGTGAGTTCTACTTTCTTAAGGGCTCTGATAAGTACTCTATCTTGATAGTTATTAGCACTTGGCCGTTCAATATCCGGAATCCTTTTCCATAGTTTCAAATCATCTAATGAATTTAATAGTATTACAACTGTTACCCTACAATTCCTTTAAGGTGTATGTTTTTAGGAGATTGTTCAAGGACTCTATTACCATATTTATGTTTTGATTGAAGTTTTTCGCCAGCTATGCACCAATATTTTTATTCTGTCCTTATAACTTTTATCTAGCTTAATCTAAAATTTAACTAAAACATAACATTTTACTAATTCATACCTTACACACTTATTTTTTTATTGTTTGCCGATAATTTTCTCTATTAAACAATGGATAATTAAATTACCTTAAAAAACTTTTGTTTAACCTTTACATAACAAATGTTAACAAAAGTAACAGCAGAACTCATTGGAGTAATACTGCCTGGAAACAAGATAAATATAGAAAATATGAAAAGAAGATTTCTTATAGCTTATATAAGTTTCTGGAGAAGATAAACAGTGTAGAAACAGTGAAATAATGTATCACATAACAAATGTTATTGTAACAAATGAAATAAAATAAATAAGAATACTAATCTATCTAATACAAACCCACACAGAATATAAATACATTATCAAAATAAAAATAATTTATTTTGACACAGTATACCCTAACACATTATATTATCTTTTATTCTTTTATTCTGATATTTTAATCCAAATTTGCCTGAATGCTGTAAAATTGTATGATAAGGTATACTTACTTTTGTGAGTTCTGCTTTCTTAAGAGCTCTGATAATTATTCCATCTTGATAGTTATTAGCACTTGGCCGTTCAATATTCAGAATCCTTTTCCATAGTTTCAAATCATCTAATGAATTTAATAGTATTACAACTGTTACCCTACAATTCCTTTAAGGTGTATGTTTTTAGGAGATTGTTCAAGGACTCTATTACCATATTTATGTTTTGATTGAAGTTTTTCGCCAGCTATGCACCCATATTTTAGATGCTGTCCACTCAATTGACGATCATTTTGATTCCGGACTGAAGTGATTAAACCATGTTTCATCCATTGTCACATATCGATATTGAAATTCCAGTTTGTTACGTTTAAAATGGCCAAACACTGCTCAGAATCATCAACACGTTCTTGTTTTTGGTCAACAATGAGCAAACGCGGCACCCACTTTGAACAGAGCTTTCTCATGGTCAAATGCTCGTGCAATATAAAACCAACACCTTGTTTTGATATCTTTACTATGTTAGTTAACTCACGCAACTTTTCGATCATCCAAAAGAATTTTGTGGATATTGTTGATGTTTTCTAGTGTTACCACCTCGTCCACTGCGTTCTGCATCATCGGTGTCTCTACGACCACGTTTGAAGTCATCAAAACCAACATTTTATTGTTCTTTCTGATAGCGCAGTGCTTCGCTTGAACGGTATTTTTCCCATCAAGAAGCAGTGTAAAATTAAAACACGAAATTGTTTTTGGACTCATCGTTTTTGAAATAACAAAAATAGTGTCACTCTTAGTATCTCCTTAGTATCGCCCAATATCTCACAAACTTATGAGTTGAATATCATGAAATTTTAACAGCTTTCTTTTAAAGGTTAGTACTAACTGAAAGAGGGGCGAATTTAATAAAATCAGCTCATATGTTACACATCCACCATAAATTTGGCTTCGTCTGTTTCATTAATAATTTTTCTCATTTTTTCTTTCTAATTTTTTATTTTTCTTTTGCCTTAAATGTTCTTTATAAATGTCATAAACCTAAAGGCATTTGTGGTCTGGTTTCCATAACTTTTATCTAGCTTAGATTACAATTCAACTAACAGATAGTACTTTTATATTATTTAATTATTACATTGTTACTAGTCGTTTTCGTCTAACCTACAATTTCTCTTTATGATAACTTAAATCTAGGTATATAACTAGGAGGACCCATCGGCCCTATCTCAATCTCTGGTGAAATAATGTTTATACATGTCATTGCTGTATTTTTTATTATATGCACCTCACTACACAAAACTACACAAGATTAGATAGTTTGATTCTTTTGAGTCTGTGTCCTGTTCTGGTGGTATGGTATCCAAAAGCTGCAATATTTCAATATTCTCATAAGAATGGAGTCTTCCCTCGTGTCCCCTTGCAATTCTCCTGATTTCTTGACCGACTGTGGGTATCTGAAGGTCTCGATGTAGGTAATCCGTCCTATCACCTCCGGACTTTGTTCTGAAAATTTTTTATTTTATTTATGTTACTCGTTGCAGAACATCCCCATAATTGAACTCCGTATGTCCATATAGGTTTCAGTATTTGCTTATACAATAGCAATTTATTATGTACTGATAATTGCGATTTTCTTCCACTTAGCCAGTACATTTTCCTATATTTCAATTCCAGTTCTTTTCTTTTCTTCTTTATGTGTTCCTTTATATGCGAAGTTTTACATCTAGACTCATTCCGAGATATTTAGCGTTGTTTCTATATCAATTAGTATTATTTAATGTTATTGGTGCTTGTACGGTCTGTTTATAGGTGAACTGCAAATGTACAGATTTACTTTCATTCTTATTTTCCAAGCTTGTGTCCAATTATTTATATTGTGACCTGCCTGTTATAATTTTCGTGAGGCTTCTTCACTATTATTTCCGACAGCTATAATCGCAGTATTATGAGCAAATGTAGCCATCGTAATATTCTCCATTTGTGGTATATCACAAGTGTAGAGTAGATAAAGCATTGGTCTCAGTACACTTCCTTGTAAATCTGCTTTAACTTCTTTTATTGTAGAGTAAGCTTCATCTTGTTTTACTCTAAACATTCTGGTTGTAATGTATGATTTTAATAGTTCGGTGTGTTGTTTTGGTAGCATTTTGTGTAGTTTATGAACAAGGCCTTCATGCTAAGCTTTATCGAAGGCTTCTGCTATATCTAAAAATATAGCTGAGCATACTTTTTACTTTCGTAGGCTTTTTCGCTAACATCTGTTATTCCGTGGTCCTGGTCAATTGTTGAGTGCTTGTTAATAAACCCAAGTTTGCTCTCTCTATGATCGGTTTTATTCTTTTCAACAGGAGTTTTTCAAAAACCTTAGATATTACTGGCAGCAGTGATATAAGTCTATAGGCTTTTATTTTGTTTGATATAAGTACTTGATATATAGAACACGCCATCTTTTTCTTTTCCTGAACATACCCTAGTGGTAACCTTTAAACTTCATCGGCAATCTAATGGTATTCCGCTGTTCGCCTCATTCACATCACTGGCCGAATGATTGCGAATGAATATCTCGACACTCTCAATGATGAAGTTCTTACTATGACTAGCACATTACTATTAAACACTGTCATATTCCAAGATAATAATTCGCCCATACACACAGGCAAAGCGGTTGGTTCAATCTTGGTTTCAGGAATACTAGAACGCCACCAAATATCTTCCCTGGACAGGAGAATTGCCTCAACATAACTAAATTGTTATGAGAAGTTTTGTGACAGAGAATGAGAAGTACATTTCCATCTCCAACATCATTTAAGCAATTTGGGAATGTTTTGATATAAGAATAGGATGACATTCTATTCAGACTTGATCCATAGTGTCTGATGATAACTATTCAGACACTCTATGGATCTATTCTGCGAGGAATTTAAATGTAAATGATGCCTTAATACCTTCTTAAAAAATAAATATTGTGTGTTCATATTATTTCGTCCGTCCCCTGTATATATTAGTCAATAAAATTTCTCACCATGTAGATATGATTTCTCTATATGACTAGGCTATTGTTTTCGATATATTTTGCATCATCATGCTACAGATTAGCATGGTTACTTCATTTGTTTGGCTGTCCTTGATCGATTCCCCGTGGTATGTGGTGTACGGAATGAATCAAAGGCCCACATGAATTCGACGTGACGTTAACAGTCACCGGCCTCATGAATTCTCATTTTCTGACCGCTCATCGTCGGATATCGTTGGAATCGCCCGACAATAGTAAATCGGTAGATTTGTTCTTTAATATGAGTCGAATTTGCGAAAAGGTCAAGATAATATTGTTATCGAGATCTTGATATCAATCATCGTGCAGTCAAGTGTAGCGGCTTAAGATGCAGTCAGTTTATGTATTGAAACAAGTAATATTCTTACCATTGAGTAAATGATGAATATGGTCGCAAAGACGTTCCTTTATTTGTTAATACATTTTATAATTAGTAAAATAAATCAATTGGCCCTTACTGAAATTCTACAGTACTCCGGTAATATTGTAATCTGATAATGCTCATACAGTAACACTTCACTATGTTTTGTTCTCTTAAACAATCTCCACTACACTATACATGATCAGATGCCTTGAGTGTTTTGAACCTGCGTCCAATTTTAATGTCACCGAAAAGAAAGTATTTGTGTAAGTAAATATTCCTATAGTATTTGCATACATTGATGATGATTATTAAAACTTGATAGATGCTATGTACAGTTGTATTATATATGAAGTCAACATGCACAGTCTCCATATTTAGCTCCAGTTATTGATATTGTCTCTTGCATATTGTTGATTTCTAGTTGTAGTGATAAATATAGTCATAGTGATATTTTGAGTATGTAGTATATCACATATGTAAAGCAGATAAAGAATTGAAGAAAGAAGAAGATAAGATTTGTTTTTAGTACACCCATATTGTGGTACACCTGCTCTAATGTATTTTATTTTCAAGTAGATTTCGTCTTGTTTGATTTTAAATATTCTAGTAAAAATGTAGTATTCAGGGTGTTGTTTCGAGAGCACTTTCTGCATTTTATGAATGAATATGAATTTTTCTTCCTTATGATTCTTTTTCATTGATGTCTGTGATTCCATATCCCTGATCGATTGTTCAATGTTTATTAAATAAAAATCATGTCTGCATGCCTTTTTCACAGGTTTCTAATCATTTCAAGTGTCAATTTCACAGAATCTAAATATCTAGGACGTGTTTTTGTTGGTTATGGTTCTTGATAGATTTTGCTACACTTGTCCGGTTGCTTGTACACTTGAATCATAGTATGATGCTTTCATTGAGCTAATGTTCATTTCTATGATATCTTTAACTTTTTCATTGACTGTTATATTATTTAATTTATGTTTATTTTCAGATATTTTATCTTTAGGATATTTGATTTCTTAAATCTCCTCTTGATTTCTGAGATATTATTTCGAGCGGATGGTTAGATAACAACGGAATTTTCTGATTCCCAAGTTAAATGGTTCAGTTGTTTTAAGATCCGTGTTTAGTCAATTCAAATTAATTGTAATTGGTGTATACATATATTGTGAACAGCGATATTTATTGGTGAAAGTGGTTTTGACAATCTTCCAAAACAGCTTTCTATTTGGTATTATCGAGTTATTCGATGTGTACAGAGAATAATCATGGAAAGCTCAAACTCTACCTTTGTTTTATAAATAACACGATTTTATAAACTTACAGTGAGTGACTGATGATGAAAAATGGATTTATTTGGAAACCCTAAGAGCAATAAATCATGGTTATCACCTGGATTAGCCGGCCAATCGACTCCAAGGCATAATCGTTTTGTTTGCAAGACAATGCTCTGTGTTTGGTAGAACGAGAGTGACGTGGTCTATTATAAACTGTTAAAACCTGTTGGCAAATGATGAATTTGAACCACGCATTGATCGAAAAACGTCTAGAATAGGTCCAAAGACACGGTAAAGTGATTTTACAGCGCGGTAACGCACCGTCTCATAAAGAAAAACCGACCAAAAAACGTCGCTAGCACTTGGATGTGACATTCCCGCCGTACTCTCCAGACCTTGTTCCGTCCGAGTATCAACTTCTCGCATCAATAGGACACGCGCTTGCAAAGCAGCACTTTCATTTCCAAGAAGTTAGAAAATGGTTTGATGAATGACTTTGCTCAAAGGACAAACAGTTTTTTTAAGATGGCATCCATAAATTGCATGAAAGATGTGCAAGATGTACAGAATCAAATGGCCAATGCTTTGAATAAATAAATTTCTCCATTTTATTAAAAATTATGTGTTTTTTTTTTCGAAAAAGCCGGTAATAACTTTCCGGTACGCCTGGTATACGATATAGTTTTTCCAATTAAAGCAGCTCTGTCTAACATTACGAAAAAAGATATGCGGTTAAGGTTAGCTAAGGTTAGAGCGATAAGAGCTTATAACTCTAACCTATAAACTATTGTGGCTGTATAATTAACTGTAGTATTCAGATGTACTATAATGTTAAAATAAATTATATTTGATAATATTTCTGTTCAATTATTTTCATTAGATTAGAACTTTGTTGTATGTCAAAACCAAACTGAACTTAAACTCATAGTTGATGCGGCAACATCGCGACGTTTCGACGTCACTATTTAGACGACGTATGTACAAAATTACTTTGAATAGACTATAGATAAATATACAAATAATATATCTATAAACTGTGATCTTGTAGATGGAATTATTAATGTATACTTTTGGATGAATCATCATCTATCAGCAGAAGTTCGCTCGTTGCGGGACGTACAGCGCGCCTGGGCAATTGGTCGAGTTCATTCCTGCCGACTGCTCGTCGGCTTATTACGAACGGAAAAATATATGCCGTTAGCAGGACGTTTCGCCACTTATTTACCACCTATGAAGACTTGTTATTTCTAATGATGTTGCTTTTGTGGCCGATCGAAAAAAATCCGTCCGTTCTCTAAGGACGTATTGTTGTACGCACACATTTAAAAAGCATTATTAATTATTGGTATCTCAACGGGTGGAAAATGGTCGACCATTTGAAAATTAATTATACGAGAAGATGAGGAGACGAGGAGCAATGCGGACGATCATTATATGGTACGTATTTGATGTTTACGAGGACGATTTCAATCAAATTGAAGTGATACTAGTTACTTGGGACACGGATCCTTGGGTATGCTCACCAGAGCCCAAATTTATATCAACCAGTGACCGCCCTGTGGTCGAATTTCGACCGAAGTTAACCATGTTTCTTTCATAACAAAGTAAAGGGAATAATTTTAAAATGATTTTTTTAAATTAATTACATCTTACATTAGATATGCTTAGTATAATCTTAATTTATTACTACTATTCTGTTGTACTCTATTAATACATCAGTATGTATTTCCCAAATTATGTTCATAACTTCATTAATAAATAATGCTGTTCCTTTTCAGTTATTAAATAATATGAAAAAATATATTTAATATAATATGTGGATTTCCTCTCATACTACAATTTTTAAAAATCTGTTTATCTTTGGTTCTCTATGTTTCTTAAACTCATAGAAAATTACTTATAAAATAAAACTTAAATTCGATAACAAAATTAAACCAATAATATAAATTTGCTTATGCAAAAACGGTTTACTTTTAGAAATGTTATGAAATCGTTAATTAAATGGCGAATGTCTTTATTCAACAAATGGTGGATACGCTAATGAACAAATGGTGAATGCGCTCATTGAGTAAATTAACTGTATTTAGTTATAAATTCAAATTATAACAAACATGATACCTTATAAAAAATCCTTATAAAAATCCTTATGATTTTTAGTTAGCGCTAACCCTCAAAAAATGCGTGTATAAATTTGACAGCTGTCGGATCATTAGTTCGTGAATTATAGCATTTTGAATAATGCAACTTTTGTTATTGTGAAAAAAATGGATAAAAAGGAATTTTGAGTGTTGGTAAAATATTTCTATTTGAAGGGAAATATACAGTTGAAGCAAAAACTTGGCTTGATGCCGAATTTCCGAACACTGCCCCAGGAAAATCAACCATCAAGGATTGGTGTGCTAAGTTTAGACGTGGTGAAATGGGCACCGAGGATGGTGAACACAGTAGATGCCCAAAAGAGGTTGTTACCGACGAAAATATTCAAAAAATCCACAAAATGATTTTGAATTATTGTAAATTAAATTTGAATGAAATAACAGACACTCAAACGATATCAACTGAACCTGTACATCATATCATTCACGAACATTTGGATATGAGAAAGCTCTGTGCAATGTGGGTGCCGCGCGATCACATTTGACCAAAAACAACGACGAGTTGGGGATTCGGAGCAGTGTTTGGAGATGATCAAGCGTAATAAACCCAAATTTTTGCGTCGATATGTGACAATGGATGAAACATGGCTCCATCATTTCACTCCGAAGTCCAATCGACAGTCATCTGAGTGGACTGCATATGATGAACCAGCTCCAAAGCGTGAGAAAACGCAACAGTCGGCTGGCAAGGTTATGGTGTCTGTATTTTGGGATGCGCATAGAATAATTTTCATTAACTACCTTGAAAAAGGAAGGACCATCAACAGCGACTATTACATAGCGTTATTGGACCGTTTGAAGGAAAAAATCGCCGGAAAACGGCCGCATTTGAAGACAATGAAAGTGCTGCTTCACCAAGATAATGCGCGGTGTCACAAGTCAGTGAAAACGATTGCAAAAATCCAAGAATTGGGCTACGAATTGCTTCCTCATCTACCGTATTGCTTCCTCATATACCGTACCGCCAGCGACTATTTCCTGTTCTCAGATCTCAAAAGGATACTCGCTGGGTGATCTGGATGAAGAGGTAATCAATAAAACTGAGGCCTATTTTGAAGTAAAGTACAAATCGTACTACAAAAATGGTATCGGAAAGCTGGAGAGTCGCTAT
The DNA here is from genome assembly GCF_030347505.1 of Rhynchophorus ferrugineus. NCBI lineage: Eukaryota > Metazoa > Arthropoda > Insecta > Coleoptera > Curculionidae > Rhynchophorus > Rhynchophorus ferrugineus. Next base: position 10,382,711 of record NW_027472586.1, on the reverse strand, counting down.
AATCAGTATATCACCCTCGAAGGGAATTATGTTGAATAATAGAAACTAATTTTGCCAAAAATATGTGTTTTAATATGGTAGGCCGGGGACTTTTCAATTGACCTGTTACTACAATTTAAAGACGTGTTCTTATCATGCACTACTCTCTCTGCATATAACGATTTCTTAAACTCATAAATTAATAATCCAAGTCAAAACTAAACCGATAAAATAATTTTTTAAGAAAAAACTGATTACTCTTCCCGACACCTAACATATTATCAATCAATTACCGAAAAAGTTCGAGCGTTGTTTAATATACACGTTTAATACGATCAAATCAATCGGATATAAGGCACAAAAATGAAAGTGCTTTTATTGGCCTATCGAATGCACACAAACCGTTCGATTATCTTAAGCGTACCGCCTGCATATCTCACATGAGTGCCCATACAAAAGAAGTTAGTCGATAATATCTCGAGATGGACGTCTTTAAACTCGCTGATCATTGATAGATTGTTATTTTCCTCGGCCTGTAAACTGTCGATATCAACAAGATATCATATCTAATTATGTGTGGATCGAAGTGGGCCTCGGTTAGTTTTACGGGGGCGACGTTAAAACTGTTGGGTTTCTTTTTAATTGGAAAAATTAAGGATGCCGATAAATATCGATATTTTTTAAAGTATCAATAGTTGTAAACGAGAGTGTCCGAGCGATGTTTGAAGGAATTTTAGAATTAGAAGAACGAAGAATCCTGCATGAAAAATTGGGGTTAGAGTGACAAGGTATCGATATTTTTCTCTGCGGTCGACATCCGTAGGAAAATACTATCGACATTTTAATTGATAATATATATGTTTTTCAATGCGAATTTATTATATTAGGTATATTATAGTTAACAAAACACAGAAGGATGTATGACTCATTGGAACATGTAACTGAAGCCTATAAAATTCGATTTGGGTAGGTATTTATGGGCCATGTTGCCAAATGTCTCCAAAATTCATCAAAAAATTAGTAATTTGTTATATGTCAAAGTCGAAATAAAGTTACATTTGATGCGGCAACATTGCGACGTGCTGACGTCATCAGTTTTAATCACATTGGCTGTTTTATTGGACAGACCATAAGTGATATTTCGATCGATGATCTTAACAGTGGCTACTTTCAGTGACGCATTGCTGGAACTCCGTAAACATCGGCAGATCCCGTCCGATTTTGCCAGGTTGCCATTTACAAGCGATCGAGAGGTATAATCCAATAAACTACGACAGTCATTTTTCTTTTCACTCTATCATTGGTAAAAACTCTAAAATTACTTGATTGTTTATAAATGATTGATGGTATTATAATATTATATGCATTATAATAATTTTCGTATTATATTTATTACAATATTATTTTGTTATCATATTATATTTATATTTTATTTGATTTTACATTTCATATGTTGAATATAAATAGTAGACAGTAATGGTCATGACAAAAAAGCTTTTCTAGCAGTTGAAATGTGAAAAGACATATAAGACAATTCCATCCAAGTGCGTAATCTATTAAATTAGAATCTTAACTGCGCTAATTGGATTCAATTTTACATCAAACTCTACTCATAGACGATCTGGAAAAGCGTTTTTAGCATATTTTTTCTAGAAACATAACCTCGATTTGTTTTTGTAATTTATTTGTAATATATTCATAAATAAATTATATTTGTTACCTTACCTTTGTTTAATTTACTCTTTTATCCCTTCAAAATTATTTAAAAATATATTTACAAAAGGCTCGTCATATTATATTTATTATATAATAGAAGATGAAAATTATACTAACAAACCTAGTATATATATAGTTTATTCAAAGTTTTTTAGTAATGCGTCGTGGATATTTTTTGTGACGTCGAAACATTACAATGTTGCCGTATCAACTCTGAGTTTTACTTCAGTTTGGCTTTGACATACAAGAAAATTCTAATCTAAATAAAATAATTGAACAAAAATGTTATCAAATATAATTTATTTTAACATTATAGTACATCTAATACATATATTATCGAAGGACTTAAACTACAATTAAGAACACAACTATAATAATTTGTAGGTTAGATTTGTTTTGTTTACATTGAACTCTTTTCCATACTATCCATGAGGTAGAGTTTCTAGGCGGGTTTTTTATGTAGTGGTATCCCCCTGGAGGCCTAATCCACCTAATTAACAAATGTAAACGTATTTTACTTTAATTCAAGAGCATATTTACTTTTTACGTTTAGTTCTTGTTTCCTTCGATGGTGTGTTTAGTTGGCAAGTCAACTGGGTATCACTGTATTTTTATTTCTTCTGCTACTATATATTGATAAAATTAATCACTGAATTCTGTCTAACGCATTTACCATATCTACAAAACAGTTAGTATTCATTCTCTCCTCATACGTTGTAACCTAATGCTCATGTTTAATTTTGAACAGTTACAATCATATCTGTGCACACAAATCTTTTACGCCCTACAATATCATTTTCTACAATTGTATTCAATTCATTATGTGCATACCTTTAGTTTACTCTCATCACTCTATCTCAGGAATTTCCAGCATTGCACAGCATTATCACATATCCTGAAAGTTTCCTTCAGTCACTTTCACTATACGACTCACTGTCCAATTCAATCACTAAACCGTTAATTTCTAATCTATCTAAAACATGTTCACAATTCCTCCATATATCAATTAATTCCTCTGTATGTCTTATCGAGTCCATCCAAATCGAAGGTGTTATGGTTGACAATGCTGCCTTCCACATATTCAAGCAGTTTTTGATGGAATATCCTTCTCGACCAACAAAACCCAATTGAATGCTACTGTAACTTTTACATTTTTCTATCAATTTTTATTGTCTTTACACTTTTTTTGTTACTGTCTTGCCAAGAATGCCACAATGAACCATTTTGAAATATTCCAATAAGTTCCATCAAGATACACAAATCAAGTAGTTTATATTCCTTGGTCTTATTTTATGCCTTTAAAAATTGTATTACTTTTAAGGTAATATCTGGAAGTTGTAATAAATCTCTCCGAGGTTTATCCTTACACCATTTAAACCCTATGCCCTGTAAGAGTGTATGAAAGGATGTCTTACATCCCTCAAAAAGCTGCATATCTCTACTTCTTTTATGTATACTTTCCCGACAGACAATTTTCTCTAAAATAATTTTATTAAATTATTTTTATATCGATAAAATAGTGTGTACTTACTGTTCTTAAGGACTAAAATAATGTTTGTTGTAATGTTTCGACGTCACAAATATCCACAACGCATTACTAAAAAGCTTTGAATAGACTATATACATATATACTATATACATACAAGAATATATATATATATATATATATATATATATATATATTCTTTAAATATACTTTAAATTTACAATAACTGATAAACAAAATAAGTAGACACGTATTATAACCTTTTCTTGTTTTTCTACTAAAACCACAATTCGGCTGTCTTTCCTTTTCATCAAATCCTACTGTTCGTTTTTTCCTTTTTCGTATCAAAATGAACATAAAAATACTTAGAATTCAAATTCAAATTAATTAAATGCGTTTATTGAGCAAATGGCGGAGGCACCCATCAAATAAATGGTGAATGCGCCACTGAGTAAATGGTGAATGCGCTCTATAATAAATTAAATTTATTTAATTATAACAAACTCAAATTATTTGAATGCCTTCGTTGAACTTCAACGAAACGTAATCCGATGTTAATCGATTACGCTGACGCGACGTGAAAATCTCGTCGAGAATAATGAAGGGATATTTGCGAAATCGATTTATGGCGTTTTTGGAATTCTTCTGATACCAATTAGTCGGGGGAACAATGGTGACAGCGGCGACCCGCCAGGAATGAGGCAGAAGGTGGAGGAACAGAGAGGCACGGAACGGAAAAGGAGAAGGGAAACCCGCTCTTCGGCAATTGTTTGTTGCATATATAGAAAACAAGCGACGAGCGTCATAACTCAGCGGCGGAATCGTGATCTAGCGACCCATAAGGTACCAGCGCCTCTTGGCAGGCCGTCGGCCACTATCACATGTTTCTTTTTGGTCGTTCTCTTTTTTTCGAAGTCTCGATATTTTACGTGTTTTCGCTATAGTGCGAGCAATATTTCAACAAACTATAGTATGAGCGCAAAAATAATTATAAAATTTAGTATATATTAAGCAGCGATATATATTAGTGGAAATATGAAGTATCAATGTAAACAGTCATTAAACAACCTAACCTAACTGTCAAGTTCACTGGATAAACAAAAAAAAAACTCTTTTTGGGCCTGACTTAACAGCTGAAAAGGTTTCCTTGCTGAAGTTGACTCAATTTATAGGAGAGGATTGCCCGTGAAGGCGCTTTATTTGGAGTATGATAACCTTTGACGGCTTGAAGAACCGCTTTTTGGGGGGATAGTCTTCAGGGTTACCTGAGTGGGAACGCCTCTGACAGGGATCTGATGTGGGATTGTTGGAAAGAGCTGAGGTTGCATGGAATTTCTTGTATAAGGAGAAAACGAACCGTCTTATTTCTGGTGTGTCAGTGTCCGATGAATTTGGGTATTTGTGACAAACCATGGCGCGTTCAGAGTTTGCCTGAGAAGTTTATTTTGCATTACCTGAAGCTTTTCCACTAGTTCCGGCCTGATAAACCGATACCAAATGTTAGATCCATATAACATGACGGGTCTGATAAGCAGCTTGTAAAGCAAAACTTTAATCATCGGAAACAATTTACTTTTTCTACGGATGGGAGATTTAAGCCCTGTGGCGACACCGTAGCCTTTGGAGATTGCTTTATTTATCTGTGATGACAATAGGAATCTACGGTCAAAGATGAGGTCGAGATATGTGGCTTTTTGGCGCCACGGGATTGAGATTTTTCCACTCTCAGCTGGTAGGCGCGGATGTCTCTCTGATTGTGAAAGATTATGGCCTGGGTTTTTTGGGGCTTGATTTGCAACGTCCAGAAATTTAACCAGAATTTGAATTTTTCACTGAGTGACATCTACAGAACGAGAACTGGTGAAGGAAGATGTGTCATCCGCAAAAGAAACTATTTACATCGCTGGTCTTTTATACCATTTTATAACAGCCCATCTACTTGTCGTTCTTCTTCTTTTCTACATACTAGGAATTGGTTCTTGTATAGACATGAATCATATTTAACATCATAACCTAATTGTCGGTTTTAGTTTCCAACCATTTTAAAATGGTAATTTTGTTGTCAATGCCCTGAAGAATGGTCTGGAGGACAAATATATCGAATAAAATAAGACAATCGGACAGAAACCCAGCTCAAACTCAGAGAGAACTTCTAGTGAGTTTAGCGCTTGATTAATCAATTATTTCCTAACATAGTATATATTCTGACTATCACTTGTTTAGATAGATGCAGATATATTATTATATTAAAACTAGCGACCCGCCCCGGCTTCGCACGGGTGCAATGCTGATACTAAATTAAATACACTACAGAAAAAATATGAACGTTGTATATAAAAACATAGCGGCCCGCTCCGACTTTGCACGGGCATAAAATATATATGCCTATGTCACTCAATGAAAACATGATTAAAATCGATCCAGTATTTTTGGTTCATTCATTACTGCCCTTGGCCTGCACGCATTAAATTTGGAGTAAAACAATTCTTCTTCCCCTATACTTACTATGAAGATTTCCTGCTATCTTTGGAATATCTAAATTCATACAATTTTTATTACATTACACATTTTTAAACGCAAATTTTAAATTTGTAATATCTCCGAAAATATTCGTTTAATTTACATGCTGTAAGGAACCATATTGATCTATATTAATTGCACACTGTATTTAAGGTACTTAATTCGATAAGGATTAATGCCGTATTGCTTAAAATAGCTTCGTAAATAAGCCATTTTCTCACGTAAAAAGTAAACAATAAAAATGGTTAATGTGGGTTATCCCTAAAAGATAAACATATACCATCACGGACTTTTTTGTAGACCTGTTTATGGTGCACAATACTGTAGTACATTAATTTGATCTAACTCGTAGGGTTAGGCAGCGTTTTTGCTAATTGCTAAATAAGCCTAAAAAAATAGGTTAATTTACGACATCACGTTAGAAACCTCTAAAATTAGCAATGTTGCCTTAGTATATTATGCATGTATTATACATATAAACCTTCCTCTTGAATCACTCTATCTATTGAAAAAAACCGCATCAAAATCCGTTGCGTAGTTTTAAAGATTTAAGCGCACATAGGGATATAGGGACAGAAAAGGCGACTTTGTTTTATACTATGTAGTGATATAATAAACTACAAAAAAAACAAGACAATAAAAATAAATAAAATTTAATAACAAACATGAAAGTCTAGTCTTGAATTGTCGCTATTTGAAATAAGTAAGCTGCGATGACCTTGGTGCCTTCGTAATAGTTCCTAGTCGAGATATTCTCGTCGACCTCTCCCGGATTCGAACCCTTGCACGAGAGCGGCATCATGACGATGCTCTTCTCCAGAACACGGTCTAGGATGGTCACCGCTTCGCGAGCTCTAGCCTCGCGGATCAAACTGGGATCTTCCTTGTAAATCTATGGGCCCCATCAATGAACCAAAGAGTATTCACACCATAACCAAACTGGTTGTTACCTGCATATAAGCCCTTTTGGCCGCATTGTAACAGGGAAGTTGGAAATTCTCGAACCATGGTCGTTTGGATGCAACTAGTTCACACTCCACCTCATTCTCCAACTGTAACTCTTTGGTAACATTTTTAACGTGGTTCTTGGTTATCTTCTCCACCTTATCGACGACCTGACGGGGTACAATTTTAATGGTAAACATTGCCTTGATTTTGCTGGAGTCCTTTTTCTCGCAAGTGCACTCTAACATCTCGTGGAGGTAAAGCGACGGCAGACGCCAGAAACTCATCAGCAGTTTCACCTTATCCCAGTTCTTCTTAAAATCGGGCAAGGAATCTCTAAGATCAGAAATGTTTGACAGAATATAAATTATTAAATAATGGTGGATGCGCTTTTGAGGAAATGGTGAATGCTCCAATCAGAAATTCTTTCAAAATAACAGGAGTTGCAACGAATATCTGAGTAAAATATATACAATTGTATTGAAATCGAGACAGTACCGAATATCATCCGCATCAAAATCTTTGATCCTCTCGTAAACTTTCTCTTCGTCCGGAGTGATTTGCTCGACGTATTCGCCAAAATTTCTAATCAATATATGTTCCTGGTCGTCCACCAGCTGAGCAAGAATCTTCCTCATGTCTTCCTTGATGTCACTTTTGGAATGTTCAGTTTTTGTGATCGATAATTCGAAATGAAGAAGGCCTACATATTTTTCACTGAGTTACACCCCTTGGGTTCTATCAACCCTCGACGATTCTTACCTACGCACCCATAACAGAGACAAGGATGTTTCTCTCCAAACCACTCGGATTCACACACCACCACATTATAGACATCGTAGAAAAAGTCTTGTACTCTGGTCGGCAGGAAAGCGGACAGTCCCATGCTATTCTCGTGGTTCATAAACTCGATAATCAACTTGATATTGACAGGTAGATCGATATTCGATCCTTGAAAAGCTTGAATGACATGAAACCACATCATCACCGGACCTAAGTGATATAACAACTACAGAAACATAAATAAAAACTAGTAAAATGAGTAATTATCTTAAGTAAAAAAACATGGATCATTAAAATTATCCATACATTATTTGATCATAACTTACATGTAAATTCATTATTTTTCAGTTAAATAAATAAAAAAAATTATAATACTACATATTTAAACTACAGATGGCGCCGTAACTTAAATATAAAACAACACTTTTAACATTGACAACCTTAGACATGGCCTTCTGTGAAATATTGACTAAGCTATCAATATAAGGGTCATTTTCGTATTGTTTTACCTTTGCCACAAGAAGTACCACAGCCGTAATATTTTTTATTTTTGCTAGTTAACGTCCAAGGATCACTTTGCCATTTCGAATAATCGGGTTCCGGTACGTCCAGGTGCAAATAAACCGCGACCTGAAATTAACAATGCAAAAATTGCCGACAAACCATGACTCTCAGTAATCCATGTGCGCTTTATTCATATTTAAGCGGCATCTTTACTAGTCTCACTGCAGTCGATTAATATGTATATCATGTATAAATTGTATTCGCATATCTGTACGTACTACAATATTTGGATTATTTATGAACAGTTGGTTTGAATGTTAAACAACAAACTCTGCCGATTAAAAATACAATCTCAATGAGAAATATGTTTAGATGCAAAATCAAAGGTGCCTTGGCGATGTCCATAAAACTAAACTTACAGTTTTCTTTTTAGAATCATGGCCCAGGGAAGCCAGTATCACTGACGGTATCCGTATTTTATGGCCTTCCAAGTCGTAATGGCCGATATTGAAGCATTCGTACTTCATATTCAACCGATTCAACCAATTTTCAGTGAAGTGTATGGTCTTTTGAACTTCATGTCTGTATTTATACCGTCCACTTATCGATTTAAATTGCACTATCTCGGCCAGATCATCCAGGAACTGATTCCTGTTTGAATCCACGTACTGCAACACTTTCAACAATTCCGGCTGAACTTTTATTTTTTTGCTATTTCTTGCTTCGTAATATTCCCCGTACACGGCGTTTGTTGTTCTTGTTTCGCTATGTTCGGTTCGATATGTATGCGGATAAACCATGTTATTTGACTATTCAATCCACATAAAAGACGAATAAAATCCACAAATAACGTATTGACAATAAATGACACTTCTCTAATACCAGCAGTTTATTAAAAACGTTTTAATTACGGTCCTGTCCTTCACTTTTAATACTTATATCGCCATCTGTTAAATGTAGTTAAAACAGGTAGCACAACAGGATAGAAAACCAAAAATACAATGAGACGATTTTTAATTTATTCTTTAAATTAAAGTAAATTACACATAATCATATTAAGTGTTGCGATATTTTAAATATTTATAATTTTATAATAAAATTTAGAAATACAGATTTCTGTACTAATTCTAATTGTCAATTGTCGTCGATCAGATGATAATGAAGTTTGAAATATCAAAACAAAAAAAATGACTGTCCACCAAGAACTTTTTTAAAACAAAAGTAATTATTACCGTAGTGCTAAATTAAACCAAATAGTTATGATTGTACATAAGCGATTTTAAACTAAGTTTCTCGATAATTTTTTTAAATTAATAATGGCACATACTTTCACACAGGAATTATTCGAATTAAAACCCGTAATAAAATCAATAGACATAAAATTATGCACGCAAAGTAGAAATGGAGTTAAACAAATTCTAGCTTTAGTCACAACGTAAGCCGCATGTTTAATGAAGTTATTTTCGTGTCATCCTTGAAATATTTTTGTTTTTTATGTAGAACCAATGAAATAGTACTTTATTATTGTTATGGGGAACTGCCTCCTGTTTTGAAGAGGATACCATGGATTGGTGACAGCAGCAAAGATATACAAGCAATATGTTTTGATTCAACTGCTACATGGTTATTGATAGTTTGTAAGATTGTCTCTGATTTTGTTAAAAGTTAATTTAGAAACATGCTATTTTTAGGTTTGGATAGTTCTCTCTATATTATTCCAGCCCTTTATATTGTAGACAAAAAACAAAAAATTGATTGCAAATGGTCTTTATCAGACATAACTCACTTTCCAAAAATATCACCCTTGCCAAATTTCTTGCCTACCTGCTGCATTTGGTGGCAGACACTTGAGTGTAATCAAAACGCTCTTGTGGGTTTTGACTGTGGCAATATCATTCTAGTCAGTTTAACAGATGGAAGAGTTTTGGGTGGTTGCACTATCCCAGAACCTGTCAAAAAATTACATCTCTGTTTAGATAATATCAAGGAAGTAGTTTCCCTATTGGTAATTTAAATTATTAAAAAATAACAGATATTTTATTTTATTTTTTTCAGGTTACAGGTGAAACTGAGCGCCAATGGCGTCTCATATTGGAACACCATTCAAACGGGTACACATGGCCTTCAGATAACACGAATCCACAATCAGAAGAGTCGGTCAGATCCAGATTTTACACCCTCAAGCAGATGGGTGTCGATAAATTGGTCTCCCTGCGGTACAAATTATCATAATACATATATCGTAATTTATTATATTTTCAAAAATTTCAGTCAACGTTTGGGTGCGCGCAAGGACAGTCAGAGCGATACAACTAGCGAATCGTCATGTTCTGAAACCCAATCTGCGCTGGGCCTGTACGACCATCCTGAATCAGTTCAAGGGTCTAATCAGTTGATAAAATCAAGCCCATCCAATACGTATCCCACATCGGAACTGGAGCTGATGCCGCAGATGGCCGATACTATTTTCATGTCGCAAAATTGTAAGAACAGGAATATCTTCACCGCTTTATATAAAACCACAGGTTTACTAACGGTAAGAATGAATCTTTGTGTTCTCAATTTTTCCAATTAACTGTTTCAAATAATCCCGACACCTTGCTGGTACTTTTCAGGTACATGCCTCTGATATTGATACTGCACCGATTTCTGTATACAGACTTTTACCCCAAACATCATCTCTGGTTTTGACTGACAATCTAATATATTCTTTGAATGATCTTAACACTGTCTCGGTTATAAGTTGCAACTTATCCGAGTCCCGTTTAGAAGGAGAAACAGTAAGTACCACCATAACTCGCCCACTCAACATACACATACACACAAGACTGTTTGATATCATTTTTAAGGAATTCAATGAGGATGCTTTAGTTGCTCAGTTTTCGATCCCAAACGAAAAAATATTGAGCCTGTATAAAATAGTCGATATGGCCGTGGATTCTGTACCCCATAAGATGTACACCAAGAATAAATTTTCGAACAACAAACACAAAAGCGATCTGAGCTTCCTGAAGCCTGCTATCGATACTTGCCTAGTTGTTACGGACAAATCAATTTACCGAATGTATATCAGGTAAACAATGAAGTTTATAATACAGGGATCGTCGAAATGTAGTAGGACGGAATTTTATAAAAGTTCATTAATAGTCTTGACAGGTTTGATGGAAGGATATCTGGGTAGGTGCGAAGCTATTAAAATAGTTTTAAAACATGTGGAGTTTAAGAACAAAAACTGTTTACTTAAATTTACTTGAAAACTATTTTATTTTACGACTTGTTGAATCGATGCTCTACATTCTTTAAATAATTTAGAGTTTGAGTTTTGAAAGAAAAATCAGAAAATAAATTCTATTGTGATTAACCAAAATCATTTACATCCATCATTATAGCGAGAGATTCGGTCCTACAACTTTCCCAACGATCTTTGTGTATGATCTGGTCACTAAAACAGATGGTTGTAGGAATCCGCCAGTACAGAGGTTTATAGAGTATGTGACGGAAGAAAACGATCTGGGAAAGGCCGAGAAATTATCGTACATCTTCAATTTCAACCTGCAACAGCTGTTCGAGCATTGCGGTGATCTACTCGTGTGCAGAGGCGCCTATCACTCAGGAATAATATTGTATAAACAGGCGAAAGTGCACTTGTTGAAGAGAGTTTTAAAATTGGCCGTGTCGGCGGATTGTCGAACCCTTCTCAAGTTCGTGCACCTATGTTTAAGCGCTAGCCGAATCGACATGAACATAACCACTCGAATACACATCGGTAACGTTGCGGTTATGGCCTATGTGGAGTTATTGTTGAGAAGCAACACCAGTGAACATATAAAAAGTAATAATACCAAAGATTTCATGTAAGAAAAATTGTATCTACCCTGTTCGTGTAGTAATTTTAACGAAAAATATCCGGCAGGAATTTTCTCGTACACGAATCCCACTTCGATCCGATCTTGGCTGTGAACATGGCCTGTCAAGCAGGTCACTGGAATATAGTTAATCTCCTGTCGAAGAGCCGCGGACTGCAAGCCGAAGCGGTCGTGGCCTTCGGCAAGATCCTCCAAAACAATTTCATCCCGAATCCCTCGAGCCTGGACTTTCTCTACGCCTTATCCGAACCGACCCTGACCCAAAGCTATTTAATATTGCCCCAAAGCGCGCAAGTAAGTCCTACTCCAGCTATTCTCAACCGACCACTTCACTATAATGTTTTAGATCATCTATCAATATATACGAGAAAACGGCGATACGTTTCCAACGGACATACTGAAGCGGCTGGTCATTCAACTGGATCCCAGTCAGCCATGCGTCGCGCCGTTCGTCAAAATGATCTATTACAATAACAAGGGGAACTCAACCGACACCAACTTTGACTCCACCGACTTTGAGACGTCAGATATGTGCAGCATCATCGTAAAAGACTTAGTTGAAACATTCCTTTGCATAGTGACTAGTTTGATAACCAGAACAAGAAAATTAAGGTCAGTAGAGTTTTTCTGAATAGTACACCCAATCTGAGGTACAATATTGATATTTTTCAGCTTCGATTTGAGCCTATTAGAGACCATGGTACCTGAGACTAGACGTGATAAGAGTGATGTTATTAATAAGTTGCCTGATTTGAAGTTGTTAAGTTGTGGATATGAACATGCCGCTGTTATTAGAAATAATTCTGTATATACTATGGGTGTTGCTGTTTCCGGTTGTTTAGGTAATGTTCAGTCTAGTTGAATTACAGTATAATTCAATGTTGTTAACAGGTATAGGTCCAATGTTAACCAGTACCAGCCGACCTAGGTTGGTAAACACCCTCCTCGACTTGAAGGTTACGCCTCTGTCAGTGAGTTGTGGCAGGAAACATACATTGTGCGCCACGGATTCGGGGGTAAGCAAATATTTACAGAATCATATCGTTAACAGCCTCTAAAAAAAATATATATCGTAAATCTTACAGGTGTTTGCGTGGGGTTCGAACACTTACGGTCAATTGGGTTTGGGACCTTATCTTCAGGAGACTCCTTACCCTCAGCTACTGACGACCATCTCCTCGTTAAAGATCGTTGATATAGCCGCGGGACAGTACCACAGCATAGCCTTGACTCACACCGGTAAAGTTTACACCTGGGGTTGGGGTATACACGGCCAGCTAGGCCATGGTAATTGTGATAACGAATATTATCCGAGGTTAGTGAAGTTTGACTCGCCGGTCAAACAGGTATCGGCAGGTAAGAGTGATACAGCCCGAACAAGATGCGTTAAACAGCCTTTCGTTTTACAACAGGTCATGCCCACAGTTTGATATTAACCTGCGATGGAAAAGTGTACGGATTCGGATCTAACGTCTTCGGACAACTGGAGAACTGCCACATAGAGTCGAAGAAGAGCACCAGACCTACCTGGGTGGTGATCATGCCGGATATGTACGTTCCCATCGAGAAAATCGCTACCGCTTATTTCCACAATGTAAGTGAACTTGCACTGATCGCAAATACAAATAACACAGATACTGGTTAAATTTTGGATCCGAACAGATATTGTTTGATGTCTTGAACTCAGGTCTTCAATCCGTGTTTCAAGATTGGTTCTAGTTTTCGAGTTAGCACATGGTGTCAGCACTCTGCTCTTATAATAGCTGACGACGTTGTATTAAACTACATTTGGAGCTTGTTTTTTATTCTGTGATTGTGCCTGTGATGATGAAATTGTTTTATAAACGCGCGAATAATAAAGCTGTACAAGTGGTCACTTGATGAAAATGTATACTTTTCATTTTCTGTACCAACGTTATAGAGAGAACAGAAAATTCATGTAGATAATTGCCTTTATTTTCGTCGGTAGAAATGCAAAAATATAGCAGAGTAGAAATAGATCAGTGTCGAAGCTGGTTCCAAGTACAGACAGTGATCCAGTGCCAATTTGTCCAGGTAGAAGTACAAAAAATGCTTTTGGAAGAATATCATTTAATTTATCAATAAATATTATTAGATTATCACAAGATTTGAGCTTGAATGCCTCTCAAAATACATTTTCTGTACATACATCTTGATTTTTTCCCACAAAACTTGGACGACACAGGATTTTGGGATGAAGGCATGATGAGTACTGTTGGATCATAATGCGTGAAATTGGTCCCAAGCAGTATAAAGGACTCCATTCGACTTCCCTTTGTTCTCTCTCTGTGTTCATTCGGGATTTATACTTTTTATTTCCGTAATGTCAATAAATATAACGAAAACTGGAACCAATTTGCTGATTCGGATTCAGACGCCCAATTTACCTTATAAACGGTTTCTTTTTGCTCAGGTCCAAAACCGTACATATTTGTATAATCAATAACTTTATATTAACATAGATGGCTGTGACAAGTGAGCATAGAGTATTCATGTGGGGTGCTAGCCCCGAGGAAGTGCGATGTTTCCAACAGAGAAACAATAGTCAGAAACAGAACGGCGGTAGTGTAGTTACTTCAGCGGAATCTTGGAAGACCAGTATCCAGATGTACCAGTCCCAGACCAAAAGAACCATTAAACAAATAGCTGTGGGTATGTGAGAAGCGAATAAAAACGATCTCGATCCATCGTTGCATTCACTCGCCACTATTTTTAGGCTATCGCCATTGTGCTATATTGGACCAAGGAAGGATATACTGGGGTAAAAACAAAGACGATGAACTCTCCCAGCCCAACTTGAAGGATCCATACGAAGGAGTCATGGGACATAGGTTCACGCATGTCGCCTGTGGACTCGATTATACAATGGCCATAGATCACACTGGTCAGCTTTTAGCCTGGGGCACACCGGCTATGATCGAGGTACAGTTAACTCCTCCCTCTCCTCGCTCTTTCTTAAATTAATTCTCATCATATTTCCAGACTATTTTGGGAGTTTCCATGAACTTCATGCGGAAGAAGCAAGAGGATCACGTGATAATGGTGAAGGGTACTAAACGAGCTTTTAGAACCGCTTACAATCATCCGATTTCTAATAATCTGCCCATTGAAATATCAGTTCTTCCAGGATTAAGATTTACCTATAATCAAATAAACCACAAGGTCCTGCTATCCAACAAGTACTGGCCCTATTTTCTTATGGAAGCGGAAGGTAACGACATGAAGAAACTCCTGAAGGTTAAGAAAGTTTATAAGCAAGATTTCAAGAATATCTATAACGTGCCAGATGTGAATATCGGTCAGAAGACACTGCATCATACTATTCAGGCATTCCTGGAGTTGTACGATGTGGAGAATGTAATTAAGCGAAGCACAGACATGGACGATTATCAGACAGCCAGTAAAGTTTCATATCTACACGGCCACTTCGTGGACAGTCTCGGTTTCACCGTTGAGGCCTTCAAGAGACACATCGCGAAAATGGACGTCGATCTAGCTTCGCTGTTTACCTGCAAGGACTCGTACGACCTGAAGGAGAAGGACCAGGGCGTAGAGTTGATCGTCAAGTGCCTCAAGCCGGAGAGCGACAAGGAGAAGAGCAGCAACTGCAGCTCACCGGCCAGGATATTGAGCTCGAGCTCGTCCTTGGACAGTCTACGTCAGTTCGGCGAGGAGGGAGGCCTAGAAAGTCCCTGCGAGAGCGACATCCACCAGAACATCGCCAACTACGTGCAGTCGGTGAAGAAATCGGACCAAAACGTGCCCCGTCTGGCCGAGAGCTACAAGGACCTGCTGGCGGAAAAGATGGCGATGGAGCGACGCATCGAAATCAAGAACAAAAAGGCAAAGGAGGTGCTAGATCTCGCCTCGCACGTAGTCGAGTTCTACATTAAAAAAGTATATCAATCCGAAAACCATATCCTGATGCAGAACATTCTCCTGAAGAGTATCGAGTTCTGGCTGTACCACAACCTACCAGTGCTGGTCCTGGAGGATATATTGTTGAAGAACCTAGATAAGTACTTCTACCCACTCTCCATATTGTTATTCTGCAAAAACTTCGAGGAGGACATGGAAATCAAGAAGAACGAGGACGTGAGAAGCCCTCTGAATTCGTCAGTGTTCCTTAAGGAGTTCTCTACTAAGTTCTGTCTTCATCTGTGCTCCATGGTACTAGAAAATGCAGAAAAATCGTAAGAACCTTGTTACTCGAGCAATATCTCGAAATATCCTCTAACTTAATGTTAAAGTAGACTGGATTTTTTTCATAGTTTCAGAGATTGGGTTTTTGAATCTGATATTTTATTTTATATGGTTTAATTCGGGCATGTAGACAGTGAAAGCTGATGATTTATTTGTGTTATTTTGTTTTTAACAGGGTATTGTTACTTATTGAAATTAAAAGATGTGTCGCTCCTGTTTCCTAGCCTGGGATCATCTTCCTGTCACGGATGTCGTAGTTTTTGACTGACTGTTGTCTGCGACACACTTCCTTAAATAATTTGTTTACGTTATGTAGTTTAACTTTTATTTATTTTTTTTTGTTTTGAAATACTGTTTTATATCTAGTGACCCGTTATATAATTCCTCCCCTGAATCAAGCTAGTCAAATATAGGATATGATAGTCTTTTGTTATCCAATATCAACTTATTTACAGTAGGAGTACGTTTTCACGCACAATAATAATTCATACGAACATATATAAAGTTTCAACTAATCATAGTTATTCATTAGATTTTTCCACTACCGACCCTTTGCCAAAGCTTTCTTCTATAGAAATCCTTTATTTTTCCCCTGTACGTAACACTGTTCAAAACCTGGTGATTAACACGATATATATTTTGTTCTTTTTGACCTTAATGACGAAGATATTTTTGTAAACAAATAACATGTACATGCTTTACTTTTGCTTATAAAATAAATGTTTAATATTTCAATCGGTACTGTTTTTTTTTGTTTTCAATCCTAACACATGACCAACTGAAAAGCTACAAACAACTATTATCGAAATACAAGCTGAACAGAAAAATGACGCATCAAAATAAATCAGTGTGTGTTGATATGTAAATCAACAAATCGTCCTGTATGGAATTATAGCCAAATACCGTGGCGTGTCCCTTGATGTTAAAATGGTTATTAAGTAAATAATACTCAGCCCTGCCAGTATATAATAAGATAAGTAATTACCTTATACTAATCAAATAGAGATTAAAGATATCCATACATCGAATTTAAGTTCTGAATAAAAAAGTCACAAAACAGAAAAAGGCATACTTTATTTTATTTATGAGATAAAATGGTGTCGAAACAAAATTCAAAATAAAGAAAAAAGTCTTGTCAAAAACAATTTAATGATAATACATTGGTCGGATTATTTCAATATAATGGTCAATAATGACCATAATTTAACAATACTTTCACTCCGCTGTTGGTTTGGGTGTTTCTTCTGGATTTCTGTCAAGAAGAGCATGATAACTTTTTGGATACCTGCTCACTAGTCTATGACGATCTGGTTCTGGGCGATATCGATTTCGTGGCTTTTTCTTCCAGCTGCGTGGCTTTGGTACTTTTTTAGCAGACCAGAGAACTTCTCCGGCAATCATGCCCAGCGGGTAAGCATGTTGGATCTCATAGGGCCCATATGGAACAAGAAAGTTAGTATCACACTTATCATCTGCCAAAAATTTTGCACATATTTGATCTACATGAACATCTTCTAATCTCTGAGATAATGGAAGAATATCCTCATAGATATCCTCATCTTCATCTAACTAAAAGAGAACCACTCACTATATCAACATATAAATTAATGGTATTAAGTCACCTTAAAATCAGAATTAAAATCCTCATTTTCTAGATCATCTGCATGCTGCAAAAATGCATCATCTGCATCATTATCTTCACATACTGGTTTCTTTGTGGTAGTCAAATTTGGAGAATGGCAGTTAACGGCTCTATCCGCAAAAGGTTTACGAACAACACCAGTATTTGAAGCATCTGGTTTCCGAACTACGTTACTAGCAGAATCTGAAAAAAGCTAATATCTAAATCGGCCAAACCTTGCTACAAGCATCAATAACAAACGGGTATTTATTTAAAAAATCACCTACTTTCGGATTGAAACAATCGTGAAGACAAAACACTCATCTTTCTTGGGAATTATGAAATAAACTCAAAGTTCGCACTAGAACCTAGTTATTATACTGCTAAAACTACTAGCAAAAAACGACAAATACTGGAAACTCAAATGTTTGTTTTTATTGACAATATTTGAATATTTTCATATGATTTTAGGGAACAGCGCCATTTCTCTCTAACCAAGGGCAAAAAGAGATAGAGTGATTATTGACGTAAGTTTTAAATAAATTAAATAATTGATTTTTGTTAGTGGAAACATTGATTTTTAGTAAATGACTGATTTAAACTAAGGAAGAGATTTATTTTCGTTAGTAATTTATGTGGTTTTAGCTTGACCGTCTCAACACTAATCTTGCACAATCTGCGGAAGATTTCATTTATATTTACATGTTTTGTATACACTGTAATAAGTAGTAATATAATACATGAAAAAAATACTTTTAGGCAATCTATATGATTTAATAATTAAATAATAGTAATAAAAAAAATTAACTAAAGGAAATTTAGTTTTTTTTAAGAAGAGGTTTTAGGACTGATTGTTAATTTAAAATTATTTAAAATGAACTGTTTACCACAACACAAAAAGACAGTAAAAATTAAATACATTGCCTTTAAACGAATGCACAAGATGAAAATCTAGCATTTTTGTTCATGAGACAGATAATTATCGTAAACGACTATACTACCGCAATTACCCTAAGCTTAATGCTATTTTAAGTTAACTAATTTTTTATGTACATGTTACATATTATATGTAACATATCACATGTTACATATTATATGTATTACATATAATATATTTAAATTTTGTTATGTTTGTGTATAAATATAGGACATTTGTTGTTATGATGTTATTTTTATAGTATCTAAATGTAAATTTTATTTTCCAGGATCTGAAGGTCCAAATAGAATTAATTATTTTCAAAGTGTTCTGTTTAGAAACAGTTTGAAAAGTAAATAATGATAAACTTCAGGTAATCAGCAGTTGTTCAGCCCACGTTAGAATACTCAAAAATAATTAAAAGTAAGTACAAATATAAAATATTTTTAGAGGAATTAAATTGAGATGTTTGAAAACTAAAACTTATAACACCTATTCCTCCACAGGTGCTTCACGCTGATAAGAATCAGAGAGTACAACACAAAAAAGACTAAGACATAAGTGTATGTGTAGGATTGCAAAAGACAAAAATAAAAAATGATTCATGGCAACATATAATATGGATAGTGTCCGATTAAGTACCTATAAAAATATGTACATGTTTACTGACTATATTCAGTAAATTCAAATATTGTATTTTTAAGTATATTATAGACAAATAATTTTTTATGTACAATTAAAAAATAAGGTATTAGTTGTCAGATTAGATGTTGTTGTTTTGATGTATTTTGAAAATGTTTTGTACAAATGTTAACTGGGTTTAATTAACTGTTTAATTTTAATTGTATTACTGCCATTATTAGACAAGGGTATGATGATGAGTAAAATATAATAAATAAAATTACAGGTAACTAATAAAATTATTGGTTAGAAGAAGGAAAGTATATTATGGTTATTTTGCAAATATTAATATATTTCAATTATCTTTATTGTAAGAACGGGTTAATTATTTGTTTTCCGATGGAATTGCAGGAAGAGTGCTGGCACCACCGTCAGCTATATCCATATTTTTAAAGTTCTCCAATTCCTCGTCGATGTTTTTCATCGCAGGATCGTTTATCAGTTCGTCATACTCCTCAAGAGTCGGGGGATCGGCTCCTACCATACAACCTTCTGGGCTCAGGAAAGGCTTCAGCAGGCGAGTGTTATCTTCGCGACCTGTCGATCGGAATTGCTCCCTGGGCTCTTCGGTGGCCAGGAGTTCGTCCTCGAACACCATCGGCTTGGTCATCTCCTCGTACTCCAGCCGGTTCTCTTCTGTCACCTTCTCGTCCAGGTCGGAATTGTCCGACATCAGGTACTTGTCGGGATCGGGAGGCAGTCTCTCAGGGTCCACCAGCTTACGATTATCGGTATACTTGCGGTATATGGTCCGTAATTCGGGCTCTTCTTCTTCGATTTCGGGTACGTTATAGTCGAGTGTATCCAGTTGCGCCTGGAATTCCTCCTCGCCTATGGTCTCGAACAGCTCCCGCTCGTTGATGATCCTCTCCCCCTCGTCGGTCAGCCACGGAGGTCCCGCGTCCTCCTCCGCGCGCCTCGCCAGTTCCTGGTGCTGCATCGCAGTCAGCGTGTCCGCGTCCTCCAGCACGCCCGTTTCCTTCGCGAGTTTCTCCTCGACCTTCTGGAAGGCTTCCTCGTCGGGCTTCGGCGAGAACGGCCTGGGCTTCGGCTTCTTGGCCTTGGGTTTTCTCACGGCGGCCGCCAACTTCTTCTGCTTCATCGCCGCCAATCTCCTGGGGTTCGTCTTCTTCTTGCGCTCGTACTCCTCCTCGTCGTATTCGTCGTCGAATCCGCCCTTGGAGCGGTCGCTCTTCTTCGGCCTGCCCCGTTTCCTTAGCTTTTTCTTCACCTCCATCTCGATCGGGCCCCTCACCGCTTTGAGGGACCGGCGGGCCCTCGACTTCAGATAGGGTAGGATCTCCTCGTCGGCCAGTGGTAGCGATCTCTCGTCGGCGAGGGCGGCCTTGTCGTCATCGGCCAGCGGTGCGTCTTCGTCGTCGGCCAGGTGGTCGTCTTTGATGAGAGTGATCCAGCTCGTTCCGGCATTCTAAAACAAGAACGAACCCCAGTCATTAGAAAAAATACATATTCAACCGTAGTGGCTGTTTCTGGAGAATTTCAACCGGTAGTCGGAAAACTTCGGTAGTTTCCGCCTGATTTTGCGACGTTGCCATTTACGAGCAATCAAGAGCTCCAATCCAACTCAGTCTCTGTTTTGTAAGGTTAAGAATTTTGTTGTCTATTGTTTACTCGTTCTTGTGCTGTTCATATTTTGATTATAAATACTACGTAATAATGCATCGATTTGTGAATATTGTCAAAAAAGCAGTTGTGGTACATTTTATCTGAACAGACATGTGAGGTCGTTCCATTCAGGTGCGTATCCACTCAATTATTATTTTAATTTTGCAAATTTGATTCAGTTCTGTACAAAATTCATTATATTTTAGGCTATAGTTGACCCCGAAAAAATTGAGCAAGAAACATTGAAGTTTGGCTCACTTGAAGATTTCATGGCATAATCGATCAGTACTTCATAAGTGTATTCTAGAGTGAGAGGTGAGAGTATTTAAAATCAGATAAATATCTGATTGCAGCCAAACTAGTTGCTAAAATTCCATTAGATGCTATATTGGATGAAACACGAGTTAACTTAAGTAGTGGCAATTTAAAAATATTAGATTTATTAACTCATAAATATTTATATAATATCTATCAAGCAAACCATTTGAAATCCACAGGTACAAAACGTAAAAGTCATGCTACAAGTGTTGAAGCATGTGTATATCAGGTCAAAAATAAAGGTCGTGTGTTATATAAGCCACAATATTAGTTTCTATGTACCCACCTTATGAAAAGATAATATAAAATGTTAAAAGATTATAGCTATGAGTATATACATATATATTCTACACATTAGGGGCGTCGGCCGCCGAGAAAAATATCGATATTTTTTATGATATGTTTCTACGCTATATGATGCTATATAAAAATATTGATATTTCGGGCCATATAAATACGGATATTATTTAAATATTTCAAAAAGTAGTAATATTTTTAACAAATGTTTAAAATTACGTATTAAAGTGCACTGAACCTTATTAAACCCGTATTAAAAGTAATTAAAAGGCTTTTTATTATATTACAAACAAAACATAAAACTCAAATATTTACAAATAAGCATAAAAGCATTATTTCAAGGTCGAAGTTAGGACGACAAAACGGAAAATAGCGACTAAACTAGTCTATATTAAGTAGTCGAACCGAAAATAGGAACTCTCTAAAGTCGATAGTAAATACTAAATTAAACGAATAGTCAATTACCACACAGTCCATAGTTCCTAACGCTCTTTATAATATTTGCTGGTTTATAATATTAAAATAGCGTTTTGAAAACTTTTAACATGTTCCGACGATTCAGACAGCATTCTGCCTTTTTAGCTGCTGTAAAATGAGAAAGAAAACTCTGCTCCGAGAGAACACGAATTTTACATTTTTGCAAACTGCATTTTCCAGTCATCAAAATTTATAATGCAACGTGGCCTTACCAAATTTAAATTCTTGTTGTTTATCTTGACACTGACTAATGTAAATAAAATAATGAAACAAAAATAACGTTATGAAATATAATTTATTATAACATTACAGTAATCTAATGCATATTTATTGAAGGACTTAAACTACATTTAATTAAACAGCCACAATAGTTTGTTCATAAATCGAATTTTATAGACCGATTTGATTACATGCTTTTAATTAGAATAATGCCAATTAGTAAAATAAGAACAAAAAAAGGCTCCTAGTTTAAAAGGGATCAATACGTTAGACAGTGTTCATGACGCGCATTGGCTGTTTTACTGGACGTACTGTATATAAAATGCTAAAATTACCTTAAAGTAATCGAATATCTTGGTAGTCACACCTTCCAAAGGAGGTTTTATCGAGTGATCATTGTTTTCCCTCTGAGCGACATCGGAGGCTTTTTTCTGGGTCTTGTTTATTTCGTCGGTGGGTTCTGAATCACCGATGGTGTATAAGAGGTTGCTGATCATCTCAATTGATTCAACATCACTCAAACGATACAAAATCGGTCACTGTTATCCAATATATATAAATTTTAGAAACGATTTCTTTCTCGTCCATACCGGTCCTTATAGAATCAATATTTAATTTTCTGCGATTTAAGATAAACAATTGTCATAAAATAAGACTGAGGCAATTACGCTGAAGGACGCATCAGTAGCTTTAGGCTTACGAAACTTTTACCCGAATTGATTTTGGTTTAATTGTTATATGCAAAAAATAGAAATGTCGATATAAAGACTTTTGAGGGTGATATACTCATAAGAACTAATGGACCAGACCACCTACCTATGGAATGAGACACAGTTTCGATTTTTAGGAATTAAACATTATTCTCTTTAACTTTTTCTATTAATCTTCAAATGGTCTAGCTGCCTCATCATCACTAGTTTATATACAGGTCAATTTATTTAAATAAGGTACAAGTAACACTTTATTCAATAAGTGCGGGCCTACCTAAAACAATAAATTCAATGACATAGTATTATAAAAAAAGATAAATAATACCAGACACAGAGTAATTCTCTCGCATGAAAACTTTCGGTTATATGTTGCAGCTCGAATGGAAAGTTCTGTCGCACCCAGCGTACTTGCCATACAGTAATACCGCTTCATCGTAATTGTCAGGCTGACTACTTACCAGACAGATAAAAATGTAGAAAACGATTTGGTTTAAGACATCCTGTATCGATTTTTCTCATTAAATTGCCTTATAAAGTGAAGAAATGTTCGGAATATACCTACGTCGTGATTGTAAAACTTGGAAATCAATCGATGGATTTACTTGAATTTTTTTATAATCTTACATTTCAACAGTAAAGTTGTTTTTATATACTTTTTATTTCCAAATGTCAGCGCAAACGAACATCTAAAACGTTTTAGATTAACTTATAGCCATATGTTATTTTTCTATGCTTATAGCTTGTCAAGTTAGGTTGGCATGGTAACGCTTACCACGCCAACTTTCGTTATGGGGATGTCATAAACTTGAAAGGGGTCATTCTAATCGGTTTACAAGTTTTATATAGAAGCCCACGAAAGGTAGGTCTTTAATACGACTTCAAGGATAAAAAAATTAGTTAGAATAACAATGAAATTACATTCGACAAATAACTATATCGTCGCCAACGTTGATAATGCTGGGAAAATCTATATTTAACCGTTTTATTCTACAACCGACGGGAACCGTCACTGTCACTATATTTGACATTTTTTTAAAATTAAAACTTTCCTCTTTGACTGACAGTATATATAAATATTTTCGGTATATATTTTTTATACTCTCAAATATTAAAGCCCAATTAGAAAGCCATTATATTATTTAAAAAAGATAAGTTGATTATACTAATTACTTAATCACTCACAACCAAATTAATTTATTTTATTTTGGAATTGTGTGTATACTCCAATTCTGATAATAATATCAGAGTAAGCCATGGCGAAACGGGGACTGTCAAGTAATAAATGTGTTTTAAATGTAAATGTACAACTTTTCAATTGAACTATATTTTATTTGCGTGTGTATTATTTTCCATTAATTTATTCTTTTTATATAGTGGATGTATGGTTTAAGGAAACAATGAAACAGCTATGATTTCAAATGTGTTTATATGTCCTGAAATAATAAATTCACAATAAATAAAATAGAAAACTAAAGGTAAACACAATAATAAAATTTTTCACATAAAACAAATCTTAAGTAAAAAAATGTGAAGTATACATTTAAGTAGATCGGAAATAATCCTACATCTATATAAATCATAATATTGATCAGAAAATAAACTTGTGAAGGGATAATGTAATGTAATTGGGCATAAATATATATCGATTAACAAAAAATTGCAACACATATATATGTTAATGTAAAAAATGCTAATATATTTTAGCACCCGGCTACAAGACTCGTCCATAACCTCTTTTTTTTTGTTTGTTTTGAAAGTATATACAGTATAAGTGCATTGCAATCACATCAGCACACCTAAGCAGTAGAAAAGCTTAACTTAGGATTATATTTTTTTTCACGTTTTTTTCCGTATGATTTTTTTTGTTAATACTAATATATTATCAGCAACTTGTAAAAACGTAAAAACGCTTTAAAAAATTATAGCGACTCTGCAAACTACCACATATGAAATATAGTAATAAATTGTATAAATTCAGTAACTACTATTAATAGTAGAGAATAACTTGGGGGGTGTGGGGTGGCGAAGTGGGCTGCGCCGCCCCTCTTTCCTATATAAAAGACTCTTAATATTGGAAAATATATACTTTAAGTACCGCTATCGATCGGTTCATCAAATGTTTTCCAGAACCTCCATAGAAGCAAGAGCAGAGAACCCATTCACATTGTATCCTTCATCACGAACATTTTTTAAACGCGATTTTAAAAACAAAGTCCATTTTTACGACCGTTCTCCAACTTCGCACTAGTCGTGTGGCATTTAGGCCTAAATCATCGACCTACACCTAGCTCGATTCCAATTCTTGAATAAATTAATTCTTAACGATATAATTTTACATGACGCGCGCGCCTCTTAACTCGACTTAAAGAAAAAACAAAAATAACACAGCTCATTGACGCAGTTAAGGGGGGAGCGGCGGTCACGAACTCTCTTGGCATCCGAAAAGAATGAAATGCTCTTGTCGAAAATTCGCTTCCCCTCGCGAGGGCGAAAAGGACGCAGGAACGATTTTATTTTCTTTATTGAGTGTGTGTGTGTTATATATTTATATATTAGAAAAGACGTAAAAAAATATGTTAGTACCATCACCAATCCGTCGCAGACCTAACATATTTTTCGATTCAACAAAGCGGCGCCTGGACTCAATCTGCCGGGGTGGCTTGTGTCAATTGGTTGGGGACGTCGTCTAGGAGCTTGTTGTCGATCGGCGAGTTGTCCTTCAGCAGGCTGTCGGTCCCGACCACGTTGTTGGTCACGATGGTGATCTCCTTGATCTCTTCCGTGACGCTGGCCGGCGCTATCCCGTTCTCCTTCGGTTTTTCCACTTTGGTCGTCTTTGTCTTCGTCAGAGTCTTGACCTCGCCTGGTTTCTTGGTCAGCGTTGTTTTGGTGGTGGTGGTGGTACTGGTTCTAGTGGCGCCGGATGGTCGTTTTGGTAATGCCTAATATAAAAATAATGATTAGTTGCGAAAAACTTCAGTGGTGGCTATTTCTGGAGAACCCCAACAGGTAGCTTTTGCGACGTTGGCAATCGAGAGGAGAAATCTAATGTACAAGAGCCATTTTGGCTTTGATCCTGGTACTGGAAGGTTTTGTTGTTTGTATGTTATTTGTTCCTGTATCATTCATATTTTGATTACAAAATGATGTATATGTGTAACCACTTCATTTTTATTTTTGGATTCAATTCTATACCAAATTCATTATATTTTAGGCGTTTTTTTTATAACATAGTTGGACCATGCGAAAGTAAAAGCACAGCTCGTTGAGAATATAGTTAATCCAACGCATTACATTGCAATGAACACAATGTAATGATTGCTTGAACATTCTTAAGGTTAGGGGTTAATATTTTGGTAAGAACATTACTACTTCTAAATTTAATCGATCAGAAATTAATAAGACTGTATCAAAGGGTGAGAGTTATAAAAATCAGATAAAAATATGATTGCGGCCAAACTAGCTTTAAAACTTCCATGGATGCTATATTGGATGAAACACGAACTAATTTAAGTAGAGGCAATTTGAAGACTAGATTTTTAAACTCATAAAGGTTTATATAACATTCAGCAAGCAAACCAATTGAATTCCATAGATACAAATGTTGAAACGTGGAAAAATGAGATCCAAAAAAAAATAGAAAATAGAGTTTTGATAGGGATATAATTGAATTTTGTTTGTTAAACAATGTAATCGAAGATGAGACATTGGACAATGTATTAAATTAATATGTGTTTGAGGTGCGTATAATAGTATTGATATATTATGGTGTTATGGTAAATATGACTAGGTGTTTGTGGAGTAGTCCTAAATGGGATATCAGATAAAAAAAAGGGTGACGAGAACTATCTCATTGGATGGTGTGGAAAAAAATTTATCGCATATTTTTTCTAGAAGTATAACTTTGATTTGTAATATTAATATATATATATATATATATATATATATATATATATATATATATATATATATATATATATATATATATATATATATATATATATATATATATATATATATATATTATAATATTGAAATTAAATATTTAGAGAAGGTTTCACATATATTTTTTATATTATACATATATACGTATAATTTACAAGAACTGGCACTGTTGCAAATTCAAATATGCGCCGGCTAGGATCTTCCAAAATTAGACTCTTGTCGAAACAACCATTCTTTTCTTACTTCTAATATTTTTGCATAATTATTTTGTTTCTTTATAATTTTGTTCCAAATAAAAGGAAAACAAAACATTTTCGGAGAGTAGAATATTATGATCTAGCGCTATTTAAAGCTTAAATATATTTGAAAACTTCAAAAGAACAGAGATCAACAAAGACCAAGCGGAACGAGACAACTAACTCCCTTATATATATATAGTTTTATGTACAAATGCTCTAAGCATCAAATGAATAACATTAAAATGCTTGTTGTGAAAAATGTAGGGCAATAGATATTTGAACAAATAATTTGTTGAAAAGGATTTTCTGTGGACGAAATGTTGATACTTTCTGAAGGGTAGGGGCTATGGGAGAAATTCGTTTCATTATATTTTAGTCTCCATTTTACTTCCTCGAAATTAAGTTTACAGACTGATGAATGACCAACTTAGTTTACACTCCTGTCTGAGGACAATCACAACTACAAACAATAACACACATACATTCACAACCAATCGACCAACCACTCACTATCGCAGTAGGAGGATCGTCCTGTCATCTTGACCACTGCGGCTACCAAGCCGACGGCAGAAAATTTGGTAGAAAATAACACGAAACCTATGTTAGAAAAAGAGAACTACCTACTTTCTGGGTTTCTGTCTTCTTCACGGTAGTCGTTTTGCCACCGGCGACTGAGCTGGTCGTCGTTCGGCTCGTTGTCGTACGCGAAGCCGTTATCTTATTAGCGCTCTCTTTGTTTTGCTTTTCTACATCCGCGCTTTTGGTCACAGTCTTTGTCAGAGGCACTTTTGGCTTAGGTGATACGCTGGTGAGCGTCCTAGGTTTGGCAGCGGTGGCTGTCCTTGGAGATAATGCGGTACTGGTGGTCGTTGTCTGCAAAGCGAGTAGTTCGATTATGAGCTAGCGGGAGAGCTGGGCAAAATGCATGCTTTGCTTCAATTAAAATAGAAATTACAAAATACTATCTTGGACGTATTTAAAATACAAAATACAGTAACTAATAGGCATATTAACTATTTGATATTCAAAATACAAATTAGAAAATACAGCCCAGCCCACTAACCAGTACACGAAGAATTTCCTCCCATGAACACTAGAGATTTAAATATACTATGACACAGTCTTTTGTTAGGGAACGCATATATATCTGTGTTATATTGTATGAACACATTTTTAGTGTTCCAGGGTGTTAAGCGCTTTTATCGTCTAGGAAACTGACCCACTCTAACTGTAGTTTTGATCACTATTCCTGTCCCTACACAATAAGATCATTATGTTCTTTACTAGTATTCCTGCTCCTGTTACTCCCAGACATTTTATAAGGGGCCTTGTAATTTTCTGAATTCTTTGCATCTCATTTGTCGTTATAACTTCTGGCAACCATCGAATCTAGTAACTAGGGTGGTAGCACGACGCCAATATGGTTTCATTTATTTCAGATGACAGTTTAAAAAACTTCGTCCTAAGCTCTCTTTTAGTTGTGATACAACAACAGTAAAATGCTTCAAATTGCAATCCTGCAGCATATCTAGTCTGGTTCGTACAGACCTTTAACTAGGCAGAAGTTTGCCAAAGTAACAATTGTTTTCCCTGTAATTAAACTAGGAGATCTCTTGGTCTAATATAAAGGTACATAATCAGACATATAAATAAAGAAAGCATTGACATTTGACAAATAAATACACTGTCTTGCGTCGCGACAAAGCTGATATATTTAGCGGTCGCTATATTACTTCGCAAAGCTGTCGAATCTATTCAAAAAAACAGTGAATTCACGTCATCACGATATGGAACCTACTGTCTATTTTATTCTAAAAAGAGATACAATGCTGCCTGATATATCGATATATTTTTTTTTTAAATTACATATATATTTCTTAAACATAAAAAACTATTTAATTATTTCTAATAAACCATTTAAATTGGTACTTAATAGTAATATATATTGCAAAAAAACATGGATATATTTTTTTCTCAATATTTTTTCCAATGGCCGACACCCCTAGTTAGGAAATGTAACCGAATCAGCCTACAAAATTCGCCTGGATTGATAAATGATAAAAATGATAAATGACAAATGCCTGCAAAATTCTTCGAAATAGTTATAAAACGGCAAACAACGCTACTTTGGCGCTTTGCTTGGTTTGATAAATTTCAAATTGTGTCTATATTCAGTTACTTCGAATAGGAACGATATATATATATATATATATATATATATATATATATATATATATATATATATATATATATATATATATATATATATATATATATATATATATATATATTATTAGATTCGATTTTTATGTCAAAGCACTGGAATGAACTAAAACTCAAAGTTGATTCGGCAACATTGGGAGGTTTTGACGTCATATATTTAGATGGCGTGAGTTCACTGTTTTACTGAAATGAATATAGTAGGATGCACCCATTAATAATATTGTTAAATGTATTTTGTAGCCATAGGATGTTTGATATATTAACTATAAAATACGCTGGTATCAGACAATTGATTTACAATAATATAAATATAAAATACGTCTTTGCATTTCAATTAGAAATAATTCAAAAAGAGTTGGGTACCTAGATCCAGCTTTGGTGCTACTTTAAAATCAACGTACCTTCGTGGCGGTAAGTGTACTACTGGAGGTTTTATTTAAAACTGTAGTGGTCTTGCTGCTGCTAAGGGTCGTTCTTGGCTTAGCAGCCGTTGTCGATGTCGCAGTCTTGCTTGCAGTTGGTCTTGGAGCTGTCGTCCTGGGTGCTGTTGTTGGTTTGGGTGCGGTAGTTTTCGTTGTGGTGGTTTTGGTTGCAGGCAGGGAATGCCTGGCGGTCGGTTTCGTAGCCGGGGCTTCTGTGGCTGGTTTTTTCTCTGTAAACCCATCGAATTTCAATATCACGTAACAAATTAAAACGAACACAACATACTAATTAGTCTCTGGGGTGATTTCACGTCGCCGTTCGTGATTGGTTTCCTTTCAGTCGATTTTGGAGCTGTGGCGGTACTTGGTTTTGGAGAAAGTCTCGTTGGTGGGGCCGCGGTCTTGGTCGGTCCTACGTTGAGCCTTGAGGTTCTGAGGAGACATGTCATAAAACAATCAGATACGCTGGTTTATCCCGATTACTTACCCGGTTTTAGGAGGAACCTTGGGTGCGGTAGCGCCTTTTGGAGACGCTAAAGGTTTGGTCGTGGTTTTTGTCGCTGTTCCAACCCTCGATGCGGTTGTGGATGACTTACTAGGTGCTACTTTGCCTACACGAAATTCGAGAAAAACATTATTTTTAACATGATTTTTTCATTTTACATACCAATTGGTTTTTTAGCTGGAGAAGCAGCAGGTTTCTTTTCTTCTTTCTTAGCTTCTTCCTTCGGAACTTCAACAGGGACCACTGGCTTAATAGGTAAAGGTAAGACAGCCGGGATTTCCTTGGGTGTTTCTTCAGAAACTACCACCGTTGGTTCTGGTGATTTTACGGTTATTTCTGGCATTGGTTTTAGTTCTGCTACTTCTTGTGCCGGTTCTGTAACGTCTTGTATAGGTTCAGGTTTTGTTTCCTCAACAGGCGTCTCAACCTGAAACAATTAGTATGTTTATATAGTGTGAGATCACTAATGGCAGTAGGTTACTTACCAGAGGCGCTGTAGGAACATCATCTAACAATTTACTCTCCTCTGACGGTGTGATAACAGTCTGTTCTGCGAATTCAGGTTGGATGTTTTCAGTCTTAATCGAAATTTGTTCGGTAACTTCTCCAATCAGCTATAAATGACAATATTTCGTGAAAATGGCGTGTAAAGCGACACGAAGAACACCATTAACTTACATTATCAATTCCATTAGACAAAGAAGTTGGTGGTATCGGTGTCGATTCCAGAGCAACAAATTGCTGAGTTTGAATCAACTCCGGTTCTTGAACAGGTTCTGGCTTTTCAACGCTAACGGGTTCAAGAACGGCCTCTGGCTCTTTCGAAAGTTCCACTTCACTAATAACCTCGGATTCCTTGGGAATTTCTGATTCACTAGAAATCTCGGTTTTTTCGAGAATTGGTTCCTCCGCAACGGCTGCTTTTAGATCGATTTCGGGCTCTTTGGGAGCTTCTGATTCACAAACCAACTCCGGTCCAGAAGCAGCCAGAGGTTCGATGACCGGCTTCGAGCATACTTCAATGTCTTGTGGTTCGATGATTAGTTCTGGTTCTTTGGCGGTTTCTTGCTCAGTACAAACTTCTGACTGTTGAAGGATTTCAGCTTCATTAACAACATCCGGTTTGGTGGACAACTCTGGAGCGATATTGAGTTCGATCTCCTCTACAGCTTGAGGTTGTGAAGAAACAAATGGGCAACTGATTCCAGAAGAAGACTCTTCAATGGTTTCCTTGAAATAATGTTATTGTAGTAAGACGATACAAGTTTAATCAGAGCCGTGCTTACTTTGGGTTCAGAAACGGAAATTTCTGATGGAATTTGCTCGACGGGCAGAGGAGATTCAGCAGGACTGACACGTTCTTTTTCCATGACATCGGGCTCCGGGCTTTTCACAGGCGACAGCTGTTCAGTAGGAGAAGAGATATCGTCTTTAACAGATGAAGTGATATCTTCCTCTGGTTTCTGTTCCTGTAAGTCGGCCAGCTCGGATTGGAGCAGCTCGCAAGCCGGATCAGTGGAATATTCACAAGCCGGCGTAGGGGACACTCTTAACTCGGAACTCTTAACTTCTAGATTAATTTGTTCGACTTCACTCTTAGGGTTAAACTCAGTCTCAAAAGTATCACTTGTAATTTCTTTACTGCAGACGTTCAGTTCCTGTAACGACCAAATTGATTTAAAAAGTAATTTCGCTTTCTTCCCAGTTTTTCAAAATAAATTTACTCGTGTGGTATTTTTAATCAATAATTTACGTGCCGTTTTGATCGACAACTTTTTGCTGCATCTTTGGCGAAACCACAAAACATTTGACAAGATGTACGACTTTGACTATTAGGAAAAATCGAAATTAAAGATATAAACGCTTTTTTAGTTGTATTTTCTCATGATAGGTACTACAGTTTGTTCTGATAGTTCTTGTTCAACGCCTTCAGATATTGGTCCAGTATTAAATATAAAAAAAACCTTTAAATTATAATATATAAATGTACTACACGAGTTAAAGGAAATAAAAAACAATGTGTTGTACAACCGTGAATTATTGGACCAACAAGAGTACATCGCTAATTATACACTAAAAAATATAATACATTTTTTGACATATAACATATCAAAAGTATTTTGATATCAAACTGAATTTTATTAAAACTTACATCAAAGCTCTCTGTCGGTGACCTGGCTCTATATTCGCAAACTGGATTTTCTGACTCCTGTTGTTCCGCTATAAGAATGTCCTGGCAGATCGGTTCGACCAGCTTTTCCAAAACGCTTGCTTCTTTATCTTCAGCAACTGGCGACTGTGCGAAATGATCATCGCTGATCGGCTCTACAGACTTTTCCAGATGGATTTGTTCTTTATCCAAGGTAATGTCACAGTGCTGGGGGTCGTCGCTAATTTGTTCTAAGACCTCCAAATCGCTTTGTTCATCACCAGAAACTGGAGCGCGTGCAATGTCCTCGGTGACCGGTTCTTTACTTGCGGGACTTGGAATTTGTATGATGTCTTCATCAAGTAGTTCTTTATCTGATGAATCAATTGGATGTTTAATATCCTCGCTAATCAGTTCATCAGATTTCTCTACTTTGCAGAGCTCATCAGTTATGTCTACATTGCTGGGCTCGTCAGGTCTTTTTGTACCGCTGGGTTCATAGGCATTTTCTACACTAATTGGCTCTTCGGTTTTTTCTACAATGCTTGGTTCTACATCTGAAGGAATTGGAGAGTGTATAATGTCCACACTGATCAGCTTATCATCAGAACGAATTTGATGTTCGATATTTGTTGTTACCTCCGGTAGAGGTGATTTAGATTCGGACTCTTCCTTAACTTCATCTTCGAATTCTTGTTGGGAAACGTCAGAAACTGGAGACTTGGACACAAGAACGTACACGTCATCAGTACATAGCTCTGGTGATTTGGATTTTAAAAATTCGTTTGTAAGATTGCCGGTTTCTATCAGCTCTACTTGTTCATCGGGAAGGGCTTGCTCCTTGGTTATTTTTTCAGACGTAATATAGTCCTCGAGCAAACGCGGTTCCGGTGACTTGGATAAGTCCAGTTCCTGGTCTGGTTCCAGCGGAGAAGCCAGTTCCTTCTCGTCGTCCTGTGACAGTTTATCCAGATCGGTAATTTGAACGGCAGCCTGGTCGTTATCTAGAGGAGTAGGCTCGTGTGGCTTGTCGTCTTCTTTTTGGAGGAACTCCTCTAGATCGTCTGGAAGCTGGTGGACACTATTAAGATCCTCCTCGAATGGATTCGACTCGCCTTTCTCGGCGTAGAAAGACATCGACATCGGATCCCCAGACTCCTTGTTCGCGTTATACTCGGATTCGTTCAGGGTCTGTTCGACGTCGTCGTCGCCATAATTGGCTTTTGTGGAAAACGCTTCGGACTGATCTAACGGCTTGGGTGTGAAGGGCGCGGCATTGGGCCCGAAATGGAACTCTTCCGCGGGAGGCAGTTTGGCCGGAGTGCTTCCCGGGTGGAACTCGGGAATCTCGTCTATACTCTTGCCGTTTAACATGTTCTCTTTCAGGTCATCGGTGAGGCTTTTATCCTGGAATATTGAAAAACATATGTCAAAATCGACGGGCAGTGAAAGAGGGCGAACGTCATCGTCACCACAGAGAAATAGAGATTAAATTTTATAGGAAATTTTGTTTGTGTATCGCGACGTCCAACATCTAGATGTCGCTACTTTTAACAACTTATTACTTGTTTAATTACTATGCTAAGAGCCGAGACGGGATTTGATTGGTTCACTTAGTTTCTATGACGCGTTGTTTATTTGTTTTAGGCGACATTTTCAGTATGGAACAGTGCGTTTTTTAATCACTTTTAAAGATTACGCTATTACTTCATTAGCAATTTCATAACTAAAATGTATTCTCGATCTAGTGTCTGTATGTTTGTATGTTGTTGTTCAAAGTTTATTCACATTAATAATAATTCAAATATTTGTTTTTTAATTTTAGGAATTAATCCCCTTCCGAAGGAAGCTCTGAAAACTGCGATACACTCCTAAATGCAAACCTTTTAAGAGAGTATTACCGAAGTTCAATACACAAAGAATTTTGGTGCAAAGCGATAACTTAAATAATGCAAAATTTTATTGTCAAAGTGCCATTGATTGAAAATTTAATAACTACCTTGAGAAATGAATTGTTGAATTGATGAATTTGAATTATTCAAATAAATATATTGACTGAAGGCTAATTAACCAAGATAGTTTGGAATTTTTTTATTGGATCTATTAGTGCTCATGGATTCAAGAATACACATCCTTCAGCAAGTATGTTTGAGAATTCATTCAAAGTGCTCATCATAAGTTTTTTATCATCTCATTCAGCTTTAAGAAATTATGAAGAGGATGGACATGAGGGAGCTTTAGATAATTTACATTCCCTACTAACGAGGGATGTATTACCAGGAGTTGAGAAATTGCAAATTGACTCTATACCTTTAATTTCAAATGCTCCTCTACAAACAAGTTTTAGGTTGTACCATAACATATTGTATCTCGGGTTATTTAGTAAAACTTTTGAAGAAATTGATTGTAATTTTTGTTTACAATCAATTATGAATAACTAAGCAGATCCACAAGTTAAGTTACTTATAGTGTAAGTAGGTCTTTATCATGTCGATAATCATTGGACTTTATTTAATACATTCATTTCGGAAATTAAATTGTTGTTTAAATTTCATATATTGGTCATAACCCCATCTGGATATTGGACGAAACTTTTCTCCAAAAACTCCTATTGAGTTTTCTCTCAATTACTCTATGATCCTTACCAGATCATCGTCGTTGTCTTCAACACCATTACTATAACCCACCTCACTGGGTCTGGATTTGATCTCTTTCTCGAAATCTCTTTGGTTTGGCACATTTATATCCACAGCAAGTGGTCTTCTGGGGGATTGTGATAGAACCTGACGAGAACCAAAAACAAACATGTAAGCAAGCGACTGACGAACATTACTAGTTATATTTACCTCTTCGTTGATGAGCGACCTACATGTTGGAGATGGAACGCTGCGTGTTGGCGATATGGGAACGAATTCTGCAGCGTTAGGATTCAGTTGTGACATTGTGTCCTCTGGAGTCTCGACAACCTAAAAGGAAAAAAATACAACATTGGATTGTACGATAGCATTCACTAGATGAAATAAAACCACTAATTTCTGATAAACCCTACAGTATTAGATATTGATTTCAAAACAAATCCCATTCAGACGTATTTATCAATGATTTTTGATTCATTGGTATAAAGTTTTTCGCCTAAATAATGCAGTATTATCAAATGAGCAACTTGATATTTTTAATCGTTGTTTTTTTAGTAACGTTCATTCAACGGATTTAATCACTGAGAGCTGTACGCAGAAGTGGGGATTGTGGATTCAAGGTTCGCGTAAGGAACACAGACACCTACCGTTTCTGGTTGTGAAGACGGAGTCTCTTCTTTGGTTTGGTCGCCTTTGATGTAGTTCCACTCGTCCTCTGAATCACTGTCTGCGGGATTCTCTTCTACGCCACTAACATCATGAACTGTAACAAATCAGACCATACATCAACACCACGAAATATTCGACCGATAAGTTATTGCGATGACAATGTACGCGCGACTGAAAGAACAGAATCGATACGGTCGTGATTCATAAAGGTGGCCTTGAATGTCCCAAATATTTGTTTGTACAAAAAAGAACTGTTATTTCAGGGAATCGTGTATATATAAATAATAATTACCCGATTTTAATTAATTCATATTCCGCTCGATCTAATACGTCCACCTTTGAATGCCAAACAGACGACAAAACGCAAGTTACTGGACCTTTCTGTCGCGATTTGAACCGAACCGATTTAATATCGGACACTTTAGGTTAAGTTCTTGCGATTTCCTGCTTTTACCAGAGAGCAGGCGTGTATTAGGAATAAATTGTTATCAGTGACATCTATCGGTCGCTATTTTAATGTTTTTATGAGAGATTGGGATCTGCACTGCTGGAATTAATAATGTTCATTTGTTTATGAGTGATGTTTGACGTTATGTATTATTTAGTAAAAAAAAGACATTTTGTTATTCATTATAACA
Organism: Rhynchophorus ferrugineus; assembly: GCF_030347505.1. NCBI lineage: Eukaryota > Metazoa > Arthropoda > Insecta > Coleoptera > Curculionidae > Rhynchophorus > Rhynchophorus ferrugineus. Next base: position 10,346,397 of record NW_027472586.1, on the reverse strand, counting down.
AATTTCGCTGTTTAAGTTTATCAAATACTTATGTAAGTTAGTTTATACGATTTATAAAACAATTATTCTGATGTCAATGATGAAGAACGCTTGAAACAAGCAAGAAATACATAGAATTGTATAAAATATTTTATATAATAAAACAGTTGAGAAACATTACATGGATTGCTTGATTAAAAACTGATATACTATTTAACTAGTGCCAATATTTCATATAAAAAACGCCTGTTTAAGTGAAAAATGATGTGTTTGATACCGTATTAACACAAAATTAACTCAAGACAAGGCGAGAACTATCTAACATCCCGACGAATAGTCAGACGGAGCCCTATCTTCTAGTAAATCTATAAGTCGCAAGCATTCCTGTCTTCATTATTTTTAGTTTGGATTTCCCTGCTAGTCGAGCAGCAGCTAGTCTTTTATATTAATAGGCATCTAAAGATCCCTTGTCACAAAATTATCACCGACCCCGAAATAGACCACGAAAAGAGGAGCCGGGCTCACGACACGTCCGATGGACCTTCTTCATGTCTCTTGGAATTACATGGCGTTTTAAAATTACCGGTCGGTATGTCTGAGACTTGTTTATATTTAGCATCAGCGCTAACGTTACAAGCGGGGACAAAAAGGAAGAAAGCGACAAAAATTTAATTCCGACGTTTTCATAAAAAATACGGATGATGATTCGATTTTATGTTCTTCTATGGATGACTCGATAATGTTTATATTCCAAAAAAAAAACTCACGGTATTTAATTGAAGTCAACCAACGTACTAGGAGAGGAATTTTGATCAAACGCATCCGAAATCAGTGACGCTGACCATATTCAACTAGAGAACTGCGGACGTTATTACAAGATTTTTTCCTAGGTTACGTTCACTAGTTGACCATTCGACGAGGGCGTTTGTTGGGGGGCGTATAATACGCCCAAGCCGAAAGAAAAACAGAAAAACGTAGTATCGTAACATGGTAAGGCGATATTAATTAGAAAAAAAAACAATAAAGCTCGAAACATGGCAAAGCGGACCAGATAATTGTTATAATGCCGAAAACATTTATTTGACCGTATATTAACGTGGCCAGAGAACAATGGAGAAAACGGCGTCGATTTCTCTATTGAAATATTCAACGTCTCTGTAAAAATATCCGATTCTGAGATTGGAACGTTTTTTCAAACATTCCATTAAGTGAGAAATTGTAAAAAAACAAATCGCTTTAACAAGGACCACTCGGTGAACTACCAATCAAGTAGCGGCGCTACCTTTCTGAAACGATGTTTTTTTCTTTTTATTTTGTTGTAGAGGAATCGATCCGACGGCTTGGCAACAGCCCACCGGTCCATTGCAGGATTGAAGTAGGTTTTCCGACGAAAATCTCTAAATATGATCCATCTTCCTAATGTCAATTACCGATAATAATATAACATCTTTATTTATTTCACGTGTTATTTCGATACTGTACCTGATGTTTGACACTGACAGATGATGCTGTCAAAACTCCCCCGAAAACATATTGAAAATCTCCAAAAATGGTAAACAAACTACAAAACATAGAATGGAAACTTAATTGGGCATACTCGTAATCAGGTTTTGTGCGTCTGAATTACTAAAGGGTCGGTAAAATATGAGAGGTTTTTTTTTTTCTTTCGATTTGAAATTTTGTGACAACTTTGTGAAAGGTTATGTTTGGTCTTTATTTTTATGTATTATATTAAGCAAAATGTGTTATCATGAAATTATTTTTTAACAGTTCAAGTAAATATTATTTGTTTAATTACAAAATCATAAGAGTGTTGTTTTTCAGGATGTGAAGGTTCAAATTGAATTATTATTTTAAGGATTTTGCTGTAGCGCAGAAACGGATTTTAATTGTAAATAATAATAATGGTGAGAGATTTCCTTAAGAGAGAGGTTTATTATTTATATTTCAGAGTGAATAGATGATTATGGACCCAAATATGGAATATTATTGCTTAATCAAAGCACAATTCCTAATTGTAATTTTAATGGTAAACAAGATCTACATCAAAAACTAAATTAAAATATATGATATGTGTATGTTCACAGATCATTTCCCATACCTTATCGAAAAAGAAAATATGGTTACAAGTTACATATTGGAATCAGCAGTTGCTCAGTTCTCATTAAAATCTTCGAAAAGAATTAGAAGTACAAATATAATTCTTTTTCAAATGAAGTAAATTGAGAGGTTCAAAAACTGCGAATGATTACACATATTACTCTGCAAATGCTTTCAAAACAGACTAATCTGTGCTTTCAACTTCATGCAGGTAAGAACGAGACACTTCTAAAAAGACTAAAAACTAACTGTATATATGGTAATATTGCAAGCAAGAATTGTTATATATTTTTATGATTCTGCTATTATATTATCAAAATGTTACTCAACAGTACTAGGGACCTACTTTAACTCATTTGTTTGTGAAGCTATCTCTCTAGATTGATATTTGTGTATCTAAATCTTTTCGAATGATTATCTAAATGATTATTTGTGTACAAGATCCTAAGGAAAGACAATGTAGAAAGAAAAATAAATTGGATTGCCAAGGGCAAAAATGAAAAAATTTGCAAGGATTTTGCAATAAGGATAATGTTCGATTAAGTACCTATAAGAAAGCTATAAAAAGAAAAAGGAGGTTTTGTCAATAAATTTGTAACATGTAAATACTACATTCAGTAAATTCAAATATTGTGCTTTTAAGTATATTTAGGACAAATAAGTTTTTAATTTATAGTTTTTTATTTTATAATACTTAATGCAATAACAACATACAATTAGATAACAAGCTATTAGTTGACAGATTGTATAATGTTTTTCATGTGTATAAAAATGTTAACTAGTATTTAAATAACATATTTTATTAAATTTCTATTCTGTTTCATTTTCCCCATTAGAAGATAAACCAGCTTGGAGCGCGCTCTGATGGTTTAGACGAATAAAACTTGGTTACAACTTTAAACAGGGAAGACCACATTCTAAGTATGTCTATTCTACATGAGACACACTTTTCTAACCAGAAAAAACGGCGACTGTTCGGAATTGTGGGATTGGTGTTATTAAAAAATGAACGATATGATTCTTGTAACCGTTATTTAAAATTGGATTAACTTCAGTTTCAACATATGATGCGTGGTGCCACACCAGCCATGAAATAATGGACTTTTGGTGTATGTTATTACTTCAAACAATTGCTGCACTGGATAAATTTATTTAGCTATTAATGAAATAAATACCCGATGATAAATAAGTCGATGTTAATTAATAAACGTTACTTTCTTCTATGATATATCTCAACGAATTGCAGTTTTATATTTATTTGCGTCGCTTAACATTAGCCAGAAATAAGTGACCAATATAGACCCGATGTTACCAGACAATCCAGAACGTTATCACCATCATATCTGGAGTAATACATCCTGAAACAATATCTTTACCCTCACAGTCCCCGACCTAGGCCATCGCGAACGTTTTGCAGCAGCTGATAACGCAACCCGCCCAGGGGTGTGCAAACAGGTGGATCGTTATCGGGATGACGGGCACGTCCCGGCCTGGATCACGCACCTCCCTGCCGGTCTGGACGACGCGAGCTGTCGCCGAAGTAACAAATTTTTACGGTAAATGAAAGGAAAGAGGACGAAAAGCCTTTTTGTTGAATATTTGGGCAAAAGGTATGGGAGAAATTGATGTAAGGATATATCGAATATCGAGTTAAGTGGTAAAACGTCTAGGAAAAGAAACTGGTCGCTTTAGATGATATCATTAGAAATGTTACAAGGCATTCGTTATTTTATAATCATTGTCTCAGACTGAGGGATACTTATTTTCGACTGTTTTAGAAAAATACTTGTCTGTGGTTAAAAAAGAAAAAAAATTACCAACCATTTTTCACAGCGGTGTATCTATTAGTTTATAGTACCGAACTAGACATCACAAAAATAACCATGAATGCAGCGAGCGCTTTCCTCGCATTTTTTTCCCGTCTTTTTGGCATAGATCCAGCTTTTTCCTGTTTTCATTTCGTTCGCCGTTATCGATTCATTTCTACACCCTAAAATTTTGTTTACAAAAATAAATACAGTTACCCTAATTGACGATAAACTACTCTAAAGTAGATAGAAATGTTAACAAAAAAGAGATCTCAAACAAACGACGATCGCAGATAAGACACGGGAGATTCGTTCAGCTGTTTCCGGACTACCACCGTAACTCAAACGTTTTGACAGTTGACGTAGCTGCGAATGGCGTCGTTTTGATCTCCCCCCGACGCTTTTTTATCTCTTTATATGGCGAAACAATTAATAACAAACGAGGAACGACAGCAACACAAAGCCTTCTACGAACTGGATATCGCAAACCGCGACGGACACAGTGGTAAATAGCCGTTTCTCTTTATCTCGATTCGGATAAAACGTAAATAGCGTGCGAGAGCCGGTCACCCGGTGTGCGAATGCTACCGAAAACTATAATCTACGTTCGAAATAAAAAAAAAACAGTCTCAACGTCGAGAAGAATGCCGGTACAGTGTCACTTTTTTGAAACCTAACGAGTACGCCGGCTTTTTGTTTACTTAAAGGTATAAATCGGTACCTCCTAAAGTGAAGTCCTAACACACAACTTCGTTCAAGAAAAATTTACAAATAACTCTCTCCGATGTTGCCATAACTCGTAAGCAGTTACAAACTATAAAACAATACATTTTTTAATGGCAACACCCTATTTTTTACCGCAATATTACTATCCCCAAACTGTAGGAAAAATACTTAGTCACATACCACACGCCGAACAACAGAAGGAATCCACAATCAGACGCAGCTAAAAGAAGCCGATACAGTACTAGTAGGCTTTGGAAATAAAACACAAATTGTGTCGTTTCAAATCGGCTTATTGTGCTGCTGTCATTGCGAATCTGTTTGGACGGACAACTCACCTGGTACGCCAAGGAGTAGATAAGTGTATAGTTGTACGATATAAGGTTAAAAATAAACGATTATTTTGACACTAAAAAACGGGGAATTTACAACGTACGACACGGAATAGAAGCCGGTTGGAGACTGAAGGCGGACGGGATGGGTGGTTCGACGAGCGCGCAGGCGCCGACGCTTGCATTATGCCGACCTACGAGGCCGCGTGCCAGGCCGGAGAAAAAGAAAATACCTTTCCAAATTTCTATTTTTAACGCCGATAAACCATTTCGATTTTTCGATTGTACCCTTATTGCTCATATGAGCTAGAATTAGTTGAAAATAATGGTTTAAACGAATATTTAGTTGTTTGGTTAGCGAATCAGCGTATATCTTATATATTTAAAACTCATTATGACATATATTTACATTATAAAACAATACCTTTAGCGCTATAAAAGGGGATTATATTTAATATGGTCCCGTGACAAGTATTAATTTTGCGTGGCTTGATGATAACTGCATAATTTAATTATCATATGACGCCATACAATATGACAATTTTGAGACATTTAAGATTATTTGTTTTATATTCCAAGTATACATTATCAACAGTAACAACACTAGCGTGTTTTCATCATAAAAGACATTTTTACTCTTGCATATCGTCGGAAAATATTGAATAATTATCAAAGACAAATGATTTATCAGCTTTATGAAATTTCTTAACTCTATCTATCTAATAATGACGCAGTTAACTTTGTCTTCTTTTCCAAATAACTTCCGTTAATTAACTCAAGGAATTATGTTACTTCCTTGAATAAAATACCAGTAATTTTAAATATACTTACAAGTGCATTTGCAATAACGATATAAAAACAAACCAACAGATGAACTACCCTATATATTTGACATTCAATATTTAATTTCAGCCCCGCATCCATACCAAATCGCATAATTTTTTAACTACACCCGCTAGATAAAAAGTTGACACATTATTTCTTGCGACCTCTATATAAACGAACTTAATGCTTTCGAGTAAAGCTGGAATATTCACCATAGTGTAATCTGGACGAAGTGATGAGTAAAAAGTAAACATGAACTATGGATACTGTCAGAACCACAATCGGCAATGTTCCGGAAAATTGGGTTGAAAGTACTACCAAGCCGTTCCCAGCAATCATTTAACCAAAATAGATATTCATAAATAAAGTTCTAGTAAATTAAGTAAGGCACCAAAAATTCGATCTACCAAAATTTAAATATACACAACATAAAAATAACTAAACAAATGACCTACCCTATATACTTTCGACTTTTAACAGTCAATGTCAGCTACCCATAGATACTAAACCACATAATTCCTGACTACTACAGTTTCTGGCTAAAACATTAACGTTTGCGACCTCTAAATATCCGAACTCGAAGATTTCGAATGAAGCTAGAATTTTCACTATATCTCTACTATGTCTAGGGACGAAGAACAGACTAAAATCAGGTAGGTTAATCGATATAGCGTTTGATCGTTAGAGGATGATTGGGTATCGCAAAGAAGTGCAGTTTAAAACGCGAAAAACAACAACAAAGCGAATCTGTTCGAGAGATTCTATCGCCGTTTTCCATTGTTCTTTTTATAGATATCTACATGATGCACCAGTAGTTGTTTAGTGTTTATGGATGCATTGACACTTTTTATACAATAATGCAGAGTTTTTTAATTAAATATGTCCTTACTGGAATATTCTAAGTATCTAAGTATGAATCCAGTCACACCAACAGCTGTTTTGCATCGACTATATGTTCCTTCCTAAGATATTCAATAGACTATCATAGTAGTACCTAAAAAACATATTAAAAAACGTTGAGCTTGAAGACTTAGAGTGCGTGCAAAATAAATAATATAATTTTATAAAAATTAATGAAAGGGAATTGCGCAATAATTTTATTCTTAGCTAATTCAATTGTAATTGTCTAAAAAGTAGGTGGCATTATGTACTTGGAGTAAATACACTTGTCTGTCTCATGATCGCTAAGTTTATTAGTTCACTGAATATGTTTACCTAGAGCCTGCAAAATTTATTATTGAGTGATTTCTTTTCTTTTGATTTTCTTGTGATATTGATTTATTGAGATTGCATCAACCGTACAGTCCTGATCTGAGATTATTTGGATTTATTCAAAATTAAAAAAATATATAACAAATATTCATGTTATAGTATATATATTTATAATAACGAGTTGGAGAAAAAGTTATTTCGGTTTTTCTCATATTTTTCAAAACGAAATTATCCATATAAATTGCGAACACCAACTGATTATATATACGTCGTTTTGATGCATCCACCTTTGCCACTGTGAAACGTCTATGATCTATGGTTGAAACATTGTGGCAAGTAATTTTCCAGCCATTTTTGAAGTTAGCTTAAGATACCATTAAGAAAATTTTGCAAAAAGCCGGGAAAATTGATAGTCACACGAAGCAAGGTCTGGATTATACGGTGGGTGTACCAAAACTTCTCGATTTCTCTGTTAATTCATGTGAATACAAATTATTTAAAACTGTTTTAAGGCCGATTTTCAAGGTTCGTCTTTAATATCGAAACTTCTAGAATGAGAACGTTGTAAGTTATTTTAACGGGATCTATGATGAAAAATCCTTGTACATTTATAATATAGAATATTTCTTAGATAAAAAATTGACATTAGAAACAACTATTTCCGAAAAGACGCAGTAAATTATCCGCCAGCTCTGAAGGTCGCAGCATTTGTTCTTGTCCTAAAATCAGTCTCAACAGTCGTCGAAAATGATGAATAATACGACGCGATTCCGTAATAGGCTGACGTAAAAGCAAATTTAACATATCTCAAGCTGGAGGCAAATTATTCGCGACCCTCTCACATAATCGGCAAAGCCCGCGATTCAGAGTATTTGTATCACCGATCCTTCTTATGACTCGAAAACAATTGATCTTCAAGGCGATTGATGTTTATTTTAAGACGATTTTTTTCATGAAGTACAAAAAAATGGCGTCGAGTTCGGACGTTTAGAGTGCGCAATTAATAAAAATTCGTTTACCGAACGTTTTTTTAGTGTTAACATATTATCCTATTATATGCGGAAATAGTTAGTATGTGTGGCCTTGGAATATTTTCTCTCACACTTTTATTCATTGTCATCTGTAGCATATGGTTTATGTAATCATCATGTAGTAAAATATAGCGAAAAGTTAGTATATTTAAGTTTTTTTTGTATAAACCCTGGCTATAACAAAAATACATCGTTATTGTATGATACAGTAGCACAATAAAACATCCATGGTCTTTTTTTAAGATATCCAAATTGCTGAAAAAATGTTTCGAAAGTCGAAAAAGTTTTATCAGCGCTAGTTTTACAGATACAACTGGTATCATCGATCTATATTCTCATTTTATCAAACAAACAAAAGTTAACTTTGATACAAGGTAAGATTCGCAAGATTAAAACAATAATATTTCGTTACTGCTTTTCTGTATTTTATTTCCGATCTGCTGATAAACAAGTAGTTGTGTACCATTTAAGCACCATTCAAATGACAGAACGTTCTGAGAAGAAAGTTATGAAGAACGTTCATTTCATTGTTGTTATTTTTATTAGTTTCTCGAATTATTCTTCAACGTTGGCCATGCAATTTATTCTTGACCTGTGGGGAATAAAAAAAGTTAATTGGGGCCAAATCAGGACTGTAAGAAGGATGACCCATCAAAAACAATCATCCTTCGTTGCTACTTTTTCTGTATTTTATTTCTGATCTGCTGTTAAACAAGTAGTTGTGTACCATTTAAGCACCACTCAAATGACAGAACGTTCTGAAGTGAAAGTTATGAAGAACGTTCATTTCATTGTTGTTTTTTTTATTTGTTTCTCGAATTATTCTTCAACGTTGGCCATGCAATTTATTCTTGACATGTGGGGAATACAAAAAGTTAATTGGGGCCAAATCAGGACTGTAAGAAGGATGACCCATCAAAAACAATAATCCTTCGTTGCTGCTTTTTATGTATTTTATTTCTGATCTGCTGATAAACAGGTAGTTGTGTACTATTTAAGCACCACTAAAATGACAGAACCTTCTGAAGAAGGATGGTTATAAAGGGCATAGTTCCAATTGGAAACGTTAGATTGAGCCTAAGAATACTTAAAATTGCCAAGGTTCAAAATATTAATAATGACCCTCGTAGTATTTCTGTTTGTATATTTTGTTGTAAAATTACAAATTGCATCAAATTTTTTAAACATCTTAGAGGACTGTAAAAGTTATTGTACCTTAAAACTTGGGTTTTTAAATAATTAAATATATATTCAAGAACACTAGAACATTTTTAGATATTGTGGTAACAACCTCCCATGATAAAATCAGAAAGACTTAGTTTATAAAAAATGCCCAAGTTCTTTTTTTCAACATATCATATCATTTAAATCATATCCCAGTTAGACATTTTACAAGATTGTAAAAGATATTATTTTTAAAACATACTGACCTTTTGAATAATTAAATATACGTTCAAGAAAATTATACATTTTTACCAAGTACCACTTGTACAGTTTTGTTCCTTACGCCTTTCAACACAATTATGGGACTTCGTCAATGTTTATTCCAGTAAAACCAAAGTCCTACAAACACGCAGCTTGGAGTGAATTTGTTAGAATTTTTCTACGTTCCGATCATATAACATTCACAAACACAAAAAAACATTTAATGCAATGTCGTTTTATTTTTTGTGTAAACCAAGATGATCAGCTAGTACCCAAAGCTTTTTGGCTGATATTGCTTTAAGTTTGGGATATTTGGGGTTTTGCGGGTGACCCTGGGGTACGACTGGGATTGTTGTATTTCAGCTATCTACCGCAAATGATAACGGGGTAGGGTTTTAATCAACAGGTTATCTATATTATAAGGGATATCATCTATATTATAAGGTTCCAAGGAAGAACCGCGTACTGAGCATATCCGTGAAGCTTGTCACGAATGCGATACCTGACTCAAGATGGATGTTCCTAGTAAACTATGGGGTACTGAGTTACCTTTTTAGGATTGGTTAAAGTAGTGCATTTTCTCTGAGACATACTTGTACCACATCTGTGCTCCATAGAGGCAGACTGGCCGAACCAGCATATTATACAGGGGTTTTGGGAGTTTGCTTTTTCTGCAGATTCATTGAAATAGAATGCTATACACATCATTGCCTTTGCAAATGGCGTGCTGGAAGGGTTAGCGAAGTACGTGTTTCCCTCGGGTAAAACTGCGGTCGTCAGCACTTGCTGTGTCCGACTTCGGGAGACGAATGTCGGCCTCAATTTGAACTTGAAAACACACCAGTTTGGTTTTATTAACAAGCATTCAACAATTGACCAGGTCCAAAGAATAACAGATGTTAGTGAAAGAGCCTACGAAAGAAAAAAAAGTATGCTCAGTTATATTATATGTAGCCACAAGCCTTTGATAAGGTTTGGCATGAAGGCCTTGTTCATAAACTACAGAAAATGTTACCAAAACAACACACCGAACTATTAAAATCGTACATTACAACCAGAATGTTTAGAGTCAAAAATGTTTTCAAAAAGAAGAAGCTTATTCTACAATAAAAAAAGCTAAAGTAGGTGCACCACAAGGAAGTGTACTGAGACCAATGCTTTATCTACTCTACACTTGTGATATACCACAAATGGAGAATATTACGATGGCTACATTTGCTGATAATACTGCGATTATAGCTGTCGGAGAATATACTGAAGAAGTCTCACGAAAATTACAACAGTCAAGTGACAATATAAATAATTGGACACAAGCTTGGAAAATAAGAATTAATGAAAGTAAATCTGTACATGAGCAGTTCACCTATAAAAAAAACCGTACAAGCACCAATAACATTAAATAATACTATCATTCCATATAGCAACAACGCTAAATATATCTGGAAGGAACAAATAAAGAAGAAAAGAAAAGAACTGGAATTGAAATATAGGAAAATGTACTGGCTAATTGGAAGAAAATCACAATTATCAGTACATAATAAATTGCTATTATATAAGCAAATACTGAAACTTATATAGACATACGGAGTTCAATTATGGGGATGTTCTGCAAAGAGTAACATAAATAAAATACAAATTTTTCAGAACAAAGTCCTGAGAGGTATTGTGGGAGCACCCAAATACTATAGGACTGATTACCTACACCTTCAGATACCCACAGTCAGTCAAGAAATCAAGACAATTGCAAGGGGGCATGAGGAAAGACTCCATTCTCATGAGAATATTGAAGTATTGCAGTTTTTGGATACCACCAGAACAGGACACAGCCTCAAAAGAATCAAACCATCTGATCTAGTGTTGTGTAATGAGGTGCATATAATAAAAAAATACAGCAGTGACATGTATAAACATTATATCACTAGAGACTGACATAGGGCCGATGGGTCCTCCTAGTTATATACCTAGATTTAAGTTATCATAAAGACAAATTGTACGTTAGACGGAAACGACTAGTAACAATGTAATAATTAAATATTAAAAAAATCTTTGCTTGAAAGGACTCTAAAAAAGATCATTCGGTAAACCTTTTTTGGCTTTAAAAATTAGACCGTCGTACCAAACTTGATCGCCAAAGCCATCCAAAGCTTTGGAGGCGCCTAGAAAGACTGTCGTTATAAGAGCGCAGTGCTGCTACCACGCGCGTACTCGAAAACTAGAACCAATCTTGACACATGAATTACATATACCTTCAAGGAGATTAGAACATACTTAAAAGTTGCGGTAAGAACTCCCATGATAATATCACATCGGAATTAAAATTATTAGCAGGAGCCGCCACTGAACACAACCATATCCCAGCGAAAACCAGAGCAATATTTATTTCTAACCATCCAAAGCCGTGCATTTCTCTTTCCCGATAACCAGTTACGCCGTCAGAAATATTTTAAGACCATAGGAAAAGAGAAAAAGGTCCACAACAACGCCTAATGGTTAAAATTACAGCGCCGATACCATCAGATAAGGTGGCGGTTTAAATATCGTCCTCAAACGGTACATTTGCCTAATTAGCTATTGCCACTTTGGATATCTGCATAACATAATCAACAAAAACAGGCGCACCTCGTTAGATGCTACCCATCAACGCTCTACTTATCGGTAAAATTAGAAAAACCGCGAGATAATGAGATATTGCGAATATTTTCTTTACACCTATCAGGTGCAGGCAGAATACGAACATACACTACCGTCCAAAAGTGTGGAACCACCCTCTTTTTAGTTGTTATCAAAAATACTGCAATACAATTTTAAATAAACTTATTTTTATATTGAACAGTCTATAATTTTTAAATATCGGTTTATAATTTCAAATACTATTAGTGTTGAGACGTAATTATATTTTAATTATCTTTAAGTTTAAGAAAAATTTAATGTTTTTTTTTCTTGTATAGTTTACAGTCTAATTTATTAGGCTATTTAACTGTCTATAATACGACTATTTTTAATTAATTACATCTAATATTTTTAATTAGAATTTATATTTGTAATAGATTTTTTTAATTAATTATTACTTTAAATATGTTTGATAGAATATTATTTTACAAATGAATGTATTACTACTATTCTGTTGTACTTGTATTTATAGACAAGCAAGACGAGTACGAGATTAATACATCAACATGTATTTCCAAAATTAAACTAAACTACTTAAGCAAAAGTTAAGAATACACTTAAACACTAAACATGTTCGAGTGGTTTGGTTCCCTTTTTCCTGATTTCTGCTCTTGATGTGATTTAGCAACGTTTAGGCTATCTTGGATCACTAACCAGTACAGTACAGTTTGACTTTGAGCTGCTCTGTTTGCTCTGTTTTTTGGGTAACATGATGTTGCCAGTTTAATCTACCATCGAGATATATTTTGAGGTATTTCGCTGATTCTGCTTGAGGAATCGGGCATCTGTTAAGTGATATAGTTAGGTACTTGTGATTTCGCCGCAACGCAAAATTAACACGGACAGTTTTGGAGCTACTAAGCTGTATTTTCCAGTCTCTAGTGCATTTGTAGATCCTGTTGACTGCTATTTGTACTTTTTCTACAGCTTTAGGCAGAAATATAACTTTTCCTATGATAACTGCGTCGTTGGAAACTGTCCCAAGTACTGTTTCTTTTGTTGTTGGGATATCAGCAGTATAGAGCAGGTACAGAAGTGATTCCAAGAAAATACCCTGGGGAACTCCAGCTGAAATAGGTTTAAGTGTTGATAGTACTTGCAAGTGGATAGTACTTGATGATTGATCATTTTGTAGATTAATCACAAATGCCATGTCCAAAAGCTTGTGAGATGTCCAGGAATATTGCAGGGAAATATCCTTCTTCGAATGCCTTTTCAATAACCGTTGTTACTTCGTGTACTTGGTCGATTGTCGAGTGGTGATTTCTCAAAAACTAAATATATTTAACTAAATGTTAATCTGAGGTTCGTTGTCTTTAATTTTAATTACCTTATTGTCTCCAAATTTCTTAACGGCAGTGTATTTCCAACAACGCCATATCTCAGTGTCATAAACTGATAGATAAACGACCCCCATAATTTTAGTCAGACTGGATATCGCGAATGTTCAGATGTCTGCGATGGCAACCGAGCAGATATTTCTGTGTTTTAGCGGCCGTTATGTCTTTGAATGTTATTTTCGGAGGAGCTTGCCTCTTTCGAAATCAAGGGACGGACTCAAACCATCCTCGATCAATTTTGAAAATTAAATCGATAACCCGGGGATGATTCATGTTAAGAAATTTTCGTAATTCTCGGTTGTACGACTTCATCTTTTCGATTTTTCAGCTACGTTATTTCATATAAAAATAGACCACAAAGAAGCGGGTTCAAGAGGTCTTCTGAATCACGTCAGCGTTCTCACGCAGCAGTATGATCTGCTTGCTGTCTTGCCCAATAAAAGATCTTTTTTAACCAAAAGTTTCAATGAATTTTTCCCTTTGGGGTAAATGTTTAGGAATAGTTATTTTTGTGAGATCTAAATGAGCTGTAAACTGTTCTTGTCACTTTTGTGACTGCTTAGTACTGAAAACTAAATTAATATCATTAGTTTTGTAAAAGAGTAATGAACAATGCATACATTTTTTTAGTTAATGAATATATATTATTTATTAAATTGTTATTAGCTTGAATTGATTTCTCATTATTCATTGTCAGGTCAGTTTAATATTGTTCTATGATTAGAAAAGAAATATAGTACACAATGTATCTACATACTGCAGGCATTGATTGGATGGCGAACCTAGTTTGTGAAGTTTTTAAAACTATAAAAGTCCTAGTTTCTTTCTAAAATGATTATTTCAGTTACAGTTACACAATATAGCCACCATCAACGCATAGTTTCCGAGCAAATTTAAGTTATTTGCCTTAATACACCCTAGTCCAATTTTTTCGCTGATCTTTTCTTTCAGTTAGTAGCACATTATCGATTTTTTAAACATTTGAAGCGCTCCAAAAAGTGTATGATTAGAAAAGGTGACGTCAATGTTTCGTAGCGCTACTAACTGGCATTGGATTGAATTTGAATGACTTGACTTGAATGTTTAAATTTTCTGAAAATAAATCCTTTTTTAAACATATGCATTTTATATCATATGTCTTTCTATATAAAAATGTCGTTGTTCGTTGTCGTGGTGAACTCTTAAACTATTGAACCGATTTTGATCAAATTTTGAACACTGTGTGTAATTTGATCCAACTTGAGAGATACGATAGTTTATATCTCAATTTATAGTCGCATATTTTTTATTCACAAATTATTTGTTTATTATATGACAGCTATAATTATCTACGAGTTTCATAAGATTCTAACAGATGGCGGTGTAAGGTAGTTTATCGACCGAATTGTGCAAATATCCAATAAAGGGCACTATGTTAAAAGACCAAACGTTTCATTTATGCTAAAATGTATGCAACGTATCAAACTGCCAGACAATATCTGCAGTGTCGTTTACGCAAATAATTAATTAATTCACAGTATCTTCCCAGGCATACAAAATAATTATTTGTATTCTAATTGGCTCAGTAATTGGGCTGTTTTGGCAGCCAAAAATCATGATATTAATAAAATTAACTTCCAGATACAATGGTTGTTGCCAGGCCATGTGATGCCTAGATAAACGCGGAATGCCACCACATAATTTTGGGTCGAACATTGGTTCACGTATTATTCTTCTGCGTAATTTCAATCCACATCGATTGTGCAACGGTATACGCTAGGGGATCAAAAAGATTATCGAATCAGAAATTCCTGCAGCAACCACTGGAGTGGAGGAGTGGTCCTGTTGCCACGTATTCCAATGATACCGTCAGCATCTACGATACCCTTCTGAAGTCTCAAGGCCAAACAATGTCCATTTGCTGTTCAGAATTGGAAAATCCATTGAATCCAAAAATTAATCGAATATAACAAGCAAAATTTCATGTTGATTTGTGCTTAATATCAACTCTAGGAAATTTTTTATAAATCGTTTATACATTTTGACCTCAAGTTCAAATCTCAATCCTGTTGATTTTAATACCGGCTATAAACGCTCTCGTCTTTATTCGTAAATAATAATTTGACCGTATTGAATAGTTTACTATAATGTAATTTAAAGTATACCTTAGCTGCAGCAACGCTACTTATGGGACTGCTAGTAATTATCAATCAATATTTTTCTGATTATTTATTACAATTGTTGAAACTTAGTTTGAAAAACTCAACAACTGAGTTTGGTCCTGTGTAAGTAATACTTTGGGGGTTCACTAACTGCGACATCACGACTTAAAATAAGATTACAGATGAGAGTGGCTCGCTCGCTTCGTCGCCATCTTGCCTCGCGGTCGTCTTTTTGTCATTCCGGCTTTTGGCCGAGAAGTTGCAACTGTCGTGTAGGTGTTAAGAGTTATACACGCCTTTATGTACTTTTATCTTGCTGTTTATTTAATCCTTTAAAAATTACGCTATATAGGGATGCAGAAAAATATCGATATATCGATATTTTTTCAAAAAAATTAACTATATTTCTTAAACATTATAAAAAACCATTTAATAATTGTTTATAAATTGTTTAAATTGGTACTTTATTTTAAATGCTTAATATATTTTGGTACTTAATTGTAAGGGTTTAATATATTTCGACAACGATATATCGATATTTTTCTTGGTGACCAACACCCATATTATATTATACAAGGGTCACTATAGTTATAAAACAAATAGTTAAGCTGTGCATATATATTTTTATTGTTTTTCAAAGTACTCGTCACGATGATCGATACACTTTTGCGTACGCTTAAACCAATTTTCAAAGCATTTATTCCATTCCGAATGAGGTATCTTCAAAACATGATTTTTCAACGCTTTAATAGCTTCTTCGGAAAATCGTTGACCACACAGTTTATTCTTCACGGATGGGAACAAAAAGAAGTCATTGGGTGCCAAATCAGGGCTGTGCGGCAGGTGACCCATCAATTCGATGTTTTGCACAAATAGTTCCTTGTTTGAGAGCTCGCATTGTCATGATGAAGAACAATCCGGCGTCTCTTGTTTGTTTTCCTTATTTCACCGAACACTTCTGGCAAACAAATGGTTGTGTACCAATCAGAATTTACTGTTCTACGATCACCTAGAGGCACTGTTGTAATATGACCAGTTTTTCCGAAGAAACAGACCTCCATTTTCTTTGAAGTGCCTCGTACGCGAACAACTATTGTTGGATTTGGTTCATCTTAGAACACCCATACAGTCGACTGCTGCTTATTTTCGGACTCATACGAATATATCGATGATTCGTCACCGGTCACGATTTTATAAACGTCCTTCGAAGCACCGCGATTAAATTTCTTAAGCATTTCTTTGCACCAATCGACAGGAGCCTATTTTTGAGCGATTGTCAAATTGTGTGGGGTCCAACGCGAACATAACTTTCGCACAGCGAAGTGTTCATATAAAATCGCATATATGTTGGTGGAACTAATGCTTAGGGATGCCTCAATCTCACAATAGGTGACATGACGATCTTGCTTAATTATTTCGTATACGGCATCGATGTTTTCTAGCACAACAGCCGATTTTGGACGACCTTCACGAAACTCGTCGGACAGCGAACCAATTGAATTCACTAAACCAGCGATACACGGTGGTTTTTGATGGAGCTTCATCGCCAAAAGTCAAACTAAGTTGTTTGATGCACTCTTTTTCCCATCTTTCAGGCAATTTACGGATTCCATGCCGAAAGAACGATGTATCTCTTGAGGTTATCTACGAATCGACCCATTTTTTAGTATCTTCACAAAAAGTAAACCGCTGCTCAAACAGGTACTCATATATCAGAACAAGTAGTAATCAGAAGGAGCAGAGTCTGAATAATATGGAGGATGGAGTAGCACTTCCCATTTTAATGTTTCCAAGTATGTTTTCACTTGTTTTGCAACATGTGCTCGAGCGTTGTCACCAACATTATTGAAGAATATTGAACATAATTCATCAACGAATTAACTGTAGTCAATAGCGATATCCATTGATACTTCATTAGGCTTTAGCAGCTCATAGTACCAAGCCAATACCACCAAATACAGAGCATTGGCTTGAAGCCATGAACATTCGGGTTTTCCGTTGATAGTGATGCATGACCAGGTTGTTCCCATAATATATTTTGCTTTGAATTATCGTTATGGATCCACTTATCATCACTAGTAACAATACGATGCAAAAAACCAAAGCTATTGGAGCATTCCCCCGCTTTTCAAGCTATTAGGAATATTTTATTGTATCACTCCCAACAATGTTGCATATTCTTCTTGCATTTTATAGGGATCGTCATCGAGTAATGCCTACAAATCTTTGTCTTGGTATAATTGCATTCGGTGTCAAAATCAACAGTTTTAAAATGCCGAAACCAGTATTCACATGTTGAAATCGATGGAGCAGAGTTGCCAAACCTTCATAGAACCTTCGATAATATTCTTCCGCCTTTTTCTTGAAACTGAAGTAAACAAGTAAAACTTCCCGCAAACGCAATTTACTCGGTACAAACTCAGACATTTTTAACACACTAAAATAGTGTTTTGTTCATGATTTAACGAAATTACACATACTGAAAAGCGAAGTCTGTTAGTGAGTACACAGTAACACCGTTTGTTGTAAATCCTTTTAAATTATATTATAAGCCTAATAAATAAATTATAACCAATTATTTTTCTATTCTTATCCAAGTAAAGTTTTCAAAAAATGAAACTCGGAAAAAATGGTGGGGTCTTAAAAATATTTAACGTCCTAGCACTGAAACAAAAGACAATTGCGAATACGTATAAATTAAAGGTCAAATAATTGGATTATAAAAAGACAATACAACGACCCTTATCCCTCCCGATTGTCCCTTCGTCGTCCGTCCTTCCACGTAATACTGCGAGGGTCGCGTATGAAAGGGTGGTTACCCTTTTATATCCCCTAAGCGATTTGGCTGACATAGGACGTGACAATTGCATCAGGAACTTTTTTTCACACTTCGCAATACATACACACATTCGTACTTTTCTTCGGCTCGGTATATATAGGATTTTAGGGTAGCAATGGCTGGGGGGTGGGAATACTAGTGTAACTTATTCCACGTCATCCAACTTTGTTCCAACTATGTTCATATTAAAACCCTGTCATTATAGTTTACGTTTAATTATGTGTCATTTTGTTGAGGTATATACCAAGCGTGTCGGTAAATGTTTTCCAGTTTTTATAGTAGAATTTTCTAGTAAGTGTGAAATATTATGATTTGATACATATGAAATTTTATTCTACTGATATCAGTCTTAAAACTTGTTCGTTACGCCAAAATAGCCGCGTTATATGTACAATGTGGAGCAAAAGCCCCGCTAAAATTTTGATTGCCAACAACTTTGCTCAAAGAAAAGATAACTAAGTTTGGTTTTTATAAAAAGTTTATTTGGTCATAACATTTATTTTTTCGTTATGATTGAAAAATTATATCGGCTAAATGGTGACCGCGATTCGCTATGCAACTTTCGGCTCTTTTTAAGGCATTTGTCATGACATCGTGCAACTTCTGAGGATGGATTTCTTCAATTTCGTGACGAATACTGTCTTTAAGATGTTGGATCGTTTGGGGCTTATCCACATAAACTTTTGAATTTAAAAAACCCCATAAGAAAAAGTCTGGTGCTGTTAACTCCGGAGATTTGGCTGGCTAGACTAAATAGCCACTTTGCGAAATTACTCTTCGTGGAAAAATGTTATTCAATAATTGAATTGTTGAACGAGCTGTGTGCTGTGGCCCCATCTTGCTGAAACCATAGGTCCTCTAGTCCTTGTCTCTTGTCCATTTCAAGCACAAGAAAATTTCGAATTATGTCTTGGTACCGTTCAGCAGTAACAGCAACTACAACATCTTGGTCATTTTCAAGAGGGACCAATGATGTTTCCAGCATGAATACCACACTATATGGTTGTTTTTAGTGGATGCAATGATGTTGTATGAATTAGTTGAGGATTCTGTGTTCCCCAAAACCGACTGTTCTATTTATTGACGTTGCCACTAAGAAGAAAATAGACTTCATCGTTCATTATCAATTTAGACGAAAAAAATTAAATAAATATTGTCACTATTTCTGCTCGATCTAGTGGCGTATATTTATACAACACTAAAAAGAGAAAAATAAAATATAACTGACTACAAAAAATAAATAAGGAACTCACTAAAAAGTAAAAAATAATCAAACCTAGATTTTTACACAAAAAAAATTTAAAATAAGATATGTACATAATAATGGTTGCAATAACTAAATAAAAATAAACAAAAAACTTATTTGACCTATCTACTACACGTATTTTATATTCTACTATATACACACAATTTAGCTTAATACCCACCTAAAGCTAATACCAAATGATCACTTTCAAGTCGGTGCCGAGCCCAAAGAGTTCAAAACTAATAACATAATTTTGTGACAGATACAAAAATTTAAATTACCAACAAATCTAAATTAATATAACTGTTTGAGTTCCGCAATTCAAAGTAGTCAATTTGTAGTAGTTAAAATAATATTGTAAATAGATAAATAGATTTAGGTAGGTATTAAGCTAAATTGTGTATATAGTAGAATATAAAATAGGTGTAGTAGATAGATTAAATAAGGCTTTTGATTATTTTTAATTAATTATTTCAACGATTATTATGCACATATTTTATTCTACAATGTTTTTTTTTGGTTGTATTAAAAATCTAAGTTTGATTATTTTTAAATTTTTAGTGAGTTCCTTATTTATACTTTATCTCCGCATATCCGATTAGGTTTAATGAAAAACTATGTCAAACTAATGAACAGAGAAGCTCTGCCTTAAATGCTTAAATGCTAAAGTTAAGTAAGGTTGGTCATCTTGGTTGAGCTGCAGACATGTTAACTTAGAGAATTCTGCATAATGCTGAAGAAAAGGAAGCTTGGGAACTTTATCAAGGGAGTTATACATAGATTTATAGCGAGCAAAACTTCGTTGGTTCTAGATCCATTAAATGGTGGAGTCTTAGTGGTTGGAAATCAGCATGAACAAACAACCAAGAAATTTAAATAAAATACAAAATATACACAAAATGAAATACATTAATCCAAATCTGACAATACCGATTTTTTCGAAATATAAGTTACAATATACGCCAACCAAACTAGAAAGCCAGAAGATTTATAGCTACGATCGATATGGACCGGGACGACCGGCTTGATTTGGACAATTTGGGCTGACGTTGGTTAGTCGCCAAAATGGTGTTATTTAACCCCACTAGATTTTTCTTGATTAGCTTTTTGAAGTCGCAGGTGTATGATAACGATTCAGAGAGTAAGAATGAGTAAAACTATATAGTTTTGTGTTGCCTGAAAAACACACCTGAATAGAAAATAAAACACAAATCTACCGAAGCTAATTAACTTACGTATGTCAAAATAGTGAAGGTGAAATAATCAAAGAAATGAATTGACAGAATTAGGAGACAGAACTGACCTATCACCTATCAAGTTATAAATGAGTTAAAGTTGAAAATGGTAATCATAGAAGGCTCATGCAAAATATGTCTTAATCATTTCTTTTTTGTTTCTAATTTGTTACACAACAAAGGTGATAAAATGGAATAAGGCGCCAAAAATAACCATCAAGGGTTATCAATGACTTGCCATATTACACGTTTATTTTTAAAGCGCATATAGTTTAATATAAACAGTAGCTATATATATATTAGTGATATCGTATGTCTGACTGACCTCTTTGCTCCAAAATATTAAAATTATTTAAATTTAAAAATATATTTGTGACATTTTTATTTTGCAACGATATTATCGCTGCTTATATTTTGAATAAAGGATTGTTTCTGAAGATATTCTTGTTTTTAATCACCTACATTTTATCCACAAGGTTGCTAACGATTATGATTTAATTGCAATTATTTTTTATTCAACCTATTTCATCTTCCTTTGTCGCAGTAATCTATATCACCCTCATCAAACAAAAAAATCGTAATTTAATTTTTTATCACTAGAGCTAAAAATCCAATCTAACAACTGTCATGTTCATCCCCTACTGGGCGCCTTTTTTGCCTTCGTCCTTCCCATCCCCTGCCATAAATACTAAAACCGTCAGATCATTTAAAAAACGAACGAAAAAGACGTCCACCAGGGCCGGGAATTAATTTAGAAGGATTTGGAAAAAATAATTTCGTTGTCTTCTCGTCTTTTTAAAAGCGAATCTAATTCATATACATTTCAAATACTAATCAATGATATATGTACCAGATAAAACCATATTTTTGCAACTATAGGACTTTCTGTAGAAGATTATTGGAATAAAAACCGAGTCAAATTGACGAGTGTCTTTTGAAACCAATTCCACATCATCAAGAGAGTTTTCCACTGTTTTCCGAACAGATGGTAGCTGGACGGTGCTAAGTCTGGGTAATATGGTGGATGCATCAAAACTACCTCGACAGTTTCCGTCAATTTTTGTCGTGTCAAGACGATGCCAGTGACCGAGTGCCAGTTCTAGACTGTAGAGAGTCGAATTAACGGTTTAGTCGGGCCAGGATAGCTCACGATGGTCAATTATCTTACAATCCCATCCCTCAAGCGTTTCACAGCTTTCAACAGCTTCGAAAATGTCGAATTATGACCCAACAAACTACTGGAGATTGTATGTTTCCTATTTAATTTAAAAAAAGTGTTGTTATAGTCAACGCTTGCGATTGAAAACTTTGGATGAATAATAGTACTGTTCAGTTATGAGCTATATAATTGAAAAATATCGGTTATAGTGAAAATATCTCAATTATGATATATATAGTCAATTCAAAGTTTTTCTGTACATACGTCAAGATGTTTAATGTATTGCCTACCGTAATTTGCAAATTCGCTTTAGAATCTCAGACAATATTTTCATTCTCATTTTATTCTAGTTAAAAAGAAACACAATGCTGTCTGATTAGTTCGAACACGTAAACGAATGAGCCTGTCAAAAGTCGTCCGGTTGGCAGACGTATGCAACATTCTTGACAGCAATAGTTTATAGGTTATAACTCTAACCTATAAACACTATATAATATATGTTATTATATCATATATGATAATATATGCTATTAAAAAAGAAACAATCACATTTCAATTGTAGTTATTATAAATAATCACAAAACATTAATCAATAAAAAGCTAACAAAAATGTATCTTTGTCATATTCTTTTATTTTTTAATGATAACGGAAACATTCATCATATTTATCACAATAACAAGTCAATTGAAAAGTCCACGGTCTGACACATAGATGGCGCTACTACAATTAAATCTGAAAAAAATAAATATGTCTGTTAGTTAGCCCTAACCCTCAAAAGATGTGTGTATAAATTTGAAAGATGTCGGATGATTAGTTTGTGAATTATAGCATTTTGAGTGAAGCAACTTTTGTTATAGTGAAAAAATGGACAAAAGGAATTTTGCGTGTTGATAAAATATTGCTTTTTGAAGGGAAAAAATACAGTTGAAGAAGAAACTTGGCTTGATGCCGAGTGTCCAGACACTGCTCTAGGAAAATAAATAATCAAGGATTGGTATGCTAAGTTTAGACGCGGTGAAATGAGCACCGAAAACGGTCAACGCAGTGGACGCCCAAAAGAGATTGTTACCGACGAAAATATTAAAAAATCCACAAAATAATTTTGAATGATCGTAAATTGAAATAGAATGAAATAGCAGACACTCTAAAGATATCAAGTTAACGTGTACATCATATCGTTCACGAATATTTGCGTATGAGAAAGCTCTGTGCAAAGGGGGTTCCGCGCGAGCTCACTTTTAACTAAAAACAACGACGAGTTGATGATTCGGAGCAGTGTTTGAAGATAATCAAGCGTAATAAACCCGAGTTTTTGCGCCGATATGTGACAATGGATGCAACATGGCTCCATTATTTGACTCCGAAGTCCAATAGACAGTCATCTGAGTGGACTGGACACGATGAATCCGTTACAAAGCGTGGGAAAACACAACAGTCGACAGGCAAGATTATGGCGTCTGTATTTTGGGATGCGTATGGAATAATTTTCATTGACTACCTTGAAAAAGGAAGGACCAACAACAGCGACTATTACATAGCGTTATTGGATCGTTTGAAGGCCGAAATCGACAAAAAAACGGCTGCATTTGAAGAAAAAGAAAGTGCTGTTTCACCAAGACAACGCACCGTGTCACAAGTCAGTGAAAACGATGCCAAAAATCCAACAATTGGGCTTCGAAGTGCTTCCTCATCCATCGTATTATTCAGATGTGGCTCCCAGCGACTATTTCCTGTTTTCAGATTTCAAAAGAATGCTCGCTGGGAAGAAATTTTCGTCGAATGAAGAGGTGATCGCCGAAACTGAGGCCTATTTTGAAGCAAAGGACAAATCATACTACAAAAATGGTATCGAAAAGTTGGAGGGTCGCTATAATTAGTGTATCACCCTTGAAGGGAATTATATTGAATAAAAAAAACTAATTTTGCCAAAAAAATGTGTTTTACTCTGGTAGGCCGCGGACTTTTCAATTGACCTGTTAAAATCATAAATATTCTCAAGAATTTCGAAATTAATTAAAATCTCTAGTATATATATTACGGCCAAAATGAGCAACAACAAAAAATCATCACAGTACTTACCAGGTTCATTAGTGGGACTGACACGGGAACTTTCGTCAACTCGCTCGTCTCCATCATCATCCCCTAAATCGTCCTTGCTGTCGTCAGCCTCTGCTTTATTGAGAAACTGCTCATTCAGTGGGTTATTGTTATCGGATTTCTCCTGGAGGTTCTTTAGCTCGTCATTGATGCACTGTTCAAGGATGCTGCTGTCCAGGCCTTTACTGAAACCGAATCCGAACGAATTCGTCTTCTCCACGGGCGAGAAGGCGTCATCGACGGAATCTATGTTGGTTTCCGGGCCCAGATCGTCGTCCGAGTTGATGTCTGATGTTGATCGTTTGGTGCCATTGGATTTCTCACTCGCAAAAAAATCTTCACCTAAATAAGAACAACGTGTCAGGAAGAATATAAGGCCGGAGAAAAAGTTATTTCGGTTTTTTTTTCTTTAAATTTCTTTCGTCATATTCTGACTTGGAGGTAAATGTTTAAGTAAATATTAGACTCAGAAATTCCTTGTTCATATTCATTCTGAAAATTACGTTGAAAAGTCTATAAAACATCGAGGTAGATCGGTACATTTCATCTCGCGTTATCATTACAGAACTGGAAATCGGTCATAAAACAGTTTTGAACCATCCACATAAAGCTAGATATTAAAACAAACTCGTTACTTTGGGTTTCCTTTATGTTTATACAAGTTTCCTTTTATGAAAGAAAAAGAAATCGAGTCATTTTTGAAACAAGTGATTATCAGAGATCCAAACTGGATCATGTACGGTAATAATGTGTGAAAAAGATAGTGGTCAAAGCCTGGAGAAGCTTCAGAAAGATCTTCAAATCCCACATTGATACTAATGAGGGTTGGGAAGGAATTGTTTCATGAGCATGCTAAAACCATTCATTACATTCCTTACTGTCAACAACTAACGCAATTGAAACAAAACTACAGCACATATAGCTTTGGTGCCTCGCTAAAAAGCAGAGGGAGATTGGCTGTGAAGTTTTAACGTATACATCGTATAGCACTGATCTTGGTCCGTTTGACTACCATTTGTTCCAGTTGCCAGAAAAATTCTGAATGGTATAAGCCGTCTTCAAATAAGACTTGGTTCAATTTATAAAAAAAAAATCGAAATGAATTTTCCCCACTCAATAAACATGGTATTGGCGAAAGTGTGTTCACCTGATGATTTGAAGTTATCGGTCAGGTTTAAGAGGAGTCCATCGTTGTTCTTCTGGAGGTGTATGTTGTCCGTTTCCAGGTTTTTAATGGTGCCGTTGGAGTTGGTGAAGGGATTATTGGCGTTGTCCAGTTCGGTGTCCATCTTTTCGGTTGATTGTGAAAGGTTCCTGGTGGCCCAACGGTGGGCCTCCGCTGCTATCTTGTGCGGGTCTTTCAAGAAGACCACTATCACGGAGATGTTATCTGTGGAGCCTTGGAATTTGGCTAGATCCACTAGTCGGCCACTGATCCGCTCGGTATTATCTATAACAATAAAAACAGACGTTAAATTCATCTTGAACATCGACATCTTAAATATTGAACAAATGTCGTCTAACATTTAGACAATATAAATGAAATTAATTATATGATTTGCTGAATTAATCAAGTATTATTGAGTTATTCAATTAAAATTGCATTGTCGACATCTATTACTTCTGTTGTCCAATTTAAAGATTAATTAGAGATAAATAGAGAAATTTGCTGCCTATGGCCATCGGACACTTTGAGCTCCTTATGGTGATGCTGCTCCATCATATCTCAATAACCGCTTTTGATTTCAACGATTTAAAAACGACGATCTTGATGCCAATGCCAAACCCTAAAAGAACTTTTATTCGTATTTTTTATTGTACCAACTTTTCTCAATAAATCCCTTTTCAATTATATAAAATATATGTATATATAATAAATGTATGTATATAAATCCAAGCAATGACACAGATACGACATATAATATTAAATTATACCGATCAAATACCAAGATACGCTTCTTCTGATCAAATTATCCATCACAAATATCTAATGCATACCATGCAAATTGATTAGAATAATTAGAAAGCAATCAATGTTAATCTTTCTTGCCAATTAAAAGAAACCGGCTAATGATCTCGATACCCGATCGAATTTTAATGCTGCATAATCGGATAACTTGATAAATAGTCGACGAAGTGGCACTGAACTATAATACTATAATATATAAACCAATAATTTATATAATAAATAATATAAATAATAATTAAATTAGTTTTTATATATTTATCCTTTGGCAACTCTAAAAATTTGAGCTCGTTGGAATTCGTTGTTAAAATAAATATAAAAATTTTAAGTAATAAAAATATTCTATTCGCATTAAATTTATGCTCTTTCTTCCATCAAATGTCGATGGAAAAAAGTACGGTATGCTGATGTACGTTGCAAGTAACTAGGGCGAATCGTCAGTTTCTTTCACTGAAATAAGAGATATACGGCGGCCATATGCTCCAATTGGTAGAGTTTTCTATTTCATATTGGTTTCACATAGGCAGAAAAACGCCACCACTTTCTTTTTTTTCCTCGGTTTTGTACGAAACATTCTACTATTTCATTAAAGAATCTACTAATTGACATCTGGAACAGAACTATGATCTTTATAACCTGTAATTAGCAACGTAATATTAAAATATCAACATTTCAACGAGTCATAATGAAGTGAATTTGTGCTACTCAATTAAAATTTATTAATATTTTAAGAAATATATCGCTAATTTTTATTTTTAGGGCACACAATAACCATCAATTTTAATGAATTATAATTTGTTATTATTAATCCCTCGTTTTTCATTAATCCTTAAATACAATCCGTATTAATATTGATTTCAAATTTATCAGGTGCATAAATAAATATGACACTCTAAATCTTTGATGTCGTTGGATTTTAAAATAATTATTTCAGAAACTTACTTATTAACTTTTTACCTCTTTATTGTAGTTTACTTCATATTTTAATTATCAAAACAGCCTCGGGAACTACAGAGATCAACTACATCAACGATAATTATAAAATAACAGCGAAATATTTTGTATATCGAAGGTAAACTCATGTTTCTGCACGTATTTTATCTAATATCATTGTTTGATGTAATCGAAAAGCCGGAATAGCATCATATATTCGCGAGGCATGACTAATTTATGACCAAGTCGATTATTTGCGCTAAGAGGATAATAAAATTGAAACATGTGGGATAATCCATATCGGCTTAGTACTGGTACCGTTATCAGAAGAGCATCGAAACATTTTCTCTATATACGTAAACATTTTTAATCATTTGCCTTAAGACAGAAAGCTAGGAATTAACAATGGAGAGATGATACTATCATAAAAAAAATCTAACGAGATCAACGATTTAGAGTACGTTAACTTAAAAAGGGAGCATAGAGGGCCACTGTATCAAGCCACGAAGAATATTTAGACGATATTATATATCTTATATAAGATATATTTGTCAGAGATATAAAATTTTAAATAACAACAAAAGAAACATAAGGGTGTCTTAAAAATGTTTTATGTCTTGATTCAAAAAGTAGAAGAAAAGACAAAAACTTCATATATTAGCGGTCATTCCATATACGTAAAAAATGCCAACGAACTTAAAAATATTAACATATTTCGAAATACTGCAATAACAGGACATTTACTTGACAATTAGTTACAAGGTGTTAATTAGTTTCGAAAACTTTCGAATAGTTTTAAAAAACGTCCAAGACCTACTGACTCAAAGCCAAGAAAAAAAGGAAAAATAAAATCAAACGAGATCAAAAATTTAGAACGTTTTATTATTTAAAAAAATGAAATTCGCGTTTTTTCTCTAATAATTTAATTACTATTTTTCTGTTGTCACAAAAATTATCTCAATAAAATCAATCAAAATTAAAGGGGATTGAAGATATTCGACAAGAGTTGGAAAAGATAAAAATCATCACGTATAAGTCAGCCATATATGAAAAAATTAGTTATAAGGTGTTAATTATTTTAGAAAACTTACGAACAGTTTTTAAAAAAAAGTCCAAGATTTAATGACTCAAAACAAAGTAAAAAAATCCAACGAGATCAAAAATTAGAAAGTCTAATTAATAAAAAAAACTGAATGAATGAAATATGTTTATTTTTTCTAATAATTTCATTAACAATTTTGTGTTGAAATCGATCAAAATTAAAGGAGTTTGAGGATATTCGGTAAGAGTCGTGCCGCTGTATCAACACCAGAGCGCGCCCGTACCCTTGGCCAGGAGCCGTAAAGTGCATTGGTTCGATGAACTTGCCAGTCATCGTTCGTTGCAGACGATCAACAGGTGGCGGGTTTGGAGGGAACGACGCCATCGAGACAGAGGATTGGTTGGACCATCGATGGTATCGAGGCCCTTGGCTAGCAACCGTTGGGCCTTGGCTCGAGTCGCGAGAAGAACGGTTCACGCTCACTCTATAAGTCCGATCTCGTCGGTCTCCCCTTTCTATTAATTATCTGAACATAATTAGAGCGAACTTTCTACCGCACTGTTTTAAATGAATTATTACAAAAATTTTCACGGATTAGAAAAATCCAACGAGATCTATTTAGAGCGCATAACCAATTCATGAAAAAAAAAACAGAATAGGATGTCAGAAACATTATACAAATCAGAACACGATACATGCGCCAATGAGTTATAAATAATTCTCTTTTTTCTTAAGGGGGTATTGCGGTGGAGTCATCTGGTTTATACGTTCGAATGAATGAGGTTGCTTGGGAAATGGTCGGCGCTGAAAGCCGATAAAGGCCTGGGGGATCCGGTGTCGCAGACTGACTGTTGACGCACTCGAATTACCCGAGAATGGTTTGCATTGTCTGACTTCGATTTTCAAATGGAATCGTATATCATCGCGACGTTCTTCATATTCAAGCGTATATATATAAAATAAATCAAGCATTTATATTGCATGTACCAGTTAATAAATATTAGAAAAAACTAATAAAATTTGATTTAATTTATTGTATTTAATGTATTTAATTTTTCGGTAACTCTAAACGTTGAGCTCGTTGAATTTTATCCATATTATTTTAAACCAGGCCTTTAAAATTAAAATTAATAAATTAAAAATCAATAAATTAAACTTTTTTTATTATTTTTTGTATTTCTTTTTAATTTTTTAATATTATTTTGTATTTTATCTTCCTGCCTCTATATCCGAAAGCCTAGCCTAGATTTTAGGATTTTTATTATTTCTAAAATACTTGGATTTACAAACAGAATAAGTCGCCCTTTTTGAACATAGTGTATGAGAAGATTTTCTTGATTTAATTTTTTTAAATACACTCTTAATATAAATTGTTGGGAGACAACGAGTTCTGATAATTAGAGTGTTTCGAGAATAAAACGGGAATCGCACGAAATTATTAGTTTAATCCACTACAAGAAACTGCAAGTTATTTGTTGCCGTCAGTTGAAACATTGCCAGCCACTATCTGATGCAGAACCATCTGCACATAGAAAATAATTCTCCTGGGCGTCTTATAATTAATAATACACGTTTCTTATTATGCCACCTACACAAGCCCATTATCAAAACTATCGATCTACGCGTTAATAATAATTCCCCATTGTTTTCAGCGTGGAAGAAGACATAGCGTGCGAGCTATAACCTCTTCTTATAGCTTTCACATTGTGGAAATAGTTAAACCTCAATTCCTTTTACCAAAATGGAAACCAATAAGCTTACGAAGCTTTAAGTGCTTCCTACGTTTTTTAACGACTTTCTAAATATTTACATCGATTTTCGAAGGGATCTGGTTCGGGTTTTGTAAACATTAGCCGAAATTCGACACTATCGTAAACAGGACATTTCAAGAATACGGAAAAATCTCTGGTAATTTTATTTTTCTCTAATTTTTTTTAAAAAGAAATGACAAATTTTGTAATAATGTTTTTTAGTCATACAATTTGATAAATATGATAAAATCAACGAGATACAAAATTTAGAGTGCCTAACAATGATGCGTTATCGATAATCGTTTTTTATTCTTTTGTATTGTTTATCTTGTGTTTTCGTATGAATCAATACTGATTAACAAACGTTTACAAACAAGGTGAAGTACCTTATTAGTGTCAGAAATTGTTCGATATACTAAAAACAAACATAAGATATGTCCGTTGAAATATTCGATGAAATGTAAACAGGCATACGATCTAACCTAATTAAAATTCTCAAATTTCAAGTGGTTCTTGAAGTAGCAATTGAAATCTGCAATTAACCATGCAGCAGATGGTTTCGCGTAGAGCAGTTATGTTAAAACATTTTTTTGCTATATAAGTACAATAGTATGGGTTTGATTGTATTTATTCTGATTTTTTATAGGTGAACATGTGTTTTATTGAGTTGTTTATAATCACATAATATAATAAAGTTGTAGATATCTATCAAATATATAAATAGCTGTTACCTGTGAACAATTTCTTGTATATACCCATTTGTGGCCACATCAACAATATAGAAAATTAGGCTTATATCCAATGCGTTAAAATAATAATGAGAAACAAATTATCAGTCGGAGAAGTTCGTGATAAACAAGAGAATGGCATCCAATGTCAGCGTTGAAGATGTACATCAATCAAGCCAAAAGAACTGAAATGTAATTAACATCAATATCCCTGAAGAGTTGGAGAAACTTAGCGATCATTTTCATTAAATATCTGACGTTCTGTGATGGTAATTAAAACTTCAACTAGTCAAAAGAACAGTTATATTAACAGATAAATAAATAATTTAACTTGAACCACTATAACCTAGAAAAATTAAGTTGGTATTATACTTAAGTAACTCAGCGGTGTTTCCAAATGACTGGCAAAAACAAATCCATGAATTTTACATATTATTTAAGAAAAATATATTCAGAAAAACCCAGATAATTTATCCAAATCTCTAAAATCAGTATATAATTATTGATTTATCTTCATCAATACTATACGATACTTCGTACTTGATCTTGTTTCTTGTATTTAGATACTAATGAATTTAAATTAATTTTTATGGTTTATAGAGATGACGTGGCTTGAGTACTGAGCGTACCGTACTACTATATCTCATTACTAAGCCTTTATTCTTAACTAGCAATGGAAATACTTTATATAAATAGTAAGATTGATTAACTTTTATTGTAAGTTCTCGAAACGTATATGTAAAGAAGCCCTAGTATACTAACTACTTTGAAATTCGATTTACTTATAACAAAATATAGTATAATTAGAGGTTTTGGTGTAAACCGACAGTTTAACGAGTGATAATGAAGTGAATTTGTGCCAAAAAAGTAATCAATTAAAATTTTCTAATATTTTAAGATATATATTGCTAATTTTTATTTTTAGGATACACAATAACTGTCAAATTTAATTAATTATAATTTGTTAATTTTAATCCTTTCTCTTA
Organism: Rhynchophorus ferrugineus; assembly: GCF_030347505.1. Classification (NCBI taxonomy): domain Eukaryota; kingdom Metazoa; phylum Arthropoda; class Insecta; order Coleoptera; family Curculionidae; genus Rhynchophorus; species Rhynchophorus ferrugineus. Next base: position 10,314,828 of record NW_027472586.1, on the reverse strand, counting down.
TTTTTAATCTTCAAATACGATCCGTATCAATATTGGTTTAAAATTTATCAGGCGCATAAATAAACACTCTAAATATTCGATATCGTTGGATTTTTTCTAAATTACTTATTACTTTTTCACCTCTTTATCGTAGTTTACGTCATGTTTTAATTATCAAAACGGCTTCGGGAACTATAGACAGACACGCTAACTGAATGTTTGTTAATTGTGTTAAAGTATTTGGATATATATGAATTTTGTATTCAAAATTCGACTCACTTCTTTTCGTCATAACAAAATAGAGTTGAAATAAATTAGAGGTTTCTGTTTTAACCATATACGCGTCATAAATGGCCCTGTAAGCTATCGGAATCTACTTATTTAATAATAAGATAATTAATTTAACAAGAAAAAAATAGGTTGACGTTGGATTGGAAATTGTTTCGGATTTACTCAAGGCATTCTTTAACATATGCGGTAATTGCGTGTATTTTATTAATAATTTTTCACTTTTGAAAAGGGCCATCTACCCCTTTTCCATTGCTAATAAACCTTTGGAAGCAGTTGATTAATCCAGTGAAATCCAATAAGTCTTGAAATTCACTGTCCTCGAACTTTTTCATTAAGGTTATTCATTGTCATTGATATCGAATCGCCACTCTTAAATCGTTGAAAACAAAACTCATACTTGGGATATCACGAAGTATCATCATCACAAATCCCTAAAATTTGATGGGTTTCAGTAGCAGTTGAGAATTTAGCAGATATGTTAGGTTGTTTTGTTGTTGTTTAACAGTTGCTTACACTGATACTTTCACCCATAGATATCGCTGACAACTTTGATGTAGCAGCGTTTGATTATTAATCGGTTTCATGACTTAGTGCTCTTTATCTTAGGTCAAGCACAGCTGTTTAGCTTTTAGTATGACCTGTTCAAGACAACTTCAAAAAAATATAGCATTACCTTCACAATCTCTCAATATTTATTTATGTCCTCGGTCATTGATATTTCATCATAAATATATCTCTGTGAGTTATATGATTTCAGCAAACAGTCTTCAACATACCCAAAAAAGAAAATTCGTATTTCTGTCGTTTCCTCTCATCTCGGTCGTCATATATCTAAAACATCTTTAACAAAAAATTGAACCGACTTCAAAAAATAAATAAGGAACTCACTAAAAGTTAAAAAATAATCAAACTTAGATTTTTAACACAAAATAAAACATCTTAAAATAAAATACGTACATAATAATCGTTGTAATAACTAAACAAAAATAATCAAAAACCTCATTTAACCTATCAATTATACGTATTTTATATTCTACTATATACACAAAATTTAGCAATAGTTATATTAATTTAGATTTGTTTTGTTGGTAATTTGATTTTCTGTGTATGTCACAAAATTATATTATCACTACATAGTATAAAACAAAGTCGCCTTTTCTGTCCCTATATCCCTATGTGCGCTTAAATCTTTAAAACTACGCAACGGATTTTGATGCGGTTTTTTTCAATAGATAGAGTGATTCAAGAGGAAGGTTTATATGTATAATACATGCATAATATACTAAGGCAACATTGCTAATTTTAGAGGTTTCTAACGTGATGTCGTAAATTAACCTATTTTTTTAGGCTTATTTAGCAATTAGCAAAAACGCTGCCTAACCCTACGAGTTAGATCAAATTAATGTACTACAGTATTGTACACCATAAAAAGGTCTACAAAAAAGTCCGCGATGGTATATGTTTATCTTTTAGGGATAACCCACATTAACCATTTTTATTGTTTACTTTTTACGTGAGAAAATGGCTTATTTACGAAGCTATTTTAAGCAATACGGCATTAATCCTTATCGAATTAAGTACCTTAAATACAGTGTGCAATTAATATAGATCAATATGGTTCCTTACAGCATGTAAATTAAACAAATATTTTCGGAGATATTACAAATTTAAAATTTGCGTTTAAAAATGTGTAATGTAATAAAAATTGTATGAATTTAGATATTCCAAAGATAGCAGGAAATCTTCATAGTAAGTATAGGGGAAGAGGAATTGTTTTACTCCAAATTTAATGCGTGCAGGCCAAGGGCAGTAATGAATGAACCAAAAATACTGGATCGATTTTAATCATGTTTTCATTGAGTGACATAGGCATATATATTTTATGCCCGTGCAAAGTCGGAGCGGGCCGCTATGTTTTTATATACAACGTTCATATTTTTTCTGTAGTGTATTTAATTTAGTATCAGCACTGCACCCGTGCGAAGCCGGGGCGGGTCGCTAGTTAGTTATATTTGTATTGTTTGAGCTATTATTTTGTAAAGTAAAAGTGCAGCTCGTATCGGTCCGCTACCTAGTGTGGGTGATTTGATAAATGTTCTAACAACAACAACAAAAAGTTATTATTCCCGTCGGGAATCGAACACGCGACCTCCGTTTGGGAGCTAACCACTTTAACCATTACACCATTGTCTACAATATTTCTACGAGGTCTTATATGACCTAGTTAGTGCTTAAAAAGCAAACTGAATGGCTGTTGCACTAAACGATTTCCGATTTTTTATCACATCCGCTTAGCAATAACATTATACACAAATATCCTGATTATTTTAGGTAAAAATATGTGAAAACTTTGTACGTGTCTTTGAATTTTTTTTTTAAATATCTTAATGATACTAAATGGAAAACTGTTCTATTTTTGTAGAGAAATCTGAAAACCATTAACAATTAAACAGTTAGGTTAGATTGTTTAATAGTTCCCTAGATCGATAGGCATTTTCACAAAGATATAGCTGATGACTTTGTTGTAGAAGACATACTAGTTGTAGAGGATTACTAGTCGGTTTGTTGACTTAGTGCAACTCTAAATCTAACCCCATAAGCCCCATAAGTTTTATATTGACTGACAAATAAATCTCTTTGATCTTAGATCAAGTCAATCAATCGTAGATATTCCAAACCCCTACTAACTTAATGATTGGAAGAACATTAACTTTTCTTGAGCCTCCAGAATCTCACGATATTTACGTCTGTATGTCCTCGGTTATTGAAATTTCATCATAAATATTTACGTGCTTTGAAAAGTCATGATTTCAGCAAACTGTCCTCGACATATCCAGGCAAGCAAATCCGTATTTCGGTTGTTTCTTCTCGTTCGGACGTGATATATCCAAGCTAAATGCGATGCAGTGGAGATTAATACTTTCGTACACCCACAGGCTCGATATGTAAATCATCGCATCTTATTCTGGGCCCGCTGACGGTGGAATGCGCTTTAAATCGGGCTAAGACAGCGTCGAAAACGATGCGGTTTTTTTCTTTTAGATGGCCAGACGATTATTTACGTTCGGAAGTTGTTTATGGGCCAGCGCAGTTTTTGGAATCGACCGCAGAATGAAATAAACCGATGATTAAAGTTTCGTCGTTGCTATTTTCCGTCGCGCAATGAATCGCATTATAACGTTTGTTATTTCGATCAGTCGGGATAGCAACGGACGTTGGAATTCGTGTTCGACGAAATTTACTTCAGTAAGAAAGTGATAGAATGATGTATATATAAGACAATACGACCCTTTTAACCGCATTGTTTCGTAATTATTAAAGTGTACTTTTAACTGAATGTTTGTTAATTGTGTTAAAGTATTTGGATATATACTGACTGACTTGTGATATATATTCATTTTGCATTCAAAATTCGACTCACTTCTTTTCGTCATAACAAAATAGAGTTGAAATAAATTAGAGGTTTCTGTTTTAACCATATACGCGTCATAAATGGCCCTGTAAGCTATCGGAATCTACTTATTTAATAATAAGATAATTAATTTAACAAGAAAAAAATACGTTGACGTTGAATTGGAAATTGTTTCGGATTTACTCAAGGCATTCTTTAACATATGAGGTAATTGCGTGTATTTTATTAATAATTTTTCCCTTTTGAAAAGGGCCATCTACCCCTTTTCCATTGCTAATAAACCTTTGGAAACAGTTGATTAATCAAGTGACATCCAATAAGTCTTGAAATTCACTGTCCTCGAACTTTTTCATTAAGGCTATTCATTGTCATTGATATCGAATCGCCACTCTTAAATCGTTGAAAACAAAACTGATACTTGGGATATCACGAAGTATCATCATCACAAATCCCTAAAATTTGATGGGTTTCAGTAGCAGTTGCGAATTTAGCAGATATGTTAGGTTGTTTTGTTGTTGTTTAACAGTTGCTTACACTGATACTTTCACCCATAGATATCGCTGACAACTTTGATGTAGCAGCGTTTGATTATTAATCGGTTTCATGACTTAGTGCTCTTTATCTTAGGTCAAGCACAGCTGTTTAGCTTTTAGTATGACCTGTTCAAGACAAATTCAAAAAAAATATAGCATTACCTTCACAATCTCTCAATATTTATTTATGTCCTCGGTCATTGATATTTCATCATAAATATATCTCTATTAATTTACCTATATATCTCTATTTTTTAAATTTACTTCAGTAAGAAAGTGATAGAATGATGTATATATAAGACAATACGACCCTTTTAACGGCATTGTTTCGTAATTATTAAAGTGTACTTTTAAGAGGTATGGAGCATTCAAAATGATATTTTGCTTGAAATTGACCATTAAAAATATCATTAATATTTGCACTTTCTATTTTAGAATCATTTACGGTAAAATACTTTAAGAGCGAGCTTTTTAAAACGTTTATGCACCACTCAGTAGGCGTGCTATTGTTTGACATCTATAGTCTATCCGGAATAACAGTAAACTCACATCGTCAAGATGTCGAATGTGTTGCCTATTGCAGCTTATAAATTCGTTTTAATATCACACAACATTTCCTCTCTCATACTATTCTATGTAAAAAGAGACAAAATGACGCCTTATGCGTCCGAACTAAACTGGCAAACGTTGTTTTGGCGCTTCGCTTGTTTTGATAAATTTCAAATCGCTGCTTATTATTACTCTGAACTCTCATTACTTTGAACAGGAACAAGATAATGGGTTCTTACCGGTAAAATGAGGTAGAGAGAAAAAATTGACAGTATTAAATACTAAGATGCTGGAGTTTTTATTGGAAATATTTCAATTGTGTTGCAGCTACACTGAATATTACAACTAAAATCACTCAAAAATGAAAAACAATAAATACATTGGATTCCTCTAAAATAATACGTCTATATATCTTGATTTTAGTTCTATTTCAGATTAAATTTATGAAATATATAAAAACAGTGAGTAGTTTTTTCAATATAAACAATTTAACACAATTATTTTAGAGATAACTGTTAGTCTATAAAGTATCCACAGAAAACTTTGGGATATGGAGCTCTTTGAGGGATGTAAGTAATCCCTTCATAAAGTGTTAGGAAACGTAGGATGTAATTAACGTAAAGATAATCCACGAAAAGGTCTAAAAGAACTTCCATGGAACTCTCGGATCGGTAAAGGCTGTAATTAAGGAATGTCTCGCATAACATAAAGTATTTAAAATTGTTACTTCATAAATATAAATGAAATGCTTTTATGCAATTTACCTTTTTAGAAGTAGGCCTGAAAAGAGATACATATAGATAAGATGGCTACATTCAGTAACGTATACAATCAAATCGAATTCTTATAGTATGTAGTGAAGAATTACTACAATACACACTGAAGTCGAAAAAGAAGGATTGTCTACAATAACACCTTTCAGATAACTTGAGAAAATGACAAATAGTGGAATTGTGAGCTAGTGTTAGATTGGAAACTAACAGCTTCGTTATTTACTTGAATCAGAAATCATCATCAAGTGACAAAACAAGTGAAGTGAAACTTTCTGGATGTGGAATTATGATTCAATGGTGACAATTACGAAGATAGGATGATGGGAGTAGAAAAAACTAAAAATGAGTATACAATTAATATAGAATAAATGTAAAAAATCGTATAGTAGAGTGTGAAAAATGCAAGAGTGCATATGTGCGTTATTGTATAGAAGATACATGAGCATTTAGTTAAAATGATTGAGGGGATAAATAATAATTACAGTTTTACAAATATGGTAAATGAATTCGAGAAAACGCTTGATGTTTAAATCTAATTTTATCAAGACACACATACATAGGTAGTAACAGACGAAACTAAGGAGAATTAGAGTAATATTAGAATGAATTGACAAGAAAACACAGCAATGAAGGAAATAAGAACTAGACATAAAATGTTAAATTAAAATTATTATAAATATAAAGAAAAAAAATATAAAAATTAAATAAATAAAAAGTATTATTACAGGTAAAAAGGTGGATTACGGGATACCATAGGTGAGTTGGAAAAGAGTTCAAAGCAAATATAATATATTAAATAATTAATAACTGTAACTTATAAATTATTGTAAGTCCTTCGGTAATATATGAACATGGCATTATATGAATAATAATGTTAATAAGATAAATTATATTTTATAACATTTTTGTCATCATAATTTTATCATCACAAAATCAGATGACGTCAGTTCACTGTTTTGTTGGAGTACATAATTATTGCAGTCAGAAACTGATCCATAATATAGTATATGGAACTGATAATAGAAGCAGATAGTAAGAAAACATAGAACAATACCCATGTGATAAATGAAAGTGGTATACCAATACAGTCACAATGAAATTATCAAAAATTCAAAATAGTAAAACTATTACTAAAAAATCTGACAAAATAATGTCAGACAAAAAATTCTCGACTTGATTCAAATTACCTCCGATCATTTCGGATATCGCATATTGAGACGTGAGCTTTCAAATGTACAGTACGACCATATGTCTAGATCTCAACCAATGACAGGACTCATCTATACACTACACCATTCACATGAAACATCTGGTCTGAAACGTACGACTATTTTTACAAATCCTGGTGCGTTATCTTACATCCGATCACAATGGTACAAGATAAATAGTATGCGACGCAGTTATGCATGTGCTTTCTTATAATTGTATTTGCTTTATCATACAAGGTATGTGTGAGTTTTATTATCAGTAAATTAATTTTTTTAGGATTTTGACTGATTGGTCATCAGTAATTTAGAAACATTGACTGATGTGTTTATGGGATTGGGATGATTTTATTAAGGGGTTATACCAATCAACTAGGGTAATTTGTAATTTATATTCAATGATATTATTTTTGTATAGTTTGGGCTCGGCTCCGACTCCAAAGTGCTTAGTTGGTAGTAGTTAAAAGATTATTGTAAATGGATAAATAGGTTTAGGTAGGCATTAAGCTAAATTGTGTGGATATAGTAAAATATAAAATAAATGTAGTAGATAGGTTGAATAAGGTTTTTGTTTCTTTTAACTTAGTTATTACAAGGATTATTATGTACATATTTTGTGTTAAACTGTTTTTTTTTGTTAAAAATCAATGTTTGATTATTTTTTACTTTTAAATGAGTTCCCTATTTATTTTTTGAAGTCGGTTCAATTTTTTTCTGTTAAAAATATTTTATTTTTCTCTTTTTAGTGCTAGATTTTTATTCAATAAATTACGTAGTTATTTTATTAAGTATAACAATGGGTAGGTTAAGTAAAAGTGCAGTCCATACGAGGAAAAATAGGAATAAAGAAACAGTGATTGAAAATAAGGAACGCTTCAGGCCCCGGGGTTCGCTACCTAGCCTAGGTGATTTGACAAATGTTCTAACCAAACTAGATCAACAAAAAAAAGTTGCCCCCCGCTGGGAATTGAACCCACGACTTCCGCATGTGAGCCTAACGCTCTCATCACTACATCATAGAAGCAGCTGCCTATAGTTGCCCAATATTTCTAAACATTCATGTGCACATCATACCACTAGATTGGTCGCAAAAATTCACTACGCCATTAATAAAAAGCACGAGCTCTGCGCGGTCTTTTTAGACCTAGCAAAAGCATTAGACAACGTTTGGCACGACGGCCTAATACACAAACCCATCGAAGTACGTTTACCCGAAGACCTGATAATTTTACTGGAGAGGTCCTTTCAAGTAAAGATCGGTAATACGCTCTCCAGTCCTTAATCAGTCAAACCAGGGTCTCCCAAGGTTCCCCATTAGGCGCAGCATTATTCAACCTCTTCATTTCAGAGATTCTAATGAAGAAAGATTTCACAAAAGATTTCAAAGAAGACACAGCTTTCTTCACGAGTTCTCGTTCTGTAGATGTCGCTCAAAGAAAACTTAAAATTCAATTAAATGCCACGGTCCAATGGTCAAATTTCTAGAGGTTAGAAATCAACCCCCAAAACCCAGGCCATAATCTTTCACAATCAGAGAGTCATCTGCGCCTACCAATGTCTCAACCCCGTGGCGACGAAAAACGACATATCTCGGCCTCATCTTTGACGGTAGATTCCTATGGTCAACACAAATCTCCAAAGGTTGCGATATCGCCACATTGCTAAACCCTCTCATCTACGGAAAACGTACATTTTCCCCGATGATTAAAGTTTTGCTTTACAAGTTGCTTATTAGATCTGTCATTTTATATGGATCTAACACTTGGTATCGGTTTGTCAGGCCAGAACAGAGTTAACAATAAATTAATAATATCAGCAAAGAAACTTTTTCATGGTTTGTGCTTAACTCGGCTTTTGCACTGAACGACTTCCGGTCTTCCGTCACATTACTTCAGCAATAACATTATATACAAATATCTGATTATTTTAGATAAAAAAAACATGTGAAAACTTTATACGCGCCTCTGAAATTTGAGCATTTCTCTCGATTTCCCCATCTTCCCCCAACACACACATAGGTTACAGTGGAACATAGAACCTCCTCCTTTTTATTTGAAGTCGGTAAAAAAATAAAGTATTACACTATACTATTTAGTATAGTTATATTTGTCACTCTGCCACGGCATATGGATGAAGAATTGCACCAATAAATGTATCTCTTCCAATATATTCTTTTTAAAGCACGATCGAAGTTGTACCTTGTTGATACTGACCAAAATTATTGATAAAATGAAAGAAAGAAATAATGGGTAAGGGGAAAATATTTTGTAAAGAGAATTCATTCAACCATATAAATTTAATTTGGCAAATCCATAATTTCTTTCCGGGAAATTGCTAGAAGTAATTTTTCAAAAGCTTCTTTTGAAGTCGACTTTACACAATTTTTTTATAGCATCTTTATTAGATACGCTTAGTACAATCTTAATTTATAATTAATTTATTACTACTTTTCCTATGTACTTGGATTAATTAACAAGCAAGACGAGTGCGAAAAAATACATCAATATGTATTCCTCAATTATAAAATTATAATTATTTATTAATTATTAACTTATAGCTATGGTTTACACTAAATGTATACACTTTATATAAGTTCGTATGGTTTTGTTCGTTTCAATCTCCTGACATCCTGCGCGCTGTCCAGCAGTTGTATTGCTTGTAATCTTCTTTCGTGTTTCAAGGCGAAATCTTGGATAAGTTTCCAAATCCATTTGATTTCCAAGTCATCGTGCAGTTCTTCGTTGGTTATATAGTGATAGGTATTGATAATCAATCAAGGAACCTTGTTTTGACAGCGTTGTATGACTGTTGATTTGAATTTTTAATGCAACCCCATAGGTCCAAATTGGCTTTATAATTGTCTTATAGATCAGCGTCTTTGATTTTAGATCAAGTTGAGAGTATCTTCTGACTAACCAGTATAGTTGTTTTGACGGATTCCAAGGTATAATAATTGTGTCGTCAGCAAAGGTTCCAAGTAGTGTTACTTTTGTTGTTGGAATGTCAGCAGTGTAGAGCAGATACAGTAGAGATACGCAGCTACTGTGTGCACTTGATCGATTGTTGAATGGTGATTTCGACAACCAAACTGGAAATCTGGTATTGTTACCAAATGTTTAACACGTTTAAATATTAGTTTCTCAGATAGCTTTGATATTGCAGGTAGTAGCGAAATAGGCCTGTAAGATTCGACTTGTTCTGCAGGTTTGTCAAGTTTTTTGAGCATAATTATTTGTGTCACCTTAAAGCATTCCGGAACATGCTTCAGTCTTAAACAGGCATTAAATATATATGTCAACATGATGATTGCTTTTCGTGTCAGTTCTTTCAATAATCCAGGAGAAATGTCATCCATACCAGGTGCCTGTTTAGGGACTTTACACAATTAAGAGAGATTTTTAGAGAGCTTTTGCTGCGTTACTAACAAAACTTGGCGTCAATATGGACCTTATAGCAATTTGCATGAAGCTTGAAGACAACTTGATATAGATTTAACACTATGCCATGATTGTTGGCATGGAATATGAAAATGAAGCATTCAACGAAAAGAAGCCTTTTTAAACATGATCGAAGTTGCCCCATTCATTAAAAACTGACAAGCGTACTCCTACTGCATAATTACCAATTACCCGAATTACTAGTCGGACATTACCACCCTCTAAACTTCCACAGCCTCGAGGCCTGTGACGTCAGCGCCATTAGTGATTAATGGCCGCGGAAATGACAGACGAAAGTAAAGTGATCATTGGCCAATTTGTCCGATGGAGTGGAAAGTGGACGAGCGAGATTGGGGCGGAGCTGGAGGGAGGGGGGTCTGCGGGTTGTATGGGACGCGTGCGACTTGTAATTGCATTACGGGGTGACAAATCGTTTGCTATAATTAACTGGAAAGGGGGAGGGGAATTGTCGTAGTTAAAGGTGATTTGGTGTGTTGTGCTACAGAGTTACTTTACAACTGTTATAGATTTTTTTAATTATTTAATTAATACATTGTCGTCTCCGTCTAACCTACAATTTGTCTTTATGATAACTTAAATCTAGGTATATAACTAGGACCCATCGGCCCTATCTCAGTCTCTGGTAAAATACTGTTTATACATGTCACTGCTGTATTTTTTAATATATGCACCTCACTACACAACACTACACAAAATCAGATGGTTTGATTCATTGATGGTGGAGCCTGTGTCTTGCTCTGGTGATATCCAAAAGCTGCAATATTTCAATATTCTCATGAGAATGGAATCTTTCCTCATGCACCCCTGCAATTCTCTTGATTTCTTGACTGGCGATTGGGATTTACTGATTTAGCAAGTAATTCAACTTCACTTAATTCGTCTTAGGACAATTCAAACACAAAAAAATGCAATTATGTACAGCAATGCATGGACAAAATTTTAGGCACAAAAAATAAAAGAATGAAAGAAACACTACAAATGAAAAACGTTCACTGCCACCACACTTTTACTCGAACTATTTGGACGTGTGCCCGTATAAATAGATTTCGGAAAAGTTACAAGATGACCTTCCATATCCTGCTGCATCGTCCGAATTTATCGGTTCCCTAATATCCACGAAAAACTCAATGCCACAGCGGTTTGACGCACTGCCAACGTTCATAGCCGGCGAACGGTTGGTGTTCCATCGGTTAGGAAAGTATCGGTTATTTATAATCACTTTTGACGGGCCAAAGTCAATTTTTATGTATCTGAACTTGAAGCACGAATTGTAAATAAACGGTTTATCTATTGCGTATCAATCAGTTGGAAATGGTCGTGAAAAGGCAGTATCAACACCAGTCAACAGAAGATTTGTTTAAATTATATAGTGCACAATATATTAATTGATATTTGGTTCTATTTAGACAACTTTCTAATTTATTAGTAACATTTTAAGGAAAAATTAATTATTAACTATTTTGAACAATTAATTAAGGTAATCAATTCCAGAAAGAAATATTATAGAAATTATACTCTATACCATTGTAGCCACCTTGAGGCATGTCAAATTTTACATAGTGGAATAACGGTCTACAAAATACCCAGAAATATAATCCCGGATGCTGAACACGGGCGGGGTGTCAGCAGCGCCAACTAGAACACGATAACCAGTTACCGACCATGGTTTGGTTAGACGTGCCACCATTGACTGCCCAAGCCTCATCTCCAGGTAACATCGCTGCCATCCGTTTTATCTATTTTGTATTTTCCACATTTTTATATTACTTCAAGAAATAACGGTCACATAATGTAAACATCACTGTTTCATCTCGTTTGACCTCCATTCACTGAAATCCTAAAGTGGTGACCCCGACGTGATCTTTCGCAAAATTGGGTTTGGACTCGTAAATGGAGGGTACGTGCAACATGGTGTATTTTACGTGGCCGTTATATTTTTTGTTTCAACATTTTCAATACTTTTAATACGATTCTTCTTCGATTTTACTTTTGTTCGTTCAGAATCACATTCTTTCAAACATTTGTTCCTCATTAAATTTTATTTTAGTGCTGGAACAATGAACCGTAAATTTCATTTCATTGTTTTTTAAATTTTTTGTCCAAATTTTATTTCTTTCACAACATTTTGAACTCATAGAGATTTTGCCATCACTATTTAATCATTAGCGTCTCGACTAAACATTTCTTTCGGCACTATGTTTAAATCATAATGTCTTTCCTCGTTCGCCGTCTCCATCAAATTGGCAGACATTTTGATTTGAAAGGCTTTGGGCAGCTTCGGTCGGATACCGTCGTTATCTGTTTTTTTCTGAATTATCGTAACGTATGTGACTACGGATTAATCACAGAGCAGCTCCAGAAGCTAGGTACCGATTGCAGTCACCGTAGACTCGTCATGCCTTCGCCAAGGTACCAGAATTGCCAATGTCTCGTCGTCGAGGAAAATAAGCTACCACGTCGTCGAACAATCGATCCTCCCACAGCGTCGATTACGGGAGCCCTGTCGGAAAAATATCTTGTTTTCAACGTCGTCGATGGACCACATTTAAGTGCCAAAGCGACGATGAAGCAACGGTATTTGTAGGACCGAAAGATATCAACAACCGTACCAGATCGCAACCGTACCACCACAACCATTTTGATTTATTATATGTTTCAAAGCCCTTTTCATACAGCACATTTTGTTTCGTATATCACTATTTTGTATTTGATACATTCATACATTTTTGTATTCTTACATTATTACCTTGAGGCATGTCGAATTTTACATAGTGGAATAACGGTCTACAAAATACCCAGAAATATAATCCCAGATGTTGAACACGGGCGGGGTGCCAGCAGCGCCAACTAGAACCCGATAACGAATAGCTAGCAACCCCGAGACGTTTATCTGGGATGTTATTGAAGGGTATTTCCGATCATTCAGTTACCGACCATCGTTTGGTTTAGACGTGCCACCATCGACCGCCCAAGCCTCGTCTCCAGGTAACACCGCTGCCATCCGTTTTATCTATATTACTTCAATAAATAACGGTCACATAATGTAAAAACCACTGTTTCATTTCGTTTTACCTCCATTCCTGAAACACTAAACCATAAAACAGCATAACTAAAACTATAACATCTAAACGTCATCATATTTTATGACGCCAGCACGTTGTAATGTTGACATTTGACTGAACAGACCGATTCAGTCGCATGTTTCGACGCATCAGACAGCATTCTGTCTCTTTTTAACTAGCGTAAAACGAGAAGGCAAAATCCGCTCCGAGTTTACGTTTTTGGCAGTATATTCGATGTCATCTATGACGTGCATTGGCTGTTTTATTGGAAGGGTCATCTACGAGACAACTTATCTTTCACATTTGTAGATGAGATGTCAGCTAGACTAGAATTAAAGCATACAAAACTGCTTTCATAGATATTTTTCCATTAAGGACGTTCAATACTCCAAACATACAGTTGAGATGTGAATATCACAGATCAGGCATGTCTTTCAACGTAAAATAGGTAAGTTAAGATTTATGGGATGTCTCTTGGTTTTTGATCCACCATCTTGATCACAGAAATATCACTTACAAATCACATATTTTGAATGTACAATACAAATGATTTGACAACTGCAGCTTCACCAACAGATAATATCTGACAAAGTTCAGTTCCAATACGGTGAATTTAACGGCTTATCCAACAGTAACCAAGGCTCGGTAGTTTTTAGGAATTCGTTTAAACTAAATGTTCTCCATTAATCTCAAATAGCGTTTCGCCATTTTTATCATTCGCAGTTTCTGGTTGAAAATCTAAATCAAGAGGTGTTCATAGAGTTACCTCGAAAGCAGCATAATTATATTAGGAAAGTTCTGGAGTGATCGGAACAAGTTACTGTCAGAGGGTGTTGGGTCTGGACTACACGGTGGACGCAGCAAAACCTTCAAACCAGTTTTTCAGGAGACAATGTTCCTATTACTCAACTTATAGTACAGTTGGAAGTCTAAATTGGTTGTTGCGCCAGAAAGTATTGGTGGCACGCACCACTTTTTTCATTTAATTGAAAGAAAAAAGTGAAAAAATTAAAAATTGATGATTTCGATGTGCCAAACAAAGAACGTTCTGGTAGACCGAAAAAGTTGCGACCCAAAATACCCAACCCAAACTCAAAAACAACTGGCAGAAGTGTTAAATGTGGCCCAAGAAAATCCAAAAGATGAGAAGAGGGTGCCACACCGATTGAATGACAGGCAAATCGAAAAATCGTATGTTTCAAAGATATGATCGGAAGTCGTTTCTGCATCGAATAGTGACCAGTGATGACACTTCATGGTTATCACCTGGTGACGCCGGCCTATCGACTCCAAGGCCAAATCTTTTTGGCCGCATGACAATGCTCTATGTTTGATGGGACCAGAGTGGCGTGGTGCATTGCGAACTGTTGAAACCTGGCGAAACAGTTAATAGTGATCGCTATCGACAACAAAATATCAATTTGAACCATGCATTTATCGAAAAACGTTCAGAACTCATTTTACAGCACGACAACGCGCCGTCTCAGAAAGCAAAACCGGTCAAGGAGGCCTTGAAAGCGCTTGGATGGGATATATTATCGCATCCGCCGTACTCTTCAAACCTTGCCCCGACCGACAATCAATTTTTCCCATCAATAGGACACGCGCTTGCAAAACGGCACTTCGCCAATTTAGAAGAAGTTAGAAAATGGCCCGATGAATTGTTCTGTTCAAACAAGCAGTTTTTTTTGTGAGGACATCCATAAATTGTCGGAAAGGTGGGCAAGATATTTAAAATCAAATGGCCAATATTTTGAATAAATACATTTTTCCATTTTCTTGAAAACGACGAATTTCGAAAAAAAGTAATGACCGGTAGACCATGTAGAGAATGCTTAAAGAGAAACCCTTACACTGTCTTGACCAGGAGCCTTGAAGCTTTCAATTGTTACGCGTGATCCATTCCAACCAGGAGAAGGAAGTCTGAATCCTTCTAGTGAGCGTCCAGCGGAGTCACCCCAACCTGACCCAATACAATATTAAATAAACCGATCTTGGTTCGTATATAACGAGTGACAGACAAAAACAAACAACGAGAATAAAAAATAAGCTCGTAAAACTTAAGCTGGAATCTCGTAAAGTCCGAGAAAGCCGCGTAGAACTGTCGTTTAATTGGCAACATAAAAGACTTCGGCGTATTTTACAGCCAGTAAATTCTAGCCGAAAGCGAGAGATGCGTCGCGCCGTTAAGACTCACGCCTAAAAATACACTCCGGCAAAAACTAATTAATATTTGCATTTTTTTCTCTCGTTTTTTCAGTGGTGGGAGATGAAACAGAGGATTGGTCGTTATAAAGCCAGAAATACACTAGGTCATCCCGGTTAATTATAGCCTGGTTACCACGAGGTTCATCTTCATCAGCAATCCATAGTCAGAGCTCATAGCTCACGGAGAATGGCTATTTCTCGACCGGTATGTTGCCGGACGATCGTGTCGCAGGACGGATATTCTTCACTCATTATTCAAGTATCGTTTGAGTACGAATTTTACATAAGATCGAAATATGCTATAAGTAATTTCAATCTTTAAAAGTGGTAATTTTGATCTTCTAGGAAAGAAACACCAGTTCAGTTAATATTTGTGAAAAGCCTCTTGGTGTTCTTTGATTCATTGCGACTTTAGTATTATCTCACATACTCTCTCTGACTGCAGCAATATCATTTAAAGATCACATGTTAGTCAAGTATACCTGCAGCTTTACCAACAGATAAAATCTGACAATGATCAATTAAAAACCCTCTTCATAAAAACTATTTTATGATGAAGCTTATTCAACTGCAACCAAGGCTCAGATTTTATTTTTATAGAAGCTACTAGGTGTCTGATTGCAACAGTCTTCAGGTCTTTATGTTTCCTCTTTTCCACAAACACCATCTTAGAGAACTGAAACCTCTTAAAGCATTTCCAAACCGGCTAAGGACTAAAACAACGTATCTATAACATCCGTGAAAATGAGATGTCGACTAAATTTGAATCAAAACCTAAAAAAACTGATTTTATAGATATTTTTCCATTAAGGGCATTCAAAACTTCACATATGCAGTAAAAATATGAATATCACAGATATGATATGTGTCCTTGGCTTTTTTCCAAACGTCTCTTGGTTTTTGTTGATTCATTTCCATTTCATATTATGCCATACACTCTGGCTGACTACAGCAATATCATTTATGGATCAAACATCTGGCAAGTATAATGTAATTATTTAACACCTCCAGATTTATCAACAAATAAAATCTGATAAAGTTTAATTAAAAACCTAGGTTTTATACCTATTTAGTAGTAATAGTAATCAGGGCTCAGTTTTTATTTTTATAGAAGTCTGTTAGCAATCCATGACCCTTTCATTCGACAAACCACTGCTATTAATGTCACAAACAAACCACTATAGATGTCAGATTGTAACAGTGCTCTGGTCTTTATAATTTCTGTTTTCAGCAAGCATCATCTTAGAGAACCGAAACCTACTGCATTTTATCCAAATCGGCTTATTACCTCAGCGCGTTGGATGCCACTTTCTTGTATTACCAATCCCAAGTACTTGAACACTTACTCTAACTAGATGTCGTTGAGATCGAGTCGTCGTTACACGTTACACTGTTATATGAGTCTGTAACATCAACATCAGTACTAGCGAAATTTGCTAATACCAAGCAAGCCAAAGCCAATTTGAAATACAAGCAAAGCCATGCTCTTGCACATACACAGACATAAGGCTTCCTTATTACCACTTGTTCAGATCGATGAAGCATGGCTTGGCCGATACACAGCTTCGAATAGCTGAGGAAATACGAAAATGGATCGATGATCGGACTGATACCAAATCAACATCTTTCGTCCATGCTGACGGTGTCCTCCGACCGCCAAATTTACGTAAACAGATTTTTCCATCGACCATTTCTGCCACTGGTTAAAAAAATCAGATAACAGTTTCTGGAGCTGAATGGCGAAAATGAGGAACCGTATCCACATTCCTACCACAATAAGTATCATTGTCGTCCAATAAATATTGTTCCGCATACAAGAGACACATCAGGGAAAATTGAGAACAATACTGTGGTTCAATACAATTTGACATCAGGGTTTGGTATCTGATATGAAAGACTGAAGGAGTCAAAGTTTGACGACCAGAAACTATTAAAATACACCATTGATAAAAAGCAAACAAATTCAAGGATAATAAGACCACAAAACTATATATAAATTACTCATAAAAATAACACATTACTAAATTAATATCCGGTCTGACACAATGATCGCATCGATGTTTTTGAACGAAAATGGTTAAACATTTTCGGATAACATGAACTTTCCAACGACAATTGATATAACACTTTTTGTTATTCCAACTATTCTATAAAAAAAACAGCTTCAAATGGTGACTTGGTAAGTGTCACGAAGATATTAAACATACCTGATACTGACATATAAAACATGGAGATAACTTTTAAATCTCTACACAGCATCCAATAAAGATATTCGTGACTTTCCTTAAAATGGAATAAATTAGCAACAGAAAATGAGCTTTAATATTTCAATTATGTAATACATATTTTAAACTTCAAGAGACACAAGAATAAAATAAAATTACATACATTCAAAGGTTCATGAAATATCAGGCTTGATGAATGCAATGATAATTCGACAAAACCATTAGTTTTTGATAGTAAAATATCAAATTACCGTGCTGGATGTCATCAGATCAATCAAATGATTCAACAGTACACCATTAGTAGCATCCATCAACTGCTTGCAGTTGTTTTTTTCATACATGGGTAGTCAGTAGGTTGAATTAACGAAGCAGTATATATGCAGCTCATTAAAAGTGAACCCGTGGGTGACTAAATAAGTGCATTATTGCAAAATAATGCTGCTATATCAATTTGCATCAATAATTGACGAAGTAAATTACTTTTACTATTACAGGCATTCATCATTCGTGGTATCATACTTACGCGGCACCTAGTGGTTTGGTTTATACTCAATTCCTACCTGTAAATGAAAAATATATATTAATAACTCACCAAACGATGGAAATTATATCACAAACTGAGTAAATAATACAATTTTTTGTACGGAATTTCAAAATTCATAATACTTATTTAAATTTGGATTAATTATCTTTATAAAAAACAATTTAAATATATATTAAAATATTCCATGTATATAACAAAAGATACGATTCTATAACCCGAAAAGAACAGATAAGTTAAATAAATCCAAACAA
This sequence comes from Rhynchophorus ferrugineus, assembly GCF_030347505.1. Lineage (NCBI taxonomy): Eukaryota > Metazoa > Arthropoda > Insecta > Coleoptera > Curculionidae > Rhynchophorus > Rhynchophorus ferrugineus. The sequence continues at coordinate 10,296,338 of NW_027472586.1, read as the reverse complement.
TAATGTATACGTCAGTAATATACCGAAAAACGGATCGACATAATGCTTTAAGCGAAGAAAAAATAAGTAATTTCCATTTTTTAAAAGTGGCAATTAACCCACGAAAAAGACAGATCAATGGTGAGGAACTAGAATTACATTTGATCACGAAAACTTTATCAAACTTTTCAATAATCAATTAAAAATGAATTTATTTTAAACATTCTAAACATAGAAAATAATTGGTGAAGCCCGGCGAATCACCAGCATCAGCTGCAAATCTAAAATGTGTTTTTGGTTGCAGCAAAGGAGTGTGATCTACACTGTAAATTGTTGAAAACGAATGAAACCACTACTGAGGATGACTATTAACTACAAATGATGAGTGTAAACAGGACAGTCTAGTAAAATAAACCCCAAAAAAACGCTATGAACTAATTCCATCCTATAACTGTTTTACTGTGCGAATACAAGTTCGTAGAGTAATAAATATAAATAACAAAATAAGTTGTAAAGTGTTAAATCTATCCGTTACTGATCTATGTCCACAAAAACAGTTAATCTCCGCTGTAATCATAACAATTCGAGTCATAACATCCAAAAAATTGACTAAAAATAGCAGTTTCGCAATCAAAATAACATTCCGCATAGGCGATGAACCGACAATAGCGGATGTATCGCCACGATTTTGCAATCAGAGTTCGTTGGGGACCTTTAACCCACTATTACTTAATCAGTTTCTTTTTCTTTTTGTCATAAGCATACTTCGTAGATTACTTATTCAATATATGCTATCTCATTACTTACATTATTTTTAAAATTTCTTACTGAGTTTCTTATTTTTTATGAAGTCGGTTCAATTTTTCTATTCAAAATATTTTTATTTTTCTCCTTTTATATGTGTATTAATAATGATATATAATTAATATTTTTTAATTGTTTACATGAGACGCGATAGCAAAAGAAGCTCGATACTTGGTTACCGCATGAATCATTTTGAAGCTGACTGTTAATTTGAAGATACACAGTAACAAATCGATACTTTATATGGCCTTGTAATTGATTTTTTATAAAACCAATTAACTTCTGGTTCATCATCAAAAGTAAAAATTGTCTGGCCCAATTTTCAGATATTCATTCATCATAACAATCATAACTTTACCATAAACGATGATAAATTTTATTTGCTGGCGCTTTTGATTTTTTATCTGTGATGTACTTTCCACCATATTCAGTAAACGTGCAGCCCGTATAAGGAAAAATAGGAATAAAGAAACAATGATTGAAAATAAGGAACGCTTCAGGCCCCGGGATCCGCCACCTAACCTAGGTGATTTGACAAATATTATAATCAAACTAGGACAACAAAAAGTCGTTGCCCCCGCCAGGAATCGAACCCGCGACTTTTGCACTAAACTACTTCCGGTCTTCCGTCGCGTCAGTTCAGCTATAACACTATAGACAAATATCTGATTATTTTAGATAAAAAAAATTAAAAATAAAAATGAATTTTGAAAATCGGTCTATAATTGACGGAGAAAACGAACATATATTAAAAAATATACGCAGTCGAACGTAGAACATCCCCCTCTTAGGAAGTCGATCAAAAATAACAAGTTTTCGCGGCGTTAAAATAGTATAAGCCCTTAATGTATGATACTACATACATTGAACCAAAGCGAAGTTAGAAACTAGAAACCAAATCATAAAAATATCAATAAAAAAACAATTCAATACCGACATAGTCACGATTTAATCAACCGTTTTATATGCACTTGTCTCCACTGACTCACCGGTACTTTCTCTTCGCGGATACTTCATTTGGGTTGAGTTTTATTAATAGATTTCGATATATGACGGTCGTAAATTAAAAAAATAACGACATGTACACAAGACATGCCAAACCGTATGGTCTTAGTCACTGGCGGAGTCCTTAATAAGTGCGACACGTAGTCGTCGTACACTTCCCATGAGATCATCCTTTCAATCTATATAGAGTGTTCAGCCGCAATGTTTTCATAGGCTTAGCGTTTACTGCACCACTGGATAGGAAAAAGAAAAACATCCGCTCTGTGCCGAATTAAATGAAAACGGATACACTGTGCCGCGAGGGCTTTCCTGCTGAAAAAATGGGAAATGCTTGGCGTATTGATTTCGATCAGGTTGTTTTTTGGTAAACGTATTATAATAATTAAGTTTTTTTTTCTTCATAAAAACCAATTACTCAATGTTATTCAGGACTTCTTGTATAGAGTCTATCCAATTAAGCACGTCATCAAAATTTATGACGCCAGTACGTCCCAATGTTGCCGCATTAATTTAAAATTTTGGTTCACGACGTTCGATTCTTTGTCTACTGTTTTGAGGAATTTTGTAGACATTTGACAACATCGTCGATCACTACCAACGCAAGTCGAATGTTATAGACTGATTCGGTTACAGGCTCTGACGCATCCAACATTCTGTCTCTTTTTAACTAAGGTAAAATGAGAAGGAAAAAACTGGTTCAAGTTTAAAACAAATTTTAAGTTTTTACAAACAGCATTTGACAGTATATTCGACATTATCCATGACACGCATCCGCTGTTTTATTGAAAGATTAGGAAAAATTTGTAGAGTATGATGGAAAGTACATCACAGATACACAATGTACACCTCAAGTTATGATTGTTATGATGAATGAATATCTGAAAATGGCCAAACAATTATTACTTTTGATGATAAACCAGAGATTTTCCAGATATGGCCGAAAAGAAAGTTTATTGTCTTGCGCAAAATTAAACACATAAAACGAAATAATTATCCGATTAATTGGTTTTATAGAAAACCAATTGCAAGGCCATATAAAGTATCGATCTGTTACTGTGTATGTTCAAATTATCAGTAAAAGCTTCAAAATGATTCATGCTTCTCATGTAAACAGTTAAAAAATATTATTTATATATTATTATTAATATATATATATATATATATATATATATATATATATATATTATTAATTTATATATTATTATTAATATATATATATATATATATATATATATATATATATATATATATATAAAAGACGAAAAATAAAATATTTTTAACAAAAAAAATTGAACCAACTTCAAAAAATGAATAAGGACCTCACTAAAAAATAATAAATAATCAAACTTAAATATTTAACACAAAAATAAACATTTTAATATAAAATATGTACATAATAACGATTATAATAACTAAAAAATAAACAAAAAGCTTATTTAACCTAAATACTACGTGTATTTATATTCTACTATATACACACGATTTAGCTTAATACCCACCTAAACTTTTTATCTATTTACAATATTATTTTAACTACTACCAACTGACTATTTTGAAGTCGGTGGCGAATCCAAAAAGTTATTTTAATTTAGATTTGGTATGTTGGTAATTTACTTTTTTGTATGTCACAAAATTAGATTATTTTAAAATAAAATAATAATGTAAAGTGTAAAAAATGACGTTTACTTAAACATACACTACTACTATTTAACTAAAACACAAATTTTCGCAAATAATAAAGCAAGATATAACAAAAACCATTTTCTGGAAATTTCATTTTCAAATAATAACGTAATAACTTTTAATGATGCGTAAACGAATGAATCAACCGTCATATCTGGAATGTTATACTATAGACAAACGGATAGTATGATTAGTGATATGCAACCAAAAACTGTTAAAACGTTAATGTGTTAAAACAAAATAATTTCTACACAGACATTTTTATGAAATTGTCATTGTCTTGTATAGTCAATTAAAACTTAATATGTCAATTAGAACTTTATAAAGGCCGGCTTGGTGGCGCAGTGGTAAAGGCGACAGGACGGTCCTCCTACTGTTGCGATAGCCGCGGGTTCGAATCCTGTCGTAAATTTATGTTTGTGATTGCTTAAAATTTGTGATTGTTCTAGGCAAGAGTGTAAAATCCGACAAGGAAAATGATCCCAGTCACGCCAGTAACCAGGCTGGGTAAGACCGGAGGTCTTCTGGGATGACTTCTAGAGTTGGTCACTCACCAGTCGGTAGGCTTAATGCTGAGGACCGTGGTTCGGAGCCCGCGTTAAACTTTAACAAACTTTAAACGCGTTAAACTTTAACGCGTTTAAAAGGAGACTTTAAAATATATATAAAAAAACTTAAATTTGATATTAAAATTCAATAAAATATTTTCACAAAAATGGGCTGAAAAATAATATAACAGAATAATGACAATAACTAATTGTAATAATTTAACATAACAGTTCAATTAGGACTCAAGGTATTTTTTTATTTCGTTCAAGTCAATGTGAAAAATACGAGGACAGTCTGATAAATCACTGACTTTTTCAATTGCATTCTTAACTTTAAATACATCACTGGAGATTTGAAATGTCATGCACAAATTGACTACAGTGATATTTTGGCCAAGTTGTGTCATTTAATTTGTGTTTAACAGCCATTAACAAGAAGTTGAATTTAGATATAACTGAAAAAAAGGAGTAAAAAATATTAATGAGCTGATATATACATGGACATGTATATGATGATAGGAGAATGGAACTATATGACGTAGCTGATGCTCTAGGCCTATCAACGGCGCAATCACATTTTACATATGGTCTATTCAAAATTTTACTGTCCATACGTCATCAAGATGTTGTTGTTGTTTGTCGAAATTTGTAAATTTATTTCACAATCAGACAATATTTTCCTTCTTCATTTTAGTTAGTAAAAAGAGGCACAATGTTGTCTGATTTGTTCGATTACTTAAACGAATGTGTCTGTCAAAGTCGTCCGGTTGTCAGACGTATGCAACATTCTTGAAATCAATAGTGATAAGAGGTTATTACTCTAACCTATAAAGTATTGTGGCTGTCTAATTAACTGTAGTTTTAGGATGTACTATAATATTAAAATAAATTATATTTGATAACATTTTTGTTCAATTATTTTATTTAGATTAGAATTTTCTTCTGTGTCAAAACCAAACTCAACTAAAACTCAGAGTTGATGCGACAACATTGCAACGTTGTGACGTCACAAATTTAGATGACGTATGTACAAAATAACTTTGAATAGACTATAAATATTTGGATATGCTGACACCCGACCATAACCGGAACAGTGCGACCTCTTCAAAGGAGTGCTTGGAAATGTACACTCGCAATATGAATAAATATTCTTCACAACTTTTCAACATATTTGAGAATGATTGTAAGCAAATAAAACCGCATTTGGAAAAGAAAAACTAAGACAGTACACGGGTATAGCGACTATGGCAAAAATCCATAAATTGTATATAATATATCTCATAATATTCTCCAGATTTACTCCCTGCGGCTATTTCCTATTTCCGAAATACACAAGTGGCCGAGACGTAAGAGATTTGGGTGAAATTAAAAGGCCATCACCGAAACAAACGCTTCAAAATGCCCTCGTATGTATAACCAAATGTGTAAAATTAAATATTAACAGGTAAATGTCAACCAATTTAACAAAAATTTAAATGATACAAAACATTGCTCCGCTGCATTTCTCGATATTTCTCAGGCCTTCGACAAGGTGCGGCACACTGGACTTCACGTTAAATTGAAAAAGCTTTTGCCCCATACGCATTTTCAGTTGCTGAAATCGTACCTCTCAGACAGACATTTTATTGTCAAACAGGGTGACGAATACACTGACTTACAGCCCATATATTCGGGTGTTCCGCAGGGCAGTGTTCTCGGCCCATTGTTATAACTTATGTATACAGCTGACCTACCGACCACACGAAACACTACTGTTGCAACATATGCTGACGATACAGCGATTTTATCATTAAAAGGATCCAATATCAGCCACAAAAAACATCCAACTTCATCTTAACAAAGTCGAATTGTGGTTGAAAACGTGGCGTATCAAAGCAAATGAGACAAAATCTACCCATATGATATTCACCCTTTGCAGAAGAACATATCCCTCAGTAAAATTGAATAATCATGAACTTCCGCAAGCAGACAGCGTTAAATATCTGGGAATGCATCTTGATCGACGTCTGACTTGGTTAAAACATATAGTGACCAAACGCAAACAGCTTGCGCTTAAACTAAACCAAATGTATTGGCTGATGTGTAAATCTAAATCATCATTAGATTATTGTTGTATAAGTCAATACTTAGGCCTATCTGGACCTATGGTATTGAACTGTGGAGTACTACTAGCAATTCTAACATAGATATCCTCCAGATGTTCCAGAAGAAAGTGTTGCAAGTCATCGTCGATGCCCCATATCTATATCCCCATAGAATCCATAACGAGTGTGATTGTAAGTACTAGTGAGAAGTACTCTGAGAGACTATTAGTGCATCGCAAAACAGTTAAATGTGCGCGATGACAGTGAGGTGCGTAAGCTCAAACGCAAACTATCACGAACTGCTTAATAGACACAGAGTGAAATTTAATAATTTCTAGAATAATCTAGAATAGTCATTAGAATAAGTTAGGATATGCTTTAAAATAAGTGAGAATAGTAACTAGAATAAGATTTAGATTATAAATTGTACAGTAGATCACTTACTGAAGTGATCTACTACATGTCGGGATAGTTAAAATATACAATGGAAATCATATTATAATACTTATTGCCCACGGGCAGATTGTTGACGTTCCAAGAGATTAATAAAAACAAATTAACAGGTAAATACCGTTTTTATTAATATATACGCCACACTTTCCACTTTTACATTAAAAACCAATTTACCATTCAATTAAATACAAAATTAGCATAAAAAAAACTCGATACAGATCATTGGCATGTTAGTAAACCTTACTCGTCAGTATTAATTATTCAATTAATTAATGTTTTCGATTCTGATCTCGATATATGTTATATATATTGGCAGTGTGTCAACTGGGGCACTTTTTTCTGTTAAGCTACATGCTTTTTATTCGTTATTTCCTTCGATTCATTTATAAATACGCGTGATACTTCCTCTAGTATGAACGCCTGGCAAACTTTCAAAGAGATGTTTTCTACCGGCACTCTTGGTAACGCGGGTACGCGGTCAGACCGCTCGCTTTATGGCCAGGAACGTTGCAGGATCGAACCTGGCCTATGAAATTTTTTTAATAAAAATCGATATTTTCTTTTTAGCAACTAGGAAAAATAATGGTAATTTTAAACTAAACCTTTAAAACTAAACACTAAAAACTATGTACCGATCTAAGGTTTATTAAACATAATTATAGTCCATTGAAAGTTTTTTTAGTAATGCGTCATGGATACTTGTGACGTCGAAACATTGCAATGTTGCCGCATCAACTCTGAGTTTTAGTTCAGTTTGGCTTTGACATACAGGAAAATTCTGATCTAAATAAAATAATTGAACAAAAATTTTATCAAATATAATTTATTTTAGCATTATAGTCAGGGTCACAAATTGATTGCGGCTTTAATAAAATATTTCGAAAAGGAACGAGATAATGGAGGCCCCCTTTTGCCTATAATTTCCGTTAGAGAGGTAACTATTGATGATATTAAATAATATAAGTCCTTACAATTTTATTGAAAATATTTTTTAGCGGATTGCTGCCACGCTAAATATTAGTGTGGATACTGTGAATAACATCGTTTACAAAATGAGAAATAATACGTTAGATTCACCCAAGAAAACCAATCTACATACAAAGTGGTTGACGAATCTTAACCATCTTGACATTGGCTCTATTCGAGAACAAATATACGAAATGTATAGGAACAAGTAAGTACACAAACTATTTTATCGATATAAAGATAGTGATAATACATGTATGAGGTGTACTATATGTTAAAATAAACTATATTTGATAACATTTTTGTTCAATTATTTTATTTAGATTAGAATTTTCTTGTATGTCAAAACCAAACTCAATTAAAACTCAGAGTTGATGCGGTAACATTGCAATGTTTCGACGTCACAAATATCCACGACGCATTACTAAAAAAAAACTTTGAATAGACAATATAAGGTTTTTAGTAATGTTCTTTTTCAAAGAAATATCTTTAATTTCTTTTCTTTCTCTGTGCTGCTCTGTTCTTTCTAATTGTTCTGACTGTCTAGAATGCACTTTTAAAACTTCGAATGATTAGATTACATTCAGGACCTTTTTTACAATTAACTTCTAGAAAACGAAACAAAACTAATTGTGAGGCTATGCTTAGGAGCATTTTCATTTAAATAAAGTAATTTTGTTCAAAAATACATTTGAAATGTCTGGCGTGTATTATTAGAGCTTTCTCAAAAAAACAAATGTTCAGATATGACTATATGAGACTAAATATAATTTCCCATAATCATTGGTGAGACGTTCCGTACTGAAAATTAAAAAAAATGAGAGTTAAAAATAGCGACTGGGCGAGTGTAGTGACTCATGATCATTAAATGATACATCTGGGAATTATTTTTATTTATGCGAATGAAAAATGAACGTCGTCTGCGCTGTGTTTCAACTGTTTTTCGACTTAACTTTGGTCATGACCTAACCACGCCTCTCTTACGTTTTCGTTAATATGAAAACACTTACATTTTCTCGCATATCTGATATTAATGATACGATATTTCGAATGTTATTTCAATACGCTTATGCTTAAGCTTTCTTAAGCTTTAAAAGCTTTCTTCTCGAAACTATTTTTTATCGAGACAGTTGACATAATATCTTAAGTTCTACTGAACGAATTTACATGAAATTTACAGTGAACGTTCTCTATATGTTCTTCTATCGTATCAAAATGAAACAATTATTCTTCGCCAAATTACGTATGTTCAAATTTCAAAATAAAATTTACGAAATGTTTAAGAACAGTAAAAATCTGTCGACCCTTCGTCTTCGGAGATTTGGAAGCTCTGGCAGTCTGGTATCTATGTGTTTGGCTTAACCACATTAAAATGTTCGCGGATTTAGGTTTTGGCACTTTTGCAACAGCTCTTTTTCACATGAATCGTCTATACCAGGGCAGATTTAAATATTATTAAAGTCTACATTTCTATTTGTAAGATATGTATAGGGTGGGAAACACATAGTTGGTTAAATATTTTAATAAACGACAAATAAAAACTGTGAATGTGAAAAATGTGAAAATGTGAAAGTTTCAGGGGCATTATCATTTCCTTTTTATATCACGCTTTATATATTGTATAATGCATAAAAAATATTCTAATGATCAGATAACAGGTCAATTGAAAAGTCCCTGGCCTACCATAATAAAACACATTTTTCGGCAAAATTAGTTTTTTTATTCAACATAATACTCTTCAAGGGTGATACACTGACTATAGCGACCCTCTCACTTTTCGATACCATTTTTGTAAAACGATTTCAACGAAAATATCTTTCCAGCGAGCATTTTTTTGAGATCTGAGAACAGGAAATAGTGGCTGAGGGCCAGATCTGGAGAATACAGTGGATGAGGAAGCAATTCGAAGCCCAATTAATGGATTTTTGCCATCGTTTTCACTGACTTGTGACACGGTGCATTGTCTTGGTGAAGCAGCACTTTCTTTTTCTTCAAATGCGGCCATTTTTTGGCGATTTCGCCTTTTAAACGGCCCAATAATGCTAACTAATAGTTGTTGTCATGTTGATGGTCCTTCCTTTTTCAAGGTAGTCAATGAAAATTATTCCATGTGTATCCCAAAATACAGACGCCATAACATTGCCAGCAGACTGTTGCGTTTTCCCACGCTTTGGAGCGGGTTCATCATGTGCAGTCCACTCGGATGACTGTCGATTGGACTTCGAAGTGAAATGATGGAGCCATGTTTCATTCATTGTCACATATCGACGCAAAAACTCGGGTTTATTACGCTTGATCATATTCAAACACTGTTCCGAATCAACAACTCGTCGTTGTTTTAGGTCAAAAGTGAGCTTGTGCGGCACCCACCTTGCACGGAGCTTTCTCATATTAACTAAACACAAACTCACAAACTAATGATCCAACTGCTGTCAAATTTATACACGCATCTTTTGAGGGTTAGGGCTAATTAAAAAACACGGATTTAATTCTAGTAGCGCCATCTATGTGTCAGGTTGGGGACTTTTCAATTGACCTGTTAAGTTACCCATTACCCATCTGCACATCAAACAACATTTTCTGTGAATATCAATGATAGTAAGACAAATTCTAATGGTCCGCGGCTAGTAAAAGATAAACTATACTTTAAAAAATATGAAAATGGAGCGAGGACCCCCAATCCTACGCCTCATACCGGTCATAAACTAATTGATATAATTAACACAGAGCTTAACTGAAAAAGGAAACCTCTTTATAACACGGGAAACCGGCCGAAATTACTCCCAATCAAGATGAATTGTCTCGACTCGTCCCACTCGTCTTCCCGACATTCTACTTTTACCGGCTCAAACCGACAGCGCCATAGGAAACAATTATTTCTAAACCGATAAAGAAACAATAAACATTTTGTTGTTAACTGTAATCTAAATATTTACGGTGGGTTATAATCGCCAACCTTTCATTAAAGTTCTCGTTGTTTTTTTAAACTATAAACCTGGCCCCATTAGGGTGTTTTAAACGTTGCTGTTCTCGATCCGTATTATCATTATTATTATTAAATTATTATACACCTGTTGGGAACGGAACGGTTACGCCTTGTTTGATGAAATATTAAACTATAAATAGTCTTACCTTTTACCAAGCCTAATATTTCTAGATCGAGCGCGAAGTAAATGGCCGGTATTTATCCTTATTTAGAAATTTAAACTGTTATGCTACGATTTGTTAAAAATAACTTGTTTAAATTTAACGTTTACAGTTAGAAATTTTGACGTTTTGCCGGCGCGTTTCGAATCCTTACGAGAACTAGCGGATAATTCATTGAAAAATGTCAAATTACTGATATATTTTAAAAGGAAAACCAAAAAAATCTAAAAAAGACTTTCCGACAGCTTAGCAGTTGCCAAATAAACTGTTTTTGGACGATCTAGAAAGGCCCAAAACGAGTGAAAATGGCTGTCACATAAATTGACTGAAGAATACTACTATAAGTGGATTTACCACAATAATTCCAAGGGCGAAAAGTCAAGGGTTAGTCTGTAAGAACCAATGATACCGAAGCTTCATAATCTCTAAGACTTGTTGTGTATATTATGAAATAGGCAAGGTAATGCAAGTATTATTAAGAACAGTATGAAACTGTTGCTGAAGATATCTACGGACGTCAATTGAAGAAATTTAAGGACGTATAGTTGCAAGATAGACTAGCAACACCGAGTTAGAGACGCATCATCATCTTATAGGACAACGTAACAAACGTCTTTTTAAAACGAAAAAAATGATCATGAAGTTATGTTACATTGGCTCGTCAGACTATGGACGATATCTTATTAAAACTAAGATAATAGTACAGATAAAGTAAATTTTCGAGAAAACCCCTTCCCGATTCTCAAACAAATAACCCCTGACTTCAATCCATACCAAATCCAGACCCTGTTATTTGGAACACGTACAAGAAAAGTCCATACAATCAAAACAGCAAATATGCATCAATAATGCCAAATTAATTTGCAACAGATAATCTTATGTATAACAATTTGATGTGATATATCAAAAGTTCTCTAAGTTAACATATACCAATCAATATCAATCTATACTCTTCTGTAATACCAAGGTTATGTACAACACCTCATATAACAGACTATTTCACTTATACTTTATATCAATAATTGTGTGAAGCATCCTTAGGAAGATATTATAGATAAGAAAATTAATAAAGTGTTGTTTTTTTGGTGAATTAAAAAGGCCAGAAAAGATAATCCAAAAGTAACACATACATTAATTAGAATTTTGTTATATTTAAGTCATAAGCACAAAAATTAGATGTTTCACAAGTACTTTTTTAATTGCTTTTCAACTTTCACTCGCCATTATTGAAAAAATCCTGTAAATACTAAGTCTTGTTGGCAAAGCTGTAAAAAGAGGCTCACCTAAAATTTCAGTCCTTTGGTGCTTCGGTATCGTTTGTAATTACTGGAAACCGGAATAATCTCTCAATTATTGACGCTCTACTAAACCAATTATAACTTTTATCGTAAATTCGTCGTTTCCTTGAGATGATCAACTTTCAAATTACTTTTTCCTTGTTAAAAGAGGGGTTCTCCTGAGATGAGAATGCCTTGGAGGTGATGTATTAATACAAGACGAATTTAAATTTCCTAAACTACTAAAATATTTACCGGAAAACCAACGGAATTGTTAATTGTATTCGTAAACTTTAAAATGAATAGGTATTTTCGTAAAATACAAAACACTTTGCCCGTAAAAACATCATGATGCCTGTGAAAAATTTGGAAAGCAGTTTGCAAATTTTGAAACGAGTTTCATCAAAGATATTTTTAAGAGTTTGCAAATTAAACTGAATTAATACAATATGTGTCTAAATATATATTTTTTGAGTAACATTTAAGGCAGTTCAACACCAGTAACACCTAATACCTAATTTATTCAAATTACATAATAAATAATAACTGAAGTAATAAGTTGGTTTGATTTGATGCTACAATTAGTCTACAAGACTTAAGAGTATACCTTGGTGATATTATATAGCAAGAACTACTTTGCTCCATATGTATAGTGAATCTAACACATCACTATAAAACAATATAACACATTGTCATCACCTCATATCTCTACGTTCGATCTCGTATATTACCGTAAGATATATTTAACAGAAAAAGGGCAAAAAGCACTGGTGAAACAGTGATATCTACTTGAAAAAATAAGAAGTGATTCTAAGAATCAGGCGGATATTGTTACTGATAACGATACCGTAGTCTGGTTGCCTTAACAGCACACCAAGTACCAGATGATAGCAGGAAAACAGGTAGGAATGCTCTAAATATATCGATATTTTAGGCCACATACATATATCGATAGATTAAAAATAGAGTCATAAAAATACACTAAATCTTTAAAATTAAATACCAATTTGAAAGGTTTATTAAAAATAATTAAATGGTTTTTTACAACGTTTTAATTTTTCCGAAAAAATATCGATAAATATCTGCTTACAAAAATATCGATATATCGGTCAGAGTCACTACCTTTTTCTTCTTCAGTTTATTTAACTCTTCGTTATATATTATTCTCTATTCATTGTCCTCTACTTATTTATTTATCTATTTATCGTTATCTATTTTATTATGTCTTCGTATCTTAGTAATAATTCTTACATTACGATAAATCTAAGATAATAGTTTATGGTAAACTGTATATAAAAACTATTTTATACGCCAGAAACTAATGCCAAAGTGGCCAGAGTTATTGATGTGTAGTTATGATCTAAGTATAACTTGAAACATACATAAATGTCACCGAAAGTAGTTTCTGTTGGTTCTTTGGCCTTTTCCCTTATATGCAATTCAAGTTCATCATATCTGGAAATAGAGAATTATGTGCACAATATCAAGAGTATTGCTTATTGATTTATATGATACATTGATTCGATATCGATATTTTTAATAAATTACAAATACATAGAGAAAATAACTCTGCGCGGGAACAGTTAGGGTTGGGGCGAAGAAATGTCAGTAAGGTAGTAATATTCTGTTAATTTAATATGTTTTTAATGAATCTTTACAGTAACCAAAAACTTAATTTCGCCCCAAAGAACTATCGAACTTACTTTTCAGGATTCTGCCCTTGCGACATCCCTAGTCGGGTGAGGAAAATATCAAACAACGCAAAAAGCTTTTGCCACACAAAATTCACTTGATGGTCGGCGGACAGATTTTTTTCGAATATTAAGGCTGATGCAGCGAAATATCGATATTGTTAAAAAGTATCGATTTTTTGGGGTTCTGGGATATATCGATACTTTTCCTGCGCGGCCGACATCCCTACTTGGCAGCACAAGAAACGGAGCCGACGGCAGGAAAACGGGTGGCGGTGTCTGGCCTGGTGCGGTGTGTGCAGGTCGATTTCGAATTCATTGAACTGAAAATTGCATGAGCCGGTCGTTTTGTAACCTCGAGCATTTATAAGGAAATAAATTGCGAATAATGCAAGTTAACTGACTGGGATCCATGTAAGGGCACGACTCGTAAGCAGACGGTTGAGAAATCCGCGAGTGTCTTACATAAGACCGGTATCATCGCGGTATACTTAAATTTTCTTTTAAGATGCGAGCTTTTCGACATATCGGCGTCAGTTGTTTGTGGGTCAACAACATCCAGTTTTAATTATCTAAAAACCGCATAACAATCAAGGTTTCTACAAGCAATCGATAACATGAAGCCTAGAGAATTGTTATAGAGTTTACGATGACAATGCTTCAACTAAGGATGCCGAAAAAATATCGATAACTTTTTTAAAGTAACAAGTTGATTGAAAAGTCCCCGGCCTGACACATAGATGGCGCTACTAGAATTAAATCCATATGTTTTTTAATTAGCACTAACCCTCAAAAGATGCGTGTATAAATTTGACATCTATCGGATCACTAGTTTGTGAATTATAGCGTTTTGAGTGAAGCAACTTTTGTTATTGTGAAAAAATTGGATAAAAAGGAATTTCGCGTGTTGATAAAATATTGCTTTTTGAAAGGAAAAAATACAGTTGAAGCAAAAACTTGGCTTGATGCCGAGTTTCGGGACACTGCCCCAGGAAAATTAACCATCAAAATTTGATATGCTAACCGAGTGAACACCGAGAAGAGGTTGTTACTATATTCTAAATATACTGACATTCTAAAGATATCAACTGAACGTGTACATCATATCATTTACGAATATTTGGATATGAGAAAGCTCTGTGTAAAGTGGGTACCGCGTGAGTTCACATTTGACCAAAAACAATGACAAGTTAATGATTCGGAGCAGTGTTAGAATTTGAATGATTTGTGAATAATTTGAACGAAAATAGTATTGAAAAGTTAGAGGGTCGCTATAATCAGTATCAACCCTTGAATCACCTTTGAAGGGAATTTTATTGAATAAAAAAACACAATTTTGCCAAAAAAATGTGTTTTACTACGGTAGGCCGGGGACTTTTCAATTGACCTGTTATGGTTGGATATTTAAGTAAAATATCACGATGGCTACATTTGCTGATGATACTGCGATTATAACTGTCGGAAGCAATAGTGAAGAAGCCTCACGAAAATTACAACAGGCAAGTGACAGTATAAATAATTAGACACAAACTTGGAGAATAAGAATTAATGCAAGTAAATCATTAATGCAAGTATAAACAGACAGTACTAGCACCAATAACATTATATAACATTATCATTCCGTATAGCAACAACGCTAAAAATCTCGGAATGAATCTCGATGGAACTTCGCTGGAAGGAACATATAAAGAAGAAAAGAAAAGAACTGGAATTGAAATATAGGAAAATGTACTGGATAATTGGAAGAAAATCACAATTATCAGTACATAATAAATTGCTATTATATAAACAAATATTGAAACCTATATGGACATACGGAGTTCAATTATGGGGATGTTCTGCAAAGAGTAATATAAATAAAATACACATTTTTCAGAACAAAGACCAGAGAGGTATTGTGGGTGCACCCAAATATTATAGGACCGATTACCTACATCGAGACCTTCAGATACCCACAGTCAGTCAAGAAATCAAGAGAATTGCAAGGGGGCATAAGGAAAGACTCCATTCACATGAGAATATTTAATATTGCAGCTTTTGGATATCATCAGAACAGGACACAGACTCAAAAGAATCAAACCATCTGATCTTGTTTAGTGTTGTGTAGTGAGGTGCATATATTAAAAAAATACAGCAGAGACATGTATAAACATTATTTTACCAGAGACTGAGTTAGGGCCGATGGGTCCTCCTAGTTATATACCTAGATTTAAGTTAGCATAAAGACAAATTGTAGGTTAGACGGAAACGACTAGTAACAATGTGTTAATTAAATAATTAAAAAATATATTTAAGTACTTTAGGATTTCTAATTTGTTAGATATAACGATTTAAATCGAAAAAATCCTTTAAAACTAATTTATAGACCTGATGTAACAGCATACATATTTTTAATTATTTATATTCACGTATTATTGACGTATTTTTGCGTTAGGGGTATCTTCACAATACGAGTTCAAAAGGTAACTTGTATACTTCGAATCTTTTCTTATACATTTATATTAATTAATTAATTAGAAATAATTTTCTAAAATTCAATTAATTAACAACGTCAATCAATGTCAGCAGTGATTCTAATTAAGTATTACTCGATTATCACGTATGATAATATGAATCAATTACGAATAGTAGTAAAACTAGTTTCAGTAAGGTGGCGTCAACATCGCCATTCAATTAAGCACTTAATCATAATTACGCGGTGGAGCGAGGAAATTAATGGTTCGCAAATAGTACGGTGAAACGTTGTTTAGATGAAGTAGGAATATTAACGTCTGATTGTATGCAGATCGAGATATTAGCAATTAAAAGTCCTTTAGCGAAATGCGATTTTTCCATCCTCCGCAACTTTCCTACTCTGTCAGACGTTAAGTCACACAACGTTCGGAATTAATTGAATTAATTAATGGTTAATTGATCGAGCCGCATGTTTATTCATGAGTTTTGGCGCATATATTAACAGTAGAGTGTTTATATACGCAGACATAAAAAACACGTCCACTCACAAGTTCTTGGTTTGAGTTAATACATGAAAACTCTCAAGACTAACATATAGATGGCACTCACTGCTTCTTCAATTAATACCGACCTTCAAAAGAAAGCTGTTAAAATTGCATGATATGATACTACTAAATTTGTGATGAGTTATTTTTCTAAGAGCGACACTACTTTTGTTATTTTCAAAACAACGGATCAAAAACAATTTCGCGTTTTAATTTAACACTGCTTCTTGGTGCGAAAAAATACCGTTCAAGCGAAGCAGTGGATTGAAAAGTATTATAAGGACTCCGCTCCATCAAAAACAACAATAAAACGTTGGTTTACTGACTTCAAACGTGGTCGTAAAGATACCGATGATGCAGGACGCAGTGAACGTCCAAATGAGGTGGTAACAAAAGAAAACATAAACAAAATTCACAAAATTGTTTAAAATGATCGAAAAATAAAGTTGTGTGAGTTAGCTAACATCGTAAAGATATCAAAAGAACGTGTCGGTTTTCTGTCACGTGCCCTGGTGATTCTGAGCAGTGTTTGGCCATGTTTAAACGTAACAAATCGTAATTTTTAAAACTATTGTCATCTAAGTGGACAGCAACTGGTAACAGGCCACATTTTGAGACAAAAGAAAAATCGTTCTACAAAATTTGTATCGAAATGTTAAAATGGCGCTGGAATGATTGTGTGGCTCTTGATGGAGATTACGTTGATGAACAAGGCTAACTTTGAACAAAAAAACGCGTTTTTTTCGTTACGCCATTAACCTTTCAACCCATGTGTTATAAATGTTGCTATATATTATATATGATCCACCAGATATAGAGAGTAACTCCTTCCAACGAACTTGTCCTCTTATTTCTATTGATGCCACATAGTTAGAATAACACTTTTCATTGACACCCAACAAAAGTTTCAAAAGGCTTACCTTTTAATCTAATTAAAAAAAACCTTTACAATTAATTCACAGTCCGAACAGAAATCATCCTGACGTCTATGTTTAGATATCTCACTCAAAACAGGTGGAAACCTTTCAGATCACATAGCCAGTGCAGTGGCAACTGGTAAGTATAAACAAATATCAGTGGCGAAATGTTGATAGTTGTTTTAAAATCCTCAATATTACTTTGTAACGACACTATATTGTTAATCAATTGGCATCTTAATGATATTAAAGAAACCATAAATATCAGGCAATAAGAACACTTTATTATAAGAAAATATAATTGCACTATTCCATAAAATAAAGATCTGAACATATTGGAAAAGTCTACAGATGATTATAAAACTGATAATTCGTTTAAAACGTTTTTAAAACTCTTTAAGTATATGTATTTCTACAGATAATCGAAATATGATGCATAAAAAGTGATTGTAATAATTAAAGAGAGACTATTATAACTAGGACACGTATCAAACGGCGGACAAAATCTATAATCTACTAACAAAGACATCGAAATGTACACCAGACTATATGTTCAGCCTATATAATAAAAACGGTACAATCCCATAAAAACACATATAAATCTGACATTCATAGGTTTGGTAGAGGTACTTGGCCGAGTAAGAAGGGAAATATTATAGACTATATTGAAACAAAGATAAATGATAAAATAAGAAATATATTAGACAAACATAAAAACTGCAAAACGGGCAATAAGAAATCACACACCTTCAGAATCCAAGCAGAATTGAAACAAGACAGAAATCTGAAACAACTTTGTTTATTATATTTATAGATGAAATCAAGAAGACAGAAATGTATATGGGATATTAGATGTAAAAAAAGACGAATAGAAGCAAGACGAAGGTTATGGTGATGAGAGAGGAAGAAGAAATAAATACCAACATTAAAAAACTAAAAATAGAACAAGTTCTAAGTGTGTAATAAGCTAGTAAAAGAAAAATAATGCTAGCGTTGGAAAAACTACGAATTTATATTTTGCCATAAACCATAAAAATATTAAAAATAAAAAGACCTCAATACACAACGATTGAAAAAATAAATAGAAAAGAGAATGGACTTACCGCTTACTACATAAGGAAAAGATCAGACAGACTGAAAGAGACTAAAAAGCGCAACTACAGGCTCGAAAAGGACCTAAGCGAACTTGGAACAAACTCTAGCCGAAGCAAGAATATTAAGCAAAAACAAAAAAGAATGGACAAGATGGATTTTTAGCTTGTTTTGGTTTCAAGTAATGGCCAGGCAGAGCCCGGCAAAGAGATTTCTTAGTAAACTTGATCTCGAACTACACGAAAAATGACTATAGCCATGTTCGTCCAACATTGTATAAAAACCACTAATGCTGGAAGATGTCCTGATCGTCCCGTATCACCAAAATCCATTTAAAAACATAAACATATTTTTATATAAATATTAGAACAGTTTATATCATCATAACAGCAACACAAACTAAACAAATATCTAAAAAAAAACCAACGATAACCACAGCTTCAAAAAAATAATATGCTTTACAGTTGACTCATTACCGCTAAAATATTTATAAATAGCGACCATTTACATACGCGATTACAGCATCGCAATTCTTCGAAGTCGCACTGCACTTGTGATACAGCTTTAATAAACTAATAAACCTTGCTTATGACGTACAAATATTCATATATTGGCATGATGAATTAATATTAACATAATAACATCACCAATCACTCATTTAATGGCTTTAGATAAACTGAACTCTCTCTCTGTTTGCTTTTCTTATATGTCATCTGCACAAATATATGTCAATATTCATCTCTAGCTGGCGCAAATGCACTTTATGTCTATAGAACTTTTCTTGTTAAGGAAAAATGGAAGGTACATAGAAAGGAGAAAAGAAGAATAAAAAAAATATGGACATAACAGGTCAATTAAAAAGTACCCGGCCTGACACCTAGGTGGAGCTACTAGAATTAAATCCATATGATTTTTAGTTAGCCCTAAGCCTCAAACGATGCGTGTATAAATTTGATAGCTGTCGGATTATTACTTTGTGAATTATAGCATTTTGAGTGAAGCAACTTTTGTTATTGTGCAAAAAATGAATAAAAAGGAATTTTGCGTGTTGATGAAATATTGCTTTTTGAAGGGAAAAAATACAGTTCAAGCCAAAACTTGGCTTGATGCCAAGTTTCGGGACACTGCCCCGGGATAATCAACCATCAAAGATTGGTATGCTAAGTTTAGACGTGGTGAAATGAGCACCAAAGACAGTGAACGCTCAAAAGAGGTTGTTACCGACGAAAACATTTAAAAAATTCACAAAATGATTTTGAATGGCCGTAAATTGAAACTGAATGAAATAGCAGAACACTCTAGAGACATCAACATCATCAAAGTGAACGTGCACATCATATCATTCACGAATATTTGGGTATAGAAAGCTCTGTGCAAAGTGGGTGCCGCGCGAGCTCACTTTTGACAAAAACAACGACGAGTTGATGATTCGGAGCAGTGTTTGAAGATGATCAAGCGTAATAAACTCGAGTTTTTGCGTCGATATGTGACAATGGATGAAACTTGGCTCCATCATTTCACTCCGAAGTCCAATCGACCGTCATCCGAGTGGACTGCACACAATGAACCCGCTCCAAAGCGTGGGAAAACGGAATAGTCGGCTGGCAAGGTTAAGGCGTCTGTATTTTGGGATGCGCATGGAATAATTTTCATTGAATACCTTGAAAAAGGAAGGACCATCAACACCGTGTCACAAGTTAGTGAAAATGATGGCAAAAATTCATGAAATAGGCTTCGAATTGCTTCGACATCCACCGTATTCTCCAGATCTCGCCCCAGCGACTATTTCCTGTTCTCATATCTCAAAAGAATGCTCGTTGGGAATGAAGAGGTGATCGCCGAAACTGAGGCCTATTTTGAAGCAAAGGACAAATCGTACTATAAAAATGGCATAGAGAAGTTGGAGGGTCGTTATAATCAGTGTATTATCCTTGAAGGAAATTATGTTGAATAAAAAAAATAATTTTGCCAAAAAAATGTGTTTTACTATGGTAGGCCGGTAGGCAGGGCCTATGGTCAATTGACCTGTTATTACAGCAGAACACCACTGAATTTAGCATATAATTTAATAAAGATGGTGATAGAGATTCTACTGTGCTATTAATGAGAATTTATTAAAAAATATCTAACAACTGGTTGAAATTATATTCAGTTTTCAATTCCATCAATAGAGATATCACCATAAGATATCGAAGACTAAAAGGTGACACCAACTCAAACCAAACAAATAAAAGAATTTACATGACCAAACTTTTCAATATATGCATAGAATATATAACAAAGACGACAAATAGATTTACAATATCATCAGTGATGTGGATAACTGATAGCATATGTAGAGGAGCTGGTTATAATAGCTAATAGAATACAAATACTACAAAAAACCTTGAAGAATTAATAACAATATGGAGACAGGGATAATTAATTACATACAATATTTAATTACAAAAAAAACATTAATATAAATAAATATATAGAAAACTCAAAGAAAACCAACAATAATATATAGAGACAATTTACCTTAATACATACTTAAACCTATTTATCTATTTACAATATTATTTTAACTATTACCAACTGATCAGCTTGAAATCGGTGCCGAACCCAAACAGTTATATTAACTTAGATTTGTTTTGTTGGTAATTTATTTTTTTGTATATGTCGCAACATCATATTAGTATTATATATAACATTATATTAGTCAGTTGGTAGTAGTTGAAATAATATTATAAATAGATGAATAGGATTAGGTAGGTATTAAGCTAAATTGTGTGTATATAGTAGAATATAAAAAACGTGTGGTATATAGGTTAAATAAGGTTCTTGATCATTTTTATTTAGATATTACAACGATTATTATATATCTAAATGTTTTTTTTATGTTAAACATCTAAGTTTGATTATTTTTGAACTTTTAGTGAGTTTCTAATTTATTTTTTGAAGCCGGTTAATTTTTTTTCTTAAAAATATTTTATTTTCCCTTTTTAGTGTTAATTTAATATTACAATAAGTAGGTCACATAAAGCTGCAGCCAGTATGAGGAAAAATAGGAATAAAGTAACAATGATTGAAAGTAAGAAGCACTTCAGACCCCGGGATCCCCTACCTAGCCTAGGTGATTTGACAAATGTCCTAACTAAACAACAAACAATTATTGTCTCCGGCAACACTTTAACCATTACATCATAGAAGCAGTTGTCTACAATATTTCTACGAGAACTTATACGTTATAGTTAGTGCTTAAAAAGCAAACTGAATGAATTGCTTTTGCAGATCCTGATTCCACCTCGGAAGTGCGCTCTTTCGAATAAAAAAATAATAATTAAAAATAGGCCCATAAAAGACGGAAAAATCGGTGAACATACATTAAAAAAATATATAGAGACGAACATGGAACCTCCTCCTTTTTCGAAGTTAGTTAAAAAGTTAAAAAACTTTTATTCTAGAAGATTAAGAAGATATTTTGGAATATTAGCGATATGTATTGGTTACTCTTATATAGTTTTGACATTTCTTTAAATAAAATATCAGTTTGGAATACTTAAAATTGCACTTTCGATATTCCTTACCCTTGTTGTTTGATTGATTTCCATGAGATACTTTTAGAAACTTACAGTGATGCTGTAAGTTGATCATGTTATTCAAAACAGGCATTTTGATGACAATAACACGAACTGCAAAACTTATTGGGCTAAAATACAGCTCAAACATCGTTCTCCCAACACAGTATCGCCATATTACTATTAAGATTCGAACAAAATTTAGAAACGATGAAAGATACATACTTCGATTAATATATATCACATCAATTTTTCAAAATAAATGCCTTTTTAAAGTGACAAAATGATCATAATGCACCAAAATATTAACACATTTATTTATTTTCAGAGTTAATATGTATATAATTTTAATCAGTGCTGTATTGATTTTAATTAATCAATATTCAACTGCTATAGATCACTATAATATAATAAATATCACGAATAGTCGTCATACCAGTTGGTATTGGAGTAAAAACTTAATGACTTCATTAAAAATCATCAAGATCAGTTCAGCTATAAAATGTATTCAACATATGGCTACCAAGAGTCTGATCAGGCATCAAGAATTGCATTGAAATTAGACAAATGGACGCTGAAGTTCAACGATTCTGTTTCTGATTGACTGTTTTATATATTTCTTTACACCATCTAAGGAGTATTAATTAATACTACAATTTAAATAATGATTATATCAACGAGTAATTTTGTTACGGTTGCCCTAATCGTCCAGACATTCAAAAATCGGACATTGGTCATATATTCTAGCACACACAATGTATATCTAACCATAGTAATATTGAGATTATAAATTGAAGATCCTGAAATATTCGAAAGTTTTGAAAGAGGAAAAATCAACCAAAACATCTTTGATACTTCACTTGAAATTTAATAATAAAAAATGTTAAAAATCATTAATGAAAATAAAATATATTTAATTTAATACTGCCGTAAATATCCGGAATAATCTAGATCTCGTCTTACCTGAAAATAATATAAATAAAAGCCAGTCGTTCAGGGACGACAAACTGGAATTAACTATACCAATTAATCTGCTCCAAGCTGGTGCATAAATAAGAGGTTCCTAACCTTAAACAGAACTAACTGCACTCCGTATAATTATTTATATTTAGATGTGAATGGATTGGTCGCTGCAGCATGGTATACTTTCACGTACTGCATATTTTAAATAATGCATACAAATACACAGTTTGAATATTTAACGCAATAGAAATCGTGATGACGCTGCAACATTTTAACTAATTTTGCATCGGTAATGCTCGGAGATATTCGTACGATGAGTCACGGCCGTTGGTAAATTTGCAACAATATTACTATTTGTTAAATAGCGAAGTTAGGCTTGTAGTGCGGCAAGAGATGGCCTGAATGATTCATCTGAACTATATACCGGGGATAAACAAGCTCAGTATACATGCCAAGTCTTGTAGATTATAGTTTAGAGTATATACGCTTTGTTCTGTGACGTGTTTGGTGCTCGGTTAAAGGGAATTTCTTAATGTTTCACGAGCTAAAATATTCACGGTAAGGACAGCATACACAAAACTTGGTAAAATATCATCAGCGAAGAGGGATAGTGGACAAAACCCAAAGTTAACTGTCAGAAACATAGAAACATTAAAAAAGATTGATGCCAGATGAAATTACTGTGGTAGGGATTCCAAATATGATCCATGACTAGCATATAGCTGCCAAACGCAGCCATATTCCAAGATGATAATGCACCCGTACACAGCCAAAAAGGCTGTATTGCTTTGAGCAACATCAGAATATCATCAAAAATTGTTGAGGAATCTCTTTATAGAGGATTTTAGAGCAAAGAGTGATTACTAGCTTTCTATCTCTTCCATCATTGAAACAATTGGTGGATGTTCATTATATTTCAGATTCAGACATAGTACGAGTCTATTTTGCGAAGAAATGTAGCTCTTTTAAAAGCGAATGGTAGCTCAACACCTTATGAATAAATATATATATATTATGTGTACGTCACATGTTCATGTAATTTTTTTTAGATCTTCCATTGACCGAAAATAGCTGTTTTGAGAAACAACTTTCAGTTTTGGACAGAAAAGGTTGTTTAATCGTATTATCTGAGCATCATTATCAGTCATTTTCTGTCATCTTGTTGTTTTTTCCCGTTTTGAGATATTCAGTTACCATTTGCTTCAGATCACACGACGTGAACTTCAGTTGAAGACGTTGGCGATTGACTAGAACAAGGCTGACTACCTATCATATCCCGACTGGCGAAATCGAGGATTGTAGATACGCCAAATGACAGGTGACATTCGATTCGGCAAGTTATCAGCTGCGATTCACATTTTTTTGGGTATAGTATTTTTGTGTACTTTTTCTTTGGACAGAATCGTTGAAATTCGAAAATAATTAATAGACGCCCAACCTGGTGAATATGGCGGAGACAAAAACAAATTGTACCCTAACTCATCAAGGCATTTGTATACATTGTCTTGAAGATATTTGGAAAACAGCATTCTCTCCTTATATTGCCCCTTAATATGTAGCGGCCTTGAGGCATGTCGAATTTTACAACGTGGAATAACTGTCATCAAAGTACCCAGAAATATAATCCCAGATGTTGAACACGGGCGGGGTGCCAGCAGCGCCAACTAGAACACGATAACGAATAGCTGGCAACCCTGAGACCTTTATCTGGGATGTTATTGAAAGATATTTCCCATCACTCAGTAACCGGCCGTCGTTTGGTTTAGACGTGCCAAATTGCAGAGTCCTTAAAACTTACTAGTATATATAGCTATTTGTATCAGATGGAATCCTTGTTTCCTGGAATATATATTCTCTATAGTGATAAACTCAATATTTCTTATCAAGTTCGCTAATAAATACTGTTGCAATTATCGCTTGAAATAACGGATGACTGGATTATTATTATCTAATATCAATAACTCTTGTATGACGGTTATTTTATTATTTTATAATGATAAGATTGCAATAAAAAATTAATAACCCGCCATAGCTCAGGCGCCTTGATCAAAAACAAAACTCTGATATATGCGTTTTGTGGAAAAAATTATATAGCACTTAGCGTAATAACAAAATATTTATCTCTGCAATTTACTGAATTGGTATCGTTAAGTTGTGGATCTAATACTGCTGTGATAAAAAAAAATAGCGCAGCGTTTGCAATGTTTTTATCAACCTTCTAAATAGATGTTGAATCCGCTTTCCGGATGTTTTATTTGATTCCTAAGAAGGTCACAACCAACATCATTACTATTTTCACACAAATTCAGCTATATATTGCCAGGTAGATCTTGATGTCAGTTTAAAATTTGAAAAGACAAATATAAAAAACTATTTCTATGGTCGAATATGTGACTCGATGTGTCGATATTTGCTGCTTCGCTTAACATCAAGTCTAGAGTCACCAATTTATATCAAAAACATACCTATATGAATGGTGTAAAACATTTAGAAGAGCGCCATCAAAGTCTGTTTGTTTTGCCTCTTTCTGGTCAACATTCAAACTGATACCAATAACCAAATCATTGACAAAATCAAGAAACAGATCTCTCGTCATCACCTTTTGAGTTTACAACAATTAACAACAGCTTATGAACTATGATAGCAAAAAATAGAGTCTTAGTTAAATAGAACGAGACAAATACAATATCCTACCTCATATCCTATAGCAGTCCCGAGGTCTGATGACTAGCATTAAATCTAAAAATACGGACTATCGTTCTAAACAAATTCCTTGCTGGTTATTTTAGAAGCATTACGTTCATCCACGCAGAACAAATATTTCTTATAACTTTAAAATAAGCAAGATTATTTAGAGAATCAATTTATAGTAGAGTACGTAAAGTAGAAACGATGACAAATCTTTTAGGATTCTAATAGTGAGAAAGGAATAAAACTTCGCGTTCGGAAGGAATCCCTTTTGTATTTGCCGGACTACCCCACTAATATTTAAAGGGCAAATAGGTAGTGTAGATGTACAATAAATAGGGGACTACCCTCTAACTTCGGGCACCCCAATACGAATTTATGAATGAAATGGTTGACTGAGAATGGTAACTACTACACAAAATTGCCAAAATATGTGAAACCGCTCTATAGCAATAATTTTTTCAGATTTCCTGCTAGTTAGCTTACTAATAAAATTATAGAGTAACACTTATAGAAAATATAATTAGGGAACTATAAAGAAATGGAAAAAAATAATACTTAAAATGCATAAATTTAGAACAAAAAAAAATCAGAACACGATTAGAATTCAAAAAATCATTCAAATTCAGAATCATAATTCTTTAAACTATTCAAACAACAATTGGGATGATGACTAATTTGTATTTACTATTTATTTAATGTATATTATTTCTGCACATCTTCAGGAAAAAAGTTCTTTTTCATTTTAAGATTCACGCTAAAACACTTGTCAGTATTATATGACGTCAGTATACAGTTAGTAAACAATGAAGTTAGGCAAGAAACCATCAAGGGCGTTTATTTTGTGTATTAATGATAAAGTGTACTTGTTGAAATAACAACGATATATCTATATTTTTCGACGACAGATATTAATTGTTTCATAAAAATCATTTGTCTGAATTTCCAATAAGTTAGAAGTACAACAAATTCCAAACAACATCCTTTTTAGCAGCACTAAAACATTTCTGATACGGCGTATTTACATTATTATTTCATGTGACTTTCATGATGACGGTTAATCGTAATTCTTGTGAAAATGTATGGGATCATGTTTCACTAGAAAAATACAGACTACATTCCAAAAGTTTGAAAGTCATTAGAATGATTCAAAAGCACAAAAATAAGTCGACATAATTTAAAACCGAAATCTGATTGTAGTTGATATATGAACTGCATCAGTTTCAAGAAAAAAGTCGTACTTGCCTCGTAATGTTATTGGTGATGAAAATTGGATACTTTACGATAATTCAAAGACAATCTCTTTCAAATTACTTAAAAACAAAACAACAAAAACTTGTTTCCGCTTCTTTTTAGCAAAATTTGGTAAAATTCATTGGTCTTTGGAATTAGAAGCAGAATTGTCACTTTGAATGTGATAGTTTGTCTTGTATCTAAATAAAAAGTAAATGAATATTAAACAATGAACCAACATTGCGATGCCATGAAGATGATTATGTATCAAAAATAGCCTTGGAAATATTATCAGTCATGGAATTGCGAATTTTCAAAGATAAACCTAAAGAAATAAAATATTCAAATTCACAATTCCAGTGCACTGGCCGGTCTCTCTAAAATATATCTCTATATCTCTAAAATTTGGATCTCCCACGAACTGACTGATGAGAAAAATTAATTTGTTTGAAAACAAAACTGCTACAGTGTGTTACAGTTAAATATTGGAATACTAAAATTGATTTATTTTAAGGAATAATTTATCATTATATATATTTATATTATTCCTTGATTAATGTTCATTCAATTATTTTTGCGTTTTGTCCTCACAACTTTTTAAATTGGAAGAAACACTTAAAAATTTAAACTATAACTAATGCAAGCATTAATGACGCCTACCTTAAAAAAGGCGGAATCATATTTGTACACCTGATAATTTCTCGATTTTGTGTGAAGGTTCTGGTTATCTTATTAAAAAAAAACAATATACTTGAACCAAAGAACAACTATCAATGCGCCATATAAACCTACACGTACTTAATTAAAACTACAACAAATTGTTGCATTTTTCCGCTGGTTCTACACCTCGCCGGCCATGAAGAATGCCGACGTGTCCCAAAAACCGCCATATTGAATCACCGTTACATTTGCATTAAGGCTCCAATGCGAAAAAAAAAACAAAGCCTACTTCGTCAGTTATGCAAATTCTCCAGCCTGAACCCGACCGGCATCATGCACGGGTCAGAAGACGACCAAATCGCGGTGCGATGAAGCAGAACTGTCAAAATATCTCGAAAAAATCAGAATTCCCCGAACTACAGCAACCGAACAAGAAAGACGAAGAGTTCTGGGAACATTTTTTTTGCGGTTGTTGTCAGCGGCGGTGTTTATGAATATCGTATCAATTTATTTATTCAAAAGATATGACAATTACGTAGAAATCACGTTATCAGGTGGAGCCTGAAATATATTTTAACGAAAATGCAACGATAGTAACTAAAAATAATTGATAAAGAAAAATACTTCAAAGTATCTTTTCACGTCGGTGATTTCTGACGTGAAAAACAAAAGAGCGTTTTCCAAATCTCAACGAAACAATCGAAGAAATATATCAGCAAATACCAAAAATTGTCTCGATCTGATAAAAACTAAAAACATCCGAATGTTAAACCAGTTCAGACCCACAGAAATTTATATTTCTGATAACAATTTATTTATAACAATTAAGGATAATTCATTATTTCTTTGGAATTATGTGTAACTTAGTGGTTCGGTGGTGAACCACATTATATTATACTGATCCAGTACGAATTCTAAAAAAAAATTTTCAGATAAAAATAATTATATCTCCAGACCATAAACGTTCATAAGAAATTAAATATAGTAAAATCATCTACTTGATTGAATATTTCTTGATTTTATTTAGTTTAATTAAAACTTGAATCCATATTGTGATAATTGTGATGATATATGTTAAGTATTTAGTATTACTTAAGACATATTTACTCCTGCAGTTTTTCAGAACACTTTTCTTCCAGTTAGTTAGCTTACTAGTAAAGTTAAACAGTTTTTAAACAATAAATCTTGAACAATTGAAAACGAGAACAAAAAAATCAAAATATGATTAAAATTTTTAAAAAATATATTAAAATTCAGAAACATAATTCTCTTCTAAATTATTCAGACAACAACTGGGATGACGCCGAATTTGTATTTACTATTTCTTTAAAATACAGTACTTAAGCTGTAATAATTTCTGCAGAACATACAACTCTATAATATACTACTACCTCTTGATCAAATACAGCAAGAATTCTAAAAAATATATTTTCGGATAAAAATGATTATAATTTCTCCAGACCATCAACGTTCATGAAAAATTAATTTAAAAAGAATTAATTTGATTTTTATACTAGAAGATAGTGGCTAGAATATCTTTATAATAATTTTAGTTATTCTTTTATATTTTTTAAATTATTGTAGTCATAATATTAACTATAAAATACTTATAACTTTTATTTTACCATCAAGAGTTTTCTTTTCAATAGAGTATCTGTTGTTCACTGTTCACTGTGGGTTTTGAATTTTAATAAACCTTTTTTAACCGTATGACCATTATTCCTTTCAAACCAATGGCCGCTACATCCGCTTATTATATCTGAATATCAATTTTATATCATTTTGCCTCATCGAAAAGTCACACTTTTCCACGGCATCTACTAAAAAATTAAAGCAAAAAAAACGTACCTCAATATAAACGGAGGAATCCTTAAAGCACTAGAGCTCAATGGTCGCTATAAAAAGCCGGCTTATAGAGTCACGGAAAATCCACCGGTCCACATACAAACAAAAAAACCAACGAGAACGAGTTGCAGTACGACGGCTTCACAGACCACTGTGCCGACTAGAAGGTAGAGCTGCTCGCTGTACAGCAGACGGGTGTAGACGATGTTCGTTCGGGTGAGTCACCGAGCCTAACGAAAAACCGTAGCGGTGGTAGTCGGCCATTGCGGAATAACCTCGGACATATACGGGGTTGGTGAAAATGAAGCGACCTTCGACGATCTCGGAACCGAGAATTGGTCGCCTATAGGGCGGTTTTTATTCGATAAACTAGCTGTGGCTATTCCTGGAGAATCCCAACCGATATTCGGTAAACTTCGCTGGTTTCCGCTTAGTTTTACGACGTTGCCATTTACAAGCGATCGAGAGGTACAACCCAAAGAACTATAAAAGCCATTTTTGATCTGAACCTGATAATGATGAGAGTTCTGTTTTATAAAGCTAAAAACTTTGTTGTTTATAGTTTACTTTTTCTTGTACTGCACATATTTTGATTATAAATGGTATGCAGTAATGGATATTGTGAATATTGTAGAAAAAAAACTATTGCAACACTTTTAATCTGTAAAGACATATCCAATTTTAATTTTAATTTTGCAAATTTGATTCAATTCCATACCAAATTCATATTTTAGATATAGTTGACCCTGCAAAATTAAAAGTGTAGAAAATATGAATCGATGTCCTTTGATTTTTAAGGTTGGAGTTCCTATTTTAGTAAACATATTACGACTTCTAAATTTAAATGCAATCGATCAGTAATTCATACGGATGTATCAAAAGGTGAGAGGTACGAGTTATTAAAACCAGATAAAAATGTATCTGGAACCAAACTAGCTCCTAAAATTCTAATGGAAACTATATTGTGTGAAATCCGAGCTAATTTAACGTAGTGGTAACTTGAAAAGACTACATTTATTGACTCGTAAAGGTTTATATAATATTTAGTAAGAAAACCAATTGAATTCCAAAGGTACAAAACATAAAAGAGACGCCATAAGTGTTGAAGCATTGGTAAATGAGCTCAAACATACAGGATGTGTGTTGTTATATAAGCCTCAATCCACAAAGACAGTTTCTGGATATCTACCCTACTTTAAAGGAATAAATTTTACTTAATTGTTAATCATAATAACAAGTCAATTGAAAAGTCCTCGGCCTAACACATAAATACATACATTTTTTAGTTAGCCCTAACAATCAAAAGATGCGTGTATAAATTTGACAGCTGTCGGATTATTAGTTTGTGAACTATAGCATTTTGAAGGAACTTTTGTTATTGTGAAAAAAATGGATGAAAAGGAATTTCGCGTGTTGATAAAATATTGCTTTTTGAAGGGAAAAATACATTTGAAGCAAAAACTTGGCTTGATGCCGAGTTTTCGGACACTGCTCTAGGAAAATCAACCATCAAGGCTTGATATGCGAAGTTTAGACGTGGTGAAATGAGCATCGAAGACGGTGAACGCAGTGGACACCCAAAAGAGGTTTTTACCGACAAAAACATTAAAATAACCCACAAAATGATTTTGAATGACCGTAAATTGAAATTGAATGAAATAGCAGATATCAACTGAACGTCTACATCATATCATTCACGAATATTTGGGTATGAGAAAGCTCTGTACAAAGTGGGTGCCGCGCGAGCTCACTTTTGACCAAAAGCAACGACGAGTTGATGATTTGGAGCAATGCTTGAAGATGGTCAAGCGTAATAAACCCGAGATTTTGCGTCGATATGTGGCAACGGACGAAACATGGCTCCATCATTTCACTTCGAAGTCCAATCGACAGTCATCTGAGTGGATAGCCCACGATGAACTCGCTTCAAAGCGTGGGAAAACGCAACACTCGGCTGGCAAGGTTATGGCGCCTGTATTTTGGGATGCGCATTGAATAATGTTCATTGACGACCTTGAAAAAGGAAGGACCATCAACGGCAACTATTACATAGCGTTATTGTACCGTTTTAAGGACGAAATCGCCGAAAAACGGTCGCATTTGAAGCTTCGAATTGCTTCCTCATCCACCGTATTCTCCAGATCTGGCCCCCAGCGACTACTTCCTGTTCTCAGATCTCAAAAGAGTGCTCACTGGGAAGAAATTTTTGTCGAATGAAGAGGTGAAGGATAAATCGTACTACAAAAATGGTATCGAAAAGTTGGAGGGCCGCTATAATCAGTGTATCACCCTTGAAGGGAATTATGTTGAATAAAAAAACTAAATTTTGCAAAAAAATGTATTATACTATGGTAGGCCGGGGACTTTTCAATTGACCTGTTACAATAACGGAATTATGGTTTAGCAAAATGTCATCAATCAAAATGGCATATATTTCAATATATAAACTAAAACCGTTTTGACAAACCTGAATACAATCAAAATTACCTTTCCCCACACATATATCATATAAGCGATACTAATCTCTAGTGATTCATTGCTAACAATCTGTTATTCAGAAATATACTTTATCAGCTTTACACGTACTATAAAAAATCAATTTACGTGGCATTTATCGCGATAATTAAATGTATGAAAAAATGAATTCCCATTGAATCCTGAAAGACATTCGTGACAAATCAAACAACGACGTATACAGAACAATCAGCCTTGGTAGCATTAACGGCCAAAGCACCTGCTTTCATTATAACCCAGAACGCACAACTACTGGATATAAGGTATTAAGCGTTTAGCTCGTCAGGCCTTCATGCATGCGTTCGTATATAAGACATGGTCAAAGTTGATGGTAAATACACACATTTTTTCAGATTTTTTTAAATGAAAAAGTACAATACAATCACTATAAATTACTCTAAATTATTTTAAACTATGACATAACAACTGCGATAAGAAAAATCATCATAAGACATTGAAAGCACTGAAGAACAGCTGAAGAACTAAATGCATTCTGATGAAAAAAAAACACGAATTTGACAGCTGTTATAAAGAGTGTCCTAATATTTGCAATTTTAAAAGATATAAACTTGCCCTATTGGTGTCTATTGGCAACAAGCTTGATGGTTGTACAGTGAAGTAATACATCTTCAAACTGAAGACGTAAAATTAAAACAACTAAATGCATTCTGATGAAAAAAAAACACGAATTTGTACTTGGCTCTTATATACCAAACTCATTAACAAAAAGGAAATTAAAGCAAAACTAAAATGGAAAATAGTATTGTCAAAAAGAGATACAAGTAATATACAAAATCAGGAAAAATGGACCCAAATTTGGAATATCATTGCTTAACCAAGATGCAATAACTAATTGTAATTTCAATGGTAAGTCTTTCATTAAAATCTACTACTACACCAAAAGGTTTAAGAACTAAGTTCATATATATGCAAGTAAGAATCATTGCATGTATTTGTATGATTCGGCTATTATCTTATATTATCTTAATGTTATCTAGCGGTACTAGGAACCTATTTTAATTTATTTGTATGCGAAGCTATCTCTAGACTTTTTTATTTATCGGCAAAATAATCCACAAAAACAAATTTGGAACAGGAAAATTCTCATTCAGATGTTATTTCAGCAAATGGTGATCTTTTTTAAAACGATTAATTGTGTACAATATCCTGAGCCACGGCAATGTCACAGGTATAATAATAATTAGGCGTTGCTTACTCTGGTGGATGAAAAAAAATAAATAGGATAAAAAGGGCAAAATGAGATATTTTGCATGGCTACACATAGTATGGATATTGTCCAATACAAAGTACCTAAAAAAATATAAAAAAGAAAAGGAGGTTTTGCAATCAAAATTGTAAAATATAATTACTATATACATTAAATTCAAATATTGTATTTCAAAGTATATTTTGGATTGATTATTTTCTAATTTAATTTATAGTTTTTCAATTCACATTCCAGTCAAATAATTTTATTGATCAGTTTAGATCTCTACTATAGGCACCTGTGAAGAAAACAGTTTCCTATGGAAAGACATTTATAGGCTCTTTGATAAAATTTAAGAGCAATGACGTCAGATGTTATTAAAATAGACAATAATTAAATTTCTGAAAAATTATTAAACAAAATTCAATAAAAACATGTAAAGTATACATAGAAACATATATTATAAATTTACATATATTGTATAAATTACCCACATATGTAAATATAAATTAAATATATAGTCCTATGTGTATAAGCTCCAAAAAAGCCCTATGTATATAACTGTGTACATACCAGGTAAAAACAATGCTGTCACACACCACACATGCTTCAGATTCAGATTCCACACATTCGGATAATTTGGGATTCTTTACATGACCTACCGAAAGAGTCGGAAACATCTTGTTAACTTGGTTACACTTCTTAGAACGAATATGCATTATTAAACATATCAATGTTGATTATAATTAACTCACGAAAACGTAGAAAAACGCTAAAAGCATCGTTCTTTACTTTTGAACTCAGAAAATACAAATGATCAATTCAAATACCTTCCCGGTTTTCAGCAAAGCGATGAAAATAAGTAATAAGTTCAAAGTAGTGACATCTAGGGGTTGGACGTCGCGAAAAATTTCTCCAAAATTGCCTATTAAAAAGTAAAATCTCTATTTTCGCTGTGGTAATGTCAAACTTTCTAACGATGACAATATTCCAAAATATTTTCATAGCAACCATTATCGCAGCGGTTATCATGAAAATGTCACTACGATAGGAAAACGGCAGTTGAAATTAAAAATATTCTAAATATTCTTTGAACCTTATCGCAGCCACCTACCAGATCCCATGTGATATAACACATGGTCCTAGATGGCGCATTCATTGCATTCAACGCTTTTCAGTTACTACTAACTTTCAAAAGAAAGCTATTAAAATGCCGCTCAAGTGAAGCAAGGGCTTGAAAAGTGTTATAAGGACTCCCCCCTATCAGAAACGACAATAAAACATTGTGTTCTGACTTTAAGCGTGGTCGTAGACTGGTGCGATTATGCAGAGCACAGAAAACATACAAAAATCAACAAAATCGTTTTGAATGATACAAATATCAAAAGAAGTGTTTGTTTTATATTGAATGAGCATTTTACTATGAGAAAGCTCTGTTCAAAGTGGGTGCCGCGTTTGTTCATAGTTGACCAAAAATAAGAACGTCTTGCTAATTCTGAGCAGTGTTTGGCCATGTTTAAACCTAACGAACAGGTTGTAGCGACCGCTACGACCCTTTAGGCCACCACGCATTCATCTACAGCAAGTTTAAAGATTCGCAACGCCGGTGGATTGGTACCATGCGATTCCCGACTATAAAAGACCATCACGGCGACGTCTCGCTCTCTTTTCTTTTCTCTACGCCCTTGTAACAGTACTACTTCCATAGCGCTACGGTATTTCCTTTACCTAACCTAATATCCTGTCCATTCTTCGGTCGACCACATGTATCAGTTTAAATTGAAACAAACAAGTATTTCTTCAACCAGTGTTTTTAGTTCTCGTGCAAATTCCTTCCACAAAATCGTAGTGAGTGTTCGGACAAACAATCGCATCGATAGCCACACATTCCGACCGACCGACCAGACGAACATACCTACAAGGTACTTTTGCGTCGACATGAGACAATCGATCCAACACTTCACTCCGGAATCAAAACGATCTCAAAACGTTATTTGAGTGAACAGCAACTTGCGATAGGCCTATATTGAGGTAAAAGATAAATCGTTCTACAAAAGTGGCATTGAAATGTTAGAGCGGCGCCGGAATGATTGTGTGGCTCTTGATGGAGATTACGTGGATGAATAAAGCCCATTTTGAATAAAAAAACGCGTTTTCTTTGTTACGCCCGAGACTTTTCAGCCATGTGTTAAACCATTCTCAGATCCACAAAAATTGCATCAAAATCGATCGAATAGTTTGTCAGGAGGAGTTGTGTGAAACCCACAAGGACAGAAGAATTATTTATATAAAGATATACATTTCAAGAACAACGAACATCAAATAGAAATAATGATTCGTCTACTCTACAACACTCAACGTAATTGCGAAATTGGAATATTTACAACGCGCAATGAATGAGAAAATGTAACGTTCAAGGTAGCGAGGAACTCGATAGTTTTTTTTTTCGAAAAAATTAATCGCTCTCCGGCTGACTCACGACCTAATCAGAACCAATTTTTATCTAACGAAAATGACCCATTTGCGTGAATAATTATGGCAATTACCGTTAATAAAAACTCATTTCTGTAAATTATTACACAGGTCTCGATCTCATTAGAATGGAAAGATTCCGAGCCATCGTATAAAACATTTTTAAGAGTTTATTTCGCACTTTTACACAGATCTACATCACTATACGAGGGTCACTACTCATATTTCGGGAATTGTCCACACTGTTGTTATGTGAGTTCATCTGACGGTTCCATCGTAAAGTTTGATATTTTTGACGATATACGTCCTCAGAAGATTATGTCGTACGGACGCAATTTGTTTATTTTATATTTAGTTGAAAGTTCGAAATGAATCGCGAACATTTTCGTGCGATGATTTTTTACGATTTTCGACGTGGATTATCACAACAAGAGTGCATCAGTGAACTTAATTTGACTTTTAGTGATGAAGCTCCATTAAAAACCACCGTGTATCGCTGGTTTAGTAAATTCAATGGTAGTCGTAGTTCGCTGTCCGACGAATTTCGTGAAGGTCGTCCAAAATCGGCTGTTGTGCCAGAAAACATCGATGCTATGTGCGAAATGATTAAGCAAGATCGTCATGTCACCTATTGTGAGATTGAGGCATCCCTAAGCATTAGTTCCATCAACATATATGCGATTTTATATGAACACTTAGCTGTGCGAAAGTTATGTTCGCGTTGGATCCCACACAATTTGACAATCGCTCAAAAAACGCTCGTGTCGATTGATGCAAAGAAATGCTTAAGAAATTCAATAGTGGTGCTTCCAAAGATGTTTATAAAATCGTGATGGTGACGAATCATGGATATATTCGTAAAACTGGCCATATTGCAACAGTGTCTCTCGAGGATCGTAGAACAGTAAATCCTGATTGGTACACAACCGTTTGTTTGCCAAAAGTCTTCGGTGAAATAAGGAAAACAAACAAGAGACGCCGGATCATTCTTCATCATAACAATGCGAGCTCTCGCACATCGGCTCAAACAAGAGACAATTTAAGCACTCAAAATATCGAATTGATGGGTCATCCGCCGTACAGCCCAGATTTGGCACCCAATGACTTCTTTTTGTTTCCATCTGTGAAGAATAAACGGCATGGCCAACGATTTTCATCGCCCGAAGAAGCGTTTAACAATCATGTTTTGAAGAATTTGTTTATTTATGTACTATTTGTTTTGTTTTTCCTATTCCTGAAATATAAATAGTGAACATCGTATAGAGGTTTATGATGCAGGTACTACAACCACCTTTTTGATTGGTTTGTTTGAATTGTCTCACGAAGGAATTTGATTGGCTCATTTCTATAAGGCGGTTGTTTATTTCTATGGTTTGTTTCGGTTTGTTTATGACGCCATTTTTGTGTGCATGACATAAAGTACGATCAGCATTCTTGTGTTTCAATTATAATCACTATTATTTGATTAAAATGCATTTTCAGTCTTAAAAGTATTGTGTATTAAGTACACTGTATGTGCGAAAATAAAAAAACGAGAAGTCGTTAGAAGATTTAGCTTTAAAATATGAAATAAGGTTGCTAAATCACAGCAACCTGCAAGCAATACAGCTACTGGACAACACGCAGAAAATCAGAACATTGAAGCGAACGAAACCATACGAACTTGTTTAGTGCATAAGGGTATTTTTAACTTTAGCTCAAACAGGTTAGTTTTATTTTATACTCACATTGCTTGCTTGTGCTTATTTGGGATTGGAATTGTACTAAGCATATCTAATGCAAGATGTCATTAAATTATTATAATACCTTATTATAAAAAAATGATCTTAATACCAGTTTAAATAAAAATGTTGGTCAACAACGATGACCCGTATTGTTCTTACAATGGAACACTAAAAAAATCTACTACCTACTGAATAATGCATCTCTATTTCCACCGCTACACACTCCAATCGTTATCATACATAACTGAAAAACCTTTCTAATTCCTTGTGCAATCACCGAAAAGTATATTTTTCATTGTTTCGCTTGAAACAATGGCCATAATTTGCACAGATTTTCTGCGGACAAACTAACGGAGAGAAAGGGGCATGAGGGAGATGCAATTGTAAATTAGTTATTTCCTTTAACATATTTACCATTTACGTTCCTACTTATAACCAATACGTTTAATTAATTGTTCAGGATGGAATATAA
Source organism: Rhynchophorus ferrugineus (assembly GCF_030347505.1). NCBI lineage: Eukaryota > Metazoa > Arthropoda > Insecta > Coleoptera > Curculionidae > Rhynchophorus > Rhynchophorus ferrugineus. Next base: position 10,258,355 of record NW_027472586.1, on the reverse strand, counting down.
CAGGTCAATTGAAAAGTCCCCGGCCTGGTGAGATGCGTGTATAAATTTGACAGCTGTCGAATCATTAATTTGTGAATTATAGCATTTTGAGTGAACCAACTTTTGTTATTGTGAAAAAATGGATAAAAAGAAATTTCGCGTGTTGATAAAATGTTGTTTTTTGAAGGGAAAAATACTGTTGAAGCAAAAACTCGGATTGATGCCGAGTTTTCGGACACTGCCCCAGGAAAATCAATCATCAAGAATTGCTTTGCTAAGTTTAGACGAGGTGAAATGAGCACCGAAGACGATTAACGCAGTGGACGCCCAAAAGAGGTTGTTACCCACGAAAACATTTTAAAAAATCCACAAAATGACCGTAAATTGAAATTGAATGAAATAGCAGACACTTTAAAGATATCAACTGAACGCGTACATCATATCATTCACGAATATTTGGGTATGAGAAAGCTTTGTGCAAAGTGGGTGTCGCGCGAGCTCACTCTTGACCAAAAACAACGACGAGTTGATTCGGAGCAGTGTTTGAAAATGATTAAGCGTAATAAACCCAAGTTTTTGCATCGATATGTGACAATGGATCAAACATGGCTCCATCATTTCAATCCAAAGTTTAATAGACAGTCATCCGAGTGGACTGCACACGATGAACCCGCTCCAAAGAGTGGGAAAACCCAACAGTCGGCTGGCAAGGTTATGGCGCTTGTATTTCATTGACTATCTTGAAAAAGGGAGGACCATCAACAGTGACTATTACATAGCGTTATGGGATTGTTTTAAGGACGAAATCGCCGAAAAATGGCCGCAATTGAAGAAAAAGAAAGTGCTGCTTCACCAAGATAATGCATCGTGTCAAAAATCCATGAATTGGACTTCGAATTGCTTCCTCATCCACCGTATTCTCCAGATCTAGCCCCCAGCGACTTTTTTTGTTCTCAGGTTTCAAACGAATGCTAGCTGAGACGAAATTTTCGTCGAATGAAGAGGTGATCGCCGAAACTGAGGCCTATTTCGGAGCAAAGGACAAATCGTACTAGAAAAATGGTATCGAAAAGTTGGAGTGTCGCTATAATCAGTTAATTTCGCCAAAAAAATGTGTTTTACTATGGTAGGCCGATGACTTTTCAATTTACCTCTTCCAGTTTTCACTGTAATATTTTCCCTTTTCTACACGCACCATCTTAGAACAGAAAAAGTTCCTGTAGCTTGGTTCAACTAATTATATCAGCATGGAAGTCATGTCTTCACCTGTATTACTGATCCCAAAACTCCTACACTGTTCTTCATTAATTAACATCAAATGACTACCTGTTTCATTTCTCTAGTTAAATGAAAACTCAACAGTCAAAGTCACAGTGATAGTCAACGCGGTGCTATTTCTGACATAGATGTCATCTTATTTAGTCGTCAGAACTAATACATTAAATAAAATTACTTAATGGTTTGACAGCGATACACGTGAATGATATATAGGGAAAAAGAAAATTATAACCAGCGCCCAATGCCATAGCGACGTCATGTGACCGATAAACAATGGGCCATCTATACGCCTTAACCTTAAACTTCACTCATAATTCATTGTCGTACATGTGGCCCCGTCCTAATAGATCCCAATTGAGAAAATGCCATCGACGAATCGACGTTTAAATTCAATTAGAACAAACAATAAAATTAGGCTCGTCATCGACCACATCAACTCAAACGAAGACGACGAAATGATTTTCAAACACGAACCGCCTTAATCATTACTATTAATTAATTAATTTGATATATATTTAATAGATATGGAAACTGTGTTGATACCATCCACAGCATACCGTTTAAGAAAAGTGTAGAGTAATTATTTTAACGTTAATTACAAAAATAAAAGGAATAGTAATACTAGGGCACAAGAAAAAATTAAAAGGGGCTCAATGTTTACCATTTTGATTGCCTATAATTTTGCTTAAACAAAAGATAAGTAAGTTTGGTTTTCATAAAAAGTTTATTGGGTCTATTTATTTGGTTTATTTTATCTTATAATATTGTGTTTAAGATGTTTAATTGTTGGATTCATATAAAATTTTGATTTGATGAAAGTCTGATGCTGCTAAATCCGGAGATCTGGCTGGCCATGCTAAATCTCCACTTCGCGAAATTAGTCTGCTTGGAAAAACGTCGTTCAATAATTGAATTGTTGAACGAGCTGTGTGTTGTGTGACCACATCTTGCTGAAACTATATGTTCTCTGGTCAGTGCTCTTACATTTCAGGCACAAGAAAATTTCGAATCATCTCTTGGTACCGTTCAGCAGTAACAGTAACTGCAACACCTTGATCATTAAAAAAAATAGGGGCCAATGATGTTTCCAGCATGAATACTACACCATACAGTTGATTTTAGTGGATGCAATGATGTTTCATGAATTAATTGAGGATTCTGTGTTCCCCAAAACCGACTGTTTATTGACGTCGACACTGAGAAGAAAATGGACTTCACCGCTCATTATCAATTTAGACGAAAAATCTTCAATTTTACCAGACAGCCTTAGGATTGCATTACTGTACTCAACTCGTTGATCAGGATCTCTCGGTAACACTTTTTGGACTAACTGAATTTTGTACGGAAGCATTTTCAAATTAGTTTTCAAAATTTGCCTTAAACTACGTGCAGAAATGTGTAACTGGTAATGTGAAACTAAACGTCACCTAATCAGGATAGCGAGTAATTAAAATGGTAGCGGTACTTTTGCCCCGTCTGTTATTTCAGACAATTATATTATCAAAGTATACAGAAAATTACAAAGAGATGAAACGTAATTATGATAAAACTCTCATAAAAATTGGCTAATTTGGTGTAATTGAGTCATATACAATTATGGAGTCACAATGATTGACGATGTATAATAAAATTTAAATTTTCAACTAAACATGAATTATTTGCAGACCCGGCTAAAATGAAGATTGTGTCCAAAAAGAAGATATAAAATGAGTGTTATATTTACATTGGAGCAATATAAAATCTACTAAATGAATCAAGAGGTACCACTTAGATTCAGCAACAAAAAGTAGTCATACAAGACCACCTGATAACCCAGAACTGAATGTAAGTCACTTGCAACGGTTTCGACAACATAAAACATAGAACGGCATCTGTTTAATATACATACACCATGCAGAAAATTGATCTTTAACATTGCGTTATTTTAAAAGTATTATGCAAAATTATTATGAAACCCCGATTCTTCTGTCAGAAGATAACAGTTTGAACATCAGTGAACTTAACTAGAATTAACTATTCTTATTTAGGAACAAAGAGTCGAGCTATTTTTTAAAATTAAATGCTTTCAAATGCTCTTGAGCGATTGTTGTTCCGAAACTTCTTTATAACCCAACTTTTTTTTTATTTGGATAGCTCTTGAAGTGTTTGATATAAGATTTCATCGACCAATTCTTCACCCGTGAACTTTGACGGCTTTCTGAGTCATCAAAATGAGAATATTTCGACGTGGTCGACAAATAAGGTTCTGGCGAACCAAAAATACGAAGAACTGAACACATTACTCAATTAGTATTCATTTTAAACTAGCTAAAATCGTTCATGATGATGGCATTACATTTGCCAATAATTTTGGTATGATTGAAAAATATATATGATGTTATAAAAATAACAACAAAAAAAGAATGATCCCAAGTATGGAAAATCGTAGTACCTGCCTGGTCATGCATCAACATTGCAAGCTCAAATATTCTAGTTTCGAATCACATCGAGTCATACTATATTTGTCATTCTGTCCTATAATCTGCTTTTAGTACGACAAAATGTTCACATAGAAGTCGTAGTGCTCTCGAAAATAGAATGAATAAATCATAAAATTGTAACATCTTGTAGAGAAAATAAAAACTGTAATTTTGGAGAGTAAAATAGAAAAGAGTTTTTCCAAATAGTTCACAACGCAATAAAAAAAACAGCAGTTTGTCTTCCTGTCGTTTTAAATGCATTACTATGAAAGCACGTCCATGTGTTTGCGTCTATAGCGTTCCAGTAGAAAGACAGAGATTATCAGAAACTATTAGGCTAACGGAGAAGAGTGCTTTGAAAATGTTTAGAAAAAGTGACACAACTACACCAAAATTCCAAAAACCTTCCTCATTTCTTTGCCTAAATATTAGCAACATCGGATGTTAAAACTATGATGTTGCTGAATACTTGCTACTTGCTGATCCTGCTAACCAAACCTCTATAAGAACTAATAAATGCCAATCTATATCAAATAAAAAACAGCTGATTTTGTAAGCAATATACAGACTAGCAATAGCAATGTTCCTATTAATTTTGACGTAGTCTCCTTTTTTACCTAAATCCCCGTCAAGAAAAACCATGAAGCAATATCTTCCCTCTCAAAAAATATTGTCTATAATCCAGATATGTGCAGTTCTAGGAAAAGTTTTACGAATATCATTATAACCGATATATTCATTGAATGTTCTGAAAACAAGACACTAGTCTCTTCTTCCTTGATTAGATATGTGGATGACACATTTGTCATCTAAACATCAAATTCACAACAGAAACGGAGAACTTTTGAATAATACTTTCTTAGAGGTTTTAGTTTTACGAAAAGACAATAGTCTAGGTCATCAATTTCGTAGGAATTTATAAAAATTATTATTATATCTTGAATTCATAATAATAAGATTTTCATTATATCCGATTCAGATATCATAGAAAATGAAATTGAAGAACCAGTGAAGGCAACTGTAAACAGAAGAATGTTAGCCCGAAAATAACTTAACATTTTTATAGTAGGTGAGCATCGAATCTTTTTACTAATTTAATTAGTTGAGATCCTGCTATTAGAAAATATTACACACCTTATAAAAATACCAGATCTCCTATTTTGATTTCGAAATCACCAATAAATGACCAAGTACATAGAGTAACAGCGGTTATTGAAAATGGTTTGGAGAAAAGGGAAAAAAAAATACTACTACTACCCTACAATATTCCTGGATCTCTAACAAGCTTTTGTCCGGGCACAGCATTTGGGAGTAATCCACAAGATGAGTAAGTTGTTACTGTGGAGTTATTGTCGATTCCTGGACTCCTATCAATATATAAAATACAGCGGTGAAAGGATAAAAACATAATTATATCCCTTGGTGGATTCTCGAATCCTCCAGCAGAATCAGCGAAATACCTCGGCATCCATCTCGATGGTATGTTAAATTGGAAACATCACGTTAGACAAAAAGAAAAACAACTTCATTCAAGCTTCTTCAGCTCAAAATCAAAGAACTGTACTGCCCAGTTGGAATATACTCTCAAGTTGGGCTAAAATCAAAGAGATTGGTTTATTAGTATGTTATAAAGCATATATGGACTTATGGGATTGCCCAAACGTAACCAACGAAGAATAATGAACCCGAAGTCAAATGGATTTACGAAGTTATCCAGCATTTTGCCTTAAAATATGAAATAAAGTTACTACTACTACGGGATATAAATCAGTATATATACTATACATACAATACTATACATCTAGAGTGTGTAATGTATGCCGTGTATTTATGTTATGTAATACATTCATTCCATACAGGCATACCAAATTTAGGTTGAAACAGTACCATTTTGAAGACCTTCAAAGACAAACAGGAGGACGAAGGTACAGGTAATACTCAAACATAATTTTACAATAACTATAAGCTGTCTAGGCGGAATAATGACTATGTACATCCCTGTAGTCATTTCTTTAAGGGAGAGGTGTTATGTACTCTCCGGCCATCTATTTTTTTTCAACAACCTGAATGGTGAACGAATGAAACAGAGTGGTCTGTTTTTACCCACAGTGTCGCTTTGTATCAACTCTTTTTCCCAGTATGTTCAAGTAACACACAATGCACTCGTCAAACAATTAAGTGTGCGCGATGACAGTGTAGTGCGTAGATTCACTCAAAGCAAACTACTGTAGGAATGTTCGTCGGGTCGGTCAGTAGGTCGAAATGTGTGGCTGCCGCTGCGATCATTTGTCAGAACACTCACTACTATTTTTGGAAGGAATTTGCACAGTTTGAGTGCACAATTGAGTGATACATGTGGTCGATGGGAGAATTGACAGGATATTAGGTTAGGTAGAGGAAGTACGGTAGCGTTGTGGAAGTGGTACTGTTACAAGGGGACGGAGAAAAGAAAAGAGAGCGAGACATCGTCGTGATGGTCTTTTATACCCTGGAACTGCATGGTACCAATCCACTGACGTTGCCAACCTTTGTAGTTGCTGATGAATTCCTGGTGGCCTAAAGGGACGTGGCGGTCGCCACACTACCATACGAACTGATTAATAGAGACATTAGAGTGAGATTTAAAAATCTCTAGAATAAGTTAGAATAGTCTATTAGAATAAGTTAGGATAGACTTTAGACTAAGTTAGAATAGTATCTAGAATAAGATTTAGATTATAAGTTGTACAGCAAATCACTTATTGAAGATACAAGCAGATCACTTATACTTATTAATCTTCTGTATGTCATTATAGTTATATTATGTAATGGAAATCATATAATAATAATTAATGCCCACGGACAGAAGTTCTAAGAGTTTCACAAAAAGAAACAAAATACTCGTCCTGCTTGTATGTTGATGTAATGGCATCACTGAAATTTATCTAAATTACGATCGTAGTAAGCATACCTAACGTAAGACGTTGTTAGATTTGAAAAATGACTTCCGCATGAAGGATCTTTATGTTTATATTCCTCAAACTGTAGCATAAATGATTAAAACTTGAATTTCATGTATGAAAACGATTTCTAGAGTTCTAGAAGAAGAAGAAGCGCGAGAGAGAAAGGGCTCGGCGATAAAAAGAATCGCGAATCGGATGCATCTCGATCAAGACAGGCCACTGACCGATAAGCGGCAATTAAAAAATGTGAAAGTTGAAAGAACGGTTTCTACCACTACACGAACGGATCGAAATCGACTTTTTATGCAGTAACAATTAACGCGTCTCACATACAAGGGCAGAATTGGTGTTGATTGTGGACTGTCCGGTCGAATATGGCGATATGGGTCTCGTATATAAATGTCACAGGTTCGAATCTAACGCGCGGATAAATGGCTTATGGTTAAAAGGCTTGATGATATCTCCTTATACCATTTCGTTCACGGCCCGTGTCTATAAATACTCGGTTTGAACTACCAGCACTCAAGCGATTTATGGGAGAAAGCAAAACAATAAGCACAAAAGTACCACTGGGGCATCAAACTTATGATGATGGGTCCCATTAAAATCCGCAGGGTATTGACAATTAAACGGATAAATGATTGTCGATCCTGTATGTAGTTATTTTATGTTTTTCTCTTTATTTTTGCCCATTAGCTTCGCGTTTATGGTCATCTTTGCTCATGAATTATTTCCTCTTTTTTTTAAATATATTTTGAAGTCTCCTTTTTACCAAAGAGGGTTTATCTGGGCTGGGTCTACAGTTGAACGTGGGCCCCGAACCACGATCCTCGGCATTAAGGCTACCGACTGGCGAGTGACCAACTTAGAAAGCATCACAGAAAACATCCGGTCCTACCCACCCTGGTTACCGGCGTGACTGGGATCATTTTCCTTGTCGGATTTTGCACTTTTGTCTAACTAAGGACAATCACAAACATAAATTTACGACCATACGCTCCCGTCGTCTTTACCACAGTGCCAACCAAGCCATCTATTTTCTCTCTTGTTATTATTAATTTTGTAAATATTTGTTACTTTTTTGCTGAAATAGTTAATATTACGGTCATATAAATCTATTCACTATATGTTTTTTGGTAATAGTGTACTTTATAATCACGTATTGTATCCGTTCTCTTTTTCTATTCTAGTCTCTTTTTTACCAAAGGGGGTTTATCTGGGCTGGGTCTACAGTTGAACGTGGGTCACGAACCACGGTTCTCGGCATTAAGGCTACCGACTGGCGAGTGACCAACTTAGAAAGCATCACAGAAAACATCCGGTCCTACCCACCCTGGTTACCGGCGTAACTGGGATCATTTTCCTTGTCGGATTTTGCACTTTTGCCTAACTAAGGACAATCACAAACGTTAAACAATCACAAACATAAATTTACAACCATACGCTCCCGTCGCCTGTACCACTGTGCCAACCAAGCCATCTATTTTCTCTCTTGTTATTATTAATTTTTTAAATATTTGTTCCTTTTTTGCTGAAATAGTTAATATTACGGTCATATAAATCTATTCACTATATGTTTTTTGGTGATAGTGTACTTTATAATCACGTATTGTATCCGTTCTCTTTTTCTATGTCTTGTCTATTTTTTCCTTATCTTCACCCTTTCTTCAATTTTCCTTTTTTGGTCAATTCTTAGTGATTTTCAGATATCTACAGTTGCTTTATCTAAATATTCGTAAATTCCTGTTTTTTTTAGTGTATTCTCTTTATTTTTGTAATTTTCTTTTCTCTCATTATGTTGTTTATTATCGACTCTGTTTTTCACCTCCCAATCTCATTTACATTATAAGGTGTTTTCTTCTTGTTTCTTGCACTATTTGGTTTTATTCTATGGTTAGTTTTATCAGATGAGAGTTCATATTAACAATTTTTATCTATACTTAATAATTAGCTTTGTTGTTAAGACACGCATACCTCAGCTCAGTATAATATATAGTTTTAATACTTACAGAGGACCGGCAAAATAATGTAAACATCCTAAAATATAGTACATGTTGGCAACACGGCTTTTAATACGACGCATATGTATTGCCCAATCTTGTATATTCTATTCAAAATAACAGTGAATTCACGTCATCAGGATGTCGAATGTAATGCCTATCGCGATTTGTAATCAACAGACAGCATCAGACAATATTTTCCTTCTCATTTTATTCTACTTAAAAAGAGAGACAACGCGGTCTGACACGTTAGAGCATGTAACCGAACGAGCTTACAAAATTCGACTGGTTGTCAAACGTCTGCAAAATTCTTGAAAATATTAGTTACTAGCGACCCGCCCCGGCTTCGCACGGGTGCAATGCTGATACTGAATTAAATACACTACAGAAAAAATATGAACGTTGTATATAAAAACATAGCGGCCCGCTCCGACTTTGCACGGGCATAAAATATATATGCCTATGTCACTCAATGAAAACATGATTAAAATCGATCCAGTATTTTTGGTTCATTCATTACTGCCCTTGGCCTGCACGCATTAAATTTGGAGTAAAACAATTCCTCTTCCCCTATACTTACTATGAAGATTTCCTGCTATCTTTGGAATATCTAAATTCATACAATTTTTATTACATTACACATTTTTAAACGCAAATTTTAAATTTGTAATATCTCCGAAAATATTTGTTTAATTTACATGCTGTAAGGAACCATATTGATCTATATTAATTGCACACTGTATTTAAGGTACTTAATTCGATAAGGATTAATGCCGTATTGCTTAAAATAGCTTCGTAAATAAGCCATTTTCTCACGTAAAAAGTAAACAATAAAAATGGTTAATGTGGGTTATCCCTAAAAGATAAACATATACCATCGCGGACTTTTTTGTAGACCTTTTTATGGTGTACAATACTGTAGTACATTAATTTGATCTAACTCGTAGGGTTAGGCAGCGTTTTTGCTAATTGCTAAATAAGCCTAAAAAAATAGGTTAGTTTACGACATCACGTTAGAAACCTCTAAAATTAGCAATGTTGCCTTAGTATATTATGCATGTATTATACATATAAACCTTCCTCTTGAATCACTCTATCTATTGAAAAAAACCGCATCAAAATCCGTTGCGTAGTTTTAAAGATTTAAGCGCACATAGGGATATAGGGACAGAAAAGGCGACTTTGTTTTATACTATGTAATGATAATTACAAACTGATCAGTTACATCAAACATTGTAACTCTATTTCTGTTTCATTATTTTATTTAGATTAGAATTTTGTTACATGTCAAAGCCAAAATGAACTAAAACTGAAAGTTGATGCAGTAACGTTCTGACGTCATAAATTTAGATGACGTGTAGAGTTCACTGTTATATACGACATAATGGGCGAAATCCAAAATTAATTGACGGAAACCGAGGGATATTAAATGTCTTGGTTTGAAAATCATCAGGAACCATTATGGAAAGTTTTAGTCACATCACAACATCACTGAAGAAATTGGCGAATGTTTTGGTACAAGAAGGGGACAACATTTGGTTCGAATCTATTCCTAAAAGAAAAGTATTGGCTCGACACTAAAAAATAAATATTGTGTATATATCAGGTGTTTATATTAATTTGTTCATCCGCTGTATATAACTTCCTTTGAACCAGAATCTGTATCAATGAGACCAAACCATAACTAATAGTGACCCCAAAAATCGTATCGCAATAAATAATGTTGCGACGTCTTTGTAAGACAGAGTCGTTGACAATTTCCTTCAAAGACTTCCTTCTTGACAAGCCTTCGGAAAAATGCATTAATCTTCTGACCACCTGGGTTAAGAACGTTTAACAGGCAACGCCTAACGCCGAACGGTATCTAAAGTATGAGAGCCGCAAGGAACCAAGCGGCATTGTTTCGAGTTCATAATTTAATATTATATCTCGACTTTTCTGCTTTATTAGACGCTACACCAGTTAAAACATCGATACAGCGGTGATCGTTCATCCATTACACCGACTTTATAACGTTAAGGCTTCGTGTTTTTTTTAACAGGTCTGGTAACAGTAGTAGAAAGAACAATCACTCCAAAATATACAACACTTCTTCTTTTGAATTTGTATATTATAATTTAAAAAAGGACGAGAAATTACACCATAGAAGCAGTTGTCTACAATACTTCTACGAGTACTTAAAAAGCAAACTGAATGGTTTTTGCACTGAACGACTTCCGATTTTTCGTCACATATAGCACAGAAATAACATTGTACACAAATATCTGATTATTTTAATTAAAAAATATGCGAAAACTTTGATCGTGCATTTGATATTTAAGCTCGATTTTCTCCCCTTGTCCCCAACAGATCCTGATTTGGTTCCATTGGGATCACCTCGGAAGTGCACTCTTTCAAATAAAAAAAAGAATTTGGAAAATCGACCCACAATTGACGGAGAAATCGGCGAGCATACATTAAAAAAAATATATATATATACAGCCCAACACAGAACCTCCCCCTTTTTCGAAGTCGGTTAATAAATAAAAGCTGTTAAAAATGTTTGAGTTAAATAATAAAATATTTCTAAGTATTAGTACATCCAAAAATCTGATTAGATTATACCATATTAGATTATAATTTCTTTCCAACGTGTTTCTAACTTTCCTTCAATATTCCATCAACCGTCAATAAAATAAGCCTAAATAACAAAGGGCGGCAAAATTCGAATAGCTTACTGGTAGCAAATGTGTAAATCCATCACTGACTACAACAATATAGTATAGTAACTGAGAATGTCGCTATAATCTTCTATTAAAAGAAGAACCTATTCATTAATGTAATATGAACTGTAAGATACATAAAAAATCAACTTGGAAACGAAAGGAATCAAACTGGAAGAACACAAATTAGTTTAAGAACCTTTTTTATGAAAGCCACTTGTCGTTTTCTTGAGTATAATTCAAATGTTGTAGGAAAATGGAATCGTACAGATAAAATTCTATAAATATTACACCCATTTTAATACTTACTAACGCTGTTAAGACTTTTCTACAATGATAATTCATAATTAACATATAAAATTATAAATAAAATTTGAATTAAAGCCTATTGGAGGTAAATAATAAAATATTTCTAAGTATTAATACATCCAAAAATCTGATTAGATTATACCATATTAGATTATAATTTCTTTCCAACGTGTTTCTAACTTTCCCCCACTATTCCATCAACCGTCAATAAAATAAGCATAAATAACAAAGGGCTGCAAAATTCGAATAGCTTACTGGTAGCAAATGTGTAGATCCATCACTGACTACAACAATATAGTATAGTAACTGAGAATGTCGCTATAATCTTCTATTAAACGAAGAACCTATTCATTAATGTAATATGAACTGTAAGACACATAAAAAATCAACTGGGAAACGAAAGGAAACAAACTGGAAGAACACAAATTAGTTTAAAGAACCTTTTTTATCAAGGCCACTTGTCGTTTTCTTGAGTATAATTCAAATGTTGTAGGAAAATGGAATCGTACAGATAAAATTCTATAAATATTACACCCATTTTAATACTTACTAACGCTGTTAAGACTTTGCTACAATGATAATTTATAATTAACATACAAAATTATAAATAAAATTTGAATTAAAGCCTATTTGAGCTAAATAATAAAATATTTCTAAGTATTAATACATCGAAAGATATGATTAGATTAACCTATATTAGCTTATAATTTCTTTCCATCGTGTTTCTAACTTACTTTCAATATTCCATCAACCGTCAATAAAATACGCCTAAATAACAAAGGGCGGCAAAATTCGAATAGCTTACTGGTAGCAAATGTGTAAATCCATCACTGACTACAACAATATAGTATAGTAACTGAGAATGTCGCTATAATCTTCTATTAAAGAAAGAACCTATTCATTAATGTAATATGAACTGTAAGATACATAAAAAATCAACTTGAAAACGAAAGGAATCATATTTGAAGCACATAAATTAGTTTAAAGAACCTTTTTATGAAGGCCACTTGTCGTTTTCTTGAGTATAATTCAAATGTTGTAGGAAAATGGAGTCGTACAGATAAAATTCTATAAATATTGCATCCATTTTAATACTTACTAACGCTGTTAAGACTTTGCTACAATGATAATTTATAATTAACATACAAAATTATAAATAAAATTTGAATTAAAGCCTATTGGAGGTAAATAATAAAATATTTCTAAGTATTAATAGATCCAAAGATCTGATTAAATTATACCATATTAGATTATAATTTCTTTCCAACGTGTTTCTAACTTTCCCCCACTATTCCATCAACCGTCAATAAAATAAGCATAAATAACAAAGGGCTGCAAAATTCGAATAGCTTACTGGTAGCAAATGTGTAGATCCATCACTGACTACAACAATATAGTATAGTAACTGAGAATGTCGCTATAATCTTCTATTAAACAAAGAACCTATTCATTAATGTAATATGAACTGTAAGATACATAAAAAATCAACTGGGAAACGAAAGGAAACAAACTGGAAGAACACAAATTAGTTTAAGGAACCTTTTTTATGAAGGCCACTTGTCGTTTTCTTGAGTATAATTCAAATGATTATGGAAAATGGAATCGTACAGATAAAATTCTATAAATATTACACCCATTTTAATACTTACTAACGCTGTTAAGACTTTTCTACAATGACAATTCATAATTAACATAAAAAATTATAAATAAAGTTTGAATTAAAGCGAATTGGAGCTAAATAATGAAATACTTCTAAATATTAATACATCCAAAGATCTGATTCTAAACCGTCAATAAAATAAGCCACAATATAGACATAGACAGAATCTTGTATCAAGTCGGTTAAATTTGATGCAACAAATGCCAGCTTTTCCAGCCCGACCGAAGTGATCTCGTATGTCCCAAACTCCAAACCAGGAAGAACTCTTGAAGTTCGCTGTCTATAATTTTAGTCCAATTTAAATTGCTGTCGTATTACATAAACATGCTGCGACTTAATCCTAGATAGTCGCGTTTCGAATGCGTTCACCAGAGTGACCTTTCGCGTTCTATGATTCATCGCATTCGGAATGAAATGGGTACAGTTGCGCTGGTATTATTCTAATTTTGCATTCGAACTTTTTCGATGAATTCTTCTAAGCTTAGTAAAATACGTACAGGTCCTGAATGGCGAAACAAGTATTGTCGACATCGTTAAAAGTGGTTGGCATTGTTACGTTTCCAATTGTTTTTTTTATTATTAGAATCAATAATTAGTATTAGTATTCTGTCAACTTATTTACTCTGTGCGTTGATTCTTATGAAATCTTATCATTCATTCTTAAACAAAGAAGAATTACTAGAATACACTTACCTTGTCATCCGAACGTATCAGTTCAGGTAATATCATATCGAGATCAGGTAAAGGCGTTACCAAAAGACCGGACTTTGTTGGTAACTAGGAGGGCGCGAGATCCGTTAAATAAGCTGGGTGTGGAGGAGAATCCTACTCGTTCTTCGATAGTTAAAGTATTTCCTACACGGTATATCCCAAAAATTAACTCGCCATGTTTCAACGAAGTGTTATTTACCCCAAGTGTAAAAGTACGAGGAATGCAATAACACATTTAACATCGCTATATCTGTTAGATTAATTAAATGATTAATGACGGCTAGTCTAGCAGCCGAGTGTTTTAGTTGTTTAGTGGCTAATTGGGTAAAGTGGTCTGTGTCATCTGTGCTTTTCCTTTTTCGAGATAAAATACATCAAGCAAACGTTATAGTGACATCAATTCTGACTGTAACTAATAAAGAAAATATTTATTTATTTTTATATATTAGAGCAAACATTTAATAAATATATTATCTTGTTTGATATGCATATATATATGTATATATATATATGTATATATATATATATATATATATATATATATATATATATATATATACTATTTCTTCAAAATTTCATTTTTTAAATATAAATCTGAGTAATTAGAATTGAGTAACTAGTACACTTTGGGATATCGTGAAGTGCGTGAATATTACCTATAATTGGTTAAGTTCTATTCCAAAATTTAATAATGAATGAAACTTTTAGTAAAAAGAGACATACAATAGAAGTGGAAACTCGTAAATTTCAAATATTCCCTCAACACCAAGCTTTTTCTTAGGAGATATTTTGAAAGACTGACCCGACCTGATATATAGATGGCGCTACCCTCAAAAGACGCGTGTATAAGTTTAGACGTGGTGAAATGAGCATCATAGACAGTGGACGCCCAAAAGAGGTTGTTACCGACGAAAACATACGGCTACATTTAAAGAAAAAGAAAGTGCTGCTTCACCAAGACAATGCACCGTGTCACAAGTCAGTGAAAACGATGGCAAAAATCCATAAATTGGGCTTCGAATTGCTTCCTCATCCACCGTATTCTCCAGATCTGGCCCCCAACGACTATTTCCTGTTCTCAGATCTCAAAAGAATGATCGCTGGGAAGAAATTTTCGCCGAATGAAGAGGTGATCGCCGAAACTGAGGACTATTTTGAAGCAAAGGTCAAATCTTACTACAAAAATGGTATCGAAAAGTTCGAGGGTCGCTATAATCAGTGTATCACCTCTGAAGGGAACTATGTTGAATAAAAAAAAATTGCCAAAAAAATGTGTTTTACTATGGTAGGCCGGGGACTTTTCAATTGACCTGTTATGTCGATATCATAAGTTTGGTTATAAATAAGATACAAAGTGGCCCAAGACTGTTTGTGACGTGATAACGAGAATATTCAAATATTTCTACCTACTTTACAATAAAACTAATAACGGCAAAAAACTGATGTAATAAAGACGATGGAGCACAATTCATAAAGCTATTAACAAAGTTATTAAAAAACAATTAATATGATTGTGAATTACCGGTGGCAAAATTCGAATATCTTACTGGTAGCAAATGTGTAAATCTGTTACCGACTACAATAATGTAGTATAGTAACTGAGAATATCGTTATAATCTTTTATTAAACGAAGAACTTATTCATTAATGTAATATTAACTGTAAGATACATAAAAAATCAACTTGGAAACGAAAGGAATCATATTTGAAGCACATAAATTAGTTTAAAGAACCATTTTTATGAAGGCCACTTGTCGTTTTCTTGAGTATAATTCAAATGTAGGAAAATGGAGTAGTACAGATAAAATTTTATAAATATTATACTCATTTTAATACTTACTAACGCTGTTAAGACTTCGCTACAATGACAATTCATAATTAACATAAAAAATTATAAATAAAATATCAATTAAAGCGAATTGGAGCTAAATAATAAAATATTTCTAAGTATTAATACATCCAAAGATCTGATTAAATTATACCATATTAGATTATAATTTCTTTCCATCGTGTTTCTAACTTTCCTTCAATATTCCATCAACCGTCAATAAAATAAGCCTAAATAACAAAGGGCGGCAAAATTCGAATAGCTTACTGGTAGCAAATGTGTAAATCTGTTACCGACTACAATAATGTAGTATAGTAACTGAGAATGTCGTTATAATCTCTTATTAAACGAAGAACCTATTCATTAATGTAATATGAACTGTAAGATACATAAAAAATCAACTTGGAAACGAAAGGAATCAAACTGGAAGCACATAAATTAGTTTAAAGAACCTCTTTATGAAGGCCACTTGTCGTTTTCTTGAGTATAATTCAAATGTTGTAGGAAAATGGAGTCGTACAGATAAAATTCTACAAATATTGCATCCATTTTAATACTTACTAACGCTGTTAAGACTTTGCTATAATGACAATTCATAATTAACATAAAAAATTATGAATAAAATTTCAATTAAAGCGAATTGGAGCTAAATAATAAAATATTTCTAAGTATTAATACATCGAAAGATATGATTAGATTTACCCATATTAGATTATAATTTCTTTCCATCGTGTTTCTAACTTTCCTTCAAAATTCCATCAACCGTCAATAAAATAAGCCTAAATAACAAAGGGTGGCAAAATTCGAATAGCTTACTGGTAGCAAATGTGTAAATCTGTTACCGACTACAATAATGTAGTATAGTAACTGAGAATGTCGTTATAATCTCTTATTAAACGAAGAACCTATTCATTAATGTAATATGAACTGTAAGATACATAAAAAATCAACTTGGAAACGAAAGGAATCAAACTGGAAGCACATAAATTAGTTTAAAGAACCTCTTTATGAAGGCCACTTGTCGTTTTCTTGAGTATAATTCAAATGTTGTAGGAAAATGGAGTCGTACAGATAAAATTCTACAAATATTGCATCCATTTTAATACTTACTAACGCTGTTAAGACTTTGCTATAATGACAATTCATAATTAACATAAAAAATTATGAATAAAATTTCAATTAAAGCGAATTGGAGCTAAATAATAAAATATTTCTAAGTATTAATACATCGAAAGATATGATTAGATTTACCCATATTAGATTATAATTTCTTTCCATCGTGTTTCTAACTTTCCTTCAAAATTCCATCAACCGTCAATAAAATAAGCCTAAATAACAAAGGGCGGCAAAATTTGAATAGCTTACTGGTAGCAAATGTGCAAATCCATCACTGAATACAACAATATAGTATAGTAACTGAGAATGTCGTTATAATCTCTTATTAAACGAAGAACCTATTCATTAATGTAATATGAACTGTAAGATACATAAAAAATCAACTTGGAAACGAAAGGAATCAAACTGGAAGCACATAAATTAGTTTAAAGAACCTCTTTATGAAGGCCACTTGTCGTTTTCTTGAGTATAATTCAAATGTTGTAGGAAAATGGAGTCGTACAGATAAAATTCTATAAATATTGCATCCATTTTAATACTTACTAACGCTGTTAAGATTTTGCTACAATGACAATTCATAATTAACATAAAAAATTATAAATAAAATTTCAATTAAAGCGAATTGGAGCTAAATAATAAAATATTTCTAAGTATTAATACATCGAAAGATATGATTAGATTTACCCATATTAGATTATAATTTCTTTCCATCGTGTTTCTAACTTTCCTTCAAAATTCCATCAACCGTCAATAAAATAAGCCTAAATAACAAAGGGTGGCAAAATTTGAATAGCTTACTGGTAGCAAATGTGCAAATCCATCACTGAATACAACAATATAGTATAGTAACTGAGAATGTCGTTACAATCTCTTATTAAACGAAGAACCTATTCATTAATGTAATATGAACTGTAAGATACATAAAAAATCAACTTGGAAACGAAAGGAATCAAACTGGAAGCACATAAATTAGTTTAAAGAACCTCTTTATGAAGGCCACTTGTCGTTTTCTTGAGTATAATTCAAATGTTGTAGGAAAATGGAGTCGTACAGATAAAATTCTATAAATATTGCATCCATTTTAATACTTACTAACGCTGTTAAGATTTTGCTACAATGACAATTCATAATTAACATAAAAAATTATAAATAAAATTTCAATTAAAGCGAATTGGAGCTAAATAATAAAATATTTCTAAGTATTAATACATCGAAAGATATGATTAGATTTACCCATATTAGATTATAATTTCTTTCCAACGTGTTTCTAACTTTCCCCCACTATTCCATCAACCGTCAATAAAATAAGCATAAATAACAAAGGGCTGCAAAATTCGAATAGCTTACTGGTAGCAAATGTGTAGATCCATCACTGACTACAACAATATAGTATAGTAACTGAGAATGTCGCTATAATCTTCTATTAAACGAAGAACCTATTCATTAATGTAATATGAACTGTAAGATACATAAAAAATCAACTTGGAAACGAAAGGAATCAAACTGGAAGCACATAAATTAGTTTAAAGAACCTCTTTATGAAGGCCACTTGTCGTTTTCTTGAGTATAATTCAAATGTTGTAGGAAAATGGAGTCGTACAGATAAAATTCTATAAATATTACACCCATTTTAATACTTACTAACGCTGTTAAGGCTTTGCTACAATGATAATTTATAATTAACATAAAAAATTATAAATAAAATTTCAATTAAAGCGAATTGGAGCTAAATAATAAAATATTTCTAAGTATTAATACATCGAAAGATATGATTAGATTTACCCATATTAGATTATAATTTCTTTCCAACGTGTTTCTAACTTTCCCCCACTATTCCATCAACCGTCAATAAAATAAGCATAAATAACAAAGGGCTGCAAAATTCGAATAGCTTACTGGTAGCAAATGTGTAGATCCATCACTGACTACAACAATATAGTATAGTAACTGAGAATGTCGCTATAATCTTCTATTAAACGAAGAACCTATTCATTAATGTAATATGAACTGTAAGATACATAAAAAATCAACTTGGAAACGAAAGGAATCAAACTGGAAGCACATAAATTAGTTTAAAGAACCTCTTTATGAAGGCCACTTGTCGTTTTCTTGAGTATAATTCAAATGTTGTAGGAAAATGGAGTCGTACAGATAAAATTCTATAAATATTACACCCATTTTAATACTTACTAACGCTGTTAAGGCTTTGCTACAATGATAATTTATAATTAACATAAAAAATTATAAATAAAATTTCAATTAAAGCGAATTGGAGCTAAATAATAAAATATTTCTAAGTATTAATACATCGAAAGATATGATTAGATTTACCCATATTAGATTATAATTTCTTTCCAACGTGTTTCTAACTTTCCCCCACTATTCCATCAACCGTCAATAAAATAAGCATAAATAACAAAGGGCTGCAAAATTCGAATAGCTTACTGGTAGCAAATGTGTAGATCCATCACTGACTACAACAATATAGTATAGTAACTGAGAATGTCGCTATAATCTTCTATTAAACGAAGAACCTATTCATTAATGTAATATGAACTGTAAGATACATAAAAAATCAACTTGGAAACGAAAGGAATCAAACTGGAAGCACATAAATTAGTTTAAAGAACCTCTTTATGAAGGCCACTTGTCGTTTTCTTGAGTATAATTCAAATGTTGTAGGAAAATGGAGTCGTACAGATAAAATTCTATAAATATTACACCCATTTTAATACTTACTAACGCTGTTAAGGCTTTGCTACAATGATAATTTATAATTAACATAAAAAATTATAAATAAAATTTCAATTAAAGCGAATTGGAGCTAAATAATAAAATATTTCTAAGTATTAATACATCGAAAGATATGATTAGATTTACCCATATTAGATTATAATTTCTTTCCAACGTGTTTCTAACTTTCCCCCACTATTCCATCAACCGTCAATAAAATAAGCATAAATAACAAAGGGCTGCAAAATTCGAATAGCTTACTGGTAGCAAATGTGTAGATCCATCACTGACTACAACAATATAGTATAGTAACTGAGAATGTCGCTATAATCTTCTATTAAACGAAGAACCTATTCATTAATGTAATATGAACTGTAAGATACATAAAAAATCAACTTGGAAACGAAAGGAATCAAACTGGAAGAACACAAATTAGTTTAAGGAACCTTTTTTATGAAGGCCACTTGTCGTTTTCTTGAGTATAATTCAAATGTTGTAGGAAAATGGAGTCGTACAGATAAAATTCTATAAATATTGCATCCATTTTAATACTTACTAACGCTGTTAAGATTTTGCTACAATGACAATTCATAATTAACATAAAAAATTATAAATAAAATTTCAATTAAAGTGAATTGGAGCTAAATAATAAAATATTTCTAAGTATTAATACATCGAAAGATATGATTAGATTTACCCATATTAGATTATAATTTCTTTCCATCGTGTTTCTAACTTTCCTTCAAAATTCCATCAACCGTCAACAAAATAAGCCTAAATAACAAAGGGTGGCAAAATTTGAATAGCTTACTGGTAGCAAATGTGTAGATCCATCACTGACTACAACAATATAGTATAGTAACTGAGAATGTCGCTATAATCTTCTATTAAAGAAAGAACCTATTCATTAATGTAATATGAACTGTAAGATACATAAAAAATCAACTTGGAAACGAAAGGAATCAAACTGGAAGCACATAAATTAGTTTAAAGAACCTCTTTATGAAGGCCACTTGTCGTTTTCTTGAGTATAATTCAAATGTTGTAGGAAAATGGAGTCGTACAGATAAAATTCTATAAATATTGCATCCATTTTAATACTTACTAACGCTGTTAAGATTTTGCTACAATGACAATTCATAATTAACATAAAAAATTATAAATAAAATTTCAATTAAAGCGAATTGGAGCTAAATAATAAAATATTTCTAAGTATTAATACATCGAAAGATATGATTAGATTTACCCATATTAGATTATAATTTCTTTCCATCGTGTTTCTAACTTTCCTTCAATATTCCATCAACCGTCAATAAAATAAGCATAAATAACAAAGGGCTGCAAAATTCGAATAGCTTACTGGTAGCAAATGTGTAGATCCATCACTGACTACAACAATATAGTATAGTAACTGAGAATGTCGTTATAATCTCTTATTAAACGAAGAACCTATTCATTAATGTAATATGAACTGTAAGATACATAAAAAATCAACTTGGAAACGAAAGGAATCAAACTGGAAGAACACAAATTAGTTTAAGAACCTCTTTATGAAGGCCACTTGTCGTTTTCTTGAGTATAATTCAAATGTTGTAGGAAAATGGAGTCGTACAGATAAAATTCTATAAATATTACACCCATTTTAATACTTACTAACGCTGTTAAGATTTTGCTACAATGACAATTCATAATTAACATAAAAAATTATAAATAAAATTTCAATTAAAGCGAATTGGAGCTAAATAATAAAATATTTCTAAGTATTAATACATCGAAAGATATGATTAGATTTACCCATATTAGATTATAATTTCTTTCCATCGTGTTTCTAACTTTCCTTCAAAATTCCATCAACCGTCAATAAAATAAGCCTAAATAACAAAGGGTGGCAAAATTTGAATAGCTTACTGGTAGCAAATGTGCAAATCCATCACTGAATACAACAATATAGTATAGTAACTGAGAATGTCGTTATAATCTCTTATTAAACGAAGAACCTATTCATTAATGTAATATGAACTCTAAGATACATAAAAAATCAACTTGGAAACGAAAGGAATCAAACTGGAAGCACATAAATTAGTTTAAAGAACCTCTTTATGAAGGCCACTTGTCGTTTTCTTGAGTATAATTCAAATGTTGTAGGAAAATGGAGTCGTACAGATAAAATTCTATAAATATTGCATCCATTTTAATACTTACTAACGCTGTTAAGATTTTGCTACAATGACAATTCATAATTAACATAAAAAATTATAAATAAAATTTCAATTAAAGCGAATTGGAGCTAAATAATAAAATATTTCTAAGTATTAATACATCGAAAGATATGATTAGATTTACCCATATTAGATTATAATTTCTTTCCATCGTGTTTCTAACTTTCCTTCAAAATTCCATCAACCGTCAATAAAATAAGCCTAAATAACAAAGGGTGGCAAAATTTGAATAGCTTACTGGTAGCAAATGTGCAAATCCATCACTGAATACAACAATATAGTATAGTAACTGAGAATGTCGTTATAATCTCTTATTAAACGAAGAACCTATTCATTAATGTAATATGAACTCTAAGATACATAAAAAATCAACTTGGAAACGAAAGGAATCAAACTGGAAGCACATAAATTAGTTTAAAGAACCTCTTTATGAAGGCCACTTGTCGTTTTCTTGAGTATAATTCAAATGTTGTAGGAAAATGGAGTCGTACAGATAAAATTCTATAAATATTGCATCCATTTTAATACTTACTAACGCTGTTAAGATTTTGCTACAATGACAATTCATAATTAACATAAAAAATTATAAATAAAATTTCAATTAAAGCGAATTGGAGCTAAATAATAAAATATTTCTAAGTATTAATACATCGAAAGATATGATTAGATTTACCCATATTAGATTATAATTTCTTTCCATCGTGTTTCTAACTTTCCTTCAAAATTCCATCAACCGTCAATAAAATAAGCCTAAATAACAAAGGGTGGCAAAATTTGAATAGCTTACTGGTAGCAAATGTGCAAATCCATCACTGAATACAACAATATAGTATAGTAACTGAGAATGTCGTTATAATCTCTTATTAAACGAAGAACCTATTCATTAATGTAATATGAACTCTAAGATACATAAAAAATCAACTTGGAAACGAAAGGAATCAAACTGGAAGAACACAAATTAGTTTAAGAACCTCTTTATGAAGGCCACTTGTCGTTTTCTTGAGTATAATTCAAATGTTGTAGGAAAATGGAGTCGTACAGATAAAATTCTATAAATATTGCATCCATTTTAATACTTACTAACGCTGTTAAGACTTTGCTACAATGACAATTCATAATTAACATAAAAAATTATAAATAAAATTTGAATTAATGCGAATTGGAGCTAAATAATAAAATATTTCTAAGTATTAATACATCGAAAGATATGATTAGATTTACCCATATTAGATTATAATTTCTTTCCATCGTGTTTCTAACTTTCCTTCAAAATTCCATCAACCGTCAATAAAATAAGCCTAAATAACAAAGGGTGGCAAAATTTGAATAGCTTACTGGTAGCAAATGTGCAAATCCATCACTGAATACAACAATATAGTATAGTAACTGAGAATGTCGTTATAATCTCTTATTAAACGAAGAACCTATTCATTAATGTAATATGAACTCTAAGATACATAAAAAATCAACTTGGAAACGAAAGGAATCAAACTGGAAGCACATAAATTAGTTTAAAGAACCTCTTTATGAAGGCCACTTGTCGTTTTCTTGAGTATAATTCAAATGTTGTAGGAAAATGGAGTCGTACAGATAAAATTCTATAAATATTGCATCCATTTTAATACTTACTAACGCTGTTAAGATTTTGCTACAATGACAATTCATAATTAACATAAAAAATTATAAATAAAATTTCAATTAAAGCGAATTGGAGCTAAATAATAAAATATTTCTAAGTATTAATACATCGAAAGATATGATTAGATTTACCCATATTAGATTATAATTTCTTTCCATCGTGTTTCTAACTTTCCTTCAAAATTCCATCAACCGTCAATAAAATAAGCCTAAATAACAAAGGGTGGCAAAATTTGAATAGCTTACTGGTAGCAAATGTGCAAATCCATCACTGAATACAACAATATAGTATAGTAACTGAGAATGTCGTTATAATCTCTTATTAAACGAAGAACCTATTCATTAATGTAATATGAACTCTAAGATACATAAAAAATCAACTTGGAAACGAAAGGAATCAAACTGGAAGAACACAAATTAGTTTAAGAACCTCTTTATGAAGGCCACTTGTCGTTTTCTTGAGTATAATTCAAATGTTGTAGGAAAATGGAGTCGTACAGATAAAATTCTATAAATATTGCATCCATTTTAATACTTACTAACGCTGTTAAGACTTTGCTACAATGACAATTCATAATTAACATAAAAAATTATAAATAAAATTTGAATTAATGCGAATTGGAGCTAAATAATAAAATATTTCTAAGTATTAATACATCGAAAGATATGATTAGATTTACCCATATTAGATTATAATTTCTTTCCATCGTGTTTCTAACTTTCCTTCAAAATTCCATCAACCGTCAATAAAATAAGCCTAAATAACAAAGGGTGGCAAAATTTGAATAGCTTACTGGTAGCAAATGTGCAAATCCATCACTGAATACAACAATATAGTATAGTAACTGAGAATGTCGTTATAATCTCTTATTAAACGAAGAACCTATTCATTAATGTAATATGAACTCTAAGATACATAAAAAATCAACTTGGAAACGAAAGGAATCAAACTGGAAGAACACAAATTAGTTTAAGAACCTCTTTATGAAGGCCACTTGTCGTTTTCTTGAGTATAATTCAAATGTTGTAGGAAAATGGAGTCGTACAGATAAAATTCTATAAATATTGCATCCATTTTAATACTTACTAACGCTGTTAAGACTTTGCTACAATGACAATTCATAATTAACATAAAAAATTATAAATAAAATTTGAATTAATGCGAATTGGAGCTAAATAATAAAATATTTCTAAGTATTAATACATCGAAAGATATGATTAGATTTACCCATATTAGATTATAATTTCTTTCCATCGTGTTTCTAACTTTCCTTCAAAATTCCATCAACCGTCAATAAAATAAGCCTAAATAACAAAGGGTGGCAAAATTTGAATAGCTTACTGGTAGCAAATGTGCAAATCCATCACTGAATACAACAATATAGTATAGTAACTGAGAATGTCGTTATAATCTCTTATTAAACGAAGAACCTATTCATTAATGTAATATGAACTCTAAGATACATAAAAAATCAACTTGGAAACGAAAGGAATCAAACTGGAAGCACATAAATTAGTTTAAAGAACCTCTTTATGAAGGCCACTTGTCGTTTTCTTGAGTATAATTCAAATGTTGTAGGAAAATGGAGTCGTACAGATAAAATTCTATAAATATTGCATCCATTTTAATACTTACTAACGCTGTTAAGACTTTGCTACAATGACAATTCATAATTAACATAAAAAATTATAAATAAAATTTGAATTAATGCGAATTGGAGCTAAATAATAAAATATTTCTAAGTATTAATACATCGAAAGATATGATTAGATTTACCCATATTAGATTATAATTTCTTTCCATCGTGTTTCTAACTTTCCTTCAAAATTCCATCAACCGTCAATAAAATAAGCCTAAATAACAAAGGGTGGCAAAATTTGAATAGCTTACTGGTAGCAAATGTGCAAATCCATCACTGAATACAACAATATAGTATAGTAACTGAGAATGTCGTTATAATCTCTTATTAAACGAAGAACCTATTCATTAATGTAATATGAACTCTAAGATACATAAAAAATCAACTTGGAAACGAAAGGAATCAAACTGGAAGAACACAAATTAGTTTAAGAACCTCTTTATGAAGGCCACTTGTCGTTTTCTTGAGTATAATTCAAATGTTGTAGGAAAATGGAGTCGTACAGATAAAATTCTATAAATATTGCATCCATTTTAATACTTACTAACGCTGTTAAGACTTTGCTACAATGACAATTCATAATTAACATAAAAAATTATAAATAAAATTTGAATTAATGCGAATTGGAGCTAAATAATAAAATATTTCTAAGTATTAATACATCGAAAGATATGATTAGATTTACCCATATTAGATTATAATTTCTTTCCATCGTGTTTCTAACTTTCCTTCAAAATTCCATCAACCGTCAATAAAATAAGCCTAAATAACAAAGGGTGGCAAAATTTGAATAGCTTACTGGTAGCAAATGTGCAAATCCATCACTGAATACAACAATATAGTATAGTAACTGAGAATGTCGTTATAATCTCTTATTAAACGAAGAACCTATTCATTAATGTAATATGAACTCTAAGATACATAAAAAATCAACTTGGAAACGAAAGGAATCAAACTGGAAGAACACAAATTAGTTTAAGAACCTCTTTATGAAGGCCACTTGTCGTTTTCTTGAGTATAATTCAAATGTTGTAGGAAAATGGAGTCGTACAGATAAAATTCTATAAATATTGCATCCATTTTAATACTTACTAACGCTGTTAAGACTTTGCTACAATGACAATTCATAATTAACATAAAAAATTATAAATAAAATTTGAATTAATGCGAATTGGAGCTAAATAATAAAATATTTCTAAGTATTAATACATCGAAAGATATGATTAGATTTACCCATATTAGATTATAATTTCTTTCCATCGTGTTTCTAACTTTCCTTCAAAATTCCATCAACCGTCAATAAAATAAGCCTAAATAACAAAGGGTGGCAAAATTTGAATAGCTTACTGGTAGCAAATGTGCAAATCCATCACTGAATACAACAATATAGTATAGTAACTGAGAATGTCGTTATAATCTCTTATTAAACGAAGAACCTATTCATTAATGTAATATGAACTCTAAGATACATAAAAAATCAACTTGGAAACGAAAGGAATCAAACTGGAAGAACACAAATTAGTTTAAGAACCTCTTTATGAAGGCCACTTGTCGTTTTCTTGAGTATAATTCAAATGTTGTAGGAAAATGGAGTCGTACAGATAAAATTCTATAAATATTGCATCCATTTTAATACTTACTAACGCTGTTAAGATTTTGCTACAATGACAATTCATAATTAACATAAAAAATTATAAATAAAATTTGAATTAATGCGAATTGGAGCTAAATAATAAAATATTTCTAAGTATTAATACATCGAAAGATATGATTAGATTTACCCATATTAGATTATAATTTCTTTCCATCGTGTTTCTAACTTTCCTTCAAAATTCCATCAACCGTCAATAAAATAAGCCTAAATAACAAAGGGTGGCAAAATTTGAATAGCTTACTGGTAGCAAATGTGCAAATCCATCACTGAATACAACAATATAGTATAGTAACTGAGAATGTCGTTATAATCTCTTATTAAACGAAGAACCTATTCATTAATGTAATATGAACTCTAAGATACATAAAAAATCAACTTGGAAACGAAAGGAATCAAACTGGAAGCACATAAATTAGTTTAAAGAACCTCTTTATGAAGGCCACTTGTCGTTTTCTTGAGTATAATTCAAATGTTGTAGGAAAATGGAGTCGTACAGATAAAATTCTATAAATATTGCATCCATTTTAATACTTACTAACGCTGTTAAGATTTTGCTACAATGACAATTCATAATTAACATAAAAAATTATAAATAAAATTTCAATTAAAGCGAATTGGAGCTAAATAATAAAATATTTCTAAGTATTAATACATCGAAAGATATGATTAGATTTACCCATATTAGATTATAATTTCTTTCCATCGTGTTTCTAACTTTCCTTCAAAATTCCATCAACCGTCAATAAAATAAGCCTAAATAACAAAGGGTGGCAAAATTTGAATAGCTTACTGGTAGCAAATGTGCAAATCCATCACTGAATACAACAATATAGTATAGTAACTGAGAATGTCGTTATAATCTCTTATTAAACGAAGAACCTATTCATTAATGTAATATGAACTCTAAGATACATAAAAAATCAACTTGGAAACGAAAGGAATCAAACTGGAAGAACACAAATTAGTTTAAGAACCTCTTTATGAAGGCCACTTGTCGTTTTCTTGAGTATAATTCAAATGTTGTAGGAAAATGGAGTCGTACAGATAAAATTCTATAAATATTGCATCCATTTTAATACTTACTAACGCTGTTAAGACTTTGCTACAATGACAATTCATAATTAACATAAAAAATTATAAATAAAATTTGAATTAATGCGAATTGGAGCTAAATAATAAAATATTTCTAAGTATTAATACATCGAAAGATATGATTAGATTTACCCATATTAGATTATAATTTCTTTCCATCGTGTTTCTAACTTTCCTTCAAAATTCCATCAACCGTCAATAAAATAAGCCTAAATAACAAAGGGTGGCAAAATTTGAATAGCTTACTGGTAGCAAATGTGCAAATCCATCACTGAATACAACAATATAGTATAGTAACTGAGAATGTCGTTATAATCTCTTATTAAACGAAGAACCTATTCATTAATGTAATATGAACTCTAAGATACATAAAAAATCAACTTGGAAACGAAAGGAATCAAACTGGAAGAACACAAATTAGTTTAAGAACCTCTTTATGAAGGCCACTTGTCGTTTTCTTGAGTATAATTCAAATGTTGTAGGAAAATGGAGTCGTACAGATAAAATTCTATAAATATTGCATCCATTTTAATACTTACTAACGCTGTTAAGACTTTGCTACAATGACAATTCATAATTAACATAAAAAATTATAAATAAAATTTGAATTAATGCGAATTGGAGCTAAATAATAAAATATTTCTAAGTATTAATACATCGAAAGATATGATTAGATTTACCCATATTAGATTATAATTTCTTTCCATCGTGTTTCTAACTTTCCTTCAAAATTCCATCAACCGTCAATAAAATAAGCCTAAATAACAAAGGGTGGCAAAATTTGAATAGCTTACTGGTAGCAAATGTGCAAATCCATCACTGAATACAACAATATAGTATAGTAACTGAGAATGTCGTTATAATCTCTTATTAAACGAAGAACCTATTCATTAATGTAATATGAACTCTAAGATACATAAAAAATCAACTTGGAAACGAAAGGAATCAAACTGGAAGCACATAAATTAGTTTAAAGAACCTCTTTATGAAGGCCACTTGTCGTTTTCTTGAGTATAATTCAAATGTTGTAGGAAAATGGAGTCGTACAGATAAAATTCTATAAATATTGCATCCATTTTAATACTTACTAACGCTGTTAAGACTTTGCTACAATGACAATTCATAATTAACATAAAAAATTATAAATAAAATTTGAATTAATGCGAATTGGAGCTAAATAATAAAATATTTCTAAGTATTAATACATCGAAAGATATGATTAGATTTACCCATATTAGATTATAATTTCTTTCCATCGTGTTTCTAACTTTCCTTCAAAATTCCATCAACCGTCAATAAAATAAGCCTAAATAACAAAGGGTGGCAAAATTTGAATAGCTTACTGGTAGCAAATGTGCAAATCCATCACTGAATACAACAATATAGTATAGTAACTGAGAATGTCGTTATAATCTCTTATTAAACGAAGAACCTATTCATTAATGTAATATGAACTCTAAGATACATAAAAAATCAACTTGGAAACGAAAGGAATCAAACTGGAAGAACACAAATTAGTTTAAGAACCTCTTTATGAAGGCCACTTGTCGTTTTCTTGAGTATAATTCAAATGTTGTAGGAAAATGGAGTCGTACAGATAAAATTCTATAAATATTGCATCCATTTTAATACTTACTAACGCTGTTAAGACTTTGCTACAATGACAATTCATAATTAACATAAAAAATTATAAATAAAATTTGAATTAATGCGAATTGGAGCTAAATAATAAAATATTTCTAAGTATTAATACATCGAAAGATATGATTAGATTTACCCATATTAGATTATAATTTCTTTCCATCGTGTTTCTAACTTTCCTTCAAAATTCCATCAACCGTCAATAAAATAAGCCTAAATAACAAAGGGTGGCAAAATTTGAATAGCTTACTGGTAGCAAATGTGCAAATCCATCACTGAATACAACAATATAGTATAGTAACTGAGAATGTCGTTATAATCTCTTATTAAACGAAGAACCTATTCATTAATGTAATATGAACTCTAAGATACATAAAAAATCAACTTGGAAACGAAAGGAATCAAACTGGAAGAACACAAATTAGTTTAAGAACCTCTTTATGAAGGCCACTTGTCGTTTTCTTGAGTATAATTCAAATGTTGTAGGAAAATGGAGTCGTACAGATAAAATTCTATAAATATTGCATCCATTTTAATACTTACTAACGCTGTTAAGACTTTGCTACAATGACAATTCATAATTAACATAAAAAATTATAAATAAAATTTGAATTAATGCGAATTGGAGCTAAATAATAAAATATTTCTAAGTATTAATACATCGAAAGATATGATTAGATTTACCCATATTAGATTATAATTTCTTTCCATCGTGTTTCTAACTTTCCTTCAAAATTCCATCAACCGTCAATAAAATAAGCCTAAATAACAAAGGGTGGCAAAATTTGAATAGCTTACTGGTAGCAAATGTGCAAATCCATCACTGAATACAACAATATAGTATAGTAACTGAGAATGTCGTTATAATCTCTTATTAAACGAAGAACCTATTCATTAATGTAATATGAACTCTAAGATACATAAAAAATCAACTTGGAAACGAAAGGAATCAAACTGGAAGAACACAAATTAGTTTAAGAACCTCTTTATGAAGGCCACTTGTCGTTTTCTTGAGTATAATTCAAATGTTGTAGGAAAATGGAGTCGTACAGATAAAATTCTATAAATATTGCATCCATTTTAATACTTACTAACGCTGTTAAGACTTTGCTACAATGACAATTCATAATTAACATAAAAAATTATAAATAAAATTTGAATTAATGCGAATTGGAGCTAAATAATAAAATATTTCTAAGTATTAATACATCGAAAGATATGATTAGATTTACCCATATTAGATTATAATTTCTTTCCATCGTGTTTCTAACTTTCCTTCAAAATTCCATCAACCGTCAATAAAATAAGCCTAAATAACAAAGGGTGGCAAAATTTGAATAGCTTACTGGTAGCAAATGTGCAAATCCATCACTGAATACAACAATATAGTATAGTAACTGAGAATGTCGTTATAATCTCTTATTAAACGAAGAACCTATTCATTAATGTAATATGAACTCTAAGATACATAAAAAATCAACTTGGAAACGAAAGGAATCAAACTGGAAGAACACAAATTAGTTTAAGAACCTCTTTATGAAGGCCACTTGTCGTTTTCTTGAGTATAATTCAAATGTTGTAGGAAAATGGAGTCGTACAGATAAAATTCTATAAATATTGCATCCATTTTAATACTTACTAACGCTGTTAAGACTTTGCTACAATGACAATTCATAATTAACATAAAAAATTATAAATAAAATTTGAATTAATGCGAATTGGAGCTAAATAATAAAATATTTCTAAGTATTAATACATCGAAAGATATGATTAGATTTACCCATATTAGATTATAATTTCTTTCCATCGTGTTTCTAACTTTCCTTCAAAATTCCATCAACCGTCAATAAAATAAGCCTAAATAACAAAGGGTGGCAAAATTTGAATAGCTTACTGGTAGCAAATGTGCAAATCCATCACTGAATACAACAATATAGTATAGTAACTGAGAATGTCGTTATAATCTCTTATTAAACGAAGAACCTATTCATTAATGTAATATGAACTCTAAGATACATAAAAAATCAACTTGGAAACGAAAGGAATCAAACTGGAAGAACACAAATTAGTTTAAGAACCTCTTTATGAAGGCCACTTGTCGTTTTCTTGAGTATAATTCAAATGTTGTAGGAAAATGGAGTCGTACAGATAAAATTCTATAAATATTGCATCCATTTTAATACTTACTAACGCTGTTAAGACTTTGCTACAATGACAATTCATAATTAACATAAAAAATTATAAATAAAATTTGAATTAATGCGAATTGGAGCTAAATAATAAAATATTTCTAAGTATTAATACATCGAAAGATATGATTAGATTTACCCATATTAGATTATAATTTCTTTCCATCGTGTTTCTAACTTTCCTTCAAAATTCCATCAACCGTCAATAAAATAAGCCTAAATAACAAAGGGTGGCAAAATTTGAATAGCTTACTGGTAGCAAATGTGCAAATCCATCACTGAATACAACAATATAGTATAGTAACTGAGAATGTCGTTATAATCTCTTATTAAACGAAGAACCTATTCATTAATGTAATATGAACTCTAAGATACATAAAAAATCAACTTGGAAACGAAAGGAATCAAACTGGAAGAACACAAATTAGTTTAAGAACCTCTTTATGAAGGCCACTTGTCGTTTTCTTGAGTATAATTCAAATGTTGTAGGAAAATGGAGTCGTACAGATAAAATTCTATAAATATTGCATCCATTTTAATACTTACTAACGCTGTTAAGACTTTGCTACAATGACAATTCATAATTAACATAAAAAATTATAAATAAAATTTGAATTAATGCGAATTGGAGCTAAATAATAAAATATTTCTAAGTATTAATACATCGAAAGATATGATTAGATTTACCCATATTAGATTATAATTTCTTTCCATCGTGTTTCTAACTTTCCTTCAAAATTCCATCAACCGTCAATAAAATAAGCCTAAATAACAAAGGGTGGCAAAATTTGAATAGCTTACTGGTAGCAAATGTGCAAATCCATCACTGAATACAACAATATAGTATAGTAACTGAGAATGTCGTTATAATCTCTTATTAAACGAAGAACCTATTCATTAATGTAATATGAACTCTAAGATACATAAAAAATCAACTTGGAAACGAAAGGAATCAAACTGGAAGAACACAAATTAGTTTAAGAACCTCTTTATGAAGGCCACTTGTCGTTTTCTTGAGTATAATTCAAATGTTGTAGGAAAATGGAGTCGTACAGATAAAATTCTATAAATATTGCATCCATTTTAATACTTACTAACGCTGTTAAGACTTTGCTACAATGACAATTCATAATTAACATAAAAAATTATAAATAAAATTTGAATTAATGCGAATTGGAGCTAAATAATAAAATATTTCTAAGTATTAATACATCGAAAGATATGATTAGATTTACCCATATTAGATTATAATTTCTTTCCATCGTGTTTCTAACTTTCCTTCAAAATTCCATCAACCGTCAATAAAATAAGCCTAAATAACAAAGGGTGGCAAAATTTGAATAGCTTACTGGTAGCAAATGTGCAAATCCATCACTGAATACAACAATATAGTATAGTAACTGAGAATGTCGTTATAATCTCTTATTAAACGAAGAACCTATTCATTAATGTAATATGAACTCTAAGATACATAAAAAATCAACTTGGAAACGAAAGGAATCAAACTGGAAGAACACAAATTAGTTTAAGAACCTCTTTATGAAGGCCACTTGTCGTTTTCTTGAGTATAATTCAAATGTTGTAGGAAAATGGAGTCGTACAGATAAAATTCTATAAATATTGCATCCATTTTAATACTTACTAACGCTGTTAAGACTTTGCTACAATGACAATTCATAATTAACA
The DNA here is from genome assembly GCF_030347505.1 of Rhynchophorus ferrugineus. Taxonomy (NCBI): domain Eukaryota; kingdom Metazoa; phylum Arthropoda; class Insecta; order Coleoptera; family Curculionidae; genus Rhynchophorus; species Rhynchophorus ferrugineus. The sequence continues at coordinate 10,224,880 of NW_027472586.1, read as the reverse complement.
TAAAAAATTATAAATAAAATTTGAATTAATGCGAATTGGAGCTAAATAATAAAATATTTCTAAGTATTAATACATCGAAAGATATGATTAGATTTACCCATATTAGATTATAATTTCTTTCCATCGTGTTTCTAACTTTCCTTCAAAATTCCATCAACCGTCAACAAAATAAGCCTAAATAACAAAGGGTGGCAAAATTTGAATAGCTTACTGGTAGCAAATGTGCAAATCCATCACTGAATACAACAATATAGTATAGTAACTGAGAATGTCGTTATAATCTCTTATTAAACGAAGAATCTATTCATTAATGTAATATGAACTGTAAGATACATAAAAAATCAACTTGGAAACGAAAGGAATCAAACTGGAAGCACATAAATTAGTTTAAAGAACCTCTTTATGAAGGCCACTTGTCGTTTTCTTGAGTATAATTCAAATGTTGTAGGAAAATGGAGTCGTACAGATAAAATTCTATAAATATTGCATCCATTTTAATACTTACTAACGCTGTTAAGATTTTGCTACAATGACAATTCATAATTAACATAAAAAATTATAAATAAAATTTCAATTAAAGCGAATTGGAGCTAAATAATAAAATATTTCTAAGTATTAATACATCGAAAGATATGATTAGATTTACCCATATTAGATTATAATTTCTTTCCATCGTGTTTCTAACTTTCCTTCAAAATTCCATCAACCGTCAACAAAATAAGCCTAAATAACAAAGGGTGGCAAAATTTGAATAGCTTACTGGTAGCAAATGTGCAAATCCATCACTGAATACAACAATATAGTATAGTAACTGAGAATGTCGTTATAATCTCTTATTAAACGAAGAACCTATTCATTAATGTAATATGAACTGTAAGATACATAAAAAATCAACTTGGAAACGAAAGGAATCAAACTGGAAGCACATAAATTAGTTTAAAGAACCTCTTTATGAAGGCCACTTGTCGTTTTCTTGAGTATAATTCAAATGTTGTAGGAAAATGGAGTCGTACAGATAAAATTCTACAAATATTGCATCCATTTTAATACTTACTAACGCTGTTAAGATTTTGCTACAATGACAATTCATAATTAACATAAAAAATTATAAATAAAATTTGAATTAAAGCGAATTGGAGCTAAATAATAAAATATTTCTAAGTATTAATACATCGAAAGATATGATTAGATTTACCCATATTAGATTATAATTTCTTTCCATCGTGTTTCTAACTTTCCTTCAAAATTCCATCAACCGTCAACAAAATAAGCCTAAATAACAAAGGGTGGCAAAATTTGAATAGCTTACTGGTAGCAAATGTGCAAATCCATCACTGAATACAACAATATAGTATAGTAACTGAGAATGTCGTTATAATCTCTTATTAAACGAAGAACCTATTCATTAATGTAATATGAACTGTAAGATACATAAAAAATCAACTTGGAAACGAAAGGAATCAAACTGGAAGCACATAAATTAGTTTAAAGAACCTCTTTATGAAGGCCACTTGTCGTTTTCTTGAGTATAATTCAAATGTTGTAGGAAAATGGAGTCGTACAGATAAAATTCTACAAATATTGCATCCATTTTAATACTTACTAACGCTGTTAAGATTTTGCTACAATGACAATTCATAATTAACATAAAAAATTATAAATAAAATTTCAATTAAAGCGAATTGGAGCTAAATAATAAAATATTTCTAAGTATTAATACATCGAAAGATATGATTAGATTTACCCATATTAGATTATAATTTCTTTCCATCGTGTTTCTAACTTTCCTTCAAAATTCCATCAACCGTCAATAAAATAAGCCTAAATAACAAAGGGTGGCAAAATTTGAATAGCTTACTGGTAGCAAATGTGCAAATCCATCACTGAATACAACAATATAGTATAGTAACTGAGAATGTCGTTATAATCTCTTATTAAACGAAGAACCTATTCATTAATGTAATATGAACTCTAAGATACATAAAAAATCAACTTGGAAACGAAAGGAATCAAACTGGAAGCACATAAATTAGTTTAAGAACCTCTTTATGAAGGCCACTTGTCGTTTTCTTGAGTATAATTCAAATGTTGTAGGAAAATGGAGTCGTACAGATAAAATTCTATAAATATTGCATCCATTTTAATACTTACTAACGCTGTTAAGACTTTGCTACAATGACAATTCATAATTAACATAAAAAATTATAAATAAAATTTCAATTAAAGCGAATTGGAGCTAAATAATAAAATATTTCTAAGTATTAATACATCGAAAGATATGATTAGATTTACCCATATTAGATTATAATTTCTTTCCATCGTGTTTCTAACTTTCCTTCAAAATTCCATCAACCGTCAACAAAATAAGCCTAAATAACAAAGGGTGGCAAAATTTGAATAGCTTACTGGTAGCAAATGTGCAAATCCATCACTGAATACAACAATATAGTATAGTAACTGAGAATGTCGTTATAATCTCTTATTAAACGAAGAACCTATTCATTAATGTAATATGAACTGTAAGATACATAAAAAATCAACTTGGAAACGAAAGGAATCAAACTGGAAGCACATAAATTAGTTTAAAGAACCTCTTTATGAAGGCCACTTGTCGTTTTCTTGAGTATAATTCAAATGTTGTAGGAAAATGGAGTCGTACAGATAAAATTCTACAAATATTGCATCCATTTTAATACTTACTAACGCTGTTAAGATTTTGCTACAATGACAATTCATAATTAACATAAAAAATTATAAATAAAATTTCAATTAAAGCGAATTGGAGCTAAATAATAAAATATTTCTAAGTATTAATACATCGAAAGATATGATTAGATTTACCCATATTAGATTATAATTTCTTTCCATCGTGTTTCTAACTTTCCTTCAAAATTCCATCAACCGTCAATAAAATAAGCCTAAATAACAAAGGGTGGCAAAATTTGAATAGCTTACTGGTAGCAAATGTGCAAATCCATCACTGAATACAACAATATAGTATAGTAACTGAGAATGTCGTTATAATCTCTTATTAAACGAAGAACCTATTCATTAATGTAATATGAACTGTAAGATACATAAAAAATCAACTTGGAAACGAAAGGAATCAAACTGGAAGCACATAAATTAGTTTAAAGAACCTCTTTATGAAGGCCACTTGTCGTTTTCTTGAGTATAATTCAAATGTTGTAGGAAAATGGAGTCGTACAGATAAAATTCTACAAATATTGCATCCATTTTAATACTTACTAACGCTGTTAAGATTTTGCTACAATGACAATTCATAATTAACATAAAAAATTATAAATAAAATTTCAATTAAAGCGAATTGGAGCTAAATAATAAAATATTTCTAAGTATTAATACATCGAAAGATATGATTAGATTTACCCATATTAGATTATAATTTCTTTCCATCGTGTTTCTAACTTTCCTTCAAAATTCCATCAACCGTCAACAAAATAAGCCTAAATAACAAAGGGTGGCAAAATTTGAATAGCTTACTGGTAGCAAATGTGCAAATCCATCACTGAATACAACAATATAGTATAGTAACTGAGAATGTCGTTATAATCTCTTATTAAACGAAGAACCTATTCATTAATGTAATATGAACTGTAAGATACATAAAAAATCAACTTGGAAACGAAAGGAATCAAACTGGAAGCACATAAATTAGTTTAAAGAACCTCTTTATGAAGGCCACTTGTCGTTTTCTTGAGTATAATTCAAATGTTGTAGGAAAATGGAGTCGTACAGATAAAATTCTACAAATATTGCATCCATTTTAATACTTACTAACGCTGTTAAGATTTTGCTACAATGACAATTCATAATTAACATAAAAAATTATAAATAAAATTTCAATTAAAGCGAATTGGAGCTAAATAATAAAATATTTCTAAGTATTAATACATCGAAAGATATGATTAGATTTACCCATATTAGATTATAATTTCTTTCCATCGTGTTTCTAACTTTCCTTCAAAATTCCATCAACCGTCAACAAAATAAGCCTAAATAACAAAGGGTGGCAAAATTTGAATAGCTTACTGGTAGCAAATGTGCAAATCCATCACTGAATACAACAATATAGTATAGTAACTGAGAATGTCGTTATAATCTCTTATTAAACGAAGAACCTATTCATTAATGTAATATGAACTGTAAGATACATAAAAAATCAACTTGGAAACGAAAGGAATCAAACTGGAAGCACATAAATTAGTTTAAAGAACCTCTTTATGAAGGCCACTTGTCGTTTTCTTGAGTATAATTCAAATGTTGTAGGAAAATGGAGTCGTACAGATAAAATTCTACAAATATTGCATCCATTTTAATACTTACTAACGCTGTTAAGATTTTGCTACAATGACAATTCATAATTAACATAAAAAATTATAAATAAAATTTCAATTAAAGCGAATTGGAGCTAAATAATAAAATATTTCTAAGTATTAATACATCGAAAGATATGATTAGATTTACCCATATTAGATTATAATTTCTTTCCATCGTGTTTCTAACTTTCCTTCAAAATTCCATCAACCGTCAATAAAATAAGCCTAAATAACAAAGGGTGGCAAAATTTGAATAGCTTACTGGTAGCAAATGTGCAAATCCATCACTGAATACAACAATATAGTATAGTAACTGAGAATGTCGTTATAATCTCTTATTAAACGAAGAACCTATTCATTAATGTAATATGAACTCTAAGATACATAAAAAATCAACTTGGAAACGAAAGGAATCAAACTGGAAGCACATAAATTAGTTTAAGAACCTCTTTATGAAGGCCACTTGTCGTTTTCTTGAGTATAATTCAAATGTTGTAGGAAAATGGAGTCGTACAGATAAAATTCTATAAATATTGCATCCATTTTAATACTTACTAACGCTGTTAAGACTTTGCTACAATGACAATTCATAATTAACATAAAAAATTATAAATAAAATTTCAATTAAAGCGAATTGGAGCTAAATAATAAAATATTTCTAAGTATTAATACATCGAAAGATATGATTAGATTTACCCATATTAGATTATAATTTCTTTCCATCGTGTTTCTAACTTTCCTTCAAAATTCCATCAACCGTCAACAAAATAAGCCTAAATAACAAAGGGTGGCAAAATTTGAATAGCTTACTGGTAGCAAATGTGCAAATCCATCACTGAATACAACAATATAGTATAGTAACTGAGAATGTCGTTATAATCTCTTATTAAACGAAGAACCTATTCATTAATGTAATATGAACTGTAAGATACATAAAAAATCAACTTGGAAACGAAAGGAATCAAACTGGAAGCACATAAATTAGTTTAAAGAACCTCTTTATGAAGGCCACTTGTCGTTTTCTTGAGTATAATTCAAATGTTGTAGGAAAATGGAGTCGTACAGATAAAATTCTACAAATATTGCATCCATTTTAATACTTACTAACGCTGTTAAGATTTTGCTACAATGACAATTCATAATTAACATAAAAAATTATAAATAAAATTTCAATTAAAGCGAATTGGAGCTAAATAATAAAATATTTCTAAGTATTAATACATCGAAAGATATGATTAGATTTACCCATATTAGATTATAATTTCTTTCCATCGTGTTTCTAACTTTCCTTCAAAATTCCATCAACCGTCAATAAAATAAGCCTAAATAACAAAGGGTGGCAAAATTTGAATAGCTTACTGGTAGCAAATGTGCAAATCCATCACTGAATACAACAATATAGTATAGTAACTGAGAATGTCGTTATAATCTCTTATTAAACGAAGAACCTATTCATTAATGTAATATGAACTCTAAGATACATAAAAAATCAACTTGGAAACGAAAGGAATCAAACTGGAAGCACATAAATTAGTTTAAGAACCTCTTTATGAAGGCCACTTGTCGTTTTCTTGAGTATAATTCAAATGTTGTAGGAAAATGGAGTCGTACAGATAAAATTCTATAAATATTGCATCCATTTTAATACTTACTAACGCTGTTAAGACTTTGCTACAATGACAATTCATAATTAACATAAAAAATTATAAATAAAATTTCAATTAAAGCGAATTGGAGCTAAATAATAAAATATTTCTAAGTATTAATACATCGAAAGATATGATTAGATTTACCCATATTAGATTATAATTTCTTTCCATCGTGTTTCTAACTTTCCTTCAAAATTCCATCAACCGTCAATAAAATAAGCCTAAATAACAAAGGGTGGCAAAATTTGAATAGCTTACTGGTAGCAAATGTGCAAATCCATCACTGAATACAACAATATAGTATAGTAACTGAGAATGTCGTTATAATCTCTTATTAAACGAAGAACCTATTCATTAATGTAATATGAACTCTAAGATACATAAAAAATCAACTTGGAAACGAAAGGAATCAAACTGGAAGAACACAAATTAGTTTAAGAACCTCTTTATGAAGGCCACTTGTCGTTTTCTTGAGTATAATTCAAATGTTGTAGGAAAATGGAGTCGTACAGATAAAATTCTATAAATATTGCATCCATTTTAATACTTACTAACGCTGTTAAGACTTTGCTACAATGACAATTCATAATTAACATAAAAAATTATAAATAAAATTTGAATTAATGCGAATTGGAGCTAAATAATAAAATATTTCTAAGTATTAATACATCGAAAGATATGATTAGATTTACCCATATTAGATTATAATTTCTTTCCATCGTGTTTCTAACTTTCCTTCAAAATTCCATCAACCGTCAATAAAATAAGCCTAAATAACAAAGGGTGGCAAAATTTGAATAGCTTACTGGTAGCAAATGTGCAAATCCATCACTGAATACAACAATATAGTATAGTAACTGAGAATGTCGTTATAATCTCTTATTAAACGAAGAACCTATTCATTAATGTAATATGAACTCTAAGATACATAAAAAATCAACTTGGAAACGAAAGGAATCAAACTGGAAGAACACAAATTAGTTTAAGAACCTCTTTATGAAGGCCACTTGTCGTTTTCTTGAGTATAATTCAAATGTTGTAGGAAAATGGAGTCGTACAGATAAAATTCTATAAATATTGCATCCATTTTAATACTTACTAACGCTGTTAAGACTTTGCTACAATGACAATTCATAATTAACATAAAAAATTATAAATAAAATTTGAATTAATGCGAATTGGAGCTAAATAATAAAATATTTCTAAGTATTAATACATCGAAAGATATGATTAGATTTACCCATATTAGATTATAATTTCTTTCCATCGTGTTTCTAACTTTCCTTCAAAATTCCATCAACCGTCAATAAAATAAGCCTAAATAACAAAGGGTGGCAAAATTTGAATAGCTTACTGGTAGCAAATGTGCAAATCCATCACTGAATACAACAATATAGTATAGTAACTGAGAATGTCGTTATAATCTCTTATTAAACGAAGAACCTATTCATTAATGTAATATGAACTCTAAGATACATAAAAAATCAACTTGGAAACGAAAGGAATCAAACTGGAAGCACATAAATTAGTTTAAAGAACCTCTTTATGAAGGCCACTTGTCGTTTTCTTGAGTATAATTCAAATGTTGTAGGAAAATGGAGTCGTACAGATAAAATTCTATAAATATTGCATCCATTTTAATACTTACTAACGCTGTTAAGACTTTGCTACAATGACAATTCATAATTAACATAAAAAATTATAAATAAAATTTGAATTAATGCGAATTGGAGCTAAATAATAAAATATTTCTAAGTATTAATACATCGAAAGATATGATTAGATTTACCCATATTAGATTATAATTTCTTTCCATCGTGTTTCTAACTTTCCTTCAAAATTCCATCAACCGTCAATAAAATAAGCCTAAATAACAAAGGGTGGCAAAATTTGAATAGCTTACTGGTAGCAAATGTGTAGATCCATCACTGACTACAACAATATAGTATAGTAACTGAGAATGTCGCTATAATCTTCTATTAAACGAAGAACCTATTCATTAATGTAATATGAACTGTAAGATACATAAAAAATCAACTTGGAAACGAAAGGAATCAAACTGGAAGCACATAAATTAGTTTAAAGAACCTCTTTATGAAGGCCACTTGTCGTTTTCTTGAGTATAATTCAAATGTTGTAGGAAAATGGAGTCGTACAGATAAAATTCTATAAATATTGCATCCATTTTAATACTTACTAACGCTGTTAAGACTTTGCTACAATGACAATTCATAATTAACATAAAAAATTATAAATAAAATTTGAATTAATGCGAATTGGAGCTAAATAATAAAATATTTCTAAGTATTAATACATCGAAAGATATGATTAGATTTACCCATATTAGATTATAATTTCTTTCCATCGTGTTTCTAACTTTCCTTCAAAATTCCATCAACCGTCAATAAAATAAGCCTAAATAACAAAGGGTGGCAAAATTTGAATAGCTTACTGGTAGCAAATGTGTAGATCCATCACTGACTACAACAATATAGTATAGTAACTGAGAATGTCGCTATAATCTTCTATTAAACGAAGAACCTATTCATTAATGTAATATGAACTGTAAGATACATAAAAAATCAACTTGGAAACGAAAGGAATCAAACTGGAAGCACATAAATTAGTTTAAAGAACCTCTTTATGAAGGCCACTTGTCGTTTTCTTGAGTATAATTCAAATGTTGTAGGAAAATGGAGTCGTACAGATAAAATTCTATAAATATTGCATCCATTTTAATACTTACTAACGCTGTTAAGACTTTGCTACAATGACAATTCATAATTAACATAAAAAATTATAAATAAAATTTGAATTAATGCGAATTGGAGCTAAATAATAAAATATTTCTAAGTATTAATACATCGAAAGATATGATTAGATTTACCCATATTAGATTATAATTTCTTTCCATCGTGTTTCTAACTTTCCTTCAAAATTCCATCAACCGTCAATAAAATAAGCCTAAATAACAAAGGGTGGCAAAATTTGAATAGCTTACTGGTAGCAAATGTGTAGATCCATCACTGACTACAACAATATAGTATAGTAACTGAGAATGTCGCTATAATCTTCTATTAAACGAAGAACCTATTCATTAATGTAATATGAACTGTAAGATACATAAAAAATCAACTTGGAAACGAAAGGAATCAAACTGGAAGCACATAAATTAGTTTAAAGAACCTCTTTATGAAGGCCACTTGTCGTTTTCTTGAGTATAATTCAAATGTTGTAGGAAAATGGAGTCGTACAGATAAAATTCTATAAATATTGCATCCATTTTAATACTTACTAACGCTGTTAAGATTTTGCTACAATGACAATTCATAATTAACATAAAAAATTATAAATAAAATTTCAATTAAAGCGAATTGGAGCTAAATAATAAAATATTTCTAAGTATTAATACATCGAAAGATATGATTAGATTTACCCATATTAGATTATAATTTCTTTCCATCGTGTTTCTAACTTTCCTTCAAAATTCCATCAACCGTCAACAAAATAAGCCTAAATAACAAAGGGTGGCAAAATTTGAATAGCTTACTGGTAGCAAATGTGCAAATCCATCACTGAATACAACAATATAGTATAGTAACTGAGAATGTCGCTATAATCTTCTATTAAACGAAGAACCTATTCATTAATGTAATATGAACTGTAAGATACATAAAAAATCAACTTGGAAACGAAAGGAATCAAACTGGAAGCACATAAATTAGTTTAAAGAACCTCTTTATGAAGGCCACTTGTCGTTTTCTTGAGTATAATTCAAATGTTGTAGGAAAATGGAGTCGTACAGATAAAATTCTATAAATATTGCATCCATTTTAATACTTACTAACGCTGTTAAGATTTTGCTACAATGACAATTCATAATTAACATAAAAAATTATAAATAAAATTTCAATTAAAGCGAATTGGAGCTAAATAATAAAATATTTCTAAGTATTAATACATCGAAAGATATGATTAGATTTACCCATATTAGATTATAATTTCTTTCCATCGTGTTTCTAACTTTCCTTCAAAATTCCATCAACCGTCAACAAAATAAGCCTAAATAACAAAGGGTGGCAAAATTTGAATAGCTTACTGGTAGCAAATGTGCAAATCCATCACTGAATACAACAATATAGTATAGTAACTGAGAATGTCGCTATAATCTTCTATTAAACGAAGAACCTATTCATTAATGTAATATGAACTGTAAGATACATAAAAAATCAACTTGGAAACGAAAGGAATCAAACTGGAAGCACATAAATTAGTTTAAAGAACCTCTTTATGAAGGCCACTTGTCGTTTTCTTGAGTATAATTCAAATGTTGTAGGAAAATGGAGTCGTACAGATAAAATTCTATAAATATTGCATCCATTTTAATACTTACTAACGCTGTTAAGATTTTGCTACAATGACAATTCATAATTAACATAAAAAATTATAAATAAAATTTCAATTAAAGCGAATTGGAGCTAAATAATAAAATATTTCTAAGTATTAATACATCGAAAGATATGATTAGATTTACCCATATTAGATTATAATTTCTTTCCATCGTGTTTCTAACTTTCCTTCAATATTCCATCAACCGTCAATAAAATAAGCCTAAATAACAAAGGGTGGCAAAATTTGAATAGCTTACTGGTAGCAAATGTGCAAATCCATCACTGAATACAACAATATAGTATAGTAACTGAGAATGTCGCTATAATCTTCTATTAAACGAAGAACCTATTCATTAATGTAATATGAACTGTAAGATACATAAAAAATCAACTTGGAAACGAAAGGAATCAAACTGGAAGCACATAAATTAGTTTAAAGAACCTCTTTATGAAGGCCACTTGTCGTTTTCTTGAGTATAATTCAAATGTTGTAGGAAAATGGAGTCGTACAGATAAAATTCTATAAATATTGCATCCATTTTAATACTTACTAACGCTGTTAAGATTTTGCTACAATGACAATTCATAATTAACATAAAAAATTATGAATAAAATTTGAATTAAAGCGAATTGGAGCTAAATAATAAAATATTTCTAAGTATTAATACATCGAAAGATATGATTAGATTTACCCATATTAGATTATAATTTCTTTCCATCGTGTTTCTAACTTTCCTTCAATATTCCATCAACCGTCAATAAAATAAGCCTAAATAACAAAGGGTGGCAAAATTTGAATAGCTTACTGGTAGCAAATGTGCAAATCCATCACTGAATACAACAATATAGTATAGTAACTGAGAATGTCGCTATAATCTTCTATTAAACGAAGAACCTATTCATTAATGTAATATGAACTGTAAGATACATAAAAAATCAACTTGGAAACGAAAGGAATCAAACTGGAAGCACATAAATTAGTTTAAAGAACCTCTTTATGAAGGCCACTTGTCGTTTTCTTGAGTATAATTCAAATGTTGTAGGAAAATGGAGTCGTACAGATAAAATTCTATAAATATTGCATCCATTTTAATACTTACTAACGCTGTTAAGATTTTGCTACAATGACAATTCATAATTAACATAAAAAATTATGAATAAAATTTGAATTAAAGCGAATTGGAGCTAAATAATAAAATATTTCTAAGTATTAATACATCGAAAGATATGATTAGATTTACCCATATTAGATTATAATTTCTTTCCATCGTGTTTCTAACTTTCCTTCAATATTCCATCAACCGTCAATAAAATAAGCCTAAATAACAAAGGGTGGCAAAATTTGAATAGCTTACTGGTAGCAAATGTGCAAATCCATCACTGAATACAACAATATAGTATAGTAACTGAGAATGTCGCTATAATCTTCTATTAAACGAAGAACCTATTCATTAATGTAATATGAACTGTAAGATACATAAAAAATCAACTTGGAAACGAAAGGAATCAAACTGGAAGCACATAAATTAGTTTAAAGAACCTCTTTATGAAGGCCACTTGTCGTTTTCTTGAGTATAATTCAAATGTTGTAGGAAAATGGAGTCGTACAGATAAAATTCTATAAATATTGCATCCATTTTAATACTTACTAACGCTGTTAAGATTTTGCTACAATGACAATTCATAATTAACATAAAAAATTATAAATAAAATTTCAATTAAAGCGAATTGGAGCTAAATAATAAAATATTTCTAAGTATTAATACATCGAAAGATATGATTAGATTTACCCATATTAGATTATAATTTCTTTCCATCGTGTTTCTAACTTTCCTTCAATATTCCATCAACCGTCAATAAAATAAGCCTAAATAACAAAGGGTGGCAAAATTTGAATAGCTTACTGGTAGCAAATGTGCAAATCCATCACTGAATACAACAATATAGTATAGTAACTGAGAATGTCGCTATAATCTTCTATTAAACGAAGAACCTATTCATTAATGTAATATGAACTGTAAGATACATAAAAAATCAACTTGGAAACGAAAGGAATCAAACTGGAAGCACATAAATTAGTTTAAAGAACCTCTTTATGAAGGCCACTTGTCGTTTTCTTGAGTATAATTCAAATGTTGTAGGAAAATGGAGTCGTACAGATAAAATTCTACAAATATTGCATCCATTTTAATACTTACTAACGCTGTTAAGACTTCGCTACAATGACAATTCATAATTAACATAAAAAATTATAAATAAAATTTCAATTAATGCGAATTGGAGCTAAATAATAAAATATTTCTAAGTATTAATACATCGAAAGATATGATTAGATTTACCCATATTAGATTATAATTTCTTTCCATCGTGTTTCTAACTTTCCTTCAATATTCCATCAACCGTCAATAAAATAAGCCTAAATAACAAAGGGTGGCAAAATTTGAATAGCTTACTGGTAGCAAATGTGCAAATCCATCACTGAATACAACAATATAGTATAGTAACTGAGAATGTCGCTATAATCTTCTATTAAACGAAGAACCTATTCATTAATGTAATATGAACTCTAAGATACATAAAAAATCAACTTGGAAACGAAAGGAATCAAACTGGAAGAACACAAATTAGTTTAAGAACCTCTTTATGAAGGCCACTTGTCGTTTTCTTGAGTATAATTCAAATGTTGTAGGAAAATGGAGTCGTACAGATAAAATTCTATAAATATTGCATCCATTTTAATACTTACTAACGCTGTTAAGACTTTGCTACAATGACAATTCATAATTAACATAAAAAATTATAAATAAAATTTGAATTAATGCGAATTGGAGCTAAATAATAAAATATTTCTAAGTATTAATACATCGAAAGATATGATTAGATTTACCCATATTAGATTATAATTTCTTTCCATCGTGTTTCTAACTTTCCTTCAAAATTCCATCAACCGTCAATAAAATAAGCCTAAATAACAAAGGGTGGCAAAATTTGAATAGCTTACTGGTAGCAAATGTGCAAATCCATCACTGAATACAACAATATAGTATAGTAACTGAGAATGTCGTTATAATCTCTTATTAAACGAAGAATCTATTCATTAATGTCATATGAACTGTAAGATACATAAAAAATCAACTTGGAAACGAAAGGAATCAAACTGGAAGCACATAAATTAGTTTAAAGAACCTCTTTATGAAGGCCACTTGTCGTTTTCTTGAGTATAATTCAAATGTTGTAGGAAAATGGAGTCGTACAGATAAAATTCTACAAATATTGCATCCATTTTAATACTTACTAACGCTGTTAAGACTTTGCTACAATGACAATTCATAATTAACATAAAAAATTATAAATAAAATTCGAATTAATGCGAATTGGAGCTAAATAATAAAATATTTCTAAGTATTAATACATCGAAAGATATGATTAGATTTACCCATATTAGATTATAATTTCTTTCCATCGTGTTTCTAACTTTCCTTCAATATTCCATCAACCGTCAATAAAATAAGCCTAAATAACAAAGGGTGGCAAAATTTGAATAGCTTACTGGTAGCAAATGTGCAAATCCATCACTGAATACAACAATATAGTATAGTAACTGAGAATGTCGCTATAATCTTCTATTAAACGAAGAACCTATTCATTAATGTAATATGAACTCTAAGATACATAAAAAATCAACTTGGAAACGAAAGGAATCAAACTGGAAGAACACAAATTAGTTTAAGAACCTCTTTATGAAGGCCACTTGTCGTTTTCTTGAGTATAATTCAAATGTTGTAGGAAAATGGAGTCGTACAGATAAAATTCTATAAATATTGCATCCATTTTAATACTTACTAACGCTGTTAAGACTTTGCTACAATGACAATTCATAATTAACATAAAAAATTATAAATAAAATTTGAATTAATGCGAATTGGAGCTAAATAATAAAATATTTCTAAGTATTAATACATCGAAAGATATGATTAGATTTACCCATATTAGATTATAATTTCTTTCCATCGTGTTTCTAACTTTCCTTCAAAATTCCATCAACCGTCAATAAAATAAGCCTAAATAACAAAGGGTGGCAAAATTTGAATAGCTTACTGGTAGCAAATGTGCAAATCCATCACTGAATACAACAATATAGTATAGTAACTGAGAATGTCGTTATAATCTCTTATTAAACGAAGAACCTATTCATTAATGTAATATGAACTGTAAGATACATAAAAAATCAACTTGGAAACGAAAGGAATCAAACTGGAAGAACACAAATTAGTTTAAGAACCTCTTTATGAAGGCCACTTGTCGTTTTCTTGAGTATAATTCAAATGTTGTAGGAAAATGGAGTCGTACAGATAAAATTCTATAAATATTGCATCCATTTTAATACTTACTAACGCTGTTAAGACTTTGCTACAATGACAATTCATAATTAACATAAAAAATTATAAATAAAATTTGAATTAATGCGAATTGGAGCTAAATAATAAAATATTTCTAAGTATTAATACATCGAAAGATATGATTAGATTTACCCATATTAGATTATAATTTCTTTCCATCGTGTTTCTAACTTTCCTTCAAAATTCCATCAACCGTCAATAAAATAAGCCTAAATAACAAAGGGTGGCAAAATTTGAATAGCTTACTGGTAGCAAATGTGCAAATCCATCACTGAATACAACAATATAGTATAGTAACTGAGAATGTCGTTATAATCTCTTATTAAACGAAGAACCTATTCATTAATGTAATATGAACTGTAAGATACATAAAAAATCAACTTGGAAACGAAAGGAATCAAACTGGAAGAACACAAATTAGTTTAAGAACCTCTTTATGAAGGCCACTTGTCGTTTTCTTGAGTATAATTCAAATGTTGTAGGAAAATGGAGTCGTACAGATAAAATTCTATAAATATTGCATCCATTTTAATACTTACTAACGCTGTTAAGACTTTGCTACAATGACAATTCATAATTAACATAAAAAATTATAAATAAAATTTGAATTAATGCGAATTGGAGCTAAATAATAAAATATTTCTAAGTATTAATACATCGAAAGATATGATTAGATTTACCCATATTAGATTATAATTTCTTTCCATCGTGTTTCTAACTTTCCTTCAAAATTCCATCAACCGTCAATAAAATAAGCCTAAATAACAAAGGGTGGCAAAATTTGAATAGCTTACTGGTAGCAAATGTGCAAATCCATCACTGAATACAACAATATAGTATAGTAACTGAGAATGTCGTTATAATCTCTTATTAAACGAAGAACCTATTCATTAATGTAATATGAACTGTAAGATACATAAAAAATCAACTTGGAAACGAAAGGAATCAAACTGGAAGAACACAAATTAGTTTAAGAACCTCTTTATGAAGGCCACTTGTCGTTTTCTTGAGTATAATTCAAATGTTGTAGGAAAATGGAGTCGTACAGATAAAATTCTATAAATATTGCATCCATTTTAATACTTACTAACGCTGTTAAGACTTTGCTACAATGACAATTCATAATTAACATAAAAAATTATAAATAAAATTTGAATTAATGCGAATTGGAGCTAAATAATAAAATATTTCTAAGTATTAATACATCGAAAGATATGATTAGATTTACCCATATTAGATTATAATTTCTTTCCATCGTGTTTCTAACTTTCCTTCAAAATTCCATCAACCGTCAATAAAATAAGCCTAAATAACAAAGGGTGGCAAAATTTGAATAGCTTACTGGTAGCAAATGTGCAAATCCATCACTGAATACAACAATATAGTATAGTAACTGAGAATGTCGTTATAATCTCTTATTAAACGAAGAACCTATTCATTAATGTAATATGAACTGTAAGATACATAAAAAATCAACTTGGAAACGAAAGGAATCAAACTGGAAGAACACAAATTAGTTTAAGAACCTCTTTATGAAGGCCACTTGTCGTTTTCTTGAGTATAATTCAAATGTTGTAGGAAAATGGAGTCGTACAGATAAAATTCTATAAATATTGCATCCATTTTAATACTTACTAACGCTGTTAAGACTTTGCTACAATGACAATTCATAATTAACATAAAAAATTATAAATAAAATTTGAATTAATGCGAATTGGAGCTAAATAATAAAATATTTCTAAGTATTAATACATCGAAAGATATGATTAGATTTACCCATATTAGATTATAATTTCTTTCCATCGTGTTTCTAACTTTCCTTCAAAATTCCATCAACCGTCAATAAAATAAGCCTAAATAACAAAGGGTGGCAAAATTTGAATAGCTTACTGGTAGCAAATGTGCAAATCCATCACTGAATACAACAATATAGTATAGTAACTGAGAATGTCGTTATAATCTCTTATTAAACGAAGAACCTATTCATTAATGTAATATGAACTGTAAGATACATAAAAAATCAACTTGGAAACGAAAGGAATCAAACTGGAAGAACACAAATTAGTTTAAGAACCTCTTTATGAAGGCCACTTGTCGTTTTCTTGAGTATAATTCAAATGTTGTAGGAAAATGGAGTCGTACAGATAAAATTCTATAAATATTGCATCCATTTTAATACTTACTAACGCTGTTAAGACTTTGCTACAATGACAATTCATAATTAACATAAAAAATTATAAATAAAATTTGAATTAATGCGAATTGGAGCTAAATAATAAAATATTTCTAAGTATTAATACATCGAAAGATATGATTAGATTTACCCATATTAGATTATAATTTCTTTCCATCGTGTTTCTAACTTTCCTTCAAAATTCCATCAACCGTCAATAAAATAAGCCTAAATAACAAAGGGTGGCAAAATTTGAATAGCTTACTGGTAGCAAATGTGCAAATCCATCACTGAATACAACAATATAGTATAGTAACTGAGAATGTCGTTATAATCTCTTATTAAACGAAGAACCTATTCATTAATGTAATATGAACTGTAAGATACATAAAAAATCAACTTGGAAACGAAAGGAATCAAACTGGAAGCACATAAATTAGTTTAAAGAACCTCTTTATGAAGGCCACTTGTCGTTTTCTTGAGTATAATTCAAATGTTGTAGGAAAATGGAGTCGTACAGATAAAATTCTATAAATATTGCATCCATTTTAATACTTACTAACGCTGTTAAGACTTTGCTACAATGACAATTCATAATTAACATAAAAAATTATAAATAAAATTTGAATTAATGCGAATTGGAGCTAAATAATAAAATATTTCTAAGTATTAATACATCGAAAGATATGATTAGATTTACCCATATTAGATTATAATTTCTTTCCATCGTGTTTCTAACTTTCCTTCAAAATTCCATCAACCGTCAATAAAATAAGCCTAAATAACAAAGGGTGGCAAAATTTGAATAGCTTACTGGTAGCAAATGTGCAAATCCATCACTGAATACAACAATATAGTATAGTAACTGAGAATGTCGTTATAATCTCTTATTAAACGAAGAACCTATTCATTAATGTAATATGAACTGTAAGATACATAAAAAATCAACTTGGAAACGAAAGGAATCAAACTGGAAGAACACAAATTAGTTTAAGAACCTCTTTATGAAGGCCACTTGTCGTTTTCTTGAGTATAATTCAAATGTTGTAGGAAAATGGAGTCGTACAGATAAAATTCTATAAATATTGCATCCATTTTAATACTTACTAACGCTGTTAAGACTTTGCTACAATGACAATTCATAATTAACATAAAAAATTATAAATAAAATTTGAATTAATGCGAATTGGAGCTAAATAATAAAATATTTCTAAGTATTAATACATCGAAAGATATGATTAGATTTACCCATATTAGATTATAATTTCTTTCCATCGTGTTTCTAACTTTCCTTCAAAATTCCATCAACCGTCAATAAAATAAGCCTAAATAACAAAGGGTGGCAAAATTTGAATAGCTTACTGGTAGCAAATGTGCAAATCCATCACTGAATACAACAATATAGTATAGTAACTGAGAATGTCGTTATAATCTCTTATTAAACGAAGAACCTATTCATTAATGTAATATGAACTGTAAGATACATAAAAAATCAACTTGGAAACGAAAGGAATCAAACTGGAAGAACACAAATTAGTTTAAGAACCTCTTTATGAAGGCCACTTGTCGTTTTCTTGAGTATAATTCAAATGTTGTAGGAAAATGGAGTCGTACAGATAAAATTCTATAAATATTGCATCCATTTTAATACTTACTAACGCTGTTAAGACTTTGCTACAATGACAATTCATAATTAACATAAAAAATTATAAATAAAATTTGAATTAATGCGAATTGGAGCTAAATAATAAAATATTTCTAAGTATTAATACATCGAAAGATATGATTAGATTTACCCATATTAGATTATAATTTCTTTCCATCGTGTTTCTAACTTTCCTTCAAAATTCCATCAACCGTCAATAAAATAAGCCTAAATAACAAAGGGTGGCAAAATTTGAATAGCTTACTGGTAGCAAATGTGCAAATCCATCACTGAATACAACAATATAGTATAGTAACTGAGAATGTCGTTATAATCTCTTATTAAACGAAGAACCTATTCATTAATGTAATATGAACTGTAAGATACATAAAAAATCAACTTGGAAACGAAAGGAATCAAACTGGAAGAACACAAATTAGTTTAAGAACCTCTTTATGAAGGCCACTTGTCGTTTTCTTGAGTATAATTCAAATGTTGTAGGAAAATGGAGTCGTACAGATAAAATTCTATAAATATTGCATCCATTTTAATACTTACTAACGCTGTTAAGACTTTGCTACAATGACAATTCATAATTAACATAAAAAATTATAAATAAAATTTGAATTAATGCGAATTGGAGCTAAATAATAAAATATTTCTAAGTATTAATACATCGAAAGATATGATTAGATTTACCCATATTAGATTATAATTTCTTTCCATCGTGTTTCTAACTTTCCTTCAAAATTCCATCAACCGTCAATAAAATAAGCCTAAATAACAAAGGGTGGCAAAATTTGAATAGCTTACTGGTAGCAAATGTGCAAATCCATCACTGAATACAACAATATAGTATAGTAACTGAGAATGTCGTTATAATCTCTTATTAAACGAAGAACCTATTCATTAATGTAATATGAACTGTAAGATACATAAAAAATCAACTTGGAAACGAAAGGAATCAAACTGGAAGCACATAAATTAGTTTAAAGAACCTCTTTATGAAGGCCACTTGTCGTTTTCTTGAGTATAATTCAAATGTTGTAGGAAAATGGAGTCGTACAGATAAAATTCTATAAATATTGCATCCATTTTAATACTTACTAACGCTGTTAAGACTTTGCTACAATGACAATTCATAATTAACATAAAAAATTATAAATAAAATTTGAATTAATGCGAATTGGAGCTAAATAATAAAATATTTCTAAGTATTAATACATCGAAAGATATGATTAGATTTACCCATATTAGATTATAATTTCTTTCCATCGTGTTTCTAACTTTCCTTCAAAATTCCATCAACCGTCAATAAAATAAGCCTAAATAACAAAGGGTGGCAAAATTTGAATAGCTTACTGGTAGCAAATGTGCAAATCCATCACTGAATACAACAATATAGTATAGTAACTGAGAATGTCGTTATAATCTCTTATTAAACGAAGAACCTATTCATTAATGTAATATGAACTGTAAGATACATAAAAAATCAACTTGGAAACGAAAGGAATCAAACTGGAAGCACATAAATTAGTTTAAAGAACCTCTTTATGAAGGCCACTTGTCGTTTTCTTGAGTATAATTCAAATGTTGTAGGAAAATGGAGTCGTACAGATAAAATTCTATAAATATTGCATCCATTTTAATACTTACTAACGCTGTTAAGACTTTGCTACAATGACAATTCATAATTAACATAAAAAATTATAAATAAAATTTGAATTAATGCGAATTGGAGCTAAATAATAAAATATTTCTAAGTATTAATACATCGAAAGATATGATTAGATTTACCCATATTAGATTATAATTTCTTTCCATCGTGTTTCTAACTTTCCTTCAAAATTCCATCAACCGTCAATAAAATAAGCCTAAATAACAAAGGGTGGCAAAATTTGAATAGCTTACTGGTAGCAAATGTGCAAATCCATCACTGAATACAACAATATAGTATAGTAACTGAGAATGTCGTTATAATCTCTTATTAAACGAAGAACCTATTCATTAATGTAATATGAACTGTAAGATACATAAAAAATCAACTTGGAAACGAAAGGAATCAAACTGGAAGAACACAAATTAGTTTAAGAACCTCTTTATGAAGGCCACTTGTCGTTTTCTTGAGTATAATTCAAATGTTGTAGGAAAATGGAGTCGTACAGATAAAATTCTATAAATATTGCATCCATTTTAATACTTACTAACGCTGTTAAGACTTTGCTACAATGACAATTCATAATTAACATAAAAAATTATAAATAAAATTTGAATTAATGCGAATTGGAGCTAAATAATAAAATATTTCTAAGTATTAATACATCGAAAGATATGATTAGATTTACCCATATTAGATTATAATTTCTTTCCATCGTGTTTCTAACTTTCCTTCAAAATTCCATCAACCGTCAATAAAATAAGCCTAAATAACAAAGGGTGGCAAAATTTGAATAGCTTACTGGTAGCAAATGTGCAAATCCATCACTGAATACAACAATATAGTATAGTAACTGAGAATGTCGTTATAATCTCTTATTAAACGAAGAACCTATTCATTAATGTAATATGAACTGTAAGATACATAAAAAATCAACTTGGAAACGAAAGGAATCAAACTGGAAGAACACAAATTAGTTTAAGAACCTCTTTATGAAGGCCACTTGTCGTTTTCTTGAGTATAATTCAAATGTTGTAGGAAAATGGAGTCGTACAGATAAAATTCTATAAATATTGCATCCATTTTAATACTTACTAACGCTGTTAAGACTTTGCTACAATGACAATTCATAATTAACATAAAAAATTATAAATAAAATTTGAATTAATGCGAATTGGAGCTAAATAATAAAATATTTCTAAGTATTAATACATCGAAAGATATGATTAGATTTACCCATATTAGATTATAATTTCTTTCCATCGTGTTTCTAACTTTCCTTCAAAATTCCATCAACCGTCAATAAAATAAGCCTAAATAACAAAGGGTGGCAAAATTTGAATAGCTTACTGGTAGCAAATGTGCAAATCCATCACTGAATACAACAATATAGTATAGTAACTGAGAATGTCGTTATAATCTCTTATTAAACGAAGAACCTATTCATTAATGTAATATGAACTCTAAGATACATAAAAAATCAACTTGGAAACGAAAGGAATCAAACTGGAAGAACACAAATTAGTTTAAGAACCTCTTTATGAAGGCCACTTGTCGTTTTCTTGAGTATAATTCAAATGTTGTAGGAAAATGGAGTCGTACAGATAAAATTCTATAAATATTGCATCCATTTTAATACTTACTAACGCTGTTAAGACTTTGCTACAATGACAATTCATAATTAACATAAAAAATTATAAATAAAATTTGAATTAATGCGAATTGGAGCTAAATAATAAAATATTTCTAAGTATTAATACATCGAAAGATATGATTAGATTTACCCATATTAGATTATAATTTCTTTCCATCGTGTTTCTAACTTTCCTTCAAAATTCCATCAACCGTCAACAAAATAAGCCTAAATAACAAAGGGTGGCAAAATTTGAATAGCTTACTGGTAGCAAATGTGCAAATCCATCACTGAATACAACAATATAGTATAGTAACTGAGAATGTCGTTATAATCTCTTATTAAACGAAGAATCTATTCATTAATGTCATATGAACTGTAAGATACATAAAAAATCAACTTGGAAACGAAAGGAATCAAACTGGAAGCACATAAATTAGTTTAAAGAACCTCTTTATGAAGGCCACTTGTCGTTTTCTTGAGTATAATTCAAATGTTGTAGGAAAATGGAGTCGTACAGATAAAATTCTACAAATATTGCATCCATTTTAATACTTACTAACGCTGTTAAGACTTTGCTATAATGACAATTCATAATTAACATAAAAAATTATAAATAAAATTTGAATTAATGCGAATTGGAGCCTAGGCAAACCCATAGCTATGTATTTTTATTTAAGTAAGCGTGTCAACTGATAAAATAGAGTCGAGCTCAAACACGCGGCACTTGTATAGCACGAAAATATATTCCCGTACGTGGAATTTAATTTCGCTAAGTGGGAAACGTCCCTAGCTGTATATATTTTAATTAGATACGCAATGCCCTCATTAAACGAAATGTAAACTGGCATAACTAAACTTAAAAAAAACAAGAACAAGGTACCAGCTGCTAAAAATAGTGTAACATTTCATGTATGGTAACATTTCTGAATTCCCACTAAAAATATCATTGCTCCAACCCTTTACAAGAATTATTCTGAGCAATGACGGAAAAACAGGTCAATTGAAAAGTCCCGGCCTGACACATAGATGGCGCTACTACAATTAAATCCATATGTTTTTTGGTTATATATAATCGTCAAAAGTTGCACGTATAAATTTGAACCTGTCGAAACACCGTGAAAAACGGTTCGCGTGTTGATAAAATATTGTTTTTTGAAGGGAAAACATACAATTGAAGCAAAAACTTGGCTTGACGCCGAGTTTCCGGACACTGTCCCAGGAAAATCAACTATCAAGAACTGCTTTGCTAAGTTTAGACGTGGTGAAATGAGCACCGATGACGGTAAACGCAGTGGATGCCTAAAAGAGGTTGTTACCCACGAGAACATATGAAAAAATCCACAAAATGGAAAAAGCAGTGTTTGAAGATGATTAAGCGTAATAAACCCGAGCTTTTGTGTCGATATGTGACAATGGATGAAACGTGTCTCCATCATTTCACTCCGAAATCCAATCGACAGTCATCCGAGTGGACCTCACACGAAGAACCCGCTCCAAAGCGTGGGCAAACACAACAGTCGGCTGGCAAGGCTATGGCTATGGCAAAAGAATGTGCTGCTTCACCAAGACAATGCACCGTGTCAAAAGTCCATGAATTGGGCTTCGAATTGCTTCCTCATCCACCGTATTCTCCATACCTGGCCCCCAGCGACTATTTCCAGTTCTCAGATCTCAAAAGAATGTTCGCTGGGAAGAAATTTTCGTCGAATGAAGAGGTGATCGCCGAAACTGAGGCCTATTTTGAAGCAAAGGACAAATCGTACTACCAAAATGGTATCGAAAAGTTGGGCGGGTCGCTATAATCAGTGTATCACCCGTTAAGGAATGGAGGGAATTACGTTGAATAAAAAAACTAATTTTGCAAAAAAATGTGTTTTACTATGGTAGGCCGGGGACTTTTCAATTGACCTGTTACATATGCATTTTAATACACAACAAGCTCTGAATTATTATTTTATGACGTATTAACGTATATATATATATATATAAATTATAATAGCATGGATAGCAAGCATTGTTGTTGATAATTAATCATTCTCAGTTAATTGCTATAATAAAATTATATCGGACAATTCTAAACGGAAAAGGACTTTTATGAAAATTAACTCGGAAGTGGACAATCATCGGTCTATGATGAATATTGCAGTTTTATGTGAATTTTCCTAACATATGATTGTATTGTATCTGTACATTAACATAATATTAGATGACCTTCGAGAATCTTGCCATCGACAGCAATATAAAAAAACACCTTTTGTATCATATAAAATAGTGGTATAGAGTGCTATATTTATTGTCTATTCTTTCCTCTATATATACACATTCTTGCATTTTTTCTGTCCCTGCTCAGTCTTTTTGCTTCAGCCGGTAATTTTCTCTGTTCTTGAGGTTTTCTCCTTGCTTCCCGTTTCCAAAGTTGTGTCCTCCATGCCTTGAAGGCATCCCACCAACTAAGTTTTCTCCTTTTTATGTATTCTTTAACCATTCGTTCTTCACTGTGCATTCTTTATTACACCCTTGACTCTTCTAAAGTAGGTCTGCTGCTTGTATCTTCGTTGTATCTCTCTATACCTATGTCTCGCAACTGCATATCGCGATTGGACTGTAAAATGCTTTGTACTTTTCCATTTTAGCTCTGTTTGATATCTCTATTTTATTAATCAATTATTTTAATCTATCTTGTCCTAGTACTGCTTGGGTTTCTAAGGTTTTTATTTCATTTTTTCTGTAATGACAGCAATGACAATAATCCTTTATAATAGTCATAGTCTCTTAACTCCTTGTAGCGACTGCTACGACCCTTTAGGTCACCACGCATTCACCTACAACTAGTTCAAAGGTTGACAACGCCGGTGGATTGGTACCATGCGGTTACCGGCTATAAAAGACCACCACGACGACGTCTCGCTCTTTTTTTTCTTTCTTCTACCCTCTTGTAACAGTACCACTTCCACAACGCTACCGTACTTCCTTCACCTTAACTTAATATCCTGTCCAATCTCCCGTCGACCACATGTATCAATTTAAATCGAAATAAACAAGTATTTCTTCGACCAGTGTTTTTCGTTCTCGTGCAAATTCCTTCCAAAAATAGTAGTGAGCGTTCGGACAAACAATCGTATCGACAACTACACATTTCGACCGACCAACCGACAATTCCTACATCGTTTTTAAGTATCAGAATAATAAGTGGTAATTGCCAATCTTGATTTTCGTCATTTGTTCGCCCTCAGAGCTCTGTAGCTTTCTCACCTATTTTCAGCACTTCTAGTGTCTTTATTCTGGTCAGCATATGTTATCTTCATTCGTCGCTTTTTCCATCTCTAATTTTCTCAGTACGCTCTAATTCCTGAATTCTTATCTCCTCTGTGTCTTCGGCTTCTGTTCTTGTTGGTCGGTATACTTTTTCGTATGTTTCTTCCTGTGGATAAAGCAATTCACGAAAGTATTCCTTCCATCTCACTATTCTTTTTTCATCTTCAGTTATCATGGCTCCGTCTTTATCTTTTATGTGTCCATAATTATATGCTTTTTCTATTCTACAAAATTTTAAAATATTTTCTTTGGAATTTTTCTCCATCCTTTCTCCAAATTGTCTCCCTGTTCCCCTTTTTGCCTCTTCTTTTTTGTATATTTCATAGTTTTCCGTTGACTTTGCATTGAGATACTTCCATTGATAGCTATATTAGAAGAAAATCCGTCTTACTTCATCATTATAACTTGATTTGGTTAGAAATCACCTAAAACAGCTTCAAATTTACATACACTGTAAAATTTACACACAAATCCATCATATTTCGAATTATTTAAATGACGTATACAACAAAGTATTCTACAATTAATCAAAATAAAATACGTGTACAGTTATAATTATCAAATTTATGTCAACCGTTGTCGGTCTATGTGTCATTCTGTGTGAATCGTAAACAAATTAAGATCGACAACAATTGATTCCGATCTCGGATCTAGTAGGCCACCGGAGCACAACGTCGACCAACGACAGAAAACAATCCTTAATTATCGAGAAGAAACGGACGAAAATTTGACGCGCGCACACTCGATTTTTAAGATTATACCGGCTTCCGGTAGGGTTCGTTGGCCAACGAAACAATATTTAGCAATGATATAATCGTCGGTGTTTGTTGTTCAACTGTTTTAGTAATATATTAGCGATTTCGGTTGTAGAATGGTTTTGTTTTGTTTTTGTTTTTCAGGGGGTGACGTCTAACAACTGACTGGATATATTATTTTTGCGGTAAATTCATAACAAGGAAAAACTGTGAATTATCAACTAATTTTAAGGGTAAGACATCTTAAATCCATGACAGTATAAGAAAACGACGAGAAAATATATTGCAGAATGAGACAAATAAATCAATGATGGTTAGGCATCAATGTTTTTAAATATGTCTATCGTGTATTTAAATAGGTTGTCTTGGATAGAGCAATGGTCCAGGTGACAGGACGGTCCTCCTGTTGTGATAGTCGTGGGTTCGAATCCTGCTGGGCATGGTCGTAAATTTATGTTTGTGATTGTTTATAATTGTTAATAATATAATTTTATTTATTGTGATTTCCTTTATATTGACAGTAACCAAGCTGGGTATCTTGGTCACTCGCCAGTAGGCACAAGTCAGTAGGCTTAATGCCGGGAACCGTTGTTCGGAGCCTACGTTAATTAGTAGATCAAATATTAACATATTTCATTTCATAAGACATTAAAAAGAAATTCAAAAAAAAGAAAGAAAAAGAAAAAAAATGAGAAAAGTTGACCTATTTCGGAGTTTTAAAAAAGTACTGTCTATATGGGGAAGCCTGGATTATTCCTGGAGGTTCAACGGCCCAGGAAGCCAAATATTTTTTTTGATGCGTCTTCTCGAATATCGAGACATGATACCGGCCGGGCTCTATTCAATATTCCGTACGTTGTCGGCCATATGTCACATACCCGAACCATAATTCATCTTTCGACATTGACGTAGTACCATAACAATAGAAAACGCGTCTATCCATTCAGAAAGTTTCGAAGTATCTTGAGAATTCTCGTTTAGATCAACATGTATTTATCAGTAACCGTAGCCTTTTATCAGATCCCTTTTCAAACAACATGTAAATGAATGTTCTAAACTTACCATATTGGGTTGGAAATTGTTAAGTTACGTTCCTACACCTACCTAGAACAAAAAAT
This sequence comes from Rhynchophorus ferrugineus, assembly GCF_030347505.1. Lineage (NCBI taxonomy): Eukaryota > Metazoa > Arthropoda > Insecta > Coleoptera > Curculionidae > Rhynchophorus > Rhynchophorus ferrugineus. The sequence goes on along the minus strand of NW_027472586.1, from coordinate 10,197,801 downwards.
AAAAACATATAATCACTGTTAGTTCCTCATAATTGTTAGAACGTGGTGAAATAGTAAAAATATATACAATTTATTATCGCCTACATAATATTTCGTCGAGAAACGTCAACAATATTCGGTCTGGTACTTAATCGTAAATGGATTTTTAATAGATTGCATTACCAGCGTGACTTTTGAGATATACAATGAAAAGTGTAATTTAAACTTAAAAACTATAAACTCTGAAGTAATTTAACCTCTATTTTCGTTTCTTTCACCCCCTATACTTTGAGGCACATAACTTTTTCCGAGAGGTAAAAAATGTTACTGCTACTAAAATGTAAACACTCGTGAAAATATGTAAATTTCTGCCATTTTCATAAATTTCACTGTAATTTTATCTCAACTAATGTCAGGCTGATGAAAATTATAGGGATTATGAAGAATTTTATAAAGAATTTTATGGTAATATATTCATTTTTATACAACTTTTAATTTCAAGAACATACCTTAAAAACTATACATTCTAACGCAATCTAATATTGATTTTTGTTTTTTTCGCCCCAAAATACATACATTTTGAGAGTTATTAGGGTTACTATGATCCCAGACATAAAGGAAAATGTCCCTTTTTCCATAGTGGTAAAAAATTGTTATTTTTGCCATTTTCAAGATCTTTGTCATTTTAGTTGGAGTAATGACAATTTCATGAAAATGATAGGGATTATAAAGAATTGTACGTTTAATCGAATAACGACATATTATTTTCTATATAACCTTCGGTTTCTATGTTATACAATGAAAAGTGGATTTTGGAAAAAGCACAGCATTTCAGTTTATGTGCTATATATTAAAAATTATAAATTATATTACTGTAGCGACCTTGAGGCGAATTTTACATCGTGGAATAACGGTCTACCAAATACCCAGAAATATAATCCCAGATGTTGAACACGGGCGGAGTGCCGGCAGCGCCAACTAGAACCCGATAACGAATAGCTGGCAACCCCGAGACGTTTATCTGGGATGTTATTGAAGGATATTTCCATTCTTTCAGTACTCGACCATCGTTTGGTTTAGACGTGCCACCATCGACTGCCCAAGCCTCGTCTCCAGGTAACACCGCTGCCATTCGTTTTATCTAATTGTATTTTTCAAATTTTTTTATATAGCCAATAAATAACGGTCACATAATATAAACACCACTGTTTCATTTCGTTTTATCTCCATTCACCGAGCCACATCATTTACCCTAAAGTACAATTTAACACGGATTTTCATTTCTTTCACCCCAAAATATAATCACAATCTTATAATAATGTAATACAATTTAATATGGAATTTGGTTTATATATAGTCATGAAAATTTGCAATTTTCTACCTTTCACAAAATTTTTACCGTGATTTTAGGTCAAGTAATATCAATTGAATAAAAACCGCAGCGATTATGAATAAGTCTTCGTTAAATCAAAATGTAATATATTGATTTTTAGACCACTTTTAGTTTTCTGATATACAATGAGGATTGTATTTCCAAAAAATCATATCAAATCATATTAAAAATTAGATACATTCTAATAATTTTTTTTTCATACTCAGATGTATAATATAGTATCTCTTTACCCAATCTTTATGTGAGAGGTTATTTTTCTCGACAAAACTTACTTTGCAGGTAATTTTGAGGACCAATTTATTGGAGGTGAATACGGCTACATCCATGGATTTTTGACACAGTGCATTCTCTTGGTGAAGCAGCACTTTCTTTTTCTTCAAATTCGGCTATTTTCCGACGATTTCATCCTTCAAACGGTCTAATAACGCTATGTAATAGTCGCTGTTGATGGCTCTTCCTTTTTAAAGGTAGTCAATAAAAAGTATTCCATGCGCATCCCAAAATATTGACGCAATAACCTTGCCTGCCGACTGTTGCGTTTTCCCATGCTTTGGAGCGGGTTCATCGTGTGCAGTCCACTCGGATGAGTGTCGATTGAAGTTCGGAATAAAATTTTTGTCGGTAACAACCTCTTTTGGGCGTCCACTGCGTTCACCATCTTCGGTGCTCATGTCACCACATCTAAATTTAGCATACCAATCATTGATGGTTGATTTTCCTGTGGCAGTCTCCGGAAACTTGGCATCAAGCCAAGTTTTTGCTTCAACTGTATTTTTTCCCTTCAAAAAACAATATTTTATCAACACGCGAAATTCCTTTTTATCCATTTTTTCACAATAACAAAAGTTGCTTCACTCAAAATGCTATAATTCACAAACTAATGATCCGACAGCTGTCAAATTTATACACGCATCTTTTGAGGGTTAGCTAAAAGATATGGATCTAATTCTAGTAGCGCCATCTATGTGTCAGGCCGGGGACTTTTCAATTGACCTGTTATTGTAACTGTAGGAATAATTATTATACGTATATAAGATGCAGTTACATTTATTTTAAATCTAATAGTGAATACTAAAAAGCAAACAGATACCAGTTCCGCGAATATCTGATTTCCTTCAGGACGATTTATTAATTAACCCTATTGAGTCAGCGTTCTGATCATTATTTAATGAATAGGATTAAATAACTCAACAACCTGCGCGATCCGAAGAAGAAGAGGAAGTTTAAATAATAACGACTGAGCAAAAATATAATGTAACATCAAGTAATCTTACGAAGTACCCGGTATAAAAGAGTCTGTACACCGGGAGGCATAGCAACGTTGCTGAAAAACTCGAATTCGGCAATGTTCCACGTACGGACGGACCAAACCGCGCTGAAGACGACGAAAAGGCCCAGTGGCGAGGTTCAGCGACCGAAGAAACGCGAAATAAAAACAATGTGTCACTGCTGCCAACACGGCTCCATTTGTAAATCATGTCGAAAAGTATCGATACACCACAGAAGGAAAAATAAGGAAACAGAAACGCCGATTCGGTCTCGGGTGGTTCCGTTAACAGTACAGTTACCGAAATGCGTTTAATCAAAATTAATGAAATATATGTCCCATATATTCGTCAGCAGGTACTAGCGACTTTTACCAAGTCGTTAACCTTTTAAAATCACGCTGCATGTATTCTTTTGGTGGTTACACTGTACCATTTTTGGATATCAGACAATATCTAATTTATTAAACACCACATCTTAGCCGAATATATTGATTTATTCTAAATACTGGGTTTTGAAACAAGTCCATTATTTAAATCCAATATAAAGGTGAACAATATAGATAATCCAACGATGAAGAACTTCTGTCTGAAATAAGTGTTAATCGGATGGAACGAGATCCTGACTATATGAGGGTGCATCAAGACTTCCAAGTCACTAAATATATGTATGGTTTGGTATTGGTATTTTCCTATTGGTAACAGAGGCAGTAAGGAGTCCAACTAACGATCCAAACAGTTCCTTTTCAGTTCAACACAACATGTGGTCAAGAATTATCACTCAACTTTGTAACTGTAATCCACTATTACTGTTTTTTGCATTAGCGTTTAGCAACTAGTAGTACACTAAATCTTGTTGATCTCATCACATGAACAGTAAGACTTCAGTGACAATGAATATTCGGCTTTGGTATCGATGTGGATAGCTCTCCTGGACTAGCCCATGACTTTTTTGCGTTTCGGAATGTCGTAGTAGATCCACGCAAGAAAAAAAGTTCGTGTGATAACCATTCTCCTTCTTTTTGGATCTTTCTAAATGTATGTAAACGATTGAATGTAAATACTCGATTGATCAAGTGCTAAATTGTTTAAAAGTTATTTGAGAATTTGTGCTGGATTAGGGAGAAAAATATTGATATTTCTAATTTGATTTTTTCAGAAATATATCGATATAACGGAGAAGAAAAAATATCGAAAAATATCAATATATCGATCAAAAACCTATCGACTAAAAATCGATATATCGATATTCTTTCGGCATCCCTAAGTTGAGCTTTCGTCCAATAAGATTTCCAATTCAACGTCCTGGAACTTTTTTGATTGGGCCTCGCCGTCCTTTGTCAGGAAAATCACAGTCTCCACTTTGAATTAGCGCCTGTACACACTGAATAACTCAGAGAAATGTCAAAACCATCAAATTTAATAGTTGAATATAAATACAAAATACATGCAAGCACCTACTAGTTTAGTTTAAAGAATGTTTCATACTAAAATGAATCAAACTAGAAATTCTCCAATAATTTAGCAAAAAAAAAACACTCAATCATGAAAAATAGCCAATCCCCAAAACCACCCAATCTCCCAATGCATTTAGTTTGAATCTGAAATGATTACTGATCAACCCGTTACTTTTAAACGTAAGCGAAAGAAGAGGATCAAGGTGAAGCATGTGTATAAGATTTAAGAAGAAAAAAAAACAATACCATATATATATATGAATACATTCAGCTAAGAACAGTGACTCATGCTGTCAAAAATGTCTTCCTCACAAAGAACGGAGAAAGCTACATCCACGCGCTTGCGATTCGGCCACGGAGGATTATTGTATTATTCGAAAAATGATTTTAGATCGAAATCAAACGACAATAAATATGGTCCGTCTGCCGTCGACTTGTATTTAATCTGAGATTATCTTTAAACTTTTAACTTAAACAAATATTTACCATAATAATTGCGCAAGTACACACGGTTTTGGGTCAGAGAACGAAAAGCTGTTTATAAGGTAAATTGGATATATATATATATATATATATATATATATATATATATATATATATATATATATATATGACATGTAGAAAATCACTACATTAAGTGATCTCCTGTATAAATACTATTTTAATTAATTAGTCTTATTCTAAAGTCTATATATCCAATAATCAGATCAGACAGTGTTAAACGTTTTAGTTTAGGCACTTCACTATCACGTCGCATATTTAGCTGTCTAGCGAGTACAGTGGGATGAACTGACACACTCTTTCGAAGTACTTCACATAAACACGTTGATTTACACTCGTTATGGGTTCTAGAGGAATATCGCGTTGTATCACTTCATTTCAAACATAGTACGGAGCATCAACAATGGCACGCAACACTTTAATTTGGAACCGTTGAATGATAGATATATTAGATTTGCTAGCTGTACCCCATAGTTGGATTCCATATGAACAAATAGGCTTGAGTATAGACTCATACAGCAATACCTTGCTATCCAATGATAAGTTGAATTTGCGCCCGATGAGCCAATACATTTGATATAATTTAAGTCCAAGTTATGTTCGTTTACCGAGTGTGAGTTTAGCTTCTTCCAGGTTAGGCGTCGATCTAAATGCATACCAACATCCTCTGGTTAGAGGAGTTGACAATGATTGATATTTACTGGTGAACATGATCTTTAATGCGCCATGTCTTTAACCACAGTTGTATTTGCTCCAGGTGGGTTTGTAGGAACAGAGATTGAACTGAGTCTTTTATACTTGGGATCTGTTTCACTATATCGCTATTTCACTTTCGCTATATCTTGGCGTATCTTTGCGTCTCCATTCTGCTTGCTCGTCGCTTGTGTCGGTTAAGCTCTTGAGAGACGTTCGAGCTCCAATCTTGTGGTAATTTTGCGACAAATTGTCGACCATGTGCCTGTAGTCCAGTGATTTGTAGTTACCGAGAAAGTGGTGAACAACATTTTGAATATATACCCATGCTGCTATTTTATTGGGCGTTAAACATTTTGTAAACTTTGCGTCAGCCATTAGTTTTCGATTATCAGGTCCGACAAATATTCGTTTACAAACTAAATGGTTTACTTCCATAACAAAATCGCTTTTATAACTTGCTGGTGACGAAGGGGAAGTTAAGGCATTTTTTGCACTTGAACCTGGACAAATTGTTAACCACTGTCCTTACTACGTGGCATACCGGAGACATTCATCGATCGAGCAAAAGTAGAAATCATCTACATTAGTTTTATGTTCTCTTCATAACGTTAACACATAAAATGAAGTATACATCTTCACCAACTCTTCACTTGTACAGTTCTGCACACGTTACAAAACAATTTTGGCACCCATCGCTGTCAGTGTTTACTACAGCAAAACCAAATTACTGCAAATACGCATTGAGTGTATCTGTCATGATTTTTCTACGTTTACCGAGCATATAACATCCACAAATGTAACAAAAACACTTCGAATCGACTTTACAACGTTATCTCAACATTTTTACACATTTCGAAGCACAATCACAGCACAAAAACAAGTTGAATGCAACGTCGTCAGCTGTAGGCTGTTATAATAGAATAGTGCTGCCAACACGCGCGAACTCGAGAACTAAAACAAATCTTGACACACGGACTGAAGATCTGAGTTCAGGGCATCAAATAACGTTAAGAATCTTCTCATCTGTTCAGGTAAAAAAGTTGACCCGAATTTGTAAACTTGTGTTATCATACAGAGTCTTTAATTTAAGGCATTCGAATTTTGCCAAGATCAATTATGAGCACAATGCTTCAGAATGACTTCGTAAAGAAGTAAGTACCTCCAGTAATCAGCAATGTTTATGACAGGTACTTAGACTGATAGGTACTTTAGAGTATTGCCAACGTTAAATTTATAGCAAAATTTTCCAAATTGGGGAGATCATTTTGCTGATTCCCCCAGGCCATCATTTTCGCAATAATTCCATGGCTACATAACGTCACGTACCTAGGTCTCCACTACGACCGACGGTTCGGTTGGCATTCCCAACTGCAAAAAGCAATCCAGAAAGATTCAGAGATAGCTAACCTGCTATCTTCTCTAACCTGCCCTTCTAGCAGACTTCCCATCTCCATCAAATGCTTATTTTATAAGATGCTAATTCGGTCCGTAGTCCTCTACGGGTCTAATGTCTACTTCGAGTTTGTTACACCCAACCAGGTGAAACGGCTTCAAGTTTTCCAAAATAAGCTCCTCAGGAGAACCTTAAACGCTCCATGGTTTGTCAGAAATAATCAAATTCACAGGGACAATAACAACTCAGCTCAAGTTCTCCTGAAAACGCGCTTGTTCGCGAGCTGGTGAACATGATGGAAGCTTAGCACAGCGTCACTGCTAACCTCCCATTTTCCAGGCTGAAACGACCTCATCCGTCGCTGCAGTCATAACTTTTACGTGTGTGTCACAGGGGTCAAATTTGAGGCGGTTTCGGTTTAGTGTATTGGTAAGCCCAGAGGCAGTCCCTCATAACCCAATCCAATTTATCACTCCAAGTCAAGTTTCCGCGACTAGGTATGCGTCACGCATTCCATCTCATGGTTTTAGTGTAATGTGTTTGTTTTAGTGTGCAATTGTCTTTGCAACAAATAAAAGCCACCATCAAAATAATCCTGCCGTCTAATACCATTATAATTTACTCGCAAACTACGTTATTTACGATGATAATGGAACATCCATTCGCTTACCGAACCTTGTACGGGAGAAAGAGCCAGAGCAAGCCGGAAATTTAGATTGGCCTGTGAGTGAGTCATCAGGCTTCAGCCATAATGCGAATAAAATAATAACTAAAAAGATAAATACAGTTTCGTAATTATGTTGCAAGGTCTTGTCCATTACTATTGCACATGTTTATGTCGTTCATTCTTGAATTTTACGTAACGCTTTCGAACAGGATTTGTTTTTATATTGGGATTCGGTTATTGCGCGTTTACAGTTCTGCGTACTTTTGGCAAAGAACTGGGACAAGCTGAAATTCAAAGCAAATTTCCGTATATTAAAAAAAAACATGAACTTATATGCAATAGTGATAAATCAGAGCAACGTTCTTTATCAGCTTTTACTGAATTCTCAAAAATATATGTATCATTGTAGATTTTTTATTAGTGCATTATTACTAGTCGTTATCCGCTAACCTACAATTGGTTTTCATAATAGCTACAGCAATAAAGCTCATGTACAGGCCTATAAACGGATTCCATCTCAAAAGAACGACGTATCTTTTGAGGCTATCCATGAATTGCGCATTGCCAAATATCCGCAAAATTCTTCAAAATATTGATTATAATAACTACAGGTTATAACCAGCAAAGGTTCTTTTAACTCTTTGCTTATTTTGATACATTTGAAATAGCTGCTTATTATTACTGTGGTTTGAAAATATCCAAGCCATTAGTTATCAGAGTCAGAAACAGACTGCATCTTTAATCAGTTACTTCGAACAGGAACGAAATAATACAGACCCTCTTTTAAAAGACCAGTAAAAAACGTTAAAAAGTTAAGCACTTTTACTATTAAATACTTTGAGTTGCTGCGGTTTTAACGAAAATATTTTTAGAAGCTATTCAGCTGCACTGAATATTAATATTGGTATAGTCATTAAAATATCTCAAACAATATAATATTTGATTCACCGAAAAGAAACCGTCCTCATACGAAGCGGATAACGAATCAAGATCAGCTTGATGTTAGCTCTATTAGAGATGAATATGAAGTGTATAAAAACAGTGAGTAGTGCTTTCAATATAAAAAAATTTAATACAATTATTTCAGAACTGTTAGTCTCGAAAGTATCCATATAAAGCTTAAAAATATGCTGTTCATACACTGTTGGGCAATATATGATTTAAATGGTGTAAAGATAACCCACGAAGAAGTCTAGTGGAACTTCCAGTCTCTGTTTTTAAAGGAATAAAAATTTTAAAAGAATATAAGAAAATCAAAGACTTATTATAGTTATTTGTGTATTTAGATGAGATATTTCAGAATGGGACATTGGGTCACTCATGGCAAAATGACACTAAAAATAGTGTTAAGACAACAAAAGTTGATGGAAAAAGGAAAAACATTTCAAATATATTCATTGTAGATATATTGTTCTTCATGCTGGAAACAGAAATGGTTTTATTCCTGACGCAGAGTAAGTGGTCTAAGTCCAAAAGTATTTTATTGTGGTTTGAAAATTACCTCTTAAAGAACTTGGAAGGACCATCAGTTATTGTTGTGGACAATGCACCATATCATAGTAGACTGATGGAGAAAAGGGTGCATTAAGAAATCGCTTGCGATACATAAATTAATTTTGGAAAAAACCATGCTAAAGATTTAAATTATTACTCCCTAACTACCCTAAATATAATGACTATATTATATTTGTTAACACTATATATTATTTATATATATTAACTGTAGTTATATCTTAACTAGTGTTGGGAACTATCGACTGAAATTGACTATCAACTGTTTAGTAATTGACTACATTTTACTATCGACACTTTCAGTCGTTATTTTTGATTCGACTGATTTTACTACTTTTTACCAGTGACTGTTTCAGTCGACTGTTTTCAGTCGCTCTTTTCGGTCCGACTGATTTTGTTATTATTTACTATCGACTGTTTCAGTCGTTATTTTGGTTCGACTGATTTTACTACTTTTTACCAGTGACTGTTTCAGTCGCTCTTTTCGGTCCGACTGATTTTGTTATTATTTACTATCGACTGTTTCAGTCGTTATTTTTGGTTCGACTGATTTTACTACTTTTTACCCGTGACTGTTTCAGTTGACTGTTTACAGTCGCTCTTTTCGGTACGTCTGATCTTGTTACTATTTACTATCGACTGTTTCAGTCGTTATTTTTGGTTCGACTGATTTTACTACTTTTTACCCGTGACTGTTTCAGTTGACCGTTTACAGTCGCTCTTTTCGGTCCGACTGATTTTGTTATTATTTACTATCGACTGTTTCAGTCGTTATTTTTGGTTCGATTGATTTTACTACTTTTTACCAGTGACTCTTAACTAATGTTGGGAACTATCGACTGAAATTGACTATCAACTGTTTAGTAATTGACTACATTTTACTATCGACTGTTTCAGTCGTTATTTTTGGTTCGACTGATTTTACTACTTTTTACCAGTGACTCTTAACTAACGTTGGGAACTATCGACTGAAATTGACTATCAACTGTTTAATAATTGACTATATTTTACTATCGATTGTTTCAGTCGTTATTTTGGTTCGACTGATTTTACTACTTTTTACCAGTGACTCTTTAACTAATGTTGGGAACTATCGACTGAAATTGACTATCAACTGTTTAGTAATTGACTACATTTTACTATCGACTGTTTCAGTCGTTATTTTGGTTCGTCTAATTTTACTACTTTTTACCCGTGACTGTTTCAGTTGACTGTTTACAGTCGCTCTTTTCGGTCCGACTGATCTTATTACTATTTATTATTGACTGTTTCAGTCGTTATTTTTGGTTCGACTGATTTTACTACTTTTTACCAATGACTCTTAACTAATGTTGGGAACTATCGACTGAAAATGACTATCACCTGTTTAGCAATTGACTACATTTTACTATCGACTGTTTCAGTCGTTATTTTTGGTTCGACTTCGGTCCGATTGATTTTGTTACTATTTACTATCGACTATTTCAGTCGTTATTTTAGGTTCTATTGATTTTACTACTTTTTACCAGTGGCTGTTTTCAGTCGCTCTTTTCGGTCCGACTGATTTTGTTACTATTTACTATCGACTGTTTCAGTCGTACTCCTAGTTACTATTTCTGGTTCTACTAGTTTTAACGTTCTGCCTCTGTCGTCCTAGCCGCGGCCTTGGAAAAAATGTACCCAATTTTCGTGTACATAGATTTATATGTAATATATGTAGTTTTAATATTTTTTTGGTAGTTTGTATGTAAATAACAATATATTGTATATTAATATTATGGCATTTTGGTACGATATTTTTCAAGATTGTTAATGTAACAGGTAACACTGTTTTTATGGCAATAACAGGTAATATTTCCATTACTCTCTCGATTTTTATTAAAAAATATTTCCATTGAATAATAAATAATGCATTTATATCATGTTTAATTTGTATATAATACTTATGGTTTTATAGGTTTATGCTATTCCATAGAAAAAATCAATTTCTTTTTACAGATCCACAGATCATTCAAATTAATTCTACTTCGTTTAAAATTAAATTATTAATTGCATGTTATGTATAATTATTAGAATAGTATCCAGTAATTATTTTTTTCCTTTTATTGTTTAAAGTTAGTTCTTGAAGGAATTTATACCGTTGGAAAATATAACCACATATAAAATTAACTGCCCCAAGAAATTATCTCTGTGTTTTCCTCTTTCACAATTTATATAGGAAAGGATTCGTACATCTTCGTCTGAGATCACGAATTGAAAAAAAAACAGCCGAACCGTGCATTTGACTGAAAATAGTAATTACTATTTTCAGTCGCTGGTTTTTTGACTATCGACTGTTTTGCGACTATCGACTGTTTCGACTGTTTTCAATTGATAGTTCCCAACGATACTCTTATTAGATCAGAATTTTGTTATGTTAGAGTCAAAATGAATTAGAACTCACAGTTAGTGCTTCAACATTGCGGCGTTTCGACGTCATTAATTTAGATGACGTGATTTCATTGTTATATTGAACGGATTATATTCACCTAGTCAATTGTTGAATATTTGTTCATTAAGTAAGTAGGTAATGTGTTACAATTAGCCGATATTTCCGTCAATTTGAAGGATTGTAATAGAAAAACCGCGATAGTTTTTACAAGACGAATATACAGCGTAAAAAAATACGCACACACACTCAAGAAACCCCTTAAAACGCCCTCATGTCCCGGAGAGCCCCTATTGCAATCAAACCGAGCCGTAGGGGGATGAAATTGCAATTGCATATGCACGCGACCGCGGCCGGATGGCGGGGGAACCGTTCCACCCAATGAAATGCGAACAGACGACGTCTCAATTACCCCCTCGTGCCCCCCGCGGCCTTCCGGTCGGTCGACTTTTGCGACATCGCCCTATTTCCAGCGTTTGTGTTGTTGTTAACCTGGCGCAGAAGGAACGGAAACGCGGCCCGTACATCCCCCGACCCCCTCGACGTCTGAGAGGTCGGGGATATCGACGAGAACACGTCGGAAGCTCGCTAATGAAAACTTTGCTGCGTCGGTATGCGATGAAAGGGTGCTTAGTTAAGCAAATATCTCGCGAGAGTGAGCAAACGAAACGGTTAATGAAAAATATATGATAATGGGTCAAAGAAAAGTATCGATCACAGAATTACCGTGCAATTTCAGTTAAACGAGGGTTGTTATTTATATTCTGAGCCTTCGCAATACGCCTATACCTCGCTACACGGCCTTTCGCTATGAGGGCCCTCCTCAATTAAGACACGTTTTCAATTTACAGCCTAAAATGTTCCTCTATGACGGCAAAAAAACTTCGATGTCGATATATCAGGATACGTTACTTCTCAGTCATCTCCGAGTTTGGCGCATGCGCTCTATTCTGCATAAAATAAACCATAGAAGAGAATCAACCATATTGCCTTCCTTTTCTAATGGCAGTACATTCTTTTCGAGTGGATCGGTACAGTCGATCAAGTTAAAAGAACACAAAAATCTAAGATATTTAGAGTTTGTGTTACATTAATAATTCTATAATAATAATTAAATTGTTGTGTTATTCTTGGTGCTTTAATATACATTGGTTTTAAAATGTGGAAGAATGAGGGTAAGGGCAGAATGTAAGGTTAAATTTTTAAAAGTTATAAAATCCAAACAGCATCGATTTTATTTATAGTGAGAACGTTAGCTGCCAAATTTATAACACATCATTTTCAACGACATCGAATAGGTATATATGCCAAAATTTAATGATAACAAGAACAGAGAAGAAAATTATTCTTGTTGTGTTGTAAGTGGTCAAGTCATTAATGAGGTTTGTCCATCAAGAATAGTATCAATAATTGTAGTAACTGGTAATAAGTAAATATTTATTTTAAACATAATATATTTTAGTAATAATTTAAATTTTATTTTATAGGTAAGATATAGCTAGAACTTTTTGAGAGAGGAAGTCAAAGAAATTCAGAGAAGAAGAAATTCGACGGCAATTTGCTAAGATGTAAGAATAGTGTACAATGACACTTTGAAATAATTAAATTTGCTAACAAAAGTAGACCTCAACGACACTCTAATGATCTAATGACAAGGAAAATACAATGCATTATTACAGTATAGGTGAATAAATTATTGGTTTGTAAATATAATGATGTATTGACTGAGATTCCTTTCAGTTCAAAAGTACGATAATCCATAATTCATTTTTGGCTAGTAAATGTACAATACGTTAATAGAAAGCCCTAGGTAGTCAATTCATTAATGGGATTTGTGGATCAAGAATAGTAGCGATCATAGTTTGAGATTTTTTGGAGAATTTCACTGCTTACATATATGTTACACCCAGTATATTCGGGTGTTCCGCAGGGCAGTGTTTTTGGTCCATTGGATTTTTGATTGGCTAATAGGGCGTAAATCTAAATTATCATTAGATAACAAGATTTTGCTGTATACAACTAGCCAATCTAACATAGCTATCCTCCAGAGGTTCCAGAACAAAGTGTTGCGAGTCATCGTCGATGCCCCATATTACATCTCCAGCAAACTAACGAGTGTGATTCGAAATGTAAGTACTCTAAAAGACTGTTAGTGCATCCCAATGCACTCGCCAAACAGTTAAATGTGCCCGACGACAGTGTAGTGGATAGGCTAAAACGCAAACTACCATGCGAACTGATTAATAGATACATAAAGTGATATTCAATAATCTCTAGAATAAGTTAGAATAGTATCTAGAATAAGATTTAGATTATAAGTTGTACAGCAGATCACTTACTGAAGCGATCTTCTACATGTCAAAATAGTTATATTATATAACAGAAATCATATAATAATACTTCCTGCCCACGGGCAGATTGCTGAAGATCTAAGAGATTAATAAAAAAAAATATATTTAACAAATTTGGAACCGCTCTTATTAAATTTGTATTAAGAGTACATTAAAATTGCTCATGTATAAGCCCCATTAAAAATAGCGAAAAATACTTTAATATATATATATATTGCAACATTTTTTTTTAATAAATTTCCACGGATACGTTCTCAAAAAGAATGAAAAACCAGTTACATTCAATACGATTCGCTAAATCTATTTCAGCTAATCCAAATGACTTCTTCGTCGGCTATAAATCTCGTAAAATCTCATTCAGAAACGAACCGGGACCGAACAGTTCTCGTTGATTTAGTGTTTGATGTGGGATCACGATCTTCTAAGGTCACGATGGGGTGGTAAAATATGATACACTTTGTGGGAACCTTTAGGCGAACGGTTAGGAAGGAATTTATTAACCACGAGATTGAGCGTTTAAAAATAATTCACCTGTGGATTTGAATAAATCTTCGTATTTTACTCTCCATATAAGTAAAACACTTCGTTAGTATTTTTTACAAGACAATGACCTTTATGCAATGAATATTTGGCTTCATCGTGAATGTAGAAACGTTGTAAAAAAACCGCCAAAACGATCTGTTAGAAGAGTGTAAATCGTATGGTAGTGAATGTCATCCTTTCTGAGCCATTCCCAAAGCTTTTAGTCGATGGTAAATGGCGTGTTTAACAACCTTTAACGAGTGAACAAGTTCTTCTTGAGATTTACAATAATCTTTGTCTAACAGTTCCTTATTTACTGTCATTCTATGCCCTTCAGCAACAGTTTTTTTCCAATTAAAGACAAACAGCAACATTTCCTGTAAATGGCGTTTTATTTGCTCAGCACTAATTATGTCTACTCACTCAGTTATACATCACGCCGTATCCAATTCACAAATATAATTGGCACATCAAATTACTATTCGCTATTTTGACTCCCTGTTAACCACTGACTTTGGTCACCTTTAACCACTATTTTGTGATCCGACGGGTCTCAAACTGTATCCCCAATGATTCGGAACGTGTTGTTTCAACACGAATTGAACAACAGTAAACTACTAGTAATCTCCTTTCTTTCACACCAACATTACCACGCAACTTTTGCAACAATCAATAAAGCCTCGCCGGCTTGGTGGCGCGGTGGTAAAGGCGATGGGACGGTCCTCCTGTTGTTGCGATAACCGCGGGTTCGAATCCTGCTGAGGAATGTCGTAAATTTATGTTTGTGATTGTTTAAAATTTGTGAATGTTCCAGGCAAGAGTGTAAAATCCGACAAAGAAAATGATCCCAGTCACGCCAGTAACCAGGCTGGATGTCTTCTGGGATGATTTCTATATTTGGTCATTCGCCAATCGGTAGGCTTAATGCTGAGGACCGTGGTTCGGAGACCACGTTAAACTTGAAGCCCAGTATATAAAAAAAAGTGCCTCACTGTACTCCAGCACATATTTCTTAGGGGAAGTTCAATTTCGAGCTAACAACGAAATTACTTTATTATCAACCCAATATTTAATTTAAAAAAAAATCAAAAAAACATCCGCTGTATATGTTCAATAGATTAGAACATTTCGAAACTGTTTTTAAAAAAATTCTTACCAGGTTGCTAGAGGACGCATTACAACGATTTAGTGCGATAACAATCATATTTCACTCCAAACTCGGTCATATACAATGGAGGACGTCCCACGAGACCATTCAACTCGTTAAGAACAAGATATTTTCAAAAAATAATGTAGATACTCATTATTCGCTTTAACGTTAATGTATAAAGGAATATATCTACGAGAAACTTGTTATAAAATACATATTGTCTCCTTTGAAATGTTTCGTAAATTAATGTCATACTACTTTTACTATACTACTTTTACTACTTTTTACTATATATATATATGTATATATATTTATATATATATATATATATATATATATATATATATATATATATATATATATATATATATATATATATATATATATATATATAGTCACTCACGACGTCCCAAGCACCACTGAAAATTCAAATATTTCAGACAGTAGTCCAGTAGTATATTTAACCGGACCACGATGATTTTTAATATATGCTGACATTGAGAACCATTCCATAGAAATTACTGGAAAAAACAGTGCTATTTTAAAGATCTTCAACTGCATACTACTTTTATTAGAACAATATATATATATATATATATATATATATATATATATATATATATATATATATATATATATATATAAGTAAAATCTGCAGTGTCCCCAATTCAAACAAAAATAAAACGGCTTAATTGAAACCAGAAAAGGCACCGACTTTGCAAAAATCGCGCGTACTGTCCGAATACCAGTACTCTGACCCCATTTTGTCTTGTGCAACGACAGATCGGCGCGGTATATGCCGGCGATTCGAACGAAAAAACAACTTTCCTACGTATCTTACATAAGATGAGTTATCGATGTTTTTTATGCACCGACACACCGTCGACCGATTTACATTTTCGCGAATCTCGTTTACTTCTTTCCCCCCAATTTGCGTTTCGGCCCCAAAACAAAAAATCCACTTTCACTCGAAATCCTACCGTTTTAAATTGCTAATTTTTTTCGATATCATTCCGCGGTTTTAATATGTATTTTTACCTGACTCAACTGGGACATTAATCACCAATAAAAGTGCTGTACAAATGCGATTCCGTCCCATTCATGGAATAAAAAGAAATATCTCTTTGTGAATAAAATATCAATATAAAATAAATAAATTCTAAATAACAAGTCAATTGAAAAGTCCAGGGCCTGGCAGATAGATGGCGCTACTAGAATTAAATCCAAATGTTTTTTAGTTAGCCCTAAGCCTCAAAAGGTGCATGTATAAATTTGACAGGTGTCGGATCATTAGTTTGTGAATTATAGCATTTTGAGTGAAGCAACTTTTGTTATAGTGAAAAAAATGGATAAAAAGGAATTTCGCGTGTTGATAAAATATTGCTTTTTTGAAGGGAAAACATACAGTCGAAGCAAAAACTTGGCTTGATGCCAAGTTTCAGGACACTGCCCCAGGAAAATCAAGGATTGGTATGCTAAGTTTAGACGTGGTGAAATGAGCACCGAAGACAGTGAACGCAGTGGACGCCCAAAAGAGGTTGTTACCGACAGAAACATTAGAAAAATCCACAAAATAACTTTAAATGACCGTAGATTGAAATTGAATGAAATAGGAGACACTCTGAAGATATCAGCTAAACGTGTATATTATATCAATCACGAATATTTGGATATGAGAAAGCTTTATGAAAAGTGGGCCCACGCGAGCTCACTTTTGACCAAAAACAACGACGAGTTGATGATTCGGAGCAGTGTTTGAAGATGAACAAGCGTAATAAACCCGAGTTTTTGCGTCAATATGTGACAATGGATGAAGCATGGCTCCATCATTTCACTCCGAAGTCCAATCGACAGTCATCCGAATGGATTGCACACGATGAACCCGCTCTGGGGTTCTATGGCGCCTGTATTTTGGGATGCGCATAGAATAATTTTCATTGACTATCTTGAAAAAGGAAGGATCATGAACAGCGACTATTACATAGCGTTAGTGGACCGTTTGACGAAATCGCCGAAAAGCTGTTTCACCAAGACAATGCACCTTGCAGTGTGTCACAAGTCAGTGAAAACTATTGCAAAAATCCATGAATTGAGCTTCGAATTGCTTCCTCATCCACCGTATTCTCTAGATGGCCCCCAGCGACTATTTCCTGTTCTCAGATCTCAAAAGAATGATCACTAAAAAGAAATTTTCGTCGAATAAAGAGGTGATCACCGAAACTGAGGCTTATTTTGAAGCAAAGTACAAATCTTACTACAAAAATGATATCGAAAAGTTGAAGGGTCGCTATAATCAGTGTATCACCCTTGAAGGGAATTATGTTGAATAAAAAAAACTAATTTTGCCATAAAAATGTGTTTTACTATGGTAGGCCGGGGAGTTTTCAATTGACCTATTATGAAAAAATAATATTTACAGTGGCATGAAAATGCTGTCTCAGTTTTCACTGAAAAGTACATCGATCAACTTACTAGGTGTACCGGAAAGTCATTATCGGTTTTTCTATCAGATATCGCTGGTCTTAAGTATGCAATGTTATGATTTGACATATCTGCCATTGTATTATACTGACATCAAGCTTCAAAACTATACATGTTATATTTTGCGAAAGTAACACCGTTACTGATTTATACCTCTTGAAAAATGTCAAGTTTCTTGCCTGAAAACGTGCATTACTTTTCTTATTTAATCCAAAGAAAAAAGTCATCATTTGATGGTTAATACTTACGGTAGGCATGCTCAAAAGTGTTGATTTAGACGTGCAAGACAAAAAACGTTCCGGTAGACCGAAAAAGTTTGAAGATGCGTAACTGTAAGAGTTATGGGATGAAGACCCAGTCCAAACTCAAAAATAATTGGCAGAAGCACATATTATTGGATGGGACATATTATCACACCCGCCATATTCTCCAGAACTTGCCCCGTCCGACTATCAACCTTTCGCGGAACGCGGAACTTTATCAACGGCACATACGCTTACAAAGCAGCACTTCGCCAATTTCGACGATATTAGAAAATGGCCCGACGAATGGTTTTTCTCAAAGGACAAACAGTTTTTTTTAGTTGAGATGGCAACCATAAATTGTCTGAAAGATGAGCAAGATGTATATAATCAAATGGCCAATACTTTCAACAAATAAATATCTCCATTTTCTTGAGAATTATGTAGATTTTTTTACGACAAAATTGGTAATGCTTTTCTGGCGGACCTGGTAAGAGCTTACCACGTGAAAGCGTGGAATGTCCGTGTTGACAAATCTAAGTTCAGGCACTCACGATAATAACATGCCAGATTATGACATTCCGGTAATCATACCCATTTAACCATAGATACCCAATTTACCAAACAAACCCTAACTATCCGAATGGTACTGGCAACTTTATTATCATTATACTACAGGTAGGGCATTGACTGCGTGACGTTTTCCACCATTCTCGTTATAAATAGCACTGCAGCATCCTTCTTCTTTATCCTTTCTTCGTCGTGGATCCGCCAGCTTCTCTGACCGACCCTACGTTCGCCACACCATTCGTAATCTGTGTTGCATATCTTACGCCCACATCAGATAACAAATTGTTTAATGTTTCCACTTACGTGGTCGCATAGCAACTCTCTTATCGACGAGTTAGAATCGACCATTACATACCGACATTTCGGATGTAGCTTTTCTTTTATTCGAATAATTATTTATCTTTCGTTGATATCTTTTATTAATGAAGTTTGTCCATCAAGAATAGTTGTTGTAACTGGTAACAATTACACATTTATTTTAAACATAATATATTTTAGTAATGACCTAAATGTTATTTTATAGGTAATATGAAGCTAGAAATTGTTGAGAGTGAAAGTCGAAGAATGTGAAATTCAAAGAATCAGAGAAGAAGAAATTAGACAGCATTTTGTTAAGATGTAAGAACAGTGTAGAGTGATACTATGAATTAATTAAATTTACTAACAAAAGTAGACCTGGATCAAATAAACAAAATATAAAACTATCAACGACATCCTAATGATCTAATGACAAGGAAAATACAATGCATTATTATATACTAGCGACCCGCCCCGGCTTCGCACGAGTGCAATGCTGATACTAAATTAAATACACTACAGAAAAAATATGAACGTTGTATATAAAAACATAGCGGCCCGCTCCGACTTTGCACGGGCATAAAATATATATGTCACTCAATGAAAACATGATTAAAATCGATCTAGTATTTTTGGTTCATTCATTATTGCCCTTGGCCTGCACGCATTAAATTTGGAGTAAAACAATTCCTCTTCCCTACATATAAACCTTCCTCTTGAATCACACTATCTATTGAAAAAAACCGCATCAAAATCCGTTGCGTAGTTTTAAAGATTTAAGCGCACATAGGGATATAGGGACAGAAAAGGCGACTTTGTTTTATACTATGTAGTGAAGAGTATAGGTAAATAATATTATTGTTTTGTAAAAATAATGAAGTATTGACTGAGATTTGTTTCAGCTTAAAAGTACGATAATCCATCCATTTTAGGCTAGTAAATGTGCAATATGTTAATCGAAAGCTCAAGGTAGTCAATTCATTAATGGGGTTTGAGGATCAAGAATAGTAGCGATTATAGTTGATCAAATCTAGAAGCCCCTTTTATACGATTTTCTATTCATTTTCTTGTTTTATTAAAGGTGATGGCGAGTTTTACAAAAATATAATAATATAGGTTTGATCAAAACGTTACCAACTTATTTTAGTTTGTTTCCCTCTTTTGAGATTTGTGTTATAATCGATAATAATGATACATTTATTTTTAAAAAGCCTTGTACATTTATTTGTACTGAATTTTACCATTGTCATCAGAAACAAATTATATAAAACCATTTTGTTTTCAACTAAGTCCTCACATATGGCCTGACGTTCCTATATCCTGACGACAAAAACTGGGCTTAAATTTGGGGTAGGAAATCCCCTTAAATTCGGACAAATATTGAGATAAATGTGACAAGTTTCCATTCAGGGGGCTCAGCCAGTGACTCAAACTTTTCGCATGATTCATGGGGCCTGGGCCGACGTCGTGAATGGTTTTATTGATATTTCGGACTGTGATATCGATACTATTTGCCGTAATGTTCACATTTAACTTGAATAATGTTCTGTTTTATTGTATTTACGTTAGGACGAGCAACAACAAGCTTTTATCGATATGTAGTGGCTCTTAAAAATTTTCAGTATCATTTACCTTTCAATTAGTTCGTTATTAGTATCGTTATACTTTAATTAAAATGTAATTGTAATTACTTAGTGTACGTCAATATGCAACTGCCGCAGTGAGTGAATATATAGAACTATTATAGACAATGTTAAGTATTGACCTGCTGTTGAGAGGTTCAATTTTAGTTTAGAGGGACGTACAAAGTCTTCATATATTTTTTAAATGAAACAAATTAAATTTGTTTTTTTCCTAATTTAGTTTTGTGTATATGTTACAAAATTATATTATTTTTGTATTGTTTGAGTTCGGCACCGACTTCAACGTAGTCAGTTGGTAGTAGCTAAAATAATATTGTAAATAGATAAATAGGTTGAGGTAAAAAAAAGGTTAAATAAGTTTTTTTGTTTATTTTTATTTAGTATTATAGAGAGAAAAAACCTAATACCAACACACCAGTTTGGATTTATTAACAAACACTCAACAATTGACCAGGTCCACAGAATAACAGATGTTATTGAAAAAGCCTACGAAAGTAAAAAAGTATGCTCAGCTATATTTTTAGATATAGCACAAGCTTTCGATAAGGTTTGGCATGAAGGCCTTATTCATAAACTACAGAAAATGCTACCAAAACAACACACCAAACTATTAAAATCATACATTAGAACCAGAATGTTTAGAGTCAAACAAGAAGAAGCTTACTCTACAATAAAATAATCTAAAGCAGGTGTAGTACAAGGAAGTGTACTGGGATCGTTGCTTTATCTACTCTACACTTGTGATATACCACAAATGGAAAATATTACGATGGCTACATTTGCTGATGATACTGCGATTATAGCTGTCGGAGACAATAGTGAAGAAGCCTCACAAAAATTATAACAGGCAAGTGACAATATAAATAATTGGACACAAGCTTGGAAAATAAGAATTAATGAAAGTATAAGTTCATCTATAAACAAACCGTACAAGCACCAATAACATTAAATAATACTATCATTCCGTATAGCAACAACGCTAAATATCTCGCAATGAATCTCGATGCAAAACTTCGCTGGAAGGAACATATAAAGAAGAAAAGAAAAGAACTGGAATTGAAATATAGGAAAATGTACTGGCTAATTGGAATAAAATCACAATTATCAGTACATAATCAATTGCTATTATATAAGCAAATATTGAAACCTATATGGACATACGGAGTTCAATTATGGGGATGTTCTGCAAAAAGTAACATAAATAAAATACAAATTTTTCAAAACAAAGTCCTGAGAGGTATTGAAGGTGCACCCAAATTCTATAGAACTTATGAACTCGATGTAGGTAACATCGAGGCCTTCATATACCCACAGTCAGTCAAGAAATCAAGAGAATTGCAAGGGGGCATGAGGAAAGACTCTATTCTCACACGAATATTGAGTTATTATTCCAATATTACAACTATTGGATACCACCAGAATAGGACACAGACCCAAAAGAATTAAACCATCTGATCTTGTGTAGTGTTGGGTAGTGTAAAAAAAAATTAAAAAAATATTTAGTTATTACAATGATTGTTATATACATATTTTATTTTAAAACGTGTTTTTTATGTGTTAAAAATCTAAGTTTGATTATTTCTAAATTTTTAGTGAATTCCTTAATTATTTTTTGAAGTCGGTTAAATTTTTTTGTTAAAAGTATTTTATTTTTCCCTTTTTAGTGTTAGATATTTACTCAATAAATGACGCAGTTATTTTATTTAGTATTACAATGGATAGCCCAATTAAAAGTGTAAAATGAGGAAAAATAGCAATAAAAGAACGATTATTAAAAATAAGGAACCCTTCAGGACCCGTGGTCCGCTACCTAGTCGAAGTGATCTGACAAATTTTCCAACCAAACTAGAACAAAAAAAGTTGCCGCCTCGGTTGAGAATCGAAGCTGCGATATCAGCGTGTGAGCATAACGCTCCAATAGTTACACCATACAAACAGTTGCCTACTTTGTTTCAACGACGTCTCATATCACAAAAAGAATTTTGAAAATCTGTCCAAAATTGACGGAGAAATCGGCTAACATGCATTAAAAAAAAAACTGATTCCTGAAACCTTCTGTTAATTTTAGTAAAAATCCCTGAAGGGTGTTTACTTAGCGATAAAAGAAAAAGAAGACGACCGATCTGAACATGGATGACTTTAAAAGCCTAAAAGGCCGGTTCTTGTATTGTTACTCGTCTGTCTTCGATCCTGTCGTCCTGCGTTAAAACGGCCACTAACATAGAAACAAAGGAATACGTAGAGGAATGCAGATTGATCGGTATTTTTACGAATTAAAAAAGGCGCACAAGATTTTCGAGGAAATACCTCAAAAGAACGACAACAAAACGTGATGCCTCGCGAGGCTTCATTTAAAGTAGGCCGTGTCGTCCATCAAAACAAGTTACTGACATGGAAACATTTGAGATTTAGTCTCCGGTCTTTACTGTTTTATTTTTATTTTCTCTACAACCGATAGAAGTCATTTTTTCATTTTAGTGGATATATTGGTCCGGGTACAGGCTTCAACTGGGTTTAGGACACATTGTAAATCCTGTATATATAATGGTTAATAATTATTTACAAAGAAATATAGTTTTAAATGTAAAATATGTTTAAATGTGTATTTTAGAACTTAAGAAAGATTAACTCATTTTAATTTTAAACCATATGCACAAAGGAAGTCTTAATAGTTGTTTTAATCAAATAGAATCGAAGAAAAAGAATGTTAAAAACTGAGCAATACGTTAATGTTAATAATATAGCAACGGATTAGCTTAAATGTAAGACCCGAAGTTATAAGCTATTTTGAACAACAAACACGAAAACCAATAGAGGAGATTTGGTTAGCTGCTAAGAACTGTAAAAGAAGCTGCCTCAGTAGAAAGAAAGAAATCAGATCACGAAGGAAATTACCCCTTTTAAGGATATGATAAAAGAAAGACGAAACCCTAGAGAAGTATCAAAATCTAATAAAATCAGCCAATAGATAATCAGGAATCAAAAGATTAACGAATATGAACAGAATTGTATCGAAGAATATGTTAGTGAATTAAGCTCGAAAGTAGACGACGATTATTCATTATGGAAAGCAACTCACATATTTATGTGACTATCCGATCTGTGGCTAAAGCAGGTTCCGATATGATTTAAGATGACACAAATATTTATGTTTAAAACAACTGACAAACCGCATATCATATATAAACAGGCATATCCCATTGCTATCAAGTGTAACAAGTTGTGTATTTGGTTGACTGGTGTGACTGATTTAGTCGTACAAGCAAGCATGTCGTCAGTATATGTTTCAACAAGATTCGAATTCCAACTAGACGGAAGAAAATGAGCTTCTAACTGAACTGTACATTCGCTGCTGTCCACAACTGAACAACCATGTATTCTCCAAATTCAAAGAAAAACATTAATTAAAACCAAGCCCTCAACAAGTGTCAATCAAATCCCATCATGGTTTCTTGTAATCATCAAACAATTCGATGGGATAATTTGCACCAGGTTAAGGGTAAGTGACACATATTTGACTGAAAAATGTAATTTTATCAAGTTTTTACAGCTTGGCGTGTTTGTTATTGAAAGCAGAAATGTCAAACAATACTTACGTACCGACAACATATGAACCAAAATGTTGTCAGTGATACATAATTGTTGTAGTTACTATCAACTACGTAAAATAAATATTTTGGTACCCCTGTCAAATGCATTTGCATCTGTATCTTCAAATTATCATCATACAAATTTTTAGGTTTGCCATCGATCCAATTTTGTGTTGTCTTAACAAATATACACTTCCCAAGTGGCGATTGTGATATTATTGGGTACTCTTTAGAGTTATTACCAGCATTTTGTTAATTCATTTTCTTGCCAAGTGATATATTTATAGTAGTTTTCCCTAGTGTTCTTCAATATTCTACTATTCCACCAGACTTCATGGTTGGTGTGTCTGGAATACTCACTCACTGGAATTATATAAAAGTATAAATTATCCCATCCAATTGTTTGATGTACAAGAAACCATGATGGGATTTGATTGACACTTGTTGAAGGCTTGGTTTTAATTAATGTTTTTCTTTGAATTTGGAGAATACATGGTTGTTCAGTTGTGAACAGCAGCGAATGTACAGTTCAGTTAGAAGCCCATTTTCTTCCGTCTAGTTGGAATTCGAATCTTGTTTAATATAATATTTGAAATTGAATTATATAAAAGTCGCAGTATTCTTTTTTAAACTATTATTCCAACTACTATCAAATATAGACCAATCGACAGTTCAATGTGTTTATTTATATTTTCTGTCAATTGGTTGTGCAATATATATATATATATATATATATATATATATATATATATATATATATATATATATATATATATATATATATATATATATATATATATATATGCCTAGCAGCAATCCAAGAATTATGCAGGTATTAAAATATAGTGTATACATAATTAAAAAGACAACAGGCTTAAAACATTGTGGGGCATCAGTGAAACGAAGTCTTACGGCACAAAAAGTATACGAGGAAATGGATTTGGATTACTCGATGTACAAACCACTAGGAAAGGGCTTCATAAGAGCACGAGTAAATTCGACTAATGTAGCTAACCAGTCAGTCAAAAAGATTAGTTTATACGTTATGCGTCAGATCCAAAGGAAGAGAAATAGCTACTACATGAATTGGTTGAACAATGTTATTTCATCAAAATGCCATCAGACAGACAAACAGTTTTCTGTAGTATATTGGGACTGACGATGAAACGTGGATCTACTATGACAAGTCATGAATTTTCATGGCCATAAAATCTTAATCTATAATATCAGGAAGACACTGAATTATTCTTTTTGCACATGTCTATGGATGTCAATTGAATAAATCTGATCCTAATTACATTTTCTTCACGGTCTCTATAATTTTTGTAATCATTTCAATTTACAGTATTGTTTGTTTCTATTGCCCTTTCATATGGCGTGTCTCTGCATTCATACGTTATCAGAGAATTGGGTAAGATAATGGAAAACAATGGAAGATATACCACGTGTATACCTAGGAATATACCTAGGAAATACATTACCGTTTTTTGTATGTAAACTGTTTGTCCTTTGATTAAACTCATTCATCGAGTCATTTTCGAACTTCATCGAAATTGGACAAGCGCGTGTTCTACTAATGCAAAAAGTTGATAGTCGGACGGGGCAAGGTCTGGAGAGTACGTGGGTGTGATAATATGTCCCATCCAAGTTCTTTCCACAAACCACTAGGAAAGGTCTTCAACCAGTCGGTCAAAAAGATTAGTTTTAGTGAAACAGAGGGAGGAGAGAACAAGACCATTACATTAAGTCAAACATAGGATGGCCTAATTTTCCAAAAAATAAATAAATAAAATGTTGATTTCATTCCGATATATTATAAAAAACAAAATTCAACAAAAACAGCAACATTTTTGCTTAGTTGTAGATTTGGGACGTCCAGATCTCTTCCGATTTTGACTTCCTTCAGTAGCAGTAGTGTACACTATTTCTACGACGTTGTATATGTTATACTTTGTGCTTAAAATACAAAATGAATAGTTTCTGCACTTAACGACTTCCGATTTTTCGTCACATCAGCTCAGCAATGACATTATACACAAATATATGATTATTACAGATAAAAAATATGTGAAAACATTGCACGTGCCTTTGGAATTTGAGCGTTTCCCTCGATTTCTCCCCTTCACCCCAACAGATCCTGATTTGGTTCCAATGAGGCCACCTCGGAAGTACACTCTTTAGAATAAAAAAAGAATTTCGAAAATCGACCCACAATTGACGGAAAAATCGGCGAACATATATCATATCACTACATAGTATAAAACAAAGTCGCCTTTTCTGTCCCTATATCCCTATGTGCGCTTAAATCTTTAAAAGTACGCAACGGATTTTGATGCGGTTTTTTTCAATAGATAGAGTGATTCAAGAGGAAGGTTTATATGTATAATACATGCATAATATACTAAGGCAACATTGCTAATTTTAGAGGTTTCTAACGTGATGTCGTAAATTAACCTATTTTTTTAGGCTTATTTAGCAATTAGCAAAAACGCTGCCTAACCCTACGAGTTAGATCAAATTAATGTACCACAGTATTGTACACCATAAAAAGGTCTACAAAAAAGTCCGCGATGGTATATGTTTATCTTTTAGGGATAACCCACATTAACCATTTTTATTGTTTACTTTTTACGTGAGAAAATGGCTTATTTACGAAGCTATTTTAAGCAATACGGCATTAATCCTTATCGAATTAAGTACCTTAAATACAGTGTGCAATTAATATAGATCAATATGGTTCCTTACAGCATGTAAATTAAACAAATATTTTCGGAGATATTACAAATTTAAAATTTGCGTTTAAAAATGTGTAATGTAATAAAAATTGTATGAATTTAGATATTCCAAAGATAGCAGGAAATCTTCATAGTAAGTATAGGGGAAGAGGAATTGTTTTACTCCAAATTTAATGCGTGCAGGCCAAGGGCAGTAATGAATGAACCAAAAATACTGGATCGATTTTAATCATGTTTTCATTGAGTGACATAGGCATATATATTTTATGCCCGTGCAAAGTCGGAGCGGGCCGCTATGTTTTTATATACAACGTTCATATTTTTTCTGTAGTGTATTTAATTTAGTATTAGCATTGCACCCGTGCGAAGCCGGGGCGGGTCGCTAGTATATATATATATATATATATATATATATATATATATATATATATTATTTAGATTAGAATTTTTTTGTAGGTCAAAGCCAACTGAATTAAAATTCAGAGTTGATGCGGCAACATGTTTGGACGTCACAAATATCCATTACGCATTACTAAAAAAACTTTAAATTGACTATAGAACCTCCTCTCTTTTCGAAGTCGGTTAAAAATTTTATTAAAATGAATATAAATCAAACACTACTTCTGATTAAGATCTTAACTTCGTTAAAATGAAAGTTAAAAAATCACTTATAAAGACGTCTAAACGTAAAATAAGCGGAATTAACAGCTGCCGTTTGGAATCCTCTCTATACCACGGAAGACGATTGTTTGGTCGTATTTTATCTGTCTATCTTTACGCTAGCCTGAACCTAACTTTCGAGATTCTTCCAACAATCGCCGTTCCTTTCCGATATTTATTCAGCGGCAATAGTTTCTTAATATCGTCTAAGAAACTACCACAACGCTTAAAATTGTTAGAAAATATATTGATCCTTCGCCATTTCATCATCTCGAACAATAATAGAAAAGAAAAAAACCGCTCTGTTTTAGTTCACAGTACTTTGCAACGGTTGGTGGTTCCTGTACAGTTAGGCAATCAAGATGAACAGTATGAGAGTCGTGGCAACGTTTTCAGTATCGTAAAATATCATAGAATATTATGGTTTATTCTTTGCTGAAGTAGTTACATTTCTCATTATATTCATTTAATTCATATTATAAAACTTGGCATTATTTTAAAATATTCAAGGCATATTCAAATTAACGATTATATTGATCATTTTTATCTAAAACAGAAAATTATTAAGTTAAACAACTATTAAACAATCTAACCTAACTATTTAATTTGATCGTTTTAACATCACTACATAGTATAAAACAAAGTCGCCTTTTCTGTCCCTATATCCCTATGTGCGCTTAAATCTTTAAAACTACGCAACGGATTTTGATGCGGTTTTTTTCAATAGATAGAATAATTCAAGAGGAAGGTTTATATGTATAATACATGCATGATATACTAAGGCAACATTGCTAATTTTAGAGGTTTCTAACGTGATGTCGTAAATTAACCTATTTTTTTAGGCTTATTTAGCAATTAGCAGAAACGCTGCCTAACCCTACGAGTTAGATCAAATTAATGTACTACAGTATTGTACACCATAAAAAGGTCTACAAAAAAGTCCGCGATGGTATATGTTTATCTTTTACGGATAACCCACATTAACCATTTTTATTGTTTACTTTTTACGTGAGAAAATGGCTTATTTACGAGGCTATTTTAAGCAATATGGCATTAATCCTTATCGAATTAAGTACCTTAAATACAGTGTGCAATTAATATAGATCAACATGGTTCCTTACAGCATGTAAATTAAACAAATATTTTCGGAGATATTACAAATTTAAAATTTGCGTTTAAAAATGTGTAATGTAATAAAAATTGTATGAATTTAGATATTCCAAAGATAGCAGGAAATCTTCATAGTAAGTATAGGGGAAGAGGAATTGTTTTACTCCAAATTTAATGCGTGCAGGCCAAGGGCAGTAATGAATGAACCAAAAATACTGGATCGATTTTAATCATGTTTTCATTGAGTGACATAGGCATATATATTTTATGCCCGTGCAAAGTCGGAGCGGGCCGCTATGTTTTTATATACAACGTTCATATTTTTTCTGTAGTGTATTTAATTTAGTATCAGCATTGCACCCGTGCGAAGCCGGGGCGGGTAGCTAGTTACTCTACAAAAAAGAATAGTATTCCACTAAGTACATATACTAATCATGAAGAGATCAAATTTAGATTATTCAATATTCTTGTTTAACTCGACTAAAATCTTCTGTTAATGCCCATGAAATGCTTTTAGAAGCTTATGGTGATACAGCTATTTGTTCGTTTTGGTTTAAACGATTTAAAAGTAGCGATTTTGATGTTAATGAGAAAGAACAGCTTAGAAGAACCAAAGCATTCGAAGAGAAGGTATAGCAAGACTTATTGGTCAAAAACAGACAGCTCAGTAGTTGATGGGTCAACTGTTTATAGTAATTTTTACGTTATGGGTCAGAACCAAAGGGAGAGAAATAGCTACCACATGAATTGGTTGAAAAATGTTATTTCATCAAAATGCCATCAGACATAAAAACGGTTTTCTGTAGTATATTGGGACTGACGATGAAACGTGGATCTACTATGACAAGTCATGAATTTTCATGGCCATAAAATTTTAATCTATATATAATATCAGGAAGACACCGAATTATTCTTTTTGCACATGTCTATGGATGTCAATTGAATAAATTGAACAACATAATATTGTAAAAAAGAACAGCAATATCGAGTAACAAATGTAAACCAACTAATCGTTTTATTTGGTGACAGCACTAGGCCAGAAGTTGCAAGAGTTGAGAATGACATAAAGTGGATGCAACCAGTGTACTTACTAGACATGGCGCCTTCTGATTACCATTTGTTCAGATTGATACAGCATGACTTGGCTGGCACATCATTCTTTAGACAAGGTGTCGCCATACCAGAAAGATGTACAAAAACTGAACGAAATGATGGAAAATATTTTGATTAATATATATTGGGCCTTTTTAATAAGAACCTAATATATTGATTGGGATCGATTGCTTCTCCATAGCAACTTTTTTTCCGATCCTAATTACATTTAGTTCACGGTCTCTATAATTTTTTTATTCATTCCAATTTACAGTGTTCTTGTTTGTTTCTATTGCCCTTTCATATGGCGTGTCTAGATTAATATGTTACCAGAGAGTTGGGCAATATGTAATGTATGTAAAATGTATTTATTCAAAGTATTGGCCATTTGATCCTCTGCATCTTGCCCATCCGTCAGGCAATTTATGAATGCCACCCCAAAAAACTATTTATCCTTTGAGCAAAGCCATTCATCGAACCATTTTCGAACTTCATCGAAATTGACGAAATGCTGCTTTGCAACCACGTGTTCTACTAATGCGAAAAGTTAATAGTCAGACGGGGCAAGGTCTGGAGAGTAGGTCGGGTGTGATAATATGTCCCATCCAAGTTCTTTCAATGCTTCCTCGTGCTATGTGATCACTTTACTGTGTCTTCGGACCTAAACTGGACGTTTTTCTATCAATATATGATAGCGATCACCATTAACTATTTCACCAGGTTTCAATAGTTTGTAATACACCACGCCATTCTGGCAACCAAAAAGATGTGGCCTTGGAGTCCATCCGTCGACTTCATCATGTAATAACCGTTATTTTTAGCATTTAGGGTTTCATCACCCGACACCATTAGATTACTATTATATCATATATTATATTAGATATTAGATGCAGAAATGATTTCGGATCATACCTTTGAAGCATTTCACAGACGATTTTCCATTTGCCAAAACCAATTCAATTGATGTGATTCATCTTTTCGATTTCAACCTCTTGTAATTGGTCGCTAATCGTTTTTTTTGGCCCTCATTTAATGCTTCTGCCAATTGGTTTGGGTCTTCATCCAATAACTCTCGCAGTTTCGTATCTTCAAGGTTTTTAGGTACATCAGAACGTTCTTTGTCTCGCATATCGACATCACGATTTTTGAATCTTCACTCTTTCTTCTTTTGATCTTCTTCTTCTTCTGATTCTTTTGATTAAATAAGAAAAATAATGCGCGATAGATGCACCTTTTATGAAAGTTGACATTTTCAAAGAGGTATAAATCTATGACGGTGTCACTTTCGCAAAATATAACGTGTATAGCTATGAAGCTTGATGCCAATAGAATAAAATGGCATATGTGTATAAATCATAACTTTTCATACCTAAGCCTAGCGACATCTGTCAATTCAATTGATGTGGCATCTATCTTTTCGATTTCAACCTCTTGTAATTGGTCGCTAATCGTTTTTTTTTTGGCCCTCATTTAATGCTTCTGCCAATTGGTTTGGGTCTTCATCCAATAACTCTCGCAGTTTCGTATCTTCAAGGTTTTTAGGCATATCAGAACGTTCTTTGTCTCGCATATCGACATCACGATTTTTGAATCTTCACTCTTTCTTCTTTTGATCTTCTTCTTCTTCTGATTCTTTTGATTAAATAAGAAAAATAATGCGCGGTAAATGTACCTTTTATGAAAGCTGAAATTTTCAAAGAGGTATAAATCTATGACGGTGTCACTTTCGCAAAATATAACGTGTATAGCTATGAAGCTTGATGCCAATAGAATAAAATGCCATATGTGTATCAATCATAACTTTTCATACCTAAGCCTAGCGACATCTGTTAGAAAAACCGGTAGTGACTTTGTTGTATATTATTTTAATAATAAACTTGAGAAAAATAATTAACAACACTCATTCAATTCTTCACTCAGTTCCAAATCGAGTCAAGAGCTTTCTTCTGTTAGTATGTCTCTACGTCGGTTACAAACGCATTATAACAGGTTTCGCTTCTAGCCTTGTACGAATCCATTAATGCAGCCGAACAGTTTAATCGGTCCGCTAAATCTAGTTCGTATTAATCGTTTCTTTTGTTTCGCACCTACGCAGCACTGATACGTATTCGGTTTGGTAAAAATGAACGAACTTGATCTGAAATTGGTTTGATCCCACAGGTTATATTATCAAAGGACAGTAAGGTGTAGTAATACAAAGAAGCTATATATAGTTGCGTGTTACTAAATTTGATTTTTTTACCTAATGCATCTAGAGTGCTGTGAAAAAAAAATTGAATAGAATATATTTCTAAATATGACGCCACTAAATAAATGTTAAAAATTAACTAACGTTTTCCGTCATTTTTTACACCTTTTTTCATCTTTCTGGCAACATAGCGATAACGTGTGGCATTTCGAAGTCGCGTGCCAGGCAAACCATGCGTTATAGATCAGAATAAGTGGCAGTCAAAAGGTTTTGGCTGCTGGCAAAACTACCCGTTGAAACTGCAACAGTGCATCCGTTACGACTTTTGTTAATCTTTACTCAGTTTTGTTTAATTTTTTTGCGCTATAATATGGCTTCATTGAAGAAATATTGCTAGAAACATGCAACCTAAAAACTGTCGTCTTTATTACTTTTTCCTGATATTATTTGTGAAAATGTTGTTCATAACGAACCAACGGATGAATAGTATATTGTATATAGTTCGACTAAATAACACCTAACAAAATGTAAATCCTAGCAATATAATTTTGCGAATGTTTCAATAAACATAAACACCTACAACGGCACGGAAAAAGTAAATTTGCGCCTCCTTTTTCAGGTCGCAGAAAAATAAACTGTGACTTTCTAAGCGTTTCCTGTCGGTGTCCCCCTTTCCCCCCTCGCGTCGCCACAATTACATCGTACTAGTTAATGACGGTTCCTACGCTATGGCATTTTCTTGTACGCCCATGCCCATACCAAGTCCACTGGAGCAAGGCAAAAACAGCGCTCATCAGTTTACAATAATCAAGAAGGCCATTTAACTAATGACAAACTCAATGGTTTATACATAGCATTATATCTAAATACAGTACTGTGATGAAATGTCGACCAAACTAATTATTTTAATATTTTATAAATACATATATATATATATATATATATATATATATATATATATATATATATATATATATAGTTTTTATTCAACATAATTCCCTTCAAGGGAATAAGGGATTTGTCCTTTGCTTCAAAATAGGCCTCAGTTTCGGCGATGACCTCTTCATTCGACGAAAATTTTTTCCCAGCGAGCATTCTTTTGAGATCTGAGAACAGCAATAGTCGCTGGTGGCCATATCTGGAGAATACGGTGCATGAGGAAGTAATTCGAAGCCAAATTCATGGATTTTTTACACGGTGCATTGTCTTGGTGAAGCAGCACTTTCTTTTTCTTCAAAAGCGGCCGTTTTTCGGCGATTTCGTCCTTCAAACGGTTCAGTAACGCTATGTAATAGTCTTGTTGATGATGTTTCCTTTTTCAAGTTAGTTAATGAAAATTCCATGCGCATCCCAAAATACAGACGCCATAATATTGCCAGTCGACTGTTGCGTTTTCCCACGCTTTGGAGCGGGTTTATCGTGTTTATTGACTTCTGAATGTTGCTGTTTTATTTCATATATTTTTTAACTATTTTATATTTTTATTGTGAAAAATAGGTACAATTTATTTTATTCTAAGTATTGTCATCTTTCAAGCAATTTACGGACCATGACATTATTTACAAAATCAAGTAATAATCAGAAGGAGCAAGTTCTGGAGAATACGGCGGGTTTTGTAGAACTTCTCATGTTTCCAAGTATGTTTTCACCGGTTTTGCAACATGTGGTCAAGCGTCGTAATGCTGAAGAATAAGATTGTTGTGACTCTCTGCTCATATCTCAGCAGTTTTGACATATCGCGATATGATAACCGACAAGTCAATGAGGAATGAATTATTAGTAAAATATTATAATTTAGTCACCCTAATTCTATAGATTGTAACTGAACAAAGTGATATCCATGTCGAATAATATGAAAATAGAACTTGTTTGAGGATTATCGTAAAGGTTAGAATGAAAAATGGTCATATTTGTATACGTTTATACTTATACATTTCTGATATTACAAATCTATTATATATTCTGATTGCAAATAATGTAATTGTAGGATTTAGTTAATAGAAAGTGGCTCTTAGGTACCATTCACAGGCACTGAGCAACATTACAAAGTTTCACCAAGTGAGATATGTGACAAGGACTGCCGAATGGGGTACTACAAGACATGTCAAATATGTTTACATTTGTATAGTTGCCAATGCCCTGAACACAGTATAAAGGTTATAGTGTCTAACACATTCATACTGTATTTTCGATAACAGAAGTGGGCATATTACAGCTATAATAGTAGAAAATAACGATGACGATGACATAAGTGATAAAAAAAAACAAAAGCTCTTTAGAAGTACACAATTTTTACAATGTGGAATCAGAATCATACACAGAGATGAGATATCATATTCTGTAAATCAGCGCCACTGCTACCAACTACTCAATTTTTATAATATTCAATAATTTTCAGGAATTAACGATATTTAATCTATATGTTATGTAAGGTAGTGATTCTTTTTAGTAGATAGATCTCCATAGGCACTCAATAGATGGAACTCTATCTCCTGTCAACATAATGCAGGGCCTAAAAAGTCCCAGGCCTAAAACATAGATGGCGCCAATTTGATTACATTCAGTTAACCGCATTCAATTAATTCATTACCGCTTTTTCAGTTAGTACTAACCTTCAAAAGAGAGCTGTTAAAATTTCATGATATTCTACTCATAAGTTTGTGAGTTATTGTGCTAAGAGTGACACTACTTTTGTTATTTTCAAAACGGTGGATCAAAAACAATTTCGTGTTTTAATTTTACACTGCTTCTTGATGGGAAAAATACCGTTCAAGCGAATCAGTGGCTTGAAAAGTGTTACAAGGACCCCGTTACATCAGAAACAACAATAATAGGTTATTTTGCTGACTTCAAACGTGATAATCCGATAATGCAGAATTCAGTGGACGTCCAAATGAGGTGGTAACACCAGAAAACATCAAAAAATCCTCAAAATCGTTTTGAATGACCGTAAAGTGAAGCTGCGTGAGATAGCTAACATCGTAAAGATATCAAAAGAACCTGTTGCTTTTATATTGCATGAGCATTTGACTATAAGAAAGCTCTGTTCAAATTAGGTGCCGCATTTGCTCACTGTTGAGCAAAAACAAGAACGTGTTGATGATACTGAGCAGTTGGCCATGTTTCAACGTAACAAACCGGAATTTTTGCGTCGATGTGTAACAATGAATGAAAGATGGATCCATCAGTTCAGTCCGAAATCAAAACGATTCTCATCTGAGTGAACAGCAACTGGCGACAGGCCTATTTTGAAGAAAAACAAACAAATAAAAAAACACGCATTTTTTTACGCCAGGGACTTTCAAGCCCATGTGTTAAGTAACATTTATGGTTATAAAACATTTGTACCAGTCTTTTTTCAAAAGAAGAGACAATTGGGAAGAAACGAGTCATTTTGTTGATTACTAAAGATTTATAGCAGTATTTTCCCTACCAACTTTTAAATGCCAGTCAAAATAATTGATTAATAATTGATTAAAATTAATAATTCTTTCAGCAGTTGTCTAATATAATTAAGCAATATCAGTTCTAGTTGGAAGTAAGAAATAATAGCCAGGTACTAAGTCTAGCGAATTTGGTATTCCATTGTGTTGACAGATTGGATTTTTTTCTTCAGTCATTTTAATCGTGTTCCAAACAACTATGGATATAACGATTCCGATCAATTCAACCAAAATTACTTTCGGATTTTTGGAGGTTTCTTCAGAAGAGGGTGTGTGTGCATTCCTGTATTAAATCAGACGTAATGATCGATTGGTCCGATGGGTTGAGGGTGAGCGGGCTCATTCTCTTTCGCGTCGATATGGCGTGGCCGCCTTTTTTGATCGATGGTTTTTTGTTTCGAAGGCGTTGTCCCAAATTTAAAGGTAGGACCGCAGATAGAAGGGTGCATGTTTTATCGACTAATATACTTAATTTATAATATATGACTTCATTTTTACTATTTATATAACTTACACTTTGATGTATAGTGTACAGGTTGGATTGCTTTGAACCAAGTGGTATGCAGTCTAATTTAAATGATTCAAAACTGCGAAATGATATTTAAATTGATATTTGGTATTACCATATAACAGGTCAATGGAAAAGTTATGTTTTTTAGTTAGCCCTTACGCCTGTATAAATTTGACAACTGTCGGATCATTAGTTTGTGAATTATAGCAATTTGAGTGAAGCAACTTTTGTTATTGTGAAAAATGGATAAAAAGGAATTTCGCGTGTTGATAAAATATTGCTTCTTGAAGGGAAAATATATAGTTGAAGCAAAAACGTGGCTTGATGCCGAGTTTCCGGACAGTGCTCCAGGAAAATCAACCATCAAGGATTGGTATGCTAAGTTTAGACGTGATGAAATAGGCACCGAAGACGGTGAACGCAGTGGATGCCCAAAATAGGTTGTTATCGACGAAAACATTTTAACAATCACTAAAATGATTTTTAATGACGAGTTGGTGATTCGGAGCAGTGTTTGAAAATGATCAAGCGTAATAAATCCGAGTTTTTGCGTCGATATATGACAATAGACGAAACATGCCTCCAAAGCATGGGAAAACGCAACAGTCGGATGGCAAGGTTATGGCGTCTGTATTTTGGGATGCAAATGGAATAATTTTCATTGACTACCTTGAAAAAGGAGGCACAATGCACCGGATCACAAGTCAGTGAAAACGATGGCAAAAATCCATGAATTGGATTTTGAATTACTTCCTCAACCACCGTATTTTCCAGATCTGGCCTCCAGCGACTATTTCCTGTTCTCAGATCTCAAAAGAATGCTCGCTGGAAAGAAATTTTCGTCGAATGAAAAGGTGATCGCCGAAACTGAGGCCTATTTTGAAGTCAAGGACAAATCGTACTACAAAAATGGTATCGAAAAGTTGGAGGGTCGCTATAATCAGTGTATCAGCCTTGAAGGAAACTACATTCATTAAATTAACTATTCATTTTTCTAAACTTAGGTCTATAAGGTAAATAATCAAAGTAATTGATACAAAGTTCAAAGAATAAAGTGTCATATA
Organism: Rhynchophorus ferrugineus; assembly: GCF_030347505.1. Classification (NCBI taxonomy): domain Eukaryota; kingdom Metazoa; phylum Arthropoda; class Insecta; order Coleoptera; family Curculionidae; genus Rhynchophorus; species Rhynchophorus ferrugineus. The sequence goes on along the minus strand of NW_027472586.1, from coordinate 10,160,882 downwards.
ATCACATATGTTATTACGTTAAATGTTAAACACCTTAATATTTATGAAAGTATTCATATAGTCTTTATCCCTTAACCATATTTCTCATCTAAAATATATATATTACAAAAAAAATAAATACACCAGGCTGATTAAAAGAATAATTTCTTTATCAAAATTTTTAAATAAAATTGCATCGTTCTTTGATTATTTGTTCTATTCTTCGAAGTCATCCTTGCAGATAGCTCCACTTTAACTTGTCTTCTTTGGCTTTTGTTTATCTATTGCTTTCATAACATTAAAAAACACTATCATTCCATAGAGCAACAACGCTAAATATTTCGGAATGAATCTCGATGCAAAACTTCGCTGGAAGGAACATATAAAGAAGAAAAGAAAAGAACTGGAATTGAAATATAGGAAAATGTACTGGCTAATTGGAAGAAAATCACAATTATCGGTACATAATAAATTGCTATTATATAAGCAAATACTGAAACTTATATGGACATACGGAGTTCAATTATGGGGATGTTCTGCAAAGAGTAACATTAATAAAATACAAATTTTTCAGAACAAAGTCCTGAGAGGTATTGTGGGTGCACCCAAATACTATAGGACTGATTACCCACATCGAGACCTTCAGATACCACAGTCAAGAAATCAAGATAATTGCAAGAGGCATGAGGAAAGACTCCATTCTCATACTAATATTGAAATATTGCAACTTTTGGATACCACCAGAACAGGACACAGACTCAGAAGAATCAAACCATCTGATCTTGTGTGGTGTTGTGTAGTAAGGTGCATATATTAAAAAATTCAGCAGTGACACGTATAAACATTATTTCACCGGAGACTGAGTTAGGGCCGATGGGTCCTCCTAGTTATATACCTAGATTTAAGTTAGCATAAAAACAAATTGTAGGTTAGGCAGAAACGACTAGTAACAATGTATTAATTAAATAATTTAAAAAATCTATTGCTTTCTACCTTGTCTTGGAACACAAAACTCGCTAACAAATGAGGAATTAAAATTCTATGAAGTTATTTGATAATATTCCTTGCGGCATCCATTTTAACTCTTGTTAAGAAATGCATTTAATAAAGAACGACACGTGAAATGTCCATTCCTTGGTCAAATATTGAGTGGGCATTCCTGAAGCCAACTGCTGAGATGGTATCAGTTTTCTTTGCTCGATAATTTGGTATCATTATGATTTAACCGAATGCAAGCATTAGACAGGTTGGTTTGTCTAATTCCTTTCCTAGTAGTACCCATTGCAATGCTCTCAGAACAGTTATTGGGCTAAGGCATGGTAGAACACTATACCCTTGGTTTAGATGGAATCTTCCTTCCGGCAATGTTCTGTAGATATATTATTTGCTGTTTCAAAATTATTTCGGGCCCTTATCACCATCAGGGTTTCGAATAGGAGGCATATTATATATAGAGGCTTTTCATAATTAAATAAATAATAATTTTTTTAAAATTAATTCATGCCCTTATCTAAAATCGCCACATGTTTTTCTCAATTTTTCCCCAATATCACGACAGCGTTTAATTCGGATTTTCTCTCTCATGCGATTTCCTTTAAAGTGGTCAAGCGAAGAAATCACAAGACGCAACAATTAGATGACGGTTAATTGACTCGAGCGCTTGTCCTTCTTCTTCTTCTGCCGTATCCTCGTGGCGAATCATGTCAGTATGACTGGCCGGCCTGCGATATGCACCCGCCACTGGTTGGCACAAAAACCTTTGGACGTTATTTTTCTACATTCTTCGCACTGGAAATAATTGCAATCCGCCGGCTTTGATATCGGCTAGTCTCTCAGTGACGTAGTCTTGCCGTATCGGTACTTATGCATGTCTGATGTTTGAAAAGTTTAACAAAAGGTAAAAGGTGTTTAAAGGAAATGCCGTGGATATTTAAAATGATATAAATATAAGATGTAGCACGTGGGCTGAAAAGTCTGAAACGGCCCGGGTAATCTCCATCAAGATCCACAGAATCATTCCAGCGCCGCTCTAACATTTCAATGCCACTTTTGTAGAACGATTTATCTTTTGCCTCAAAATAAGCCTGTCATCAGTTGATGTGCAGTCAGATGGTCATTTTGATGCCGGAGTGAAGTGATGGATCCATCCATTATCACATATTGATGTAAATATTTCGGATTATTACTTCTAAACATGGCGAAACACTGCTCAGAATCATCAACATGTTCTTGTTTTTGGTCAACAGTGAGCAAACGCGGCACGAACATTCCTTTGATATCTTTACGATGTTAGCTAACTGACGCAACGTCACTTTTCGGTAATTCAAAACGATTTTGAGGATTTTTTTATACGTTTTCTGGTGTTACGACCTCATTTGGACGTCCACTGCGTTCTGCATCATCTATGTCTATACAACCACGTTTGAAGCCAGCAAACCAACGTTTTATTGTTATTTCTAATGGAGCGAAGTCCTTATAACGCTTTTCAAGCCACAGCTTCGCTTGAACGGTATTTTTTACCATCAAGAGGCATTGAAAAATTAAAACACGAAATTGTTTTTGATCCATTGTTTTGAGAACAAAAAAGGAGTGTCACTTTTAGCACTATAACTCAGAAACTTATGAGTATATGAAATTTTAACAGCTTTCTTTTGAAGGTTAGTACTAACTGAAAAAGAGATGAATGCAATAAACTAGCGCCATCTATGTGTTAGGCCCGAAACTTTTCAGTGTTGACGATTCTGAGCAGAGTTTAGTCATGTTTAAACGTAACAACCCGGAATTTTGCGTCGATATGTGACAATGAATGAAACATGGGTCCATCACTTTAAAAATTCACTTCCGGAATCAGAACTATCGTCATGTAAGTGGACAGCAACTGGTAATAGGTCTATTTTGAGGCAAACGATAAATAGTTCTTCAAAATTGGTATGGAAATGTTTGAGCGGTGCTGGAATGATTGTGTGGTTATCGGTGGAGATTACGTTGATGAATAAAGCCAATTTTGAACGCCCGGGGACTTTTCAGCCCATGTGTTATGATCGATTATCGATCTCAATTTCAAAATGTAAAAGTATCGCGACAGTGAACGTCCAATATGGTGGCGCCATAGTACGACTAAGTAAAAAAAAAACGAAACGAAAAAAGGCGAAGAACGTAAACCGAAGGCGATTTTTCATTGAAGGCAAACGATGAACGGCGTTAGAATCGCGCTACGACCGGCAGGCGGCGATATAATTTGGTGACCTTGAAGCCGTCATGGAAATGTAACCATTACATAAAAGTAAGAAAAAATCTTCAAGTCGATGTTAACAACCTCTGCGACGGAATCAAGGTCAGTAACAATAAATAAAGCAAGAATGAGCTCCCCGTCCGTCTAATCCCGCGGAATAAGCTGCCCGCGTTACGGTCGTGCGTCCGTCAGGGGGCACTCGCTCCGTTCTCGTACCGTTCCATATAGTTATGGTTCGTTTTTTGGATCGGTTCTGATTATTAAAACAAATAATTGCCGGTTGTGGTACGGTGTTCTCGTTTTTTCCTTCGATTTTGGGGTTTCTAAAAATATCAGGGCGACCAAATTTGAACTCTTTTGAAAAAAAAAAGTTCGGTGCGTCGAAAATATCCGCATTTGTACGCATAAGTTTGTACTTTTTTACTTCTGTTTCAATAAAAAGACGGCTTCAGGTCACTGAACACTATGTGAAGCTTATGGTAACCATGCCCCATCGATTTCAACATGTGAATACTGAAAAGTGATGATTTGGACACCGAACACAAAGAGTATTCTGAAGATTTTAGACAGAAAATTTGAAAATGTGAATTTGAATGCATTACCCGAAGAAACCACCAATGGGAATAGCTATCGACTATAACTGATTACCTGGTCACACATCAACATCAGCGACAAAATCGAATATCCATGGCCGAAAGCTAATGCTCTCTATTTGATGAGGTCAACTTGATGTGACATAATAAGTCAATTGAAAAGTCCCCGGCCTGGCACATAGATGGCGCTACTAGAATTAAACCTGTAGGAATGTTCGTCGGGTCGGTCGGTCGGAATGAATGGCTATCGACGCGATTGCTTGTCTGAACACTCACTACCATTCTTGGAAGGAATTTGCACGAGAACTAAAAACACTGCTTGGAGAAATACTTGTTTATTTCGTTATTGAATGAAACATGTGGTCGATGGGAGAATTGACAGGATATTAGGTTAGGCAGAACAAATACGGTAGCGCTGTAGAAGTGGTACTGTTACAAGGGGATGGAGAAAAAAAAGAGAGCGAGACGTCGTCGTGATGGTCTTTTATAGTCTGGAACCTCATGGTACCAATCCACCGACGTTGCCAACCTTTGAACTTGTTGGTGAATGTGTGGTGACCTGAAGGGTCGTGGTATGTTATGCCGTAATATGTTTTTTAGTTAGCCTTAACCCTCAAAAGATGCGTGTATAAATTTGACAGCTGTCGGATCATTAGTTTATGAATTATAGCATTTTGAGTGAAGCAACTTTTGTTATTGTGAAAAAAATGGATAAAAAGGAATTTCGCGTGTTGATAAAATATTGCTTTTTGAAGGGAAAAAATACAGTTGAAGCAAAAACTTGGCTTGATGGCGAGTTTGCGGACACTGCCCCAGGAAAATCAACCATCAAGGATTGGTATGCTAAGTTTAGACGTGGTGAAATGAGCACCGAAGACGGTGAACGCAGTGGACGCCCAAAAGAGGTTGTTACCGACGAAAACATTTAAATAATCGACAAAATGATTTTGAATGACCGTAAATTGAAATTGAATGAGATAGCAGACACTCTAAAGATATCAACTGAACGTGTACATCATATCATGCACGAATATTTTTGTATGAGAAAGCTCTGTGTAAAGTGGGTGCCGCGCGAGCTAACTTTTGACCAAAAACAACGACGAGTTGATGATTCGGAGCAGTGTTTGAAGATGATCAAGCGTAATAAACTCGAGTTTTTGCGTCGATATGTGACAATGGATAAAAGATGGCTTCATCATTTCATTCTGAAGTCCAGCAGAACGGAACAGTCGGCTGGCAAGGTTATGGCGTGTTTATTTTGGGATGGGCATGGAATAATTTTCATTGACTACCTTGAAAAAGGACGGACCATCAACAGCGACTATTACATAGCATTATTGGAGCGTTTGAAGATAGATAGATAACTCTAGAAAATCGTATTGTAAAGAGGTGGTTTAGAAAAGAGTTCAATGTAAATATAATAAAATAACTCTAACCTACAAACTATTACTACTGTTTAATTTAATGTTAATACTAATTGTTAAATGCGACAACATTGTAACGTTTTGACGTCATAGATTGAGATGACGTGAGTTCACTGCCGTCTTGGATAGACGATAAATATATTTTTAATAATATCTCTATAGCATATCATAATTATAAATCCATATTTTCGTGGATCTTTATCACAGTCATCCGGCCTGTTCTGGTGAACGTTTTCGTTTCAGCATTTCCGTTCTTGTGGTAACGCGAATAAATGAAAAGCCGAACGCAATTTTCGCTTCCTCGCCGGTCTACATAGCACATACCCATTCGGTATCATTATTAAAAACAAGAATAAATAATTTAAAGGAACTGAAGCATGGAGCACAGCTGGAAGGGAGTCGCCTGTCTCTCTCTTTCTCTCTCGCTATTGCCAAGCCATTACGGTTCGAAATTATTGCGTACAGTTTCTCTTTTTTATTATCTTTTTTTATTTAGGTCTATGGTAATATATAAAATGCGTTCAACAACGAACAGAACCCACATATCTTGTTAAAATGAAAATCACGAAAAGCATTAAAATATCGATGTTATTTGATTGTCATACTATTTTTATTAGTTACATCTAAACTACTGAAGCTAAAGTTAAGAATACACTTATACACTACACAAGTTCTTCTAATTTCTTGCGTATTGTTCAGTAGCTGTATTGCTTCCGCGTTGCTATGATTTAGCAACCTTATTTCCATTTTTAAGGCGAAATCTTGGGTCACTTCATATATCCATTTGATTTCGAGGCCATCGTGCAGCTCTTCGTTGTTTACGTAGCGATAATCATTAGTAATTAACCGTAGAACTTTGTTTTGGGTACCCTGGATTACCAGTTGGTTTAATGTTTTAGTACAACACGATATTTGCACACCGTAGGTCCAAACTAGCTTTATGATTGACTGATAAACCAATCTCTTTAATTTTAGCTCAAGTTGACAGTATTTTCCGAATAACCAGTATAGTTGCTTGACTTTGAGTCTAATCTGCTCTGCTTATTGTCTAACATGATGTTTCCAATTTAACCTACCATATAATCCGAGATATTTATCCGATTAAGATAATTAGATGAGATATGAGATATTAAGCCGATTTTGCTTGAGAAATCGAGCATTCGTCAAGTGATATAATTAAGTTTTTGTCATTTCGCCACAAAGCAAAATTAACATGGTCATATTTGGGGCCATTAAGCTGTATTTTCCAGTTTCTAGTCCATTTGTGGACCCTGTTGATCGCTACTTGTACTTCTGCTGCAGCTGCCGCCAAATTATCACAAGATTTAATATAAATGGAACTTCTAAAATTTTTTTTTTAATTTTTACCAACCCTGAACAACTGTCAGTTATCAAACTAATAATTTTCTTAGGTTGACAACATTTTATAAAACAAATGTTATAGCAAGTCGATACCTTTCATTTTATTGAAATATTATCAATTTATACCAAGTTATATCTAGAGAAACTTTCAAATAATCCAATTATTTCATATTATACAAATTTATGCGTTTTATTTATATGAAGTACCTATTCGAAATTCTAAAATGGTATTAGTATAATTTTTCATATTATTTCACAAATGGGCAAATACCTTTAATATGTTGAACAAGTCCAAAACAATCCATATTTCTCAAAATGTTCAAGCTTTTTGCTGTCACTTCAGTTCAAGTAATAGCAATTGAATGAAAATGTCGTGGATTGTAAATGAATTTAGGCTAATTCGAATGATGGTATAATCATTTTATACAGCTTTAAGTTTATAAGTTATATAATGATTTTTTTTAAATGAGTGAATTTCTGTTCATATCATATATGTTAAAACTTGTTTTTCCATATAATCCAAGTTTTTCCAAGTCCAAAACATCCATATTTCTCAAAATGTTCAAGCTTTTTGCTGTCACTTCAGCGCAAGTAATAGCAATTGAATGAAAATGTCGGGGATTGTAGAGGAATTTAGGCTAATTCGAATGATGGTATAATCATTTTATACAGCTTTAAGTTTATAAGTTATATAATGAATTTTTTTTTAATGAGTGAATTTCTGCTTATAGCATATATGTTAAAACTTGTTTTTCCATATAATCCAAGTTTTTCCAAGTCCAAAACATCCATATTTCTCAAAATGTTCAAGCTTTTTGCTGTCACTTCAGCGCAAGTAATAGCAATTGAATGAAAATGTCGGGGATTGTAGAGGAATTTAGGCTAATTCGAATGATGGTATAATCATTTTATACAGCTTTAAGTTTATAAGTTATATAATGAATTTTTTTTTAATGAGTGAATTTCTGCTTATAGCATATATGTTAAAACTTGTTTTTCCATATAATCCAAGTTTTTCCAAGTCCAAAACATCCATATTTCTCAAAATGTTCAAGCTTTTTGCTGTCACTTCAGCGCAAGTAATAGCAATTGAATGAAAATGTCGGGGATTGTAGAGGAATTTAGGCTAATTCGAATGATGGTATAATCATTTTATACAGCTTTAAGTTTATAAGTTATATAATGAATTTTTTTTAATGAGTGAATTTCTGCTTATAGCATATATGTTAAAACTTGTTTTTCCATATAATCCAAGTTTTTCCAAGTCCAAAACATCCATATTTCTCAAAATGTTCAAGCTTTTTGCTGTCACTTCAGCTCAAGTAATAGCAATTGAGTGAAAATGTCGGGGATTGTAGAGGAATTTAGGCTAATTCGAATGATGGTATAATCATTTTATACAGCTTTAAGTTTATAAGTTATATAATGAATTTTTTTTAATGAGTGAATTTCTGCTTATAGCATATATGTTAAAACTTGTTTTTCCATATAATCCAAGTTTTTCCAAGTCCAAAACATCCATATTTCTCAAAATGTTCAAGCTTTTTGCTGTCACTTCAGCTCAAGTAATAGCAATTGAATGAAAATGTCGGGGATTGTAGAGGAATTTAGGCTAATTCGAATGATGGTATAATCATTTTATACAGCTTTAAGTTTATAAGTTATATAATGAATTTTTTTTTAATGAGTGAATTTCTGCTTATAGCATATATGTTAAAACTTGTTTTTCCATATAATCCAAGTTTTTCCAAGTCCAAAACATCCATATTTCTCAAAATGTTCAAGCTTTTTGCTGTCACTTCAGCTCAAGTAATAGCAATTGAATGAAAATGTCGGGGATTGTAGAGGAATTTAGGCTAATTCGAATGATGGTATAATCATTTTATACAGCTTTAAGTTTATAAGTTATATAATGAATTTTTTTTAATGAGTGAATTTCTGCTTATAGCATATATGTTAAAACTTGTTTTTCCATATAATCCAAGTTTTTCCAAGTCCAAAACATCCATATTTCTCAAAATGTTCAAGCTTTTTGCTGTCACTTCAGCTCAAGTAATAGCAATTGAATGAAAATGTCGGGGATTGTAGAGGAATTTAGGCTAATTCGAATGATGGTATAATCATTTTATACAGCTTTAAGTTTATAAGTTATATAATGAATTTTTTTTAATGAGTGAATTTCTGCTTATAGCATATATGTTAAAACTTGTTTTTCCATATAATCCAAGTTTTTCCAAGTCCAAAACATCCATATTTCTCAAAATGTTCAAGCTTTTTGCTGTCACTTCAGCTCAAGTAATAGCAATTGAATGAAAATGTCGGGGATTGTAGAGGAATTTAGGCTAATTCGAATGATGGTATAATCATTTTATACAGCTTTAAGTTTATAAGTTATATAATGAATTTTTTTTTAATGAGTGAATTTCTGCTTATAGCATATATGTTAAAACTTGTTTTTCCATATAATCCAAGTATTTCCAAGTCCAAAACATCCATATTTCTCAAAATGTTCAAGCTTTTTGCTGTCACTTCAGCTCAAGTAATAGCAATTGAATGAAAATGTCGGGGATTGTAGAGGAATTTAGGCTAATTCGAATGATGGTATAATCATTTTATACAGCTTTAAGTTTATAAGTTATATAATGAATTTTTTTTTAATGAGTGAATTTCTGCTTATAGCATATATGTTAAAACTTGTTTTTCCATATAATCCAAGTTTTTCCAAGTCCAAAACATCCATATTTCCAAAATGTTCAAGCTTTTTGCTGTCACTTCAGCTCAAGTAATAGCAATTGAATGAAAATGTCGGGGATTGTAGAGGAATTTAGGCTAATTCGAATGATGGTATAATCATTTTATACAGCTTTAAGTTTATAAGTTATATAATGAATTTTTTTTAATGAGTGAATTTCTGCTTATAGCATATATGTTAAAACTTGTTTTTCCATATAATCCAAGTTTTTCCAAGTCCAAAACATCCATATTTCTCAAAATGTTCAAGCTTTTTGCTGTCACTTCAGCTCAAGTAATAGCAATTGAGTGAAAATGTCGGGGATTGTAGAGGAATTTAGGCTAATTCGAATGATGGTATAATCATTTTATACAGCTTTAAGTTTATAAGTTATATAATGAATTTTTTTTAATGAGTGAATTTCTGCTTATAGCATATATGTTAAAACTTGTTTTTCCATATAATCCAAGTTTTTCCAAGTCCAAAACATCCATATTTCTCAAAATGTTCAAGCTTTTTGCTGTCACTTCAGCTCAAGTAATAGCAATTGAATGAAAATGTCGGGGATTGTAGAGGAATTTAGGCTAATTCGAATGATGGTATAATCATTTTATACAGCTTTAAGTTTATAAGTTATATAATGAATTTTTTTTTAATGAGTGAATTTCTGCTTATAGCATATATGTTAAAACTTGTTTTTCCATATAATCCAAGTATTTCCAAGTCCAAAACATCCATATTTCTCAAAATGTTCAAGCTTTTTGCTGTCACTTCAGCTCAAGTAATAGCAATTGAATGAAAATGTCGGGGATTGTAGAGGAATTTAGGCTAATTCGAATGATGGTATAATCATTTTATACAGCTTTAAGTTTATAAGTTATATAATGAATTTTTTTTAATGAGTGAATTTCTGCTTATAGCATATATGTTAAAACTTGTTTTTCCATATAATCCAAGTTTTTCCAAGTCCAAAACATCCATATTTCTCAAAATGTTCAAGCTTTTTGCTGTCACTTCAGCTCAAGTAATAGCAATTGAATGAAAATGTCGGGGATTGTAGAGGAATTTAGGCTAATTCGAATGATGGTATAATCATTTTATACAGCTTTAAGTTTATAAGTTATATAATGAATTTTTTTTAATGAGTGAATTTCTGCTTATAGCATATATGTTAAAACTTGTTTTTCCATATAATCCAAGTTTTTCCAAGTCCAAAACATCCATATTTCTCAAAATGTTCAAGCTTTTTGCTGTCACTTCAGCGCAAGTAATAGCAATTGAATGAAAATGTCGGGGATTGTAGAGGAATTTAGGCTAATTCGAATGATGGTATAATCATTTTATACAGCTTTAAGTTTATAAGTTATATAATGAATTTTTTTTTAATGAGTGAATTTCTGCTTATAGCATATATGTTAAAACTTGTTTTTCCATATAATCCAAGTATTTCCAAGTCCAAAACATCCATATTTCTCAAAATGTTCAAGCTTTTTGCTGTCACTTCAGCTCAAGTAATAGCAATTGAATGAAAATGTCGGGGATTGTAGAGGAATTTAGGCTAATTCGAATGATGGTATAATCATTTTATACAGCTTTAAGTTTATAAGTTATATAATGAATTTTTTTTAATGAGTGAATTTCTGCTTATAGCATATATGTTAAAACTTGTTTTTCCATATAATCCAAGTTTTTCCAAGTCCAAAACATCCATATTTCTCAAAATGTTCAAGCTTTTTGCTGTCACTTCAGCTCAAGTAATAGCAATTGAATGAAAATGTCGGGGATTGTAGAGGAATTTAGGCTAATTCGAATGATGGTATAATCATTTTGTACAGCTTTAAGTTTATAAGTTATATAATGAATTTTTTTTTAATGAGTGAATTTCTGCTTATAGCATATATGTTAAAACTTGTTTTTCCATATAATCCAAGTTTTTCCAAGTCCAAAACATCCATATTTCTCAAAATGTTCAAGCTTTTTGCTGTCACTTCAGCTCAAGTAATAGCAATTGAATGAAAATGTCGGGGATTGTAGAGGAATTTAGGCTAATTCGAATGATGGTATAATCATTTTATACAGCTTTAAGTTTATAAGTTATATAATGAATTTTTTTTTAATGAGTGAATTTCTGCTTATAGCATATATGTTAAAACTTGTTTTTCCATATAATCCAAGTTTTTCCAAGTCCAAAACATCCATATTTCTCAAAATGTTCAAGCTTTTTGCTGTCACTTCAGCTCAAGTAATAGCAATTGAATGAAAATGTCGGGGATTGTAGAGTAATTTAGGCTAATTCGAATGATGGTATAATCATTTTGTACAGCTTTAAGTTTATAAGTTATATAATGAATTTTTTTTTAATGAGTGAATTTCTGCTTATAGCATATATGTTAAAACTTGTTTTTCCATATAATCCAAGTTTTTCCAAGTCCAAAACATCCATATTTCTCAAAATGTTCAAGCTTTTTGCTGTCACTTCAGCTCAAGTAATAGCAATTGAATGAAAATGTCGGGGATTGTAGAGGAATTTAGGCTAATTCGAATGATGGTATAATCATTTTATACAGCTTTAAGTTTATAAGTTATATAATGAATTTTTTTTTAATGAGTGAATTTCTGCTTATAGCATATATGTTAAAACTTGTTTTTCCATATAATCCAAGTTTTTCCAAGTCCAAAACATCCATATTTCTCAAAATGTTCAAGCTTTTTGCTGTCACTTCAGCTCAAGTAATAGCAATTGAATGAAAATGTCGGGGATTGTAGAGGAATTTAGGCTAATTCGAATGATGGTATAATCATTTTATACAGCTTTAAGTTTATAAGTTATATAATGAATTTTTTTTTAATGAGTGAATTTCTGCTTATAGCATATATGTTAAAACTTGTTTTTCCATATAATCCAAGTTTTTCCAAGTCCAAAACATCCATATTTCTCAAAATGTTCAAGCTTTTTGCTGTCACTTCAGCTCAAGTAATAGCAATTGAATGAAAATGTCGGGGATTGTAGAGTAATTTAGGCTAATTCGAATGATGGTATAATCATTTTGTACAGCTTTAAGTTTATAAGTTATATAATGAATTTTTTTTTAATGAGTGAATTTCTGCTTATAGCATATATGTTAAAACTTGTTTTTCCATATAATCCAAGTTTTTCCAAGTCCAAAACATCCATATTTCTCAAAATGTTCAAGCTTTTTGCTGTCACTTCAGCTCAAGTAATAGCAATTGAATGAAAATGTCGGGGATTGTAGAGGAATTTAGGCTAATTCGAATGATGGTATAATCATTTTATACAGCTTTAAGTTTATAAGTTATATAATGAATTTTTTTTTAATGAGTGAATTTCTGCTTATAGCATATATGTTAAAACTTGTTTTTCCATATAATCCAAGTTTTTCCAAGTCCAAAACATCCATATTTCTCAAAATGTTCAAGCTTTTTGCTGTCACTTCAGCTCAAGTAATAGCAATTGAATGAAAATGTCGGGGATTGTAGAGTAATTTAGGCTAATTCGAATGATGGTATAATCATTTTGTACAGCTTTAAGTTTATAAGTTATATAATGAATTTTTTTTTAATGAGTGAATTTCTGCTTATAGCATATATGTTAAAACTTGTTTTTCCATATAATCCAAGTTTTTCCAAGTCCAAAACATCCATATTTCTCAAAATGTTCAAGCTTTTTGCTGTCACTTCAGCTCAAGTAATAGCAATTGAATGAAAATGTCGGGGATTGTAGAGGAATTTAGGCTAATTCGAATGATGGTATAATCATTTTGTACAGCTTTAAGTTTATAAGTTATATAATGAATTTTTTTTTAATGAGTGAATTTCTGCTTATAGCATATATGTTAAAACTTGTTTTTCCATATAATCCAAGTTTTTCCAAGTCCAAAACATCCATATTTCTCAAAATGTTCAAGCTTTTTGCTGTCACTTCAGCTCAAGTAATAGCAATTGAATGAAAATGTCGGGGATTGTAGAGGAATTTAGGCTAATTCGAATGATGGTATAATCATTTTATACAGCTTTAAGTTTATAAGTTATATAATGAATTTTTTTTTAATGAGTGAATTTCTGCTTATAGCATATATGTTAAAACTTGTTTTTCCATATAATCCAAGTTTTTCCAAGTCCAAAACATCCATATTTCTCAAAATGTTCAAGCTTTTTGCTGTCACTTCAGCTCAAGTAATAGCAATTGAATGAAAATGTCGGGGATTGTAGAGGAATTTAGGCTAATTCGAATGATGGTATAATCATTTTATACAGCTTTAAGTTTATAAGTTATATAATGAATTTTTTTTAATGAGTGAATTTCTGCTTATAGCATATATGTTAAAACTTGTTTTTCCATATAATCCAAGTTTTTCCAAGTCCAAAACATCCATATTTCTCAAAATGTTCAAGCTTTTTGCTGTCACTTCAGCTCAAGTAATAGCAATTGAATGAAAATGTCGGGGATTGTAGAGGAATTTAGGCTAATTCGAATGATGGTATAATCATTTTGTACAGCTTTAAGTTTATAAGTTATATAATGAATTTTTTTTTAATGAGTGAATTTCTGCTTATAGCATATATGTTAAAACTTGTTTTTCCATATAATCCAAGTTTTTCCAAGTCCAAAACATCCATATTTCTCAAAATGTTCAAGCTTTTTGCTGTCACTTCAGCTCAAGTAATAGCAATTGAATGAAAATGTCGGGGATTGTAGAGTAATTTAGGCTAATTCGAATGATGGTATAATCATTTTGTACAGCTTTAAGTTTATAAGTTATATAATGAATTTTTTTTTAATGAGTGAATTTCTGCTTATAGCATATATGTTAAAACTTGTTTTTCCATATAATCCAAGTTTTTCCAAGTCCAAAACATCCATATTTCTCAAAATGTTCAAGCTTTTTGCTGTCACTTCAGCTCAAGTAATAGCAATTGAATGAAAATGTCGGGGATTGTAGAGGAATTTAGGCTAATTCGAATGATGGTATAATCATTTTATACAGCTTTAAGTTTATAAGTTATATAATGAATTTTTTTTTAATGAGTGAATTTCTGCTTATAGCATATATGTTAAAACTTGTTTTTCCATATAATCCAAGTTTTTCCAAGTCCAAAACATCCATATTTCTCAAAATGTTCAAGCTTTTTGCTGTCACTTCAGCTCAAGTAATAGCAATTGAATGAAAATGTCGGGGATTGTAGAGTAATTTAGGCTAATTCGAATGATGGTATAATCATTTTGTACAGCTTTAAGTTTATAAGTTATATAATGAATTTTTTTTTAATGAGTGAATTTCTGCTTATAGCATATATGTTAAAACTTGTTTTTCCATATAATCCAAGTTTTTCCAAGTCCAAAACATCCATATTTCTCAAAATGTTCAAGCTTTTTGCTGTCACTTCAGCTCAAGTAATAGCAATTGAATGAAAATGTCGGGGATTGTAGAGGAATTTAGGCTAATTCGAATGATGGTATAATCATTTTATACAGCTTTAAGTTTATAAGTTATATAATGAATTTTTTTTTAATGAGTGAATTTCTGCTTATAGCATATATGTTAAAACTTGTTTTTCCATATAATCCAAGTTTTTCCAAGTCCAAAACATCCATATTTCTCAAAATGTTCAAGCTTTTTGCTGTCACTTCAGTTCAAGTAATAGCAATTGAATGAAAATGTCGGGGATTGTAGAGGAATTTAGGCTAATTCGAATGATGGTATAATCATTTTGTACAGCTTTAAGTTTATAAGTTATATAATGAATTTTTTTTTAATGAGTGAATTTCTGCTTATAGCGTATATGTTAAAACTTGTTTTTCCATATAATCCAAGTTTTTCCAAGTCCAAAACATCCATATTTCTCAAAATGTTCAAGCTTTTTGCTGTCACTTCAGCTCAAGTAACAGCAATTGAATGAAAATGTCGGGGATTGTAGAGGAATTTAGGCTAATTCGAATGATGGTATAATCATTTTGTACAGCTTTAAGTTTATAAGTTATATAATGAATTTTTTTTTAATGAGTGAATTTCTGCTTATAGCATATATGTTAAAACTTGTTTTTCCATATAATCCAAGTTTTTCCAAGTCCAAAACATCCATATTTCTCAAAATGTTCAAGCTTTTTGCTGTCACTTCAGCTCAAGTAATAGCAATTGAATGAAAATGTCGGGGATTGTAGAGGAATTTAGGCTAATTCGAATGATGGTATAATCATTTTATACAGCTTTAAGTTTATAAGTTATATAATGAATTTTTTTTTAATGAGTGAATTTCTGCTTATAGCATATATGTTAAAACTTGTTTTTCCATATAATCCAAGTTTTTCCAAGTCCAAAACATCCATATTTCTCAAAATGTTCAAGCTTTTTGCTGTCACTTCAGCTCAAGTAATAGCAATTGAATGAAAATGTCGGGGATTGTAGAGGAATTTAGGCTAATTCGAATGATGGTATAATCATTTTGTACAGCTTTAAGTTTATAAGTTATATAATGAATTTTTTTTTAATGAGTGAATTTCTGCTTATAGCATATATGTTAAAACTTGTTTTTCCATATAATCCAAGTTTTTCCAAGTCCAAAACATCCATATTTCTCAAAATGTTCAAGCTTTTTGCTGTCACTTCAGCTCAAGTAATAGCAATTGAATGAAAATGTCGGGGATTGTAGAGGAATTTAGGCTAATTCGAATGATGGTATAATCATTTTGTACAGCTTTAAGTTTATAAGTTATATAATGAATTTTTTTTTAATGAGTGAATTTCTGCTTATAGCATATATGTTAAAACTTGTTTTTCCATATAATCCAAGTTTTTCCAAGTCCAAAACATCCATATTTCTCAAAATGTTCAAGCTTTTTGCTGTCACTTCAGCTCAAGTAATAGCAATTGAATGAAAATGTCGGGGATTGTAGAGGAATTTAGGCTAATTCGAATGATGGTATAATCATTTTATACAGCTTTAAGTTTATAAGTTATATAATGAATTTTTTTTTAATGAGTGAATTTCTGCTTATAGCATATATGTTAAAACTTGTTTTTCCATATAATCCAAGTTTTTCCAAGTCCAAAACATCCATATTTCTCAAAATGTTCAAGCTTTTTGCTGTCACTTCAGCTCAAGTAATAGCAATTGAATGAAAATGTCGGGGATTGTAGAGGAATTTAGGCTAATTCGAATGATGGTATAATCATTTTGTACAGCTTTAAGTTTATAAGTTATATAATGAATTTTTTTTTTAAATGAGTGAATTTCTGCTTATAGCATATATGTTAAAACTTGTTTTTCCATATAATCCAAGTTTTTCCAAGTCCAAAACATCCATATTTCTCAAAATGTTCAAGCTTTTTGCTGTCACTTCAGCTCAAGTAATAGCAATTGAATGAAAATGTCGGGGATTGTAGAGGAATTTAGGCTAATTCGAATGATGGTATAATCATTTTATACAGCTTTAAGTTTATAAGTTATATAATGAATTTTTTTTTAATGAGTGAATTTCTGCTTATAGCATATATGTTAAAACTTGTTTTTCCATATAATCCAAGTTTTTCCAAGTCCAAAACATCCATATTTCTCAAAATGTTCAAGCTTTTTGCTGTCACTTCAGCTCAAGTAATAGCAATTGAATGAAAATGTCGGGGATTGTAGAGGAATTTAGGCTAATTCGAATGATGGTATAATCATTTTGTACAGCTTTAAGTTTATAAGTTATATAATGAATTTTTTTTTAATGAGTGAATTTCTGCTTATAGCATATATGTTAAAACTTGTTTTTCCATATAATCCAAGTTTTTCCAAGTCCAAAACATCCATATTTCTCAAAATGTTCAAGCTTTTTGCTGTCACTTCAGCTCAAGTAATAGCAATTGAATGAAAATGTCGGGGATTGTAGAGTAATTTAGGCTAATTCGAATGATGGTATAATCATTTTGTACAGCTTTAAGTTTATAAGTTATATAATGAATTTTTTTTTAATGAGTGAATTTCTGCTTATAGCATATATGTTAAAACTTGTTTTTCCATATAATCCAAGTTTTTCCAAGTCCAAAACATCCATATTTCTCAAAATGTTCAAGCTTTTTGCTGTCACTTCAGCTCAAGTAATAGCAATTGAATGAAAATGTCGGGGATTGTAGAGGAATTTAGGCTAATTCGAATGATGGTATAATCATTTTGTACAGCTTTAAGTTTATAAGTTATATAATGAATTTTTTTTTAATGAGTGAATTTCTGCTTATAGCATATATGTTAAAACTTGTTTTTCCATATAATCCAAGTTTTTCCAAGTCCAAAACATCCATATTTCTCAAAATGTTCAAGCTTTTTGCTGTCACTTCAGCTCAAGTAATAGCAATTGAATGAAAATGTCGGGGATTGTAGAGGAATTTAGGCTAATTCGAATGATGGTATAATCATTTTGTACAGCTTTAAGTTTATAAGTTATATAATGAATTTTTTTTTAATGAGTGAATTTCTGCTTATAGCATATATGTTA
The DNA here is from genome assembly GCF_030347505.1 of Rhynchophorus ferrugineus. Taxonomy (NCBI): domain Eukaryota; kingdom Metazoa; phylum Arthropoda; class Insecta; order Coleoptera; family Curculionidae; genus Rhynchophorus; species Rhynchophorus ferrugineus. The sequence goes on along the minus strand of NW_027472586.1, from coordinate 10,143,067 downwards.
AAACTTGTTTTTCCATATAATCCAAGTTTTTCCAAGTCCAAAACATCCATATTTCTCAAAATGTTCAAGCTTTTTGCTGTCACTTCAGCTCAAGTAATAGCAATTGAATGAAAATGTCGGGGATTGTAGAGTAATTTAGGCTAATTCGAATGATGGTATAATCATTTTGTACAGCTTTAAGTTTATAAGTTATATAATGAATTTTTTTTTAATGAGTGAATTTCTGCTTATAGCATATATGTTAAAACTTGTTTTTCCATATAATCCAAGTTTTTCCAAGTCCAAAACATCCATATTTCTCAAAATGTTCAAGCTTTTTGCTGTCACTTCAGCTCAAGTAATAGCAATTGAATGAAAATGTCGGGGATTGTAGAGGAATTTAGGCTAATTCGAATGATGGTATAATCATTTTGTACAGCTTTAAGTTTATAAGTTATATAATGAATTTTTTTTTAATGAGTGAATTTCTGCTTATAGCATATATGTTAAAACTTGTTTTTCCATATAATCCAAGTTTTTCCAAGTCCAAAACATCCATATTTCTCAAAATGTTCAAGCTTTTTGCTGTCACTTCAGCTCAAGTAATAGCAATTGAATGAAAATGTCGGGGATTGTAGAGGAATTTAGGCTAATTCGAATGATGGTATAATCATTTTGTACAGCTTTAAGTTTATAAGTTATATAATGAATTTTTTTTTAATGAGTGAATTTCTGCTTATAGCATATATGTTAAAACTTGTTTTTCCATATAATCCAAGTTTTTCCAAGTCCAAAACATCCATATTTCTCAAAATGTTCAAGCTTTTTGCTGTCACTTCAGCTCAAGTAATAGCAATTGAATGAAAATGTCGGGGATTGTAGAGGAATTTAGGCTAATTCGAATGATGGTATAATCATTTTGTACAGCTTTAAGTTTATAAGTTATATAATGAATTTTTTTTTAATGAGTGAATTTCTGCTTATAGCATATATGTTAAAACTTGTTTTTCCATATAATCCAAGTTTTTCCAAGTCCAAAACATCCATATTTCTCAAAATGTTCAAGCTTTTTGCTGTCACTTCAGCTCAAGTAATAGCAATTGAATGAAAATGTCGGGGATTGTAGAGGAATTTAGGCTAATTCGAATGATGGTATAATCATTTTGTACAGCTTTAAGTTTATAAGTTATATAATGAATTTTTTTTTAATGAGTGAATTTCTGCTTATAGCATATATGTTAAAACTTGTTTTTCCATATAATCCAAGTTTTTCCAAGTCCAAAACATCCATATTTCTCAAAATGTTCAAGCTTTTTGCTGTCACTTCAGCTCAAGTAATAGCAATTGAATGAAAATGTCGGGGATTGTAGAGGAATTTAGGCTAATTCGAATGATGGTATAATCATTTTGTACAGCTTTAAGTTTATAAGTTATATAATGAATTTTTTTTTAATGAGTGAATTTCTGCTTATAGCATATATGTTAAAACTTGTTTTTCCATATAATCCAAGTTTTTCCAAGTCCAAAACATCCATATTTCTCAAAATGTTCAAGCTTTTTGCTGTCACTTCAGCTCAAGTAATAGCAATTGAATGAAAATGTCGGGGATTGTAGAGGAATTTAGGCTAATTCGAATGATGGTATAATCATTTTGTACAGCTTTAAGTTTATAAGTTATATAATGAATTTTTTTTTAATGAGTGAATTTCTGCTTATAGCATATATGTTAAAACTTGTTTTTCCATATAATCCAAGTTTTTCCAAGTCCAAAACATCCATATTTCTCAAAATGTTCAAGCTTTTTGCTGTCACTTCAGCTCAAGTAATAGCAATTGAATGAAAATGTCGGGGATTGTAGAGTAATTTAGGCTAATTCGAATGATGGTATAATCATTTTGTACAGCTTTAAGTTTATAAGTTATATAATGAATTTTTTTTTAATGAGTGAATTTCTGCTTATAGCATATATGTTAAAACTTGTTTTTCCATATAATCCAAGTTTTTCCAAGTCCAAAACATCCATATTTCTCAAAATGTTCAAGCTTTTTGCTGTCACTTCAGCTCAAGTAATAGCAATTGAATGAAAATGTCGGGGATTGTAGAGGAATTTAGGCTAATTCGAATGATGGTATAATCATTTTGTACAGCTTTAAGTTTATAAGTTATATAATGAATTTTTTTTTAATGAGTGAATTTCTGCTTATAGCATATATGTTAAAACTTGTTTTTCCATATAATCCAAGTTTTTCCAAGTCCAAAACATCCATATTTCTCAAAATGTTCAAGCTTTTTGCTGTCACTTCAGCTCAAGTAATAGCAATTGAATGAAAATGTCGGGGATTGTAGAGGAATTTAGGCTAATTCGAATGATGGTATAATCATTTTGTACAGCTTTAAGTTTATAAGTTATATAATGAATTTTTTTTTAATGAGTGAATTTCTGCTTATAGCATATATGTTAAAACTTGTTTTTCCATATAATCCAAGTTTTTCCAAGTCCAAAACATCCATATTTCTCAAAATGTTCAAGCTTTTTGCTGTCACTTCAGCTCAAGTAATAGCAATTGAATGAAAATGTCGGGGATTGTAGAGTAATTTAGGCTAATTCGAATGATGGTATAATCATTTTGTACAGCTTTAAGTTTATAAGTTATATAATGAATTTTTTTTTAATGAGTGAATTTCTGCTTATAGCATATATGTTAAAACTTGTTTTTCCATATAATCCAAGTTTTTCCAAGTCCAAAACATCCATATTTCTCAAAATGTTCAAGCTTTTTGCTGTCACTTCAGCTCAAGTAATAGCAATTGAATGAAAATGTCGGGGATTGTAGAGGAATTTAGGCTAATTCGAATGATGGTATAATCATTTTGTACAGCTTTAAGTTTATAAGTTATATAATGAATTTTTTTTAATGAGTGAATTTCTGCTTATAGCATATATGTTAAAACTTGTTTTTCCATATAATCCAAGTTTTTCCAAGTCCAAAACATCCATATTTCTCAAAATGTTCAAGCTTTTTGCTGTCACTTCAGCTCAAGTAATAGCAATTGAATGAAAATGTCGGGGATTGTAGAGGAATTTAGGCTAATTCGAATGATGGTATAATCATTTTGTACAGCTTTAAGTTTATAAGTTATATAATGAATTTTTTTTTAATGAGTGAATTTCTGCTTATAGCATATATGTTAAAACTTGTTTTTCCATATAATCCAAGTTTTTCCAAGTCCAAAACATCCATATTTCTCAAAATGTTCAAGCTTTTTGCTGTCACTTCAGCTCAAGTAATAGCAATTGAATGAAAATGTCGGGGATTGTAGAGGAATTTAGGCTAATTCGAATGATGGTATAATCATTTTGTACAGCTTTAAGTTTATAAGTTATATAATGAATTTTTTTTAATGAGTGAATTTCTGCTTATAGCATATATGTTAAAACTTGTTTTTCCATATAATCCAAGTTTTTCCAAGTCCAAAACATCCATATTTCTCAAAATGTTCAAGCTTTTTGCTGTCACTTCAGCTCAAGTAATAGCAATTGAATGAAAATGTCGGGGATTGTAGAGGAATTTAGGCTAATTCGAATGATGGTATAATCATTTTGTACAGCTTTAAGTTTATAAGTTATATAATGAATTTTTTTTTAATGAGTGAATTTCTGCTTATAGCATATATGTTAAAACTTGTTTTTCCATATAATCCAAGTTTTTCCAAGTCCAAAACATCCATATTTCTCAAAATGTTCAAGCTTTTTGCTGTCACTTCAGCTCAAGTAATAGCAATTGAATGAAAATGTCGGGGATTGTAGAGGAATTTAGACTAATTCGAATGATGGTATAATCATTTTATACAGCTTTAAGTTTATAAGTTATATAATGAATTTTTTTTTAATGAGTGAATTTCTGCTTATAGCATATATGTTAAAACTTGTTTTTCCATATAATCCAAGTTTTTCCAAGTCCAAAACATCCATATTTCTCAAAATGTTCAAGCTTTTTGCTGTCACTTCAGCTCAAGTAATAGCAATTGAATGAAAATGTCGGGGATTGTAGAGGAATTTAGGCTAATTCGAATGATGGTATAATCATTTTATACAGCTTTAAGTTTATAAGTTATATAATGAATTTTTTTTTAATGAGTGAATTTCTGCTTATAGCATATATGTTAAAACTTGTTTTTCCATATAATCCAAGTTTTTCCAAGTCCAAAACATCCATATTTCTCAAAATGTTCAAGCTTTTTGCTGTCACTTCAGCTCAAGTAATAGCAATTGAATGAAAATGTCGGGGATTGTAGAGGAATTTAGGCTAATTCGAATGATGGTATAATCATTTTGTACAGCTTTAAGTTTATAAGTTATATAATGAATTTTTTTTTAATGAGTGAATTTCTGCTTATAGCATATATGTTAAAACTTGTTTTTCCATATAATCCAAGTTTTTCCAAGTCCAAAACATCCATATTTCTCAAAATGTTCAAGCTTTTTGCTGTCACTTCAGCTCAAGTAATAGCAATTGAATGAAAATGTCGGGGATTGTAGAGGAATTTAGGCTAATTCGAATGATGGTATAATCATTTTGTACAGCTTTAAGTTTATAAGTTATATAATGAATTTTTTTTTAATGAGTGAATTTCTGCTTATAGCATATATGTTAAAACTTGTTTTTCCATATAATCCAAGTTTTTCCAAGTCCAAAACATCCATATTTCTCAAAATGTTCAAGCTTTTTGCTGTCACTTCAGCTCAAGTAATAGCAATTGAATGAAAATGTCGGGGATTGTAGAGGAATTTAGGCTAATTCGAATGATGGTATAATCATTTTATACAGCTTTAAGTTTATAAGTTATATAATGAATTTTTTTTTAATGAGTGAATTTCTGCTTATAGCATATATGTTAAAACTTGTTTTTCCATATAATCCAAGTTTTTCCAAGTCCAAAACATCCATATTTCTCAAAATGTTCAAGCTTTTTGCTGTCACTTCAGTTCAAGTAATAGCAATTGAATGAAAATGTCGGGGATTGTAGAGGAATTTAGGCTAATTCGAATGATGGTATAATCATTTTGTACAGCTTTAAGTTTATAAGTTATATAATGAATTTTTTTTTAATGAGTGAATTTCTGCTTATAGCATATATGTTAAAACTTGTTTTTCCATATAATCCAAGTTTTTCCAAGTCCAAAACATCCATATTTCTCAAAATGTTCAAGCTTTTTGCTGTCACTTCAGCTCAAGTAATAGCAATTGAATGAAAATGTCGGGGATTGTAGAGGAATTTAGGCTAATTCGAATGATGGTATAATCATTTTGTACAGCTTTAAGTTTATAAGTTATATAATGAATTTTTTTTTAATGAGTGAATTTCTGCTTATAGCATATATGTTAAAACTTGTTTTTCCATATAATCCAAGTTTTTCCAAGTCCAAAACATCCATATTTCTCAAAATGTTCAAGCTTTTTGCTGTCACTTCAGCTCAAGTAATAGCAATTGAATGAAAATGTCGGGGATTGTAGAGGAATTTAGGCTAATTCGAATGATGGTATAATCATTTTGTACAGCTTTAAGTTTATAAGTTATATAATGAATTTTTTTTTAATGAGTGAATTTCTGCTTATAGCATATATGTTAAAACTTGTTTTTCCATATAATCCAAGTTTTTCCAAGTCCAAAACATCCATATTTCTCAAAATGTTCAAGCTTTTTGCTGTCACTTCAGTTCAAGTAATAGCAATTGAATGAAAATGTCGTGGATTGTAAATGAATTTAGGCTAATTCGAATGATGGTATAATCATTTTATACAGCTTTAAGTTTATAAGTTATATAATGATTTTTTTTAAATGAGTGAATTTCTGTTCATATCATATATGTTAAAACTTGCTTTTCCATATAATATAGTAATGAAAATTTGATATTTTTGACTATTTTCAAATTTCCTGCTGCCATTTCTGTTTTTTTTTTATTCGTTTCACCTCAAAATACATACATTTGCAGACGTCGCCTTTATATATATATATATATATATATATATATATATATATATATATATATATATATATATAAAATCGCAAGTATCGAATAAAACACTAGATAGACTAACGAGTAAGAACTTCATTGATAAACCATCACGAGATCCACCCATACTGTTCTTTTTTTTTTTAAATATTATTCCTAACAGAGGTGACTAGACAGTATGGGGTGTATATACGACCCTCATTAAACGAGGGCGCGTTTAATATACAAGTTGGGGTCACGACATGGATGCCCATCCCTTGCAGGTATATTCCCTGCTGAGCGATCGTTCGCAGCAGGAACGCCAAACACGAAACCGATACGTACATGTCTTTTTTCATCAACCAACAGACATATAGAGACTTTTTTGTACAGTACACGTCACACGATGCAAAAAAATTACGCAAAATTACATTCTACTGATTCAGGTAACTATGTCTAATTATAACATATTAAAGGATATGTTAAATCTCTTAATTAATTAAATTCTCTTTGATAGGAAACACTTAAAATATTACCAAAAAAAAATACTCAAAATTAAAATTTTATCTTCGTACGTTATCCACCAGAATTAATGTGTATTGTTATAACACCAAAGGCATAATAAAAGTCACACTACTAGCATCTATGGCCCTACATCGGAACCATCCTAGCGTGTCATTTGCTGGTATAGAGCTCTACGAATTCTGAAGAAAACTGTTTTATTTCTAGGTACGTGGCTGGCGCCACCTATCGAAATCATTGAAAATTAATGTTAGTAGCCCACTCTAACAATAATACATAAAATTATGTAGGGAACGACAAGACTCCAGGCCACCATAAATACATCCCCGCTGGATTCTAAGGTTGGCAACGCTAAATGATTGGCACTTCCTGATATAAACGATCAACACGACGACATGTAGGTTTTATTCAATCAGTATTTGTTTGTTACCATACAGTCTCCTACAACAAAATAGTAGTGACTGTTGGAACAAACAAACAAATCAATACACACAAGCAACAAACGAACTTTCCTGTATTTATTACCGTGGCGCCATCTAACAAGAAACCATGAAACTTGTTTAAAGATTAAAAATGAGTATTGAAAAAGTCACCATTTCATAAAAACAGTATTTACATTGGTCTTTTTATATAAATAAAAAATCATATAAAATACAAAAATAGCGAATCATGATTTCATGATGCATGAGTAATGAATAGGAGGTGTCCTTTTTGTGGCGATTTTCGATTTTCTTTGGTCAGTGAAATTCAATAAACTCACCTGGATTTTCGGCAACCAAATAATAAACTTCCTGGGCAGCCCGGTCCTCGCTTACGACGTCCCATAATCCATCACAGGCCAAAATCAGAAAGTCTTCGCCGCCATCGAGGGGAATCTCCCTAACATCAGGAATCGCTGTCACGTGAGGTTTATAGTAACCATCACCTTTAAAGGAAAAACATAACTTAACCCAACGCATTCGCCATAATAAAATTAAAATACCTCCACCAAAATTATCGGTGGAAATCGAACACATAAAAAGCAAAGATTTACCTATAGCTCTGGACACAGCCAACTGACCATTAACTCTCCAAGTCCCCCAAAAAAGAACACAACCACCTGCTCTCTCTATTCTTTCTCGTTCATCCTGATAACAAACACAACAATTAACTGTCATAAGCGGATTTCGAGTAAACATACTTACCTCTCTGCACGGTTTGTGCGGATTGACACATTGAAGAATTTTACCCTGATTAACGACAATTGCTTGTGAGTCGCCCACCCAAGCTATGTACAGCGATTTTTCCTTTGGACGTAATAAAGCAACTACGGCAGTAGTACCACTACTGAAGTTCTGAAAAAATTGTATTAAAAGAATGGTGAAGGAAACGATAAACGGATCGACGACTGACTTCTGCTCTACATTTCTCTAAAAACAGAGCGTCTGTTTTACAAAAGGCATCTATCAAGGCTTGCTCTGGTTTACTAATAAAATACTTATTTTCGGCCAAGTACTGGTGCAAATGCGCGGAACTGTAAGCGGCCGCATCATGACCAGCATGACCATCGAATACTGCATAGTAACTGGACGGACTGGCTTCCTGAAAAATGAAACAAGTGTTTACAGACGTTCCTAGAAGAGTTAAAGCAACAGATTCCTACCTGAACGTTAAACATTGTATTTAAATCATGTATCACGACATGTCTATCTTCCATCGTCTTTCTTTTGTTACGAACGGCCAGAGCGGTGGTAATACAAAAATTATTTATAGGAGTTGGCAAGGAACATAGCATGCTATTGTCGAGGTACCTAAGGCATACTTCATTCGCCTTGGCCATAACAGCTTGCATGAGCTTAAGTGGCTCATAAGCTACAATGGGAAATATTATTTCATATTACATAACATTACCAAGCGAGCTAACGACGATAGAAACTCACCGTTAACAGTACAGTTAAAACCATATAGTAACGGATCCTTTTTACACACTTTTCGTATTTCTTCAATGACGATTTTAATGATAGGTGAAAATAAATGAGGAGGACAGTATCTGAAAGAACAAACAAAAATCAATTAAATATAAAAAAATCATCAAATCAATCAATTTATTACATTTGTTTATAAATTCAAACCATTTTCAAGGAAATTAAGTAGGCTTAGAAAAAATACATTTTTTTATAAAAATACTAGCTGACCCGGGAAACGTTGTTTTGTCATGTAAATAGTTTCTAGATAATATTTTGATAGAAAAAACTTGTAAGTTGTGGACTAAGAGTGAGGATATGGTATTTTTTCTATTAAATACATCTTACATTAGATATACTTAGTACAATCTTAATATACAAATTAATTTATTGCTACTGTTCTGTTACATTTGTATTAACATACCAGCAAGGCGTATGTATTTCTCAAACGATATACTAACATTAGTTTGTGAATTATAGCATTTTAAGTGAAGCAACTTTTGTTATTGTGAAAAAAATGGATAAAAAGGAATTTTGCATATTGATAAGATATTGCTTTTTGAACGGAAAAAAATACAGTTAAAGCTAAAGCAAAAACTTGGCTTGATGCCGAAGGTATTTGGGTATAAGAAAGCACTTTTGACCAAAAACAACGACGAGTTGATAATTCGGAGCAGTGTTTGAAGATGATCAAGCGTAATAAACCAGAGTTTTTGCGTCGATATGTGACAATGAATGAAACATGGTTCCATCATTTTACTCCGAAGTTCAATCGACAATCATCCGAGTGGACTGCACATAATCAACCCGCTCCAAAGCGTGGGAAAACGCAACAGTCGGCTGGCAAGGTTATGGCATCTTTATTTTGGAATTCGCATGGAATCATTTTCGTTGACTACCTTGAAAAAGGAAGGACCATCAACAGCGACTATTACATAGCGTTATTGGACCGTTTGAAGGACGAAATCGCCGAAAAACCGCCGCATTTGAAGAATAAGAAAGTGCTGCTTCACCAAGATGGCAAAAATCCATGAATTGGGCTTCGAATTGCTTCCTCGTCCACCGTATTCTCCAGATCTGGCCCCCAGCGACTATTTCCTGTTCTCAGATCTCAAAAGAATGCTCGTTGGCAAGAAATTTTCATCGAATGAAAAAGTGATCGCGGAAACATACCTATTTGGAAGTGAAGGACAAATCGTAGTACAAAAATGGTATCGAAAAGTTAGGGGGTCGCTATAATCAGTGTATCACCCTTGAAGGGAATTATGAGGAATAAAATAAACTAATTTTGCCAAAAAAATGTGTTTTACTATGGTAGGCCGGGGACTTGGTTATATGAGTGAAAGAGGTATGAAGCGCTGTAACCGATAACAGAAAATGAAAATAACAAAACACAATTTATATATTACTAATATTTACAATGTCACTAAAAAACAATATCAATACAGTAAAGTATTTTTTGTTATCCCATCACTAGCTAACAAAAAACTGGATCGTCTCTGGCAACTTTTCGATCGCCGATATCTAACAGTTGTTTTGAGAATGTTTCAGCGAATGGGTCTTGATACTTTACAGTATCCACCGGGTTTAAAAATTATTAAATTACTAATATCGCTATTAAAAAATAGGGGTTGGTGTTAAAAGTTGTGATTGTCCTTGGGCAAGAGTGCAAAATTCCCAAGTCCCCAAGAAAATGATCCCAGTCACGCCAATAACCGGACTGGATAAGACCGGATGTCTTCTGGGATCATTTCTAAGTTGGTCACTCGCCAGTCGGTAGCCTTAATGCCAATGACCGTGGTTCGGGAGCCCACGTTAAACTGTAGTTCCAGTCCAGATAAACACTCGTTGGTAAAATATTTTTTAAGAAATAAGAAAATGTCCAAAAAATAAAAAAAAATATGTTTGAGATGGAACACTTAGGGGTATAAAAAAATAAATTACGATCGATTCTCAGATCTACTCAATAAACGTATAAAATTTCATAGAATTAGGTCCAGCCATTACGGAGAAATATTGTAACAAACACTGTGCCACGAGAATTTTATATATTAGATATTTAAAAAACATTTTTATCGTTTAACTATTTTGTTTATTTCTAACGGAATACGCAGAATGTGTATCATCATTGACAGTCTTTATTTCAATATCAATAATATAACAATATATCGCAGCCAAAATAATTGAAACAATCCGTCATTTTAGATTAAAAATAATCGTAAACATTTCGTTACACCTTTCAAATAAAATCTAAACCAAAGAAAACAAATAAAACTTATGAACAATGCGGTAAATCTTTAAAAATTTTGAGAAAAGCCATTAACTTATCTATTAGTCCCTACGATAAGATTACTTAACTAAAACCAAATAAAATGTTTCTTTTAATAATGCAACAATAAAATATAACAATCATTTTATTTTATTTAAAAAATTAAAGATACAATTAACTAAAACTGCTGAACTGTTAACATGTCCTTATCAGACCAGATTAAACATTAGAGGTAAACAAAGGCGGTTAATATTGAAACTAAATAAACCAGCATTGATTCCTGTGAAGTATTAATATATAAACGTAACGTTTCTACTTGTTGGCTGATTATCATTAAGGAATGAAACAACACAGTTTTTACAATATTTTATTTTAAAAAATTATCATTCAAGGAATGTAAAAGTCTCACAGATTAAACAAATTCAAGTAAAAACAACACAAAAAATCACAGAACAATAAAATAAACAGCTTAAATGTTATCACACTTTTTATTTACCACAAAATAACGAAAAATAGTATATTTGCGTCATAAACAAGAAAAGCCTCCTTGACAAATAGGAGCGCGAAAAAAAGAGGTATCATATATTAAATCTCTTATCTCGTAAAATAAATATGATCATGTTCAGACTCGATATAAGAAAATTAAGGAGAGAGTGCGAATTGTTAGGATTTGGCACTAAATTATTCCATTGGCAAACGCGGATTGATATCTAAAATAGGAAATAAACGAGCCGAGAGCACTTAATTTGATATTGATCCGCAGTAACAGACCTAGTTCAAAAAAAAGATGGGATACACTTCACAACTAACAACAAGATGCGAGTAAGACGATCACCAAACCACCATGCTTGATCCGACGATGAAGATAGACGATTACACTTTTAGGGAAACGAAGAAGAATCGACATCGACAAAAATCACGTTAATTACATTACCCTGGTTCCACATTTTGTACGTTTCGAACAAGAAAACAGTCAAACGACGACGCCTTTAGTAACAACAGAAGTAAAATTCAGAACAACCCGTCTGGAATATCGTCTATTAATCGAAATTAACCCACCCCAGATGTAGAGAAGGTACGCATTGTTTTTGTTAAGAAATAAACGAAGGCTGGCGCACTCAAGCGTCTCCACCCTTCCGTTGCCTTTGGTACCCCGGTATGGACCTCACCTAAATCACACCCCGTACAGGTCGCGCAGCCTTGCCTTCAGGGGATCGGGGAATGTGCCGTGGAACTGCGCCCAGTTTTCCTCCCCGCACTGCATCTTAAACGAAAACAGCACGCTCTTGATCGTATCCTTGAGGTCCGGCCGGATGTTGAACCAGGAGGCGGCGGCGTCGCAGAAGTAGATGAAGTAGTTCTTGGTGAACTCCGGCCGTCGCACCACGACCTGGCAGAGGCCTCGGAACGCCAGGTCCTTCTCGTCCGAATCACGGACGTTCCGGATGAGCATACAACAATTCTTCAGTACCAGGTCGAGGTCGGGGACGGATACGTCGGGCGCCACGAAAAATATCGAACAGAGCGAGATGGCGACACTCTGATGCATCGTCCTGGCGACGGCGGGGTCTCGCAGGATGTGAACGAAATGACGGACGATGTCGGGGACGTAGGGTTGAATGTTCGCCCCCATCACCGAGCACATCCTCCCGATCACCCAGGCGGCGTTGTTGCAAACGACGTCCGAGTGCTCATCCAGATTCTTGATGATCAGCGGTATGTATTCTCCTATATTAGCGGACACGAACGGGTAACAAAGCGTCACTAACTCTCCGTACAGGGCTATGGACGTCTGCCGTATCAAATTGGAACTATCCTGTATGGTGGTGTACAGCAGAAACACCAAATTGCTATTGGTGACGAATTTGACGAAGTGCGTCTTCAATCCCAGCGCCATACTGTACAGAACATCGTGGGCCACGCTCATGGATTCCTTGTCCGGAGGGTCATACTCGTTGGGATTCTCCTGATAATTAATACAAGACACCAGTGTATCATTGATCAGCTGCAGACAATGACAAAATACTATCTCAGCGTAGGGCAAAAACGACCCCTCCAACGCTGGAATCACGTTGGCTAAACATTCAAGCACAGCGATGAAATGGTCATCGTAATAGCTGTCACTTTCGGTGAACTTGTGCATCAAAGGAGGCAATAGCTTCGACACGTATTGCTGCTCGCTCAAGCGATTACCGACAGACTGCGCCAAAGCGCCTATCGCATCGTATAACAGGTATAGGCTTCTACACTGCAATCGCTCGAATCCACGGAGAAATCCCTCGATAATAATACTGATATAGGGAACTAACTTCGTCTGTGCTTCCTCTTGGAAGATACAAAAGGCGGAAATCGCTGCCCGTTGCACTCTTTTGTTGTCGTCGACAAAGTGCTTCAGAAGCAATAACATGATAGGGACAAAATACATGTCGGGAACATCGGGCTTAACATTATTGATCCAGCTCACATATCTGCTCAAAGTCCAGCAGGTTATTACGCGGACCACTGAGTGTTCGTTAGTCATAGAAGTTTGTAAAAAATTAATCAACTCTGGCAACTGCGTCTTTAAACCGTTCATGCAACCTTCGGCTATGGCGCCCAATGCGAGAATAGCACTCTCTTTGATGAGATAATCGGTACTGTTGAGCATTTCACTTATATACGGAATCAGAAGCGGTAACAGATCCTCACCGAATTTAACAGCCAGCGAATCTAATGACGCAGCGCTGCATTTTCGCAAGGTCCATCCCATGTAGAAGTCATCGAAATCATCACCTTGCTCTTCTATATCATCTTCATCACTAAAATACTCATCATCAGCCTGACTGTTTCTCTCCCTCATGTGGAACGGTGATATATCCTTTGCCAAATCTTTATTATTTGAATCAGCCCCCAAACTATCTTTCAATATATTCAATTCTGTTTGTGAATATTTCATATTTTTCAACAATATGGGCAAAAGCTTTTCAATGTGTGGATTTAAGATTTCCTTGCAAGTAGGCAACTTTGTAGTGGCCAACCAAAACTCACATGCTTGAAGTGCTATTTCTGCATCCTCATGTTTATTTTTCTCCATCAAGTACATGATGACATCATGAAGGTGAGGTAACAAAGCTTCTTCTTGCTTATCAACATAGATGACAAAAGTGTGGCAAATATATTTTTGTAGTTCAATATCTTCAGTATTTGCTAATAGGATAACATTGCGTAAATACACCGTCAAATCAAGGGATTGTTTCATAATGGGATAATAGTCCTGTAGAAATTGGTTAGTTAATCTTATAATATCCTGCTGGATGACACATTGCTCTTTCAAAAGGTAACCGACAAATTCTGGGAACACTTCCTTGGTTACTCTATAAATTTCATCCTGAGTTTTCTGACTATTTATGAGATCCTCGCAAGTTTTGAACAATGTTATTAGGGCTACCTCACTATACTCATTTTGTGCTGCCAGCATTTTTAATAGAGATGGTACCAACTCAGGCCAATTTTTCAAATTGTCTCTTGCAATTATAACAATTAAATTGGATATTGCTATCCTAACATCTTTTGAAGAATCAGTCAGTAAGGTTAAGCAGTCCTGCTTAATCTTGGATATGCTGTCTTGTGAGAGAGTCTGATAAATTGTGAGTATATTGTTCTTCACGAGAATTCCACTAAGCGATCGGATATCATCGGAAAATGAAGGGTTTCCCAAAATGTAGAACAAGTAGAATGTGAAATCAGGCATAGTTTGAATAACACTTAATTTCTCCTGGACGCTTTTTTGTATACTGCTGTCGGGGATTAGAGCCTCTTGGAGAAGTTCTTTCAAGGAGATCAGGTAATTCTCCTGCGGATGCCACTGGTTCCAATTCATTTTCCGGCTTTTCCGTTCTCAGATATCTACAAAAATTTAAACAAACGATGAGGTTAGGGACCAAACAAACAGGTTTCAGGTCGAACACGAGTCAGCAAACTCATTTCAACACTTTTTGTCAACAATACAGACAAAACTTACCGCAAAAACGAACAAAACGAACCAAATTCAACGAAAATAAAACTTATTTTGACAGCAGAACCTTATCAAAATTTTCGTCCATATACGTATACGCAAGCGTCAAACCTGCAAAATGAATCAATGAAGTTACTAAGCGACCAATGACATAAAAGATAGGAGCCGATACAGGACCGTAATAAGATTTTGAACATTAATTGCAAAACTGGAATGTTAGGCAACTAGTTATATACAAACCAACTAAAATTTCAGGGTTACCTAAAATTAATTATAAAAACATTATTAACAGAAAATGTAACCACAAACCCAGCGGAAATGAATTTAATATAGCTCGCATTAGTTACAGAACGTAGTATGATTTATCCATCAAAATAGTTATGCAAATATACATATTTATTATACATTACTATAAAACATCAGGAAATGCCATATATATTTGTAGTGCACATTAAATATATCATACTAGAACATTAATTACATACCAAATCGAAGGAAGCTAATTAAGCGCATGGAATATTAATATTATTTGCGGATCTTTCAAATATGCGATTTTAAAAACCAAGGTTGGATTTCTGAGTACCATCCTTGAACAGTATTAGAGAAATTACTGTAGTAATAAGTCTAATGACAAAACAAAACATCTTCGATAATTGACGGTTTTTAATCACCCTTTATTGTTTACAAATACGTCTCTGGCGCAGTCGCGTTTCATTTGTTTTTGCAAGAGTTGTTGCTCTCGCAGTATCACGATATACAAACAAGGTAAGGCTCGTTTGTTTACTTTCAAATAAGCATGATTTGGCGTGTAATTACACTTACTTTTGTGTTAAATATTGGGTGGTCCAATCTATTATTGCTCCTACAACTTCTATGTTAAGCAATTTGTAGCTGGCTAGCTTGACAGGTAGTTGATCGTCAGGATTAACTGTTCGGGCGAAATTCTCAAAAAATTCCCGATAAGTTGTCAGATAATCGTCTTTATTAGCCATGGTATCTCGAATAGCACTGAACAGTTCTTTTTCAGAAACCGGTTTTAAAAAATAGATTAGGATTCAACCACAATACGCACACAATTGACCGCGCACTATTACACAATCGGCAAACTTCAATATGATATGTTGCTTTGTACTATTAAATACTCGTCAGAGACTGAGATAACGTAACCTTTATTCCTTTTAATTTCCCCAATTGGCTTTGCCGAATAAAAACAAAACATTAACTTGTTAAATGGGTTAAGTGACTCACTCCGAAACTTATATGTCAGAATGTTTTCAGGGTTTGGTAAAATGAAGTTAGTCTATTTTGCAATCAGGGCGTCAACAAAATAAATTAAAAGAAACTATCAGTGATTTTCAAACAGAAATTCAGTAACTATCGGAGAGTTTAGATAAATTATTTCCAATAATGATGAGATAAAGTTACAGTTTGTTATTTTTTATTATCCGTTCACAGATAACAATCAAAATAAAGTATTTCACTTATGGCATATCAATTACTTATTTACTAGGAATCGGTTGCCTAGCAACGACTTTTAAACAGGATTCAAACAACTTCGCGCAAAATGGCACCGATATCGGAGGACTTCCCCATTGATTCTAATAAAAATTTGGTCATATTTAATGGTTCCAAACAAGAACAGTTTAAAGTAAACGAAAATTACAAGAGCTTTTATCGAAAATTAAAGTTCGCGTCTAAAGTGGTCATAAACAGAGACGAAATAACTTCAGAGTTGTTAAAAAATTGTAACGTATTGATTTTGCCGGGTTCCCAGATGGTTTTCGAAGAAAGTGAATTGAAAACTATGCAAAATTACATAGAAAATGGAGGAAGGATGTTGGTTTTACTTACAGAAGGTAAACCTGAAGATCCGTGCAATATTAATATACTATTGGAGCATTTTGGTGTCATACCTAATCTGGATTGTCTAATTCGTACCCATTACTATAAGTATTTTCACCCCAAGGAATGTTATATAGCTGATGGAAAAGTTAATACAACTCTAAATAAGAACAAACAAGATATAAAACTTGTGTATCCATTTGGTTGTACTTTAAATGTTATGAAGCCAGGTGTAATATGTTTTAAAAGTGGATATGCCACATTCCCAGTAGATTGTCCATTGGGTGCTGTATATTATGAAGATAAGCATGGAGGAAAGCTGGTAGCTATTGGTTCTGGTTATATGTTCGCTGATAAATATTTAGATCAGGAAGATAATGATAAATTTAGGGAAATAATTTGGGATTTTCTGAATGATAATGAGAAAGTTCATTTTCTGCCAACTGATCATGATGACATAGAGGTAACCGATAGGAATATTGTACCTGAAACAGGCGAATTAGCAGGGAAACCCAAATTGTGTCTTACAGACATTGCAAGTGATACATCGATTGTGGATTACACAAAGCTTTTTGATTACAAGATGTACTCAATGAACACAAGCCTCGTGCCAGAAACATTAAAACTATATGATGATTTAAGTGTGAAACATGTACCATTAAAAATCATCACACCAAAATTTGAAGCGCCTTATCCAGCATTGCAAGCTGCTGTTTTTCCCCCATGTTTCCGCGAATTACCACCACCATGCCTCGAACTTTTTGACTTAGATGAAGCCTTCAGCTCAATATTTTCAAAATTAGCTCAGTTCACGAATAAATACATTATGTCAGACAATACCGTCAGGGAAGATGATGTGAAATATCTGGTTGACTACATAACAAGGTGCTCCAAGATTATTGATAATAGTTGTGATAGTGCACCCAAAGAGTTTCTTTTTAATATAGGTAAAGAAATTGCTGATTTTAAAAGTATTGATCATATTAAGTAAAGTCTGTTTGATTATATTAAACAATTTTTAATATAAATAAAGTATAACTATAACAACTGTTTTTCTATCACTAAACACATGATGTCTGGCTAATGTCATAAAATTGTACAGTGTTTAAGAGTTGGATCAAATGATGCTGGGATTTCTCCTTTCATTTCTTTTGATTTGATATCCAAATAGGAACCTTCATATTCCTCACGCAAGTGATCTGGTAAAGGGCAATTCCAATTCTCTGGAGGTTCTTTCCTTTTAGTCCATACATTATTCTGATAATGAGGCAAAAGCCGCTGCTTTCTTCGTTCCACTTCACTAGCAACTAATTCGTTCTGGAAGATTTTTCACTGACATTAACAAAAGTGTAACCAAAAAGGAAACAAACCTACAGCAGCTCTAACATCCTTATCGTCCACCCACTTATAGCAGTTTACCGAATCTTTCTTCCACTGCGAGCAGTCTAACGTTTTACCGAAGATAAACAATTGATGGAATCGGACCTTAAATGATGTACACTCCGAGTATTCTTCATCGTACCTTGCACATTGGCGAATCTAAAAATAATGATTAAAACATCAGTCTTTCATCGCAGCATGACACACCATCCATTCGTCTTTAACAGTAGGTTTTTTATTTTCAAGCTCTTCACTGCTCATTTTGAATAAATGGTAAGGTTAAATTGGATAATAACCTAATTTACTAAGATAAATTTATGGTATATGCAACCCAACATACAATTATACTAAGGAAATTATTATTAGTGGTGACAAAACCTGTTAAATGAGGAATAAAATTCAATTGTGACTGACATTCTTGTTGACAAGTTGACATAACTGGCTTTCTTTACTATCGATAAGATAAATACGTGCAAGTGTTATCAAAATATAAGTAGGTTTACATTAACAATGACATATCTTGGTGTTAGTTTCAGAGCATCATCATGTCCAAGCTTGTTGGAAAATACACGCACTTTAGAAGCGAAAATCTGGATGAATATTTCAAAGCTGTCGGTATGTTAGTTTTGTTGAAATTTGTAAACAATAGAACCAGTTTTCTTTAACTAAAGGTGTGCCCTACATACCCAGAAAAATGATGTGCGCTTCCAATCCAACTATCGACATCTCCAAGAGTGATGATGAAAAATGGACTATTAATACGTCGACCTTATTTAGAACTTCGACATATACCTTTAATTTGGGGGAAGAATACGAGGAAAATATGCCCGGCGTCGTGATAAAGGTAGAATTCCTTATGTAAATTGTTTTTTTTTTACGTCTTTTATATATTCTAGTGCACGGCGAATCTAAGCGACGATAAATTGATCATTGAATGCGTGAGTCCCGATAATTCTAAAGTACTTCGAGTCTATGAGACTACTGACGACGGGATGACCATAGTAAGTTGTTCTGATAACGTTAACACCTGAAAATTTTTCATGTCATTACAGACATATAAGCACGAGGCATCAGGAAAAGAAGCGGTTCGTCATTTCAAACGAACAGAATGAGTGCTGAGCATCCCTTATTTATACAACGGGACATTGACAGGTTAAATACTCTCACGTTATGACTTATAATATTTCGAAATAAAACAAGTTTTTTATGTTTCATAGCTTCCTTTGTTCAGAACAGAAAAATAATATAATATAATGCAACATCTTAAAAACAATAAAACTTAAAACGATTTCGTGTCCAAATTAGAATATTTTCTACATCGTAACCACGAGGTGTATTAAAATGTTTGCTGTTGAGTGAGACGTATTACGGAGGCGACGAATAATATCTAGTTTCCAGGCAAAGCTATGTGGGTCGAGAACAATACTTTCTGCTTCGACTTTTTCTTCTTTTTCTTGCCGGTAGTTGATGGACCTGCAAAGAAATTCGGTTAGAAACAGTACCTTCGATGCAAGAAGATATAAATTTAACAGGGTGAAAATAATGGATATTTCAATGTGGCAAGGGGACTGACCTTGAGGCAATTAGAATTGCAACAAGGTTAATTAACCTTGCATTTATTTCGGCAGCAACTTCAACAAGAATCATGTCATGATTAAACTTGCTATAGGAGAGTGTTTGTTGCCTGTGACCGGTGATTTTTGGTACGTTTTATAAAAAATTACCATTGTTCTCGCCACTGTCCTCGATGCTGACAGTGGCCAAGGCCTGTGCGAGGGAGTCGCCGAAACTACGGTTGAAGTCGGGGACCGGTTCGTAGTCATCGGGGTCTGGGTTGTCATCGTCGAAACGCCTGGAGGAAACTCTGTGTGAAGGTGTCGTGGTCAATTTCGAGCCCGTGACGTTGATCAGTTTGACGGCGGTCGAGGATGATTGAGTAGATCTTTGAGCAGGTTGGGTCGACGATTTCTTCTCGCTGGCTAACATCTAACAAAAGCCACGAGTAAATAAACGACTAACGTACAACCATAGAAAACATAGAAATTCAACTGTATAGGGGACCTTAGGGAAATGCTTTGCTTAGTTCAATCGGAGGTAGCGCTGCGTTCGCAACGTGTGATTGGCTAGTTTAAATTGTTCAAACCGCCACTACAAAACTTTACTTACACTATTTTCAGTCGATACTTCTCAACACTACTACTGGCCAATTAACGTGAAGTCATAAGATGAAATAGCGGACCGATCAAAACAAAATACTTTCTCTATAGGTTTCGACATAACCGATTTAAACTAACCAATCAAATATCGCCCCAGGGTTTACCATAGGAGGTACACCCTCCTGCGTATATCTAAACCAACTTACAGAGGCAAAAGATGGGCCGGTATAACCGCTCTCCAAGGAGAGACTGGCGAGCGAGCAGGCGTCCGGTGTCAATTCCGCAGAGTTGCTCGTCTCGCTGGGCAAGTTGAACGTGCTCTCCGACTCCGTCCTGGGCCTGGAGGCGGATATGAAGTCGGGGAACATGAAATGAGCCTCCTTCACGTCCGGAAACTGGTGGCGGTTGTCCAGGTGCAAATCGGGGGATTCGTACTTGCCGAGTTTGCGGTTCTCCTCGGCTTCTATGCGGATCTCGCGCCTCTTCTCCTCCCTAGCCCTGCGTTGACGGCGCTTCGTCCTGGTATCGATTTGTTCTTTGAAATGGGCCAGGGTGTCTTTGTTCACGGTAGGTTCTTTCAGACGTATCTCGGCGACCTCGAACTGGCAGGTTACCGGTAAATGTTGTAAGTACCGCAGTCTGTTGCGCAGCTCTTCCGTCATGGAACCGCCTTCTTTCTCCAATATCTTTCCTGAAAAATAATCCCAAGTTAACAAAAGCCGGATGATTACTTTGTGAGGTTGTGAGTTCTATATATATATATATATATATATATATATATATAACACGTTGACAAGAGGAAAAGTTTAAATATTAAACATTTATAGAGTTGTCGCAGAGTCAAGAGTGCTGGGGATCACAACACCTTTGTATAATCCTATTCACCTAATATCTCTTGAAAACATTTTTGAAGGCAAATATTGGCATGCAAGCAAGCATTACACTGTGTGCGAATTCTTTTATATCTATAATATTAAATAAAACGTCTCTTTTTTGTCAAGTTGTACCTGCTGAACACAAAAACTTAAATGGACTTTTTGTAACACCTACCATTTTAAAGCTATGATAAATTAAAGTACTAGAAATAAGTAATGACAAGTAAGACAACCATATCAATGGACAATGTTTCTAACAATAGAATATGAGATTATCCAGAACTAGACTTTTGTAACGAAACCTAGTGTGATGTATGAACCATGTGCACAAATGAAGTTATTAGAAAGCGTACCTGTGATTGTTTTAGGACCGAATTCCAGTGATCCATACGTATGTTCCAACATCCTGGCGTTGATAGCATGAAGATACAGATGTTGTCCGTCGGCAGCTTGATAAAAATAAAAGTACTTGGAAGCCACGGCACCACACTCCTCTCCTACCGTCCCGGCAATCTCAGAAATGTTTTCTTCCACCTTAATTTCATGGCTCTCGATGGGAGCCCCGTCCGCCAACACTTTCTCCCGTCTCTTTTCCAGCAAGCGTACGGCTTCTTCCATGAAGCATTTCTCCGGACAGTTCTCGTCCTGGGCCATTTGAACTTCGAGCTCGGTGGCTTCCTTGTCGATTATGTCGAGGATGTTTCTCGCGTCCGCCAGGAGCAACTTGGAGTAACATCCTTTTATGTTGGCGTCGGCCATATTGAACATCGTGCCGTCGCTGTGGGCTTCATCGTCCGCCGGGTACGCGAACAGGCTGCCGCGCAATCTCTTCATCAATTTAAAGGTTATGGTGTTGTTGATGTTGAAGGTCTTGTGAGCGGTGACGGTCACACTGTAACGATTCGATCAGATGAACTGGCTAACAGAACCGAGCTTAGTTACCTTTTAAGGTCGTCCTTTTTGATGGCGTCAAAACAAATTGGGCACTTACGCCACTGCTTATCAGAGAGGGCCAAATAATGCAAAATACAAGACCAACAGTAGATGTGACCGCATTTCGTCATCTTAGCAGCAACAGGTGGGTACAAACAAATAGGACATGACGGTTCATCGTTTACCTGGACATTCTGTCGAGGAAAGAAAGAAACTTAATTTCCGTAGAAAAGAGTTGTGTTAAAACTGTAAGAATGCTTATTCGTTCCCACAAGACAAAGTCCCTGTAGGAATACACCATAATCAACTCTCTCTAATTTCCCAAAGTTCAAATTTCACAATATCTATTGAAATAGAAAATGTGTACTCAACACTTTGGGATTTGTTAAATCTAATGAACACTAAAGTCTATTATAGTAATCAATGGCTAGTATATAAAATATGCTTTGAAAATTAAGTAGTCATGAGCTCAAGTTACCACATATTCCTGTAGTCCACGAGTTTGTTTCCACTTCAACATTAGAAGCAAATTTAACACTTTGCCACATCCAATGGTGCGAATATCCAAATTAACAAAATAAATTTTATAATATAAAATATAATAAAAATTAAAGGTTTAATATTTAACTTATTCTGAAACAAAACCATAACTAACAAAAGTAAACAAAACAAGACAAGGCCTACTTAGACTAAGAGGCAAAACAAACAGTTACATATCGACACTACATAAACTCCAGGCAAGATAAATAAAACTGCCAAAAAGTAAAGATGAAATATGTAGGGTTTCAATTAGATCCAAATCAAAAAAGGTTTATTTTCGTAGCATTAATTTAATGCTCATAAAAATGAAAGTCTCCCATATTTTTAACAACAAAACAAGCATTTATTTCTTTCTGAAATTATTTATTTTAATGTTTTAAAGTAAATTAACCTTATCAACTTATATACAACTTAAAATCTTTATGGAAATTTATTTTTATTACTATTTAAATATATAATTCTTACACCTATATTACAAATATAGGAAGTCAATTTTCACGTAGATAAAATTTAATTTTTAAAATCTATTACAGCTTTTTATATACTAACTAAACTTTTAAAATGTAAAGAAAACTGTATATCTCAAAATTTAGTTATATATAGTCATAAGTGTTTAAAATTTATTCTATGTAGTGTTATAAAGTATTATTTTACCAAATATAAAACTTGATTTTTGTTGCGTTGAATAGAAATTGTTGTAATAACCCCATAATCTTAAATACGATTCAGATTAAAATTCAAATTTCTGGCTTTCAATGTTTTGTATCATAAGCCCAACACAATTTTGAACCTAGTATATTGATAAAGTGCAACCTGTGGCAAAGGCATATTTCATGCCCAAATTTTACACTGCAAATAAAAATACTGTATAAGTTTAAAATGACTACTTACCACTTGCTCAATAAAATCCCAGTCAACCAGAGCATCCGGATTATTCATGTACTGTTTATAATCTCCTTTTTCGTTAACAATAAACTGACAACTACAAATAAAGCCAACAGTCACTACTGGAAATAGTTATTATCAAAGCTATCTCACTTTGCTTGCAAGAAATGCTCCTTCTTGTATTTATGCTTCCTAGTTACCAACAGCTTCGCCAAAGACTTGTCAGCTTTCCTCTCTTGCTGGTAAGCTTCTCTAGGAGCAAACGAAAAGTTCAACAGGTGATTAAGGCTTTGTTTCTTGCTACCTGAATTGAGAGCGTGTTAGACATCGGTTTCGGAATAATAGATACCAAAAATACCTGGTGAAAAAACTGATCCCAATTCTGGCTCATCGAATTCCTCTAGGCCGGCTTCCTCGTTTCTAGGTACGGTACCTGAATAGTAATATCCTCGTGGTTTCGGTCGTTTATCGGAGGCCTTACCGTTTCTTTGCGGTTGTGGTTTGCGAGATACTTCATTTGATTTGGAGAATCCACAGGGTGGTTCGCGACGTCTAGAGGGGCCGCGGGGCCATGACTTCCCAGTGGCGCCATCTGTGAAGAATTTTCCAATAACAATCTGGACTATTTAAGCACATTATTATATTAATTTGTTTAATTAACACGATTTAATTTCGAAGTAAAATAAACCATCTGTGCTGCTTTTTTTTCATATAAACTAATGCCCGTTACTCACCCAACTATGACTGAAAGTTTAAATAAAGCGTTCTCTTAATTAATGACAGATTTTTGGCAAAGAAAACAAAAATAATTGAGAGCGTGTTAAAGAACAATAGATTAGCTAAAAATATCTACGTTAACATATTTATGACTGAAAATGGCTACAACGTGTTACTTTTCTTATCATACTGAACGATTACATAAATATTAAACAAACAAAGCTATTAAGAAAAATATTTAAAATTGTATGTGCGCAGAAAATGTTTTTAGATAAAATAATGGCGGAATCACTCGTCCCGAAACCTACCTTGATTTTTCTTCAAGTCAGCCCCCGAAGACCCCCTGGAAGAACTTGACCCATTGCGATTCCCCTTCTTCTCCATCTCGTCCAGACTTAAAAACTACGGATTGTTGGTTTTGTGCACCTCCAAAAGGAGCGGCGATCCAGGACTTGCAAGCAGACATTTTAAAAAGCCATGTTTACAAATCAGCAACAAGAAAAATTGTCGAAACAATCTCAATTCGAGCGATTCAACGGGCGCTTAGTGATTGGGGTCGAAGTAAAACGGGAAAGTTAGCGGGGGAGGTACGGATGACTCCCCAATCGTCGGAACCGACGAAAATTTGCCGAAAAAAACGCACGATCTCGCCACAGCAATGGCGACTAGAAATGAATAACTCTAGGGGAAAATAACTGCTAATAGTAAGTTCCTGGATGACAGTTCTGACAAGCACTAGGGATTTTTAATCTTATTTAAGAATCGAAATTTTAAATATATTTTAATTTAATGATTTTGTATACCAAATTAATAATCGATTATTTATATAATATCCAAATATCCCATATCAGAAAAATTTGTTGATTTGACATTTAGTAAAACCTGACCTTTGGTCATTTTTTGACCTTTCTTAACTACTATATACCACCAAACATTGAGATTCTCTATATCTCGTGCTATGAACATAGAATACCAAGTACTTTATATTTTATGAATTATGTTTAATGAAATATCATAATAAATATATAAATAACGTAATAAAGGAGGCAATATCTCGTATCGGACATGTTTATACAATTCAGACAATATGACGGCTTTTGAAATTAAATAGGGACTTTCAAATGTTTTGGCGATTGCGCCACCTTGTTAAAAGTTGCGTAGTCGGTACTGGTAACGTATATTTTGCATTAAAGGTATGTTAGAAAATATTGGGTAATTAGTAACACAAATGAAAACTTCAAAATAACTTAAAAATTATATTATTAACAAATAATATATTGATTATTTCACAAACTATCCAATTAAATAAGTTAGAAAAAAAATTAAAAAACGAAAGAAACCTATTCTATTATGTTACATTTATCCATATAGTTATATCACCTAGAGAATACTTGATATCACATTAAAAATGGGGCGCTCTAAAATCGTCTGCTCTACATGGCGTCGAAATGGAACCGGTGACTCTCCGACAGTCGTTCTTTTTTATCCTCTTGTCGTTCTTTCCAGTGAAGAACACCAATGGTCACAATAATTATTCCGCAGACGGCCGTCAAGGCCGCCACTGACATCAATATCAGTTTGCTGGGAGTAACAAACAGCTGGGCTTTCCACCTGCCCGGTTGGTCTACAGGCCATGGAATAACCACCTGTAACATAAAAACTGTTGATTGGGATTAAGGTACACGAATCAGGACCTTTACCATTTGGGAATTGGGGATGATCTGAGTCCAGCTTTTCGAATTGTTCGATAATCCGACAGTGACGTAATCGACGAAGTTTGGGGTTCTTCCAAGGCCAAATATGGTGTATGGTAGATTAAGGCTAAAATGTGCTGACTGGGGTAGCTGTGCCGACACTCCGTGTCTTAAACTGCCCTCTTGGGTGGTTGTCTTGTAAGAAATTGAAGGGCCTGGAGATTACCCCAGAATAAGCAACACTATCGATCAAATAACTGTATGTACCTGGCAAGTTTGTTCCATACGTCCTACGTTTCTTTCCAACCCTGCCCATGATCATCTGATTCTTTTTGTTCGTCAGTCCAGTTAACACCATCACCTTGATGAAGTTAGCATCATAATCCAAGCTGTTTTTGAATGCAGCAACCTGGTACTTATTCTCGTGCTTGTTCCCATTGTATGTGACTAAAATGCAGTCCAGAATACCATCTTGATAAAAGTCGAAAAAGGCAGCCATAGCTGTTCCATTCCTGAAAGGACTGAGTGCATTCCACTTGATGGCATAAGACCTGAAAAATACATCAATAAAAAACAAATAAGTCGTGAAAGTCAGATCACCTTTTAAATTTCCCACATCCAGACTGACAAGCTACATTTTCTAACAAAAAGGCTTGAGGATGTTCACCATCTAATGAAAGGGTAGCCAGTATATCTGGGTACCCATCCATATTAAAGTCTCCACTCCTTAAGGTAATAACATTTGTGTATTTACTACCTGTATAAAAAACATCTCAAATACTATAAACATAATCAGACTCGTAAATACCTGGCTTCAAATGAAATCTCCAGGTAGCCCCTGAATCATCCTTAAAATTCACCTGAAGATTTATCCATTCTCCCTCTGAAAATACCTAAGAACGCAACATGTTATTGTTGATTGAACAAGCCATTTTCATAATATTTACCATCAGTGCACTAGTTTTACAGTCACTATCAAAACAAACTGGTGTCACCAAATCCATGGAGCCTCTTAATTCCACATCAATAAAGATGGACTGTCCGATAACCTTTGTATTGTTTGGGTGAGCAATAAGATTTTTGAAATAAAACTTTGGATCGCTCTGCCTTCCCAACCAGATTTCGAAATGGTTATTTGTTGTAATGAACAAATCTGCCATGGAATCATGATTTAAATCTGAAAAAAGATATTTTCTAATAACATTGTGGTTTATCAGACATCTGCAAACCTAAAAATGCATTAGCATGAGGTCGGCTTAACATTTCCCAGCTGTTGTTATCCTCCATTGAGATGGGTATTGGGGGACTCCTGTCTATGTTGAAAACCCAAAACATTCTATGTTTCCTCTTATCCTGACCAAATAGATCAATAATCATGTCTTGATTGTAGTCCATGGCTAATGGTTGACCAATCATACGAATAGTAGGTTTGCTTTCATCACTACAATTCATATGATTAGCACCACCCCAAATTATATGAACATCAGTAAAAGATTCCAAAGAATCTCTTTCTAAAATATAAGTAACTGCTATTCATCGGTGAACTTCTTCCCAATTTCTACATACATACCCTTTGATATAGTAGTTACCATTACGTCCATAAGAGCATCACCATCAAAATCTCCTGGCACTACACTTGTAATATGGGACATTTTGAAACTACAACGTAATCTTGGTTTTGCAGTTCTAAGTAATGGTTCTTCTTCATGGGCAAGCAAGATTTCAACAGAGGTTCCATCATCTGTATAAGGAAAATACACATTTTACATTGTTAAATATAGTTTCTATTCATCTAGAAATTAACATAAACCCAAGTTTACCTAAGACAACAAATACATCAGTGAGTTCATCCGAATTGAAGTCACCAAAGGCTGCTGGCATTCCATTAGTAAAGCCTCCAAAAACTAAATGGGTAATATCACTACAGCACACATTATTAAAAAACAGCGACAAGAAAATCGTCAATATTATCCCCTTATATTCCATTATATCCCCTAATCACATATTCAATTTCTAAATAGTATTATTTCAACCTTTAATTTAGACTTTTTCTGATTGTTTTGATTATTCTATACATCACACAATAAACGTCAGTTTCGTCTTAATTATGAGTATGGCATATGAGCAACTATAGAAATTAGGTTATTAAGTAATGAAAATACATTACAGTGTCAAAATGTATTAGATAAAAATTTAAAAACAGACATTTATTATCACAAAACTAACACCCCTCCTTAAGTATGTATAAAACAATTTTCTACTTAATAGTGCTCATATATATAGGTTAAACAATAATCTATAATTGTTTAAGAAGTTGCCTAGTAATAACTATACTTAATTACTATACTTAATTACTATACTTAACTATATATAATATACCATTATTCTTTTCTTTAATTTTTATTTATGTAATGTAATGTTTTTTTTATTATTGAATCAGTATCATTAATTTTAGTGTTAGACTAAATATACTCTCCCATGTGTTTAAACAGTTGCCTAATGATAAATGAAAGGTTTAAGAATAAAATATGATTAAAGAAAAAACGATTTAAGTATAAAATAGAAGTTCCCAAACATTTATTGTTATTGCAAAATAAAAGCTATAAATATACAATAACTGAAGGTTTATTATTGCGTAGTTAATTGTTTTAATTATAATTTTTGTTTCAAAAAAACGTGCCATGTTACACCCTTATCGTTATTCTGTATTTTCCATGCTTATCTTACTATTTAATAAATTCTTGAGACAGCTCATAAATTTTCCTTGGGTGGCATTTATGAGCGGGACTCGATTCAAACTCCCGATGGTTTTTTCTCTTTTAATTCCTATAAAAGGTCAAAGGCGACAAAACTTATAGAGAAAAACACCGAAGGG
Source organism: Rhynchophorus ferrugineus (assembly GCF_030347505.1). Classification (NCBI taxonomy): domain Eukaryota; kingdom Metazoa; phylum Arthropoda; class Insecta; order Coleoptera; family Curculionidae; genus Rhynchophorus; species Rhynchophorus ferrugineus. The sequence goes on along the minus strand of NW_027472586.1, from coordinate 10,114,468 downwards.
CTATAATGGTAGCGAGATCGAGATTGATCGGGATATGTCGGTGACTGACGGTTAACTTCTCATATGTCATTTCTCTGTGTGGTTAATTATATATAATTTGGTTATGCAACTGACTATAAGCGCCAATTTATTGGTTACGATGAAAACTAGGACAGTCCTACGAAATAAATAATATAATATAAAAAAAACATATAAAAATAAACGTTAGAATCACCTTAATAGACGATTATTTTGGGATGGTTTATTTTTAATATGTAGCATTAAATAGAACATTGTAGAATAGGAATAGGATTGGGTGCGGGAGGTTTATAGAATTAGATTTCTATCTTACTAACTGTATAGGCTCGCTATGGTGGTATTTCGGCCGTATATTATCTTTAAAATTATGTATTCAATTTAATTTCTTGGAAAATAGTAACGACAAAACGCCCTTTTTGGGGATCCCAGTTCACCGCAAGATTAAAACATTGAACGGACATATTATTTGGTCTATAGAGTAAATTACAGGACGTCTATCACGTAACACAACTTGCTTATCAGTTTTGTTTTTATATCTTGTATATTAATATTTTCTAACAGGCGTTTATCTAGACTACGTTTAATTTTAAATGGTCTAAAACAAAAGATAAAATTAACAACACTTAACTCATTACCACTTCAAGAAAACACACAAATAAAGACTGAATTCCGGCCGTATCTTGCTATAGTAGGTCTACATAATGACATCCTATATTTCAGTTCGCAGTGTGACAGAAGGCGACAGAGAACCAGGCCTAATATTTTGTCTGGCGGCACTGCCGTGTTTTGGTTGGCCCGGGGCCAAGACGCCGAGAGTGGCGTCGCGACGCTGGGCGCTTTACTGGCTGTTCCTGCTGCAAAAGGAAAAGGTGCCATTAGTAATATCACGTTTTTAAATGGTTAGTGTTGTAAATTAATGTTGCCAAATGTCAAATGTAGATGGAGACAAAATTGATTAGTTGCCAGTGTTGTCGGATTTTAATTTTTGAAGGATATTATGAAACATTGTTTTTCTTTTACACCCTTTTGATATCTTATAATATTTGAATAATAATGTTTGAGATAATAATGGGACTTCTTTTACTTGACTAGCAAATCTACTAGTAATACTTTTATAGGAAATCATTATCTCTTGGGTCTTAATTCTTCTTGTTTCTCAATTTGTTTATAATTGTATATTGTATAACTGTGTCAATGTATGTAATTGTAATTATAATTTCATCCAAAAGGATTGTCAATATAATAACGGTTACCATTGCAATGTAACTATAACACTTATTATAAGTCATCTTAAAACGCTTAGAATTTTCCGTTCACGTTTAAATTAAGATATATATAAATACTTTCCTATTAAAATGCAATCTTTTGTATTACATTTTATTTTAATTCCATGATAATTTTCCGCGTTTTACGGACAATATATCGAAACTGAATTTTCATATATATTGATGGTTAATCCAGTCAGTTTAGGATTTTTAACATTATCAACCATCAATCCAAAATAAGGGATAAAAAGGAACTTGGCGTGTTGATAAAATATTGCTTTTGAAGGGCAAAAATATTATTGAAGCAAAAACTTGGTTTGATGCGGAGTTTCCGAACACTGCCCCAGGAAAATCAACTATCAAGGAATGGTATACTAAGTTTAGACGTGGTGAAATGAGCACCGAAGACGGTGAACGCAGTGGACGCCCAAAAGAGGTTGATATCGATGAAAACAATAAAAAACCCACAAAATGATTTTGAATGACCGTAAATTGAAATTGAATGAAATAGCAGACACTAAAGATATCAACTGAACGTGTACATTATATCATTCACGAATATTTGCGTATGAGAAAGCTCTGTGCAAAGTGGGTGCCACGCAAGCTCACTTTTGACCAAAACAACGACGAGTTGATGATTCGGAGCAGTGTTTGAAGATGATCAAAGGTAATGAACCCGAGTTTTTGCATCGATATGTGACAATGGATGAAACATGGCTCCATCATTTCACTCCGAAGTCCATCCGACAGTCATCCGAGTGGATTGCACACGATGAACCCGCTCCAAAGCGTGGGAAAACACAACAGTCGGCTGGCAAGGTTATTGCGTCAGTATTTTGGGATGCGCATGGTATAATTTTCATTGACTACCTTGAAAAAGGAAGGACCATCAACAGCGACTATTACATAGCGTTATTGGACTGTATTTGAAGAAAAAGAAAGTGCTGCTTCACAACGACAATGCCCTGTGTCACAATTCAGTGAAAACGATGGCAAAAATCTATGAATTGGGCTTAGAATTGCTTCCTCATCCACCGTATTCTCCAGTTCTGGCATCCAGCGACTATTTCCTGTTTTCAGATCTCAAAACAATGCTCGCTGGGAAGACATTTTCGTCGAATGAAGAGGTGATCGCCGAAACTGAGGCCTATTTTGAAGCAAAGGACAAATCGTACTACAAAAATGGTATCGAAAAGTTGGAAGATCGCTAAAATCACCTTTGAAGGGAATTATGTTTAATAAAAAAATTGCAAAATATTGTGTTTTACTATGGTAGTCCGGGGACTTTTTAATTAACTTGTTAGAATGGCGATTAAAACAAGTAATAAGTTAACAGTAGCGCCATCTACATGTTGGACGTCGCGATAAATTTCCCAAAACTTCCTATATATTTTCTATTTCTTTGTGAATATGACGGTTGTAGGGCGTTAGATTCCACCTCTCGTTGACTTGTAAATGGCAACGTCGCAAAATAAGGCGAAAACTATCGAACTTTACCGAATACCGCTTAGGATTCTCCAGAAATAGCCAGTATTTGTTGATTTTTCAGAATAAGTTTCGCCGTTCATGCCGATTTTGTTGGTTTGGCTTTCTATCAAACGCATTCGGTTTTCTGATATCCCGATAAGGTAAGGTACGGCGATCCAGCGCCCGGCGTCCATTTTTAATGCTTATAAAGCTAATTACATTTGCATAGCAATGAGGCAATAAATCGTTATAAAAGGGGCGAGTTTTTACCGTTTTTTTAGGGCTTTCGTGCCACAGGCCGATGGCATGTCTGCGACGATTACCTGCCGCTTGACCCCCGCGATATGCAAATCCCGAAACCGTATGGCCTAGATCGATTTTTTCCATTTCTCTCGCCCGAGTCAAGAAAGTATTATTCCGTGGCGTGAATATCGAAAAAAATTGAACGCCGCCGTCGCCGTTACGTAAGTCGACGTTCCTTTGTTTTCGGCCGTCGGTTAACGCGATTTTGGTTAATGGCTCTTTCGTGGACTCACGTTAATTTTTAGCCGTGAATCAAGCGTCGAAGAAAACAAAACGTCTTCCTGATTTGTAATTAAATTTTAGATAGCGTTGGGAACTATCTACTGAAAACAGTCGATAGTCGCAAAACAGTCGAAATAGTCGATAATAAAAAAACTAGCGACTGAAAATAGTAATTAACATACTATTTTCAGTCAAATGCAAGGTTCGACTGTTTTTATAAATTCGTGATGTCAGACGAAGATGTACGAACCCTTTTTTGTATAAATTGTGAGAGAGGAAAGGACGGAGATAATGAATTGGGGCAGTTCCAACGGTAGTAAAAGCGAGACGGAGATGTACGTATTCGTTTACGTACAGACTTTAAAATAGAAAAGGAAAAAAGTAATTACTGAATACTATTAACTCCCAATGAATAATTTCATTTTTACGAAGTAGAATTACTTTTATATTTGAATGTTCTGTGGACCTGTAAAGGGGAATGGAATTTTTCTATCTAAATTCTATCTAATGATACCCTACAAATGTTTTATCGTATTTTAATATGTTATTAAATAAAATATAGACAATAAAAAAGAACTTAAACAAGACCTAAAAACTAAAGAAGTACAATAACCATAAATACTAAATATACATTAAACATATACTTAATTATAGAAAAAAACTAATACACGACATAATCAAAAATGATCGCACAATAACTACTAGAGCTTTTTTAAATAAAGTAAATGCTTTATTTATTATTGAACGGACATATTTTTTAACAAAAATCGAAAGGAGTAATCGAAATATTACCTATTATTGCCATAAAAAATTGGCTTTTTACCCTGTTACATTTAAATCTTGAAAAATATCGTTCAATGACCAAAATGCTACTATATTAATATACAATATATTGTTATTTACAAGCAAACTACAACTACAAACTATAAAAAAATTATAAAAATACATGTATTACAAATAAATAAATAAAAGTAAGCATAAATTGGAACAATTTTGTCAAGAGCTATTTATTTACTAGTTATTTACCTATAAGTTCATCGGCTTAGCGAAATTTTTGACTACTTTTTTGAGGAAAACGGAGGCATCTGGAAGCGTGAAAATTTGTCAAGGTCAAAGTTTTATCGAGCAACAATTTTTAAACAATAAAACGAAATACGTCCAAGCAACCAGGAGTATATAAAGAAATATTTCTGTTATATGTAAATCAACTAGGATTCAATTTTGGATGAGTTCGATCAGACACGTTGAAGATGAAATTGACAAAAGGTGGAATCATGAGCAAGTTTTCATAGATTGGAAATAAACAGCTTAGTTATTCTCTTGGGTAGTGATTCCGAAAGTGACAGTGATTGAATAGAACTGTATGACTATTGGTTTATGATATGTTAACAGGTCAATTGAAAAGTCCCCGGCTTACCATAGTAAAATACATTTCTTTGGCAAAATTAGTTTTTTTTTTATTCAACAAAATTCCCATCAAGGTTGATACACTGATTATAGCGACCCTCCAATTTTTCGATATCATTTTTGTAGCACGATTTGTCCTTTGCTTCAAAATAGTCCTCAGTTACGGCGATCATCTCTTCATTCGACGAAAATTTCTTCACAGCGAGCATTCTTTTGAGATTTGAGAACAGGAAATAGTCGCTGGGGGCCAAATCTGGAGAATACGGTGGATGAGGAAGCAATTCATGGATTTTTGCCATCGTTTTCACTGAGTTGTGACACGGTGCATTGTCTTGGTGAAGCAGCACTTTCTTTTCCTTCAAATGTGGCCGTTTTTCAGCGATTTCGTCCTTCAAACGGTCCAATAACGCTATGTAATAGTCGCTGTTGATGGTCCTTCCATTCTCAAGGTAATCATTGAAAATTATTCCACATGCATCTGAAAATACAGACGTCATAACTTTGCCAGCCGACAGTTACGTTTTCCCATGCTTTGGAGCGGGTTCATCGTGTGCAGTCCACTCGGATGACTGTCGATTGGACTTCGGAGTGAAATGATGGAGCCAGGTTTCATCCACTGTCACATATCGACGCAAAAAGTCGGGTTTATTACGCTTGATCATCTTTAAATACTGCTCCGAATCATCAACTCGTCGTTGTTTTTGGTCAAACTACTTTGGTGCACAGAGCTTTCTCATACCCAAATTTTCGTGAATGATATGATGTACATGTTCAGGCGTCCAGCGCTTTCACAGTCTTTGGTGCACATTTCACCACTTCTAAATTTAGCATACCAATCCTTGATGGTTGATTTTCCTGGTGCAGTATCTGGAAACTCGGTATCAAGCCAAGTTTTTGCTTCAACTGCATTTTTTCCCTTCCAAAAAATAATATTTTATCAACACGCGAAATTTTATCCATTTTTTTCACAATAATAAAAGTTGCTTCACTCAAAATGCTATAAATCACAGCATAATGAGCTGACACCTGTCAGATTTATACACGCATCTTTTGAGGGTTAGCGATAACTAAAAATATATGGATTTAATTCTAGTAGCGCCATCTATGTGTCGGGCGGGGGACTTTTCAATTGATCTGTTATAGCGAGTATTGTTTCACAATCCCCTTTACCTCTTGAGAACCAACGAGGGCATCCATATTTGTTTTTGACGCCATTTTATTCGGTTGATAAAGCGAAGTCCTGCTCAGCCAATACCTTGTGTGATCGAAAGAGGGTGAAATCCTGCTTGGGCGCTTGCTCAGTACAACTTGCAGCATCCAGTTCCGCCCTGTACCAAAACACCGCCCCTTTTAACTGTTTCTCTCCCCACTCCTTGTAAACTCACCACTTTTCTCATCATCGAATAAATTATGGCTCTAATATATTTAATTTTCAAATACTTGTGGATATTATTGAATATAAATATACTTCGAAATTATAACTGGACAATTGACTTTTTTTTATTAGTTTTCTTTAAAAATCAAAAGGTCTATTCCATCACTTTATATCAACGACAAAACACCTTTATTAGTAATGTTTTTAACACTGCCTCCCAGAAAACAGCAACTAATGTTAATAAGTTAAATAACAAATTGTAAGAGCTGTCAGTGATGCTTAACTTATTTTCGAAGAAATAAATCGTTAAAGATTTACACGTAGTATTTTTATATCATTAGTATTTCAATAGTTCTCCGGAATCTTGCCATCGATTTTTGCCCTTTAGTATATAGGCCTTAGTGGAGCTACGCTGGTTTTAATCCATTCTGTATCGTTAATAATTGATCTCGAATACGCGACATGCAGTTTGATTGACAGGCAGACTACATCATCAATTGTAGTGTTGAAACAATTTCTAAATGTGACGCTTCTCGAAAATTACCATATTCGGTGAATAAAATGAAAAAGGCATGTTTTGGGTTTGGCAGTATTTTAATTTTACATGTTAATACACAAAATAAAATAATGCGACCTTGATAATACTATTTTATTCTTCATCGTTCTCTTCGTCTTCATCACATTCGACACTAACCTCACATTCTTCCTCATCTGGAATATTCTCTAAACCTAATAAACATATTTAATTGGTTTATTGCTTCTTCTTAATCTATATCAAAATTTGAATACCTGCTAGTATATACGGGTTATTGGTTAGTCTTTTATCTCTCTGATATTGAGTAAATTGGCCAAGTGTAGACAGTCTTCGACGATAACAATTACCAACCACTAACTTGTTTATTAAGTACATGGCTCCTTGAGGTACTGCTACGCACGCTGCTATAATAACGATGGATGGAATTATATCGAACCACATGAATGACAATAATTGCTAAATAGAAATTAGAAACTGTCACTGTCAGTCAATGTCAAACATGTGTCAGAGAAGTTTCTCTTCTTTTTATGTTTTTTTATATATAAATTAATTGCAACACTATAAACAAAATATTAACTAATTTCTAAATATATTTTTAATCGAAGCTAAGTTCACTTACAGAATATTTCAGTTATATTTTTAACAATTTTATGCAATTACCTAACATCAATCATTGGCAACGTAACATAAAGTCACGTGACATTGACAGTGTCAAATTTGTGTCAAAAATGAAATTCCTTTTTAAAATCTTCTTATTGTAATTATGCAGTGCTGTATATAAGATATTAACTAATTTATAATATAATTTTAATTATTTTTTATTACAAGACTATAAACTAAATACGAACCCCATTCTAAATATATCTTTAATGAAAATGACTGTCTGTCTGACTGAGCTGTCTTGTAGAGTATGTGAGTTATGTTTGGTTATGTTTAATAATTATATATATATACATAACATCAAACATTCTGAACGTAGCAACTGTCAATGTCAATTAAAAGTCAAATTTGTATTAGAAATATTAATTAATTATATGGTTTTCTTTTATATATAAATTAATTTGAAGACTATAAATATAATACTAATAGATTTCTTAACTTATATTTTAATTAAAAATATCCTGCCTTACAGAATATGTGGATTATATTTATTAGTTTTATATATCTACAACACATTTTGAACGTAACTGTCATACAATATAAAATATATGTCAATTACTAATCAAATTTGTGTCTAATGCCATTCCTATAAATAATTTAACTTATTAAACTGCAACATTATAAACAATATGTTAACTGATTTCTAAATATATTTTAATTAAAACCAATTTCCTAACTAACAAGCAGAATATTTGGATTAGATGTATCACTTTTATACAGTTGCCTATCGTTTTCAACATTCTTATTTTTTGGAATTAATTTAATCAATTTTCTTATTGCGTTTAACTACTTCGAACATTCAAATATTACCTTGACAGTTTAAATAGATTCGCGAGCAATTTGTCATTGAACAGTGCCTGCTTGACACGTTCAAAACAGATTTTAGTCTGATACGATTTTAGATTTCTTTTGTTTTTCCTACATGATAACATTCATTTGTTAAACGAACCGTTGATTGATCCCACTTTTTATAAGTTGATTGATAGCTATTATGTAGCGCATTAAAAAGAGTATAAATTAGATATTCGAATAAAAATAGTCGGGTAGAAATTGGTGTGGGCGTTACAACATTCAGATTATTTTCTAATAGGTGTAATATTAGCTTATAAAATATCCACTAAATGTTTAATTTATTAAATAATGTATAAAAATATAGTTTATAAATTAAAATGTAAAAAGAGGTTATAGGTTGTTAATAATTACCTCACAATAAATCATGTATAGTATTGAAATATATTGAGACGAACGTGGAAATTATCTTGAATATTACGCCATTTTATTTCAGGCCCTTTTATTGTCGTTACCATGTGAGACATTTTTGTGATACATTTAAACTTAAAGTACTTATGAACAATTTAGTGATGGTGAAAATAATGCCACGAGCCCAGAACATGTACAAATGGAAGTGGATCAAAATCAAAATTATATAGAAGGTAAATTGAAGGAGTCTGTTCATAATTGTTATCATTAATTTCTAAACTGTCTCTATTTGTAGTGCCTATTTCCATCGTTCCAGGCCCACAACCAGGATGTTCGAAGCAAGTATCATCGACATTTGAACAAACTCCAGAAGGTAATGGTAAAGTTCATATTCATTTAGCCAGTATCGCCCTTTCTGCTCATTCTTACTGTTAATTACTTGACTTTATAACTTTAGTCCAGATGTTCCTATAAGAGCAAACCAAGTTTTACGTTGTACCGCAGTGTACATCTCAAATTATATAGTAAAACTTAAAAAAAAAAAATGAAGTGTGATTTTTGTTTACGTATAGTTATGAATAAATCAGTATACTCACAAATTGAGACTGATTTTATAGAGGCAAGACAATATCTCGTGCCCCAGACTCTACCAAAATTGTTTTAATATACTGTCAGTAGGTCTTTGAGCTATATTTTATTTTATTCAGCGATTTTGCCACGTCGATAATATAACAAAATTTTTGTCAAATGTTTAAAAAAAAAGTACATTTAAAACCCCTCAATTGTACATTCCATAATGGTCTTTCAGATAAAATATTAAAAGTACTGACGGAGAGATGGAAGAGATAATTTTGATTTACATTGCACCAACGTTTTTTGCTTATGGTTTTATATATATGTAAATAATATTTATATTTTATAGATATATTTATTTTTATAGATTACATTTATATATTTATTGAATTTAACTTAATAAATTTATTTCAGAAAAAAATTGTTTTTTAGTTAAATTTTATTGGTCAATTAAACATGACGTCAAGGCTGTCACGTGCCAAACATTACTAATGAGCCAATCAAATGTCTTCACAGTAAAATATTTTTCTTACAGGTGCCTATAATGGAGATTTAAATTAACCAATCAAATTACTTGAATGGCCCATTGTGGCTCCCTCTGGATGTTGGGCAAAGCAAAACATTGCGCCAGAGTCCTCTATTGAGTTGCATCTCTATTACTCTATGAATATGTTTTACGGCATCAGATATGACATTGACATCGACTTTGACATTCGACAGATTGAAAATTATATTATTTATTATTTATGCATATTGGGTATATCTGTTATTCTAGTCTCCACAGTATTACAAAATTGGTTATTTCATCAACCTTCGATAGGTCAGCATACAACAATAGTGACAGATTCAAAAATAACCATACCCCTTCTTCTCTCATTTACGTCGTAATAAGGAAAAAGGGCCCTGTATTATTGTTTTCAAATTCGTCAAATAAAAATTAACTTATTTAGATACTGGTAACATTAGGAAATATGAAAATTTTAATTAAAATAAAGAGGTTAACTCCAAAATATCAATCAATAATAATTAAGAAAAGAATTATAAAACCCATAAATAAAATAAAACTGACAATAACTTGACAAGTCTTTGAAAATATTACCATAGCAACCATTATACAGCGGTTACCATGGTAATTTCACACTGACAGATGTACGTCAGTTGAATTTTTATTTATTAAAAAGGTATCAGAAACTCCTTTTCGTATAGGGTTTCCTCAAAATCTTGTTCTTTATGCATGTTTACCACTACAAAGGAGTAATTATGCAAAATTTTAAATCAATCGATTCTACTGTTTAGAATATTTCAGACGCCATCAATATATAATGATAGATAACGATCCGAATACAAAACTGAATAAATGTGGTATGTAAATTCAAGTGTATCCTCATTTAATAGTTGTTGCGCCGCGACTTCCGAAACTGTCAGTATCGGAACGAATGCCATGTTACAATTGAGGTTAATAGTTCTATTATATATTATTCACGTGTAATTGTCATTGTGTCCTGTAATGTAATCTTCTGGAGAAACAGAGAAAAAACATGTCGGAAAATGTGTTTTTTGTGTAGTTAACGTTTCTAGCCAGAGTCGTAATATGATAAGTTAATTGTACTGAAATTGAAATATAATACAAACATTAGACCATCCGGGCGCATAGAGAGCGAAGCCTAAGGGCTTGATAATATTAAAACGTTTTTTTTTTATTGAAATTGATTTTAATAATCGTATTTTAACATAAAAGTACGCATGATATATTTTTAGTCTACTAATTATCCTAATATAATTAATTACGTACAGGGCGTAGGCATAAGTTCTATTTTTTGTTAACTTGATGGATTTTTTTCTAAGCTACAACGGCAATTTGTATTCAATGCATGACTTACACAGATGATTTTCAGTTTATTGTACCTCCCATGATGTTTTCATTTGATTTGAATTTTTTATTTTTGGTCTTCGTCAAGTTTTCTTTATTAGAAATGTCTTGGCACTAATGAGGTAAAATAAAAAAGTTCGTAAAATATAAAGTAATAAAAAATTACTAATATTTGGATGCCAAATATTATTATATGATATATTAAATTAATAAAGACAATTTTGCATCATTTAATTGGTTACATCTGTTACTTATTTTGACACCTAATAATAACAATACTATTTACGTTTTGTAGAATTTAAGTTTAGACACGGTTCAATAATAGTTAAATACACAGTCTGAGGGTAATGTTCCTTATTGATAATAGAATATTGTCCAGTAAAAATAATACTAGACTATGAATAAAACTAGAATATATATTCGAACTAGGTTTGAAATGGATTTTGGTTTTCTTCTTTTCTGATCATTTGGTGAAGTAATTTTTAAATCTATACTGTGTTTATTATGTTACTTGTACTTTGATAATCCTTTTTTTCCACTCTATTTTCTTTTAACCTCTCATTTGTAGGATCCGTGCTGGTGAATCCAACACATAGAATAAAGCAATTTAGAAGTGAAAGTTATATGGAAAAATCGGGTCCCACGTTTAAGCTTTTCGGAATCCCCGTTACGCGGCCAAATGTAAATGAAAAATGCAACAGCTATATGTGTGTTTCTCTCTCGTTCGGCCTCGGTATTAATAATTCTAACCTAAGCAGTTAAAAACCATTTTTAGGTGATATAATTTGTATTGTTTATTTACGTCAAGTTTTTCGGTATGTTATGTAAACTATTATCGCAGATATTCTGCTTGCCTTCTAGAAGAACATTAATGCAGATACTGAATAAGGTTCCTTTTTGTTGCTGGAGTAGTAACCTCTAATTTTGGTCGTTAGTTCAGAAACTTGACTGTATAGATCGAACTGCAGTTGTCATTTTTGATAAAATGTATCTCAATTTAAGTAGGTTGTTAATTTAGTTGATTCTAAATATAACAGAACCATTAACAGATATATTATCTTATTTTAATGTTTGTTTTAGATTTGTTTTAAATATTAGAGAGAAGATAAAATCAGTGGATTACGTGTTTCGGGTAGTGGAGATATCTCTGTGATTATATCAATGTCTTTATGGTCAAGGAAAATTAATGTAATTGTAATATATCAATAAAATATATTTAAATATATTTATTTTTTTATTTTCCCAGTAAAATTTAAAGAATTTTTTTAATTTTTAAATTTCCCGCCGTAACTAACTGTCATACGGCGTATGCGTAAGCGCCATCGCACGGGAATTCCGAGGAGATGCGCTTCTAAGTTTCTTTATTCTACGATCCAACATTAGAAAATGTTCGAAGAAATGAAGAACGCCTCCAAAACACCAAATTTATTGGTTAAATGTTAATTGTGAGGAAATATAAACTATATATAACGATTTTTTTTTTTTTTTTTTTTTATTACTCTTCGTGAGTCCACAATCTGCCCTATTGGCAATAAGTATTTTTTATGTCTATATTATATATACATGGCACGTAGAAAATCACTTCATTAAGCAATCTTCTGTATAAAATATTATCTTAATTAATTAGTCTTATTCTAATGCTTATTCTAAACTCTACATATGTCCAGTAATCAGATCAGGTGGTGTTAAACGTTTTAGTCTACGCACTTCACTATCACGTCGCATATTTAGCTGATTAGCGAGTACATTGGGATGCACTGACACTCTTTCGAAGTACTTCACACAAACACGTTGGATTACACTCGTTATAGGTTCTAGAGGAATATCGCGTTGTATCACTTTATTTGAAATATAGTACGGAGCATCAACAATGGCGCGCAACACCTTATTTTGGAACCGTTGAATGATGGATATATTAGATTTGCTAGCGGTACCCCATAGTTGAATTCCATATGTCCAAATGGGCTTGAGTATAGACTCATACAGCAATACCTTGTTATCTAATGATAACTTGGATTTGCGCCCAATGAGCCAATACATTTTATATAATTTTAGTCCTAGTTGTTTCCGTTTAGAGAGTATGTGCTTCTTCCAGGTTAGGCGTCGATCTAAATGCATACCAAGATATTTAACATGCTCTGCTTGGGGGAGTTGACGATGATTGATATTTACTGGTGGACATGTTCTTCTACGCAGGGTAAACGTTATATGCGTGGATTTTGATTCATTGGCTTTAATGCGCCATGTCTTCAACCATAATTGTATTTGCTCCAGGTGGGTTTGTAGGTTTATTGATGCTGTGACTGGATCTTCATGGGATGCTAAGATTGCTGTATCGTCTGCATATGTTGCCACAGTAGTTATTTTTGTGGTGGGCAGATCAGCCGTATACAGAAGATACAGTACTGGACCCAGTACACTACCTTGCGGAACTCCTGAATATATGGGATTTAATTCGGTATGTTCATCGCCTTGATTTACAATAAAATGTCTGTCAGTGAGATACGATTTTAATAGCTGATAGTCCGGATGAGGAAGAAGTTTCTTTAGTTTAACCTGCAAGCCCGTATGCCATACTTTGTCAAAAGCCTGAGATATGTCTAGGAAAGCAGCCGAACAATATCTTTTGGCATTTAGGTCAGCGTTTATTTGGTTTACAAGTCTATGCACTTGTTCTATAGTCCCATGCTTATTGCGAAAGCCAAACTGATGTTCTGGAATAATTTTTCTTTTTTCTATTATATAGTTTAGTTTTTTTATGTATAATTTCTCGAAAACTTTCGAGATTATTGGTAATAAACTTATAGGTCGGTAGGAGGTCACATCTTCTGGTATTTTTCCTGGTTTAAGTATCATTAATATTTTAGCTACTTTCCAGATACTAGGGAAGTAATTAATTCGTAGCATAGCATTGAATATATATGTTAATAGTTTTATAGCCTTTTCTGATAGTTCTTTTAAAATTTTGCCAGTAATTAAGTCATAACCAGGAGCTTTTTTAATATTAATCTCTCTCATTATTGTATGTTTAACTTTTTTGACCGTTAATTTCTCATGCGGTAAATCCATTTGAAATGGCGAATCTAGAAAGCTAGTAATTTTATTTTCGTCATCTTTATGTAGCTGAGACTGGAAAGGTTTAAAAACATTTTTTAAGTGTTTTGAGAAAATGTCGGCCTTCTCTTTATTGCTTCTCGCCCAATTATTTTCGCTTGTTTTAATAGGTGGATTATGCTGCTGGGATCTCCTAAGCTTTTTTGTTGCTTTCCACAACGAATAGTCTGTAGCCTCAGTTGATGTCAAGTTTTCTAGGTATTCTTGAATGCCTTGGTTCTGTTCGATTTGGATTAGATCTCTCAGCTCTTTTATGGCCCTATTAAATTTTCTTTTATTCTCTTCAGTCCTTTGCTGTTGCCAATTTCGTCGTAACTTTCTTTTTTCTGCTATCTTTCTCTGTATTGTACATGATATATGTGTATTTTTTCTTGGAAATGTTTCACTGTTGGGAGTCGCGGAATATGCTGCCTCCTGTATATTTTTTGTAAGATTTATTGCTGCTATTTCTATATCCATTTCAGTTTGTAACGGTAAATTTAGAGAGATATTTTGGTCTAAGTTTTCTCTAAATGAGGGCCAGTTAGTTCTATTATTGCACAGAGAAGGGGGTTTATCTTTGATGGTAATTTTTGAAGAAATTGTTACTATTATTGGTGAATGATCAGAAGACAGGTCGAAGCATGATTCTGCCTGACACTTTTTTGGATCAATATTTTTTGTAATACAGAAATCTATTGTATCTGGTTTTTTATTTCTGTCTGAAGGCCAATATGTTGGTTCACCAGTAGAGATATGTTGTAAGTTATCTTTCCTTATGGCTTTAAGCAGTTCTCTACCTTTTGAGGTTATTATTCTTGAACCCCACATTAAATGTTTTGCATTATAATCTCCTCCTGCTATAAATCTATTACCTAGCGTACTGAAGAATCCTTGAAATTGTTCTGCCTTGTTGTTATGTTTGGGTGGGCAATAAATCGCAGAAATTGTTAATGGTCCATGGGCTTCCTCTATGGTTATACTGGTGGCTTGCAGGTAGTCTTTACGGAATTTTTCTTTTTCGAAATGCTTTATATCATCTCGAATTATTATGGCTGTACCTCCATGTGCTTTATCATCAGGGTGATTTGTATGATAAAGCTTATATTTAGGAACTTTCAGATAATTCTTGTCCGTAAAGTGTGTTTCGGAAACCATCATAACGTCAATATTTTGTTCATTTACGAACATTTTTAGTTCCCTGGCGTGTTGTTGGAGCCCATTGGCATTCCAGACGGCGATTTTGTAGCTATTGGTTTCAGGCATTAGGCAAGTTTGCTTACGACGGTTGTGAGTAGACCAAGCATCGTACTCATTTGATCCATTAGTTTGGCCATCATATTTTCTAATCTTGAGATGTTGCTAGTTTCAGTAGGTTGAGATATTGTCTCTCGTTTTTGTGCTGAACCATTTTCAACTATTTGGGCATAAGTTATGTCTGGTTGACTTGTTCTGGTGGGTAGTGGTAGATTGGTAGTAGTGGATTGTTTTTGTTGATGCCTTTTTTCCCTTAAGACAGGATAGAGTTTCTGCTGTAGTTGCTTGTGAACTGCGCAACCCTTGTAGTTCGCTGGATGATTTCCATTACAGTTAACACATTTCACTTTTTCATCGCGAACTTTACGAGTACAATCTCCTGTCTTATGTTCTCCTGCACATTTTACGCATCTATATGATTTGCGACAGTAAGTCTTTGTGTGCCCGTGCGCTTGACACCTTGTGCATTGTGGTATAATTCTCTTTATATGTGGTGGTTCGCATTTA
Source organism: Rhynchophorus ferrugineus (assembly GCF_030347505.1). Classification (NCBI taxonomy): domain Eukaryota; kingdom Metazoa; phylum Arthropoda; class Insecta; order Coleoptera; family Curculionidae; genus Rhynchophorus; species Rhynchophorus ferrugineus. The sequence continues at coordinate 10,098,716 of NW_027472586.1, read as the reverse complement.
ATAATATTATTTTCCAATTTGGTGATTTCATACACCGCCTTATTATTTCCATTAGGTTTTATGTCTATATAAAACATAGGCAGAGGTTTTTTTGTCGTGTGATGTCGTATATTGTGAATATTTACGACCTCGTGGCCTTTTTCAGCTAGTGCTACCTTGATGGTGTTAAAGTCCGTCCCGTGATGTAATCCTTTTAATACGAATTTAAATGTTCTCTCGGATTTTGGCCTGAATGTATGGTATTGGGTGTTTCTTTCATCTAATTCTTTTATAAGAACTTTAAAGTGATCCGCTTCGAACAATTGGATTTTAATTGTTTCATAGCTCACTGTTTTAATTGTATAGTTCGTAGTAATGGTTTTCAATAAGTCATGGATGTTTTTTATTATTCCTACCTTATAGACTGTTATTGGTGGTGGTTTGGGAACAACTTTTTCAGGGCTTGGTTGTATGTTCTCTTCAATTTCTTCCGACAGGTTGCTAAAACTGTTTTTTGTCTCTATCGGTTTCTGCAACCAATAGTCACTGATTCTTGTTTGTTTCCTCGCGATTTCTTCTTCTGGACTTCTCAATCGTTTTTTGTTAATAACTGTAGTCCATTCTGATGGTGGAGTTTGCGTTATTGCTGTTTGTTCTAATCTTATATCAAAGTGTGCAGGTGATTTGGTTGAATCGCTATGGTTTGCCATTTTTTAATTTTTAATATTTTATTTAATTTACTTCCAGAGGATAAAAAAAATAAAATAAATACATTGTTTATTTCACGCACTTCATTTTTCACTTACGTTATTTTAGCACTAGTTTTTTACTATAAATGCTATAAATGAATTTCAAAAGGACTGTTGTAAAATAAGATGAAATAATTTTAAACACTAATAAAAATGAGATGCAGTCCTTTTGTCTGGTCACGTAAACACGTATTCACTACACTTTAGGTCCACTGAGAGACGGATAGCCGCGTCTGTTATGCGTTTTTAACACTCAATTAAATAACCGTAATAAAATACTGGGTTTTTTTTAAAGAAAGGTATCTTTTTATAGCTTGGACCGTATTGAAAATACGTCTTCACCCTACGAAGGTTGGAACTGAACTATATAACGATATAAGAATGAGCAAATATGCACAAATTATAATTTTATAGTTTTATTTTAATATTTCACATATTAATTTCATATATTAACTATCTTCATGGTTTCTTTAAACTTATGTGGCTTCAGTGATAACACTTGAGGGTCGTATATTATCTATACGTAAGTATTGTTCGAAATGTTACGAAATATCGGTCTGCTATCATATCCATGTACCAGACTGTAAACACTTGATAAAGTCACATAATTCCACCAAATATATATTAGTTACTTTTAACCTGGTGAGATATTATAATGCATCAAATCATTTGATGCACAAGACATTAGACATTTGATGCTGTATGTGTGTTCAGCCCATACTCTTCTATCCAGTTGGCATTCAAATCTTGTAGGAATATATGACGACTTCATGTACATTGGTAAAACTAAACCCACTGCATGATTCTAAATATAGCTTTCTATATCACTTAGTAACTGAAACAAGATTTTAGAGACTCATATACATAATAAATAAAACAAACGAAATATCTTAGATTTTATCGACAATATTATTTATACTTAATTTATTTAGACAATATAGGAGATATTATAAATGTAGTAAAAATTGTAAATACTTAGGTCAAAACAGTCTTCACAGAAATGAATTACTGATGTTGAAGAACTTTTTTCTCTCTTGGAACCTATATATGTTGTCGTACATAAGTATAACACAAAATTATGGTTTTAAAACATCATCTTACGTTAGATATATTTAGTACAATCTTATTATCAAATGTATCCTATTACTGTTGTTCTGTTGTATGTATAGTATTTCTCAAAATTAAAATAATGTATTAGTAAAACTCGCAGATTCCAAGCTCATAAAAAGGAAGTAATGCGAGATGGGCTGTGATCTCTAACACCTAACACGAGGGTCACTATTTATATTTCGGGAACAGGAGAAAAAAACAAATAGTTAAGCGGCGAATATATTTTTATTGTTTTTCAAAGTACTCGCCACGATGATCGATACACTTTTGCATACGCTTAAACCAATTTCCAAAGCATTTATCCCATTCCGAATGAGGTATCTTCAAAACGGGATTTTTGAACGTTTCAAGAGCTTCTTCGGGCGATGAAAATCGTTGACCACGCAGTTTATTCTTCACGGATGGGAACAAAAAAGTCATTGGGTGCCAAATCAGGGCTGTACGGCGGATGACCCATCAATTCGATGTTTTGAGTGCTCAAACGGTCTCGTTGTCATGATGAACAACAATCCGGCGTCTCTTGTTTTTTTTGCTTATTTCACCGAAGAATTCTGGCAAACAAATGGTTGTGTACCAATCAGAATTTAGTGTTCTACGATCCTCTAGAGGCACTGTTGCAATATGACCAGTTTTCCGAAGAAACAGGCCACCATTTACTTGAAAGTGCTTCGTGAGCGAACAGCTTTTGTTGGATTTGGTTCATCTTGGAACACCCATACAGTGGACTGCTGCTTACTTTTGGGCTTATACGATGTATATATCCATGATTCGTCACCTGTCACGATTTTACAAACTTCTTTCGAAGCACCGCGATTGAATTTCTTAAGCATTTCTTTGCACCAATCGACACGAGCTTTTTTTGAGGGATTGTCAAATTTTGTGCGATCCAACGGGAACATATCTTTCGCACAGCTACGTGTTCATGTAAAATCGCATACATGCTGGGGGAACGAATGCTTAGGGATGCCTCAATCTCACAATAGGTGACATGACGATCTTACTTAATCATTTTGCACACAGCATCTATGTTTTCTAGCACAATAGCCGATTTTGGACGACCTTCACGAAATTCGTCGGACAGCGAACTACGACCACGACTGAATGCACTAAACCAGCGATACACGGTAGTTTTTGATAGAGCTTCATCGCCAAAAGTCAAATTAAGTTGATTGATGCACTCTTGTTGTGATAATCCACGTTGCAAATCGTAGAAAATCATCACACGAAAATGTTCACGATTCAGTTCCATTTTTTGTCGAGATGAAACTTTCAACTAAATATAAAATAAAAAAATAGTGCGTATATCGTCAAAAATGTCAAACTTTACGTTGGAACCGTCAGGTGGACTCACATGACAACAGTGTTGCCAATTCCCGAAATATAAATAGTGACCCTCGTGAAGGTTTGTTTAGTGAAATAAATGAAGAATCCCATATTACGTGATTACCATTTATTTTGAATTCTCCACATTTTAAAGCTTGTCCCTTTTGGCTATTTTACGATATTAAAGAATATTAAATAAAATCGAGTAACAAATACTAATTCTAGAGGTCTACGATGATCACGGCTGGCGCGGAGTGATAGCAAACCGGATACGTCTAAATATTTTTCAGATATAAGTGCCATGTGGTTTCAGGCGCACTGATAGTGACTTCTGACTGAGTCAGTTAAACGAAATTAGAGAGGACAAACTGGACAAAAAACGACGCGACGCGGCACAGGAACCGATGTAAGCTTCGTGAATCATATGTGGCTATGATGATGATGGGAGAGAAGTTGATGCGTTATATTTATAGACATTGATCAATAGGTGAAGTATTTATGTTTCACATAACTACATATGTCTTTATGTTGATTTGTTTGGATAATAATAGTTTTTTTATTACATTTTTATTAGATACGCTTAGTACAATCTTAATTTACAATTAATCTATTACTACTTTTCCTATGTGCTTGGATTAATTAACAAGCAAGACGAGTGCGAGAAAATACATCAATAAGTATTCCTCAATTATAAAATTATAATAACTTAAGCTATAGTTTACATTGAAAGTATACACTTTATATACGTTCGTATGGTTTGGTTCGCTTCAATCCCCTGACATCGTGCGCGTTGTCCAGCAGTGGTATTGCTTCCACGTTAGTATGATTTAGTAATCTTCTTTCGTGTTTCAAGGCGAAATCTTGGATAACTTCGCAAATCTATTTGGTTTCTAGATCATCGTACAGTTCTTCGTTGGTTACGTAGAGATAGCCATTGGTAATCAATCGAAGAACCTTGTTTTGACGACGTGGGATCACTAGTTGATTTGAATTTTTAGTGTAACTCCATATTTGCACCCCATAGGTCCAAATTGACTTTACTATTGGCAGTACTAGAATAAGGAGATTGTATAATTCGCGATAAAAGCAAATAAAGATAAAAAGGAAGCAAGATCGATGAAATAAACGATATCTGACGATTCTCTCCGCAGTATCATCTGGAAATGTTGTCTAGAGTCGTAAAGACAACCGACGTGATTGTCTCCGAACTACAAAGCTTCGCGAGACAGCTGGGGAATAATAAAAACCGTAGTATTAGCGCCTCTAAAAATAGACGGGGACCGTCCCAATTAGAACAAGTCGTCCCTTTCGATGATTCTCACTCCCCACGTGGAAAATAACGAACGACAGCTCCTCGGACGATGATTTTCTTTTGTGGCGGTAATCGATTGAGAATGGGCGGCGCTTCTATCGATTGGGCGAGCGGCTGGGGCTTCGGCGTTGACGTTGCAGGCATCGTCGACGGACACACATGTCCCGAAGTGGCGAAGCCCTTTGCCTGGTTTCAATAATTATATACGTACTGGGACAAAATAATCATATATATAGTCTATTCAAAGTTATTTTGTATGTACGTCACCTAATTAACGATTATATATCAAAGTAACGTATTTTACTTTCATTCGAGAGCATATTTACCTTTTTACGTTTAATTCTTGTTTCCTTCGGTGGCGTGTTTACTTGTCAAGTCAACTTGATATCACTGTATTTTTTATTTCTTCTGCTACTATCTGTGTACACCATTTACGATAAAATTCATCACTGAATTCTGCCTAATGCATTTACCATATCTACAAAACAGTTAGTAGTAATGTTCATGTTTAATTCTGAACAATTACAATCATATCTGTGCACACACATCTTTTACTCCCTACAATACCATTTTCTACATTTATATTCTATTAATTAGGTAGTTTAGTTGTTTCCACTCTTATCACTCTGTCTCAGAAATGTCCAGCATTGCACAGCGTTATCACATATCCTGAAAGTTTCCTTTAGTCACTTTCACTTTCGGAGTTACTGTCCAAGTTAATCACTAAACTGTTAATTTCCAATCTGTCTAAACATGTTAACGATTCCACCATTTATCAATTACTTCCTCTGTATGTTATAACGAGTTCGTCCAAACAGAAGGTGTTATGGTCGACAATGCTTCCTTCCACATATCTAAACAGTACTTGATGGAATGTCCTTGTCGACCAGCATGTCAATTATAATAAATATTTGCTACCCCCCATATCAACTCAATTGGATTGAATATAGAGTGACAGGGAGGAAGTCGTAATACTATGTGACCATGTTATTCAGCCACCTGATCTACTGTATAATTTTTTTCGGGCTTATTTCCTAGTAATACTTAACACTTACCTAGTAAAAATTTGAAATAGTTCAGTTTTTAGGACAGTCCCTTCAAAACTTAATTCATGTTTTGAAAGCCATTCCTTCATTACATCCTTTGTTGATGCTATTGTTGGGATTTTTTCCACCAGTGGTGAAATTTTGTCCATTCTTCCTTGGTCTTATTTTATGCCTTTAAAAATTGAATTCTTCATAATGTAATGTCTGGACGTTCCATTAGACATAGATACATATCATTTTTTTATGGCTTATGTCTCAAAATATTTTTACTACATATTTAGAACGAACATAAAGGCAAAAAAGGATCAGGAAAATTATAAAAATAACAGTAATTAGTTATATTAGTAGTTTTATTTAACCCAAAAGCTCATATATTCCATAATAAATCAATATAATAAATCTCTTGATTGATGTGACATTTTGCCGTATTGTCAGTGTCACTGAAATGTCAAAAATCGATAACCAAGTTAAAAAAGAAACCGTTATGTCCGATATTGCCGCACTCCATGTTAACATTACAAGGTAAAATTAAAGAGAAATACATTAATACGCCATATAGCGGGTTGTTTAAGAAGCTATACAGATATATCCTTTTCTCCATGGTTTATGCTTCAAATATTACCAATACATGTTTAGAACTAATATAAACACAAGAAAAATTAGAAAAATAGCAAGAATAATAGTAATTAAATAGCTTTTTTTAACCAAAAGCTCGTATATTTCATAATAAATCAAAAATAATAACATTTTCTATTGATCTGACATCTGACTGAATTGTCAATGTCAGCGAAACGTCAAAAACGAACAAGGACTTAAAAAAAGTTAAGGTTATGTCACCTTAGACATTAAAATTCGTCGAATCGATACCCATTTTAAAAAAGAAACCGTTATGCCAGATATTTCCACACTCAATATTAATATTACAAGGTAAAACTAAAGAGAAATACATTAATATGTCATCTAGCGGAAGGTTGTCGAAGCTATTTCGGTAACGGTCCGTTTTCTCAATGGCCCGTCCGTCGAATATTTTCGCAATGTCGACGCGCGCTTATTAATGTCAAAGATCGGATTCTTTTCTCATAATGCGCATAAAGTCACCAGATCTAATTTATTATGGTCCGATTCGGTTTTCAGGGCGTGCCAAATATTGTCCGGACCCATGTAGTATGCGTGTGTTTGCGCCCATCTAAAAATACGCTCGCGGTCGATTATACTTTTCACCCACATAGTTTCCTAGCGATACGGTCCGACGAGAGACATCCGAATATTCATTAAAGAGTATCTGGTTTTTCGACGCCTGTTTTTCGTTTGTTTTGTCTTAGTCCGGTCGAGGTGAGCGTTGACGGAGAGCCGGTCGAGCCGACTTTTCCAGATAGTCGTCTCGGCTCGCTCGAAACGTTTAACGTGTCGGAAAAATCGCGGGAGAGTTTTCGCACGGCGTCACGTTAATTGCCGATATCTTGAGATATCGATGTTTTTATCGTTTTTTTGCTGGTATATCAATAATTTTGTTGACCGATATTTTTTTGAAGCATCAAGATTTTTTCGAGAATTCTCCTCCCTGGTCATCAAAAGTGCGAAAAAACAATATTAGGGCGAAGAAATATCGATATCCTTAAAGGGAACTATCGATATTTTCCAGATCTTTTCGATATTTTTAATTGTCCGACATATATCGTCAGTTTTTGACAAATCATTGTTTCATAGTTTATCTGATAAGATATAACTAGGGAACACACCGATCAGAGCAAATTACGTCATTCTTCAGTGACGAATGCAATAGGGGTATTGAGAATATCTATATTAAAAATGTTATGTTAAAAAGAGACAGAATGAAGCCTGATGCGTCCGAACATGTAACCAAATCGGTCAATAAAATTCGATTTGTATAGATACTGGCTGACACCGTTGTTATATGTCAATGTAAATGTAATAAAACCACTCTAACCTACAAACTATCTGTTTAACCAACTGTAGTTTAAGTCCTTCGATAATATATATATATATATATATATATATATATATATATATATATATATATATATATATACATATATTCCAACCAAACCAAATAAGCTCCATTACCATCAAATGATTTTTGAAGCATTGTTCTATCGATAAAGTTTTGCAAAGTTCGAAAGAAGAGGTATACAAGGTACTATGTCTGGACTATATGGCGGATACATCAAAACAGATTCTGGAAATTGCTAATGGGGTATCAAAGAGATGTTTCAATGATAGAAAATCTATACCTTTCCTGTTATTTAATTTGGACCATTATAATCTCTTTTGGATACCCACAGTAGAGTTGATAATTAACCATATGACCAGTTGGAAGTAGTGGAGGATTATTTTCCAGAGAAAGTGTCTTTCATATGTTTTGTTTGAAAGTTTGCTCTGCGTTTACTTTTTCTTTTTCCAATCTTTCAGACAACATTGGAATGTTTAATAAAACCGGTTCATTATTCAGTTATTTTGAACAAGTGACAATCGAAGGAGGAAATATCTGGTGTGTACGACGAATGTGTTGGGACTTCAGCGTTTTAAGGTTTTCTAGGTAGATTTTTATAGATTTTGTAACATGTACCCATTTCCTTCGTGTGTTGTAATGCTGAAAAGTCGGTTTGTCTCGACTCTGTTTATATGACCACCAATTTGGTTTTGACTCTAAAACAGCGGGTTCAGTGGGAATAATAAATGGAACTTAATGATGAATCTTAATAATAAATGATACATAAGTTATGTTACATAATGTAGATCCTTCAAAAATTTGTTCATAGTACGACCGTTTACCAAAATGCTCATAATTGCTCGATTTTTGTGTAAAAAACCCTCTCAATATTTTCAATTTCATAAATTTTTACACACTTCCGTAACTAAAGGTATAAAAACGTAAAGCGCATCAAAGTTACCATTGGACTGCGTAACAATCTCTGTTCGATTGTTTTTGAAAAACAAGAAACATTATTAGAAACAAATTAAGTTGCTAAATCATAGCAACGTGGAGCTATACAGTTATCGGGCAACACGCAGGAAATCAGAATATTGAAACGGACCAAAGTACATTATATTGTAAAGTTTATAAGTATTTACTTTGTGAGATGTAATAAAAAAGAATTTAAAAGAATGCAGAACCTTTGGAATAGCTATACGTTAATTACATAACATTCCTTAATTTTCTTGCGACAATAATTAAAGATAACTGGTGAAACTTTCAGAATATAACTAGTAAAAATAAATCAAGATATTGTTATCGGTATCCATATTAGAATGGACTATCGACGAATCAAAGTTACCATTGGACTGGGTAACAATCTCTGTTTGTTTGTCTTTCGAGTTAGCAGCAGCCTAATATGAGCAGTCTTGATTCTTTATATAATTGTCTTGTTTTTCGGTTTAAGTGTTTATCATGCAATCCAGGGCTCAAATATGATCTTTTCTACGGGCACCTTGTATAATAAATTAATATTTGGCCTTGGATAAATTGAAAGAGCTGTTGGTTGAACACTGTATCGCTGAGTACCATATCTCAATCATTTTTCTATGAAACATCTTCGATATCCAACGATTCTTTTCATTTTAGGGAACTTCGCGTTAGACAAATAGCAAAACGAATTAAACTCAAAATCAAGTAACTGTATTAGTTAGTCAAAATATACTCCCAACCTGACCTAAAATCGAATAGATTGGTTTATCAGTCATTTAAAAAGCCTACTTAGACTTATAATGCATATCGACGTATAGTGCTTAGTGTAATGCTTCTCGCTACTAACCAACGAAGAACTGTACGACGACCTCGAAATCAAATAGATTTACGAGGCTATCCAAGATTTCGCCTTAAAACATGAAATTACGTTACTAAATCATAGCAACGTGGAGCAATACAGTTACTAGGCAATATGTAAGAAGTCAGAAGAATGAAACAAACCAAAGTATATTAAATTGTAAATTGTATTGTATGTATGTTGTAAATAAATCAAGATATTGTCCACAATCATTCTAAAACAGTGATGAAAATACGAGGTTTCAGCAATATATACTTTTTTCTTGATATATCCATGTTAGATTGGACTATAATCCAATGATTAAATGTAATAAATGCTATGGAAATCAATACGTTAGCAAGCCATTTATTTTCGGAATGTTCATATCAACAAGATTACTTAGGAACCTTTACTGTTGGCACGGATATGTATTACACTTTCAACCACTACGGTTTGATTAAGAAGGTGCTTATTATCTGATTCGAGTCAATAACGAGAGAGAAAAGAGCTAAATTAAAATGATAAATAGAGAAATAAAATCGACAGCGAAAAGGTGATTGAACAGAAGATTAGGAATTAAGGGGAACTAAAAGAGAAATCGTTCTAAAAAAAAGGCGTCGAACTGCTTGGGTATAGAATAAAATTTGATAATGAAAAATATAAATAAATTAAATATATTAATTTAAATTATGTAAGTCTTCAGATACTCACAGTCAGCCAAGAAATCAAGAGAATTGCAAGAGGACATGAGGAAAGACTCCATTTTCATGAGAATATTGAAGTATTGCTTTTGGATACCACCACAGCAGGACATAGACTCAAAAGAATCAAACTATCTGATCCTGTGCAGTGTTGTGAAAGGAGGTGCATATAATAAAAAATACAGCAGTGACATGTATAAACATTATTTCACGAGAGACCGAGATAGGGCCGATGGGTCCTCCTAATTATATATCTAGGTTTAAATTATCATAGAGACAAATTGTAGGTTAGCTGGAAACGACTAGTAACAATGTAATAATTAAACAATAAAACAATATTCATAATAGATCATTTCAGTGTCAGTAAGTTAGTGAATCAGTCATTTACTTATTTTAGACACTATATGTTAGAAAGCTATTCTATTATTTAACCGACTTCGAAAAAGGAGGAGGTTCTATGTTCGGTTGTATATATTTTGCAATGTATGTTCGTCGATTTCTCCGTCAATTATGGACCGATTTTCAAAATTCTTCTTTTATTCGAAAGAGTGTACTTCCGAGGTGGTTCCATTGGAATGAAATCTGGATCTGTTGGGGGGAAAGGGAGAAAATCGAGGGTAACGCTCAAATTTCAAAGGCAAGTACAAAATTTTCACATATTTTTTATCTAAGATAATCAGATATTTGTTTATAACCTTATTGCTGAGCTGATGCGACGAAAAATCGGAAGTAATTTGGTGTAAAAACCATTCAGTTTGCTTTTTAAGCTTTAACCTTATGTGATACGTCGTAGAAACAAGGTAGCAACTGTTTGTATTTTGTAATGGTTAGAACGTTATACCCTTGTTTGCAGCAACTGTTTTTTTGTTCTAATTTGGTTGCTAAATTTGTCAAATCACCTAGACTATGTAGCGGACCCCGGATACTGAAGCGTTCATACGGACTGCACTTTTAATTGGCCTATCCATTATAATACTTAATAAAATAACTGTGTAACTTATTGAGTAAATATCTAACACTAAAAAGGGCAAAATAAAATATTTTTAACAAAAAATTGCAGAAACTCACTAAAAATAACAAATAATCAAACTTAGATCTCTAAAACGTTTTAAAATAAAATATGTACGTAATAACCGTTGTAATAACTAAATAAAAATAAACAAAAAACTTATTTAACCTATCTACTACACGCATTTTGTATTCTACTATATACACACAATTTAGCTTAATACCTACCTGAGCCTATTTATCTATTTACACTATTATTTTAACTACTACCAACTCGCTTGTTTTTGTTTGAAGTCGCTGCCTAGCCCATACAATACAAAAATAATAATACCATTTTGTGACATACACAAAATTAAATTAAGTATAAAACAAAATTCATTTGTTGCTCGGCACCGACTTCAAAGTTATAACTTCAAGTATACAAATAAGTTAGAAGAACTATAATTTTGGTTTGTTATTGTAGTGTTTATGTATCGATAAATAATTACATATTGTCTTGTTTTCTCTGTTTTTTCTTCAAAATTGCTTTCAAATGATTGTTTTTAAAAGGTTCTTCATATTTTATTTTTTATATCATAGGAGACGAAAATTTTACCAACACAGTTTAACTTAATTTGTGAATTCAAGATAATTTATTCTATTTATAATATTTTTTTTTAGATATAAGTATAATTTCCAACAACAGGCAACGTTACAAATCCTTACGGACGTGCTAGAATTCTCCAGAATTAGACCCTTGTTATACTGAGCAATAAGTAAAGAACGTCGTTAGTTAATAAATTTAATCTGTAGTCTATTTCAAGTTTTCTTGTACATACGCCATCAAGATGTTTAATGTATTTCGGAATCAGACAATATTTTCCTTCTCATTTTATTCTAGTTAAAAAGAGACACATTGCTGTCTGATTAGTTCGAACGCGTAAACGAATGATCCTGTCAAAGCCGCCCGGTTGTCAGACGTATACAAAATTCTTGAAAGCAATAGTGATAATAGGTTATAACTATCACTACATAGTATAAAACAAAGTCGCTTTTTCTGTCCCTATGTGCGCTTAAATCTTTAAAACTACGCAACGGATTTTGATGCGGTTTTTTTCAATAGATAGAGTGATTCAAGAGGAAGGTTTATATGTATAATACATGCATAATATACTAAGGCAACATTGCTAATTTTAGAGGTTTCTAACGTGATGTCGTAAATTAACCTATTTTTTAGGCTTATTTAGCAATTAGCAAAAACGCTGCCTAACCCTACGAGTTAGATCAAATTAATGTACTACAGTATTGTACACCATAAAAAGGTCTACAAAAAAGTCCGCGATGGTATATCTTTTAGGGATAACCCACATTAACCATTTTTATTGTTTACTTTTTACGTGAGAAAATGGCTTATTTACGAAGCTAGTTTAAGCAATACGGCATTAATCCTTATCGAATTAAGTACCTTAAATACAGTGTGCAATTAATATAGATCAATATGGTTCCTTACAGCATGTAAATTAAACAAATATTTTCGGAGATATTACAAATTTAAAATTTGCGTTTAAAAATGTGTAATGTAATAAAAATTGTATGAATTTAGATATTCCAAAGATAGCAGGAAATCTTCATAGTAAGTATAGGGGAAGAGGAATTGTTTTACTCCAAATTTAATGCGTGCAGGCCAAGGGCAGTAATGAATGAACCAAAAATACTGGATCGATTTTAATCATGTTTTCATTGAGTGACATAGGCATATATATTTTATGCCCGTGCAAAGTCGGAGCGGGCCGCTATGTTTTTATATACAACGTTCATATTTTTTCTGTAGTGTATTTAATTTAGTATCAGCATTGCACCCGTGCGAAGCCGGGGCGGGTCGCAGTAACCTATAAACTATTGTGGCTGAATAATGAACTGTAATTTTTAGATGTAGTATATTGTTTAAATAAATTATATTTGATAACATTTATGTTCAGTTATTTTATTTAGATTAGAATTTTGTTGTATGTCAAAACTAAACTGAACTACAACTCAGAATTGATGCGGGAACATTGTGACGTTCTGACGTCAAAAATTTAGATGACGTATGTATAAAATAACTTTGAATGCACTATATTGTCAGTGCGGTTAAGAAAATGTTCCTAAATGTAACTGAACAACGGCCTGGTCACCTGGACGTGGGTAACTGATTGTATTGGGTGCCTTCGTGCCTTGTGTCCACTCCCAGGCGCATTCTGTCCGGTACTCCATAAATTCACCTTGTCCTTCCGTTGCAAATTGATTGCGAATTATCCTGATGGCGGTTTCCGTCCGTCCCGATATCGGCGCGCTGCGTGTATCGATCTAGAATTTAATTATTCGATTGCTTCTTTATTGGTTTATTTGTTTATTGAGACCTAGTAATGTATGCACACACTCTTTATTGGATGCAGGAGGATATATTGCTGTTTACTAATCGTAATTCTATACACTTTTCAGTTATGTCGACCTGATTAACCCCAACGAAAAGAACAAATAGTATCTTTTAAGCATGGTTTGGATGCAACCACTCACTGCACAACTAATATATTACTAAAACAAACATAACAATGCAAAAAACTAATAAAATATATAAGTAATAACAAGAAATATTATCATATTATATGTACAAATAAAACCAAAATTATTTTCTCATTAATAGTTTTGATTGGGTTCACTCCATATATTCTTGAGGTTATTGTGTATTGCTTCTTTATTATCACAGCTCTTCCAGGCATTTGGAAGATGGCGGGAATTGTAATGATCACAGAACCTGTTAAAAAGAATAAAACCGATAATAGAGAGAAAAAACCAAATACCAACACACCCGTTTGGGTTTATTAACAAACATTCAACAATTTACCAGGTCCACAGAATAACAGATTTTATTGAAAAAGCTTACGAAAGTAAAAAAGTATGCTCAGTTATATTCTTAAATCTAGCACAAGCCTTCGATAAGGTTTGGCATGAAGGCCTTGTTCATACATTACAAAAAATGTTACCAAAACAACATACCGAACTATTAAGATAGTACATTAGAGGCAAAATGTTTAGAGTTAAACAAGAAGAAGCTTACTCCACAATGAAAGAAGCTAAAGCAGGTGTACCACAAGGAAGTGTATTGGGGTCAATGCTTTATCTACTAGACACTTGTGATATATCAAAAACTAGCGACCCGCCCCGGCTTCGCACGGGTGCAATGCTGATACTAAATTAAATACACTACAGAAAATTATGAACGTTGTATATAAAAACATAGCGGCCCGCTCCGACTTTGCACGGGCATAAAATATATATGCCTATGTCACTCAATGAAAACATGATTAAAATCGATCCAGTATTTTTGGTTCATTCATTACTGCCCTTGGCCTGCACGCATTAAATTTGGAGTAAAACAATTCCTCTTCCCCTATACTTACTATGAAGATTTCCTGCTATCTTTGGAATATCTAAATTCATACAATTTTTATTACATTACACATTTTTAAACGCAAATTTTAAATTTGTAATATCTCCGAAAATATTTGTTTAATTTACATGCTGTAAGGAACCATATTGATCTATATTAATTGCACACTGTATTTAAGGTACTTAATTCGATAAGGATTAATGCCGTATTGCTTAAAATAGCTTCGTAAATAAGCCATTTTCTCACGTAAAAAGTAAACAATAAAAATGGTTAATGTGGGTTATCCCTAAAAGATAAACATATACCATCGCGGACTTTTTTGTAGACCTTTTTATGGTGTACAATACTGTAGTACATTAATTTGATCTAACTCGTAGGGTTAGGCAGCGTTTTTGCTAATTGCTAAATAAGCCTAAAAAAATAGGTTAATTTACGACATCACGTTAGAAAGCTCTAAAATTAGCAATGTTGCCTTAGTATATTATGCATGTATTATACTTAGTATATTATTATGTATGTATATATATAAACCTTCCTCTTGAATCACTCTATCTATTGAAAAAAACCGCATCAAAATCCGTTGCGTAGTTTTAAAGATTTAAGCGCACATAGGGATATAGGGACAGGAAAGGCGACTTTGTTTTATACTATGTAGTGATGGAGAATATTACGATGGCTACATTGGCAGATGATGCCTCACGAAAATTACAGCAGGCAAGCGACAATATAAATAATTGGACACGAGCTTGGAAAATAAGAATTAATGAAAGTAAATCTGTACATGTGCAGTTCACCTATAAACAGACCATACAAGCACCAATAACATTAAATAATACTATCATTCCATATAGCAACAACGCTATATATCTCGGAATGAATCTTTCTTAATCTCGAATCTTGAATTAAGGAACATATAAAGAAGAAAAGAAAAGAACTGGAATTGAAATATAGAAAAATGTACTAATTAGTAATGTGCTAATTGGAAGAAAATCGCAATTATCAGTACATATTAAATTGCTTTTATATAAGCAAATTTTGCAACCTATATGGACATATGGAGTCCAATTATGGGGATGTTCCGTAAAGAGTAATATAAATAAAATACAAATTGTTTAGAACGAAAGTCCGGCGAGGTATTGAGGGCGCACCCAAATACTATAGGACTGATTACCTATATCGAGACCTTCACATACCCGCAGTCAGTCAAGAAATCAAGAGAATTGCAAGGGGGCATGAGGAAAGACTTCATTCTCACGAGAATATTGAAATATTGCAGCTTTTGGATACCACCAGAACAGGACACAGACGCTGATCTTGTGTAGTGTTGTATAGTGAGGTGCATATAATAAAAATACATCAGTGGCATGTATAAATATTATTTCACCAGAGACTGAGATAGGGCCGATGGGTCCTCCTAGTTATATACCTTGATTTAAGTTATCATAAAGACAAATTGCAGGTTAGACGGACGGATTTACAGGTGCAGTTTTAAAAGTATTCGAGCAACATTGTTCTAACTCGAGCTGATGACGGCTCTCGACCGTCTGTCTCACCTTTCCCGCTATTTACCTTATTTCAATCACGGACCCGCCGCCTATTTTTATTTATCCGCCATTCGCTTGGTATATTTTAAGTCGTGTCTATTTTAAAGGATGAAACCTCCCGTCCAAGACGCATATAAAATACCGACTCCCGAAACCTTATGTCACAGATTCGCTAGTTTATGGCTCGGCGGTGCTGGCGCGATCTGGCGGTGACTATTTCCATCAATCTGAACGTTGCGACGTGTAAATTGGCCGTAAAACGCGCGACGACGCCTCTCAAATGAGATTAAAATCCGTTTACGGAGACTGTACGACTTTGATCCCTACTGAAACCATACTTTCGTCAGCTAGATGCTCTTAGAGCTTCAGTGAACTGATTGTAACACGTGTATTTCGTTCTTGATTGAATATTAGAATCGTAATAGGCGACTTTTATTGTATATATCTAATCGAATTAGGAAAAAGTTACCCCTGGATGCGATTTTTTTGCCAGCAAAATAATTCTGTATGAATGAGAACAGGTGGTAACTTGGCATTATATTAAATGATAAATATCACCTGAATAAAATTTTGTAAAATTAAAATTAACCTTTTCTATTAATCTCTTAGAACTTCAAGTATATATATATATATATAAGTTTTAAAGTATATCCTAACTTATTCTAACGATTATTAAATCTCACTCTATGTGTCTATTAATCAATTCGTATGGCAATTTGCGTTTGAGCTTATGCTGTACACTGTCATCCCGCACATTTAACTGTTTGGCGAGTGCATTCGGATGCACTAATAGTCTTTCAGAGTTCTTCGCATTAACACTTCGAGTCACCTGGATATCATCACGCTGAATCAGTTTGTTGAAGACGTAATATGGGGCGTCGACGATGACTCCCAACACTTTATTTTGGAACCTCTGGAGGATATCTATGTTACATATGCTAGTTTTACCTCGCAGTTCAATACTACAATACAGTTCAAATGAACCTAAGGCCTATCAACCAATACATTTGGTTTAGTTTAAGCTCAAACTGCTTGCGTTTTGTCACTAGATGTTTTTCCAAGTCAAACGTCGATCAAAATGCATTCCCAGATATTTAACGCTGTCTGCTTGCGGAAGTTCATGATTATTCAATATTAGTGAGGGACAAGTTCTTCTATAAAGGGTGAATGTGACATGGGTAGATTTTGTCTCATTTGCTTTGATACGCCACGTTTTCAAGCACAATTCGACTTTGTTAAGATGAAGTTGGAGGTACTTTATGGCTGATAGTAGATCCTCGTGTGATGATAAAACCGCTGTATCGTCAATCAGCATATGTTTGCAACAGTAGTGTTTCTTGAGGTCGGTAGGTCAGCTGTATACAACAGATATAACAATGGGAAAGAACGCTGCCCCGCGGAACACCCGAATTTGCTGGGCGTAGGTATTATATCTGTCTGTGAGGTATGATTTCAGCAGTTGAAAGTGCATATAGGGCAAAAGCTTTTTCGATATAACATGCAGTCAGTGTGCCACACATTGTCGAAGGCCTGAGATATATCCAGAAACGCAGGGGAGCAATGTTTTTTATCGTTTTAAGTTTTTGTTAATTTGGTTGCCTAATCTATGTATTTGTTCTGTTGTTGCGTGTTTACTAGGGAAGCCAAATTGATGATCTGGAATAATATTTCTCTCTTCTGCGATTATTTTAAGACTCTTAATGTATAGATTATCAAAAAGTTTAGAGATCACAAGTAACAGGCTTATAGGAATATAAGAGGAGACGTTTTCTGATTTTTTCCCACGTTTAAGAATCATAATGACTTGAGCCACTTTCCAAGTGCTAGGAAGGGAATTAAGTCCTAGTATGGCATTAAATAGAGAGCTCTGAGAGCTCCTTTAAGATTCTTCCAGTAATTAGGTTAAAACCAGGAGCTTTTCTAGAATCGATTTCTTTAAATATTGTTTGTTTACTTCCTTAATAGTAAATTTCACATGTGGCAGATCCATTATTTCAATATTATAATATTAAATTTACATCTTATAAATTTGTATTATTTATGAATACATTTATTTATATACATTTATGTATACTTTAGAAAGCTAAATTTATTTATAATTATTTAGGTTTATCTTTTATATTCATATCTATATTATTATATTTAAATTTTGTCGTTTATTTAAACGTTATTGGTCAATAACAGAACCATTTGGTTGTGTTGAATTTTCTCTCTATCACTTAGAACCAACAAGAATTTTATAAGAACAAATAAATAGACGTTTCTTTTGATAGGATGTTTAACTATAGCCTCATTGTTAAAATGACGCGGATTTCTGAACTAATCATTCATGATTATTCAAGTTTCAATAATATTCTGTTTTGGAGCATATTATTTCACAGTTCAACATTTCGTAAAGCTCATTAATATCGTTTTTTTTTTGATAAGGCATACAACAGTTAGTCCGCTCAAAGTTAGAATCTCGTATATCATTTTAAATATCACAAAACGTGAGGAGAAAAAAACATTGGTGTATTAAAGGAACCCGATACTTTCGTGGTCGATAATGCGGAGCATGTGTGAGACTTGTCGCGTCAGCTATCAGCCCTTTAGAGAAGTGTTTTTTTTTCTGCGCCCCCAAGATTACGGCCAACATGTGGAGGGGGTCGATTGATTTTTTATGTCTACTTGACGGTTCCCTTCGTCCGTCTTCCAGAACAACCTGCCAACGGCTGACAAGATTTATGAATTGGTTTATGTTTTTTTTTTCGTTTGTTGGCCATGGTTAAGTAATTAAATGTTTCACATTATCTCTTTTCTAGTATATGTAGTTTCATTGATTATATAATATATATATTCGAGCGTTCTTTTTCCTTGATATATTTAATCTAATAATAGTCTCCTTTTTATCTTAACGTGGCCCCCGAACAACAGTCCTCGGCATTAAGCTTACCAACTGACCACTGACCAACTTAGAGACCATCCCAGAAGACATCCGCTCTTACCCAGCCTGGTTATTGGCGTGACTGGGATGGTTATTCCTTGTCGGATTATCCACAGTTACCTATAAAGACATTTACCTTTACAATCACAAACAGAAAGTACATCCATGTCCCTGCAGAATTCGAAATCGTAACTATCGCAGCAGTAACAGGACCATGCTATCTCCTTGACCACTGGGCCAACCAAGCCGGCTTCGAATGTTCTTCGAATGTTATTAATATTCTATTCATTTGTTAGTACTGATAGTATTTTTAACAGGTCAATTGAAAAGTCCCTGTCTTGACACATAGATAGCGCTACTAAAATTAAATCCATATGTTTTTAGTTAGCTCTAACCCTTAAAAGATGTCATTATCATTAGTTTGTGAATTATAGCATTTTGACTGAAGCAACTTTTGTTATTGTGAAAAAAATGGATAAAAACGAAATTCGCCTGTTGATAAAATATTTCTTTTTAAAGGGAAAAAATACAGTTGAAACAAAAACTTGGCTTGGTGCCGAGTTTTCGAATACTGTCCCAGAAAAATCAACTATCAAGGATTGGTATACTAAGTTTAGACGTGGTGAAATGAGTACCGAAGACGGTGAATGCTGTCGACGCCCAAAAGAGGTTGTTACCGACGAAAACATTTAAAAAAATCCATGATTTTGAATGACCGTAAATTGTAATTGACCAAAATAGCAGACACTTTAAAGATATCAACCGAATGTGTACATCATACCATTCACGAATACTTGGGTATGAGAAAGCTCTGCAACGACGAGTTGATGATTCGGAGCAGTGATTGAAGATGATTAAGCGTAATAAACCCGAGTTCTTGCATCTATATGTGACAATGGATGAAACATGGCTCCATCATTTCACTCCGAAGTCCAATCGACAGTATTCCGAGTGGACTGCACACGATGAACCCAAAATGCAACAGTCGGCTGGCAAGGTTATGGCGTCTGTATTTTGGGATGCCCATGGAATAATTTTCATTGACTACCTTGAGAAAGGACGGACCATCAGCAGCGACTATTACATAGCGTTATTGGACCGTTTGCAGAACGAAATGGCTGAAAAAGGGCTGTATTTGGAGAAAAAAAATGTGCTGTTTAATCAAGACAATGCACCGTGTCACAAGTCAGTGAAAATGTTGGCAAAAATCCACGAATTGCTTCCTCATCCACCGTATTCTCCAGATCTGGCCCCCAGCGATTTCCTGTTCTCAGATCTCAAAAGAATGCTCGTTGGGAAGACATTTTCGTCGAATGAAGAGGTGATCACCGAAACTGAGTCCTATTTTGAAGCAAATGACAAATCGTACTACAAAAATGGTATCGAAAAGATGGAGAGTCGCTATAATCAGTGTATCACCCTTGAAGGAAATTATGTATCATATATATATATATATATATATATATATATATATATATATATATATATATATATATTGGAAAAGTTAGGCAACTAAATATAACGATGACTATTTTGTTGTCACGATATTATGATTGAAATTATGCTCATGAACAAAGACAGCTCGTCATTTACAATAAGCCTGTTGTTGATGGATACCGACGTTACCACGACAATAGTTACAATCTCCTATGGAAACTTCTCGATTGGTATCCTTCTTGAGACTGATTTTTTTATAATCATACTAGCTATCTATACAATCAATTCAGAATTCGTTTATCGAGAAGTTCTCGTGTAATTTTATCAAAACTCCACATAGAAAGCGAGGAATAATACAAAGTCTTGCCCGTAACGGCTCGAATTATTCGGTGGTGGCGTCGGAGTGACGACCGACGCGGCATATTAATCGCGTACGATCGAGGTGATGCCGGTCAATAAGGAACCAGTAAACATTACCGCCGTTCTTGACGGTGCCATGTCACCATCGTCGTAGCCGTCGGTTAATTCTGGGTCCTACCGGAACCCGGCCAATAATAAAATTGAAGGAAGGTACGTCATTTAAATACCAAATGCAACTTTCACACGATGGACGTTTGAAATGTGAAAGGGGCAGGAGTAAGCTAGTGACTGTCCAGCGTCCAGTGGTATAACAACAAGAGGAATTAGTAAAAAATACAAAAAAAACTCACGCTGGTACTTGTCAATGAAGATTATGTCGTCTTTTCTCAAACCAGATTGTTCGAAGATATCAACAAATATAGGAGACGGACATAATGTGAACGCCATCATTTGTTTTTAAAATAGCTGCAACTCTTGAACGTTCTTTCATTTTTGTACTAAAACATTTGCAATTGCTTCAATGACGTCGGAGGTGGAAATCTACTCCTCGTCTACTTAACCCCCCTAACCGTTCATTTATGATCATATCTAGCAATCTTGCAGGGCAGGGAAGTCATTTGGTTATTGATGATTATTGATGATTACAATACAATATATTGTATATTAATATAGCAGCATTTTGGAATGATATTTTTCAAGATTGTTAATGTTATAGGGAAAAAAGGATTAAAATTGTGAACGATAAATGGTAAAATACTTTTGACTGTTTTAATGGCAATAATAGGTGCCTCGCTTATGCGACCGTTGGAAAATATAAGCACATATAAAAGTAACTGCTCCAAGCATTTATTTCCGTCCGTCCCTGTCTTACAATTTATACAGGAAAGGGTTCGGACATCTTCGTCTGACATCACAAATTTAACAAAATAGTCGAACCGTGACGTGAACATTTGACTGAAAATAGTAATTACTATTTTCAGTCGCTGCTTTCTTGACTATCGACTGTTCCGACTGTTTTGAGACTATCTAGCTAGGCGGAATCGTACTCTTTTGGTGGTTGTTGGAGTACGAAAAGCATGTAAGCATTTTATCAAGCAATTTGGACCTTAAGAATGTGTGTTTGAAGATGTTACGGTGTCACACACAAAAGCTCTGTAATTAACTATTGTGGTTTGTCATCAAGCACCAAATTACAAACAACAAGCCACCACAATTAATGAAACTGGTGGATTCACTCAATAAGTGTTATTTGACCGGTTAGACTAGCGTTCTCGACCACTGTCCAATATTCCACATGAATTATTCATATGACATTTTATCAACTTAAAATTTATGGTACGTTTTTTTTAAATTATGCACTATTTCGCCCTATAATAATATTCTTGGATGGTGTGTTGGGTTGCTTTCACCAACATATCCATCTGGAGGTGAGCAACTTGTTGGCCCCATTCATAATTTTGTTTGATGTCTTGAATGTTGATCGTTGTCATAACAGGTATGCAGAAATTGTCAAAAATAGATACTGTGTCAGCTAAGTGACAGCTGAGCGGGTTTGAAGATGCTAAAGTGGATGTTTTCTGAATTGAGACTCGATATAAATGTATCAAGGCCTTGCAGGTCAGACAGGAGTGAACCGAATAGGAATGTGGGACCCAAATGTGTTAATCGAAATGTAGGAGATCAATATATGATCACCGTTGGTCTCGAGACCGAATTGTTTTAGAAAGAGAGTATTGTTGTATTGTCTTGAGAACTCCCTATTAATTATTTCAGCAATTGTGACGATACCGTTATCTGGTTTGACAACGGGATTATCTCAAAAGGTGTGCGTTTTCTCTGAAAGTATTTTAAAGGGTTATTAGTATAATTGGGGTAAGTAATAAGAACAAAAGTACTGTTTCAATTTTGATAAGTCTCAAACACCGAAATATTCATTGAATAAAACTCTTTCCTGAATTACTTACTCCGATTTGTTCTTACGAAATCCAACTATGGGGTACTTCTATCAAACCTAACTAGCCACCACTCAAAGGTTAGAAGCAAATTGTTGTGGGCTACAGTAGTTAGTGATAACTACGTCAAAAAAGTGCCAGTGTGTACACCAGCGGACTAATCAGCAGTCCCATATGATTCATGTATATAATAATTATCAACGGAAATACTTATTGTCCACTGGGTATATTGTTGAACAACAAAAGTTCCGTTTATTTCAAAATCAAGAAGTTAGCTTCGTTACACCGTTCAACGCATTATATTTCTTTAATTTGAGTTTTAGTTGTAAAATTAAAGGACTTCTTTGGAATACTTATTATCTGCTTAATTTTTGCTGTTCATTTTTATTTTTCTTTGTTGTTTTTCTTGCTTTTTTTAATCGAATAATTACTTGAAGAATCTACGGGTACATTTAATTTAATTTATGTTGGCATGTGTTATATAGTCTAATCAAAATAACGACGAACTCACGTCATCAAAATGTTTTATGTATTGCTTATCGCAATTTGTAAATTCGTTTTAGTGTCAGCCATTTTTTTCTTATCATTTTATAGTAGTTAAAAAAGGATGTAATGCTGTCTGACACGTTTAACTATGTAACCGAATCAGTTTATAAATTGCGTCTGGTTGTCAAATGTCTACAAAATTCTTCAAAACATTAGTGACAATAATTACTGTACTTATTAGTACTCTGATTGAAAATGCTGAGGCCAGACAGAACAGATTGCATCTCCAATTAGTTACTCCGAACAAGAACGAGATAATGGGCGTCTCCTCTTGGTCCAATGGTTAATTGGTCAATGGTCACTCATGGCAAGATGATATTAAAAATAGTGTTGAGACTACAACAGTTGATGGATGGTAACCGTTGGAAAAACAATTGATTTGGTTTTATTAGTCATAACATTTATTAATAATTCATTGCAGATATATTGTTTTTCATGGCTGGAAACAGGAATTGTTACTAGTTAGATAGTAACACCTTCAGGTTGGATTAACTCAGTCAGATACATTGAAGAAAAAATTAGCAAATGATGGGGTCGTGAACAAATGTTAGATATATTAGAAATTAAGGACCTAGTTATACACTTGAATTAAATTTTCTGAATAAGCGGCTATAATTCAGTGCTGACAAATTCCAAGACAGGGTTATGAAAGAAGAAACAGCTAAAGGTGGGTATATAATTAATATACGATAACTGTAGGAAATTTTATTGTATTTCTTCAGAGTTTACATGAGCATTTGGTTAAAATGTGTGAGGAAAGAAAGAATACTAACTGTTTTGCGGATATAGTAAATGCATCGACATAGATACGCTTAGTACAATCTTAATTATAAATTAATTTATTACTACATTTCATTTGTACTTGGATTAATTCACAAGCAAGACGAGTGCCAGAAAATAGATCAATATGTATTCCTCAATTATAAAATTATAATAACTTATAGCTATAGTTTACACTAAAGGTATACACTTTATATAAGTTCGTATGGTTTTGTTCGCTTCAATCTCCTGATATCCCGCGCTATCCAGCAGTTGTACAGTTTCCACGTTTAGTAATCTTCTTTTCTGTTTCAAGGCGAAATCTTAGATAACTTCGCAAATCCATTTGATTTCCAGGTCATCGTGCCGTTCCTTTTTGGTTACGTAGCGATAGCCATTGGTAATCAATCGAAGAACCTTGTTTTGACAGCGTTATATGCCTAGTTGATTTGGATTTTTAGTTCAACCCCATATTCGCACTCCATAGGTCCAAATTGGCTTTATAATTGTATCATAGACCAACCTCTTTGATTTTAGATCAAGTTGAGAGTATCTTCTGACTAACCAATATAGTTGTTTTATTTTGGTTCTAATGTGTTTTGCTTTTTCTCTAATGGGATGTTTTCAATTTAATCTACCGTCAAGATAGATTCCAAGGTATTTAGCTGATTCTGCTTGAGAAATCGGGCATCCATTGAGTGATATAATTAAGTTTTTATCATTTCGCCGAAATACAAAATTAACTTGGCAGATTTGGAGCTATTAAGTTGAATTTTCCAATCTTTGGTCCATTTGTATATTTTGTTGATTGCCACTTGTACTTTTTCTATTGGCCTAGGCAGAGATACATCTTTTACCATAATAATTGTGTCGTTAGGAAAGGTTCCAAGAAGTGTTTCTTTTGTTGTTGGAATGTCAGCAGTGTAGAACAGATATAGGAGAGGTCCTAAGACGCTGGCTTGTGGAACTCCAGCCGAAATAGTTTTAAATGTCCAACGCCATTTGCGATACTCTAAATTTTCTTCCGAAAAGATATGATTCCAGCAATTAACAATAGTTACGCGGTAACAATTTGCTCATCTTACAGATTAATCCCAAATGCCAAACCCGATCAAAAGCTTCTCTTCCTTAAACGCTTTTTCAATAGCCGCAGTTACTCTGTACACTTGATCGATTGTTGAATGGTGATTTCGAAACGTTAGTATGATTTAGTAATCTTCTTTTCGTGTTTCAAGGTGAAATCTTGGATAACTTCGCAAATTCATTTGATTTGCGGGTCATCGTGCAGTTCTTCGTTGGTTACGTAGCGATAAGCATTGGTAATCTATCGAAAAACCTTGTTTTGACAGCGTTGGAATCAATTCTATTGACGTGGGTTCATTGTTTTAATGCACGGACTAAAAAAACGTTATATGCTGGTCTCCTGATCCTGTCCTATAGTATTCTAATTCAGACGCCACTTATATGGGCAAAAAATATCGACCTCTTGCCGTCCAGCCGATATTCCAGCGGTACTTAATTTTCGTTTCGCTTAAAGAAACGAAAACTGTCCCCGAAGTTATTCCGACGACTAATTTCGATGTAAATGATAATGAGTCGTGGCCGGTGCCGCCGAAAATACCGTGTGGTCGTTCGGTTTGGACGTTGAACGCGGTGGACGCCGCCTTTCACTTCCAACTATGTTTACTAAATGATTTTTACATGTTTCGTCGGAACAATTAATGGTTATTGCCGATCATTAAGTTATGTCGATGGACGTTGCTGTTTTCCGTTTCATTTCGTCGTTTTTCAATTAAAAACGCTCGTTCTTTTGGCCGTGTTTTTATAATTTGCGTCGATATGATGATGGTTTACGTTACTCGTTGGACTAGACTTATTTATGATTGGGAATAAATTAAGAAAGATGTTGACGAAGCAGCTATTATTGAAAATTTCAGTGCAGGAATTCAAGTACTTGGGATCAGTAACAGAAAAAAAGTGGCATCAGCGGCATTGGCTAAAATTCTGTTTTTATTTATAACTGGCGACCCGCCCCGGCTTCGCACGGGTGCAATGCTGATACTAAATTAAATACACTACAGAAAAAATATGAACGTTGTATATAAAAACATAGCGGCCCGCTCCGACTTTGCACGGGCATAAAATATATATGCCTATGTCACTCAATGAAAACATGATTAAAATCGATCCAGTATTTTTGGTTCATTCATTACTGCCCTTGGCCTGCACGCATTAAATTTGGAGTAAAACAATTCCTCTTCCCCTATACTTACTATGAAGATTTCCTGCTATCTTTGGAATATCTAAATTCATACAATTTTTATTACATTACACATTTTTAAACGCAAATTTTAAATTTGTAATATCTCCGAAAATATTTGTTTAATTTACATGCTGTAAGGAACCATATTGATCTATATTAATTGCACACTGTATTTAAGCTACTTAATTCGATAAGGATTAATGCCGTATTGCTTAAAATAGCTTCGTAAATAAGCCATTTTCTCACGTAAAAAGTAAACAATAAAAATGGTTAATGTGGGTTATCCCTAAAAGATAAACATATACCATCGCGGACTTTTTTTGTAGACCTTTTTATGGTGTACAATACTGTAGTACATTAATTTGATCTAACTCGTAGGGTTAGGCAGCGTTTTTGCTAATTGCTAAATAAGCCTAAAAAATAGGTTAATTTACGACATCACGTTGGAAACCTCTAAAATTAGCAATGTTGCCTTAGTATATTATGCATGTATTATACATATAAACCTTCCTCTTGAATCACTCTATCTATTGAAAAAAACCGCATCAAAATCCGTTGCGTAGTTTTAAAGATTTAAGCGCACATAGGGATATAGGGACAGAAAAGGCGACTTTGTTTTATACTATGTAGTGATGCCAAATGGTTATTTTGCTAAACCACTTATATGGCTCAGATAAAGAGAAAATAAGTGTATAAGGTAATGAATTATTAATAAAATATTATCATTTTATAACACCAATTTTGTATATTGTTACTGAACAAACGGTATATTTTTATGATAAATAATATGGAAACCGAACTTATTTGAAGATTATAATAAAGTTAAGAATGAAAAATGGTTATATTTGTATTCATTTTTTGTTTATTTGTTATTACACTTATATATTTCTGATTTTACAGATATTTCAAAACAAGAAAAAAGATAAATATTTAAATGAAGTGTCAGGTGCCACAAATGAATTTTCAGGATAGTGTCAATATGAGATGCACTTAATAGAAAGTAGTTGGAATAAAGTGATAATATAGGATTTGAAGCTTTATGATTTATCATTTCTTTCAGTTTATATAATTCTTAGGAGCAGATAAATAGCAGTTCTTGATGCAGTTTCTTTCTATTAGAATAGAAAACATTTATCTAGATAGAACAGAAAACATTTTTTTATAAAAGGAAGGACTATACCTAAAAATACAGCAGGTTTTTCTTTTATATACTTCAATATTATACCTTCTCCATACCACCTATGAGGCAGAGTTAAATTTTATGATGGTATCCTTTGTGGGCCTAAGCAATGAGAGCGAGAAAAACAATGAATTAATATATTACACTTTTGGTAATTTACTTTTTTACAATTGTGTACTTATGATTGTGTATTGCTCTGTTTCCATCTTTCGCTTTTATTTTAAATCGCTTTTTTGTTGAGATCTCTGAAGGATCATCTTTAGGTTCTTAACTATTTCGATTTTTGATTGTTGATCGATTGATATCAAAACTTTAAATATACTGAATATTCTGTTATCCACGTCATTTTCCGTATTTGATTCTTCAGCTTCTGCCTGTATATTTTTTTCTTGTAAGATTCCCCTAATTTCTTCCTTGTCCTGCGATTTAATCGCTGCCTGCTCTCCTAGAGTGCCTGCCTCATTATCTGCAAAAAAATTAGTGCCCATTTTCTCCTCATGCATACGTACCAAATGCATATACTTACATAGAGTATTCTTTATCATATATTCTGGACAACTACAGACATACCTCACATCTACTCACGCAGATTTGGTTGATATTTTCATTGTATGTTTTATGGAAATATCTTATTTCAAATTTTCCTGAATGTTGTAGAAATGTAATACATATATTTGTACTTATTACTGTATATATTACTGTAAGTGCCATTATATTGAGTATACATGAGTATATATGCATGAGATTGGACAAAATGATATGAACGTTTGCCATATACACAATATTATACTGACACAATACATACACAAAAATATATCGAGTCACCATTTTATTTTAACACAGTTACAATTCTTCAGCATACAGTGGTCCTTACCGATTTCATTCACTTGGGGCCACTCTTGTATCTGTTCTATACAGCTGATAGCCCAACAACAAAACAAACAGTACTAGGAACATTTGCCGACGACAAAGTTAACACGGCAAGAGATGTATCTGTGTCTACGACCGTAGAAAATGTACAAGAAGCGGTCAAAAAGATCTACTAGACTGGAAAACATAACTTAATAGCAAGTCATGTATTAGTAATAGCGCAGTTAATAAAAAGTCACAGAAATCATCATATATTCAAGCCGTAGCGTTTTTTAAGGTTTAAGTTTGAATATCAAGTTTCGCTCGATGCCGTCCGACTGACATTGTCAAAGATTTTTTTTGTTCTGGCCTAAAAACCAGGCGGTGGAATGCATGACGCATACCTGGTCGCGGAGACTTGCCCTGGAGTGACAAGTTGGACCGGGTTATGTGGGACTGCCTCTGGGCTTACCAATACACTAAACCGAAACCGCCTCACAGTTGACCCCTGTGGATCACTACTGCTACTACCTTAAATTTGGGGATATGGCACCCGCTGATCGGGCAGCCGTTATTGGGCACGAGGGCCCGGCGATTCTATTGATTCGCGAACCTGAGTTAACACACAACTGGGTACTGTTGTATGGGGGCAAAAGTTATGACTGTAGCAACGGATGAGGTCGTTTCAGCCTGGAAAAGGGGGAGAGCTTAGCGGTGACGCGGTGCTAAGCTCCCAGCATGTCGACCAGCTCGCGAACAAGCGCGTTTTCAGAAGAACTTGAGCTGAGTTGTTGTTTGTGGAATGATAGAGATATGAAGTGCTTGATTTCTGGAGTGTCAGTTTCCCTATGAATTTGATTATTTCTGATAAACCATGGAGCGTTTAATATTCTCCTGAGGAGCTTATTTTGGAAAACTTGAAGCCGTTTGACCTGGTTGGGTGTAACAAACTTGAAGTAGACATTAGATCCGTAGAGGAGTACGGACCGAATTAACATCTTGTAAAATAAGCATTTGATGGAGATGGGAAGTCTGCTAGAAGGGCAGATCAGAGAAGATAGCAGGTTTGCTATCCCCGACCCTTTTTGGATTGCTTTCTGGATTTGGGAATGCCAACCGAACCGCCGGTCGAAGTGAAGACCTAGGTACGTGACGTTATCCAGCCATGGAATTATTGCGGTGTCGATCTTAAGTTGCGAGACGCGCAGTGCGTAACGCTTCTTGTGGAAAATGATGGCCTGGGTTTTCAGGGGGTTGATTTGCAACCTCCAGAATTTGAACCACTTGACCGCATGATCGACCTGCTTCTGTAAACGTTCATGAATTCTAACTTCGAACCTGGCGGCCGTGAAGAAAGCAGTGTCGTCAGCGTAAAAGGCGACGTCAATATGCTCTATTCTCGGCATATCTGAAATAAAGAGGTTAAATAAGGCTGGGGCCAGCGGGGAACCTTGAGGTACGCCAGCATCGATTTGTTTACGACTGGAAAGTGATGCCCTGATCTTAACCTGGAAAGATCTGTCCGAGAGATAGGACTTAATGAGAGCCTAACCGCACGCACTTTGCGAACAATCCGTCGTGCCAGGCCTTGTCGAAGGCTTTGGTTAGGTCCAGAAGAACTGCTCCAAGCTTTTTACGTTGGTCAAGAGCATGATGGATGTGTGCAGCCAGACGGGAAGCTTGATGGACGGATGAGGGTTGAGCGCGAAAGCCGAATTGTTCATCTGGAATGATGTTGTTTTCCTTTGTGAGTTGAGAGCGTAGAGTATTGCCCTCTCGGCAAGCTTCGAAATGGCACTGAGAAGGCTGATAGGCCTGTAATCAGATGCATTGTCAAAGATACGCGCGCTTAACATGTTTTTCGAATTAAATACTACAATATTTACCCTACATCCCGTATTTTATACATCTTATCAACCGAAATATATCACAACAGTCTACCGTTTTAACTGCGGAATATTTTATTTCACAAAATCCGTGAAAATGGCTACTTAATAAACGTGATCTTGATCGTAGGTAGTTTCCGGTACCCTGGCCAGTCATCTAACCGATAAGCTTCGAAATTAAGTTTTATACGCTACTTTTTTTTGGCTTGGTTTCATTTCGTGGCCCTGATAACGGTCTTGACGTGTATTTTTTTTCTTCTCTCGCTCAGTTTCGGGACTATTTATTCCGAGACTAGATCAATAAAAATCCGAATAAATTTTAACGTTTCGACTTTTATTCGGGACTATAAAGTCATAAAAAGTTTAACGAATTCAATATTTATAGAATATTTCTGTCTCTTTTTCTTGTTTTTAATAAGTCAACGAAAAAATAAGCAGATTTATTTTAATTTTTGTTAAAAAAAGAGCTGGAGGAACCATCGGAGTAAGGGCCAGTAGTTCGGAAATAATTCTAATAATAATGGACAAAATAATATGAACATTTGCCATATACACAATATTTATTTGTCAGTAATATATTGAGTCACCATTTTCTTTGAACACTGCGGTAATTCTTCAGCATATTCCTGTATCTGCTGTGTAATGCTGATATCCCAACAACAAAAGAAAAAGTACTTGGAATATTTGCTGACGACACAGTTATCAAGGCAAAATATGCGTCTATGTCTAAGGTTGTAGAAAAAGTACAATTAGCGGTCAACAAGATCTGGAGTGGAGACTGAAAATACGGCTTAATAGCTCCAAATCTGTCCATTTTTATCACCTGACTGATACCCGATTCCTCAAGTAGAGTCAGCTAAATGTATCGGAATACATTGCGATGTTAGGCTAAATTAGAAAGCGGATTAGACTCAAAGTCAAACAACTATACTTGTTAGTCGGAGGATAGTCTCAACTTGACCTACCATCAAAGAGATTGGTTTATCAGCCGATCATAAAGCGAATTTGGAGCTATGAGGTGCAACTATGGCGTTGCACTGGAACATCAAACCAACTAGTAATACACCGCACTCAAAATAAAGTTCTACAATTAAGTGCCAATGCCTATTGTTACTTAACCAACGAAGAGCTACGAAGTAATCTAAGATTTCGCCTTAAAATAGGAAATAAAGTTACTAAATCTCGTTGCTAAGAATATAGCTACTGGACAACACGTAGGAAATTAGAAGATTGAAACATGAACTTATTCAGTATTTAAGTGTATTCTTAACTTTAATCTAAGTAGGTTACTACCATTTTAATAGGGAAATATATACTGATGTATTAATCCCGTAAACACCTTGTGTATTAATGCAAGTATAACAGAACAGTAGTAATAAATTAATTTGTAAATTAAGATTGTACTGAGCATATCTAATGTAAAATGTAATTAACAAAACAAATTTCATTCACTTTTTATATGTTATGGGTGTGGTAGGGCTACTTTTTCCACACTGTAACTTTGATATTATTTTCAGGTCACTGACAATTATATTAAAACATTTTGGTTTGTCAGTCCTTTGTGCATCTCACCCTTACCGAAACTGCGTCATATCGCTCATTGCTTTAACATTATTTAACATAAATAAACTTTTGTTCCTTAACAATCTACAAAATTAGTCTAACTAAATTATAATATTGTATCCATAAATCATACTTTACACGCGTATTGTCTCCCGTTAATTTTCTTTGCTGAGTAATTAATTATATTAAAACATAAAATTTAAAAAATACCACCTAACCACTAGTCTTATAAACAACAACGCGTGGCGTGGGCACTAAACACTGAAATGATAGGCAGAAATACAGGAAATGTAGAAATATTTGAGAATTCCCAAGAGTATGGAACCGGTGAAGATGACTGTATGCTCAATTTTCTTCGCGAAATATATTTGTAGAATGTCCGAATAGTTTGTTGTTATTATAGAAAAGAATGTTGTTTCATTCTTGTACCAAAATATCCGCCAGTTGCTTTAAAGATGTGGGAACTGGAAATATACTCCTTATTCTCTACTCTAAAAATACCCATAATGGTTCATTATGTTGGGGTCTACGTTAAATATCTGGGAATGCATTTTGATCGACGTTTAATGTGGAAAAAACATATAATGACAAAACGCAAGCAGCTTGGCATTAAACTAAATCAAATGTATTGGCTGATCGGGCGTAAATCTAAATTATCCTTAGATAACAAGGTTTTGCTGTAAAACATAAGTCAATACTTAGGCCCATTTGGACCAATGACATTGAAATGTGGGGTACTACTAGTAAATCTACGGTAAATATCCTCCAGAGGTTCCAGAATAAAGTGTTGCGAGTCATCGTCGATGTCCCATATTACGTCTCCAAAAAACTGATTGAGCGCGATATCCCCTTAGAACCCATAACGAGTGTGATTCGAAGTATTAGTGCGAAATAATCTGAAAGACTGTTAGTGCATCCCAATACATTCGCCAGTTAAATGTGCGCGATGAGAGTGAAGTGCATAGGTTCAACAATAAACTACCATACGAACTGATTAACAGACACATAGAGTGAGACATAATAATCTCTAGAATAAGTTAGAATAGTCTTTAGAATATGTTAGGATAGAGTTTAGAATAAGTTAGAATAAGATTTAGATTATAAGTGTATACAGCAGATCACTTACTGAAGTGATCTTCTACATGTCAGGACAGTTGAATAGTTGTCAAGCAGCTGAATATGAATGTAAGCAGGACTCCACTGCTGTATTGTTTTATGAGCAGTATTACTTAAGTGAGTATTGAGTTATGTTGTCATTTTTGTCGGGTAAATTTTAGGTTTACTGGACAAAATGATATTTTATATCTGTTTTTATATCTGTCACTTAACTTAAAAGTATAATGCACTGCAATATAATCTGCAGGACTTGGAAATAAACTAAGCAATATATGGTATGGGTTGATGCATCGTTTTGTTTGGACAGAAGCAGTGTTGGCAATATATATTATATTGCATGGTGTTCATATTATTTTGTTTATTTACTGTTTACGTGTTATACAGCGCGACCCCCTCAGGTGCCTGGAGATGTGATGTGATGAAAGACTGGTCTACATTATGAGGGTATCATTTACATTAAAATATAATTTGATAAAGTGTTTTTCGTACATTTTTGCATCTATTTTGGCAAATTTTGGTTAGGATTGTTATTGAACCGTGAGGTTTTAGATACTTGATTCCTTTTAATTATAATTATTCAACGTTTCTGGATGCGATATTGAATTTTGACATGTTTTATGATGAAATAAAACCATTTTATTCAACAATTTACGTAACGGTTTAGATAACAACACCGAAATTACTCTATTACCTAACTATGGACGAATGCGTTGTTATTAATTATCAATAAAAACTATTAACCATCTCCGGGGATCTATTAAATATAGATGACCCTGTATAATAACCGTGAAAGAGTCATTAAACAGCGCTGGTATGGTAATAAGTTTTGGATCGCTACCCGGAGGAAGAGAGAGAGAGAAAAAAACATAAAATGTTGTAATGTGTGTCGTAAATTCGAATTTTAACAATCGGCTCTGGTGCTAGAGCTTGCGTCACGTGTAGGGATATATGTTTTTGAAGGAAACGTAACGTCCAGAGAGATAGTTATAGCTGAGTAATACATTAAATTTTACATCGAATAAATTGTCTGTACATCGTTTCGAGTGGATGATGTTAATTGTTTGTCTTAGAATCGATAGGTTCTACTTTTATGTGGCGTATCAGCTGCATTTGTGAGGCTTAGACTAGAAAATATATAATTTTGTTGATTTCCATAAAAAAAAATTAAGTCAATGCTCAATCAAATTTAGCCTTTGCTGAAAATGCGTAAGTATGAACATACAAAACTACAAAACGTTCGAAAGACAGTGCAAAGATATGCAAAAATATATCGAAAGTTTTTTTTTGCAACAGTCAGGGAAAATATCGATATTCTACAAAAGTATGTCGATATTCTTAAGAAAAACTAAAAGTATTAATATATAGACCTAAAATCATGCTTTAAAAGTAAGTACCAAAATACACCGCACTTTCAAAAGGTTTATTAAAAACAGTTAAGAGACTTTTCGATAATTTTTCGGCATCCCTACCGCAAAATGGCAGCAGACAATTTTGAATCAGGAACCAAATCGCCACATTAAATGTAAAATGAAATGAAATGATATTAAAAGGAGAACAAAAAGGGTCTGTTAACACATTACTAAATGAAGTTATTTTATTTTAAACAGTGTTATTTAAGATTTTGTGTTATTATCAGTTATTTTCATATTGTTGGAACTATTAATGAGTTATGGCAAGTTTGGATAAAAACTATTAAGTATTGCATGGTTATATAAAATTATATTTTATATATTTTGTAGAGAGAACATATTAAGAATTCCAACAATAATATTCAGCTAATTTTATTGTTTACCATTTCCTTTAGGTGGCACGTGTCTTATTAATGATCAGCTATCATGCTGTAGGCTTTTACTGGTTATAATTTCTTTCTTTTGTTTTTTTCTCATATATTCACGACCATGCCCCAGCAGGATTCGAACTCGCGACAGTAGACAGTATTGCAACAGTAGGTGGGCCGTCCTGTTGCCTTCACCACTGCGCCAACCAAGCCGGCTCTTTCTCTTGTTACTTAAATGTTTCTTTTAGAAGAATCTTATAGAACTTTAACTGTTTTTCGTGATTTTTTATTTGATATTTGTAGAAACAGAGAGCATGCTAGTGAAATGTATACGTATATATAATCAAAAACAGCTTTTGCACCACTAAGTGGTACAAAATAGGTATGTTATAGGTATCTATATAAAAATTGACCTCACAAATGCAAATTGGGCTTCATCCCTTCTTTCTACACAATATTCTTGCCTTAGCCATTTAAACCCTCAGGGGTTTTCTTCTTTTCTACGTTCGGTTAAGAATTGCATGGTTACGTACAATTATATTTAATATTCTTTGTAGAGGGAATATATTAAGGTATCAATTTTATCGAATGGTATATACAGATGTGATAGAAAAACCCGACATATGAGAAAATTTCATCCCAACATAGATTAACAAAATTCCACAATAGAGAGGGTTCTTCTCTTTATTTACAAGATATTTAAAATTTCGAAATCTTTCGAAGCTTTCGGTATAAATTGATGCTTGGTGAACAGAGCTAGGACTAGGAAACAGCTAGGAAAATGGTTTTTGTTTAAAGATTGAAATTAAAGTGTTTAACTAGTAATGTTATAAGATATGCGACTACATGACAGTTTACTGTTTGGATTTTGTATTAATTATTTTGATTGTTTACTTTATAGATCTAAGTTTTGAAAGCTAAATAGTTAATTTAATTTTTTCTATAACATCTTTACTAGAAACGCTTAGTATAATCTTAATAATAAATTAATTTATTACTACATTTCAATTCAATTTTGCATTTGAATTTTCCAATCTTTCGTCCATTTGTGGATTTTGTTGTCTGCCACTTTTTCTACTGCCCTAAGCAGATATATGTCGTTTGCCATAATAATTGTGTCGTCAGCAAAGGTTCCAAGTAGTATTTCTTTTGTTGTTGGAATGTCAGCAGTGTAGAGCAGATATAGACGAGATCCTAAGACGCTACCTTGTGGAACTCCAGTCGAAATAGTTTTAAATGTCGAGAACGCCATTTAGTGCGATACTCTAAATTTTCTTCCGAAAAGATATGACTCCAGCAATTGACAATAGTTACGCGGTAACAATTTGCTCATTGCCAAACCCGATCAAAAGCTTGTGAGACATCCAGGAATATTGCAGGGCAGTATTTCTTTTCCTCAAACACATTTTTAATAGCCGCAGTTACTCTGTGCACTTGATTGATTGTTGAATGGTGATTTCGAAAAAAAATTGATTTAATGATTATGTAATTAAAAAATAAATTACCTAGTTATGTTTGTTTGTTATTTTTTTAATATAGATGCTAAATTTCAAAATTGTTTTATTCACATATTCCCTGTTGCATTATACAAATATGTGTTACTCATACTTATATTTGATGCTCCGAAGTTGTTACAATTCTGAAAATAATATTACTTTTGATAGTTTTGTACATTTCTGATAGTTAATTCTTGAGATAGTTTGTATATATTTTAATATACAGGTATATATTATTATAATTCCTATTATATATCAAATATATTTTTGATCTTTTATTGAAAATATCGTCAAAACAAGTTTTAATAGCAAAGCATATCATTTTTAAATAATTCTTACTCTATTATATGAAAAATATGATTAACTAAATAAATTGTGGCCCAATTTCGACTACTGCGCGAACATTAGTAAATAAATTCTATAAAACTGTGATCATTTTCCTGCAAACAAGGAATCTACGCTCAATTAAACTGAAATATTATTGATAAAGTTTGTTGAAATTTAAGGACTGTAACTGTTCTTTGAAGTAACACTAAAATTGGATTTAAGATTTATGTTGGATAAAGTAGACATTTCTGAGGGTATCTAAGGGAGGAGGCTTATATTTTAGTAATATTTTAGGTGTTAAAATTTCATTAACTTATTATTGGTATATGTAGTACCTAATTATGTAGATAGATATAATAATATAGCAGAAGTTTTATCATTTATAGTAAATCCCTCAAAATTAAATCAGGATCCATAAAACATACTAGGTACATCAAATAGAGTATGAAAATTCGTTAGTCTTAGCGAAAAAATCGACCATTTAATGGTATTACAAACTGGTGAGTTACTAATTCATTAAAAGAGATAAAACCCCAAAAATTCGATTGTTTTATCCAATCGTAGCGGGTACACAAACATTTTTTCAGTTCGTTTTAATACGAACGAGGTATATTTTCCGACTGAAACACGGTCTCACAACAAATAAACGACAAAATGTTGGAATGGCTGCAGATCCACCGTGGGCGTATTTTTAGAGACATGAAAATTTTGTGAAATATGTTAGAAAGAATAATTAGGATCATCGTTTGGGAGACATTCGACGCTCGACCCAGTGGCGTGGCGTCGGAATTTCATGGCACACTTCGAAATTCGAGTGCTAAATAAAATTTAAATCGTCGGACGTTATTCTTATATTATTATTTGAGTTCATTCATATTTTCCGTCTCCTTTACTCATGAGTGTGTTTAGTATGACGAATCATGAAAATTATTATGTGACATTGATTTAGCATACAACAGTCAGTCAGAAAATAACACGTAGATAGACAATATAACACAATAATATAACTCATGCTTATCATACATGAACGGCTACAATGTAATAATAGGAGAATTACTGCAAAAACTACCAAGAAAGGGAATTATAAAACTCACCAACTTGATCGATACAGCATTTAGATTAAAACATGTCCCAGGCATTTTTAAGATGGCGGAAATTAAAATGATCCCAATACCTGGGCATTCACCAAACGAAATAAAAGCCTATAGACCTATATCACTGCTGCTAGTAATATAAGTTTTTGAAAAGCTCCTGTTAAAAAGAATAAAACCGATCATAGAGACAAAAAACCTAATACCAACACACCAGTTTGGGTTTATTAACAAGCACTCAACAATTGATCAGGTTCACCGAATAACAGATGTTATTGAAAAAACCTACAAAAGTAAAAAAAGTATGCTCAGCTATATTCTTAGATGTAGTACAAGCCTTCGATAAGGTTTGGCATGAAAGCCTTGTTCATAAACTAGAGAAATTGTTAACAAAACAACACACCGAACTATTTAAATCGTACATTACAATCAGAATGTTTAGAGTCAAACAAGAAGAAGCTTACTATACAATAAAAGAAGCTAAAGCAGGTGTACCACAAGAAAGTGTACAGGGACCAATGCTTTATCTACTTTACATTTTTGATATACCACAAATGGAGAATATTACGATTGCTACACTTGCTGATGATACTGAGATTATAGATGTCGGAGACAATAGTGAAGAAGCCTCACGAAAATTACAACAGGCAAGTGACAATATAAATAATTGCACACAAGCTTGGAAAATAAGAAAAAAGAAAAGAAAAAAAAATAAGAAAGTAAATCTGTACAATTGCAGTTCACCTATAAATAGACCGTACAAGCACCAATAACATTAAATAATACTATCATTCCATATAGCAACAACGTTAAATATCTCGGAATGAATCTTGATGCAAAACTTCGCTGGAGGGAACAGAAGAAAAGAAAAGAACTGGAATTGAAATATAGGGAAATATACTGGCTAATGGGCAGAAAATCGCAGTTATCAGTATATAATAAATTGCTATTATATAAGGAAATACTGAGACCTATATGGACTTACGGAGTTCACTTATGGGGATGTTCTGCAAAGAGTAACATAAATAAAATACAAATTTTTCAGAACAAAGTCTTGAAAGGTATTGTGGGTGCACCCAAATTTTATAGGACTGATTACATACATCGAGACCTTCAGATATCCACAATCAGTCAAGAAGTTAAGAGAATTGTAAGGGGGCATGAGGAAAGACTTCATTCTCATTAGAATATTAAAGTATTGCAGCTTTCGGATACCACTAGAACAGGACACAGACTCAAAAGAATCAAACCATCTTATCTTGTATAATGTTGTGTAGTGAGGTGCATATAATAAAAAATACAGCAGTGACATGTATAAACATTATTTCACCAAAGACTGAGAGAGGGCCGATGGGTCCTCCTAGTTATATACCTAGATTTAGGTTATCATAAAGACAAATTGTAGGTTAGACGGAAACAACTAATAACAATGTAATAATTAAGTAATAAACAAAATCATTCATGAACGGATAGTCTCCAAAATCACCAGCAGTCTTTACGAAACCATTTCAAAACATGGCAAGACTGAGGAATATTCCAACATCGATACTATTATATGGACCAGGGTGGACTGCCTTTATATATTTCGGGATTGAGTTAAATTAATGTTGCCATTTAGAAAATACTAGTTGTTTGTCGTCGCCTGTTTGTAGTACAGTACTGATTTACGTCTTTGTTATTGTATTGCAAATCGTTTACTTTTCATGTTTCATTCTTCACCCAAACTCTCTTCACCCTTTTATATAAATTTCGTGATTTGTATGAACAATGGAATGGAACTAAAATCGTTTTTAGAAAAGAACTTTGTTCAGGTTTGATTAGTCTATATCTGACAAAAAATAGCAAACTGAAAATGGTATTATATAAAGATTGAATCAAGGTTCTTTTAAGAATAAAATACATTTTAATATTCAGCAAAATGATATCATTATTAAAGTAGGAAAACAATGAATTTGTACATGGAAATATTGCGCATTGTTTTCTCTATCAACATATGTCTGCCGACGTAAAAAAATGCGGACTTGCAAGATATAAAGTTATCGACTAATGTACTTATATTATCTATTGTAAAGAAGAAATTGCTTGGATATGCAGCTTATTCACCAAATTTATCGCGTTCTTATTTCTGTCTCTTCTCTAGTAGTTAATTACATGCCCATGATCGTTATGACATCTGTCATCATTGTTCAGTTTTTAGAACTAAGAATCTCCTAAGATGTTTCCTATTTTTTGATATTGTATGTTAGTACCTACGCAAATGTCCTTCCTATTTATATTTGTTTTGTATTTTGGAACACTTTCCCAAATGATAGAACTTTTAATAATAATATTCAGCTAATTTTATTGTTTACCATGCCCTTTAAATGGCATGTGTCTTATTAATTATACGCTATTATGCTGTCGGCTTTTACTGGTTAAAATGATTTTAATTTTTTCCAGGTTTTTTTCTTTTGTTTTTTTTATATGTTTACGACCATGCCCCAGCAGGATTCGAACCCGCGACAGTAGACAGCATTGTAACAGTAGGCGGACCGTCCTGTTGCCTTTACCACTACGCCAACCAAGCCGGCTCTTCCTTTTGTTACTTAAATGCTTCTTTAGAGGAATATTATAGAACTTTAACTGTTTTTTCTGACTTGTTATTTATTATTTGTAGAAACAGATAGCATGCTAGCGAAATGTATATGTATATATAATCAAAAATACCTTTTGTACCACTAAAAGGTACAAAATAGGTATGTTATACGTATCTGTGTAAAAATGGACCTTACAAATGCAAATAGGGCCTCACCCCTTTTTTCTACACAATATTCTTGCCTTAGCCATTTAAACCCTCAGGGGTTTTCTTCTTTTCTACAGCATCTCGCTAAGATTGTCGTCCTAGGCTCGCTTAGGTCCTTCTCTGACCCTTTCCCACTTTCGCACTTGCTTGCTTTGTCTCTCTTAATCTATTTTGACTTTTCTATACGCCATTTGTGGTCTCTACAAGTTTTCTCTTTTCTATGCATTGTTTTAAAGCATCTATACTGAGGATTTTTTTATATCAATGTTTCGCACCCTCTACATTCTTATCACCCTTCCCATCCTTCTGAGATATTTTATTTTCATTGTTGGGGTTTTACTTTTATTTTCTTAATCTAGTGATCATCAGTGTCTCGCAGCGAAACTTTAGGAAATAACTATATATCGCTTCGAATATGAACGTAATTGAAATAAAAAACTCAGAAATGTTGCTAATAAACCCCATCGAGCTGCTATTTTCGAGCTAAATAGTGCTTATTGGACTAATGTAAGTTGCATGTCCACATTGTGATACATTTAACTTTGAAAATAAAGCCAGTGGTTTATGTTGCGTCAAAGGTCAAGGAAAATTGGCCTTATTAGTACAGTCACAAGAGCCACTATATTCATTGGTTTCCTCAACTTGATTTTTTATTACTTTATATATGTATGTATATATCGCACAATTCCTTAAATTATTACAAATTGAAGTTTAAGTTCCGCCATTTCCATCGTTCAGCACCTTCATGAACGTATAGGAGCTATATTTTTGTTACTGATTGAAAATTGGAACGTTTTTTTGAAAGGTTTCTCTCAATGTCTCGGAATCGCATTGGATTTCGCGTCTCTTGACTGAAAACGTTGTCATTTCTAATTGTATTAATCCCTTGTTGGCAAACATCAAGCCCATGTCCTGAGTTAAAATGAATGCCTCATTATGAATTTCAGGTGCTGCGCAGGGCAGTGTCCTTGGCCTATTGTTATATCTTCTGTATACAGCTGACGTACCCATTTAAAACAGCAGTAACATTTAAACGTTTATTACCATCTGACTTGATTCAGCAGACATAAGAATACTTTTTAAAATAACACAGAATAGTAGTGGAATTAAGCATAATACTTAGTTTATAAGTTTGTCTAGTAGATCACATATTAAAGTTCTCTTGCTACCTGTCATTGTGTAATACAACAGGTCAATTGAAAAGTCCCCAGCCTGACACATATATGGCGCTACTAGAATTAAATCCATATGTTTTTAGTTAGCCCTAACTCTCAAAAGGTGCGCGTATAAATTTGACAGATGTCTGGTCATTAATTTGTGAATTATAGCATTTTGAGTGAAGCTACTTTTGTTATTTGAAAAAAAAATGATAAAGAGAAATTTCGCGTGTTGATAAAATATTGCTTTTTGAAGGGTGAAGACACTCTAAAGATATCATCTGAACTTGTACATCATATTATTTACGAATATTTCGGCATGAGAAAGCTTTGTGCATAGTGGGTGCCGCGCGAGCTCACTTTTGACCAAAAACAACGACGAGTTGATGATTCGCAGCAGTGTTTGAAGATGATCAAGCGTAATAAACCCAAGTTTTGGCGTCGATATGTGACAATGGATGAAACATGGCTCCATCATTTAACTCCGAAGTCCAATCGACAGTCATCCGAGCACACGATGAACCCGCTCCAGTCGGCTGGCAAGACTATGGCATACAATAATTTTCATTGGCTACCTTGAAAAAGGAAGGACCATGAACAGTGATTATTATATTTCAGTATTGGACCGTTTGAAGGACGAAATCGCCGAAAAACGGCTGCATTTGAAGAAAAAGGAAGTGCTGCTTCACCAAGACAATGCACCGTGTCACAAGTAAGTGAAAACGATGACAAAAATCCATGAATTGGGCTTCGAATTGCTCCCTCGTCCACCGTATTCTCCAGATCTGCCCTCCAGCAACTATTTCCTGTTCTCAGATCTGAATAGAATGCCCGCTGGGAAGAAATTTTCGTCGAATCAAGAGGTGATCGCCGAAACTGAGACCTATTTTGAAGCAAAGGGCAAATCATACTACAAAAATAGTGTCGAAAATTTGGAGGGTCCCTATAATCAGTGTATTACTCTTGAAGGGAATTATGCTGAATAAAAAAAACTAATTTTGCCAAAAATATGTGTTCTACTGTGGTAGGCCGGTGACTTGAATATATTGGTTCAAAGGATAGAAAAGTATTAAAATTATTTATTTACGCACCAGAAACCATAACTAACAATGTTGTACATCAAAAACATTACAGCCGGCTTGGTTGGCGCAGTAGTAAAGGCGATAGGACGGTCCTCCTGTTGTGGCCGTAATCGCGGGTTCGAATTATACTGGGGCATGGTCGTAAATTTATGTTTGTGATTGTTTAACATTTGTGATTGTCCTTAGGCAAGAGTGTAAAATCCGACCAGGAAAATGATCACAGTCACGAGAGTAACCAGGCTGGGTAAGACCGGATGTCTTCTGGAATGATCTCCAAGTAACTAGCGAGTGACCACACTCGCTAGTTAGTAGGCTGAATACCGAGGACCGTGGTTCGGAGCCCATGTTAAACCGTAGGTCCAGTCCAGATAAACCCTTGTTGGTAAGGAGGAGAAATATAATAAATATTTTTTAAAACAATTAATTTATTCCTCAAACAGGACGCTTGCCACGTGAGCTAGTTTTAATATATTTTTTTAACGAAATTATGTACGATATGCAATGTTAAATATACAAGACGTAAACATTTTTTGCTTGTTTAAAACGGGTCGAGCTTTAACCATCTTTTTCGAGAGTTATAACGGCGCCTATGCTATAAATTCCTGAGTTCAGTAAATTTGGACAACGTTCTATTTTCAAGCTGGCACCACCGAAACAATACCTTAAGATAATTATAAAAAGGCCGAGATGGCCCCTTGCCAATTTACCATATTTTCAGTCGTCTTCTCTGTCGACCGACCGGCCGGTGGGATTCTTTATTTTTCCAATTTGTTCGGAAAACAGTCGCTACAGTTACACTCCAGCCGATAAATCAATAGGACGCCGCCATTTAATTTGAATCAGGTGCACCGGGAATTTATCGTTTTTTTCTTTATTTTCGTCGATCCCATATTACTCATATCAATATTGGGTTCATTCTGGATTCGTCTCTGTT
Source organism: Rhynchophorus ferrugineus (assembly GCF_030347505.1). Taxonomy (NCBI): domain Eukaryota; kingdom Metazoa; phylum Arthropoda; class Insecta; order Coleoptera; family Curculionidae; genus Rhynchophorus; species Rhynchophorus ferrugineus. The sequence goes on along the minus strand of NW_027472586.1, from coordinate 10,055,291 downwards.
ATATCGGTTATCCCCAGATTTTATTGCTTTATTTTGTTTGGTTCGATGAAATATAAATGTCGGTTTCGAATCGAGCAAGCATAGTATTAATTAGTGTTGGGAACTATCGACTGAAATTGACTATCGACTGTTCAGTTATTTTTAATCACTACATAGTATAAAACAAAGTCGCCTTTTCTGTCCCTATATCCCTATGTGCGCTTAAATCTTTAAAACTACGCAACGGATTTTGATGCGGTTTATTTCAATAGATAGAGTGATTCAAGAGGAAGGTTTATATGTATAATACATGCATAATATACTAAGGCAACATTGCTAATTTTAGAGGTTTCTAACGTGATGTCGTAAATTAACCTATTTTTTAGGCTTATTTAGCAATTAGTAAAAACGCTGCCTAACCCTACGAGTTAGATCAAATTAATGTACTACAGTATTGTACACCATAAAAAGGTCTACAAAAAAGTCCGCGATGGTATATGTTTATCTTTTAGGGATAACCCACATTAACCATTTTTATTGTTTACTTTTTACGTGAGAAAATGGCTTATTTACGAAGCTATTTTAAGCAATACGGCATTAATCCTTATCGAATTAAGTACCTTAAATACAGTGTGCAATTAATATAGATCAATATGGTTCATTAAAGCATGTAAATTAAACAAATATTTTCGGAGATATTACAAATTTAAAATTTGCGTTTAAAAATGTGTAATGTAATAAAAATTGTATGAATTTAGATATTCCAAAGATAGCAGGAAATCTTCATAGTAAGTATAGGGGAAGAGGAATTGTTTTACTCCAAATTTAATGCGTGCAGGCCAAGGGCAGTAATGAATGAACCAAAAATACTGGATCGATTTTAATCATGTTTTCACTGAGTGACATAGGCATATATATTTTATGCCCGTGCAAAGTCGGAGCGGGCCGCTATGTTTTTATATACAACGTTCATATTTTTTCTGTAGTGTATTTAATTTAGTATCAGCATTGCACCCGTGCGAAGCCGGGACGGGTCGCTAGTTATTTAATAAATACATTGTTACTAGTCGTTTCCGTCTAACCTACAATTTGTCTTTATGATAACATAAATCTAGGTATATAACTAGGAGGACCCATCGGCCCTATCTCAGTCTCTGGTGAAATAATGTTTATACATGTCACTGCTGGATTTTTTTATTAAAAGCACATTACTACGCAACACTACAAGGAACGCTCAAGAATGTATTTTCGATATTCATTGTTTTTGTTGTTTCAATCAATCACTCTAAGAAACGAATGGTGATGCTATTGCTTCATATCCCAATTGTTGATTTAGTTTCAATGATATAAAAGTCCAAATATACCGTTTCAATCAGACATACGTAAAGAGAATCAATTTGGGTTCCTTCAAAAAATAAATATGTTTTTATGTCACTTTCTTTAAACTGCCTTGAAGCCAATAGATTTAAATATCAAGAACATTAAATTTTCGATGTTTTCGATGTTAATGAGCATGTAAAATTGTTTTTTGAGAAAGGCAGAACAGGTGTGGATTTATCGATATTCGAAAAATATATATTTTATAGACAAACACTAGGTATTTTTAATGGCTATGGCTTAAGAACTGAAACAATCACCGTGTTGACTCTGTGCAAACATTGAAAAATGTATAATTTATGGAATAAATATTTTCACTCTCTATTATTTGAAAGTCAATGGTCTGTGATCAATGGTATTCAACTAGCGTCATTCCCCACGTCTCTATATAGCCTATAGTGGATTTGTGTTATACGAGGGTGACTATTTATATTTCGGGAATTGGCAACGCTGTTATGGAAGTCCATCTGACGGTTCCATCGTAAAGTTTGACATTTTTGACGATTTACGTACTTAGAAAATTTTGTCGCAAGGACGCTATTTGTTTATTTATAATTACCTGAAAGTTTTGTCTTGGAAAAAAAATGGAACTGAAACGTAAACATTTCCGTGCGATGATTTTTTACGATTTTCGACGTGGATTATCACAAGAGTGCATCAATCAACTTAATTTGACTTTTGGCGATGAAGCTCCATCAAAAACCACCGTGTATCGCTGGTTTAGTGAATTCAATCGTGGTCGTAGTTCGCTGTCCGACGAGTTTCGTGAAGGTCGTACAAAATGGGCTGTTGTGCCAGAAAACATCGATGCTGTGTGCGAAATAATTAAGGTAGATCGTCATGTCACCTATTGTGAGATTGAGGCATCCGTAAGCATTAGTTCCACCAACATATATGCGATTTTACATGAAACGAAAATTTTTTACATGCGTGCGAAAGTTATGTTCGCGTTGGATCCCACAAAATTTGACAATCGCTCAAAAAAGCTCGTGTCGATTAGGGCAAAGAAATGCTTAAGAAATGCAACCGCGGTGCTTCGAAAGACGTTTATAAGATCGTGACAGGTGACGAATCATGGATATATTCGTATAAACCCGAAAGTAAGCAGCAGTCGACTGTACGGGTGTTCCAAGATGAACCAAATCTAACAAAAGTAGTTCGCGCACGAAGCACCTCAAAGAAATTGGTGGCCTGTTTCTTCGGTAAAACTGGTCATATTGCAACAGTGCCTCTAGAGGATCGTAGAACAGTAAATTCTGATTGGTACAAAACCGTTTGTTTGCCAGAAGTCTTCGGTGAAATAAAGAAAACAAACAAAAGATGCCGAATTGTTCTTCATCATGACAATGCGAGCCTTCACATATCGGCTCAAACAAGAGACTATTTCAGCACTCAAAAGTCATCCGCCGTAGAACCCGGATTTGGCACCCAATGACTTCTTTTCGCTCCCATCCGTGAAGAATAAACTGCGTGATCCACGATTTTCATCGCCCGAAGAAGCTATTGAAGCGTTCAAATATCGTGTTTTGAAAATATCTCATTCGGAATGGAATAAATGCTTTGAAAATTGGTTCAAGCGTATGCAGAAATGTGTCGATCATCGTGGCGACTACTTTGAAAAACAGTAAGGTTATATTCGCAGCTTAACTATTTGTTCTTTTCCTATTCCCGAAATATAAATAGTGACCCTCAGTAATTTGTTGTAGTGATCAGATGGATTACTATCCGGTCAATCTGACGGATTGGTAGACATTTCCATTTAAGTTTTTCCAATTTAGGGTATCCCGAATCTCATTTATTGGAAGGGTAATGTAACAGTTTTCCTGTCAAGTTGAAACAATTATCGTTGGGTGAAAAGAAGTCTCTCGATGACTACTAACTTTCAAATATTTTTGAACTGCTGTATGATAAAATCTTAAAATCTTACGTGTCCCGTTTCGTGATGCAAGGGTGTTCATGTGTTGATGTTATGCATGATGGGCTTCTGTGGTATTAGTCCATCAGGCTAGTCTCGTGGTATAATGTCGGCCATGTAATGTTGATGGGTTCCATTCTTCGCGCTATCCTTCCATGCATGTGTCAAGCACTTGTTGAGTGGCTTCTGTTGAGCTGGTTTGTCTGTTAAGCACTTCGATTACGTCGGGGTCACCAATTGTAGGAATATTCGTCTGGTCGGTCGGTCAGAATGTGGGGCTGTCGATGCGATTGTTTGTCCGAACACTCACTACTATTTTTTGGAAGGAATTCGTAGGGGAACTGAAAAGACTGGTTGAAAAAACTTGTTTATTTCGATTTAAATTGATACATTTGGCCGACAGGAGAATGACGGGATATTAGGTTAGGTAGAGGAGGTAGGGTAGCGCTGCGGACGTGGTACTGTTACAGGGGGATAGAGATAAGAAACGTCGTCGGGATGGTCTTTTATAGTTGGGAACCGCATCGTACCACCAGCACTGCCAACCTTTGAACTTGTTGTAGGTGAATGCGTGGTGGCCTAAATGGTCGTACCGATCGCTACAGCTTTACTAGAACCTCACAGTTCGATACCCTACATCCACATGAGCCTAAAAATTTACTTATACAGCAATACTGTTGTTCAGTTTAAACCCAAGTTGTTTCCGCTTATTTTCTAGATGTTTTTTCGTGACGTTTTCATGACAGTCATTATATTTTAGATTAAAATTATTAACTTTGAAACCTATTCTTTTTCTTGACAAAATTAGCTTGCGGTCGGCAATAACTCTGCATATTTTAAAATCATATTTTTATTAACAAAATACCATATTGCGGTTGGAAAAATCAGAATATAAATGAAATATTGTAGTAAATATATCCGTCAGACTTTTTTTAGGTATGAAACTCGATATGTACAACGTTATATAAAAATTGATTGACAATTTATGAAATAAATGTTGAGCTAACGTGGTTGAAGCTAGAGTAGTAGAGGCCATTGACTTGAGTGAAGATATTTCTTGCTACTCAGTCGGAATCCCAAATTGTTCTGCTCTCTCAATGTTAGGCATGTATTAACATTACAAAGCAGTTTGTACAGTCTGCATATATACATATATATATATATATATATATATATATATATATATATATATGTATATATGGAAATATTATATATTAATTTACTACCATACTATATTACTATTTATATGTAATAAATAACTCAGTATGCATTTCCCAAATTTAAAATTAAATTAAATTAAACTTAAATTACAATCTATAGTAACACTTCAATATATTTTATACAAGATCTTGTGGTTTAGTTCTCTTCAATTGCCTTCTGGTTTCTTATGTGTTATTAAGTACTTGTTGTTACTACCAAGTTGTTGTCATTTAATAAACCGGTTTCATTGTTTTATATAAATATGTCAAACTATTTGTACAATCTGTAGTTAATGTATGGACTTTGTTGACTGCCACTTGAAGGTTTTCTGTAGGTCTTGATAGAGATAGATTTTACAATAATAACTAACCTCATTTCATGTTTTAGGATGAAATATTGGATCCCCTCGTATATCCATTTGATTACGAGGTCATCGTGTAGCTTTTCTTTATTTACGTAGCAATAAACATTGGTAATTAATCGTAGAGCTTTCTTTTGGGTGCATTGGGTTACTACTGGGTTTGATGTTATAGTACAACCCTATATTTGTACCCTATAGGTCCAAATTGGCTTTATGACTGACTGATAAACCAATTTCTTTGATTATAGGTCAAGTTGAGAGTATTTTTCGATTAACCAGTACAATTACTGGACTTTGAGTTTAATCTGCTCTGTTTTTTGTCTAACATGGTATTTCCAATTTAACCTACCATCGCGATGTATTTTGCGGTATGTGGCTGATTCTGCTTGAGGAATCGGGCATCCGTCAAGTGACATAACTAGGTTTTTGTCATTTCGCCGCAATAATGCACGGACATGAACAATTAACATGGACTGATTTGGGCTTATTGGGCTGATCTAAGCTGTATTTTCCAGTCTCTAGTCCATTTGTAGATCTTGTTGACCGCTACTTGTACTTTTTCTACTGAGGTAGACAATGATACATCTTTTGCCATGATAACTGTGTCGTCGGCTAATGTTCCAAGTATTGTTTCTTTTGTTGTTGGGATATCAGCAGTATAGAGCAGAGGCAGGAGAGGTCCCATGACACTACCCTGTAAATAGGTTTAAGTGTTGAGAATGCCGTTCATGCGGGTCTCTACATTTTTTTTTCAAAAAGATATGATTCCAGCTGGCGATAGTAATTCCGCGGTAGTGGCAAATGGTTCAGTACATTTTAACAGCAGTTTCTCAAATAATTTTGATATCGCAGGTAATAGAAAAAGAGACAGTAACAAATAGTTTTTAAACATAATTATTCGAGCAACGTTAAGACATTCCGTAAGATGCTTCAGTCTTAAACATACATTGAATATATATGTCAACGTGATTATTGCTTTTCGTGGCAACTCTTTCAATTTCATGTCATGCCAAAAAATCTGATTTGGAATGTTAAACTCACACTTTTTCAAGTCCCATCCGTAATCTTTTAGACCATCTGAAAGTTGACGGTTGTAAAACAGTATTTTTACTGAATGTTCTTTATAATATTGTTTAGTATAAAAGCCATAAAATTTAGTAAAATAATGGCTAAGAAATTTTTTGGTAACTGTCGTTTACAATTTTGAATTTCACGCAGATATCAGTCGCCATCCAAAGATCGTCTCATATTTAAAAGTGTGCGGACATTAATACATTTAATATTTATAAGTCGGCTGTTGATACTACGCAGCATTGCTTGGCAATAACAGCGTTTCGATTAAAAGTATTCAACAATTTTAACATTGTAAATAAGCGATGACTTTTAATCGCGTACATTGCTTACACTTTTACCAACAATTATCGTTCGTCTTGACCTCAACAGCAACAAAAGTCAATAAGTTATCGGTATATATCTTATTGCGTCTGGTTGTAGATACACACTATCCGCTGGATATTATGTCTTCTGGTTTGTCGTGTACAATTAAATCAACTCCACTATCGTTTCGAATTTGTTTTTCTGTGCCGTATAAAGTACAAGTAATAAACAACGTCCAAATATAAACAACTTTATCAAACGTTCAATGTTACGTGAATATTAACACTGTGGAATATTAATAAATTGAATTTGTAATCCTATACTATTAACTCTATGTAAATTATAAAATGTAAAGGGTCTGAAATAATAAAAAATTTGTATTTTACTCTAACAACTATGTTATTTTATAGAAAGAATTGGGGACTTGACCACATAAATCAAACACCTAACTCTAGATGTCTCACTTGTTACACCATTGAGTCTTGAAACAAGACACATGACACTTTTCCTTTGAATATACAGTCCCTTTTTTAACTTTCCATCGTTAATTTCTCTTATTTCATTTTCTCGCATTCCTAATTTCAATACATTATGTTAACTGTGTGTAAATATCGCAGTTTTGGTTTACCTTTTCCGTATAGAAATATCTTGGGTACTTTTACATACATAATATATGTTCCAACCATTTTACTCTTTGCTATTTTATTTTCTTCTACTCTATCCAATTCTTCCAATTCGTAAGTGCTATAAAAACTTATAATCTAAATCTTAAACGTTCAATGTTACGTGAATATTAACACTGTGGAATATTAATAAATTGAATTTGTAATCCTATACTATTAACTCTATGTAAATTATAAAATGTGAAGGGTCTCAAATAACAAAAAACTTGTATTTTACTCTAAAAACTATGTTATTTTATAGAAAGAATTGGGGACTTGACCACATAAATCAAACACCTAACTCTAAATGTCTCGCTTGTTACACTATTGAGTTTTAAAACAAGATACATGACACTTTTCCCTTTGAATACACAGTCCCTTTTTTAACTTTCCATCGTTAATTTCTCTTATTTCGTTTTCTCACATTCCTATTTTCAATACATTATGTTAACTGTGTGTAAATATCGCAGTTTTGGTTTACCTTTTCCGTATAGAAATATCTTGGGTACTTTTACATACATAATATATGTTCCAGCCATTTTACTCTTTGCTATTTTATTTTCTTCTACTCTATCCAATTCTTCCAATTCGTAGTTCGTTTTTGGTCCCTATTCATTTCTGCTATATTTGATGATCTTAGTATGGTTGGGCGAGGTACATTGTCATGTATTAATAACTATAACAGTTATACTTAAATTGTTGTGTGATTTTTAGTGTTGTAACATTTTTTTATTAATCTCTTAGAACTTCAACAATCTGCCCATGGGCAGTAAGCATTATTATATGATTTACGTTATACAATATAACTATCCTGATATGTAGAAGATCGCTTCAGTAAGTAAGTGCTATAAAAACTTATAATCTAAATCTTAAACGTTCAATGTTACGTGAATATTAACACTGTGGAATATTAATAAATTGAATGATATTTGTACGTATTTGTAATCCTATACTATTAACTTTATGTAAATTATAAAATGTGAAGGGTCTCAAATAACAAAAAACTTATATTTTACTCTAAAAATTATGTTATTTTATAGAAAGAATTGGGGGACTTGACCACATAAATCAAACACCTAACTCTATATGTCTCGCTTGTTACACTATTGAGTCTTAAAACAAGACACATGACATTTTTCCTTTGAATACACAGTCCCTTTTTTAACTTTCCATCGTTAATTTCTCTTATTTCATTTTCTCGCATTCCTATTTTCAATACATTATGTTAACTGTGTGTAAATATCGCAGTTTTGGTTTTCCTTTTCCGTATAGAAATATCTTGGGTACTTTTACATACATAATATATGTTCCAGCCATTTTACTCTTTGCTATTTTATTTTCTTCTACTCTATCCAATTCTTCCAATTCGTAGTTCGTTTTTGGTCCCTATTCATTTCTGCTATATTTGATGATCTTAGTATGGTTGGGCGAGGTACATTGTCATGTATTAATAACTATAACAGTTATACTTAAATTGTTGTGTGATTTTTAGTGTTGTAACATTTTTTTTATTAATCTCTTAGAACTTCAACAATCTGCCCATGGGCAGTAAGCATTATTATATGATTTACGTTATACAATATAACTATCCTGATATGTAGAAGATCGCTTCAGTAAGTAAGTGCTATAAAAACTTATAATCTAAATCTTAAACGTTCAATGTTACGTGAATATTAACACTGTGGAATATTAATAAATTGAATGATATTTGTACGTATTTGTAATCCTATACTATTAACTCTATATAAATTATAAAATGTGAAGGGTTTTAAATAACAAAAAACTTATATTTTACTCTAAAAACTATGTTATTTTATAGAAAGAATTGGGGACTTGACCACATAAATCAAACACCTAACTCTAAATGTCTCACTTGTTACACTATTGAGTCTTAAAACAAGACACATGACATTTTTCCTTTGAATACACAGTCCCTTTTTTAACTTTCCATCGTTAATTTCTCTTATTTCATTTTCTCGCATTCCTATTTTCAATACATTATGTTAACGGTGTGTAAATATCGTAGTTTTGGTTTTCCTTTTCCGTATAGAAATATCTTGGGTACTTTTACATACATAATATATGTTCCAGCCAATCTAAATTACGATTATGTTATCTAATGATAAGATATTTTGCTGTATAAGTCAATACTTAGGCCCATTTGGACCTATGGTATCCTTCACAGGATCCAGAATAAAATTTTGCGAGTACTCTTCGATGCCCCATATTACGTCTCTAACAAACTGATTCAGCGCGATATCCCCTTAGAACCCATAACCAGTGTGATTTGGAGTGTTAATGCGAAGTACTCTAAAAGGCTATTAGTGCATCCAACACACTCGACAAATAGTTAAATGTGAGCGATGATAGTAAAGTGCGTAGGCTCAAATGCAAACTACCATACGAACTGATTAATAGATACATGTAGTGAGATTTAATAATCTCTAGAATAAGCTAGAATAGTTTTTAGAATAAGTTAGGATAAACTTTAAAATATTATTTTTATTCATATATATTAGACGTTTGAACGGTAGTATTTATTTAAAATATCTCATAAAAAATTAATGAGAACTTTTCATATTACTATCTTTACTAGACTTTAAACAAGTTCTCATCACTTAAGGATGTCACTTCCTTTACTATCGTTACATGTTTTTGTGGCTTTTTCATTTCATGTGACTTTTATCCATAGCAAAGCGATATACCAAGAAAAATAGACTGACATTTTCAACACCACTTATAAAACAAAGTGTATGTTCTTGCAGAGCTTATCAGAAAAGTCCTTGGTCTCTCAGACTTCATTAGTTCGACGAACTAAAAATGAGCAAACCGAAAATATCCTTTCGATTAAAGTATGCAGTCTTTAACGCCAATCCACAATGTTAAACATCTGGTGGACCTACCGGACGAATAATACATATTCAATGTTGGCCGAATCGCGGGATTTATTTAAATATATGAAAAATAAGAGAGAAAAAATTCAAATGAAATTTCTACAATAAATTATCGGTTTATGGGGACGCAGCGGCAGCTTCGGCGTTTCTTTATTTTTGGATCTGGCTCAAAGAGGCTTACGTCATTGTTGTTAGGTGTCGGCTGAACATTTTCTAATTCGAATCACCTTTATCGAAACAAACAGATACTCGACGAACTATTTCAGTGCGAGATGAGTGACCACGGGTCGCGGCGACAATTTAGTGAATACATGTTGATGCCATGTTTCGCACCATTAATAACTCTATGATAATATATTATCCTCCTTAGGGAAGGTGTTCCGAAATCGAAAATACGTACGTCATCAGCGTATTTTTTTTATGGAATCAATAAAAATGGTTTCAATAAAAATGTTGACTCAGATATATGTTAGTAATTTGGATTTAGAATGCATTGGCTAAAAGTAGTTTTCGAAAAGACCGATTACGAAACGAAAAAAACATTGTTGAGTTGCTAAGGAGAGAAAATAATGTTGTAAATGAAATACAATTTATAGTCTCTCTTCTTTACGTAAATTAATGCACAAAGTCGAGTCTGTTTATTTAAATGAATAATAATAAAATAAATTAATAATAATAATGAATAAATTTATATATAATAGTAAAAATAATTATGAATTGAATGGAAATAGCTTATTTTGCAAATTCTTGTTCTGTTATTAGTTTCTTCATTATTGTATTACTTAACGTGTTTTCTATTTGCTCAGTGCCTTTCTTATCTTGGCTTAGCTTCATCAGACATTCGATACGATGCGATTTTTTTTTGCCTCATGTTATCATTATTTTCCCACGTCACAAATGTTACAAAAACCGCTAAACGTTCTCATAAATTAAACTTCTAAACTATACTAACTTAAAATTAGACATGTATTAAATATAAACAAATGTAATAATTTTTAATCTATTTGTTTATTCAAATTCACTGTTTCTGTTTTTATCATACCTAAAATATAACCTTAACTATTTTGATACGATGCCATGTTTCCGACCATTAATAACTCTATGATATTATATTATCCTCCTTAGGGAAGGTGTCCCGAAATCGAAAATACGTACGTCATCAGCGTATTTTTTTTAATGGAATAGGTTTCAATAAAAATGTTGACTCAGATATATGTTAGTAATTTGGATTTAGAATGCATTGGCTAAAAGTAGTTTTCGAAAAGACCGATTACGAAACGAAAAAAACATTGTTGATTTAGCTAAGGAGAGAAAATAATGTTGTAAATGAAATACAATTTATAGTCTCTCTTCTTTACGTAAATTAATGCACAAAGTCGAGTTTGTTTATTTAAATGAATAATAATAAAATAAATTAATAATAATAATGAATAAATTTATATATAATAGTAAAAATAATTATGAATTGAATGGAAATAGCTTATTTTGCAAATTCTTGTTCTGTTATTAGTTTCTTCATTATTGTATTACTTAACGTGTTTTCTATTTGCTCAGTGCCTTTCTTATCTTGGCTTAGCTTCATCAGACATTCGATACGATGCGATTTTTTTTTGCCTCATGTTATCATTATTTTCCCATGTCATAAATGTTACAAAAACCGCTAAACGTTCTCATAAATTAAACTTCTAAACTATACTAACTTAAAATTAGACATGTTTTAAATATAAACAAATGTAATTACGTTGACCAATTTAGAAAACATCCCAGAAGACATCTGGTCTTTTTACACACAGCCCCTTTACTGGCATGACTGGAATAATTTTTTGTCGTATTTTGTCACTATTATCTTTTGGACAATCACAAAGATAAAGGTACGACTATGCCACTGCAGGATTCGAACCTACGACTATCGCAACACTAGAATGACTTCAATTTTCTTAAATTAGAATCACAACAGTTTCAAAATTAATCCACAGTCATTATAACAAAACTCATTTGAACCAAACTTCCATCCCTGGAGCATTGCAAACATCATATATAGTCTATTTAAAGTAATTTTGTAAATACCTCATCTAAATTTGTGACGTCAAAACGTCGCAATGTTGCCGCATCAACTCGAAGTTTTAGTTCAGTTAGGCTTTGACATACAACAAAATTCGAATCTAAATAAAATAACTGAATAAAAATGTTATTAGACATAATTTATTTTAACACTATAGTACATCTAAAAACCATAGTTAATTATACAGCCACAATAGTTTATAGGTTAGAGTTATAACCTTTTATCACTATTGCTTTCAAGAATCTTGCATACGTCTGACAACAGGACGACTTTAACAGGCTCATTCGTTTACGTGTTCGAGCTAATCAGTCAGCATTGTGTCTATTTTTAACTAGAATAAAATGAGAAGGAAAATATTGTCTGATTCTAAAACGAATTTACAAATTGCGACAGGCAATGCATTAAACATTTGATGACGTATGTACAAAAAATTTTTCTGAAATTTACTGGGGACAAATCTGGATGATATGGCGGGTCATTGTCTTGCGACACGGTCTCTAAACTTGTTTCATTAGAAGTAATAAGAGGTTTTAAAGTAAATTACAGTTTTTCATGAAAATTTGATACCTTCAATTTGAAAGTTCTTTTAATGTGCGACGTGTTCAAACTGTTATTATACAGACCTTCAATAAAATTCAATTTAGTCACCAAGTGCTACGGTCAAGTCAAGGCATCATTTTTAAGATACATGCTTCTGCCAACAAAGTTGAGAATGGTATAGTAAGATTTAGTGAAAATAAGAGTTAAAGATCAGGTGAAAGTCCAGAAGCCTAGGTGACAAATATTAACATTACTTTTAATAACTAATTAAAAATATATTTCAACCTTTAAAATCGAATAAATTATTCAATAACATAATTTTGTTGATCGTTGAAATGAAACACACACCAACAAATCGTCAAAACTAACTCACAATCCTTTTATGTGTGGTTTGTAGTGATATATCTTCAATTCAATCAATTATATGTCCCTCTATTTGACAAAAAAAAGTATTTAACGAGAACAATTACTCTCGATCTATAAGATTAATGCGGCTTACCACATTTATCACAGTCTTTCGTTAAGATTGTACGTCTGGTCTGATATTGGTGGGATTTACACTTTACGTTTATTTTCGTATTTACTTTAAACAATCCTGAAGTCACTCAGAATGAATTATACGCAAAACAATCTCTGTTAATAAAATATATTTATATTGTATAGTTGCAGGTGAGGTTTACGTAATTTTGAGGAGTATTTTCTTTTATTAACTCTCGTCATTATTGAAATAATAGCGAGATTTTAGAGTGTGTTATTTTAAGGTTATATTTTAGGTATGATAAAAACAGAAACAGTGAATTTGAATAAACAAATAGATTAAACATTATTTCTTATGCTCAATTCTCGTGGAAGGTAAACATTTAAAAGGATTAGAAGCTTTGAGTTTAACTAGAGATATTATAATAAATTAACTGTGATGATTATTAACTAATTGTTTAAATGAGTCTTGGTGTCATAAGAATAAGGTGTTTGTAGGAGAAGTTTTCTATTACTTTTAATCTATTGCATAGAGTATATATAGTAGTTTTACTTAAATAAGCGAAACTGAGGAAATATTTTGCGTGGTCCAACTAATGCTGGTTCTGAGACCACTTTTCTGTTTCCATTTTTGTGTGTACAGTCACTATTATTTGATTATAAGGTACCTTGATTCTCAAAAGTGTTGTATATCTAGTGCATGTGCGTAAATAAAACAACCAGACTTCGTTTTCCTTGGCACTTGTGACTTAGCATTGCTTTTACCTGGTACGTATATAATTATTTATATAAAGCATTTGTATTCATATCTATTGTCATTTACTGGAATACAACAGAAGTAATCATGAACATATTTCCCACACTATGAATTGGGTACCTGGAAAATCATTGTTACCCTTCAAAAAGTTGTTTGTACAGTATGACATTTACTTGAAATAAATGTATATTGGTTAAGATACTTATAATAAATATTTTGGCTTAAGAATCCTTAACCGAGACAACCTTTTCAACAAGGATGTTTAAAAAATACATAATATAAAATAAAATAATACATTTTGTAGTCCGACTAGATGAGCTTGATTTTATAGACAAAAGATTATCCCATCATTGTTTTATTATATTGTCAATAGATCCTTAAGTTGTCTCCTTAATTCCTCGATTATTAAGTACTACTTTTTGGTATGCTCTGTCCATTCTGACATATATATGATACAATTTAACCGTTTTAATTATCCGTTCCACAATTATCACAATAATATTATAAAAATAATTGTAACTTGCCTCAATATCTTTATGGGTTGAACAAGTAAATAAAATATTAACAGAAACAGACTTCCATCTGTGCTGATGCTCTGCTTTCAGTATGAGGGAACAAAAACATAGAAATTTTAATACATCTTATTTAAATTGAATATATATATATGTATATATATATATATATATATATATATATATATATATTCATTATATACTTATATTTTAACTTTTCAATATTTTAGAATATTTGTATTTATATAGAACTAGCGACCCGCCCCGGCTTCGCACGGGTGCAATGCTGATACTAAATTAAATACACTACAGAAAAAATATGAACGTTGTATATAAAAACATAGCGACCCGCTCCGACTTTGCACGGGCATAAAATATATATGCCTATGTCACTCAATGAAAACATGATTAAAATCGATCCAGTATTTTTGGTTCATTCATTACTGCCCTTGGCCTGCACGCATTAAATTTGGAGTAAAACAATTCCTCTTCCCCTATACTTACTATGAAGATTTCCTGCTATCTTTGGAATATCTAAATTCATACAATTTTTATTACATTACACATTTTTAAACGCAAATTTTAAATTTGTAATATCTCCGAAAATATTTGTTTAATTTACATGCTGTAAGGAACCATATTGATCTATATTAATTGCACGCTGTATTTAAGGTACTTAATTCGATAAGGATTAATGCCGTATTGCTTAAAATAGCTTCGTAAATAAGCCATTTTCTCACGTAAAAAGTAAACAATAAAAATGGTTAATGTGGGTTATCCCTAAAAGATAAACATATACCATCGCGGACTTTTTTGTAGACTTTTTTATGGTGTACAATACTGTAGTACATTAATTTGCTCTAACTCGTAGGGTTAGGCAGCGTTTTTGCTAATTGCTAAATAAGCCTAAAAAAATAGGTTAATCTACGACATCACGTTAGAAACCTCTAAAATTAGCAATGTTGCCTTAATATATTATGTATGTATTGTACATATAAACCTTCCTCTTGAATCACTCTATCTATTGAAAAAAACCGCATCAAAATCCGTTGCGTAGTTTTAAAGATTTAAGCGCACATAGGGATATAGGGACTGAAAAGGCGACTTTGTTTTATACTATGTAGTGATTCTATTTTAATAAATTGTGACGTGACGTGTGAAGAATGTGACGTCAGAGGTTGGCCAAGTGATGCGTATGTAATCATCAACCAATGAAATGCTTTCCTAAAGGAATATTTTCTTTAGAGATCCCTGTAATGGTAATTTAAACTAACCAATGAAATGTAGCGAAATTACATTCTCAGTGCTTTCCTGTCGATATCAGGCAGAACAATTCTGAAAAAATGAATGTATTAATTTAACACTCTATTACTCTAAGATGCATTGTCGCCGTTGGTTTGACATATTAGTTTGACATTAAAATTAAAATAACATGTGCAATATGGTTGCCATACATTTTAAATTATTTTAAACTTAAATCTATATGTAAGTTTATTATTAAAAAAAAGTCAAGAGGATTGTAATTGGAAACTATAACACGTTGGAGTATACTTTCTGGGTCACCATATAACGGCCTTTTGTGGAAATCAATAGCTAGTCCAGGCGCATCAAAATTCTATATTTAACAATAATTACCCATAGCACTTAAAACTCTGAGAAATGAGCCCTTTTGAAGCTTTTGAATAGTGTTCACAAAATTAAAAATACTGGTTAATACTGGTTGGGTTAAACATGAAACAGATTTATGATCGTTACCGCGTGTGTCATAGACATATTTGGAATACTTTTAAACTTTTCTTTGAGTACTTACGAACAATTTAGTGATGGTGAAGATAATACCACGAGCCCAGAATATGTACAAATGGAAGTGGATCAAAATCAAAATGATATTGAAGGAGTCAGTCGCATTTCTGTTCATAATTGTTACCGTTAATTTAGTTAGTGCCTATTTCCATCGTTCCAGGCCCACAACCAGGGTGTTCGAAGCAAGTGTCATCGACATGTGAACAAACTCCAGAAGGTAATGGTAAAGTTTGTATTCCAGTTATTCCAGCCAGTATCCCGCTTTCTGTTCATTCTTACTGTTAATTACTTGACTCTATAACTTCAGTTCCAGATGTTCCTATAAGAGCAAACAAAGTTTTACGTTGTACCGTAGTGTACATATCAGGTTATTTAGTAAAACATTTCAAAAAAGAAATTAAGTATGATTTTTATTTACATACAATTATGAATAAATCAGTAGACCCACAGATTGAGACTAATTTTATAGAGGCAAGACAATATCTCGTGTCCCAGACTCCAACAAAATTATTTTATTATACTGTCAGTAGGTCTTGGAGCTATGTCTTTTATTTTATTCAGCGATTTTGCCACGTCGATTTTTGTTAAGTTAAAAAAAAAGTTAATTTAAAACCCTTCAATTGTACATTCAATAATGATCTTTCAGATAAAATATTAAAGGTTAAAATAATAAAGTAAAATAAGGTAAAGGATCAAATATTAAATATTAAAAATATTATATATATATATATATATATATATATATATATATATATATATATATATATATATATATATATATATATATATATATATATATATATATATATATATATATATATATATATATATATATATATATTTATATTTATTTAGTTTTACATATTATATTTATATTTAATTGAATTTTATTTAATAACTTTATTTCTGAATAAAATGGTTTTTTATTTAAATTTCATTGGTCCATTAAACATGACGTCAAGGGTGTCATGTGCCACGCGTCATACAACATTACTAATGAGCCAATCAAATGTCTTCACAGTAAAATATTTCTCTTACAGTTGCCTATAATGGATATTTAAAGTGACCAATCAAATTACTTGAATGGCCAATCAGATGTGCCATTATGTTAAAAT
Source organism: Rhynchophorus ferrugineus (assembly GCF_030347505.1). Taxonomy (NCBI): domain Eukaryota; kingdom Metazoa; phylum Arthropoda; class Insecta; order Coleoptera; family Curculionidae; genus Rhynchophorus; species Rhynchophorus ferrugineus. Next base: position 10,038,260 of record NW_027472586.1, on the reverse strand, counting down.
TAATGAATCAAAGCCAAAATTAACTAAAACTTAGAGTTGATGCGGCAATATTAGACATTTTGACGTCATCAATTTAGGTGATCCAAATTCACTATTTTATTGGATGGACTATTAAAATATTTATACTTTTTAGTATTGTTGACAGAATGTACATACAGATGTACAGAAATGAATTGTAACAGGTCAATTGAAAAGCCCCCGGCCTGACACCTAGATGGCGCTACTACAATTAAATCTATATGTTTTTTAGTTAACATTAATCCTCAAAAGATGCGTGTATAAATTTGACAGCTGTCGTATTATTAGTTTGTGAATTATAGCATTTTGAGTGAAGCAACTTTTGTTATTGTAAAAAAAATGATGAATCAAGGATTGGTATTCTAAGTTTGGACGTGGTGAAATGAGCACGGAAGAGGTTGTTACCGACGAAAATATTAAAAAAATCCACAAAATTAATTTGAATTACCTTAAATTGAAATTGAATTAAATAGCAGACATTCTAAAGATATCAACTGAAAGTGTACATCATATTATTCACGAATATTTGGGTATGAGAAAGCTCTGTGTAAAGTGGGTGTCGCGCGAGCTCACTTTCGACCAAAGGCAACGACGAGTTAATGATTCAGAGCAGTGTTTGAAGATGATCAAGCGTAATAAATTCGAGTTTTTGCGTTGATATGTGACAATGGATGAGAGATGGCTCTATCATTTCATTCCGACGTCCAATCGACAGTCATCCGAGTGGACTGCACACTACGAATGTATTTTGGGATGCGCATGGAATAATTTTCATTAACTACCTTGAAAAAGAAAATACCATTAACAGTGACTATTACATAGCGTTACTAGACCGTTTGAAAGACCAAATCGCCGGAAAATGGCCGCATTTGAAGAAAAAGAAAGCGCTGCTTCACCAAGACAATGCAACGTGTCACAAGTCAGTGTAAACGATGGCAAAAATCCATGAATTGGGGTTCGAATTGCTTCCTCATCCACCGTATTCTCCAGATCTGGCGCCCAGCGACTATCTCCTGTTCTCAGATCTTAGGAGAATGCTCGTTGGGAAGAAATTTTCGTCGAATGAAGACGTGGTCGTCGAAACTGAAGCCTATTTTGAAACAAGGACAAATCGCACTACAAAAATGGTATCGAAGCTTGAAGGGAATTATGTTGAATAAAAAAACGAATTTTTCCAACAAAATGCGTTTTACTATGGTAGGTCGGGGACTTTTCAATGTGACCTGAACAATATTTAGGTAAAAGTGTGCACACGTATAAGTGATTTAATATTTATGAATTATTTATGAAATATTTATTACCTAATCCGCATGTTTTATCAAAGTGTCAAAACAACCTAATTCCTCTATAGTCTCCCCAACCATTTAACAGACAATAAACGGATCTTCTTCTTTTTGTTTGGCTAATTTACGACGAATTAAGTCGACGGTGGCGTGTCTTTTACAAAATCTGTAATTGCTATTAAAGAGAATTCGGCTTAATGCATTAAACACTTGTTGATGGTCGTTATTATCTTGTAAGCGTTTGCCGGACAACTAACAATACACTTATATGCCCGCGTTGGTATATGAGTAATAACCGGCAGCGTTCGTAACGTGTCCGTGTGAATGTATGCGTTACTCGATTTGGTGCGGACGGGCTTATAGACTTTGTATAAATTTAGTTTTATATTTTGGTAGTCTAGGCTAGGAATGATAACGATAAAGCGGAAGTTTTCTCTAAACATTTAAAAACAGTGTTTAATCCGTACCCGTCCGAAATATCCGCAACAGAAGAAAATAACATAGTTGACTTTCTTAACACTCCGTTTCAAATGGATCTGCCACATGACAAATTTACTGTTAAGGAAGTAAAACAAACAATACATAAAGAGATCAATGATAAAAAAGCTCCTGGTTTTGACCTAATAACTGAAAGAATCTTAAATAAGCTGCCAGGAAAGGGCATCAAATTAATAACATTCATATTTAGTGCCATACTAAGACTTAATTGCTTTCTTAGCAGTTGGAAATTGGCTCAAATCATTATGATTCTTAAACTTCTTATCAACCTATAAGCCTGCTACCTATGATCTCTAAAATATTCGAAAAATTATACATTAAGAGACTCAAAATAATCGCAGAGGAGAGAGTTATTATTCCAGACCATCAATTTGGCACGATAATAAACACGGAGCAATAGAACAAATTCATAGATTAGTCAACCGAATTAACAAAAACTTAAACGATAAAAAATATTGGTCCGCTGCATTTCTCGATATATCTCAGACCTTCGACAAGATGTGGCACAGTGGACTGCATGTTATACTCAAAAAGCTTTTGCCCCATACGCACTTTCAACTGCTAAAATCGTACCTCACAGACAGACATTTTATTGTCAAACAGGGTGATGAATATACTGACCTACAGCGCATATATTCGGGTGTTCCGCAGGGCAGTGTTCTTGGCCCATTTTTCTATCCATTGTATACAGCTGACCTATGGATCTCAAGAAACACTACTGTTGCAACATATGCTGATGATTACAGTGGTTTTATCATCACACGAGGATCCATTATCAGCCACAAGAAACCTCCAACTTCATCTTAACAAAGTCGAATTGTGGTTGAAAACGTGGCATATCACAGAAAATGAGACAAAATCTACCCATGTCACATTCACCCTTTGTACAAGAACATGTCCCTCAGAAAATTGAATTATCATGAACTTCCGCGAGCAGACAACGTTAAATATCTGGGAATGCGTTTTGATCGATGTTTGACATGGAAAAAACATATAGTGACAAAACGCAAACAGTTTGGGGTTAAACTAAACCAAATATACTGGCGTAAATCTAAATTATCATTAGATAACAACGTTTTACTGTATGGTATTGAACTGTAGGGTACAACTAGCAAATCTAACATAGATATTCTCTAGAGATTCGAGAATAAAGTATTGCGAGTCATCGTCGATGCCCCATATTACGTGTCCAACACACTGATTCAGCGAGATATAACGATAGAACCCTTAACGAGTGTGATTCAGAGTGTTACTGCAAAGTACTCTGAAATACTATTAGTGCGTTTCAATGCACTCGCCAAACAGTTAAATGTGCGCGATGCCAGTGAAGTGCATAGGCTGAAACACAAACTACCATACGAATTGATTAATAGACACATAGAGAGAGTGAGATTTAATAATGTCTAGAATAAGCTAGAGTAGTTTTTAGAATAAGTTAGGATGGACTTTACAATAAGTTAGAATAGTAGCTAGAATAAGATATCACTACATAGTATAAAACAAAGTCGCCTTTTCTGTCCCTATATCCCTATGTGCGCTTAAATCTTTAAAACTACGCAACGGATTTTGATGCGGTTTTTTTCGATAGATAGAGTGATTCAAGAGGAAGGTATGTATGTATAATACATGCATAATATAGTTAGGCAACACTGCTAATTTTAGAGGTTTCTAACGTGATGTCGTAAATTAACCTATTTTTTTAGGCTTATTTAGCAATTAGCAAAAACGCTGCCTAACCCTACGAGTTAGATCAAATTAATGTACTACAGTATTGTACACCATAAAAAGGTCTACAAAAAAGTCTGCGATGGTATATGTTTATCTTTTAGGGATAACCAACATTAACCATTTTTATTGTTTACTTTTTACGTGAGAAAATGGCTTATTTACGAAGCTATTTTAAGCAATACGGTATTAATCCTTATCGAATTAAGTACCTTAAATACAGTGTGCAATTAATATAGATCAATATGGTTCCTTACAGCATGTAAATTAAACAAATATTTTCGGAGATATTACAAATTTAAAATTTGCGTTTAAAAATGTGTAATGTAATAAAAATTGTATGAATTTAGATATTCCAAAGATAGCAGGAAATCTTCATAGTAAGTATAGGGGAAGAGGAATTGTTTTACTCCAAATTTAATGCGTGCAGGCCAAGGGCAGTAATGAATGAACCAAAAATACTGGATCGATTTTAATCATGTTTTCATTGAGTGACATAGGCATATATATTTTATGCCCGTGCAAAGTCGGAGCGGGCCGCTATGTTTTTATATACAACGTTCATATTTTTTCTGTAGTGTATTTAATTTCGTATCAGCATTGCACCCGTGCGAAGCCGGGGCGGGTCGCTAGTAGATTATAAGTTGTACAGTAGGTTATAACTGATCTTCTATATATCAGGATGGTTATATTGTTACTGAAATCATAAAATAATACTTATTGCCCACGGGCAGATTGTTGAGGTGGATTTTTTAAAATTTAAATTATTTTCGGAGACATAGACATAGCAGCATACGGTCTCTAATCCGGCTCACCTGGAACGGATCGAACATTAGGTACATCAGATCTTACTGCCTGTATGTTTTAGTTGAGAAACCTAAAATATTTTTTTATATTTATTACATTGTTACCGGTCTTTTCTGACTAACCTACAATTTGTTTTCACAAAAACTTATATATAGGCAAATATCTAGAAGCACCCATCGGCTCTATCGTAGTTTCTGTATCTTAGTTAATACACTACTATACTACACAATATTAACTGGTTTGATTGTTCTGAGTCTGTGACCAGTTCTAATGTTATCCAAGAGTTGTAATACTTCAATATGGACGTGACAATGGAGTATCTTTTCATGCCTTCTTTGACTTTCTTGATTTCCTGAATTACAGTCGCTATCTGAAGGTTTCGCTGTATGAAAGCAGTCCTGTAGCATCTGGGAGCACCTGCAATACTAGTCAGGACTTTGGTCATGAAAATTTGTATCGTATTCATATTACTATTCGTGGAACATCCCCTAATTCATTTGCTATATATATATATATATATATATATATATATATATATATATGTATGTATACATATATATATCAATTCAATCTATATATGTTGTTTTTTACTTAAATTTCATTGGGCAATTAAACATGACGTCAAGGGTGTCACGTGCCACGTGTCATACAACATTACTAATGAGCCAATCAAATGTCTTCACAGTAAAATATTTCTCTTACAGGTGCCTATAATGGAGATTTAAATTGACCAATCAAATTACTTCAATGGCCAATCAGATGTGCTATTATGTTAAAATGAATTATATTTGATAACATGTATACATATATATCAATTCAATCTATATATGTCTAAATAGTTTTCAATATTTAGAGTTTTTTTCCAATTAAGCAATATATTTTTTTGAGTTTAAACTCCAGTTCTTTCCTCTTATTTCTCACATGTTCCTTCCAGAACAGTTGTGCTCGTAATTTACTTGAAATTTGGTGAGAGCCCTCAAGAAAATTTCGTGTGTAACCAGTAGATGTACCTCCAGTTATCAAAATTTCATTTAAAACCAAAATTTTCGAAAAACATTTTTTTTGCTGTTTTTGGTAACTTTTCATTGTTAGTGTTAACTTAGCTGCTGGTTCATTGAAAGAACATGTAAATAATTCACCATGTAGGTCAATTATTGAATAGTAAGAAAGGGTACATATTTATCATTTCTATTACACATCTTAATTTCTTAAAATGTTATTGTGGAAGATTGAATGGGTGATCTTTTGGTTCATTTATGATCATTACACGAATTCATAATACACTAAATATACTCTATGTCTTTTACGTTAAATAAATAGTTGTTTAGACCTCTTAGAAGAGAAATGGAGCAAGAAAATTCAAAACCATAACAAAGTTTTTAAAAAACCCTCGTTTGGTAATTTGTCGAACATTTTCTTTGACTTTTGTAGGATTGTAGCACTTGTCTAGATTAAGAATTCTCTTTTTGTTTGTTTCAGGTTACTGGGAAGGATGAAATTATAATGCATTATTATATTATAGTTATTTAATGCTTAATTATTTTATATTGTATTATATTCCGATCACCTTTGTTAATGTATTAGACCTACAAATTAATTGTAAACCATTTAAAACAGATGGTTACTGTATATTAAATGGCTTTACTCTTCAGTACGTGTCATTTCGCCATAGTGTGAGCAAAAATGTTCTTCAGTGAGTCGAAAATGTCTATCTTTATTGTTTGAAGAAATTTGAAGAAAAAGGAGACTGAAGGACATCGGATGCTGTGTCAAGCTTGCTGGACAGTCAAAAAATGTTGAAGACTTGAAGAGAAATAAGCACAATTGTCGGTATTAACATAAGAAACCAACTCCAACTACTTAAAGAATTTGAGAATGATTTTAAATCTTGAATATTTTGTTTCGTATCAATTGAAGTTAAGATACATTGAAAGGCATTTGGTCTTGTGTAAAATTCTGTTCGAACGGCAAAATCGGAAAGGTGTTTTGAATCGTATTGTTACTGGTGATGACAAGTGATGATGATGATGATAAACCGATGCCTTTGAGCCAGACACTGCGCGAAAAACGGAATACGAGCAAAGACTCAACAATGTTATTCTTCAGCACGACAACGCTTGACCACATGTTGCAAAACTGGTAAAAACATACTTGGAAACATTAAAATGGGAAGTGCGTATTTGGCGTATTTTCCAGACCTTGCTCCATCTAATTACTATTTGTTGAGACATATGAGCGGTGACCTGTCTGACCAGCGCTTCATTTCTCATGGAGATACCAAAAATTGATCGATTAGAGGATAGTAGCAAAGGGTAGATCGTTTATTCTAGATAGAAACCGTATATTACTTAAAAAATAGGAAAATACAGCAGCTATCGATGTACAATACTTTGTATAAAGTGCATTGTACCGAGTTTTCACAATAAAGCTTCAAATTATCTTCACTACATAGTATAAAACAAAGTCGCCTTTTCTGTCCCTATATCCCTATGTGCGCTTAAATCTTTAAAACTACGCAACGGATGTTGATGCGGTTTTTTTCAATAGATAGAGTGATTTAAGAGGAAGGTTTATATGTATAACACATACATAATATATTAAGGCAACATTGCTAATTTTAGAGGTTTCTAACGTGATGTCGTAAATTAACCTAGGCTTTTAGGCTTATTTAGCAATTAGCAAAAACGCTGCCTAACCCTACGAGTTAGATCAAATTAATGTACTACAGTATTGTACACCATAAAAAGGTCTACAAAAAAGTCCGTGATGGTATATGTTTATCTTTTAGGGATAACCCACATTAACCAGTTTTATTGTTTACTTTTTACGTGAGAAAATGGCTTATTTACGAAACTATTTTAAGCAATACGGCATTAATCCTTATCGAATTAAGTAGCTTAAATACAGTGTACAATTAATATAGATCAATATGGTTCCTTACAGCATGTAAATTAAACAAATATTTTCGGAGATATTACAAATTTAAAATTTGCGTTTAAAAATGTGTAATGTAATAAAAATTGTATGAATTTAGATATTCCAAAGATAGCAGGAAATCTTCATAGTAAGTATAGGGGAAGAGGAATTGTTTTACTCCAAATTTAATGCATGCAGGCCAAGGGCAGTAATGAATGAACCAAAAATACTGGATCGATTTTAATCATGTTTTCATTGAGTGACATAGGCATATATATTTTATGCCCGTGCAAAGTCGGAGCGGGCCGCTATGTTTTTATATACAACGTTCATATTTTTTCTGTAGTGTATTTAATTTAGTATCAGCATTGCACCCGTGCGAAGCCGGGGCGGGTCGCTAGTTAAAACTAATTTATAGACCTAATAATTTTTTCTAATCTAAACTACATATTTACAAAAATATCGAATAGCGTCGTTCGATATAACAAAAACTATGAAGGTAGCTGAAGAACTAACAGTCTGTCTATTAACAATATGTTCGGAGGTTTTTCTGAACAACATTTTTATGTAAATATGCCTGTTTATACTTATTAAACTAATAATTCATTTTTACTGTTATTGTTATAGAGAAATAATGTTTTTAGCAATCTAATATATCAAAAATTTCGATTAATATATCATACTTGGTTGTATAAGCACGGCGGTTATTATGGAGAGACAGACGGGTGTGTCGCGGGAGTGTGAATCACAACCTGCTGCCTGGTCGATGTATAACCGAGGCATATTACCATTTTAGGTATCAGTAGAGACGAGGGCAACATTTTCAATTGATATGGAATAGTAATAACCTCCGTTGTGCAGTACGTTTCTTTACTTTCATTCAGACATCTTTAAAAATTTATATAGCGTCAAAAAATCATTATTTCATATTAGTAGCAACAAAAAAGAAAATCTTACTAACGCTAATTATAGCTTATTGATAAAAAAATTAAAATAAAATGACTACACATAACAGATCGATTGAAAAGTCCCCGACCTACCATACTAAAACACATTTTTTTGGCAAAATGATTTTTTTTATTTAACATAATTCCCTTCAAGGGTGATCTCTTCGTTCGACGAAAATTTCTTCCCAGAGAGCATTCTTTTGAGATCTGAGAGCAAGAAATAGTCGCAGGGGGCCAGATCTGGAGAATACGGTAGATGAGGAAGCAACTCGAAGCCCAATTCATGGCTTTTTGCCATCGTTTTCACTGACTTGTGACACGGTACATTGTCTTGGTGAAGCAGCACTTTTTTTTTCTTCAAATGCGGCCGTTTTTCGGCGATTTCGTCCAAACGGTCCAATAACGCTATAAAATAGTCGCTGATGGTCCTTCCTCATACCCAAATATTCATGAATGATATGATGTACAGATTCAGTTGATATCTTTAGAGTGTCTGCTATTTCATTCAATTTCAATTTAGGGTCATTCATAATCATTTTGTGGATTTTTTAAATGCTTTCGTCGGTAACAACCTCTTTTGGGCGTCCGCTGCGTTCACCGTCTTCGGTGCTCATTTCACCACGTTTAAACTTAGCATACCAATCCTTGTGGTGGATTTCCCTGGGGCAGTGTCCGGAAACTCGGCATCGAGCCAAGTTTTTGCTTCAACTATATTTTATCCCTACAAAAAGCAATATTTTATCGACACGCGAAATTCCTTTTTATCCATTTTTTCACAATAACAAAAGTTGCTTCACTCAAAATGCTATAATTCCCAAACTAACGATACGACAGCTGTCAAATTTATACACGCATCTTTTGAGGGTTAGGGATAACTAAAAAACATATAGATTTAATTCTAGTAGCGCCATATATGCGTCAGGCCGGGGACTTTTCCATTGACCTGTAAATATCATTTCAAAATGAACAAAATGATAACAAGACAAGTCAAGCATCTAACATATGAGTTAATCAACTATTAACTAAATTCAAAAAATAAAAACAACACTTTTTGATATCAGTTAACGTAAGTTAATATTAAATTATCAATTTCAGATGATTTAGTTATCTTGCACGGTTATGTGATAAATTACCGATGATATATATGAAAATTGACGCTATAAAACAATTTTAACACTCCCGTGTTAAAGCAAATATCATAGATGTTTAACATAAACAGATAAGGTATTTTCAGAAAAGTGTGAAACATGCTGTGGTGCACTGAGGACCTTCATAGAAGCTTGAATGTTCTTTGTAAGTTAGTGTTAGTCTTTAAATTCAAACTAGCGTTTTCGGTTAGCTTTTATAGAGAGGATACAGTTAAATTCACCATTATATTGCTGGCATGGTCTTTGCGCATGGTTCAGTTACCGCCATGTTTGTTAATTCCCCCTAGTTTGTAATTTAGAGAGATGCGACACGTGATGTCGCTTTCCGGTTACGTTATTTTGGAGGAAACTGACAAGAAACATTTTGAAAATGAATTTATTATTTTAAAAAAGTGTATACATTATTTGTAACACGTTATACTTCCACAACTATAAAAATGTTGAAAGTTGTCGACGAACCGGATAATAGTTAAACAGGAATTAAGCCTATTAACTTAAGAATGATATAAAGAATGGGATAAGAAATTAAAAAGCTAATAAATTTTAACATCGCAGGTAATTTGAGAATTTATTGTCTATTCGTAATAATATAACTTATACTTAAGGAGTTAGTGAAGCATCAATCATTTAAAAATATAAGTTACAAAAGCTTTTTAAAAGTACATGATTTGTAGATGGTGAACATTGTGAAAACTTAATACGTTTACATCAGTTGAATACAGATGATCAACCTAATTATTGGGATCAGCTTTAAGTGGCAACCAGTTGAACCTCAATGTTAAAAAAAAAACAGAAACAGAGTCTCTTTCTTAAATAGAATGTTGGTTTTCGACAACAAAGTATAAATGAGGTTGACTTGTACTGCTTTTGTTTTAAAGCTTCGTATTTAGTTTAGTAGCTTTTATTATATTTTTTCGCTATATACAATAAAATTCGTAATATGTTTTCGATATATTTTTATTGTAAATCTGTTAAAAACACTAACATATAATTAAAACAATTAATAATGATAAAGTTTCAAATGTTATAGTTATATAATCATTTCAACTAAAATATCAACAATAAAATTATTTATTTATACAGAGATATATTTTATTTTAATTATCTAATATGTACAATATAAATAACAATATAATCAATATGAATAAACCTAATAGATCTGGCTGGCCATGCTGAATCGCCACTTTGTGAAATTAGTCTTCGTGGAAAAATGTCATTCAATAATTGAATTGTTGAACGAGCTGTGTGTACTGTGGCCGCATCTTGCTGAAACCACATGTGCTCTAGTCCTTGCTCTTCCATTTCAGGAAATTTTGAACCATGTCTTGGTACCGTTCGGCAGTAAGAGCAACAGCAACACCTGGGCCACTTTAAAAAAAAATAGGGACCAATGATGTTTCCGGCATGAATACCACAACATATAGTTGTTTTTAGTGCATACAATGATGTTTCATGAATTAGTTGAGGATTCTGTGTTCCCCAAAACCGACTGTTTTGTTTATTGACGTGGCCACTGAGAAGAAAATGGGCTCATTATCAATTTAGACGAAAAATCTTCAATTTCAGACAGACAGCCTTACGATTGCTTTACTGTACTCAATTCGTTGATCAGGATCTCTCGGTAGCAATTTTTGGACTAATTGAATTTTGTACGGGAACATTTTTAAATCAGCTTATAAAATTCGCCTCAATCTGCGTGTAAAAATGTGTAACTGGGAACCACGTCTCCGAATTGGTGTTTCTGGAGACCCTGCAATACTATCGCGTACCAGAGCCGCAAATTCAGCATTACGAGACGTCCGTTATCTTCTAGAACGAAGCCTGTCTGCTGTCGTACCGTACTGTCGAAAATTCGCACGTAAACGATAAATTGTGGTTTTGTAAGGCACTGGCCGAATAGGATATTTTTGACGCAATTTCCGCTCAGTGGTAATAATGAAACGATTATTTTCAATAAATATTCTCAATATTTTCGGACGTCACAACAAAATGGTTAAAACGAAACTGAGTTAAACGGCACATAACCAAGATGGCGTGCAATCAAAAGGGTAGCGGGATTTTTCCCTTTCTGCCGGCATTGGCTTTAACGCTCTGGTGGGCATTTTTAATATATAAGGGCTTTTATTAATTATTTTAGTAAATATTCACTCCTAGTGATCAAGCTGTGTTCTAACAAACTATAATATATAGAAAAGAGTTAGTAGGATTCTACAGGACGAAAGTGAACAATTTTTCATAGCTAAATCTAAATATAATGCGGATAATGTCCAATTAAATATTACATTTAAACGATATATAAATAGATAAAAAGTTTTCACACGAAGAATTACATATTGACCTATAAATTAGTTTTAAAGGATTTATTTTTAATTAAAAGCTTTACTGTGAAAATTCGGTACAATGTATTTTATCCGAAATGTTATCCATCGATGTCCGCCGCTTATTCCCAGGCAATTTATGAACATCAACGATATGTCTTTTAGTATCTCAGCTCTCAGTATACTACACCAAGCTCATCACACCACAAACAATTTTAGATATTATTTTTAGGTCTTATATGGATCATCATCGATTAAAGGCTTTCGAGAACTTCTTGTTTGGTTGTTGTTCGCATGACGAAGTCAATGGAGCACGGTTGCTATAAGCTTCAAATAGCAGCTGATGATCTTCAGCCGCCTTTTTCTTCAAAATGAAATAAACAAGTAATACTTCACGCAAATATGATTTACTCGGTACAAATTGAAACATTTTTAACCCACTGAAAGGACAAATGATACTTTTGAGCCTGTCAAGTGAGGCTTTAACATGAAAGTTCGTTATAAATGTACCTGAAGCTATTTAATACACAATAACATCATTTGCTATACATCTTTTTAAATCGTTTATCGGCTTGATATATTTTCAAATTATCATTATTGTAAAAATGTGTTTTTAAAGACCAGAAAACAATATAGCACGCTTTCACAGAGAAATTTCCTTCTATATGGTGTATGTTATCTTAGAATCCTTCTGGTGATCAACAAATGTTAGTTAGAAAATCTATAGCAGTCTGAGGGATGTAGCAGTGAAGTGAAGAAGAGTTTTCCATTAGGGGTTTTGAGTACGTCTATGTAGATTTACACGGAGGTAACTGACTGTACCCATGATTTAAAATCAATATGTTAATAGTATTTTGACCTATTTGATAGCACTGTTTATTTAAATTGATAACGGTCTTTCGTGATGATGATGCTTGTTTCACATTTAGTTTCATTTCTATTAATTTCTTGTATACTTTCACAACGTTTCTTACCTTCGACGACAACTTACCCAAAGCCCCAAACTCTTGAAAGTAATTCTGCAAATTGTTCCACATACATTGTTGTTTCACGCCATGTATTGTTCTGAATCTAATAGACTTCTTTGTACAACTAATACAATCCAGCGGATCTAATTGCACGGAAAGAAGAGCCAAACAGTCAGTTCTCCAGGTTTTATTAAAATAGCTTTTTTCGAATGACAAGTAAATTGTAGCCTTGCCACGTTATTATCGTAAACTAATTAAGCATCGGTAATTAATGATTGCGAAGTCCGACCGCCATCGAACACCGAACGAATGTCACTTAATGTTTTTTAATGATTCTTAGCGGTAATTGTAGTTGTACGGACAAATAAATGTACCTGTACGAAACTTAGGCTTTTATGTGTCGAAAAATATTGCTTTATCCAAAGACAAAGGTAATTTAGAAAAAGTTTTCCTTGACAGGACTGTTACGTCAACGGCGACCTTAATTAATTTTTTTTTTCGTTCGATATCATCGATATCGTATGTATGTCGTTATAATTTAGATTATTGTGTAATAATTAGATAGTTAATTTCACTTCTAGTACGTCTCTTTCGTTCATGTGGCGGTCAAACTTTCTTTCTAATTGTGAAAGTTATTTTATAGGTAGAAAATGTTATGGTGGACAACCACCAACATTTGACAATTTGACTCGTGCACACCAAACAGTTCGTGAAGATTCGGCTCATTGCTTCGATTCCCTACGGTGACGGTTCAATCATTCTTTTTGGCGAGTATCTATACATTGGTTGCCTCATTTTGGAACATTGTGTGCGCGAAAGGATGTGAGGTTTGCATGTAACTAAAGCTCATAAAGCAAAAATATATACATTTTAGATACTATAGATACATAAAATAACAAGCAGGCATTGATAGGCAACCAGCCATATTTGTCAATTTGATTCCCGACATATTTAATTATTTACGCGCTACGTTCATATAACCAGGCGGTGCTGTCAGCTTTACCTTTTTTACGGTAGATTCACCGTTTTTGATAAACATGCATTTAAGTGAACAAATTTATAAAAAAAATTGTAATATTATAATTGTAATAATATTACTTTTTGAGCTTTCATTAAACAATAACGATTTTACAGCATTTTCGTATATATTTGTCTCCATTCAATTCGATGGAAAAGTGTATATATAATTTCCATAATTTTTAAAATTTTCATATATAAATTTTAATAGTATCATATGTTACCTTATATACAGTCCTTTCACTAAAACAGCCAATGGACGTCATAGGTGACGTCGAATATACCATCAAAGGCAATTTATGATAATGTAAAATTCCTTTTAAACTGAGAGCGGATTTCTCCTTCTCATCTTACTCTAGTTAAAAAGAAATAGAATGAACTATAATTAATAATTATCTACTATAATTAATCTACACGTATTAGTCTATAAAATTCTAATTTGTGTTGGAACTGGTTGACACTGTTGTCAAATGTGTACAAAATTCTTTAAAACATTAGTGATTATAATTAGAGGTTACTAATCGGTAAACGTTGTAAACAAAGTCTAAGTTAATGCGTCAATATTGGCTAAAGTCATACATTTTGAGGACGAGCTTGGCTGTGTTATTGGATAGACTATATTAAACATTTTAATACAATAAAATTCCCCGTTGAGCCTAAATAATTAACTAATTTTTATTAAGTTTTAATTTTAATACATTTTGATTGATAATATTATTATGTATCGAAATGTCAACAACCAATCAATTTCTTGTTTGTAATTGAATGGAGAATCTTGAAAATTTGACATAAAAAACAACAATAAATAAACATCAATACAATTAAAACTATTATTTATAACACAATAGTTATAAAACAGTTACTTTGATAATATTGATTTTTACTAAATTTGATATAATTTAATATTCAATAAAAAAGTTTTTTATAAGAAAAATAGAATTATTTTGATTATGTTATTGACATTCATATACAAGAGATGTGACCTAAAATAATAATGTTAAAATAATGTTACTATTGTAATTATCGGTTATAAAAATACTAATAATAACTTAGGATTTAGTAACTGATATTGGTATTGTATTTGTATGCTGAGGTGGAGTCCGGACGACATCTTTACCTGACAGTATTAGAAATATCAAATAAAATCTAATGCTGCCCGGTAAGATGTTAACAGTACTCCAATTTTCTTGTCCTGTCGTTGGATCGGTCCATATTTTTCTTGATCCGTGAGCTGGCGAGATGATTTGACACCAATAACCATAATAAACTGTCCTAGGATAAAATAATTGTCAGATATTAGCGTTGGGACCTATCGATTGAAAACAGTCGAAACAGTCGATTGTCAAAAAACCAACAACTAAAAATAGTAATATATAATATGTAATATATATATATATATATATATATATATATATATATATATATATATATATATATATATATATATATATATATATATATATATATATATATATATATATATATATATATATATATATATATATATATATATATATATATATATATATATATATATATAGAACCAAAAATACAAAACCAAAAATAGTAACAAAATCAGTCGGACCGAAAATAGCTACTGAAAACAACTGACTGAAACAGACACTTATAAAAAGTAGTAAAATCAGTCGAACCAAAAATAGCGACTGAAACAGTCGATAGTAAAAAGTAGTCAATTATTAAACAGTCGATAGTTCCCAACACTATCAGATATCGTCTACAGAGCTGATTCGGTATCACTTGGGACTGAAATGAAACCATCCAATGCACGTAATGTTGGGCGTTATGCGAAGGTAAGACATAAAATACGAAAGAAAAGTTATGAACTGTAAAAAAACGGGCGATACTTCGTCACTATAATGCGGCAATAGATCGTAAAAAGTTTACAGTCAGTTTTATAATCAATGAAACTGTCAAGCGGGACATTGCGATTTGAAGCCTTATTAGTAACGACTTCTTTAGCGTTGATCGATACCGGACACCTCTACAGACCCGATCCAGTACGTCGCTAATTTATTTTTCCTCTTCGATTCGATCTATTGGCCTTGATATTATCATGGATGGACACGTGGCTTCAAACCAGGGTCACTGACCGTCGACAGACTGGGTCAACCCGTTTCTTTTAAACATATTTTTATAATTTTAAGATCTTGTGAAAATGTGTTCTAAATTAACAGTTATAAACTAATTTTGTATATAAGGAAAGTTCTATGGTAATACTAAAACTCTTGTAACTCTCTTAAGTTAGATACGTTTAAAGCAATTTAATGTAGATATTAACTTATTATTAGTGTTTTGATACATTCATCAGTACACAAGCAAGCAAGACGATTGCTGCATAAATAAATTAGTATATGTTTGCTAAACTAACTTAAGCTAATGTTTAAAGTAACACTTATACACTATACAAGTTTATGTGGTTTGGTTTGTTTCAATCTTCTGATTTCCTGCGTGTTGGCCATATTAGCTGTGTAGCTTCCACGTTGCTGCGATGTAATACCTTTCTTTCATGTTGCACGACGGAATATTGAAGAATCTCGTAGTGCCATTTGATTTCGAGAATTACGTAGTGATAAGCATTGGTAATTATGATTGGTTATGACAGCGTTGGGTCACTAGTTGGTTTGATGTCTTACACCCCATAAGTCAAAGAAAATGTAAAATATGTAAAAATAGAACAAGTGAATACGCTTAAGCATCTGATCATAGAAATCGAAAGTAATGAATGCCAAAACCACGAATTTGTAATACTAAAATGTAATTGTATAAAGCAATTAACACACCAAGTCCCACTTTCAGTTGACAGACGAGGGTATTGTCAAAGTGAGATAAAAGTTAGATAGAGAAATGAAATACCTCAGAAGATTTGGAGGTGTAACAGAGATGCACAGGATAAGAGCCGTAAAAAGGTACATAGAAAGGAAAGAGCTCAGTTTGTAGGGATTGATTTACAGCGCATATAGGACGCATGACAGGTAAAGAGAATGAATGTGGGAAACAAGGATATGAGAAAATTGGGAACTCCAAACAGACTTTATCATTGATTGATAAATCTCTTGGTTATTAGACCAATTTGGGGCTCTCCATCTTCCATTACTAACCAGCACACTTATCTAATTTTTGCTGTGATCTATTCAACTTCTTGTCCAGTGTTAAATTAATTTTGAGAAATAATATTTGAATTTCTATTCCATTAGTTTTTTACAAGAAAACTACTGAGCAAAAAGCATCGAATTTTGCCACGGTATTTTTAATAGAGGATGGTTGTCATGCCCGGTAAGATGTTAACAGTACTCCTATTTTCTTGTCCTGTCGTTAGATCGGTCCATATTCTTCTTGATCCGTGAGCTGGCGAGATGATTTGATGCCAATCATCATAATAAACGATCCTAGGGTAAAATAATTATCAACAGAATTAGTCAGATATTAGCGTTGGGAACTATCGACTAAAAACAGTCGAAACGGTTGATAGTCGCAAAACAGTCGATAGTCAAAAAACTAGCGACTGAAAATAGTAATTACTATTTTCAATCAAGACGTACGAACCATTCTGTGTAAACTGTAAGATCTCTTGGTTATTAGGCCAATTTGGGGCTCTCTATCTTCCGTTACTAATCAACAAATTTATGTTATTTTTACTTTGATCTATTAGTGTTAAATTAATTTTGAGAAATAATATCTGAATTTATAGTTCAATTCCATTAGTTTATAACAAGAAAACTACTGAGCAAAAAGCATCACATTGTTCGTCAAAAATTTCAGGAATCAAATACAATTTACAAAAAATGGTTTTCTCATTTAATTCGATTTTGAAGATGAATTTTGCCACCGTATTTTTGATAGAGCGTGGTTCTCTTCTTTTGAAAAATATGTATCGAGGAAGGGTGTAGACACAACACCAGTATTAGTAATTAAAAAAATTACAATCACACACAATTACACATAACTTTCAAGTCCACTGAAAGTTACTGTTATGAAGCCTACAAATGTTTATATCCTTGATATATCGAACATGCCCGACCAATCGTCTAATATTGATTTATTAGATACTAGTTTTATATTCATTAATTTTCAATGAAGATAAATGACATATTTGGCTGGGCGGTTGTTGCTACTGGTTGCTTGTATCAAACATTTTTTCATGGAATTTCGATGGTGCCAAGTAGCAGGTACTTCTATTAATTATGTGACAAGGTTGTACGTTGTCATCGCACTCGACATCAGCGATAAAACTTACATACCTACTATGTATAACTTGATTATAATTTAATATTATTAATTCATGTTTTTCTATACACATTGTATTGATAATGCTTGTCGATGTTGATTTATCTGTAAGTCATATGAATAAATAAATGTTACTTATTATTTATACTATTACCATAACATAACAGTAAGACTAATGTAATTGTGCTATGTCACTAAGGTTTTCTTTTTACAATGGGTAATCTTGTTAGAGTTTGTGACAGTTAATAAATAAAAGTGATAAAACTTGTATTAGTTTTAATAAAAATAAGTAATTGTTGATCACAAATTATACAGCAAAATAGAGATATAACTTCATGGAGAAATGCTTCGCCACATCTATTATCCAGATGACACGACAATCGTCTCTTTGATTCATTTTATTGGTTGATTTGAACTGGTATATCAATAGCGCTTGATTCATTTTATGGCTATGGTGCGTTTGCCATTTTCTGTGCGCATGACATGGAGAGGGGTATGTTTAATATTTTGTCACGATAATGTGCCTGAATTATAATCAAACTCATCTAAGAAATATTGTG
This sequence comes from Rhynchophorus ferrugineus, assembly GCF_030347505.1. NCBI lineage: Eukaryota > Metazoa > Arthropoda > Insecta > Coleoptera > Curculionidae > Rhynchophorus > Rhynchophorus ferrugineus. Next base: position 10,019,810 of record NW_027472586.1, on the reverse strand, counting down.
TAACCAGATATGTAACCTGATAACTTAAACAAATTCCAGTTCAATATAAAAATAGGTAGATCATGTAAAAATTTCTATATTATCTGTATTAAGAAGGTTAACATGTTTTAACTAATTACCAACAAATGGGTTGTAAAAACGTTGCCCAAGATATAGACCCAAATTATGTTCAAAAGGGATAATATTAAAATTATGAAGGTAATTTTGTGTCCCGTTGTAAAATAAGAGAGATTTTTATTGCAAAGTCAATGCGACATTTGAATAGTGCCAAATTATGCTGCCCTTTTAAAAGATTCTTATTAAAATAACAATAATAAATAAATCTATGTTGGCTAAGTGCCCAACCCGATATATTATGGTTAATTTAACAAAAGTTGTTGAATTTCTTGATATGTTAGAATGCAGAGTCAAAAATATATATCTTAAAAAAATAAATTAATGCAATTTTTATTTACATCCTGTTATGGCTATCTCTGTAGACCAACAAGATAAGATTAATTCTCAAGCCAGTATCTCATGTTCCATTTAGCAACTTCATCAAGATCATTTTAAGCTTTTCTCTCGTTTAGTTTATCGCCAGATTCTGCCATTTTAACGACGCGGCAGTAATTTTTACAGATATCTTTTTAAAAATGCATATTTCATATATTTTTCTTGTATAAAACACAATGATTCTCAGGATAAAATATTACAAATAATGATAAGATGTATGATATATTTTTGGACTAAGGAAGTTATAAAATTTAAACAGGAAATATTAGGATTTTTTTATTTTGAAAAAGATAGAACCCCAATAGAGTCAGATAGATTCTAATAGAATGCTGTAAAGAATTTTGTATTTGTTTATATACTGATTTTTTACATATGTAAATGTAAATGTAGTATGCTATACCATATATTGTTGTTTTTTATATTTATATTGCTTTTTACTTAATACATTTGTTTCAGAAATTAAATTGGATTTTTTATACTTTCACTAAATTTATTGTTTAACCAGGAATAGACGTTGAATTTCGTTTTTGTGCAGATCTTAATGGAGTTTAAACAAAAATCAGACCAGTTACCAGAGTGGATGCTGATTGAGTTGAATTTTTGGCGAAAAAATTGAAGAACTGATGTTATGTGAGAAGGCTCATTAAGTAATATGCATCAAAACATCAATATTTTCATAGTACCGTACTCTTACATGTTACTACATATGTTCTTAATCATAATTCTGATATTTCAATGTAACACATACAACAAAAACCAACGTATCGATATTGGTTCTGTTTCAAAATATTTAAAAAATAAAATCAAGGTAAATATGCCTCGTTTCCTCGGGCTAAACCAATAAAATCGACGCAATGCACGACATAATTACATCAGACCTATAAACAATTTATTGTTTAGATTGATATAAATAAATCTCCGTAGGTTTTCGACCGGTCGTTTCGTTATTTGACTTCTTCTTGTTTATTCTTGTACGTTTTATTGACCGTCTGATGGGGAAGAGACGCGTCACCAGCAATTGATCTCGGTTTTATGGTGAGGTATTTATGATTCCAACCGTGAATATTTAGCTCGAGCTATGATTCCAAGGGTGTTCGACATTTTTATTATCAAGAATGTCTTTTGGGCTTTAGATTCTAAACTATTTGATGAGCCATTGAGTGATAGCATTCGAAATTACAGGTGGTTTGGTTTTATCTACTAGAGAAAATAACATAGACATATATTTTCAAATGATTGTGAAATTTTTTGTAGATTTAATCACTTTTTATGTGAAAAATAAATTTAATATATTTAATATTATTGACAATACAATACTTTAGATTTGATATTATCAGACTTGAAAGATCTAAACGATTTGAAAACGGAGGAGTCGTAAACGAATATAGCCACCTTATTGGTGCACGTTAAGTTATGATTGTCATGTGATGATTATCATCATTGGCGAAATATACAGAAACTTCAGAAATTCTACTGTTTCAAAAATATAACTGCAGATTTCCAAATGGTTAAGGCCCCTCTGCTTTAAACCAATGTTTGTTGATTGTTTTTTAACTTTTTTCACACTAATTCAATGGCTTTGTATATATAACATATTTCTTATTCATTGAACATATATGGAACATTGAACAACAAATATGAAAATATTTATTTAATAAAGATGAAGAGATTTATAGTCTATCTAACGTAGCAGTGAACAGTGAACTATAATGATAAAAAAATGATATTTTATAAAAATTTTTTATATATATTTTAAAGTCTCCTTTTACCAACTACGGGTTTATCTGGACTGGGTCTAAAGTTTAACGTGGGCTCCAAACCATGGTCATTGGCATTAAGCCTACCGACTGGCGAGTGACCAACTTTAGAAATCATCCCAGAAGATATCCGGTCTTACCCAGCCTGGTTACTGACGTGACTGGGATCATTTTCCTTGTCAGATTTTGCCCTCTTGCCTAGAACTCTCACAAATTTTAAACAATCACAAACATAAATATACGACCTTGCCACAGCAGGATTCGAACCCGCCGCTATCGCAACAGTAGGAGGACCGTCCAATCGCCTTTACCACTGCGCCATAGAGCCAGCTTATAACATTTTTGTTTCATTATTTTATTTGCATTGGAATATTGTAATATATAAAAGCTACAATAAACTAAAAGAAAAGTCTAAACTCAACATTGTATACTGCAAGTTCAGTTAGAAGTAACAATTAAAACGCCTATATTTTGGAAGCTGTACATTATTCTATTGAAAATCGTTAATAACCTTTTTCGTTCTGCTACCATATGTAAAAACAACAATTGGCAATTATATCATCAAACTATTTTCGAGGATTGTATTGATCGTTACTTGAGTGACTAAATTACATAGAGTAATGAAACTGCAGTTGAGGCTTATATATAGTTGAAGCTTGTAAAAACGAGATTATCATAATAGTTATACGAGATTTACTATGCTATTTATATTTTGAGTGTTGTTAGACTGTATTGAAAGATCTTCTTCAGAACTTTTGCTATTTGAGGACATGTGTTGTTTATAGATCATGTCATTTTTTCACTCATTTATTCACGCGTTTTGATGGTTTGGTTATAAATAATTTCCAACAAAACATCTGATATTTAAAAAATGTACGATAAAAGTACGAATATTAGTATGTAAGTTAAATTTATAGTTTAAATTTATCATCACACGAGGATCCAATATCAGCCACAAGAAACCTCCAAATTCAACTTAACAAAATCGAACTGTGGTTGAAAACGTGACGTATCAAAGCAAGACAAAATCTACCCATGTAACGTTCACCCTTCGCAGAAGACTATGTCCCTCAGAAAAATTGAATAATCATGAACTTCCGCAAGCAGACAACGTTAAATATCTGGGAATGTATTTCAATCGACGTTTGACATGGAAAAAACATATAGTTATCTAGGGTAAATGATGTGGCTCGGTGAATGGAGGTAAAACGAAATGAAACAGTGGTGTTTACATTATGTGACTGTTATTTATTGGCAATATAAAAAATTTTTTTAAAAATACAAATAATAAAACGGATGGCAGCGGAGTTATCTGAAGACGAGGCTTGGGCAGTCGATGGTGGCACGTCTAAACCAAACGAGGGTTGAGCACTGAATGACCGAAATACCCTTCAATAACATCCCAGATAAAACCTCTCGGGGTTGCCGCCAGCTATTCGTTGTCGGGTTCCAGTTGGCACCCCGTCCGTGTTCAACATCTGGGATTATATTTCTGGGATTATATTTTGTAGACCGTTATTCCACGATGTAAAATTCGACATGCCCCAAGGTCGCTGCAGTTACAAAACGCAAACAGCTTGGGCTTAAACTAAACCAAATGTATTGGCTGATAGGGCGTAAATCTAAATTATCTTTAGATAATAAGGTTTTCCTGTATAAGTCAATACTTAAGCCCACTTGGACCTATGGTATTGAACTGTGGGGTACTACTAGCAAATCTAACATAGATATCCTCCAGAGGTTCCAAAATAAAGTGTTGCGAGTCATCATCGATGCCCCATATTACGTGTCCAACAAACTGATTCAGCGAGATATAACGATAGAACACTTAACGAGTGTGATTCGGAGTGTTAGTGCGAAGTACTCTGACTATTAGTACATCCCAATGCTCTCGCTACAGTTCAATGTGCGCGATGACACTGAAGTGCGTAGGCTCAAGCGCAAACTGCCATACGAACTGATTAATAGACACATAGAGTGAGATTTAATAATCTCTAGAATAAGTTAGGATAGACTTTAAAATAAGTTAGAATAGTATCTAGAATAAGATTTACATTATAAATTGTACAGTAGCTCACTTACTGATTACATAATTGAAATCATATAATAATACTTATTGCCCACGGGCAGATTGTTGACGTTCTAGCAGATTAATAGATCCCAGTCACGCCAGTAACCAGGCTGGTTAAGACCGGATGTCTTCTGGGATGATTTCTAACTTACTTGCCAGTCGGTAGGCTTAATGCCGAGGATCGTGGTACGGAGCCCACGTTAAACTGTAGGTCCAGTCCAGATAAACCCTTGTTGGTAAAAGGAGAATTCAAAATATAATTTAATTTTGTATATCCTAAAAAATCCATAACCATAAAAAAGAACCTCTAGACACAAAAAACGAACTATAAGGGGCTTATATTTAACTATTCTGTATGTTCGAGCTACGATAGTATTTATTAAACAATTTGCGATACTAGTCGACTCGTATGCAGTTGTAATATTGCACCATAAAATGTTTTCTGTGTTTGTAATGACCTTTCTAACAAAGCAACTAAGCGAGAATATATTATAAACAACTATGAATAATGACGAAGTTATTAATAAAACATAATATAATTTACATGTCACCGTGTCTATTTGTTTAGGTGGTTTTTAGCCGATTGGTTCTCTGTACCAGTGTACTGACGTTTCACTACTGTAGTGGTTATCTGCAATTTTTAACACGCTTCCCAGTTATTTAAACAATATACATTGTTTAAATAAATATATTGATGAAATAAAAAATATCGAATGTCAATATTACATGGGTTTTAATGTTGATTCTGTCATGTCATCGAGTAAATTGTAGTAAATAATTTAACAGAAAGCTTCAGTTAATGAAATTACCAATCACAATTTGTGAATAACGAGGAATCGTCAAACTGTGGTTGAGTTCGTTAAAGATCACTGAAGATCTTCACTGAAATTGATTGAAACATCTAAATCGACGGTTGTTTACACTCGACGACTTTTGGTTCGCACAGATCATTGTTTCCAATGGTCTGTCGTGTGTCTTAGTAGATCCAATTTTCATCACCAGTCACAATATGTTATAGAAAACTCTTTTTTTTTTGGTTGGCAAGCAATGAAATCCAGAAGCTGAAATGGTTTGAAATTATATTTTCAGTAAATTCGTGTAGTAGCCACTTTCCTTTGCGAAGCTTTCTTATCACGTGTCTGAATATTTTTTAAGAGACCGGGCTTACGTTCAATAAGTCTTGCAATACTATGACTAAGAACTTTTTTAGTTCACCAGGCCTTTGGGTCTTTGTTATTGACATGAGAATTGGTACATTTAAATCATTAAAACCAAAATTGACAACTGGAATATGACGAAGCAGCATCATCATAGGTTTCTAGAAGTATTTTATTGGCTTTGGCATCTGTGTAAATGAAAATTACACAGATCATCGTTTTCAAAGAAACAATTGTACCAATTGGAGCACGAATTGCAGGCAATCAATCAATCAATCAGCATATTTGCCAGATCTAGATCTATTAGATTGATTTATTCTCATTGTGTTTCATTTTGTTGTTTGTTAGCTTGTTTGTAGCAGTTAGTTGTTTCTTCGCTATTGTCTTAATTAGCAACTGTAGTCATTATCCTACTTCTTTTTGTGGTATTTCGCTTGTGTAAAGTAAATAAATAAATTGCCGTGTCAATTGAGCCTCCAATTATTTGGATCTAAACATTTTAGTTGAGATTTAGAAGTTTCAGTATTCAGTGCATTGGTTAAGATAACAGCTTGTTGCTATAGAAGATTTAGTATTATTGTAATGATAACACCACAATAACGAAAAAACAAGATGAGAACAAACAGCAATATGTATGTTATATAGTCTGTTCAAAGTTATTTTGTACATACGTCATATAAATTTGTGACATCAGAGCTACACATCAGAAGTACTCACACTTTATAGAAAAGTTTGAATGACGTATTAGATAAACTATAGTACATTGTGGTTGAATAAGAGTGCTATCGATCTGAGTTAGACTGTCAGTATATATTGGTCTGTCAGTGTTTTCGCCTACCAGAGTTTTTCTGAAGTTTTACAGCCTATATATTAATAGCAGTGAGGGGATACGGGGACATTTATGTAGTATGTGGTGAAAAAAGGAAGGGAGCGCTGATAAAACTACTCTCAAATTCCAACGATGCTGGACAGAGTCTCTCGTAGAGAATTTGATGGTCAATAGGAGGGTTAACAGTTTCAGGACTCCCTGATATGAACCTTTCTCGAAGGCTTAGACTTGAACAAGATTTTTTTAACAGGAACAATATCCTGCGTTGGTAAATCTTAGGTGATTTTTTCTATCATTGTTACATCTTGCGTTGGATATATTTAGTACTTAATTTACAAATTAAGTAATTTCCATTATTCTATTTTTCTTGCTTAATACACTGAAATTGTATTTTCCAAATAAATAATAAATTAGACTACTGAATAGCAATAGTTAACAGTAACTACACACTATACAAGTTCGTGTGATTTAGTTCGCTTCAATCTTCTGATTTCCTGTGCTGTTCAGTAGCTGTATTTCTTTCACGTTGCAGTGATTTAGTAACCTTATTTCATATTTAATGCCGAAATCTTGGATAATTTCGTAAATATATTTGATTTCGAGGTCATCGTGCAGTTCTTCGTTGGTTACTAGTTGGTTTGATGTTTTAGTGCAACATTGGTACCCTATAAGACGAAATAGGGTTTCTAATTGACTGACAAACCATTATATTTGATCTTAGGTTGGGTCGGGAGTATCTTCAGATCGATTGTGAGACTGAATACCTTCTTATCTAAACAGTACCTCTGAATAACTTAATATTTCTTCAAAAAAAAGAAAAGTTTCATAAACTTTCTGATGTGTTATTTTCGTAAAATTAATAGAACAACTAACTCGCATATATCGAGATAGAGAGAGAAAATAATTGTATTAGAAATTGTATTTTCCAAATAAATATTAAATTAGACTACTGAAAAGTAGCAATAGTTAACAGTAACTACACACTATACCAGTTTGTGTGGTTTAGTTCGCTTCAATCTTCTGATTTCCTGTGCTGTTCAGTAGCTGTATTTCTTTCACGTTGCTGTGATGTAGTAACCTTATTTCATATTTAATGTCGAAATCTTGGATAATTTCGTAAATATATTTGATTTCGAGGTCCTCGTGCAGTTCTTCGTTGGTTACTAGTTGGTTTGATGTTTTAGTGCAATATTGGTACCCTATAAGACGAAATAGGGTTTCTAATTGACTGACAAACCATTATATTTGATTTTAGTTTGGGTCGGGAGTATCTTCAGATCGATTTTGAGTCTGAATACCTTCTTATCTAAACAGTACCTCTGAATAACTTAATATTTCTTCAAAAAAAAAATAGTTTCACAAACTTTCTGATGTGTTATTTTCGTAAAATTAATAGAACAACTAACTCGCATATTTCGAGATAGAGAGAGAAAATAATTGTATTAGAAATTGTATTTTCCAAATAAATATTAAATTAGACTACTGAAAAGTAGAAATAGTTAACAGTAACTACACACTATACAAGTTTGTGTGGTTTAGTTCGCTTCAATTTTTTGATTTCCTGTGCTGTTCAGTAGCTGTATTTCTTTCACGTTGCTGTGATTTAGTAATCTTATTTCATATTTAATGCCGAAATCTTGGATAATTTCGTAAATACGTTTGATTTCGAGGTCATCGTGCAGTTCTTCGTTGGTTTGATGTTTTAGTGCAACATTGGTACCCTATAAGACGAAATAGGGTTTCTAATTGACTGACAAACCATTATATTTGATTTTAGTTTGGGTCGGGAGTATCTTCAGATCGATCTTGAGTCTGAATACCTTCTTATCTAAACAGTACCTCTGAATAACTTAATATTTCTTCAAAAAAAAAAATAGTTTCATAAACTTTCTGATGTGTTATTTTCGTAAAATTAATAGAACAACTAACTCGCATATATCGAGATAGAGAGAGAAAATAATTGTATTAGAAATTGTATTTTCCAAATAAATATTAAATTAGACTACTGAAAAGTAGCAATAGTTAACAGTAACTACACACTATACAAGTTTGTGTGGTTTAGTTCGCTTCAATTTTTTGATTTCCTGTGCTGTTCAGTAGCAGTATTTCTTTCACGTTGCTGTGATTTAGTAATCTTATTTCATATTTAATGCCGAAATCTTGGATAATTTCGTAAATACGTTTGATTTCGAGGTCCTCGTGCAGTTCTTCGTTGGTTACTAGTTGGTTTGATGTTTTAGTGCAACATTGGTACCCTATAAGACGAAATAGGGTTTCTAATTGACTGACAAACCATTATATTTGATTTTAGTTTGGGTCGGGAGTATCTTCAGATCGATTTTGAGTCTGAATACCTTCTTATCTAAACAGTACCTCTGAATAACTTAATATTTCTTCAAAAAAAAAATAGTTTCACAAACTTTCTGATGTGTTATTTTCGTAAAATTAATAGAACAACTAACTCGCATATATCGAGATAGAGAGAGAAAATAATTGTATTAGAAATTGTATTTTCCAAATAAATATTAAATTAGACTACTGAAAAGTAGCAATAGTTAACAGTAACTACACACTATACAAGTTTGTGTGGTTTAGTTCGCTTCAATCTTCTGATTTCCTGTGCTGTTCAGTAGCTGTATTTCTTTCACGTTGCTGTGATTTAGTAATCTTATTTCATATTTAATGCCGAAATCTTGGATAATTTCGTAAATACGTTTGATTTCGAGGTCCTCGTGCAGTTCTTCGTTGGTTACTAGTTGGTTTGATGTTTTAGTGCAATATTGGTACCCTATAAGACGAAATAGGGTTTCTAATTGACTGACAAACCATTATATTTGATTTTAGTTTGGGTCGGGAGTATCTTCAGATCGATTTTGAGTCTGAATACCTTCTTATCTAAACAGTACCTCTGAATAACTTAATATTTCTTCAAAAAAAAAAAATAGTTTCATAAACTTTCTGATGTGTTATTTTCGTAAAATTAATAGAACAACTAACTCGCATATATCGAGATAGAGAGAGAAAATAATTGTATTAGAAATTGTATTTTCCAAATAAATATTAAATTAGACTACTGAAAAGTAGCAATAGTTAACAGTAACTACACACTATACAAGTTTGTGTGGTTTAGTTCGCTTCAATCTTCTGATTTCCTGTGCTGTTCAGTAGCTGTATTTCTTTCACGTTGCTGTGATTTAGTAACCTTATTTCATATTTAATGCCGAAATCTTGGATAATTTCGTAAATACGTTTGATTTCGAGGTCCTCGTGCAGTTCTTCGTTGGTTACTAGTTGGTTTGATGTTTTAGTGCAACATTGGTACCCTATAAGACGAAATACGGTTTCTAATTGTCTGACAAACCATTATATTTGATCTTAGGTTGGGTCGGGAGTATCTTCAGATCGATTTTGAGTCTGAAATACCTTCTTATCTAAACAGTACCTCTGAATAACTTAATATTTCTTTAAAAAAAAAGTTTCATAAACTTTCTGATGTGTTATTTTCGTAAAATTAATAGAACAACTAACTCGCATATATCGAGATAGAGAGAGAAAATAATTGTATTAGAAATTGTATTTTCCAAATAAATATTAAATTAGACTACTGAAAAGTAGCAATAGTTAACAGTAACTACACACTATACAAGTTTGTGTGGTTTAGTTCGCTTCAATCTTCTGATTTCCTGTGCTGTTCAGTAGCAGTATTTCTTTCACGTTGCTGTGATTTAGTAACCTTATTTCATATTTAATGCCGAAATCTTGGATAATTTCGTAAATATATTTGATTTCGAGGTCCTCGTGCAGTTCTTCGTTGGTTACTAGTTGGTTTGATGTTTTAGTGCAACATTGGTACCCTATAAGACGAAATACGGTTTCTAATTGTCTGACAAACCATTATATTTGATCTTAGGTTGGGTCGGGAGTATCTTCAGATCGATTTTGAGTCTGAAATACCTTCTTATCTAAACAGTACCTCTGAATAACTTAATATTTCTTTAAAAAAAAAGTTTCATAAACTTTCTGATGTGTTATTTTCGTAAAATTAATAGAACAACTAACTCGCATATATCGAGATAGAGAGAGAAAATAATTGTATTAGAAATTGTATTTTCCAAATAAATATTAAATTAGACTACTGAAAAGTAGAAATAGTTAACAGTAACTACACACTATACAAGTTTGTGTGGTTTAGTTCGCTTCAATCTTCTGATTTCCTGTGCTGTTCAGTAGCTGTATTTCTTTCACGTTGCTGTGATTTAGTAATCTTATTTCATATTTAATGCCGAAATCTTGGATAATTTCGTAAATACGTTTGATTTCGAGGTCATCGTGCAGTTCTTCGTTGGTTACTAGTTGGTTTGATGTTTTAGTGCAACATTGGTACCCTATAAGACGAATTACGGTTTCTAATTGTCTGACAAACCATTATATTTGATCTTAGGTTGGGTCGGGAGTATCTTCAGATCGATTTTGAGTCTGAAATACCTTCTTATCTAAACAGTACCTCTGAATAACTTAATATTTCTTTAAAAAAAAAGTTTCATAAACTTTCTGATGTGTTATTTTCGTAAAATTAATAGAACAACTAACTCGCATATATCGAGATAGAGAGAGAAAATAATTGTATTAGAAATTGTATTTTCCAAATAAATATTAAATTAGACTACTGAAAAGTAGCAATAGTTAACAGTAACTACACACTATACAAGTTTGTGTGGTTTAGTTCGCTTCAATCTTCTGATTTCCTGTGCTGTTCAGTAGCTGTATTTCTTTCACGTTGCTGTGATTTAGTAATCTTATTTCATATTTAATGCCGAAATCTTGGATAATTTCGTAAATACGTTTGATTTCGAGGTCATCGTGCAGTTCTTCGTTGGTTACTAGTTGGTTTGATGTTTTAGTGCAACATTGGTACCCTATAAGACGAAATAGGGTTTCTAATTGACTGACAAACCATTATATTTGATCTTAGGTTGGGTCGGGAGTATCTTCAGATCGATTGTGAGACTGAATACCTTCTTATCTAAACAGTACCTCTGAATAACTTAATATTTCTTCAAAGAAAATTAGTTTCATAAACTTTCTGATGTGTTATTTTCGTAAAATTAATAGAACAACTAACTCGCATATATCGAGATAGAGAGAGAAAATAATTGTATTAGAAATTGTATTTTCCAAATAAATATTAAATTAGACTACTGAAAAGTAGAAATAGTTAACAGTAACTACACACTATACAAGTTCGTGTGGTTTAGTTCGCTTCAATTTTCTGATTTCCTGTGCTGTTCAGTAGCAGTATTTCTTTCACGCTGTTGTGATGTAGTAACCTTATTTCATATTTAATGCCGAAATCTTGGATAATTTCGTAAATATATTTGATTTCGAGGTCCTCGTGCAGTTCTTCGTTGGTTACTAGTTGGTTTGATGTTTTAGTGCAATATTGGTACCCTATAAGACGAAATAGGGTTTCTAATTGACTGACAAACCATTATATTTGATCTTAGGTTGGGTCGGGAGTATCTTCAGATCGATTGTGAGACTGAATACCTTCTTATCTAAACAGTACCTCTGAATAACTTAATATTTCTTCAAAGAAAATTAGTTTCATAAACTTTCTGATGTGTTATTTTCGTAAAATTAATAGAACAACTAACTCGCATATATCGAGATAGAGAGAGAAAATAATTGTATTAGAAATTGTATTTTCCAAATAAATATTAAATTAGACTACTGAAAAGTAGAAATAGTTAACAGTAACTACACACTATACAAGTTCGTGTGGTTTAGTTCGCTTCAATTTTCTGATTTCCTGTGCTGTTCAGTAGCAGTATTTCTTTCACGCTGTTGTGATGTAGTAACCTTATTTCATATTTAATGCCGAAATCTTGGATAATTTCGTAAATATATTTGATTTCGAGGTCCTCGTGCAGTTCTTCGTTGGTTACTAGTTGGTTTGATGTTTTAGTGCAATATTGGTACCCTATAAGACGAAATAGGGTTTCTAATTGACTGACAAACCATTATATATGATCTTAGGTTGGGTCGGGAGTATCTTCAGATCGATTTTGAGTCTGAAATACCTTCTTATCTAAACAGTACCTCTGAATAACTTAATATTTCTTCAAAAAAAAAATAGTTTTATAAACTTTCTGATGTGTTATTTTCGTAAAATTAATAGAACAACCAACTCGCATATATCGAGAGCGAGAGAGAGAGAGAAAAAAACAGCTCCATCTGTATAAATCTGCATGTAAAGCATCGATATATTCGGCATTAATTCGCCTGACATAGAAATATCGAAACCCGTTTTGTGTAATGTCCCGTTCGAATTGCCGGTTGCTTTCGGGAAAAAGTAAAACGGTGCCCGTGGCTGGCGGGACCGAAGAAAAAATTTCGTAAATTTTTAATCTGTAACATAAATTTTGTCCCGTAAATGCCCGGCCGTACGACTGATTAAAATGCAACGTCCAAACCAGTTGTCTTCGTTGAGCAATAAAATTACCATATAAATTCGAGTCGTTCCACGACCCAAGGCACTTTATTGATAAATACCAGTTTTCTTACGTTTCGTTTGAACACGTCGTTTGTTCACATCGTTAGCGATTCAGTGGTACCATCAGATTTCTACCGATTTCGTGTTATTCGGCTTACTATCATTTGAATTTTTTTTTCGTCAAAATCCTCAAACGGATTGTTTATTCATCGAGTTAACAGTAATCTAGTTAACTGTACCATCAGATATCTACAACTTTCATGCCATCTGGTACAGTATTTATCGGTACTACCATCAAATTTTTACTTTTTTTTAATTTAAAAAAAGTAAATTTTATTTCATTCTATTGACGTTTTGGTACTACTACATTAGCTATATTGATGATACCTAGGTTTGATACATCAAAGGATTTACTTCATTTAACAAATTTCATCCCATCTGGTACAGTATTTATAGGTACTACAATCAGAATTTTACTTTTTCTTTATTTAAAAAAAAGTTAATTTTATTTCATTTTATTGACGTTTTGGTACTACTACATTAGCTATATTGATGATACCTAGGTTTGATACATCAAAGGATTTACTTCATTTAACAAATTTCATCCCATCTGGTACAGTATTTATAGGTACTACAATCAGAATTTTACTTTTTCTTTATTTAAAAAAAGTTAATTTTATTTCATTTTATTGACGTTTTGGTACTACTACATTAGCTATATTGATGATACCTAGGTTTGATACATCAAAGGATTTACTTCATTTAACAAATTTCATCCCATCTGGTACAGTATTTATAGGTACTACAATCAGAATTTTACTTTTTCTTAATTTAAAAAAAGTTAATTTTATTTCATTTTATTGACGTTTTGGTACTACTACATTAGCTATATTGATGATACCTAGGTTTGATACATCAAAGGATTTACTTCATTTAACAAATTTCATCCCATCTGGTACAGTATTTATAGGTACTACAATCAGAATTTTACTTTTTCTTTATTTAAAAAAAAGTTAATTTTATTTCATTTTATTGACGTTTTGGTACTACTACATTAGCTATATTGATGATACCTAGGTTTGATACATCAAAGGATTTACTTCATTTAACAAATTTCATCCCATCTGGTACAGTATTTATAGGTACTACAATCAGAATTTTACTTTTTCTTTATTTAAAAAAAGTTAATTTTATTTCATTTTATTGACGTTTTGGTACTACTACATTAGCTATATTGATGATACCTAGGTTTGATACATCAAAGGATTTACTTCATTTAACAAATTTCATCCCATCTGGTATAGTATTTATAGGTACTACAATCAGAATTTTACTTTTTCTTAATTTAAAAAAAGTTAATTTTATTTCATTTTATTGACGTTTTGGTACTACTACATTAGCTATATTGATGATACCTAGGTTTGATACATCAAAGGATTTACTTCATTTAACAAATTTCATCCCATCTGGTACAGTATTTATAGGTACTACAATCAGAATTTTACTTTTTCTTTATTTAAAAAAAAGTTAATTTTATTTCATTTTATTGACGTTTTGGTACTACTACATTAGCTATATTGATGATACCTAGGTTTGATACATCAAAGGATTTACTTCATTTAACAAATTTCATCCCATCTGGTACAGTATTTATAGGTACTACAATCAGAATTTTACTTTTTCTTTATTTAAAAAAAAGTTAATTTTATTTCATTCTATTGACGTTTTGGTACTAATACATTAGCTATATTGATGATACCTAGGTTTGATACATCAAAGGATTTACTTCATTTAACAAATTTCATCCCATCTGGTACAGTATTTATAGGTACTACAATCAGAATTTTACTTTTTCTTTATTTAAAAAAAAGTTAATTTTATTTCATTTTATTGACGTTTTGGTACTACTACATTAGCTATATTGATGATACCTAGGTTTGATACATCAAAGGATTTACTTCATTTAACAAATTTCATCCCATCTGGTACAGTATTTATAGGTACTACAATCAGAATTTTACTTTTTCTTTATTTAAAAAAAAGTTAATTTTATTTCATTCTATTGACGTTTTGGTACTACTACATTAGCTATATTGATGATACCTAGGTTTGATACATCAAAGGATTTACTTCATTTAACAAATTTCATCCCATCTGGTACAGTATTTATAGGTACTACAATCAGAATTTTACTTTTTCTTTATTTAAAAAAAAGTTAATTTTATTTCATTCTATTGACGTTTTGGTACTACTACATTAGCTATATTGATGATACCTAGGTTTGATACATCAAAGGATTTACTTCATTTAACAAATTTCATCCCATCTGGTACAGTATTTATAGGTACTACAATCAGAATTTTACTTTTTCTTTATTTAAAAAAAAGTTAATTTTATTTCATTCTATTGACGTTTTGGTACTACTAAATTAGCTATATTGATGGTACATAGATTTGATACATCACCAGATTTACTTCATTTAACAAATTTAATCCCATCTGGTACAATATTTATCGGTACCACAATCAAAATTTAAGTTTTTCTTTATTTAAAAAAAAGTTAATTTTATTTCATTCTATTGACGTTTTGGTACTACTACATTAGCTATATTGATGATACCTAGGTTTGATACATCAAAGGATTTACTTCATTTAACAAATTTCATCCCATCTGGTACAGTATTTATAGGTACTACAATCAGAATTTTACTTTTTCTTTATTTAAAAAAAAGTTAATTTTATTTCATTCTATTGACGTTTTGGTACTACTACATTAGCTATATTGATGATACCTAGGTTTGATACATCAAAGGATTTACTTCATTTAACAAATTTCATCCCATCTGGTACAGTATTTATAGGTACTACAATCAGAATTTTACTTTTTCTTTATTTAAAAAAAAGTTAATTTTATTTCATTCTATTGACGTTTTGGTACTACTACATTAGCTATATTGATGATACCTAGGTTTGATACATCAAAGGATTTACTTCATTTAACAAATTTCATCCCATCTGGTACAGTATTTATAGGTACTACAATCAGAATTTTACTTTTTCTTTATTTAAAAAAAAGTTAATTTTATTTCATTCTATTGACGTTTTGGTACTACTAAATTAGCTATATTGATGGTACATAGATTTGATACATCACCAGATTTACTTCATTTAACAAATTTCATCCCATCTGGTACAATATTTATCGGTACCACAATCAAAATTTAAGTTTTTCTTTATTTAAAAAAAAGTTTATTTTATTTCATTCTATTGACGTTTAGGTACTACTAAATTAGCTATATTGACCGTACCTAGATTTGATACATCACTGGATTTACTTCATTTAACAAATTTCATCCAATCTGGCACAGTATTTATCGGTACTACAATAAGAATTTTACTTTTCCTTTATTTAAAAAAAAGTTAATTTTATTTCAGTCTATTGATGTCTTGGTACTAGTAAATTAACTATAATGACGGTACCTAGATTTGATACATCACAGGATTTACTTCATTTAACAAATTTCATCCAATCTGGTACAGTATTTATCGGTACTACAATCAGAATTTTACTTTTTCTTTATTAAAAAAAATAATAATTTTATTTCATTCTATTGACATTTTGGTACTACTACATTAGCTATATTGACGTACAATGGTTTGATATATCACAGGATGTACTTCATTTAACAAATTTCATGCAATCTGGTGCAGTATTTATCGGTACTACCATAAATTTTGATTATAGCTTTTTCTTTATTTAAAAAAAACAAAGATAAATTTACTTGACTCTGTTGCTATTTTAGTACCATTATATTAGCTAGACTTACATTAGTTTGATACATCATAGGCAGTACTCCATTTAACAACTTTCATGTTATCTAGTGTACAATAATCTTGCATGGTACCACTGTCATATATTTCATGCCATTTATGTTTAGAAACTTATTGTGGTACTACTACATAATGTCATATTTATAGATTCAATATTATTTTGTTTACAGCAATCCGTTAATTTGTAGCCTTTTTATTTTTTTATCTAGATCCAAAATAGTAGTAATTTCGAGTTCTTTGGTGGCGATAAACAAGTACACTTGACACTACATTCTATACCTATGATAACAATAAGGAAAATTTTATAGTGTAATATATATATATATATATATATATATATATATATATATAAGACATATAATTACAATGTGTAAGATGAAGATTAAAGATTGAATCCTAGCTAGGAGACACCCAAGTAGCTATTTGCAAGATTTTCTACCAAATAAGAAATAGGAAATCCATCAAAAAATGTTCATCTATTAATAGTGTGTGATATAAAAGGCTCTCTTGTTAGAAAACTAGCTCAGCGATGAGTAAGAAATCTTGAAGCCAATTCATTCATCAATTAACCAAAACAAACAAAGAACTCACCAAAACTTGTTTAAAAATCATACTGTTTCATGACAATGATCGAACTAACGTTATTAATTTTCTCTCTCACAACATATTTACCAAACTTAGTCCCATCCATTTACAACAAATAGTACAGAATGTAACAAATACTATGAATGTATGAATCTAGGTCATAGAAAACAATAGGCAATATTTCTAAAGATAAATATCGAAAATTATCAATTAGTCAGTTGATACATTAATTTAAATACAAACACTAGTAGCACCGAATCTTAAAAACTTTTAATCAATCGGTTATCAAGCCACTTAGATGAAGTACTATTACAGGCACACAATATAACTTCGAAAATATTATTCTTAAAAAAACAACAACCTGATTAGTTTTTTTTATATAGTTTCTATGTCCATAATAAAATGATAAAGCATTAATAACTGCTTAAACTAACATATATCTAAACGATTAAAACGTATGTTTATTACATCATTATTAATTGAAAAGTAATGGTTATTAAAATCACATATCACGTTCACAGACAAATAAAAGCACTATAAATAATTAGTCAATATTATTATTCTTAATGCTTATAGCGATGGGATAATTTAATATATAGTTAACCATTAAAATAATTATGTTATAAGTTAATAACCTGAAATAGCCGCAACAAAAACTTCATTTCTTCAATAATATCGATTACATTCTATGTAGTATATGTTAAAATATTTACCAGAATGTTGTGTCTCCTCACTAATTCCTCACCCAACCAGATCCTAAAACAAAAAGAAAAGAATAATCAGAAATATTTCGAAATACTTCTTAAAATTAGTGTCGGTTTACACCAATCTGAACTTCAATTAAACATTTAAATTATGTGTGATATCAGAGGAAACAGTACTGCGATTTTCAGTTCGAGATAATAATAATGGTTTATGTTTTATGTATCATCTCTTAGCATTGATTGTGTGAAGTAATATTGTTGATAAAACAGACGGTTATATGAATAAAAACGATTACAAGAAGATTGTACATCTACGGAGGAAAAATAAAAGATGTAAAAGATATAGAATATATAATGATATAAAGAAAAACATAATGAAAGCAACACATAAAAATGTTAAATGAATGAAATATATTTATCTTCAATATTTGATAATGCGAGATAGAAGAATTTATAAAAGACAAAAACCAAGACTAATGAACATCGAAAAAACAAATATAATGAGATCTGGAAACATAAACACAATGAGAAATAGAAAAACAGGATACCAAGAGTTTGAGGAAGTAGACTTATTTAAAGGAGACACAGTGAAGACATAAAAGATAAAACTATAAGAACAAGCAAAGCATATAACGTAAACAAAAAATATTGATAAGCCTATGAAAAATTCTAAATAAAAGTACTTGAAACCTTAATAAGGCCAATCAATATTTATGTAAACAATTACAATGTAAAAGTCGAGGAAAAACTAAGAAAACTAGCAAAATTAACATAGAATAAATATTGAATGGTAAGTAGAGATATAATATAATAAGAAGTGTAAAGTGGCTAGGGCACGAATTGACAAATTCTCAGAGAAAGTCATAAATGTAGTTACAGGATGGATGACCAAGATCGAGATTGGCACTAAGTTAAACATGATTTGTTGTAAATAGTAACGGGGGAAGACGAAATATAGAAGAACCTAAGCAATCCAAAGGTGTTTTCTAGAGAATTTCCTTCATTCTATGTCAAAAAGTAATTAAAAATGTTATTTAAACTAATTTTCTTATCAGTTATGCACACTTCCTACAAACCACAAATTAATGATCAACAGACAGATATTTTTTTATTGCTATATACAACTGCAATTACAATTACGTACATGATACATGCTCTAGCGCAGAAATGGGTTTTAAAAGTAAACTTCAGAAGCCTCTTATGATCTTCAACATCAAGCTTCCAAAAAGGAAAGTTTATACTTTGACCGATTTCAGACCGACCAGATGATTATGGACCCGAAAATTAAACATCACTGCTTAACGTAGATGCAATTCCTAAATCTACATTAATAATTGAATTGTAATAAATGATGTTTAACAGGTCAATTGAAAAATCCCCGGCCTACCATAGTAAAACACATTTTTTTGGCAAAATTAAGTGTGATACGCTGATTATAGCGACCCTCCAACTTTTCGATAGCATTGTCGAAGTACGATTTGCCCTTTGCTTTGAAATAGGCCTCAGTTTCACCTCTTCATTCGACGAAAATTTCTTCCCAGCGCGCGTTCTTTTGAGATCTGAGAGCAGGAAATAGTCGCTAGGGGGTCAGATCTGCAGAATACGGTGGATGAGGAAGAAATTCCAAGCCCAATTCAGGGATTTTTGCAATCGTTTTCACTGACTTGTGACACGGTGCATTGTCTTGGTCAAGCTGCACTTTCTTTTTCTTCAAATGCGAATTCGTCCTTGAAACGGTCCAATAATGCTATATAATAGTCGCTGTTGATGGTCCTTCCTTTCTCAAGGTAGTCAATGAAAATTACTTCATGCACATCCCAAACTATAGACGCCATAACCTTGCGAGCCGACTTATGCGCTTTCCCAAGCTTTGGAGCGGGTTCATCGTGTGCAGTCCAGTCGGATGACTGTCGATTGGACTTTTTCAGAGTGAAATGATGGAGCCATGTTTCATGCATTGTCACATACCGACGCAAATACTCGAGTTTATTACGCTTTATCTTCAAACACTGTTCCGAATCAACATTTCGTCGTTCTCATACCCAAATATTCGTCATTTCATCATTTAGTGGATTTTTTAAATGTTTTCGTCGGTAACAACCTCTTTTGGGCGTCCACTGCGTTCACCGTCTTCGGCGCTCATTTCACCACGTCTAAACTTAGCATACCAATCCTTGATGGTTGATTTTCCTGGTGCGGTGGCGGAAACTCGGCATCAAGCCAAGTTTTTTCTTCAACTGTGTTTTTTCACTTCAAAAAGCAATACTCTATCAACCCGCGAAATTCCTTTTTATCCATTTTTATCACAATAACAGAACTTGCTTCACTCAAAATTCTATAATTCACAAACTAACGATCCGACGGCTGTCAAACTTATACATGCATCTTTTGAGGGTTAGGGCTAACTAAAAAACATATGGATTTAATTCTAGTAGCGCCATCTATGTGTCAGGCCGGGAACTTTTCAATTGACCTGTTAAGATTTTTACCCTTAATCTATCGAAAAGGAAAATAAGGCTGGAAGTTAAAGAATGTAATCAGCAGTTGCTCAGCTTACATTATAATCTTCAAAAATAATTAGAACTAAGTAGAAATATAATATTTTCTCAAAGGAAATAATTTCAGAAGTCTTAAATCTTAAAAATATAACATATGTTTAACCGCAGATGCTTTTGAAACAGACGAATCTGTGTGTTCAATCTAATGCTGATTAGAACCAGATTGTATACTGTTTAACACCAAAAAGGCTAAGAGTATATGTGGTAATATTGCAAGCAAGAATTGTAATATATATTTTTATAATCCTGCAATTTTTTATAACTCTAGATTTTTAATGTATGAGCAAAAGAATATTCAAAAACAAATCTAATGAAAATTCTAATTCAGATATTTGTCAGCAAATGTTGATCTTTTTTAAAACGATTAATTGTGTACAATACCCTGAGCAAAGGTAAATAAGAAAAATAATTAAGTGTTGTTTACTGGTATCAAATACGAACAAAGAACCCAACAGACTTGTTGTTTTGATAGATGTTGTTTTTTATAATGAGTTATCAGTTGTCAGATTAGGTATTGTTTTTCTATGTATTTTGAAAATGTTTTATAGATCTAAATTATATTTTGTTAATTAAAGCGAAATGGAAATTCTCGATTTGAATACCATTTGGTGGATAGAGAATAATAAAGAAGACGATAAACCCGAACCAATACCAATATTTATTCAAAGACACAAAAACTAGCAACAAAAACCAAACAGATTTTGATGTTCCCTAATATATATACAGTGAAAGAACGAAATTATAGTTATTGTTGTTATTTCTTATTACTCAAAGATAATTTGTTTTGCATGACAACGTAAACAACATTCGGATACGGTTGGGTTTTGGTTTCTATGTCTAGATCAAAAAAACGCGCCACAGATACATACTTGAACGAATTAGAAAGGTCACGGAGAAAAAAGGCAAGGCAAGTGAATGATCTGAATATTTAAAATAAATGAAATAGTTTCATTTTAAAAATAGATTTAATGACGTAACGGCGCACCGAATTTGAGCATTTGCCATCATGTCGAATAGTATTAGTGGACACGTGATCGTATAGATAACCGATTTAACTACTTTAACTACAATGACATGTTGTAATTTACTTTTACTGGTAGTGTTTACATTGCCCCGCCTTCTATTCATGTAATTTCATAATAAAATAAACAAATCATTATATAATATTACTGTTTTATATGAGGCACTTGTTAAAATATGGTTCCCCTTCCTCCAAGTTCTTGTTTCTGTCAACAAGTACGACTGTAAAAATGATTAAAAGTATTCTAGGCTTCTTTTTTATTCCTATGGACGACACCTGGGTTAATCAACATGATTTTATGTTAAAACAAGAGACCAAAGAGTGATGTTAACTCGACTCCTCTGATCTGAATCCGATTCATATTCAGAAATCGATCAAGAATCAGTGATTTAAAGCATATTTTTTTAATTTAAAGCTTTATTTGAAAAATTGGTAGAATGTATTTTATTGGATGTATTGTCCATCGATAGCCATTATTTTTTCCCATCTTACAGACAATTTACGGATCCTCTCTCAATAGAGTGATATATCTGTTTTGATATTTTCATAAGAAGTGAAGCGCTGCTCAGATAGGTCTCGACTAACAACAAGTAGTAATCAGAAGGAGAAAGGTCTGTAGAATACGGTGGGTAGGATAGCACTTCCTATTTTAATGTTTTCAAGTACGTCATTCATCGAGTAATACCTTCAAATCTTCGTTTTCAAATTGTTTGGCCTCTCCAGGAGAATCTTTATTCCTCCTGTCTTCGGTGTTAAAATCACGACTTTTAAAACATCGAAACCAGTATTCAGATGTTGAAATAGATGGAGCATGGTTGCCATAATTATCACACAGTGTTCGATGATCTTCAGCAGCCACTTCCTCCAAACTGCATGCGATTTACTCCGTAAAAATGCAGACATTTTCAAGCCACTGAAAAACATTTTGTTTGTCAGTTAGTCTTCAATATTAAGTTGGTTACATATGTATCAAATGTACCGAAATGCAAACTAAGTTCGAAGACATTCGAAGCTAAGATAATAAGAAAAACGAAAAGAAGAGGGCTTAGATAAACTTGAAACAAAACAGTCAACGTTCCGACCAGAAAGGAAAATATAGTACTTGGATTTAAACAATATGTAAGAAATATTTGGCTACTCATCTCACTCAGAAATACAGGATACATTACTCCATAATCATCCCCGGACTTGGCGTATGCGCATATTGAGCGCGCGTACATACAGCTTTATTTACTTACATTTTTTTATCGTGATTATTAGATTTAATGTCAAATATATATATATATATATATATATATACATATATATTATAATTTTATTTAAAAAAGTATTGAATAAAATGAAACAATGAAAATAATTTCTATATGCCTTTCTATTTTTATAAAAAGATAATATTTAAAATAATTAGATAGATATTAGATATTCAAAATATAAGAACCATATAAATAAACATTACGATAAAAAAGACCAAAACCCAGCCAATATACTTAATACCAAACTAAAAAGCCACCACTATATATAAAAGCAGTGAAATTCTCCTAAATATCTCCAAATATGATCAACTATGAACGCTACTATTCTTGATAGACAAATCTCATTAATCACTTAACAACTTCAAACACAACAAGAGTAATTGTCTTCTCTGTTCTTGTTCATATTAAATTTTGGTATATGTTAATATCTATTCAATGTTGAAAATGATGTGTCGGGCGCAAATCCAAATATCATTAGATAACAAGCTGTTGTTGTATGAGTCTATACTCAAGCCTATTTGGTCATATGGAATCCAACTATGGGGTACCGCTAGCAAATCTAACATCCATCATTCAACGGTTCCAAAATAAGGTGTTGCGTGCCATTGTTGATTCTCCGTACTATATTTCAAATAAAGTGATACAACACGATATTCCTTTAGAACTTATAACGAGTATAATTCAACGTGTTTGTGTGAAGTACTTCGAAAGAGTGTCAGTGCATCCCAATGTACTGGCTAATCAGCTAAATATGCGACGTGATAGTTAAGTACGTAAACTAAAACGTTTAACACCACCTGATCTGATTACTGGACATATGTAGACTTTAGAATAAGACTAATTAATTAAGATAATATTTTATACAGAAGATCGCTTAATGAAGTGATTTTCTGCATGCCATGTAAATATAATATAGACATAAGAACTATTTATTGCCTATAGGGCAGATTGAGGAAAAGAGTAAAAAAAATAATATAAATATATTTCGATGGTATGCGCAATGGTACACTCAACTAGTAAAAACTAGTTTATTATCCATAGAGACTTAAATATGTCTAATATCCGATAATAATACAATACTGTGAGTTCTTAAAGCCTACCTTATTTAAATATTTGTGTCTAATACTAATCATTCCTTTTCTTTACAATACAACGATAGGTCGAAGTCATTGGCTTGATAAACTGGTAGATATTTAAATTTGATGATCTGTCCGACCTTGTCTGGCAGTTTAAACATATTTTTAAATGGCGACGTTTTCTCTAGACTGTGCTGAATTGTGGTGCTGTGGGTCCGAACAACGAGGCATTGTCATTGTGATTTATTCAATGGGATTTATAGAGAACCCTCAAAAAAGTGCGTTAGTTGCTGTTAGTAGAATATTCAAAAAAGATTAAGATCAGTAGGGTTCCTGTGTACGTTCGAGCTTTGTTAGCACTATTGTACGAAACTATATGGGAACAACTGAACGGTATTCCCATATAGTTTCGTTTTAGAACTTTTTTCAAAATTAAGTACCGTTTAGAATCTATCAATTGTTTAACGTTCAGTTTGTTGATCTCTTTTGTATATTAGGATATCGTAAGACAAAGTTTAATTGGTAACCATTTATGTACCATCATGTTTCAATTAAATTTTTTCGAAGCTGATATATATTTTCTTGTCTAGATACATGAGCTATATACAGAAAAGTTACTTGATATTTCGAAAAAGTGATCGGTTTGTCTGGTTAACATAGTTTATCATTGTTTGCAACATAGTTTCTGCTTATATTGATATTATTAAGATAGTTATTAAGTATATATTATTATAAACTAAATAACTATCTTACTAATATTGATACATTATATATGATATATTGATATATTATTAAGTAGTTTTTCTTAAAAATATATATATTAGTAATATTAAAAAAATCTACCCTAATTTCAAACAAAAGATAATTAAACAACTGTCTAAATTAAACGATCTAGTACAGAAATTTGTAGTAGTCTTGTCAATGGTAATGTTTATATATATGGTTCTTGGAGTTCATGTTAATTGTTCAAATATTTAAATTAATATAAATATGGTGTATTTATAAAAATAGAAAGGTTGAACGTATAGTAATTATATTTTTATTATTTCATTTTATTCCATATTTTTTTAAACAAAATGTGTTATTTCATAAATTTTCCATTGTTTATATCCCTCCTTACATGGGGTTCCAACATTAAATAAAAAATGTTTATCAAAGTTATATCAAAGTGAATAAATGAAGCCGTATACACGCATGCACTAAAGTCGTATTATTATCTGATTCCAAAATAAATGGCGCCCGATATGCACATGCGCCAAATCCTAAATTAATTGTCAAGTAATATATGCCCCTTCTGATTATTATGCAGAGACTGCAGTGATAAGGATCACCATGAAGACGACGTGAGTTCGCTGTTTTATTGAACGAGCTATATATTCAAAGACATTCAGAGTTTATTTGTATATGCGTTATCAAAATTTGTGACGTCAAAACGTCGCAATGTTGCCGCATCAACTGAGTTTTAGTTCAGTTTGGCTTGGACATACGACAAAGTTCTAATCTAAATAAAACAATTGAACAAAAATGTTGTCAAGTCTAATTTATTTTAACATTGTAGTACCTCAAAAAACTACAGTTAATTATACAGCGACAATAGTTTATAGGTTGGAGTTATAACCTCTTATCACTATTGCTTTGAAGAATTTTGCATACGTCTGAAAACTGGCCGACTTTGACAGGTTCATCCGTTTACGTGTTCGAACTAATCAGACAGCATTGTGTCTCTTCTTAACTAGAATAAAACGAGAGGGAAAATATTGTCTGATTCTAAAACGAATTTACAAATTTCGGCAGGCACTACATTAAACATCTTGATGACGCATAGATAAATAAAATTTGAATAGACCATATGCTGGTTATGTTCAACGACCCTTCTCTTGCCTATGGCCGGTACCTTCCAGTCCAACGACAGCACGGCACGTCGATGAATGAAATATGATTCGGGAGAATTCGTCTGGCCTATAACGGCCCCGTCGGAGCAGTTGCGTAAGCTGTACCGTTATCAGGTCGCTGATGGTGACCTGGATTCCTCATCGAACAGACGAAAGAATACCGGCCAACGCTGGTCAGACACGTGACGCGAAAGAAGGACGCCCGACCCGACGGGCACGGTCAGTCAAACCGTTTCACTATTCTGTTGCCTCGCCCAGGAAGGTGTTAACAGTCTGTTGGTTTGTTGGATTCTCCTACGCCCTTTTTAAACAAATTAGATTTTGATTTTCGCCATCTTCAGCAATTGACAGCTCACGTCATGTTATGTAGTAATGTACGTAAAAATGAAAAACTCCAATTTTTATTGTTCATTTTACCCTAGTTAAAAAGAGACAGAATCCGCTCTGAAGCGTCAGAACATTTAACCGAATCAGTTTATAAAATTCAATTTGTGTCGATACTAATCGACATTGTTGTCAAATGTCTACAAAATTCGTTAAAACACTGGTGAAAATTATTTTCAGGTTAACATGGCAAGATGGCGCAGTGTTTACTCATAAATTTTGATGACGTGTATTGGTTATTTTATTGGATAGACTATAGTAACATGACAGACTAATTGAGCGTATGCGCAACTTAAATAAATTTAACTTATTTCAACTTAGTTAGGTTATGTATGACGTTTTCATTGATTAACAGGGTCGTAATTCGTTGAGAAATAAATTTGAGGATATTGTCTCTCAGGAAAATAGTTACAATGCGATTACAATTATTAGTGTTTATATAATTAGTGTAGTATAATTAGTGGTTGTCCAATTCACAGTTAGAAGTTGAAAAAAAAATCAACCTTGTATCGATAGATATTTATTATGTTGCAAAACCAACCTTGTATCAATAGATATAGATAATAGATAACTTAAAATAATATAATCAGAGGCTCTTTAACTGACGTTTTGAAAACATTACTGAAAACAAAAGAAACTGACAAGTTTATGTCAAGTATGGCATATTTCAATATCGAAGTAATAGTATCGAATTATTTAATTGTGTCTATTCACATAGTATTGATGTGTTTCCTTTGTTTTTGGGTTTTTCACACCTCTAAACGCTCGTCGTATGTATGTGTTCTCCCTTTGTAACTTTATGTTTCTGATCTAGTAGCATCTATGTAATTTTCATACTCAAAACATGTATAATATTGTCTGTAACAATATCAGTACCCATCGCTTGCATATCTGTACATGCTTATACATCATATTTTTTAATAACCGATATATACAAATTTAACAAACCCTATCCTTGTAATGTTGCTGATATTGTCACATCTAGAATATATTATAACTCATAGTTTATATTTAGTAGCGTTATGCATCTTCTCAGTAATATGTAGTGCACTAATAGGTACTTATTGCGATTACCAAAAATAAAAATAAAGAATAAAAATTACTAGTGTTTTGTTATGTTTTTATGGATTTCATTCACTTTTCATGACCATATATAATATTTGTTAATTGAAAATATAACCTTGGTATTAGGAAATAATAATCGTAATCACCAGTCATTTACTACATCTTGTTTTATTCCTTGTAGTGTGCTTGTTTATAGCTTATTTGTTATAATTTATATGTACTGAATTTATTTTTGTTTTGATGACGCTTTAGTCAATATCTTGACAATTGTACTAGCTCTACATTTCTACTTATAATCCAGTCAAAGACAAAATGTCAATGGAGAATCGTTGATATTCTACATTCATTCAAATCTGTTGACTGTCTAAAAAATGAAGACGAAGCCACCAATTCTCCAACTGAATGTTTGATGAAGAAAACTTCTTAGATGTGTTTGGCTTATCTCAGCATAACTTACAACTGAAGGTTGGCTCGATGGTCATTATGCTTCTAAATCTGAACGAACTAAAATCATGCTACGAAAAGCTATATAGCTTTATATCACAATCGAGATGCCCCTTGAATTTAAACGAATTCCGACATGCCATGATAATTACCAAATTACAAGGCCAATTCTTGGGCGTTTAGTGAATACGAACATTTTGATCGATGTGATTTACGCGATTTGATTTATTTAGAAAATGCATGTTTTCTGAAGGTCAGTTATATGTGGTATGTTCACGTGTGGGCAAATCATCAGCTTAATTTGTTCTTGCGTCTGATAATAAAACCAAAATGTGGTATAACACAGGGTGCTTTACCAAAGAGAATCAATCAGAGTACAAACTATTCACCAAAATGTATAGTTTCAATAAAACTAAAGTTCACGCCATATATTTGTATATAAATATAAAAATAAATTAAGTTTAAGTATAAAGTTCACAGGGTCAGTCGGAAAATAGAACGAAACGTCTATTTAACGTAAAAAATAACGTTAAATACAACAAAATAAAACCGATACTATCAGAGATAAACAAACCAAACATTGCGGGATAACAATCAACGATAATTTAACTAAAATCGACGTAACAAACGCCACTGTCACTGATAAAACAACGTGGAGACGAAATTTTCTCTTGTTAAATATTTATTTATAGCCGACACAGAGATACGTATTCTTCTTAATTATCTATTTCATGTCAGAGTTATATCACCGCGAGGCTCATTTAAATACACAGCACCTGCTTTTATTCAACGACGAACAAAAAATCGAAATGGGAACATTGAGATGACTCCGGCGCGTTATTACATTGTGGTGATGTTATCAGTGAACAAAAGACGTCGTTCTGACTTATAAGATTCGATGTAGAGGTAATTCTGGTGGAGATAAATTAGAACGAACAGGTGTGGTCAACTTGATCTAATACTGAGGCTATATTGAGAGATAATAGGTGAATATAAATGAGAAGGTTATTACACAATTATTGTTAGTTCGATTTAGTTGATAAAGGAGGTTTCGAGTCAAACAAGAAGGTTCGAGATTAAGGTTATATTGGATAGATTTGAAATGAAAAGTCGATGAAAAAATGGTTGTTATTCTTACACAATATTGCGTTCTTGCTGTTGGAAACAAAAGCGAAGAAGCCACATGAAACTTACGACAAACAAACGACAATATAAATGATTGGACCCAAAACTTGATGACCGACTGTCAGTTAGGAAATCAAAAGAACCACAAGGATACTTGAGGGAGTATCTACAACTCTTGGATATCATCAGAACAGGA
Source organism: Rhynchophorus ferrugineus (assembly GCF_030347505.1). Classification (NCBI taxonomy): domain Eukaryota; kingdom Metazoa; phylum Arthropoda; class Insecta; order Coleoptera; family Curculionidae; genus Rhynchophorus; species Rhynchophorus ferrugineus. Next base: position 9,990,878 of record NW_027472586.1, on the reverse strand, counting down.
AACAAAAACAAAATAATTAAACCATTTGATCGTGTGTATTGATATGATTAGAAATATTGGGTCCTCCTAGATATATACCTAGATTTAAGTTATTGTAAAGCCATATTGTAGGTTAGTCGACAACGATTACTAACAATGTAATAAATAAATAATAAAAAATAAATTCTTACATAAAACATAATGAAACTCTATTCGTGTTTCTGTTTTATCATGTTACTTTTTCCTATCGATGCCACATGGTCTTGCTGAATAATCAATTTTATAACCACCAAAAACAATTAGTGAATAACTAATTAATAACAACAACGCTTGAAAAATAATAATGTACACAATTTATCACAATAAAACCGTGAATCTCTCTTAGAAATCACCTAAAACTGAATTATTATTATATAATCATTGTAAATAAAACACAGCATAAAAATAACCTAAAACTACAAAAGAAACCATGTTTCCATTTAGGAATATCGAACTATTCTATTAGGTTAACATTTAACTATCATTTACACGAAATGTTACCATACTAGCTAAATCGATACAGTTATATATAGGAAACTAGTTTCTCGACAAGGCAAAGTGAATTCAGTTCGCATTTCTTCACGCATGAAACGTCAAAATATGTACATGGTCGTTCCTATTACGGAACTGTATTAGTACCGTTCACTCACTTAAATCGAATTTCGGTATTCGATGGGATGCAGTTTCACAAAGTAACACGGTGGCACCATCTTGAACATATAACCATAATAATTAAAAAAAAAACGATCTCACAGTGAAATGAATGTAATAAATCATGGAGTAGGGGCGTCACGGACCGTCTAGTATCATGTGACGTGACATCTGCATTATGTGATACACACATCCAACAAACACATTGAAATATTAAAAGAGATATTAAGTATATTAGCGCCTAATCTTAAATCGTCGTCTCTAACCAATTATTTTTGTTATTTCGTGTTCGTTATAGCCAGAAATATCATTGAAATGACTTATTTTAATATGATATGAGTGTCGTTCAATAACTAATCACATAAAACACTTTTGCTGGCAATTTTGTTTCAATAAAATTGAAAAATCGACAGAAATATTGATAACAAAAAATGTGGGGAGTGTCACAAAAGTCCTAAAATATCTAAAAAACACCAAGAATCGACAAGACACATTTAGTCGGGTGAAAACGTTTAAAAATGTTAAGAATATATTTGGGTTGAGTCACAATGATTTTAATTTAAATCAATTAAAATTCACTACCAAAAAAAAACTATGTATCCGAAACCAGTGTGTAAAAATTCTAATTAAATTAAAGTTATAGTGAGTTAATACTGAAGCTTTAACATTAAAAACCTGCTTCTGACAAATAAATATTAACCATGTTCAGGTATCAGTTTGGATCGTTCTTTTTAACTAATTATTCTTGTTGTTTCGGGTTCATTGTAGTAAGAAATATGATTGAAATTACTTATTTTGATATTTGATATATTATCGATATATCACTTAAAAATATTCTTCGTGGCAATTCTGTTTCAATAAAATTGAAAAAACGACAGGAATATTGGTGACAATAATGTGGAGTGTCACAAAAATTCCTAAAACATCTGAGTAATAAAATTAGCAACCAACAAGACACCTTTTATTTGATGAAAAGTAGATTTTTGGATTGGGTCACAATAGTTTTAATTTAAATCAATTAAATTTAATTCACGACCGAAAAAAAACTATATATCCGAAGAAACCAGTGTGTAAAAAAACGAATAAATTATAATTAAAATTGCAGTCGGTTAACACTGAAGCTTTAATATTAAAAACCTGCTACCAATTAAACTTAAACAAACAGTTCCAAGAATATTTTCACTATGTACTAGCACAGACTGTTCGTAAACAAAAATAATGTATATTTCGTTTTAAATAAGCATCTTGTAGACACCCAAAGTGGGTGATGATATACATTACCGATACCAATGATGTTGGTTTTAATTTTACTTGTATTTAGCCTGTCTAATTAGATTTATTATGTTATCTTATTATTTCATTAGGATTTGAAAACAACGGGGGTTTTGTCTTTTGTAAGTCATCTTCCTCAGAGGGGATGACATACAATTCGTACGATAATTGATACCCCATAACATTTGTCGTAATAATTAGTCACCGATTTTTATTTTTGAAAAAAAAACACGGTCTAGGGACACGGTCCGGCGCCAGGAATTGTAGTGGTCACCGATGACTCAACACTGAAGCTAGAATCGACTGTTTATTGTGAGGAGTTTTTTTCTGGTCGCATCTGGACCATCTTTCGGGCGTATGAAGCGGTCACGCTTTAATTTTGGATCAGTGTTGAGGCTCGGACCCGTTCTATTAGCATCTACTGGAGGGACTTACCTGAGAACACAGTATATAATCACCCAAGTTGACACTGTCAAAATTCCGCGATTGAGAATTGATAAAATCGACTGGAGCTAGCGGGGGAAACTCGGCGCGGGTAGAGCGCGCGCGATTTCTTCATACTACGTTTCGGATGCGACCGTTCGTCGGGCACTAGGGTATCCGGTGGCGGAGACTGTCGGGAAAAAAGTGTCCCTGCCTTGCTGGTGGTGGAGGTGGTGGGCCAGACGGAGGATGGGAACTGAAACGACCGATGCGCGCTGCAGCGTTAGACCAACTGAATTAAAATATGTCTAAGGCGACCGGAGGAATGGCGTACGTCACTGGCGCCGGCGCAACACTTCGGATCCGTGGCGACATGTAGGTGGGGCGGCGCGGGCAGGCCGGGAGGGGAGGGGCGCGTGATGGCCAATGTCCACCAAAGGTAATTTTTAAATAAAATCACTTCTGGTCTGCCGTTGACCTCTCCGTAAGGAACGGCCTTACATCCATTCGGATTTATCGGCATGGAAATGTGTGAAACAGTCGCATAGTTTCCTCATTACAATGCTCAATAGCATCTACTTGATGACATTAATGCTTTTTTAGTCATTATCACTAGTTCTTGCCGACTAACTTACTAACACGCGAAAGACACGCGTTTACCATTTAGTGTACCTCATAGCTTAAACGTAAGACTCAAAACCGAATGCAATGCAAACCCTAGATACAATTGAACAAATAAGGTCTGATACAAAAGGAGCTACATTTACATCAATAGAGAAATCTAGATCTTTGAAATTAGGAAATTGATACGAGGGTCACTATTTATATTTCGGGAATAGGAAAAAAAGCAAATAGTTAAGCTACGAATATATTTTTATTGTTTTTCAAATTACTCGCCACGATGATCGATACACTTACATACGCTTAAACCAATTTTCAAAATATTTATTCCATTCCGAATGAGGTATCTTCAAAACATGATTTTTGAACGCTTCAATAGCTTCTTCACCCAGTTTATTTTTCACGGATAGGAACAAAAAGAAGTCATAGGGTATCAAATCAAAGCTGTACGGCGGATGACCCATCAATTCGATGTTTTGAGTGCTCAGATAGTCTCTTGTTTGAGCGGATATATGAGAGTTCGCATTGTTATGATAAAGAACAATCCGGAGTCTCTTGTTTGTTTTCGTTATTTCACGCAAGACTTCTGGCAAACAAATGGTTGTGTACCAATCAGCATTTACTATTCTACGATCCTCTAAAGGCACTGTTGCAATATGACCAGTTTTCCCAAAGAAACAGGCCACCATTTTCTTTCAAGTGCTTCGTGCGCGAACAACTTTTGTTGGATTTGGCTCATCGTGGAACACTGATACAGTGGACTGCTGCTTACTTTCGGGCTCATACGAATATATCCATGATTCGTCACCTGTCACGATTTTATAAACGTCTTTCGAAGCACCTAGATTGAATTTCTTAAGCATTTATTTACATCAATCGACATGAGCCTTTGAGCGATTGTCAAATTGTGTGGGATCCAACGCGAACATAACTTTCGCACAGCTAAGTGTTCATGTAAAATCGCATATATGCCGGATGACCTTCACGAAACTCGTCAGACAGCGAACTACGACCACGATTGAATTCACTAAACCAGCGATACACGGTGGTTTTTGATGGAGCTTCATCGCCAAAAGTCAAATTAAGTTGATTGATGCACTCTTGTTGTGATAATCCACTTCGAAAATCGTAAAAAATCATCGCTCGAAAATGTTCACGATTCACTTCCATTTTTTGCCGAGACGAAACTTTCAACTAAATGTAAAATAAACTTATAGCGTCCGTACGACAAAATGTTCAGAGTACGTATATCGTCAAAAATGTCAAGCTTTACGATGGAACCGACGGAAATATAAATAGTGACCCTCGTAAAAGAAAGTGAACTAAGCCAGAAAGAATACTCGCTATGAAGAAACTCAATAATGATAAACAATTCTTAAGCAATACGATTTATTGTAACAGGTGTTTCCGTAATTCCTTTCTGCTTTCTTTTTCACTAAAAAATACATTCTTTACGCAAATATTTACTTATTTATAGTATTTTCTCATCTTTCAGGCAATGTATAGATGCCATTCGAAAACAATGGGTTGTCCACTGAACTAAAGTATTACTCTAGTCACTTTTTAGCATCTTCCAAATCGACAGAGTACCTCATCAATGCGAAAATGTGGTAGTCGGATGGAACCAGACCTGGACAGTACGGCGGGTGCGATAATATTTCCCAACCAAGTGATTTTAACAAGACAGCGAGTTATTATGTTCCTCAATCAATACACAGTCCAAACTTAGGATCTATTGTTGCCTGCGATCTGTATTAAATGTATCTTCAGATATCAACAGTTCAATAGACGACAACAGAAGCTTCAAAAATTTCAGATAATACTTAACTATAGACAATATATGAACCCGAATATTGTTAATCAAGTCAACTACAGTGTAGTAAAAGAAACGAAGCGGAGATCTTGTTTAAGAGTTTATAGGAGAAATTATGCTAGTGAATGTCTAACCATAGATTTTAGTATCTTTTTTATTATTTAATTATTACATTGTTACTAGTCGTTTCCAACTAACCTTCAATTTGTCTTTATTATAACTTAAATCTAGGTATATAACTAGGAAGACCCTATCTCAGTATCTGGTTAAATAATGTTTATACATGTTACTGCTGTATTTTTTACTATATGTTTTAAAGTACTTGATCAAGTATTGCAGATGTATGTTCCTATAAATTTGTAAGGATATTATGAAAATAAACCTCAAAATTACAATTGTGTATTTTATTTAAACAAATATTACAGGGTAATTTGATACAACATATATTTTTTTTGTTTCATAAAGCTGCTAAAAGTTTAAGAAAATCAAACATCCATCATCATATGTATATAATTTAAACCTTTTTGTGTTGTAGTTAGTATCATCTATATGAAATTAACATTTTTAGTCCTGTTAATTATATTTGCATCTATATATATATATATATATATATATATATATATATATATATATATATATATATATATATATATATATATATATATATATATATATATATATATATATATATATACCCACAATATTGAACCTTATATGGACATACGGAGTTCAATTATGATAGTGTGGGTGCACCCAAATACTATAGGACTGATTACCTACATCGAGACTTTCAGATACCCACAGTCAGTCAAGAAATCAAGATAATTGTAAGGGGGCATGAGGAAATACTCCATTCTCATACAAATGTTGAAATATTGCAACTTTTGGATACCACCAGAACAGGACACTTGACTCAAAAGAATCAAACCATCTGATCTTGTGTAGTGTTCTGTAGTGAGGTGCATATGTTAAAAAATTCAACAGTGACATGTGTAAACATTATTTCACCAAAGACTGAGTTAGGGCCGATGGGTCCTCCTAGTTATATACCTAGATTTAAGTTAGCATAAAGACAAATTGTAGGTTAGACGGAAACGACTAGTAACAATGTATTTTGACGGAATGTAACTTTTTTAGTTATAACTTTGAGGTTAATATCAGTAGAATAAAATGACATATTGTGAAATCTGTTACAAAAATCGGAAAGTAGTTACCGACACACCTGGAGTATCTAGTATAATTATTACTATTAGTTTATTATCATCAATATTAATATAATATTATAATTATTCATAAGATCATGTGGTATAAAGGATACACAAATAATATTTGAAGTATTTTTCTGTTTCAGTTTTAAATGTTTTGATGCAATTTAATATGGAGATAACTTGGTATACTGTACTTTATTAAACGTTTATGTTATTGTTCAAAATGTATTAACGAGAACAATATCAATAATGATAAACAATATTTATAACGCATCTTACCATTCACTATTCATTTGGTTTAGTATCATCATCAACATTAATACAATATCACTTATAACAATAATGTTAACTATTAAAACCGTGTATTGTCTAGAGTAAACAAACAAGTTTTGAGATTTTACGGTAAATTTAAAACATTATTCCAAGTGTTTGGTGTATTGTATTTTTTGTCAAAGTATATTAAGATTAAAATATGCAAAAGAAATCTGCGATAAGTGACTGTTTCTGTTTGACGATTTTAATCCTCAGGACCATTTCTAAAATGAGCTTGAACAAAACGAGAATCAATCGGAAACTAGTAACAAAAATCATCATGAATGTGCACAAGTCAACTTTGTCCAGCACATATCCATGATACTACCGATGTGGTCATTGTTTATATCCGTTGGAGGTCAAGGAAATCATCGCTCGTTTAAAGAACTGAATCACTTTAATTACACATGAAATATATTTACATTTCTATTTTGTTATCTCTTTACAAATTTATCATAACTGAATCATATTTATCCGAATTACAAGACGATAATTCTAGAAAATCGAAAATAATTATCTTTATTAGGTTAGTGAAAAATAGTGATTGTACTAATGACACACCAAAGTACTTTAAAATTCATTTAATTGTGTGTCGAGTGTTATACAGGGCGTGCAAGTAAGCTTCGCATTTCATTTTTGAGAATTATGGAACTTTATTCAAAAAAATTGATATAAAACTATTTTTAATATGTATTATAAGGTTTCTTGTTTACCAGCGAGGGTTTATCTGGATAATAAGAATAGAAAAACAACTTATCAGTTGTCTACAGAAGACCAGATCGGAAAGTCTACAGGACATCTTAAACTGATGAAATATGATGATTAAAAGTAAAACGGTAAAGGGTCATGGTGATGGGAGAGCCAGAAGTAATAAATAGCTAAATTGAGGGTACAAACATAGAACAAGTAAACGTGTTTAAGTATCTGGCTATATAAAAGTCAGGTAATGGAAGCCGGGAGATTGATATTATAGATGGATATTTGGAAAAATTACCAAACTTGACATTCATTTGCCGAATGTGGTTATCGTCAAAGAGTAATAAAAATGAGACACAAACATAGACGGAATGAGGACCTCTATATTAAATCATTCGAAAAGACACGAGACAAGAAAAGAGAATATTGTTAGCAAAGAAAAAGAACCGGAGGGCGACCTAAGAGAGTCTAGGTTGAATGTATTAGAGAAATACTTCAAAATAGAGAAAATACATCGGTTGAAGCTAGAAGACTGAGCAGTACACGCTGCTTGACTTGAAAGTAAAGTCAAGTGGTAGTAATCTGTCATGAAAAACTTCAAATTCATCGTGCTTAAATTTTTGAAACCAATTCCGATGAATGGATTCACTTAATTCTATATTTTAAATGATATATATATATATATATATATATATATATATCCAAACGTCATGCCATTTTAATTATTAGTTTACTCTGGTTTTAGTGAAGCAATTTTTGTTGGTATCAAACCAAAGGATCAAAAATAATTTCTTATGTTAGTTAAATATTGTTTGGTTTGATGGTGAGATATATTATTTCGACGATTGCCCTTTATTTTAAATTGTAAACTATTCAAGGGATATTAAAAAAATATTCTTTACATGAGCCATCAACGACCAACTTAACAAATACATACCTTAATGAAACTATTTCTTTATCATAATGCAACATATTGAAATAGTAACACGACCTGGCCTGATGAAATATGTAATTGGAAAATAATTCAAATTATTCTCTAGCCAGGAAGTGTGATGCTTAATAATTATTAATTCTTGTCTCAGAGAAATAGCGTTATTTGCAAGACATTACATCCTTTATTAGTTTCGCATTTTGTTATTTATCTATATATTAATAATGGATGTTTTTTCCAGTAAAACAGTACATTTTTCGAAGTTCAGTAATCACGGGATTTCTCAAAATTTTTGTAATTTTTTCGAAGCAAATCATTGGTGAAATTCACTGGAAACACATGCTAGGCTACTATGATGAGTGATAATGAGTCCATAACATGTCACTGTTTGATTCACACTTTGGGCTTGTTCGAAATTGTTGCTGGTCAGGCAATAACTGGTGCAGACATTGGAGAATCCCCCCACCGTATTCTCCAGATCAGATCTCCTTCTGATTACTAATTGTTTTGATATATGAGTATGTAGAGCATGAGTAGTGTACCTGTCTAAGTAGTGCTTCATTTCTTATAAAAATACCAACAATTTCGGCCGATTGACGAATAGCCTGAAAAGATATATCGTTCTTTCGAGATGGAATCCGTAAATTTCCTGAAAAATAGGACAAAGTAGCAGCTATCGACGGACAATACTTTGAATAAATTACATTGTTCCGATTTTTCACAATAAACGCATCAAACTAACAAAAAAATAATGTATAGCTTAATAATCAAACCTCGCGCATATTTTGGGACACCCTGTACAAATTGTGCCATTGATATATTCTATAGATTCGAATATTAAATACATTTTATGGTCGCAAATAAAATATGTTCTCTATATTTAACTCGATCGCCCATGTAAATAGATGAATAATCACATTTATTCCATCGCTACCAAAGTTTATACTCTGCCATCGCCGAAGTCAGTAAATAGCTTTTGAGCGTAAGTTTTTACAAGTATAATTTTATACGCTCTCGTTAAATCTCAGTGGGCTTCGATCTGTTGCATCACGAAGGTTATGATAACCTCTGCGATCAAAATAAATTGATAATCCTTCTCGAGATTATTTTAGGCCACTACTTATTTACGTCTATATACGTACAGACTACTGATTTTACCTCAAAAAACTTCGATGTATAATTGGAATTATTGCTTTCGATATTTTCAACTTAAATTTTAGAGTATATTGTAGAAGAATTTGAGAGAGTTTTAGTTTAAGAAATTAAAAAATTTTCGGATTCAGAGATTTATATATATATATATATATATTATATTTTTGTTATAGAATACAATATTACTTTGTGTTGAATTTTGTCAGTTGATATGGAGAAAACATCGAATGAACAACTTTGTAGGGTTATTAGAAGTTTTATACAAATAGTTATTTTATGAATGAATGAAATAAATAACAGCAAGCAATGTACCGCAAGCCAACGTTTTGGGTCCTATTCTTTATCGACTATATACAAGTGACATACCACACATAGAAAATGTTATTATGGCCTCATATGCTGATGATAATGCAATTGCTATTGGAGAAAACAACGAGTAAGCCAGAAAGAAGAATACTAGAAAAATGGATACATACATGGAGAATAAAATTCAACGAGAGTATTTAAGTGTATATCGAATTTACCAACAACCGAACTCTTCATATACCTATAAGTACTAATAATATTATTATTCAGAAAGCTCTGTTGGAAGGAGCATATCCCTTATATTAAAATACTAATTTTTTTATTAATCTCAAAACTTCAACAATCTGCCCGTGGGCAATAAGTATTATTATTGATGAAATTACTAAACTAACACTCCCATGTTAAGACCGAAAGGCTGCAATTCCTGAAAAACACTGAACTAGGACACAAGCTCAAAAGAAAGAGACTATTTGATCTTGAGTAATGTAGTTCAGTGAGTTACATTGAATAAAAAATACTGCAGTATTAATACATCAACGTTATTACACCAGAGACTAAAATAGGATCGATGAATCCTCCTAGATACATATCTAGTTTTTTTTTTCAGGAAAAACTACAAAATTTTCAAGACAATGTAAAAAGTATTTATTTAAAGTATTAGCCATTTGATTCTATACATCTTGCCCTTATCCTTATCAGGCAATTTATGGACGTCATTCCAAAGTCATCCTATCAAGTGCTACAACATGTTTCAACAGTTCGCAATACAACACGATAGTCTGGCTAAACCAAACATAGATCATTGTTTTGCGACCAAAACGATTTGGTCTTGGAGTCGATCAAATGGCTTCGCCAGGATATACTCATGGGTTTTGACTCACGTCACTATTCGATGCAGAAATGACTTCAAATCATCAGTTTGAAGCAACATTTCACAGACGATTTTTCGATTATCCATTTGCCTGTCATTCAATTGATGTGTCACCTAACTTCCCATCTATTGGATTTTTCCCATTGCTCGTAATCGGTCGCTAATCGTTTCTTGGGTCACATTTAGAGTTTCTGCCTTTTTTGTGTGTTTGCGGTTTCACACCTTCAAACTTTTTCGGTCTACCAAAACGTTCTTCGTCTTGCACATCGCTATCATCGCTTTTGAACTTTCGAAACCACGACTCACATGTTTTTAAGGTTAGAGTACTCTCGCCGTAAGTTTACGCTAGCAAACGATGCCTATCAGCGGCTTTTTTTTTCTTTTGATTATTAAGAAAAGTAATGTATGCCGGAAATGCACGTTTTCAGGTACGAAACTTGACATTTTCAGGGAGGTACATAACTATGACGATGTTACTTTTGCAAAATGTTAAACGTATTATAAGTTGGCGTTATTGAATTAATATTAGAAGAGATAAGACACCTATTACGAAAAAATTAACGAAAAATCGTCTTCCCGAATCTTACGCGTAGATTAGAGACATTTTTTCATTAGAGACATTATATTCCACGTGTTTGTTGCATACAGATAGGCTATAGTATAGGCTATATAACTAGTCGTAAGCCGTAAAATAAAAGCGAATGCCCGATGGAAACAAATCAATGATCGAGACTTCGAGATCTGTAATTTCTCGAAAACGTCCGATCGCTAACGACGTCCACACGTCACTCGATTTGTTTTACACAAGACAACGTAGGAATAATCGGCCGTTTCCTGTCGGGGGCCGAGATGCTTGCATAATAAGCCAACTGCGATGCCTCAAAACTAATCTACAAAACCAGTTATGTGAGAGGAAGAGGGAAAAAAGGTTTTAATCGGCTCTAACGAGCCTCGCCGCCTGAAACTGTTTGATATGCAGGATTCGCAGCGACCAGGGTCTCGCTGAAACGTATTCTCGCATCTCTCGGTTTCATGAGAGTTTAATGGGAATATTATGATAATGCGTGATTTATTGGTAAGGATCCAGTGCCCGAAGAGAGACCGCGTACGTAATACTAATCAAATCTCGAAACCGTTGCCCAAAACAAAAGTTTGACAATGTAAATTGACGGTTTTAAGATCATGCACTTTGGTGAAGTGTACCGCAAGCCAACGTTTTGGGTCCTGTTCTTTATCTACTCTATACAAGTGACATACCACACATAGAAAATGTTATTATGGCTACATATGCTGATGATAATGCAATTGCTGTTGGAAAAAACAACGAATAAGCGAGAAAGAAGAATACTAGAAAAATAGATCCATACATGGAGAATAAAATTCGTGTATTTAAGTGTATATCGAATTTACCAACAACCAAACTCTTCATATACCTATAAGTACTAATAATATGATTATCCAGAAAACTCTGTTGGAAGGTGCATATCTCTTGTATTAAAATACTAATTTTTTTTAAATTAATGTCTTAGAACCTCAACAATCTGCCCGTGGGCAATAACTATTATTATATGATTTCCGTTATATAATATAACTATCCTGACACGTAGAAGATTGCTTCAGTAAGTGATCTGCTGTAGAATTTACAATCAAAATCTTATTCTAGATACTAATCTAACTTATTCTAAAGTTTATCCTAACGTATTCTAAAGACTATTCTAATTAATTTTAGATATTATTATATCTCATTCTATGGGTGGTTTACGTTTGAGCCAACGCAGTTCACTGTTATCGCGTACATTTAACTGTTTGACAAGTGCCTGGGAATGCACTAACATTCTTTCACTAAAACTCGAAACCGTTGCCCAAAACAAAAGTTTGACAATGTATATTGACGGTTTTAAGATCATACACTTTGGTGAATTTTAGGGTCATCTTAGGGTGAGTACAGACATGTACAAAGCGAACGTTTCGGGGTTTGCGTGAGTCCATGCGCGAAGATTCGGCATGGATTGGTTATTAGAAGTTGTATACAAATAGTTATTTTATGAATGAATGAAATAAAAGCAGCAAGTGTACCGCAAGCCAACGTTTTGGGTCCTGTTCTTTACCTACTCTATACAAGTGACATACCACACATAGAAAATGTTATTATGGCTACATATGCTGATAATAATGCAATTCCTATTGGAGAAAACAACGAGTAAGCGAGAAAGAAGAATACTAGAAAAATGGATCCATACATGGAGAATAAAATTCGTGTATTTAAGTGTATATCGAATTTACCAACAACCAAACTCTTCATATACCTATAAGTACTAATAATATGATTATCCAGAAAGCTCTGTTGGAAGGAGCATATCTCTTGTATTAAAATACTAATTTTTTTTAAATTAATGTCTTAGAACCTCAACAATCTGCCCGTGGGCAATAACTATTATTATATGATTTCCGTTATATAATATAACTATCCTGACACGTAGAAGATTGCTTCAGTAAGTGATCTGCTGTAGAACTTATAATCTAAATCTTATTCCAGATACTAACTTATTCTAAAGTTTATCCTAACGTATTCTAAAGACTATTCTAATTAATTTTAGATATTATTACATCTGACTCTATGGGCGGTTTACGTTTAATAAATTGAGTCATTTTTGTCAAGGTCGCGGCTAGGACAACGGAGTCAGAACGTTCAAACACGATCAGTGAGCACACGACTGAAACAGTCGATAGTAAATAGTAACAAGATGATTCTGACAGAAAATAGCGACTGAAAACAGTCGACTGAAACAGTCACTCGTAAAAAGTAGTAAAATCAGTCCAACCAAAAATAGAGACTGAAACAATCGATAGTAAAAAGTAGTCAATTACTAAACAGTCGATAGTTCGCAACATCAGAAATATGATTAAGTTAATTGTGGTCGAAACTCCAGTACAGAGCGAACATTGGTAATATATTAAAAAAAAGTCAGACATAGAGTAAATTTTGGGACATCGTTTAATATATACCGACCCTAACACTATCAAAATAAAAGCACCAAAACGCCGATAATATAACGAGGAAATGAAACGGTTTCGAAATAATCGAAAAGACCGAAAAGAGAAAACCCAATCGGGACGTAGCACGGCAGCCGGCGGTCCTATTAAAATTATCGTTGCATTCTTATCGCCGGCCCGTAATCGGCTTCTACATGTTTAAATATTAAAATATCGAAAAATAAAGCTATTAAAATTTCGTTCCCTTGACCTACGACCCCCCCTTTTGAACCTACTTATCAATTATTTATCGGAAACGTCGAGTCGGCACATCGATGGGGGATATCGTGGAAACTTTACGAATTCTATTAATACGAATCCGAAGATTATTCCTACATTTTTCGCCGGGGAGCTGATACCGTTGATGTTTTGAGGAAGTTGCTGAGGGAAATCGTTCATGGTTTTTGATTTGGAGTAACGCATTTTAATTACAGTTAACTATGAATTAATTTCTGATGTTTTAGCGAGCTTGGCAGTGTATTTGTGGTGGACAATCGGGCATTCCCTCTCAAGTTCCCTGAATAGGGTTCAGTATTGACCGCTGGACTCTTCGCGATATTTTTTTTTGTTCTGGCCTAAAACCAGGCGGTGGAATGTATGACGCATACTTGGTCGTGGAGACTTGCCCTGGAGTGACAGGGTTACGTGGGACTGCCTCTGGGCTAACCAATACACTAAACCGAAACCACCTCATAGTTGACCCCTGTGGATCGCTACTACTACCGCATTAAATTTGGGGATATGACACCCGCTGATCGGGCAGCTGTTATTGGGCACGAGAGCCCGGCGATTCTATTGATTCGCGAACCTGAGTTAACACACAACTGGATACTGTTGTATGGGGGCAAAAGTTATGACTGTAGCGACGGATGAGGTCGTTTCAGCCTGGAAAAGGGGGAAGCTTAGCGGTAATGCGGTGATAAGCTGCCAACATGTCGACCAGCTCGCGAACAAGCGCACGTTTTCAGAAGAATTTGAGCTGAGTTGTTGTTTGTGGAATGATTGATATATGAAGTGCTTGATATCTGAAGTATCTGGAGCTTATTTTGGAAAACTTAAAGTCGTTTGGCCTGGTTGGGTGTAACAAACTTGAAGTAGACATTAGGCCCGTAGAGGAGTACGGACCGAATTAACATCTTGTAAAATAAGCATTTGATGGAGATGGGAAGTCTAGAAGGGCAGATCAGAGAAGATAGCAGGTTTGCTATCCCCGAACCTTTCTGAATTGCTTTCTGGGTTTGGGAATGCCAACCGAACCGCCAGTCGAAGTGGAGACCTAGGTACGTGACGTCATCCAACCATGGAATTATTGCGGTGTCGATATTAAGTTGCGAGACGCCCAGTGCGTAACGCTTCTTATGGAAAATGATGGCCTGGGTTTTCAGGGGGTTGATTTGCAACCTCCAGAATTTGAACCACTTGACCGCATGATCGAGCTGCTTCTGTAAACGTTCATGAATTGTAACTTCGAACCTGGCGGCTGTGAAGAAAACAGTGTCGTCAGCGTAAAACGCGACGTAAAGGTGCTATTTTCTCGGCAGATCTGAAATCAAGAGGTTAAATAAGGCTGGGGCCAGCGGGGAACCTTGAGGTACGCCAGCATCGATTTGTTTACGACTGGAAGGTGATTCCCTGATCTTGACCTGGAAAGATCTGTCCGAGAGATAGGACTTGATGAGAGCGGTTAGGTCTTCTGGGAGGCCTAACCGCACGCATTTTGCGATCAAACCGTCGTGCCAGACCTTGTCGAAGACTTTGGTTAGGTCCAGAAGGAGGGCTCCAAGCTTTTTACGTTGACCAAGAGCGTGATGGATGTGTGCTGCCAGACGGGTATCCTGATGGACGGATGAGTGGTGAGCGCGAAAGCCGAATTATTCATCAGGAATTATGTTGTTTTCCTTTGTGAAAGAGTTGAGAGCGTAGAGAATGCCCTCTCGACAAGCTTCGAAATGGCACTGCGGGGGCTGATGGGCCTGTAGTCAGATGGAGATGATTTCTTTTTGTTCCTTTTTGCTTTTGGTTTGAACGTTGCCTATCATAGCCTGTAGAGACTTTAGAGACATGAAATGGTTGAGAAGAAAAGCTGGGGTTACTGGTCTTCGCAATATTCAAAGCATTATCGTACATCTCAACACGACTCCCGAAATGCTCTCGATTGTTTCCTGAAACAAAAGTTCAACCATCCCCTGGTTACCGACTCACTGTTAATTATCTATACCCTCTATCAGAATGGGACCAGGACAAGTTAACTGTGGATCCCTTCTCATGTTGGTATACTGGGAAATGAGCGCGCGGATAATGGAGCTAAATCGGCAGCCTAATATCCCTTCCCCATCACGGATGTTTGCGTCTATACCAACCTTATACCATTCATATCTTGCTTTACGAATAGCGAGGTACAACGTCGTTGGGCCCAGGAGGCCAACCACACCAGGCTGTTTGAGGTTAAAGCTGATTTTTTCTACTCTCATCGCGTTTCTTCCCTTCGCCGTGCTGTAGCCTTGAATCGACTGAGATTGAGCCACTGTCGTTTCTCGCATGTTCACCTGATGACTGATGACGAGCCCGCCTGCTCACCGTGCCCCCATTTCAGTCTACCATATATTGAACGACTTAGAACTAAATATGGTCTGTAAAATTTTAAAAATGCCTTAAAAGGAGATAACACCGATAGACTCCTTTCGGATTTCTACGAGAGATTGATTTTCTCCATATAATCTATGCTTTTAGAGTTTAGTTTACTGATCAAATAACCATTACCACGTCGGTTTTCACCAAAAATGTTCTGACATTTCTGCGATTGTATACATTTTAAAGGTTTAATTTTTTCATATGAGTTATTTTAATGGAAACATTGCTTTTGCATTGCTTCCTTAGTTCAAAGAAAAATACTACTGAGAGTTATTGAGGACTGTTTAAAAAAATTATCAACTTATATGGGGTTCAAGCATACTTTTACGCATATTTTTTTAAAAGAAAATTATGCGATTAATTACCAAAGCTTATCGGTTATCGGCTTATTGGTTACGAACCAACGAAAAGCTACACGATGACCTTCGAAATTATATGTTTATAAGAAGTCATACAAGATTTTGCCTTAAGAAACGAAATAAGTTTGCTAAATGATATCAATGTGGAAACAATAACTATTGGATAACATCCAGGAAATCAGAAGAATAAAGTAAACCAAACCACACGAACCTGTTTAGTGTATAAACTTAGTAGTTAACTTAGCTTAAGTAGATTAGTTTTATTTTAATTTGCGAACTACATAACAGGTAAATTGAAAAGTCCCCGGCCTACCATAGTAAAACACATTTATTTGGCAAAATTAGTTTTTTTTATTCAACATAATTCTCTTCAAAGGTGATACACTGATTATAGTGACTCTCCAATTTTTCGATACCATTTTAGTAGTACCATTTGACCTTTGCTTCAAGATAAGCCTCAGTTTAGTCGATCACTTCTTTGGACGAAAATTTCTTCCCAGCGAGCAGTCTTTTGAGATCTGAGAACAGGAAATAGTCGCGGAAGACCAGATCTGCAGATTACGGTGAATGAGGAAGCAATTCGAAACCCAATTTACTGATTTTTGACACGGTGCATAGTCTTGGTGAAGCAGCACTTTATTTTTCTTCAAGGGCGGCCGTTTTCCGGCGATTTCGTCCTTCAAACTCTTCAATAACGCTATGTAATAGTCGTTGTTGATGGTTCTTCCTTTTTCAAGATAGTCAATGAAAATTATTCAAACCGCATGTCAAAATACAGACGCCATAACCTTGTCAGACGACTGTTGCGTTTTCCCACGCTTTGGAGCGGATCTTCTTGTGGACTTCGGAGTGAAATGATGGAGTCATGTTTCATCCATTGTCACATATGGACGCAACATCCCGGATTTTTTACGCTTGATCATCTTTAAACACTGTTTTCTCCTACTCAGATATTCGTGAATGATAATGACAGTTGTCAAATTTATACACGCATCTTTTGAGGGTTAGAGCTAACTAAAAAACATATTAATTTAATTCTATTAGCGCCATCTATGTGTCAGGCCGGGGACGTTTCAATTGACCTGGTACTGATGTATTAATTCCGTACTTGTCTTTCTTGCATATTGATGCAAATATAACAGAACAGCAGTAATAACATAATATGTAAATTCAGATTGTAATTAGTATATGTAATGTAACATTAATCTAAATATGTTGCTCCAGATTAGAATAACCCCTTAATAACCCCCTGCAGCTTATCCGAATAGTCAACCAGATCGCGTTAAAAATAAAATGTCCGCTGTTAACCTCTACGAACACATTAAAATGGTCATCCCATATTTTATACCAAAATTCGCTTGAGATTCATCGACGACACGGATAGAGGTCAATCCCATGCGATCGTCTGCCATAATATGGAGTGTTTCGAATAAAAATAGAAGCGAAAATCAGTAGGGCCAATCGATGGACTTGATGATGATTTCGGAACGGAGCGACCCTATCGATTGCCGCCGACCACTTTGCATTATCATACAATCGGTAAGTCGGACGATTTTTAAATTTTCATTGAATAATGTAAACGTATGTACATACGATTTGAACTGATTGACTCGCTGACCTATATAAACGAGCATATGTAGCTGTTTAACGTTGCAAAAAATTTCTATTTTAACGTTAATGTTAATGTTTTTAACTACATCGCCTCGTTGAGTAATGTTGTTCCGATAGTGGATTTTTTTCATTGGTATTTTAAGGGGTTATATCCCTTTGGATTATTTTTTATGTTTTATTAAACTATGCTGAAACTCTATATTTATACGGTTATGAAGTACACGAGCAGCCCAAGACAAGCCGTTTTGACCACAAAACATAGAATATAGACTCTAACAGGTGCGGCAAAAGACCCACTACCATTTTGATTGCGCGCCAACTTGGTTATGTGACGTTTACCTCAGTTTCGCTTTAACCATTGTGTTGTGTGGACGTTCAAATTTTATTCTGGATAAATATACGCCACAAGAACGAGCAGAAATAGTCACAATATTTATTGAAAATGATCCATTATTGCCACTCGTTGCGGAAATTGTGTCAAAATATCGTAATTGTTCAGTACCTCAGAAAACCACATTTTATCGTTTACATGCGAATTTTGACAGTACGGTACCACAGCAAACAGGCCTCGACGATGAAAATGTGGCTCTGGTGCGTGATAGTGTTGCGGAGTATTCAGAAATATCAATTTCAAGACTTGGTTCGCTCTGGAGCCACGTTAATAAACAGAACAGTCAGTTTTGGAGAACAGAAAATCCTCAATTAATTCATGAAACATCATTGCATCCACCAAAAACAACTATATGGTGTGGTATTCATGGTTAAAATATCATTAGTCCACAAACACAAACATTTTCCCACAAAAACTAATTTCGTGAATTGACGATTTAGCATGGCCAGCCAGATCTCCAGATTTAACAGCACTAGACTTTTCTTATGGGGTTTTCTAAAATCAAAAGTTTATGTGAATAAGCCTCAAACGATTCAACGTCTTAAAAACAATATTCGTCACTAAATTGAGGAAACTCGGCCTCAGATATTGCAGGATGTCATGAAAAATGCCTTAAAAAGAGCCTTACGTTGCATGGCGAATCGCGGTCACCATTTAGCATCATTTCCATCAAAAAAATAGTCAATCAAAATGGTAGAGGGACTTTTGCCCCATGTTGTATATATTAATCGGCTTAACGAGAATGTTGACTCTCTTTTGGAAGGAAACGGAGGCACCTGGAGACGTGAAATTGGTAAAAATAAATAATTAAAGGCACTTTTCTTACTTCTTACTCCTCAAGATAACTATAACTTACATGTAGTCTACCATTAAAAGTATATAGAAAATATCTAAACAGATATAGCCCCTTAAGTTTCAAACTGACATCGAGAGTGTCTTCATTTATATGCGCCATCTGTTGCTTTCTTTTTGATAATACTATTCAAAACTACATCTGAATATGTTTTTAAATGTTTATAGCTCTGTTGAAGTATGTACCACTTCCGACTATTTGTTGTAAACAATATCGCATTTTCTTAGTTGAATATTAAACATATTCTCTTATTTTCTAATAATATTTATTATTTGCACTAACTTAACATTTACTACACTTATTACTTTATTTAGTGATTGAATAATTCAGTTAGGAATACATATAATAAAACATTACAGTAGTAGAAGTAGCCACTACTGCTGACTGATAGTGATACTAATGATTTTAAATTTAGCATACTTATTTTTTTCTCGTACACACCCATGGATTTTTCAACATATATAGATATCTGTACAATAGGGAACATCTAAAACAATTAGTAAGTATGCCAGTAAAATATGTCCTACAGTTTGATGCAAATTTCGAATGATTATAGATGGCACAACAACTTTGATTGTATTAAGGGAGAAAGAATTACATTTTCTTGTGGAATAAGATGTTATATATAAAGATTTACCACAAGCAAAGTCAGCTCTATTAATTATTAGTCTAAAACTATTAAATGGTATTCTTTGTATTTGATTAAGTTTCAAATTAGTTTCATGTTTTCATACGTTTCTTTTAAAATCCATGAATATGCAATATGTATATAGCTTTTAGGCGGAAATAGTATTCACACTATTACTAAGGAACGTGACGTGTTAGACAACCATATCAAGATAATGTTTTAACAATGGATTAAAGAATTCAAAACACGTTCATCAAAATATCTTCATTATGTTAGAGAAATTGTATCACACAGTGTTAACAGGCCAATTGGAAAGTCTCCGGCCTGACACATAGATCGTAGATACTAGAATTAAATCCATATGTTTTTTAGTTAGCCCTAACCCTCAAAAGATGCGTGTACAAATTTGACAGTTGTTAGATCCTTAGTTTCTGAATTATAGCATTTTGAGTGAAGCAACTTTTGCGTGTTGATAAAGTATTGTTTTTCGAAGGGAAAAAATACAGTTGAAACAAAAACTTTTCCGGACACTGCCTCAGGAAAATCAACCTTCAAGGATTGATATGCTAAGTTTAGATATGGTGAACTGAGCCCCGAAGACGACGAACGTAGTGGATGCCCAAAAAGGTTGTTATCGACGAAAACATTTAAAAAATCCACAAAATGATTTTGAATAACCGTAAATTGAAATTGAATGAAATTACAGACACTCTAAATATATCACAATGAACGTGTACATCATTCACGAATATTTGGTTATTTGAAAAAGCTCTGTGCAAAGTGGGTGCCGCGGGAGCTCACTTTTGACCAAAAACAACGACGAGTTGATAATTCGGAGCAGTGTTTGAAGATGATCAAGCCTAATAAACCCGACTTTTTGCTTCGATATGTGACAATTGATGAAATATGGCTCCATCATTTTAAGTTCAATCGACAGTCATCCGAGTGGACTGCACACGATGAACCCGCGCTCCAAAACGTGGAAAAACGCAACAGTCGGCTGGCAAGGTTATGGCGTCTGGATTTTGGGATGAGCATGGAATAATTTTCATTGACTACCTTGAAAAAGGAAGGATCATCAACAGCGACTATTACATAGCGTTATTGGACCGTTTGAAGGACGAAATCACCGATAAATGGCCGCATTTGTAGAAAAGGAAAGTGCTGCTTATCAAAAACAATGCACCGTGTCAGAAATCAATGGAAACGACTGCAAAAATCCATGAATTAGGCTTCAAATTGCTTTCTCATCCACCGTATTCTCCAAATCTGGCCCCCACCGACTATTTCCTGTTCTTAGATCTCAAAAGAATGCTCACTGGGAAGAAATTTTCGTCGAATGATGAGGTCTATTTTGAAGCAAAGGACAAATCGTACTACAAAAATGATATCGAAAAGTTGAAGCGTCGCTATAATTATCGCTTGAAGGGAATTATGTTGAGCAAAAAAAAACAAATTTTGCTAAAAAATGTGCTTTACTATGGTAGTCCGGGGATTTTTCAATTGACCTGTTATTTAATGAATTACACCAAGTAATGATCTCTCCACTGCTTTTGAAACACCCTTCAGTAAATTTTTAAAAAAACTTGACCAATTTTTTCAAGTAAATAATTTGTCAGCTTATCCTCCAAGACCAGCGCCATCCGAAAAAATATATCGCGCTGTCGCTCCCGCGAATTCCTTTGGATCCGGGCCAAACATAGTTTTCCTGTTTAAATATTCGGTGGACTCGTTCTCCCGATTTAATTGGACGCAATTGGTTGGAAGAAATGTTAAATAAACTCGGGTTTTTCGTCGTCGGGAACATTACGAGAGACTCTCGGTCGAGATATTTTCGGTTCGGGACGGAGAGAATATAAGGAACTGTCACTTTAGCAGACGCGACCGATTACTCTCGTTTTCTCCGCGCCCGCGTGCTAATTTACGCGTTGTGAATATTTCGATTATTTTCGTCGTATTTTAATTAATTATCATTAATGAGTTCATCGTTTAGTTCATAAAAAAATTATATGTAGTCTATTCAAAGTTGTTTTGTACATACGTTAATCACTAAACTGTTAATTTCCAATCAGTCTAAAACATCATTCATTACAGCTTTTGTTGATGCTTTTATTGAGATTTTTTCCACCAGTGTGCTATGATAAGGTACATTGTCCATAATAACAACTGATGATTCCTCCAAACTGAAACTTCCTGATAACAAAAACATGTTAGGGATCATTTCTCCATGGTAGTCGTCCTTGGACTTGGAGGAAGAAACTAATTCTGCACCGGGAAGAAAACCTTTTTTTTATACCTCAGTCGAAGGTACGTACTTTCGTCCCTAATAAAAGGGAAGAAAGTTAAACATTTACTCCCTGTGAGAAGTACACCCGCGTCCTCTATAACAGAGGGAGGAAAGAATTTCTTATAGTTTTTATACTCGTAACTAGGGACTATTTATTCTACGAGGCCAAAACCTCTTTCGATAAACTTGTAGAAAAGTAAAGAATCGATGCCCATCAAACCCAGTGTAGTTTTGGGAATACTTAAATTCGTAAATAAGTAATTAAAAATAATGGTGGTCATTTTAACGAGGCTAAAATTTTACGAAAAATATAATCAAACCTTTTTATTTCTGTTAAATATATTTAACTAGCTTTAACTGAATATTAGTATAAGGATCGATTAAGATTTAAAGGAAATAAATCATAACTTATCTGTTTAATTGTTGTTTTACGTGTATAACTTTTGTCGCCTTGTGGGGGTCATTTCGCGACTATTCGAAAGTACGGTGATGATATAAAAGGGACGGGGACAGACATAAAGTGTATATATAAAATAATAAATTAATAAATAAATAAAATTAATTACACAAACAGGGGTGTTAAGCATAAATAGTGTATATACAATTTAAATATGAACATAATACAGGACTACAAACACAACCATAACGAAGTAGAGGTTCTATTCAGACAGTACACATCAGCACCCATACCGAAGTGCTTATGCTTATTTGGTCAGTAACACTAAATTTAGCAAAGGTTAGATTCTATGGAGAAAATCGATTTCTTGTAGAAATCCGAGGAGTCTGTCTATATTTTCTCCTGTTAAGGCATTTTTAAATTTTTGAACGCCATACAGCCGTGGGCACTCGTTCAGTATGTGGTAGACTGAAATAGGGCACGGTGACAAAGCTCACAGTGAGCAGGCGGGCTCGAAGTCATCAAGTGAACGTGCGAGAAACGACAGTGGCCCAATCTCAGTCGATTCAAGGCTACAGCATGGTGATAAAGGGAGGGAACGCGAAGAGAGGAGAAAAAATCAGCTTTAACCTCAAAGAGCCTATTATCGTTGGCCTCCTTGGCCCAACAACGTTGTACCTTGTTATTTGTAAAACAAGAAGCGAATGGGATAAGATCAGTATGGACACAAACATCCGTGATAGAGAGGGGTGAGGAGGCTGCCGATTTGGCCACACTGTCCGCGCGATTATTTCCCGGTATACCAACGTAAGAAGGGATCCACAGTTAACTTGTCCTGGTCCCGTTCAGATAGAGGGCACGGATGATTAACAGTGAGTCGGTGACCAGGGGATGGTTGAACTTCTGTTCCAAGAAACATTCGAGGGCATTTCGGTAGTTGGTCAGGATTAGCCATTCTTTGAAGGATTGTGTTGTGATGTAAGATAAAGCTTTGGATATCGCGAAGAGTTCAGCGGTCAATACTGAACCCTGTTCAGGTAGATTGAAACGGAATTCCCGGTTGTCCACCACAAATGCACTACCAAGCCCACTGCGAGATTTAGAGACATCGGTATATATGTGTTTGCGGCCACGGTAAGAGTGGAGAAGTTCACGGAACTTAAACCGAATAAGGTAAGTGCAATGTTCTCAAAAAATTGACATAAAGATATGTTTATGAAAGAGGTAGTGAAGGTCCAAGAGGGAAAATTGGTGTAGTGGATAAGGAGGGGATGCAACAAGCCAGCTCCAGCCCTGGAAAGAAGATCAGCAATTATATGAGAGGTACGATTATGGATAAGATGGTCCAGAACGGGTGGATGACTCCAAGTGGAGATGTTCAATAATTGATTAGTATTTTATATTAACCAATTTACTTTGAAAAACTAGAAAGATATAAAAATCGGTTGTTGATTCTGTCCCTACTCACGATCATAAATTCCTGAAGTTAACCAAGGAATTAGAAACGATGATTTTAGTAATTAAACCTATAGGAACCAGCGTACACCCACCAGTTTCAAGCCGGGCAATTAGTCTAATTAAGTTGTTAATTGAATTGCCTTCACGAGCGAACTGAGTAAAGACGACGTTTGGGTCGGTTTATTATACCAAAAACTAATTATAACGCTTGATTAACACGTACGCTACATTATCGATACCATTTGTCTGAAAACTAAGCGTATTTTAAACAATACACACGGGAATTGTTCATGTTGTTGCCGATGATATAATTGTTGAAAGGCCGAATATGTTGTTGCCTTATATTCCTAGCCTTTGTTTTCCACTAAGCGTGTTTATAATACGAGAATTATTATTACTAGTTATTTTCTGAACTCTAACAACTTCAGGGTATCAAATATAATTATACATAATCTTTCTTTACTTTTATGTTATAAACATAAATATGGAAAAATAAATTGAGTAACATATGTTTGTACATTAAAACAGAGAATATATGAATAAATTAATTTTAAAATTGACATTTGACCTTAATATCTATATAAAAACAAAAACGAACATAACTGAGTAATTTATTTTATACAATTCGGAAAAGTATATCAAAGGAATGTATTTACAATCATTAAATTAACTATTGATTTTTCAAAACTTAAGGGGCTATACCCCTATAAGTACATAATCAAAATAACTGATACAAAGTTCAAAGAGTAACATGACATAATCACATATCTTATTATATTAACCGTTAAAGAACTTAATATTGATCAATGCTTTAAAATGTTTACAAATTTACTGTTAATAATTCATAATTTCTTCTATTTGTCCTTTGTGTTCCATTTCTGCAACTTATGGACTTAGTTTCATATTAACTCTTGCATATTTTCAATACTTTAGTTATGTATTTATACAGTCCTTATCTTTTATCCATATTTGCCCTCTAAAATATATATTGTAACAGCAATAAATACGCCGGGTTGCTTAAAAGACTTTATTTATTTCATTCTTCTATCTTGCCCTTGCAGATAGCTCACCTTTAATTAGTCTTTTATGGCTTTCGTTTATTTACTGCTTTCTAATTTGTCTTATATCCCACGTGGGAACTAACAACTCGCCAACAAATGAAGAATTATAATTATATGAAATCATTTGTTGTTTATATTAATGATAAAATATTTTTAACATTTAACATACAGTTATATTAATTTAGAATTGTTTTGTTGGTAATTTAATTTTTTGTATATGTCACAAAATTGTATTATTATTTTTATGTTTGGGCTCAGCACCGAAAGTGTTCAGTCGGTAGTAGTTAAATTAATATTGTAAATAGATAAGTAGGTTCAGGTAGGTATTAAGCTGCATATAGTAGGCATTATGTGCATATAGTAGAATATAAAATACGGACAGTTACTACAACTATTGTTATGTACATATTTTTATTCTAAAATTAAAAATAAGGTTTCATTATATTTTAATTTTTAAATATTTATATTGACTCAATCAATTACGCAGTTAATTTATTTAATATTACAAGGGACAGGCCAAGTAAAAGTGCAGCCAGTATGTGCATATAATAGAATATAAAATACGGGCAGTTACTACAACTATTATTATGTACATATTTTTATTTTAAAATTAAAAATAAAGTTTCATTATATTTTAATTTTTAAATATTTATATTGACTCAATAAATTACGCAGTTAATTAATTTAATATTACAAGGGACAGGCCAAGTAAAAGTGCAGCCAGTATGAGGAAAGATAGAAATAAAGAAACATTGATTGAATATAAGGACCGCTTCAGCTCCCTAGTCTAGTTGATTTGCCCAATGTTTTAAGTAAACGACAACAAAAAGCTGTTCTCTCCGCTGGGAATCTAACCCGCGACCTCCGATTGCGTACAATATTTCTACGAGGTTACTCTTTCGAATAAAAATATAATTTTGAAAATCGTCCGACAATTGACGGAGAATCAGCGAACATACATTTTAAAAAATATACAGCTGAACGTTAGTAGTCCCAACGACTATCTAAAGACATAATTGATATTTATTTGTAATTATCTTCCAGTTCCGAGATACAGCGTAAGTCAAACATAAAAGATTCGAGAGATTCGGTGATAGAAAGACCGAGAATAGTGCGTTCAAATATTTATAAATCTTATCAGCTGGGCGCTTATAAAGGTCTATATGTACAGAAATCAAAAAGCTTTAAAGAACAAAATTTATTATAGTTTTAGGAAAAAGTATTTTTATCATATATATATATATATATATATATATATATATATCCTGTATCAGAACAATTAGCAATATTCCCTAGAAGACAAAATGACTTTACAGAATTATGGAATTCTGAACACTAAAAGAGAAAACACTCAAGTCTCGCCCTCAATGAAGGCCCCAACGATCTATGGACTGGGATCTATAAAAACCCCCACACAGATACTCGATGGTCTTCCAAACTTGCAGAAAAAAGCGATATTGCACGCTCTAAACAGCTTCACAGACGCACACAACATAATCCCGAACAAACAATTCAATTTCCGTGAATTTCATCTGGTGCAAGGCTTACTTCATCAAGCTGTTCGCGTCGTAGCAACCATCCACCAGGCATTAAGAAAAAGACACAAAGCTGGAGCCATCTTTTTAGATGTTTCCAAAGCTTTCGATCAAGTATGGCACAACGGTCTAATCTTCAAAGCAAACCAGCTTGGTCCACCGAATGACCTAACCTCCCTGATTAGTTCATACTTTAAGTGAGGATCGGCGACTCAGTCTGCTCTCGAAAACAGATCTCCGCAGGAGTCCCGCAAGGTGCTCCAATAGCCCCGGCCCTGTTCAACCTTTAGTTGTCTGATTTCCCACTCCACAAACATTCCCACACAGCATTTTATGCAGATGACACAGCTTTCTTTACCACCGGTTACAGCCCCGACGCCAACCGCGACAGAATTCAAGCCTAAATGAACCAGGATATTGCGTGGTACAAATTCTGGCTGTTGCTTATAAACCCGACCAAACCTCAGGCTATTCTGTTCCACCGCAGTTCTGTTTCGCTTCCAAATCGATAAAGTCCCTATCCCCTGGCTGAAGATGGTATCGAACCTCGGTTTCCAGTTCGACCGCAGGTTCCAGTGGTCAGCCCAAATCCAGCGCGTTATCTGCAAAGACAATGGCGTGTACAGTTTACTCTTTCCACTCCTTTACAGAAAAAGTAAACTACCAATCCCCCAGAAAACGACTCTGTATAAGATGCTAATCCATCCAGTCTGCCTCTACGGAGCACAGTTGTGGTACAGGTAAGTCTTCGAGAGACAACTTTAACTGCTGCCAAGTATTCCAAACCAAAAAAATCCGCGCGTTGCTCAATGCCCCATGGTTTATGAGGAACGTCAACACTCACCTCGAATCAGGCATCCCGTTCCTGAAGAGTTTCACGAACATGTTGAGTGTTGGTTCTAGCTGGTCATCATGGAATAAAAAAACTCTCTCTGGGCTCCCGCGAGTACATTTGTCGTCAACTGTAAATTGTTAATCACTTGAATAAACTATAAATAATCCCTTTGGTTTCTATCACATTACCAAATGCCCATCCTTCCGTTATCACATATATATAGTTTTATGATTTTTTTGGTAGTTTGCTGGTATGTAACAATATATTGTATATTAATATAGCAGCATTTTGAAACGATATTTTTCAAAATTGTTAATGCAATAGGATAAAAAATTAAAATTAGAATGAAAAATAGTAAAATACTTTTGACCTTTTTTTATGGCAATAATAGGTAATATTTCAATTACACTCTCGATTTTTTTAATAAGTATTTCCGTTCAATAATAAAAAAAGCATTTACTTTATTTAAAAAAGCTCTGGTAGTTATTGTGGGATCATTTTTAATTATATCACGGATTAGTTTTTTTTCTATGATTATGTGTTTTATTTTTATTTAGTTTTTACCATTCCTTTTTACAGATCCACAGAACATCATCACTACATAGTATAAAACAAAGTCGCCTTTTCTGTCCCTATATCAATATGTGCGCTTAAATCTTTAAAACTACGCAACGGATTTTGATGCGGTGTTTTTCAATAGATAGAGTGATTCAAGAGGAAGGTTTGTATGTATAATACATGCATAATATACTAAGGCAACATTGCTAATTTTAGAGGTTTCTAACGTGATGCCGTAAATTAACCTATTTTTTTAGGCTTATTTAGCAATTAGCAAAAACGCTGCCTAACCCTACGAGTTAGATCAAATTAATGTACTACAGTATTGTACACCATAAAAAGGTCTACAAAAAAGTCCGCGATGGTATATGTTTATCTTTTAGGGATAACCCACATTAACCATTTATATTGTTTACTTTTTACGTGAGAAAATGGCTTATTTACGAAGCTATTTTAAGCAATACGGCATTAATCCTTATCGAATGAAGTACCTTAAATACAGTGTGCAATTAATATAGATCAATATGGTTCCTTACAGCATGTCAATTAAACAAATATTTTCGGAGATATTACAAATTTAAAATTTGCGTTTAAAAATGTGTAATGTAATAAAAATTGTATGAATTTAGATATTCCAAAGATAACAGGAAATCTTCATAGTAAGTATAGGGGAAGAGGAATTGTTTTACTCCAAATTTAATGCGTGCAGGCCAAGGGCAGTAATGAATGAACCAAAAATACTGGATCGATTTTAATCATGTTTTCATTGAGTGACATAGGCATATATATTTTATGCCCGTGCAAAGTCGGAGCGGGCCGCTATGTTTTTATATACAACGTTCATATTTTTTCTGTAGTGTATTTAATTTAGTATCAGCATTGCACCCGTGCGAAGCCGAGGCGGGTCGCTAGTTCAAATATAAAAGTAATTCTACTTCGTTTAAAATTAAATTATTAACTGCATGTTAATAGTATTCAGTAATTTTTTTTCCTTTTCTTTTTTAAAGTTTGTACTTGTAGGAATATATTTCCGTCTCGCTTATGCCAACGTTGGACACATTTAAAACTAACTACTCCAAGCAATTGTCTTCGTCCTTTCCCCTGTGACATTTTACGCAAGAAAAATGGGTACATCTTCATCTAACATCACCAATGGAAAAAACCAGTAGAACCGTGCATTTGACTGAAAATAGTAATTATTAGTTTCAGTCGCTAGTTTTTTAACTATCGACTGTTTCGACTGTCTTCGGTCTCCCTAGTATATATATATATATATATATATATATATATATATATATATATATATATATATATATATATATATATATATATATATATAATAGTGTATAAAATAAATACGTAAAATTGTCATTGCTTTTTGAAAAATACTCATCTAGCCTATTAAATATATGAAATGACGTCAATCTGGCTTTGACAGGATATTGGACTATACAATTTTTACATTTCACGAAGAAAAATCATTATAATAAGCGTATTGTGTAATGGATAGAACCATTGAATGTTGCTGTCGTCCCGAGATAGCGGGCATGGTAGATAAAATGTAAATATCCACCGAGAGATAAGGAAGTTTTTAAAACAAATACGTCCCGACCCCGCTGACTTCTAAACGTTCTTCCCGCCGATAACCTTTTTCTTTTCCGTTTATCTTATTTGTCTGCTCGCTTAGATTAAACACAATTTAATGGTTCGGAAAGGTCGAAAGGTCCCGAATGCTCACCGGGCTTATCGGTCGGTAGATACACAACCCGACGTCGCTCTATCGACAATTGTCAATAAAAACACGAGGACTTGCCCGGGATCATCGAGGATCCTCGGTTTTCAGCAGTGGAAATAATTAAATTTGTTTTCTTTGGTCGATAAATCGACCTACACCGCTGGGTCAGAAATATAAGCCGAATCTAAAAAACAATCCTCTTACGTTATATCCTAGTACGTGTATATGTTTAGTAAAATCCTAATTTACATTTTTTTAAATACATTAAAGCCTTCTTTTACCAACGAGGGTTTATCTGGACTGGACCTACGGTTTAACGTGGGCTCCGAACCACGGTCGTCGACATTAAGCCTACCGACCAGCCAGTGACCAACTTAGAGACCATCCCAGAAGACATCCGGTCTTACCCAGCTTGATTAACGGCGTGACTGGGATTTTCCACTGTTGCCTAAAAATATTTACATTTACAATCACAAACATTAAGTACATCCATGCTCCAACAGGTTTGAACCCGCAACTATCGCAACAATAGGAGAACCGTCTTATCGCCTTGACCACTGCACCAACAAAGCTGGAAATTTACAAATTAATTTATTACTATTGATCTGTCGTACTTGCATCAATACACAAGCCAAGCGAGTACGATATTTGAGAAAATTCAAAGAACGATAGGATTCATGAAGTAATTGTTTTTTTGAAGCATCCAATTTTTGGTTTGGGACTCTCTCTCTAGGTCATCAAGGGAATTGTGCGTTGAAAGATAGGTCTGGGGCGGAAAAAAGTTCGATACATGTCAACTTTTGTTTTGATATTTCTGCCCTGGGCATCAAGTGAATTTTGCGTGGCTTAGTATCGACATTTTGTGCTCATCGATATATCGGATATATCGAAATATAGTGATTTAGCAACCACATTTCCTGTGTTTAGACGAAATCTTGGATAACTTTGTAAATCCATTTGATTTCATTGTGCGGCTCTTCGTTGCTCAGCGATAAGCAGTGATAACTAATCTAGGAACTTTTATTTGCACACTGCAAATCTAAATAGGCTTTATAATTGTCATAAACGAATTTCTTCGATTTTGAGTTAAGATGTAATAAATAAATAAATAATTTTTAAAAAATATAGATACATCACGTGAAATGGTTCTCTTTGCATAAATGATATATAATTTGACAAAATTGAAAAGTCTAAATGACTCAAAATAAATGTCCAAGAAGGTTTTTACTCTATACTTCTTTAAGGAACGTTACTACGACCTTGTCGGTTTCTTTTATCATATGTTACGCCACCAATACAACTACTGATCCAACTGATTGAGAAAAAAGGATTTTCGGTATTTTCCTGTTATCCAAAGATAATTTAAATGCTAATAGATGATATATAGCTTTTCTGATTTCTGATATGACAAACTGAATCAAGCAATTTTCGATTGTCTCTATTGAACCCACCATTAAGTGTAAGTACCGAAGTTATACAGTTACATCAACGATTCTGATATGAATACACGATCCATGGAATGTTTCACTTTTAATTCATATAAAACCCAGGTATGGAACTTTTTTGATACCTATTCTTATATAACTCATTCGAGACAAGTTTTATGGTCGGAACATCGACATATTCAGTAGCGATATAAAAAGAAAAAATTACCTGGATATTTGTATTGATATATCTTGACAATTTCATCGAATTCTTCAAAGACTGACAGACCAGGAAATGACTTCAAGACCAGGGCAAATAAATTAGCTTATAAATTAGTTTTAAAAGATTTTATTGTAAAAAATCGGTACAAAAGCATTGCTTTTGCCAATCTTTTGGGTATTTTATGGGTTCTATCTCGAAAGAATGGTGTATTTGCCAATCTTGTGGGATTTGTTCCTCTTTTCATACCTTATCGTAGATTTCCATTAATAGCTGACCCATATATATCATAGATCATCTGATTAGAAGATCAAAGGTCTATACAGACTCCTGCTGAGTCTAGTTAAACTGCATTAAAAAAAATAAAAATTTCTTTGAGTGAAAGGATTTTTATGATCAAAAAACAGCGATAGCAGACATCATTAACCAGATCGACGTTCTACCGCGGACCTTAGTCTGAATAGTCATCGGACACGATACTAAACCCGAAACACTGCGCTAATTAGCTAACTTTCTCTGCCACGTTAATTAACGTGAACGGTAACACTTCGATGATGCGATTTCGTATAATCTGAAACTTGCACCGAAAAAAAATACACGTAGTTAATAACTGGCCCGACCATGTCATTAAAAGCGCTCCGAAGACGGCCAGCAGGTGTAAAGATGGTCCAACGGTTATCGATCCTACATATCGATCCTTTCCGACCTAGAGTTTTATTGAATTTCATTTATTTCGTTATTAAATTTAACCATATCAACGGTTTTGAATGTTTTACTGTGATGTGATGTAAAAAATCTTGTTTACTATTATACAGGCCAGTTCCTAACAGTATATATGTGTATATATGTATATTTTTTGAATATATTTTCCATGGAATATTTGTCGATATATTCTATCAGCGTTGCCAACTTGTGAGGTATTTCATGTTGTTTGGGGAATGATATTATAAAGGGTAAATTTGTGAACAAATCAGTGAACCAATTTACTGTGGTTATACTTAGAATTCATGACTTATATACTTTTGCTGTTAATGAATTATAATATCATGCTTTGAGCACAAACATATTTTTTTAAATATTGAAATCAGAGGTAGAAAATCTTATGAAAACGCTATCGGTGTATAAATATTAGGAATTTCTAAATTATGCGGAAATATTTGCCGACCATCTAGAAAAAACCTTCATACCAAAAGAAAGTGATATTGAATACAATTTGGCGGACATATAATCTAAAAATTTGAAGCTTCAATTAATTAATCTGAAAGAAGTAATCGAAGTTATTAAGGTTCATATTAAACCAAATACATCCGTACACCAGACAGAAATGAAATACAAACCTATCTATCTTACTACTTTCAGTAATATATAAGGTATTTGAACAATTAACAAACAACAATCGAACTTCCATCGAAAAGAATAAAACCTATTATAGGGAAAAAATCTAATACTTACACACCAGATTGGGTTTATTAGCAAACATTCAACAATTGACCATGTACATAGAATAACAGATGAAACTGAAGAAGCCTACGAAGGGAAACAATATACTTAAACGTAGTACAAGCCTTCGATAAGGTATGATATGGTGTTATTGTTTATAAGCTATAGAAAATGTTAACGAAGCAATACACTGAACTATTAATATCTTACATTACAGTCAGAATGTTTAGAGTCAAACAAGAGGGAGGTCTACTTTATAAAAGAAGTCAAATACCACATTATACTGAATACCACAGGGAAATGTATTGGGACTAATTCTTTAGCTACCCTACAGAAATGACATGCCATTGATTGCAATTAATTTTTGTTGTCGGAGACAATACCGAAGAAGCCACACGAAAAAACAACAGGAAACTTAAAATTAATGAAAGTAAATCTGCCCATGTGGAATTCACGTATAAACAGACCGCATAAACACCAATAACAATAATTAATATTATCATTTCGTATAACAAC
This sequence comes from Rhynchophorus ferrugineus, assembly GCF_030347505.1. Lineage (NCBI taxonomy): Eukaryota > Metazoa > Arthropoda > Insecta > Coleoptera > Curculionidae > Rhynchophorus > Rhynchophorus ferrugineus. The sequence goes on along the minus strand of NW_027472586.1, from coordinate 9,957,632 downwards.
AACCCTAAATATCTTAGAATGAATCATGATACAAAACTTCGCTGGAAGGAGCATGTGAAAAGGAAAAAAAAGAACTGTAGTGAGAAAATATATTGGTTGTAGTGAGAAAATATATTGGTTAATTTGAAGCGAATACTAATTATCAGTACGAAATAAGTTACTATAATACCAGAGAGTATTGAAAAGTTCCGCGAAAATTAATGCCTGACTGTCACTCAGGAAATCAAGAGAATCGTAAGGAGACATGAGGAGGGACTCCACTCTCATGTCAATATCGAAGCTATACAACTCTTGGATAATACCAGAACAGGACATATACTCAAAAAAATGAAAGCATTTCATTTTGGAGTGTTATTTGGTGTGAATATAGAAACAAGAGTGTTAAAACATAAACATTATTAGAGATTAAGTAGAGACAGGGTCGATGGGTCCTCCTAGATATATGCCTAGAAATAAAAGATTGTAAAGCTAAATTGTAGGTTAATCAGCAACGATTGTTGAGAGAGATATAGTTTATCCCTCTGATATCCCGAACATTGTTTAAACCCTAGTCCTTATATCTATAATTCTCTCTTTCACAATAAAGAAGGCTTGCCTCAAAAATAGCTTTAGAATTAATTTACAATTCCAATAATATAATCACCACACAGATCAATTGAAAAGTCCCCGGCCTGACACATAGATAACGCTACTAGAATTAAATCCATATGTTTTTTAGTTGGCCCTAACCCTCTAAAGATGCATGTATGAATTTGGCAGCTGTTGGAGCATTAGTTTGTGAATTATAGCGTTTTGAGTGAAGCAAATTTTGTTATTGTGAAAAAAAAATGGATAAAAAGGAATTTCGCTTGTTGATAAAATATTGCTTTTTGAAGGGAAAAAATACAGTTGAAGCAAAAACTTGGCTTGATGGCGAGTTTCCGGACACTGTCCCCGGAAAATCAATCATCAAGGATTGGTGTGCTAAGCTTAGACGTGGTGAAATGAGCATCGAAAACAGTGAACGTAGTGGACAACCCAAAGAGGTTGTTACCCACGAAAATATTTAAAAAAAACCACAAAATGATTTTGAATGACCATAAATTGAAATTGAATGAATTAGTAGACAGCCTAAAGATATCAACTGAACGTGTACATCATATCATTCACGAATATTTGGGTATGAGAAAGCTCTGTGCAAAGTGAGTGCCGCGCGAGCTCACTTTTAACCAAAAACAACGACGAGTTGATGATTCGGAGCAGTGTTTGAAGATGATTAAGCGTAATAAACGAGTTTTTGCGTCGATATATGACAATGGATGAAACATGGCTCCATCATTTTACCCCGAAGTCTAATCGAGAGTCATCCGAGTAGACTGCACACGATGAACCCGCTCCAAAGCGTGGGAAAACCCAACAGTCGGTTGCCAAGGTTATGGCGTCTGTATTTTGGGATGCGCATGGAATAATTCTCATTGGATACCTTGAAAAAGGAAGTACCATCAACAGCGACTATTACATAGCGTTATTGGACCGTTTGAAAGATGAAATCTCCAAAAAACAGCCGCATTTAAGAAAAAGAAAGTGCTGCTTCACCAAGACAATGCACCGTGTCAAAAATCCATGAATTTTGCTTCGAATTGCTTCCTCGTCCACCGTATTCTCCAGATCAAGCTCCCAGCGACTATTTCCTGTTCTCAGATCTCAGAAGAATGCTCGCTGGAAAGAAAATTGCGTCGAACGAGAGGTGATCACTAAAACTGAGGCCTATTTTGAAGCAAAGGACAAATCGTACTACAAAAATGGCATCGAAAAGTTGGAGGGTCGCTATAATCAGTGTGTCACCCTTGAAGGGAATTAAGTTGAATAAAAAAAAACTAATTTTACCAAAAAAAAGTGTTTTACTATGGTGCCGGGGGCTTTTCAATTGAACTGTTAACTATAACTCTGCACCCATATATATAAATAAAGATACCAGATCACACTAAAAATATTAGTGAAAACACTAATAATTACATTCCTTTTTTATTATATCAAATCTGGATATTATTGTACGTTCTGGCACCGGTTCCAAACTGAACGAAAATAACACATCCAGTTAAACGGACCCGATCTCAAACAATATGCTTCCAAGGTGCATTAATCACCGTTTATATAATTTCAGTGTTTGTTTGACAAAACGTATTTGAAAGCCTCCGTGGAGTCGGGCTTTGCCAGAATAATGTTTGCTCGTTTTGCGGCTTGTTTTCTTTTTCTGTTCTACTAGCTTGATGTTGGATATTTCGAATAATTGCGCTTTTCATTTGATTTGATAAATTCTTTTTTAATCAGAAGCTTTACTGTGAAAAATTGATAAAACTTATTCTGTTCAAAGTAGTGCCTATCTTTTAGGCAATACGAGGGTCACTCTTTATATTTCGGAAATTGGCAACACTGTTGTCATATGAGTCCATCTGACGGTTCCATCGTAAAGTTTGATATTTTTGACGATATACGTACTCAGAAGATTTTGTCGCACGGACGCTATGTGTTTATTTTATATTTAGTTGAAAGTTTCGTCTCAGCAAAAATTGGAACTGAATCGTGAACATTTTCGTGGCGATCAAGCTCCATCAAAAACTACCGTGTATCGCTGGTTTAGTGAATTCAATCGTGGTCGTAGTTCGCTTTTCTACGAGTTTCGTGAAAGCAAAATCGGCTGTTGTGTCAGAAAACATCGATGGTGTGTGCGAAATGATTAAGCAAGATCGTCATGTTACCTATTGTGAGATTGAGGGATCCCTAAGCATTAGTTCCACCAGCATATAAGCGATTTTACATGAACACTTAGATGTGCGAAAGTTATGTTCGCGTTGGATCCCACACAATTTGACAATCCCTCAAAAAAAGGCTCGTGTCGATTGGTGCAAGGAAATTGTTAAGAAATTCAATCGCGGTGCTTCGAAAGACGTTTATAAATTCGTGACAGGTGAACAATCATTATATACATGATGAAATCATGGATATATTGGTATGAGCCCGAAAGTAAGCCACAGTCGTCTATATGGGTGTTCCAAAATAAACCAAGTCCGACAAAAACTGTTCGCGAGCGAAGCACTTTAAAGAAAATGGTGGCCTGTTTCTTCGGGAAAACTGGTCATATTGCAAAAGTGGATCTAGAGGATCGTAGAACAGTAAATTCTGATTGGTATACAACCATTTGTTTGTCAGAAGTCTTCGGTGAAATAAAGAAAACAAACAAGAGAAGCCTAATTGTTCTTCATCATAACAAAGCAAGCTCCCACACATCGGATCAGACAAGAGACTATTTGAGCACTCAAAATATCGAATTGATGGGTCATCCGCCGTACAGCCCTAATTTGGCACCCATTGACTTCTTTTTGTTCCCATCCGTTAAGAATAAACTGCGTCCCCAACGATTTTCATCGCCCGAAAAAGCTATTGAAGCTTTCGAAAATCGCGTTTTGAATATACCTCATTCGGAATGGAATAAATTCTTTGAAAATTGGTTTAAGCGTATGCAAAAGTATATTGATCATCGTGGGGAGTATTTAAAATATCAATAAAAATATATTCGCTGCTTAACTATTTGTTTTTTTTCCTATTCCCGATATATAAATAGTGACCTTCATATAAGGATTCTATCTCGAAAGAAGGATTTATTATTTTTTGGTATCTTTTTAAGAAGTGAAGCTATGCGCAGACAGGTCACGACTCATATGTCGGAAGAAGTAGTAATCAGAAAGTACAAGGCCTGAAGAACACGGCAAGTGGGGTAGCACGTCCCAGTTTAATGTTTCCAAGTATATTTTCAATTGTTTTCAACATGGGGCCGAGCACTGTTACGCTGAAGAATAACACTGTGTGTCTTTCGTCGTATTCCGGCCAAATGCACTCAGTTATAGTCGATTGTGATCCCTATTGGTGGTTTAATCGAGTCAAATTGTCGGCTACAAATTTTTTGCCTGTCCAGAACGCTCTTTATCTTTAGTATCGAAATCACCACTTTTATAACGTCGAAATCAGTATTCACTTATTGAAATGGATTGACCACGGTTGCCGTAAGCTTCACAGGGAATTCGATGACCTTCAGCATCATTTTCCATCAAATTAAAACAAAAAAATAAAACTTCCCGCAAATGCTATTTACTCGGTACAAATGCAGACATTTTCAACGCATTGAAAAATGTTTATAACGAAATGACACATACTCTTAAACACATACCAATGAAAAGCGAAGGCTATCAGTGAGGCTTCACCATGAAGTTGGTTACAAATGTACCTGACGCGATTACACAGTAACATCATCTGTTGTAAATCCGTTAAAATTAATTTATAGGTCAATACTGTAGGTATAGAATACAACCCATCGATTTCAAAGGCAAAGGCATAAGACAGTTTAGGTCATAAAATATAGGTTGTAAACATACATTCTGTCAAAAAAGTAACGGTAATAGGTCAATAAAATACAAAATGTTTATTATTGGTTGAAATTTATTGGTACGCCTGCAAAATAGGCACTTTTACGTATTCCATCGATTGAAACTAAAAATTTTGAAATGGTAATGTGAGTTTTGAGAAAAGAAAATGGTCTTATCGGGTGAATATTGTGGGTGTTCGACTAGCAGTGCCTCTAGCATCTCCAAATCCTACATATTTTCATGACATGTCAAAGAACCTAGACAGTTCATCCATCATCAGTACACAGCAACTTCTGTATACTCTATACATCTCTTAACTGAATGCCCTCGCTTTATATCAACGTAATCTAACTATGGTTTGACAGACTACAAAAACACCCTTACTGGAGACAGTATTGACAGACTGCTGGGTTGTTGTATCTACTGTACTAGTACCAATTTGGCTTAGTGTTCGCTGTGGGAATATCCAATGAAATTACTGGTAATTTCTTCACCTTATAAAGGCTTTATTATGACAAACGCTTATAATATATATTAATCAAAATATTTTCTGCAACTTTTTCCAATCTTTCTGTCTTCGAATCAAATTTAACAGTTAGGTTAGGTTATTTAACAGTTATTAAATAATTCACAACATATACATAAAGTATTTACAATATTTAATAGTAGTTTGATAGGAGAAAGAATGTCTCTTTTTAAAATTAAATCTTATATTTGATATCATAATTTTTTAAAGACTTTAATAATTATCATTAACAGTTTTACCTTAATACAAATTTCTTATTACTTGTTTTAACTGGTGTCAAGGACAAATAGCCCTAAAACAAATAAATTAATACGAAATAACCAGAAAAACAAACGTGATAAAAATCTAAGTAAGCAGTTATGGCCAAACTCTTTAAACTCTCTAAACTCTTCTCGCTCGCTCTATTATCGAGCAATGAAAACTGGTACCATCTCACCAACTACATCGAATTATAGATGTAGTTGAAAAACCTCTAGAAAATAAAGGTGTGTGCTCTGTTGTTTTTCTCTATGTTGCACAGGCTTCTGACAGAATTTGGAATAAAGACCTACTAACAGGTGGGGCAAAGGTCCCGCTACTATTTTGATTGCGCGCCATCTTGGTTATGTGGCGTTTAGCTCAGTTGCGCTTTAACCATTGTATTGCGTAGATGTCTAAATTGCGTCAAAAAAATCCTAATCCTCCATCCTAACCTCACAAAACCACAATTTATCGTTTACTTGCGAATTTTCAACAGTACGGTACGACAGTAGACAAGCTTCGTTCTGGAAGACAACGTACGTCTCAGAACGCTAAAAATGTGGCTCTGGTGTGCGATACTATTGCAGACTCACCAGAAACATCAATTTAGAGACGTGGTTCCCAGTTACACATTTGTGCACGCAGTTTAAGGTGCATCCACCAAGCATTGCATCCACTAAAAACAACTGTATAGTGCGGTATTCAAGCTGAAAACATCATTGGAGCCTATATTTTTGAAAATAACCAAGGTGTTGTAGTTACTGTTACTGCTGAATGGTACCAAGACATGATTCGAAATTTACTTGTGCCTAAAATAGAAGAGGAAGGACTAGAGGTCCTGTGGTTTCAGCAAGATGGGACCACGGCACACAAAGCTCGTTCGTCAATTCAACTATTGAATGACGGTTTTAACGAAGACTAATTTCGCGAAGTTGGGATTTAGCATGGGCAACCAGATCTCCGGATTTAACAGCACCAGATTTTTTCTTATGGGGTTTTTTAAAACCAAAGTTTGTTCACGCCACAAATGATTCAACATCTTAGAGACAATATTCATCAGGAATTGAAGTTGCATGGCGAATCGCGGTCACCATTAGCCGATATAATTTTTCAGCCATAACGAAAAAAAATGTAAATACCAAATAAACTTTTTATGAAAACGTAGGTAGTGGTAAAATGGTAGCGAAACTTTTGCCCCACGTTGTATATATGAAAAAAAGCCACATCCTTAATAAATCGCTGCCTGCTCCTAATATTTAATTTAAATACCAAGTTTTTGACGAAGAGATAATAATTCTACATAAAATAATTGTAATATATAATAATAGTTCAAGAGAAGAAAGAATGTCTTTTAATATTTTTAAAGATCTTAACAATTATCATTAACCTAGAAGTGTAAAGTTTATCTTAAATCTAATTTAAGTGTCCAAGACAAATACCAATAACACAAATAAATTAATACAAAATAATCGGAAAAACAAACGTGATATCTTGCACGAGCGAAGCGACAGTAGTCCGGTAAATTATCCGAACTCTATACTTATCCCATCAAGGATTTAATTGGCGTACAGTCAAAGAAGCTCGACCGCAACAGTTATAAGTAGTGGTGTTGGTAAAAAGATTACAGTGTTATCCCAAATTGCGTCCATATTATTTTGTAAATTGCGAGTTGCTGGTTCAGTTTGACAGATAACTTATGGTTACCCTTCCCAGGAAGGGTACTGTAACGAGGAATTCAGCTTTAATTCTGACTGGGATTGATTTATATTCATATTTTTCTTTCGAGTCGCAGAGTAATACGAATTATACAGTTGGTTTTTTAATATTAAATGATGATGCATTATTACTTATTCGATATATAGCTGTCACTATAGCTGTAACATTGTCACATTTTAATAGAATAAATTCCCCGCTTTTGATATACTGAAGATGAGCATGTAGAATTTGCCTTAATCATCCCACTTGAAAGAATTGAAGCCTATATATGCCATATTGTAACAGTATCCAATGCCAGATATTCCCCCACTTGTCAAGTTGTTTTCTTCAATAATTCTCAATCGATATAATTCAAACCAATGTTGTGAATGAACTTTTGCAATCTAGTCATCTAAAACTTCTAGCCCAGGATAAGGCAGATCAACTATCACTGTATAAATCTTAGATTTTACATGTGATTGACAGTAAGTAGCCTTCAAAGTATACGTGTTGCAGATTTGTTCCAATATAAATCTCACATTATAACCTTTTTATAATTTGTAATAAGGCTTACATCAGAATAGAGATCAGAAACCGTGAATGTTCATCATAGGTGAGTTCAACAAGTCAAAATATGTAAGATGAATGAAATAAGATGGATTGTACATGTTCCTTGATTGATATAATGAAGCATAAGAAATACCACTACAACTGATCGTATAAAATATTAATATAAATAAGCTAGAAGAATATTGATATGATACAAGACTTTTGCAAGTATCTGTGAATATTTTATTTTTGTTAATAACATTTTACATTCGATATGCTTACTACAATCTTTGCTGTGATTGCTACATTGCTGTGATTTAGTAACCTTGTTTCATGTTTTAGCGCGAAATATTGGATTACTTCGTGTATTCATTTGATTCCAAGATCATGGTGCAGCTCTTCGTTGGTTACCTAGCGATAGGTATTGGTAATTAATCGCAGAACTTTGTTTTAGTTGCGTTGCATTATTAGTAGGTTTGATGTTTTATTACACCCCATATTTGCACCCTATTGGTCCAAATAGGTTTTATCTTAGACTGATAAACCAATCTCTTTGATTTTAGATCAAGTTCAGAGTATCTTCCGACTAACCAGTACAGTTGCCAGACTTTGAGTATAATTTGCTCTGCTTTTTGTCTCACGTAATATTTCCAGTTTAACCTATCATCCGGATATATTCAGAGGTATTTAACGGATTCTGCTTGAGGAATCGGTCATCCACCAAGTGATATAATTAAGTTTCTATTAAGCTCTTTTTATTAATTTATTAAGCTGTATTTTCCAGTGTCTAGTCAATTTGTAGATCTTGTTGACCGCTACTTGTATTTGTTGTATAGCCTTAGACGGAGATAATTCTTTTACCATTATCTGTGAAAAAATTTGGAAACAATACGTATATTTGGTATAAAGATTTCCAGTTTGGTTTTCGAAATCACCATTCACAGAGTAACTGCGTCTATTGAAAGAGCGTTTGAGGAAAAGAAATAATTCCCTGCAATATTCCTGGATGTCTCACAAGCTTTTGATCGGGTTTGGCACTTGAGATTAATCTGTAAGATGAGGAAATTGTTACCGCGTAACTATTGTCAATTGCTGGAGTCATATTTATTCGGAAGAAAATTTAGAGTATCGCACGAAATGGCGTTCTCAACATTTAAAAATATCTCGGCTGTAGTTCCACAAGGTAGCGTATTAGGACCTCTCCTGTATCAGCTCTACACTGCTGACATTCCAACAACAAAAGAAACACTTCTTGGAACCTTTGCTGACGACACAATTATTATGGCAAAAGATATATCTCTGCCTAGGGCAATGGAAAAAGTGTAAGTGGCAGTCAACAAAATCTACAAATGGACGAAAGATCGGAAAATTCAACTTAATAGCTCCAAATCTGTCCACGTTAATTTTGCATTGAGGCGAAATAAAAAAAACTTAATTATATCACTCAATGGATCCCTGATTCCTCAAGCAGAATCAGCTAAATACCTTGGAAACCATCTTGACGGTAGATTAGATTGGAAACATCACGTTAGACAAAAAGCAAAACACATTAGAACCAAAATAAAACAACTATACTGGTTAGTCGGAAGATACTCTCAACTTGATCTAAAATCAAGGAGGTTGATCTATAATACAATTATAAAGCCAATTTGGACCTATGGGGTGCAAATATGGGGTTGCGCTAAAAATTCAAATCAACTAGTCATACAACGCTGTCAAAACAAGGTTCTTCGATTGGTTTCCAATGCCTATCGCTATGTAACTAATGAAGAACTGCACGATGACCTGACCAAGTTATCCAAGATTTCGCCTTGAAACACGAAAGAAGATTACTAAATCATACTAACGTGGAAGCAATACAACTGCTGGACAGCGGGCAGGATGCCAGGAGATTGAAACGAACAAAACCATACGAACTTATATAAAGTGTATACATTTAGTGTAAACTATAACTATAAGTTAATAATTAATAAATAATTATAATTTTATAATTGAGGAATACATACTGATGTATTTTCTCGCACTCGCCTTGCTTGTTAATTAATCCAAGTACATAGGAAAAGTAGTAATAAATTAATTGTAAATTAAGATTGTACTAAGCGTATCCAATAAAGCTGTTATAAAAAAAATATATGTGAATATGTTCTCCAATGTCCATTTATTGCTGCACCAAGTTCACACCATAACTTTAGATCAGATTATATTTTTCCGCATTATTGCATCCAGTAAGATACAGAAGAAAAATGCGATAGTACTAATATGACAGGTCAAAAGGCCAAAACACGCTTTATAATAACACCCGGAGTCACGGGGTTATCTTCATAAAAAGTATTCATACAGCACTTTTAATAAGCAATGTTCAAGTAGTACACATTGCATTGTATTTCAATTCTTTGCACTATATTGTCTCAGTACCAAACGTTTGGATATAATCAAAATCATATTTCCCTCTTGCACATATTCATATTTTGTATATAACAGATATATGGATTGCAAAATCCTGAAGTCGGTTTATGAAACATCTGATACGAAGCGATACCCATTTCATGTAGTTGAAGATCAGTCGTTATTTATCAGAAAGTGGGGTTTCTGTTACCATTGCATTAAAATCACGTTGTTTTTTAGATTTCCTTTTATCTTTCACAGAAAAATCTTAAATATCTCTAGAATTTTGTGCATAATCATGATGATACTGATGGTAGTAATAGTAATGATGATGACTCAGATATTTTATTACCACTTCAAAAGCAAAACTTGCCGGTATTATTAAAGAATTGTGGATCAAAAGTGATATTTTTCGTGAATAAATAGTAAAATGCTTAAACAATAACTGTGTATATTTTTTGCTTGGTATTTTCTGACTTTTACTGCTTAGAAAATGAAGCGTCATTGCCAATATAGTTATATACATCATTATAGTATAATTTTCGATGTTAGAGACGAAGAATGAGCAACAAGAAAATTTCCTTTCATCAAACGACATAACTTATCCTGTCGGTAATGATAATAATATTAAAAACAATGAAAGTGCGCTACCGAAACGCATTATTCGACACGTAGATCGTTAAAAATTGGTGAGCAATTATCGGGTGGATAGGTTTGGCGCCATTCCAAGTCCCAAGTCGTTAGAAAAATATTTCTAACGACCAATTAGCGTATCCGACGAATTAATGCGTCAGTTTATCTAAAATTAATTATAATACAATTGCATTTACAAGTTCAGTAATTATAAGATAATTGTATTTAATAATATACTTTAAAATAAATATATTTGAATAATTGAGATTAAAACGGCCAGAGAGACAAACACAGAACGTAAATACGAACGTAAGAATTGAGTAAAATTTTCCGTTGGGGCACAGTCATTCTATAGGCACTGATGGGCATAAACTTGTGTCATATTATATGAATATATTTTTTATGTTCATATGGTAAGAATGGTAATAATTTCGCTGTTATCCTTTAAGAATTTGACTAAACCTAACGCTATTCTTGATGCCACTGGCTAATCACATCATGTAATTTGTAATATAACTGATTTTAAGCTTCGAAATAAGAGATTTTCAAGTAAATTGAAAATTTATTACCAATAACACGTTAACTAATATTCGAACTCAATCAATAAACTTGCAGAACATTTAGTAGAAAGAGAGAATGTATGCTTGTATGACTATATGGACTAATATGCCTCGATCCCAATAATTGTTCTGAAAGGGTTGCAACATTAACTCCTTAGAAAACGTTGGAGGACATATATCACCATTTTAATTTGGAAAACTCACCAGACTATGACCTTGTCACCTACACGTTATAATCTACTGAAGTTCTAATGATACCAAACCCTGGTAAAAATCTAAGTAGTTATGGCTAAACTTTTAAAAGTTAAAATATCCGAAAAGCATTAATTTGGTTTGTGCTGGGAATAACTACTAAACTTCTAACAAAACATTTTCAAGGACATCAAATAGAAGTCAACATTTTCTAAAAATTAACTCCGAAATATGTGCAGATTTCAAAAAAATCATAAGAAGCGAAGAAGAAAATTAAACTTTTCGTTCAATCAAAACATTGAAAAGAGCATGAGAGAAATTATGTATAATTCTATTAGACCTAATATGAAAGGTAATTTTAACTTTTATACACATTTTGTTGTAATTAACCATACTAGTTTTAGGCTAGTAAATACGTCAACCAAAGGCTAAAGAGTTAGTCCAGTAGTCATTCATTGGATTTCTCCTAAATAACAGGTCAATTGAAAAGTCCCCGGTCTGATACATAGATGGCGCTACTAGAATTAAATCCATATGTTTTTTAGTTAGCCCTAACCCTCAAAAGATGCGTGTATAAATTTGACAGCTGTCGGATCATTAGTTTGTGAATTATAGCATTTTGAGTCAAGCAACTTTTGTTTTTGTGAAAACAATGGATAAAAAGGAATTTTGCGTGTTTATAAAATATTGCCTTTTGAAGGGAAAAAATACAGTTGAAGCAAAAACTTGGCTTGATGCCGAGTTTCCGGCCACTGCCGCAGAAAAAGCAACCATCAAGGATTGGTACGCTTAGTTTAGACGTGATGGAATGAGCACGAAGATGGTGAACGCAGTGGACGCCCAAAAGAGGTTGTTACCGACGAAAACATTTAAAAAATACACAAAATGACTATGATTGACAGTAAATTGAAATTGAATGAACTAGCGGACACTCTAAAGATATCAAGTGAGCAATCAAATTGGATGCTGCTAGTGTTTGAAGATGATCAAACCCGGGTGTTTACCCCGATATGTAATAATGGATGAAACTGTGGACTGCACACGATGAACCCCGTCCAAAGCGTAAGAAAACGCGTCAGTTGGCTGGCAGGGTTATGGCGTCTGTATTTTGGGATTTTCATTGTATTGTATTTTCATTGACTACCTTGAAAAAGGAAATACCATCAACAGCGACTATTACATAACATTATTGGACCGTTTGAAGAACAAAATCCTCGAAAAACAGCCGCATTTGAGGAAAAAAAAATGCTGCTTCACCAAGACAATGCACCGTGCCACATGTCAGTGAAAACGATGGCAAAAATCTATCTATCCACCGAATTCTCAAGATCTGGCGCCCAGCGACTATTTCCTATTCTCAGATCTCAAAATAATGCTCGCTGGGAAGAAATTTTCGCCGAATGAAGAGGTGATCGCCGAAACTGAGGCCTATTTTGAAACAAAGAACTAATTCTACTATAAAAATAGTATCGAAAAGTTGGACGGTCGCTATAATTAATGTACCACCCTTGAAAGGAATTATGTTGATAAAAAAACTAATTTTGCCAAAAAAAAGTGTTTTACTATGGTAGGCCGGGGACTTTTCAATTGATCTGTTAGTAGCAAAAATTGCAAAGTAAGTGATAAAAATTAGACATTTATAATTAACGATTTAAATTTTCTTTTATCAGTGATGTGTTGCTAGAATTTCGAATTGTTGAAGAGTTTGTAAGATGCCAGAAGAATGGAGGATGATACTTTGAAAAGATTAAATTTACTAATAAGAGTTAACTTGAATTGAATAAACAAAACATATAATATTAGCCATCAATGACACCCTAATATTTAATGACTGCTACTCTCAAGGTGGATTAGTGAAACAAATCAGGAAACATAACACAATTTTATAAAATAGCATAGATAAATAAGTTATTGTTTTGTAAATATAATGATGTATTCACTGGAAACTTCTGTCAGGTGAAAAGTATGATGATTTATGATGAAGATTTATCTTAGAAAATAGATAACATATACAAATATAGTTTCTGGTCTTTTTTAAATAATATTAGATAATATTAAATCTATATGTAGATATGATTCATGTACTTTCTGTAAAAATCTTTCACTACGTTTTTTTTTCAGATTTTTGCAATAAAATTCAAATATTTCTGATAGAATTTGACTCGTTATTTCCAAATGTTTCCCAATTTTTATTTACATGGTAAACACAATTACAACACATTCATATTAAAATCTGCATTTTAATTAGTAATTAATATAAAATATGTCATAAAAAACTAATGATAACATTTCATATTACTTATCTTTGCTAGTACCTAGAAGTTCTTAAGGAAGTATTAGCACTTCCTTCGCTATAGTAACATATGTTTGGTGATAGCTTTTTAATTTCATGGAAATATATGCAAAAATAATATTAGAATAAATTTCTCAACTTCAGTTACAAAACAAAGTGTATGCACTTGGGCAGAGCTTTCCAGAAGAGCGCTTGTTCCCTCAGACTTTATTAATAATTCAAACAAATGAAAATGCGCATGTGCTAAACTAATGTGAAACTTATATTCTGTCTACTGTACGCTAATAAATTTGATATAAATAAACAAACACATAAATATATTAGGCGCCTAAACTGGTTTCTACATAATTGATTTCAAGCTTTTCTACAACAGTCTTTCAAATCAAATTCGATTGAGCGATATTCGAACTCGATCAAAATCAATCTACCCAAAAATTCCGAACACTTCGAGGGATTCGTCCTCAGGCCAATCGACGTACTTTTCCGACGATTCTAATTCTAGTCGAAGCGTAAATATTGTTAACGTGTGAAAGCTGCTGACTAATAACCTTAATGAAAACGAAAACGTCGGCCTAAATTCGAATCTAATTTGGGCAAAAAGCCTCTAACCACGAATTTCATGTCTGCCTACAGTCTGTTAGGGTAAGGCGCGAGGGCGTCATAGGAGAATTCAACTCGATAAAGCATGTTCCATATTCATAAATAAACTGGCTTTCTCTCCATCGTGTTGTCCCTTTCTCTCCCGTTGTTTCAATCATATAATAACGACATTATGTAAGGGGCTGTGAAATAATTTTCGGGAATTCAAGGCTTTATAGCTGAAAATTGTGTATATTATTATTTCTACAAGTATTTTTTGTAGCTAGCTACTGTCATTTTCAATGTTATATAACAGGTGTGGAAAACTTTTCTATATATATATATTTTTTATTTTATTTATTACATCGTTACTAGTCGTTGCCTACAATTTGCCTTTACCTTAACTTAGATCTAGGTATATATATATATATATATATATATATATATATATATATATATATATATTGCAAAGAGTCACATAAACAAAATATAAGTTCTTGCAATCCTGAGAAGTATTTTGGGCGCACCCAAATACTACAGGACTGACTACCTACATCGAGACCTTCAGGTACCCACAGTCAGCCAAGAAATCAAGAGAATTGCAAGGGGGCACGAGGAAAGAATCCATTCTCATGAGAATATTGAAGTATTGCAACTTTTGGATACTACCAGAACAGGACACAGACTCAAAAGGATCAAACCATCTATTGTTGTGTAGTGTTGTGTAGTAATGTACATATATTAAAAAATACAACATGTATAAATGTATAAATATAATTTCACCAGAGACTGAGATAGGGCCTCTGGGTCCTCCTAGTTATATACCTAGATTTAAGTTATCATAAAGACAAATTATAGGTTGTCGGAAACGACTAGTAATAATGTAATAATTAAATAATAGAAAAAATTAATAAAATTAAATAAAATTTTAATAGCAGGTGCTTAGTGATAAGTGACTTTATTTTATATAAAAGGCCTTCATCTATTACAAATTTTTTCAATTATATCTATATATATAAATAAGAAATATAAAAAAATACATATATAATTAAAAAATGGGTGGTTGGCGCAATGGTCAAGGCGACAAGACGGTCCTTCTAGTGTTGCGATAGTCGCGGGTTCGAATCCTGCATGGATATAATTTGTGTTTGTGATTGTAAGTGTAAATGTCTTGGGCAACAGTGGAAAATCCTACATAGTATAATTATCCCAGTTACGCCAGTAACCAAGCTGGGTAAGACCGGATGTCCTCTGGAATGGTCTCTAAGTTGGTCACTGGCCAGTCGGTAGGCTTAATTGTGATTCGGAGCCCACGTTAAACTGTAGGTCCAGTCCAGATAAACCCACGTTGGTGAAAAGAAAACTTTATAAAGAAATTTTAAAAAGTATATTTTAAATGTATTTAAAATCATAAAACAATGTTTTTCCAATCAAACAGCAAAACTTGTTAGTAAAATATTCAGTCCATATCTATATTTCATTAATTAATATATTTATACATCATTTAGATATGTTAAGCATCATAAATTGCTTTCATTAAATGTGCTTCTTGATTTATAAACATTTCCATGCATAATTATCGAGTTAACTATGCAGTTTTATATCGCCAATTTGTTGAATCTCCAATATTATACATGAATATTGTTTATTATTTATTTTCCGATGATATAAACCAGTCGGTTTCGAAATTCTTATTGGGGCAAGCTATTTTCCAGTCTTCTTTTCCTCGATTGCAATTCGACGCACAATTTTCTTTTTCTTTTCGCAATTGCCTATTGCTTCACGTAAAATATCTGAACGTTTTAGCGCTATCTACAAAAGGCGAGTTCGCGTTTTTCAACAGGTACTTATATATATAAAAAAGAAAGTAACGCATGTTCTTTTTTTTAGTTGCAGGACTTACGTAATCAGCTGTTGAACCACTTCGGACGCTTTACGTCGTGCTGGATGTTTTTGAAATTAGCGTTGATTTTGTTTTAAAAGCAAGGGCAGATAATTTTTATGTTCCATCAGTGGAGCTCGATCTATGATCTCCAGTAAGTGTTCTACGAGGGTAGTTTGAGTTTGAATCAGTGATTTTTTGACTTCCGCAAGCAACAAGTTTAAGTTACTGTGACAGGATTGAAATTCGACAGCTGTCGGATCATTTTTGTTTGTAAATTATGGCATTTTGAATGAAGCAACTTTTGTTGTTGTGAAAAAAAGGAATGTGGCGTGTTAATAAAATATTGATTTTTGAAAAGAAAAAATACAGTTGAAGCAAAAACTTGGCTTGATGCCGAGTTTCCGGATACCAGGAAAATCAACCATCTGGGATTAGTATGCTAAGTTTAGACGTGGTGAAATGAGCACCGCATACGGTGAACGCAGTGGACGCTCAAAAAAGGTTGTTACTGACGAAAACATTTTAAAAAATCCACAAAATGATGCTGAATGACCGTAAATTGAAAATGAATGAAATAGCAGACACTCTAAAGATATCAACTGGACGTGTGCATCATATTATTAACGAATATTTGAGTATGAGAAAGCTCTATGTAAAGTGGGTGCCGCGCGAGCTCACTTTTGACCAAAAACAACGACGAGTTGATGATTCGAAGCAGTGTTTGAAGATGATGAAGCGTAATAAACCCGAGTTTTTGCATCGATATGTGATAATGGATGAAACATGGCTCCATCATTTCACTCCGAAGTCCAATCGACAGTTATACGAGTGGACTGCACACGATGAACCCGCTCCAAAGCAACAGTCGGCTGGCAAGGTTATGGCATCTGTATTTTGGAATGCGCATGGAATAATTTTTATTGACTACCTTTAAAAAAGGAGGACCATCAACAGCGACTATTACATGGCGTTATTGAACCGTTTGAAGGACGAAATCGCTGATAAACGGCCGCATTTGAAGAGCAAGAAAGTGCTGCTTCACCAAGACAATGCACCGTGTCAAAAATCCATGAATTGTGCTTCGAATTGCTTCCTTATCCACCGTATTCTCCAGATATGGCCACCAGCGGCTATTTCCTGTTCTCAGATCTCAAAAGAATGCTCGCTGGGAAGAAAGTTTCGTCGAATAGATAGGTGATCGACGAAACTGAGCCTATTTTGAAGCAAAGGGCAAATCGTTCTACAAAAATGGTATCGAAAAGTTGTAGGGTCGCTATAATCAGTGTATCATCCTTAAAGGAAATTATGTTGATTAAAAAAACTAATTTTGCCAAAAAAAATGTGTTTTATTTAGTAGGCCTGGGAGTTTTCAGTCACCTTGTTATTTGAACTAATAGTCCGAGGGACCAAGTGCTCTTCTGACAAATTCTACGCAAATGCATATATTTTGTTTTGTAATTGATGTTGAAAATCATGGTGTAATATATTTTTGTTTGTACATCGCTCTGCGATGGAGAAATTAAAAAGCCCTATAAAATTAAAAAGCTAAATCATATGTTGTAATACTAAAGGAAGTGCTAATACTTCCTCAAGTGCTGAGAACTCATTTAAGGACTCGCAAGGATAGTAATATGAAAATTTATCATTAATTTTTATGAAATATTTTATATTAGATACCAATTAGAATGTACATTTGAATAATTAAAAGTTTATAAAAATAAATATTAAATATATTATTATTATATAAAATTATATGAAAATAACAATTGGGAAATATTTGGAAATAATAAGTCATATTCTATTAGAAAATTGTATTGCAAAACTGAAAAAAAAAGGAGTGAAAAACCTCTATATTTACATGCAGCATATTTACATAAAGACATCTTATTAAAACATTTTTATAGAAAGTCTATAAATCATATTTTCATAAAGACTTGTTATTATCTAATATTATTTACATAACGTCCGGAAACCATATTTGTCATTCATCTATGTCAAAGAACTGACACATCTGAAAGAAGTCTCCAGTCAATACATCATTATTTTGATAAAACAATAACTTCTTTACATATGCTCTTTTAGTAGTCATTAGATCACTACGGTCTCATTGATGTATAATGTTATATGTATTGTTTATTCGATACAAGTTAACTTTTATTAGTAGATTTGATCTTTTCAAGGTATTGTCTTCCACTATTCTTGCATCATGCAAAATCATATCTCATCTTTTCTACAACTTTAATTTAACTTTCTTCAGTTTTCCCTCAACAACTACTAGCAACACTTCACTTATTAAATAAAATTCAAGGTTTAGTTTTTAAAAGTTATAAAATCCAAACAGCATCAGTTTTATTTATAGTGGAAATTCAAGCTACCAAATTTATAACACACTATTTTCAACGACCTGGAATAGGTATCAACATATGCCAAAATTTAGTGATAACAAAAACAGAGAAGAAAATAATTCTTGTTGTGTTGGAAATAGCCAAGTTATTAATGAGGTTTGCCCATCAAGAATAGTAGCAGAAACTGTAGAAACTGGTAATAATTAGACATTTATTTTAAACAAAGTATATGTGTTATTTTAAAAAAATTTCAATGTTTACTTCCATTCTTATATATAGTTTCAACATTAAATCAATTATTTATCATATCTGTGTATTTTTATTTAGAAAATAATGATGATGTTTTTACAAAAATAGACACTGCAGTGGCTGGCTGGACATACATCAATTATATTTTTTATTATTTCGTTTTATTCAATACGTTTTTCAATAAAATGTGTTATTTTCAAAATTTTACCATTTTTATTTACTTCCTGAACTTATTTATCTGCTTAATATATTCGACATTAAATCTAATAATCAGGATAAAAAAATAAGTAAATAAAGCTGTATATACGTATGCGCCAAACTCGGATTATTCTGGTTTAAAATTAAATGGAGTCAATATGCGCTTGCGGCGTATCGTTGTCAATATTTTCTATTTATGGTTATATTATATGTACATATTAAGTAAAGAACATGACCCAAAGCACTTCGTTGAGGTACAGATGCTTTTATGTAAAACATCAAATATAATACACCTACAATATTTGTTAGAACAAACGGTGTTTTTGATTATGTATCGTAATAATAACAAATAGTGTATTGCGGATTGCATATGCCTAAAATAATATGACTTCTTTAATTTTATCGATTATCATCGATTATGCTCGACACTGGACGAAGCGAGCCAGCGTTCGAAAGGGAACAGGGGCAGACACAATTTACACGCCCATATTACGGCGCGTTCGGATATTTACGATGGTTTATATCGTTACGTGATGGACCCGATGCCAGTCTAATCGCCGGCTATCTATAAATAGAATCGGTCGTGAAACGACAAGCCCCAAGCGATCGGACTGGTGACCGATCTGAAACACGAATAGAAAGTAATAAACGAACGCATCTGTCATACGCAGCGCCATCTAGCGACGTGTCATTCTGTTTGTAGTCGTAATGATGGATTAAAAAAACAAGCCCCATATTTATAAATCAGTTATATATCTTCTTGCAGTGATCATAGTTGGAGAAACCTTGATGTGTTAGCTCGACAAATAAATGCCTTCAATGAAATAACATGTTATTTAAATACAATATTCTACTCATGGAGACGCCTGACATGCGTACTAAACTGATTTTGTCACGTTGCCAGTTCTTGTATATTTTATGCATATTTCAAAAATTTAATAAATATAAAATATATTTCCTTAGATTCACAAACTAACCCTTTCAAAATTGAAGTTTGAAAAAAATTGAAAAGCTAATTGTTGTAAATGTCATTTTCTATGAACCATTTTTTTTGGGGGTGAAATAAAAATATGACAAAAAATGAGTTATTAATAAAGGGTTTTAGACGCCTTTCACATCCACATTGGTACCCTTAACTTTATTATTCGTTAAATATGATCGTTTTGTATTTCAAAATCTTCAATGTAATCAAGTGTCAATGTTTCTTGTTCACTTTTCTCATTCGCACAAAGCACATGTTGTGACGATTCTCTGAACTTTGTCTTTCAGAGTAAAATCCAATTCGCATAATTAAAATACCTAATAGAACAGATACTTAAGTGGACGACAATGACAAGTTCGGTGGTTTCAAAATATTCGCAATCAGATATAATCAAGCCACTGTTATTAGAGACCTCACTAGTAAGTGCCAAAACAAAAATGGCGGTATTCAGCTGATTGGATTTGACTTCTGTGGAATACTATGTTGTTTAAGAGATCTGGTACAGATTATTATTGTCAATATTGCTTCTGATAAAATATGTATGCTCAGTGATATGACATAGATTCAAGAACTTAGGAACAGACTTGATGAAAGTTATAAACAATCACTAAAATAATATAAAATTTAATTAAAGAACTATACTGGTTAGATAGAAGATACTCCCAGTTTAACCTAAGAACAAAGAGATTTATTTATCATTCAGTAACAGGTCAGTTGAAAAGGCCCCGGCCTGACACATAGAACGCTACTAAAATTAAATCCATATATTTTCTGAATTATAGCATTTTGACTGAAGCAACTTTTGTTATTGTGAAAAAAATGGACAAAAAAATATTTCGCGTGTTTATAAAATGTTCCTTTTTGAGGGGGAAAAACAGTTGAAGCAACAAGTTCCAGGATACTGCCGCAGGAAAATCAACCATCAAGGATTGGTATGCTAAGTTTAGAGACGGTTAAATGAGAACCGAAGACGGTGAACGCAGTGGACACCCAAAAGAGGTTGTTACCAACAAAAATATTTAAAAAATCCACAAAATGATTTTGAATGACCGTAAATTGAAACCGAATGAAATAGCAGCTACTCTAAAGATATCAACTGAACGTGTACATCATATCATTCACGAATATTTGGGTATGAGAAAGCTCAAAGTGGGTGCCGCGCGAGCTCACTATTGACCTAAAACAACGACGAGTTGATGATTCAGATCAGTGTTTGAAGATGATGAAGCGTAATAAACCCGAGCTTTTGCGTCGATATGTGATAATGGATGAAACATGGCTCCATCATTTCACTCCGAAATATTTTCGAGTATAATTTGAGAATAATTTTCATTGAGTATCTTGAAAAGGGAAGAACCATCAACAGCGGTATTGGGTCATTTGAAGGACGAAATCGCCGAGAAACGGCCGCAATGAAGAAAAAGAAAGTGCTGCTTCACCAAGACAATACACCGTGTCAAAAATCCATGAATTGGGCTTCGAATTGCATAAACCGTATTCTCCAGATCTGGCCCCCAGCGACGACTTCCTGTGCTCAGATATCAAAAGAATGCTCGCTGGGAAGAAATTTTCGTTGAATGAAGAGGTGATTGGCGAAACTGAGGCTTATTTTGAAGCAAACGACAAATCGTACTACAAGTATGGTATCGAAAAGTCGGAGGGTCGCTATAATCAGTGTATCATCCTTGAAAGGAATTATGTTGAATAAAAAGAACTAATTTTGGCAAAAAATATGTTTTACTATGGTAGCCTGGGGACTTTTCAATTAATCTGTTAATAAAGCCTATATGGACTTGACTTCTTCGATTAATTACTAGTGCTTATCGCCAGGTAACCAACGAAGAACTGCGCAGTGACCTCGAAATTAAACAGATTTACGAATTTATCCAAGATTTCCCCTCAAAATATTTTTTAAAATTACTAAATCACACCCAACATGGACACCCAACACTCAGAAGATAAGAAGATTTAAGCGAATCAAGAAACATGAATTTATGTAGTGTAAAAGTGTTAGTGTTGAATTTGGCTGAAGTAATCAACTTTAACTCAAATTATTGATTATATATAGCTTGATTTTGTATTCATGCAAGTACAACAGAACTATAGTAATAGTTAAATGGGAAATTAAGTAAGATGTAAGAAAAAAAAGTCCAACAGGGATTAAAATTTAGCCAATAATATGGAAAAAGCAGTAGATAAACCTAATTAATTTATTGTGGAATATTGAAACCTTGAACTGAAATCAGAAATCCTATATATACGTATAGTATTCTATATATAGAGTCCTTTTTCGGTATAAAATGAAGTTACAATTAAACTAAAACACATTTTACGTCTATTGTAACACATTAAAACCTTTTTTCTGGCCTTTAAACCAACACGACCCTAAAGCCGCATGATTTATTACCGCTTTCTCGAGCTGTACGGTTCTGGAACATTTTTTACTATCGCTGGCGAGGCGGCGTGGCTTAATCCCATCACTTTTTTTTTATTTTTCTTTAATACACTTCTCACATGTCGTCGTACGTCACAGACGATGACAAACGCTTCACGCCTTTAGTACTATCCAATATGGGAAGATTCGAATATAGGTTTAGATAGAGGGTGTCTGAGATATAATTTTAGGAGAAAATGGTAGTAAATAGGTGGGTGGTCCAGTAAGTACATAGCTTACAAAGGAAAAACGAACATTTTGAAAAGGTGGCGATTTATTGCTCAGCATCTCAACAATACTTGATCCAGCGATGCTCCAACTTCTTTAAACCGCATGAAAAATACTTTTCTGGAAGTCTGCAAAGTGTGCCTCCGTGGCGGCGATGACCTCCTCAATCGACTCAAATTTCTGCCCGGCGAGTGACTTTTTCAAGTTCCTAAACAAAGAGAAGTGACACGGGACCAAATCTGGAGAATACGGTGGATGGGGCAGAAGTTCGTAGCCCAATTCGACCAATTTGGCCGTGGCGAATACCAGTGCGCCAGTGCGTTGACATGATGGAAAAGCACATTTTTCTTCGACAAATGAGGTCGTTTTTTTGCAATTCGCTCTCAAATTGGCCCAATATCTCGTAATAATACAGCCCTGTGACCGTCTCCACGTAGTCGATGTAGATCACACCTTGTCCCTTGTGCCTTTTTGGGACACGTATGCCGGATGCCGAAAGTCCACTGTTTTGACTGTTTCTTGGTCTCTGGCGTGTACTGGTGGATCATGTTTCATCGAGGGTCACGAAACGATGCAGAAACTACTTCAGATTGCTCTTAAAAAGCGTCAACAGCGTCAAACGTGGCACCTATCGGGCCGACAGCTTTCTCACGCCCAAAATTTCATGCAGGATTTGACCCACGCGGTCTATTGAAATGCCTGCTGGCTCAGCTATCTCGCGCACCTTTAATCAGCAGTCTACCGTGCAGAATGTGACAAATGACTGTAACCAGACAAGGCCATCGACGCTATATCTGGATATTTCGTACTCATTTTTAGTCACGTAATGCGGTGATAGAAAATCAAAATGTCCTATGAAATAAAAATGTTAATAATTAAGATTAAGATATGTCTAAAGATGTCTCACTAAACTACCTGTCAGCTGTCTAAATCATAAATCAAACAAACTCCATTCATTTTACATTTCGTTTACGAAAACAAAAAACGAAAAACTGATTTAGTTCCACTGAATTCAATAGTAATGTAATAACAGTGTAACTATAACTGTACCTGTAGTTGTAGAGGTAACTCTAAATATAACTGTAAGTGTAAATGTAACTCCAATGTAACCGTAAATATAAATGTAATTGCAACTCTATGTAAGTAAAAGTAAATGTATATATAAATGTGGGTTTAAAAATAATAAAATTGTGTATTTGTAAGAGTTGATGTGTATTTGTAAGTGTAACTATAAATGAGGACGTAAAGTAGTTGCAAGTTTGGGCGTATATGTAACCAAAAGTCTAAGTAGCTGTAAATAGGTAGGTAACTGTAAATATATCTGTAAATGTAAGTTTAAATGTGTCTGTAAATGTAGCAGTAAATGTGAGCGAAAATGTAACTGTAAATAGAACCGTAAAAGTAAGGGTATGCAAATGTAGGTAAAAGTAAATGTAAAGGTATCTGCAAGTGTAGATGTAACTGTACTGTAAATTGGCGTCCACCTTTGTAGTTGAAAGTGTGGGTGGAGGTGTAAATAACTGTAAATATAATGTTATATGTAAGTACTTGCAAACATAAGTAACTATAAATGTAAATGTATATGTACTGTAACTGCACGAAGAACTATTTTAACGCGAATTTTTTTCTTGTTAATACTTTATAGCGCAATATTGGGACACACAATATAAATATTGATTTACATAGATAAAAATCGATCGCTATAAACAAATAGGCGGCAAGACGGAGATGATAGCGAACGTCAGCGGTTCATCCCTTTTCGGAACGCCACCCCGTCGGCCGCGACGCCGTCGACGATCCCTAGTAGGAAAGACAAATGTTTACCTGTTTGCTTTATCAAGATATTGAAGTGGCCGGGGTGTAATATCTTCACGCATGTTGAAGGCCTCGCCCAACGGGGCGAGGGGCGTCGCCCCATCGATCGGCTAGGTGTGCCGGCACAACCCTTATACAACACCGACGGGCACACTTTCAGCTTTATTATATGGGTATGACATAGGCGGATGAATGGGTAGGTAGCAGCCTTAAAATACCTATGGATTTTTTTCTTTAATATGTAGTTAAATATACGATATGTTAAAAAAGAACCAGAAATCGTGTTTCAAGATACCATTATAATAGATTCAAAATCACGTAACTGTACTAGTTAGTCGGAACATACCTTCAACTTGACCTAAAACCAAAGAGATTGGTTTATCAGTCAATCATAAAGCCAATTTGGACATAATGTCTGTAAATATAAAACATTAAATCAACTAGTAATCCAAGGCACCCAAAACAAGTTTCTACGATTAATTAACAATGCTTATCGCTGCGTAACCAACGAAGAGCTGCATGATGACCTCGTAATCGAATGGGTATACGAAATAATCCAAGATTTCGCCTTAAAACATGAAATAAGGTAACTAAATAACGGTGTATAAGTCATATTCCTACTTTTAGTTTAAGTAGTGTAATTTAATTATCATTTTGGAAACAGTCTTCCTTGTAAATTGATGCAAGTATAACTGGGCAATAGTAACAAATTTGCTAGCTATGGTATTATACATTTCAATGTATAAAATTTTACTTTGCTTCAAAATTGCGCAGTTTCGTCGATCACCAATTCATTCGACAAAAATTTCTTCCCAGCGAGCATTCCCTTGATACCTGAGAATAGGAAATAGTCACTAGTGAGCAGAACTGGAGAATACGGTAGATGAGGAAGCAATTAGAAGCCCAATTCACGGATTTTTGACACGGTGCATTGTCTTGGTGAAGCAGCACTTTCTTTTTCTTGAAATGCGGCCGTTTTTTTCTGTGATTTCGTCCTTCAAACGGTCCAATAACGCATGTAATAGTCGCTGTTGATGGTCCTTCCTTTTTCAAGGTGGACAATGAAAATTATTCCATGGGCATCCCAAAATACAGACGCCATAACCTTGCCAGCCGACTGTTGCGTTTTCCCAAGCTTTGGAGCTGGTTCATCGTGTGCAGTCAACTCGGATGACTGTCGATTGAACTTCGGAGTAAAATGATGGAGCCATATTTCACCATTCATTTCATATCGACGCAAAAACTCGGGTGTATTACGCTTGATCATCTTCAAACACTGCTCCGAATCATCAACTTGTTTTTGGTCAAAAGTGAGCTCGCGCGGCGCCCACTTTGCACAGAGCTTTCTCATACCCAAATTCGTGAATGATATGATGTACACGTTCAGTTGATATCTTTAGAGTGTTTGCTATTTCATTCAGTTTCAATTTACGTTCATTCAAAATCAGTTTGTGGATTTTTTAAATGTTTTCGTCGGTAACAACCTCTTTTGGGCGTCCACTGCGTTCACCGTCATCACTTCTAAACTTAACATACCAATCCTTGATGGTTTATTTTCCTGGGGCAGTGTCGGAAATTCGGCATCAAGTCAAGTTTTTGCTTCAACTGTATTTTTTCCCTTTAAAAAGCAACATTTTATCAACACGCGAAATTCCTTTTTATCCATTTTTTTCACAATAACAAAAGTTGTATCACTCAAAATGCTGTAATTAACAAACTAATGATCCGAAAGTTGTCAAATTTATACATGCATCTTTTGAGGGTTAGGGCTAAATAAAAATTCTAGTAGCGCCATCTATGTGTCGGGCCGGGGACTTTTCAATTGACCTGTTAAGTGGGCAATAGTAATAAATTTGCTAGCAATTTCAATGTATAAAATTGATGATTTTTTTAAAAAATATTTGTTGTCATAACAATATTGTTTTCCCAAGTGGTTTCAGTTTTTCACACGTATAATCTAAATGTGTGAATTGAGGAGGTAAAATCCTTTTGTTTCCTGGAGAATACCATACTATTTGCAAAGACCAATTCAGGTTGTTGTTATGGCTAATTGATCTGATACAGCACGGATGCTCACCTAAATCAGCATCAGAAATAAGATAGCCAATGCTGTAGAAATGAGTTCGAAGCAAAACTCTTTCATCCAATCACGATCGATTTCGTTCAAATTTTCCTGTCGTCTAGCCGGTTCAAGTCTAACACGTCTGACATAACGGCGAAAAAAGCTGACGAGTTGACCCTGGTCCGTCACATAGCGCCGATTATATTTACACACGGGATTGCCTTCAAAATGGTTCAGAATTAATTAGTATAAACGATGGAGAACAGAGGGCGTGTAGGGGGGAGGAGGGCGGTGTCGTCCGATGAGTCGGTAATTTTTTTCCCTTTATATTTCAACCCTTCGCGTTAGAATTTCTGCGTGTGTTTATGCACGCGCGGGCGGAGAGGCAGGGAGACTAACAAGCAAACACAGGTGAAACACGTCGTGCGTTTGGTGTCTTTTCGAACACGCGAACTTTTACTATCCTGTATAATGATGGAGTGGTTTATTTTTACACCGTGGAGGTTTGGGCGTTTGCGAAAGGTGAAAGTTTTGAGTTGAAGCTCCGATATTGTCTTCAAATTGCTGTTGAAATTGTTATATTATGTCCAACTCGTGTTGTTCTCGTCGATAGAGACACAGCATAGGGAAATGCCATAGAGCACGAACATATATTATCCATTTATTCTAAACAGTAGTGACACACGTGACCTGTAATCAAACAAAAATGTTAGGTATTATAAATTATTTTAACATTATAGTAGATTTAATGCATATATTATCGAAGGACTTAGAACTATAATTGATTATACAGCCACAACAATTTATAGGTTAGAGTTGTTTTATTATATACACATTGAATTTTTTTCCACACTAGTATAGGTAGAGTTGTAGGCGCTTTTTTATGTACTGGTATCCCCCTGGAGGCCTAATCCACCTAATTAACAATTGTATATCTGAGTACTGTATTTTACTTTCATTAAAGAGCATATTTATGTTTTATGATTAGTTCTTGTTTCTTTCGATACAATGTTTCCTTGTAAAGTCATTACAATATTACTATATTTCTCCTTAATTTGTCCTGTTACCTGTATACATCTTTCTTGATAAAATCATTAAAATCACTGCATTCTCCTTAATGCATTATTATCAAATGTTCATGTATATTCTGAACAATAATACACATGCTCATAAAGCTTTCACACTCTATAATACAATTTCCTACAATTAAAGTATATTAATTGTATACTGACCTTTAATGGTTTCTTCTTTCATCACCCTGTCTTGGTAATCGTCAACATTGAATCATAAATCAACATTCATAAAGTTTTAATCAATCACAGTCACTTTCAGAAATACTAGTCAAGTTAATAACCAAGCTGTTTATTTCCAATCTATAAAAAACTTACTCAAGATTTTACGATTTGTCAATTTCTTCTTCAATCACTTGTTGGGATTTTCTCCACCAGTGTACTATATATATGGCAGATATGGTGCATTGTAGATAACAATAACTGATAAGCTGATTTTCAAACTACTGCAAAGATAAGTTGTGGTTCATTTCTCCATGGTAGTCACCCTTGGACTTCCCAGCATGAAGAACTGTATGTCTGCAATGAATTATTTATAAATATTATAACTAACAAAACCTAACCGATAGTTATTCCAATGTTTTCCTTTTTCCATCAACTGTGGCTGTCTTTACACTATATTTATTATCATCTTGCCATGAGCGACCCAATGTACCATTCTGAAATATTCATGTCTCATTTAAATATATAAATTGATATAATAATTCCTTGATTTTGTTGTATGTTTTTAAAAATTGTACAAATTAAAGCAATCTCTGGAAGTTCCATTAAAATCCTCAATAGCTCTATATATCTTTTGGATTTTTATGGATACTTTCAAGACTAACAATTTTCTTTGAAATAATTGTATTAGATTATGTTTCGATTGAAAAAAACTACTTAGTGTTTTTATACATTTCGTATATTTGATCTCTGAAACATCAAGCTGATGTTGATTCGTCACCTGTTTCGCATAAACACGGTTTTTCGGTGAATTTAAGGTTATATCGTTTTTTATTTTTTTGAGATATTTTAGTGACCGTGCCCTAAACCTTGTTAGTGAATGTTACATTCAGTGCAGCTGAATCATTCAAGGCGCAAAAAATATTTTCAATAAAAATCGCAGCGATCTGAAATTTATTAACACAAAGCGTTAAAAAAAGTTTGTCAGTTTTTAATCCGTAATTAAAATTTTTTAAAGAATTTTGCAGACGTTTGACAAACGGACAACTTTTACATGCTCTTTCGGTTACATGTTCGATCTTCTCGCTCAGCATTCTATCTCTTTTAAATAGAAAAAATGAGGAGGAAAGTAGTGTCTGACTGTATTGAAACATATTGGTCACGTGTGTCATTACTTATAGTTATATATGGCATTAGTATTATATAAATTATATATGGCACTAGTTTTATTGCATTTGTGGGAATGTTCGTCTTGTCGGTCGGAATGTGTGGCTATCGACACGATTGTTTATCGGAACACTCATTACTATTTTTGTGGAAGGAATTCGCACGGGAACTGAAAACGCCTGCTGAATAAAAACTTGTTTATTTCGATCTTAAATACTACATGTCTTCGACCGGAGGATGGACAGGATATTAGGTTAAATAAAGGAAGTACGGAAGCGCTATGGAAGAGGTACTATTACAAGGGGATAGAGAAAAGAGAAAGAGACGTCCTCGTGATGGTCTTTTGTAGCCGGGAACTGCATGGTATCAATCCATCAGCGTTGCCAACCTTTGAACTAAATGTAGATATAATAGTGGTGGTCTAAAGGGTTGTAGCGGTTGTGTAATAGGTTATAGGTTTGTAAATTATTGTATTAAGAGTGACAGTACTTATGTTATTTTGAAAACAATGGATCAAATACAATTTCGTGTTTTAATTTTATACCGCTTTTTGATGGGAATAAATGCCGTTCAAGCAAAGCAATGGCTTGAAAATTGTTATAAGAGCTCGATTCCATCAAAAACAATAATAAAACGTTGGTTTACTGACTGCAAAGTTGGTCGTAGGGACACCGATGATGCAGAACGCCGCGGACATCCAAATGAGGTGATAACGCCAGGAAAACATTTAAAAAATCCACAAAATCGTTATGAATGATCGAAAAGTGAAGTGGCGTGAGTTAACTAACATCTAAAGATATCAAAAGAACGTTTCGGTTTTATATTGCATGAGCGTTTGACCATAGGAAAGCTCTGTTCAAACTGGGTGCAGCGTTTGCTCACTGTTGACCAAAAACAAGAACGTGTTGATGATTCTGAGCAGTGTTTGGTCATGTTTAAACGTAACAAACTGGAGTTTTTGCGTCTATATGTGACAATGGGTGAAACATGGATGCATCACTTCATTCCGGAACCAATGTCGGATTGTCATCTGAGTGGACAGCAACTGGGGACAAATCGAAATGGAAATATACGTAGAGTTAATAGGGATTCATAACTTCACCTCATCACTTCATTAACTTCATAGACAAGTTTGGAGAAATGACAATCACCTTTCTGAGCTATTTTATTGGTTTATTTCAATCTCTATTTTAAGTGTTTTTGTAGCTATCTAGCTTTTTACAGTTACGGTAAAAAATTATGTGGACAATTCAATTATTTTATTCATATTAGAGTGTTGTTATATATTGAAGCTAAAGTAAACTAAAATAGCTAAAGTGACAACGTTAAATGCGGCAACATCGCATCGCATTTTGACGTCATAAATCGATATGATGTGAGTTCATCGCTACTTTGGATAGACTATAGACAACTTCATCTGGTTTGGCTCGTTTCAATCTTCCGACTGCCTGCGTGTTGTCCAGTAGCTGTAGGAGATCTTGGATAACCGAAGAAATTTTATATGATCTACCTATTTCAGCGGTCTTTATCTATATGGATATATTACATTTTTTGAAAAAATATCGATATATATGGCGACATTATAAAAAAAACATTTAATTATTTTTAATAAACCGTATTTTTTGGTACTTAATTTTAATTATTAATTTTTTTCTCTCTCATATATCGATATATCGATATTTTTTTTAAATATCGAAAACGATATATTGATATTTTTCTCGGTGGCCGACAATCCTAGGTGTAGATATTGCAGTGATCTGGTGACGGCGAAAATAATTGTAATGTGTCGAACAAATGAACGAACGGGACGGTAATGTTAAACAAACAAAATCTACGTGCAAAAAGTACGGATGAATTGAACATCTGATGGTAAAGGCAACCAACGGTCGTAGAAAACGAGAACGGAGCGTGGAGCCAGAGAGGACGGTCGCCATTGATGCCGCATCGATTTTTTATTCGATCTCATCTCTCGATGCGTCCCCCCGGCGTGGAGTAGCGTCGCTGACGAAATACCCGTCCGCGGAGTTCAACGACTGCGCAAGAAGGTCGTCGAAGGTCATGCCGGGTACTGGTACGTTCGCAGGACACGGGCCGGCAAACGGGCCACGCCCTTTGCAGCGAACCACGCGCGTCAGCGGTACCGCTAGTTCGCGAGCTATCTCGTCGTCCCGGCGCTTAGTCCAGTCGAACGGTAGTTGAACCGTGCGTCCTCAGCGGGCGGCGGCGACATCACATTCGAAAACCGACGGTTTATTTTTGTCTTAGCTACGAGATATTTCGCCACGTATATCACATTTTAACAAGTCAAAGGAAAAGTTCCCGGCCTACCAGAGTAAAACACATTTTTTATTTAGATTAGTTTTCTTATACAACTTCAAGGGTAATACACTGATTATAGCGACCCTCCAACATTTCGATACCATTTTGGTAGTACGATTTGTCCTTTGCTTCAAAATAGGCCTGTTTCGGCAATCATCTCTGCATTCGATGAAAATTTCTTCCCAGCGAGCATTCTTTTGAGATTTGAGAACAGGAAATAGTCGCTGGGGGCTAGATCTGGAGAATGCAGTGGATGAGGAAGCAATTCGAAGCCCAATTCATGGATTTTTGCAATCGTTTTCACTGACTTGGTGACACGGTGCAATGTATTTCTTTCTTTTTGCGGCGATTTTTCGCCGATTTCGTCCTTCAAATCGACCAATAACGCTATGTGTATAGTCGCTGTTGATGGTCCTTCCATTTTCAATGTAGTCAATAAAAATTATTCCATGCGAATCCCAAAATACAGACGTCATAACCTCGCCAGCCGACTGTTGCTTTTTCCCACGCTTTATAATAGGTTCATCGTGTGCAGTCCACTCGGATGACTGTCGATTGGACTTCGGAGTGAAATGATGCAGCCATGTTTCATCCATTGTTACATATCGACACAAAAACTCTGGGTTATTACGCTTGATCATCTTCAAACACTGCTCTGAATTATCAACTCGTCGTTGTTTTTGGTCAAAAGCGAGCTCGCGCGGCACCCACTTTGCACAGAGCTTTCTCATACCCAAATATTCGTGAATTATAAGTTGTACACGTTCAGTTGATATCTTTAGCGTGTCATTTCATTCATTTTACGGCCATCCAAAATCATTTTGTGGATTTTTGTAATGTTTTCGTCGGTAACAACCTTTTTTGGGCATCCACTGCGTTCACTGTCTTCGGTACTCATTTCACCACGTCTAAACTTAGCATACCAATCCTTGATGGTTGATTTCCTGGGGCAGTGTCCGGAAATTCGGCATCAAGCCAACTTTTTGCTTCAACTGTATTTTTTCCCTTCAAAAATCAATATTTGATCAGCACGCGAAATTTCTTTTTATCCATTTATTTCACAATAATAAAAGTTGCTTCACTCAAAATGCCATAATTCACAAAATAATGACCTGACAGCTGTCAAATTTATACACGCATCTTTTGAGGGTTAGGGCTAACTAAAAAACATATGGATTTAATTCTAGTAGAGCCATCTATTGTCAGGCCGGAGACTTTTCAATTGATCTGTTATCTAGCCTGGACCTACTCTTTAACGTAGGTCCGAACCACGGTCCTCGGCATTAAGCCTACCCACTGGCGAGTGACTAACTTAGAAATCATCTCAGAAGACATCCCGTCTTACCCAGCCTGGTTACTGGCGAGACTATGATCATTTTCCTTGTCGTTTTGATTTTACACTCTTGTCTAGGACAATCACAAATATTAAACAATCACAAACATAAATTTACGATCATGCCCCAGCAGGTGAATTCTCCAGCATGTCTTGAATTCATAAATTAATCTGAAGTTTCCCGTAAGAAACCCAAATTCAATTTTCATAACCATATGTTTTGTACAAATCATACGTTCATAATAATTATACCTAAAACGGTTCAGTGAGACAAGAATATCGCTAATAATCGTTGAAAATTAAATAAACGTTGAAGTGCTTTACTATAACATTACCATTATTTCCAGAAACGGTAGCATGAATAATACGAAATTGGCGGCATTGTGGTTAGGAATATTATCTTGTTGATTATATGCGGCGAATTCCTAGCCAATGAATCAGCCAGTGCACTTTTTTATATTATAATTACGGTTGACATATATATATATACATATATACTCTAGAGACAATGTTTTATGGAACACACGACATAATTGTTTTATCAAAATCGGCTGAAATTTTTTTTTAGTTAGAAATAAATAAAAAAGTTTTAGACATGGCCAGTCCTAGGTGGCCTTGATACGCTTCACCGTCTTTTGTTTATAAATTCCTTCATTCATGCAAGATTATTAACACCTACGGACTTGATGTTGAAAAAGTCGATAAAAATCGGTTCTGTTTTAACGACATCGACACAAGAACGATATAGATTTCGAAATATTTCTCGGAAGTTAGATACATACATAATACTAATTCGCATTTTAGCATTTGGATCTAATAATTTTTTTTCATTGTAATCACTTTAATACTTTTGTGTTATTTAGTGACTTTAAACGTATATTTATTTAATTAGGACTGAAATATATTATAA
The DNA here is from genome assembly GCF_030347505.1 of Rhynchophorus ferrugineus. Taxonomy (NCBI): domain Eukaryota; kingdom Metazoa; phylum Arthropoda; class Insecta; order Coleoptera; family Curculionidae; genus Rhynchophorus; species Rhynchophorus ferrugineus. Next base: position 9,924,421 of record NW_027472586.1, on the reverse strand, counting down.
ATTATGCTTAATGGACAAAAACAAAATATAAATATATAAATAAAACAATAACCAAACAATATATAAAATGAGATAAAATAAAATAAAATTATATAACAAGTGTAAAATAAATATAGACAAAATATAAAAATAATGTAAAAATTATAATTCATAATACATAATATATTAATATATTGAGACAAAAACTTTGATAATGTAAATGAAATCGTAAATGAATTTCATGTAAATAATTAAAAATATAGTTGACATATTTCGAATAGACCTTAGAGCTTCACATGACAGTGAAACATATCGGACTGTAGTTACTAGTTCATAATAATCAAACAAAGGAAGAACATCGACAGTCATAAGATACGAATGTGACAATCGACAATGGCCGATTATTAGCCTATCTAACAGGACCTGTTTATATAGTAGACAATGTTAAAGAACAACAGCATAAACAACTGCGTAAAAAGCTTTACAACTTGGATATAGCAAGAGAAAGACGACAGTAAAAAACCTATCCATCCATGTCTATACAAGTTTCGATTGGCTAGAACTGCACATGCGCAGTTGTTCTAATCTAGCCAGAGATTTTTGACAACTACGCGTCCTTTTCTATATACGCCTTGTTTTTGACATAATTGTGGTTAGAAGTAATTTTTAGGTTATATTTGTATTTACATTTTGTTGAGGTAATATAATTATTTCATAAGCAAAATTAGGGGCAGGTAATGCGAAAATAACTGTATAAGGTATGAATTATTAGTAAATAGTAATTATAGCGAGTTATTATATACTCTATATTATATTAAGTATACTCTGTTTAACAAGAATATGTCAGTCATTCGCAACAGGAAATTTTCGATCTGAAATTGAAAATATAGAACAATATGATCGGGATGCCTCAGGAATGAAGCTGTGTGACAATTAAATGTCTCCGGACAAGGTCAATGGTCCTGTTAATATCCACAAAGGCGACGATCGTATGTTCGTATGATCGTTGATCGTATACAGAAGACGTTATGTCTGATTTGAGATGCAAGAAGATGATTTTTAATCTGTTTCCTGCTATTATTTGATCTTTTTGCAACAAGATATCGTTCAGTTTTTTTTCAACTGATATCGGCAAACATCTACGGTAACAGTTTTACTCAATATTAGCATATGATAATACACTAGACCTTGCTGACCCCACTATATGTATAGCAAGTCAGTCACAGAGCGCCACAAAAAAACTCTTTTCTTGTCTGGAAATAGCTATGTTAAAAAGATATTTTCAATCAATACGTGTAGTAACCATTTCCCCTCTTTGTTAGGTTACGAGTATAATTCTATAAAGAAAGTTTTTAAAATATTACGTTAAATAATATATTTGAAATACTAGGGTTCATTCGGTGAACGTTATTCGTGTATGTTATGTTATCTAAACACAAGGATATTAGTTTAATAATTTTTGCCTAACTACTGAAACTGTCTTTATATTTAACTGGAATATATTTACTTTAGCGCGGCCTACTTAATTATCATAAAAATTTGATTTGATTTTGTCGTAATCTGTCAAAAAACTATATCTCGATATTTTTATAGGAGATTTACGATAATATTTATGTCATTATCGACTTGGTTGTTATCGTTACTGAAAGGAATCACAAAAACAACCGTTGTTTGTGACGTTTACGGCTGGTATTGTAATGTGTGCGACCTCTCCGTGTTCAAGAGACCGCATTATTTCCTTTCGTCGTCACTTGTTATCGTACAGATTAGGTCGCTGTTGAAAACAAGTTGTTATTAATGTTTTCTGTATGGTAAAAATTGCAACAGGTTCAAATGTCAACCGTACAAAGTTTATCGGTATCACTCGAGCGCTTTTAATAGAATTACATCGAAATAATTCATGATTATTAATAAACCGACGGCGTTTTATTTATATAATCGGGCATGTAAACGCTTATGGCAAACACAAACGGATAAATTGCATATACCGTGAATTTATGTTGTCTAGTTATTGGTCGCAATAGCTTGTTTAAAAAACGATATCGTGAAATAAACAAGAGTCTAGTTTCGGAGAATCCCCGCATGCGCATTAGAATTTGAGTTTACAACGTTGCCAATTGTTGAAAATTATACGTAAATTCGAAGAATATAATAGAATAAATCTAGAACATATCTAGTCTTAAAAGGAAAAAAGAAAATGAACAACATGTAAGATAACAAATACAATTTATTTATCAATGCATAAAAATACAAATCCATTTATCTTTACACAGCACACAATCAAGATATTTATCTTGATTGTTTCCTCATTGAATCTATTCGATATGCTGATTTCAATAACATTCACCTCTCACTATTTGATACAGTTTAATGAATTCCCAATCGATTACCCTCAAATTTAGAAGTGCTAATATTTTTACTAAAATAGGAACCGCCAACCTTAAAAATCTTCAAGCGAGTCAAACTTAATTGTTTCTTGTTCTATTTTGATGCTACGGATTGACTGTATGATCAACAAGCTGTGATTCTGATGCGATATACCACATAAAGGACATGGAGTCCTAAAGATCTGTACTCCCGCAGGGTCAACTATGCCTAAAATATAAAGAATTCGATATAGAATTGACTCTATTTAGCAAAATTTAAAAAAATTGAATCGATATGCACATTCATAGTGTCCTCATATATGTGTTTAGATTAAAAATGTTTATTTGTCCATTATTGTCTGCCATTTATAATCAAAATATCAACAGCACAAAAACAAATAAACTATAAACAATTCTTAACCTTACAACGTACCGATACCTCTTACCGATACCAGGGTCAAATCCAAAATGGCTGTTGTAGGGCGCTGTTCAAGCAACCTCTCGAGTGATTGTAAATGGCAACGTCGCATAACCAGCCGAAAACTACCAAAGTTTACCAAATATAGTTGGGATTCGCCAGAAGTAGCCACTACAGTGAAACAAAAAATGCTGTAGAGTTGTCAGATATGTCAAATCTGTTAGATTTATTGGTTAAGACTAACCTAACGACATCAAAAAGTTAAATAGTTTATTTTTTGCTTTATTGTTTATTTGTTCATTCATTAGATGAATAACAAGGAATTACATTTTAAAGGGAATAAGTGATGTTGAAATTAGAAGTAAAATCGCAATATTTATGCGAATTTTAATCAAATAATTGGTATTCAATGATATCAAAGATTTGTAATATTGTCTGATATATTATGTAAACATATATATTTGGTTCGAAGGTATGATGTAGTTGCAGATAATGTAGCAACTGTGTCAAAAGAAAATGCCGTCATTAAGCCAAAAAATAAAGACGTAACTTCTCAAGTTCTCTAATAAAAATGTTGACAGCTAGTGCCTGAGAAAATTTATAAGCAAAATTACATTAAAATTAAAATTACTAATTTTTTGTATTTGTATCTATATGCAATAACAATATGTATGTTACATCAAGCTGTTATATCCTAATAAAATCGCAACTTATTAGTTTATTGCTTTTTCATTCTTGCAAAAATGAGTGGAGGATAAAAATTAATACTTTCTCTAACAAAAAGGTTAATGTAAGCTTTCCATAGTATGTCTTAATATATCACAAAATATATGCAATATTTTCTATTTTATTAGTGTTTAAAAACGAAATTATTGAGGTTATGTTAATTACATTGACGTCAAACGATACCAAATAACATAGTGGGCAGTTGTTAGGTTCATCTTTCGTTAATAATAAAAAATGTCAAAAACAATTTAGATCGGCAGCATTTGACTAGTCACAAAGAGTTAGCGTTATTATTTATTATATCTAGCAATACACTGTTCCTTACAGCGATACAGGTGAAACGCCACAAAGACAAATATATCCTAATAAAATCACCATTTATTATTTTATTGCTTTTAAATCTTGGAGAAATAAAGGAAGAAAAATTAATACTATTTTTACAGTAAAAAGATAAAGTAAGCTTGCTGGTGAACTTGTGTTGGGATCTAATTTAGATTATGCTCTTTTTCTAATTCTCAATACTTATGTACGTATTTCATTAAAATCGCAACATTTCCCGTTTTTATTATAGCGTCATAAAAGGAGACATTATTGAGGTTATGATAATTGCGCACAGTGGCCCAGTGGGTTCCTCTTTCGATTTCAATGGCAAAAAGTGCCAAAAGCAATTTATATAGAGAACTTTTTAGGATGTAGACAATCGACAACCTCATTAAACTTTTCAAATACTATACCCAATTTTTGACAAAATGAAAAAAAAAACATTCAAATCAATTTCAAGACGGTTTCAGATTATATTGCTTTCCTGACGTCAGATGACACCTATTTGTATAGTGAACAATGGTCAGATTGTAGTGGACAAATAAAAAAATAAAAACAAAATTTCGTTTTTAAAATGTTTATTTAAGACAATAGAATAAGCATAGTGTTTATAGCGATAAAATATTCCTTTTGTCGCGTTTTCAACAATAAAATCTATTATTGAGGTTACATTAATTACATTTGATATCGCACGATACCAAATTGACATAATAAATAGTCAACAGATGTCAGCGGACATATAAAAATAAAAGAAAAACAACATTCGATTCTGAAGTGTTTATTAGTTACAAAGAATATGCAACAATAGTTAACATTTGCACTCTCTAATAAACACAATAAACAAAAATCCTATTAGCAACAACACTAAGAATATAAAATACAAGTACGGTATCAAAATATGATATTTTTCTTTAAATTCAAACGTTTTCTTTCCGTTAAAATTTTATGGAATGACAGAATAATCGTATTTCGAAAATGTATGGGGTTGATCCACCTTCATCTTCATCATTATCGTAGTCATCAGTATAACGCCCTGAAAGAACTTAGGCTAAACGTTTGGCTCTGTATAAAACCCTAACTTGTTTTTCGTTTTCGTTATTAAATATATATGTATATCAGCTAATTTATATTACAATGTACAATCACTTCCCAACAATGGTAAAAAACTCCAGTCCTATATTAGCCTGAGTTCTTCCAGGCCCTGTGAATTTCTACAACTCATTTTTTACTAAAAAGGTACAACGTATAATTTTTAACTTAATTTCTGACATAAACGACATAAAACAAACATGGGTAAATATTAATTTAACAGAATATAAAACACAACAGTTATATAAACTGACATTTAGTCTCGTGGCGACATCTATCCGCCAGTGTGTCAACTATGCAAAACAAGATATTCAGTTTGACTAAGTTTACATTATTTTTTTTTTATTAAAATGAATATATATATATATATATATATATATATATAAACTCACATAAAATTACTTAACATTTTAAAATTAACAAGATAACACAAACGAAAATAACACAGGCTGTTCATAGATGGCGCCACTTATTAAAAAAAACAGTCGAACGACGATTGACATAAATCAAACAAATTTATTAACAGTACGAGTGCATATAGAATAACCATTGTAAAAATTATTTATGAGTGTTCACGTATAATATTATACATGTGATTTTTAAAAAGTGTGTATATATAACAAGTTTTTTTTTCAGTTAACTCCTAGTTAATGAACAGGTAAAGATATATATAGGTAGGTACTGTGCATCTACTTAACTAGCCTGTAAAAAGAGTACCAATATTCGTTTGTTGTTGGTGTTAGCGTTTTCATATGGTGAATGTAACAGCAGCAAGTTTATCAATTAGTTTTTTAAATACCCGGTCTGATGATTACAATTGACAGGTCTCGGATATTGGTACTCAAAAACCCTATGTTAGTCAAAAAGTTCCTAATAAATACTATTCATTTAATAATAACTGTATAATTTTTAGTTTTTATCCTTTTTTTGTTAAAAGCTTATAATATTTTTTCCATTTTTTAAATATGAAATAAATATCTTTCACTAAAATATCCTTTTTCACTACAGTATAATTTAAATACAGTTTATAATATAAGAGTTCTATTAGATATAAAATTTAAAGTTGAATATATAATTTTTGTTTTATTAAAACATTTTCATTATCATTATCATTATTATTATTATTATTATTATTCTATAGGTACCGGATGCAATTTACAGTTTTATATTTTCGATATATATTTTTTTGGTGTTTTTTTACTTCGAAATCATCTCCGCGCCTTCGATTGATGGTCGATTCTCTAACGATATAACCTCACTTTTTCTTTTCGTGTATTTTATGAATGCTGCGGGTTCGTTTAAAAATATGTTCGTATATCATCTAAAAATATCATTTATTTACAAATTATAATATTGTGACGACTTGAATCGAATCCACCATCAACGATTTCCCTCCCCCAAACCTTCGAACGAAAATCAACGTATCTAAGTATCTAAAAGATTGTTTTGTCTTTTGATTGTTCGAATTGTATCGTTTATGAATGAAGATCGGGACCCCAGGTAACAACATAGATCTGGGATTCTCTGGTTCTGGTTCGGAATTCAATAGAGAACTGGGATTCTCCAAAAAAACAATTTTTTTAACAACGGGGCAGTTGTTTCAGTATAGGAAGAACAGCATTTTATCGCATTCATTCTATTGTTCCTTTAATCTAGTAGGCTATGTTAAAAGAAAAATAAATGCCACTTCCCGCTACCGCAAATAACTAAAAAACTATATAAAATCGTTTAATCCTCAAGCATCTCAACATTCTCACTGAGAAGACATTCCAATACTGGACAGTTTCATCGATTTTTGATTAAAAGTATTTTAAATTTGTTATATAGCCGTGACGTCTACTGTACGATGTCTGTTATGTCAGCGATACATTATTTAACCGAATATACACGTCCTCTTTGTTAATACAGACATCGTATGCGCCACTCCTACCTAAGAAGAAACGTTTCCTTTACTTAAGCCTATATGTATATTATCTTCGCGCCCAATCAAATTGGGATCTATAATCTAAGAAATATAATTTTCATGTCTAACCTAAATAATGCCGTATTTATTTATGTATATATATATATATATATATATATATAATTTTATATATAAATTTATACTGTACATCAACGTGTAGTGTTTTTTAGCGATATAACGTTAATCCTCTTTCGTTTCCAAGAATAAAATCTGTTAAAAAAGAAACAACTTATATAAAGAATTTTTTAAAAGTTAGGTTGCTTTCCTTGTTCTCAAATTACGCGCCGAAAGGTACACGGTGTTTATCGTTTGTTTTATTTAAAACAACTTCCATAGTGTGTTTCTGTGATCTGTCAATAAAGTATTTGTGATTGTATTGCTGGTTGACTGAACTCTGTTGAAGATTAAAATATAATAAAGTATGACATGATATGGGTCTAAATTTCATTTAATGTTAATCAAATAAATGGTAATTAACATTAAATAGAGATTATGTTTAACACATGTACATGTAATTATCACTACACCAACAAAAGAATGTTAACAGAACTAAAGCTGTCTCGATTGAGGATTTACAGAAACACACCACAGTTAATTGTTTTAGGGGAATTAGTATAAATATCTTTTGTTTTATCAAGAGACCGATAATTGACCGATTATATCGAACGGGAAAAGACGTGTGTGACACGTTTTTGTGCAATGTTGAGCACCGCAATAACTTTTTACGCTATGTACATGTATGTTCATCTTTGAGGGATACATTGTACATTGATCCATTCAAAATATATTTAAATATTAAGGATTCTCTTTATTATACTATAATGATATGTATGAGCGAATATATTAGTTAATTAGAAATGTTAAGCTAAGTAGATTTAACGAGACCCCTTGCGACACATCCTCGACATATGTCAGAAGGGCGTGAACTGGTATAATATTGCTTATTATAAGAAGACAGGAAACCAGGAAAAAGGTAAAGTTTTCATTCAGAATTTTGGCAGTGGAACATAGTTCGTAGTGACAAAATTATTCCCCAATTAAGAAAAATCAATAAATCCTTTCGGTGTTCATTTTAAAATCAACAACATAGACGTTTTAAATTATAAGGAAGAGTCAACAATAAAAATCAACAAACAGACATATTTCTTTTTACAATTAAAGACACTAGGACTAGAAAATTTTGACTATAACAATAAAACACTCTTTCGACTTCACCGTTGGTTACTGTTTGTAGGATCTCGATCTTTTTTTAATGCTGTAGAGCACAGAACACTAGAATATTTAAGAATAATAAATTGGAGGAAGACTGGATAAGAGCATTATACTTTGACATCTAAGTAACCACTTGTATAATATATTTAGGAATGAAAGGAATAAAAAATAATTGAACTAAATTGAAAGAAGAAATAAATGTAAAGATATGAAACATATATAGGCAACCAAACATTCATTCATAATCATTGATAATATAAAATGAACAGGGGTATAAGATATGAAATATGGGGCCGACAGCACTAAATCGTTCATCTATGTGATACAGTAACGTCTGCGGTAATGGTAAAAAGTGTGCTCATTACTACAATCACAGCTTTGTATAGTTCTTTCGGCTAGAAATACCGTTCCTATCGAGAGAGTTCGTACGTTTTTTTTTGGTATTTTTTTGTTTACTAATTCATCTCACTTTTGTTGTCGATCCAATGCATTTTCAAGTGTAAATGCAATGCAAAAATATTAAATAACAGCCAAAACAGACATTATTGTAACTGTGTCGGTGGGCAGGGCGAACTAACAGCTCCACCTACCGGGAAATATCTACATTTGTCGTTTCTTTATATCGTTTCTTTTAAATTGGTCAGACGGAGCTGTCAGTTATGTGCCCACAAATGAACAAAAATATATCCGATTATATACTCTTATTTATCACTACTATTTTTTTTAGTAATGGTATTATACAGAACAGTATACCTCCGTTTTGTTGCGCAGACTAACCTCACTTTTACTACAGAAAATTCGTTATTTTTCTCATCTTGAATCTTCCAGTTGATCTCTTTCGTTATTCGGTCTATAAGACAGAATAAAAGAAAAAATTAGTTTAATTTAGTACCTCATTTTCAAATAATGCAATGTTCTGTTTCTAATAATCATAATAATCATATAATCTAAGGTTCTAGATTACTTGAGCATTTTTTCTTACTTACCTGTTGTTATTTATGCCTGTGCAACTGGAGGAGCCCCCTGGAGATTGTAACTTTGGTTGGACATCCGCTGACAGGGCCCCCAGCCTCTCTTTTTCTGCTCGTTCTTTCTGTAACCTGTGAAACAACAGAGCGTAAGTGTTTTTGTGGAATATAAACAGTTGCGTCGATTATGATTGTGAATTATAAATAGGGCATTATAGACGAACCAGCTCCCTTACCGTTGTCGTAGATTCCATCGGTTCATCCCAAATGCTATGCGTTACAAGAATAATATTTTTTTAACTTTGTATCTAAATATGATCAGTATGCCAAGACCTTGCACCTTCGCCATAAAGAAACTACTTACTTATTTTTTGATTGTCTCATGAATTGCTGGATTTTCCGGGCGGCTTGATGTTGGCGTCTTTGCGAATAGGTTCGTCTGGAACAAATACATCGATTTGACCACGTTCCCACTGTATTGATCGTCGATACTAACATATAGTGTAACTGTACAACATTGACGTTTAATGGCAGAAGCCAGCGCTATGAACATCAAGCAGGCAGGGTGGTAGTATATTCGTTAGTTGGGGTATCGGTTACTTCGTTTATTATAGTGAACTGACATCGACACATATTTTAGGTTAATAGTCAATTTGAATCGTTATTTTATCTGTTCAAGCGTTTTGGCAAAGCACATTGCGTTTGTTAAATATATCAGGGGTTTTTGGGAGGTTAACATTTATGTATGTACAGAGGAAATCTAACTGATATCCTGTATGTTAGGTTGCATATCAGATATCCTTTTACAGCTAACACAGAAACCAAAAAAACAAAGTAGGCGATTTGAACTGATGAAAATCATTGAATACTTTGTTTTTGGTTGGCTTAAACACATAAACATGACTACTAATGTGACACCAACACCATTTTCAGCGATTGATGAGCCTGTTCACTGCATATTCATTATGTACATCTATATTACCAAAACATTTAATGATCTAGACCCTTTATATTATCTTTAAGACAATGTACATAATGAATGTGTACACAATTTTCACTACATTATCTTACTTGAGCCCTGAACTGGCAGGGGTCCCCTCTCTGCTTCCCCTACCACCTGCCTCCTTGTAGTTCCTGTAATAATTTTGAATACAGACTGCTGCCTCTTGACTCTTTTTAAAACGCTTATGTTCGCAATAGGACCTGCATTAAAAGACCTTGTTTAGTTTTTGAGTATTATTTAGTCATTTTGTTTATGACAATCAACAATAATATAGGAATTATTTGAAAAATTGCGCATTCACCAAATAATTATGATGTTTTAATTTTCTATTAAAAATGCTTCTATTATGTCATTAGTTAAATTACCTAAAACCGTTTTGAATCACGGTAGCTGCGTGTGTCATTTGTTTATAGTAAGCGTACTGTTTGTATCTTCTGTAATAATTTTGGATAATAACAGCCGCTTGTCGTTCCTTGTCCTGCTCCTGCTGTTGCCTGCCTTTGTATGACCGATAAGCTTTCTGGATGATCTTGGCTGCTTCGTATAACTCTCGTTGCTCACGATCTACGGAATTAATTGTATTAAAAAATATTCTGCGCCTTCGCCTATCCATCACAATCGATATTGATATCGATACCTGATAAGGTTAAATTGGAAAAGTCCTTCTCGAATACGCTGCCGGAAGCTTGGAGGAATTCGCAGAAGTCAGCCGTGGTTGGCGGGGGTGATGGCGAATCCAGGGTGAACGAGCAGGGCGATTGCAAACAGCTAGAGGAAGCTGGGCTCAAGCTCGACTGAGGAGTACCGACATCGCAATACCTAAAATGTTTTTATTCAGGAAATAAATAGAGCTGTGAAATGCCTGAAAAACATTACCGATAATTGTTGTCAGAAAACTCGAAATTGAATTCAGTTGTTTCGAAGTTTGAGGATGATTGCTCGAGGAGTGGTTCCATGTAGACGTCGTACAGGGTTTCCGTTGGTTGCTGACTGTCAGGCGGCCCAGGACTATTATCCATCATTAGTTCTTCCGATTCGTTCTAGATTTTCAGAAAACAAGCATTAACAGACTCGTTTACCTAAGCATAGTAGCGATATTTATGAAACTATAATTTTTATTTCACGACGTAACAAAAATAGTATGGAGGTCTTCTTTGTTTGTAGACATATTATTTTGGTTATAATCTTCAGAATTTATCAGATTATTTGTAGGGAAAATTTTTATGTTTATGAGTGGTTAAAATAATGTCCAACAATTCTGTTGAGACGTAATTACATTTATTTATATTTAAGGAAATTGTTTAATTGTAAGTTTACAAAAATTGTTGATTTCCACATGAAGAGAAAAAATAAATTGTATTTCATTTGCAACATTGTTTTCTCTTCTTAACAACTCAACGAATCCGAAGCATCCTTCCATATCAAAACAGAACGGTTGGCTGTTCATTGACAAAGATTATGTACCATACTACACATTCATTTTAACACGAAAAATATGTCAGGTTTTTCTGGATAAGTCTCATATTCATATCTAGGCTCGTTTAAATTAGTACCATGCAAAAAAATTAATTAAACCTTCAATTGTTTAAGTGAAGGACCAGTTCACAAGTGATTTCAGAAGATAAACGGTAGTCTAAAGACCAAAGAGACAGGCATTATCTTTGGGAAAAGGTAATTAAACAATAATATATATTTACCTTTATCCTCTCAGGCATAGCAGCGATAATCTGTTCTGCAAGGGTGAGAACTCTTGCGTCCTGTTCCCCTGCAAACGTTAACATAAAAAAGACCAATATGAATAAAAATGCTGAATGTATCGATACCGCCGAATCGTACACCAACGGAGATGTTCGTGCAAAAGAGTCGAAATAAAATGGTAAATCAGGCAGGCAAGGCAGACTAAGCAAAATTGTTTCCCAAGAAGCGTTGTTACATCCGAAACGCTTGTTTTATATCAAACCTATCTGCGACATATAATTACAATGATTGCTCGTAGGTTTTAGTTGCTTGGTGGTGATACTTCATGCATACAACATAGAACGTAAATGGTTAGTTGTCATGTTTGGACTGGAATAGATATCTAAATGATGTATTCAGAATATTACACTAACTGAAAGTTTTAGATAATTCAAAATATAATTTGTATCCATAACTCCTCTAGAAATCATTATTTTTTTGATTTTTTTGAACAAAGATAACACATCACTAATAAGTTCGGGGCCCGACATATAGATGCCGCTACGTCTCAACGTCCCTAAATTATTATTTATAACCTTCAAACGACAGATGTCAAAATTTTATAACAACCTGGCGTTTACCGTAAAAGAATACTTTTATAAGTTGTTGTTAGGGTAATATTCAGATACGGATGAAGATTCATGTCAAAAGGAGAAAAGGTAAGAAAGTACCAAGTTTATAGAACATTATTAAATATTTTGTAACGTAATGTTTTTATAGAACACAAAAAAATAAATTCTGATAGAAAAATAAACAAATACTGACCTCAATCCAAATATAACAACGTTTATTTTTCTATCAAATTTCGTGTATATAGCATAATTATCATCAAAATGTCATTAATATTATGTATCATATAACATGATGATAAAACAGTTATCTTTAGGTGTTAAAAAAACAAAGCAAAATATTTAGAATGACTTTTTGATGACAGCAGTTAAAGGAGTCCCAAGAGAACGTATCGAACTCAATCATAGTCTGCAAATAACTCACCTCTGGCTAATATTATCGTCAGACAACGAGCGAACTCTGTCTCGGAACGAACGGAACGAAACAAACAAATAAATAAAACGACAGCGTGTCAGTTTCCAGAGGCGATTTACCAGCGAAACCAAACGTGTTAGTATATTGTTTTGTTTCATATTAAAGGATATATCTATATAGACAAAAATAAAACGATAAACGAAAGAAAAGAGAAAGGAAAAGAACAATGGGGATGATGCTCAGTTATGTTGGAAATTGTTACTTACATTACCCATTTATAAATAGGATAACTTTACTAGGTAATTAGCTACACTTATTTGAGTAAATAGTTTATATTCATTAGATTGACTTTAATATTTTGGGCTAGTTACTGTAGTTAAATGCGATTGCTGAAGAGATATTTAAGTGGTATTTATTGTAGATTAAAATGATAGGTAAACATTTATATAGGGTACGGCAAAAGTCCCGCTACCATTTTGATTTGACGCTAAGGTGGGACAAAACCATTTGGATTGCACGCCATCTTGGTAACGTTTAGCTCAGTTTTGCTTTAACCATTGTGTTGTGTGGACGTCCAAATTTTATTATGGATATTTAATTACTTATTTATTACATTAATATTTAAACGCCACAAGAACAAGTAGAAATAGTGACAATATGTATTAAAAATCAATGGTAGTGGGACTTTTGCCTCACCCTAGATTATGTAATATGTGAATTGTGTTCATAAATAATTACTAGATCACATTTAATAAAAATTCAAATGTATTATAACAAGGCCAATATGCAGGTCGAATTTATTAATATTTTAAATAAATTCCGCCTTTACACTGTAAATTAAAAAAAATACTTCTTATTTATAATAATGTGAATATTAAGGGCTTATACAACACACATCGCGCCTAATTTGACAATTTGTACGTTTAACCTTGACCAGTAACTGTCAGATCTGAAAAAATATAGAAAATAATGTTTTCCCCTGAGCATTATCCCGCACAAAACATAAACACCAATAAACAGTAATGGAAACAGGTTAGAGAGACAACACCGACAAAGACAGACAACATATACATAGACCAATGATTTGTTCACTGACCTACAGCCCCGCCCGCGCAGATGTCATTGTCATCGTCATCGCTGACAGCTTCAACGTCGATCAGCGGGCTGCTGCTGCGATGCTCGTTGCCTAACTCGCCTTCGAGTTCAAAACACATATTTAGTAGGGGCAGATCTAGACAGGAGGGGGGAGGATGTGGTTATGGCTCGTTATTACGGAAGGGGGGGGGGGATGAGGAGGGGAGTATCAGTACGTTTTTAGCGTGGTTTGATGATATTGCACACTTCATTGTTATTTCACTCCTTGTATCATAGTAAAATTATTCCATCATCAGTTCACTTTTACTGTTATTTCAACTGTTACAGAAAAACACGTATTAAAAGAGTGCTTACTAGGTCAGATTCAGCTGTCAGTTGGATTCATTGTTGACTTGATAATGATTTATATATTATACTCGATACAAAACTGATACCACTTTGTTGTTCATATTCAGTTTATTATCATTTGTTGAATTTGAAAATTAAAGCAAAATTAATCATTAAAAAACATTAAAAAATTGTTGATAGATGGTGGTATTGACATATTTAACGAATTTTAGACAATTTTCGTTAGTTTGCTTTTTGTTAGTTAAGCTTTTGTACATGTAGGAGTTTTATATGTAATTAAAAATATGAATAAGTGTATTACTCAATATTTTAATACATTTTTAATACCATCTTTTATATATTCTCATCAAGCTGTACATCATTGCTGTACCCTTTGTATTACAAATGTTTGCTATTGTGATCCTTGTTAGTATCACTCTATCATTTATCTTTGCTACCTCATCTCTTTATTGGTCATTTATACAGTTTATCAACAGGTTGATGTTTGAAGGCACATATTAACATCATCATCATTATTACCCACACCAACATCATCAAATTACACATTTATGAACGCTACTATATATATAAAAAAACGAAATCATTATCATCAAGTTTACTAAGAGCGACAGATCATCAAAAAATCTAAAATAAATCAGCGTTAAAAGCCAACTAAATTAAAGAAAGTAAATCAATCACTTCCTGGCCAGTCACTGGAACCAAGTCGTGGGCATGCAATAATCCTCAAAAACGAACAAGTCAATATGAAAGGGTTACATACTCACCTCGGTACGAAATTTGATAGGTATTCCTCAATGAAGGAGACTCAGTGAGGAATATCGTACAAATTGTCGAATGTACTATTTCGAAATGAGACAACGTAAAAATGAAACGACGAAAGAAAAAGGAACGTTTTTGGGCGGTAAGAGTCCCTCGCGGTACTTACAGAGGGCGAAATCCATTTTCCTGCCTCCAGAATCCATTGTGTCGGAATCGAAGGAGTTCTCCCTGGCCGATAGGGACGATTGAAGGGGTAACGACATGCTACGATCGAATCTATCGAGAAAATGAGGAGGTATTTAGAATAATGATGCCGGAGGCCTGGTGCGGTCTTCAGATTTGTTCACACTTACTTGGAGAGTTTGATGTTCTCTTTGGATCCCATTTTGGAACTCTTGGGTCGCGAGTTGGTTTCGGACGAGCTCAGTGTACAGCTCATGTGAATTCCACTATCGATTGATGGTCTTTTGATCAATTTCTGACCGTTGCTGCCTCTGGTGCTTGACGATAAATCGGAAAGCAGTGGGCTGGGAGACGACGTTAAGAACTTATCACTGTCCAGTTCAAGATTCAGTATCTTGGATTTATGACACTCACTTCTGCAGATAATTTAAAAAATCATTTTCTATATCTAATATATCAGTTTTTGAATTATTTTGAAGTTTACCTAATAACCGCACCAGGGCGTAGAAACACGCCATCGTGACTCTTACTGTTGGACGATATTGACGCCAAGCTGCCCATACTGCTAGCAGGACTGATAATTGTGGGAGAGATGTTGTCCATGCTGGACTGACTCGAAAGCAGCAACATGTTCGCTTTGTCCCGTCTTAATTCCAGCTTTTCCAACTCCTCCACCAGGTCCATGTTGTTGTTCGACCTGGCACACTCCAGGGCCGTCTGGTTCTCGTTGTTCTTGATGTTCAGCGCGGTGTGATTCCACTTATACAACATTACAGCGGTTTCTGTGTGACCACGTTCGCAGGCCCACATCTATTAAAATTCAAATACAATTCTGCCATGATGCGACAAGTATTTACAGGAAAAACAATTCTCACCAATGGAGTGTATCCCAATTCATCCTGGCTCAAAGCATCGACTTCAGTCTCTAAAAGTAGCGAAGAATTTTCGGCTCTCCAATGAAGCATGGCGCAAACTAACCGAGAATAACCTAAGGAAGCTGCTAAGTGAAGCAGTGTCATACCTGAAAAATATGCTTGAATTAATTTGATCATTGATAGCTGAGCAATTAGATTATACTAGTGATCGAAATTCGACCACAATCAATTAAATTAATCATATTTTTCTCATAATAGTGTAAACGGACTAATTTAAAAATGATGTGTTACTAAAACTTTTTTTAACGTTATTTTAAATATAAGATCGGAAATCCTCTATATATGCTTTAACCGTGCCAAATTTCACGCCTCCAGGTACCCCCGTTTTCTTCAAAAACGGAGGCATACCAGAGACCAGGGCCTGAATTAATTTTACCACTACGAAAAAATTACGACAAGCTCACCTCTATGACTAGCGAACCAAGAAACGCTAAGCTCCTCGCCGAACTTCCATATCCTCGACGTCATGTTCTGGCAGAAGTTCACGAGACGGTCCTCGAAGTTCGGCTGGCTGAACAGGGCAGTGTCTTCGACGGCATCGTTGTCCGACGGTTCCTGCTTGATCTGCAGCCGGTCGTCCATCGCCTCGAGCCGCTGCAGCAGGGTGAACTTCAACAGGTTGTCGTTGGACCTCTCCACCTTGGGCTCGGGAGCGGCTAATTGTTCCTCCTTTGGAGGCAGCTTATACTCAAATATCACAGAGTTGGAGATCACGTAACCATCATACGCTACTTGTAATGTGGCTAGGCCAGCTTCGTGTGCTACAATAAGGGTTTCGATAAGCGAAATTCCAATTATAAACGAAGTGACATATCAATTCTGACTCTTAGTTGGCAAATAATTAACATACACATGTGGAAAATTTATTGTATACTCGCCTTGCATATCTTAAGTGAAATGAGTTCTTGAGTGAAATGAAACTGAATTCTTTGATATTTATTTATGATTAAATTAAGAGATAACAGAGTGGCATTTACTGTAGACTCATATTGTAGGTAAAACGCTAGTTTACTTTATTTTATTAGGTCTATATTAAGTCAATTTAACTCAAACTAATTCTGACTCTTAGTTGTAAATAATTAACATACACCTATGGAAATTTTACTATAGATTCACCTTGCATGTGTGTGTGTGTGTGTGAAAAATTTATTGTAAACTCATATTGCATATCTTAAATTAGGTCAAACTCAATTCACACTATAACATAAAGATATTATTATACGATATTAGAAGATTATTAGAAGATATTAACATATATTTGAGCTGTATTTACTTTATACTTAAATTGTCGGTACTTAATAGAAATACTTAACACTTAAACACTAGTAGAAATACTGTATAAATAAAATATTACAGAGTTGGAGAGCATATAATCATCATAGGCTACTTGTAATGTGGTTAAGTTACCTTTGTACACTGCAACAACGTTTTCGATAAGCCAAATTCTAGTCATGAATAAAATGACTAGTTTAAATTATTTTGATAAATCCGTGGAGAAGTACATCTATAAATATCTCGAAGAAATTGAAAACAATTGCACTCTGTTAAAATAAATAAACATACAATGTATTCAAAACCATTAGTAACACAATTTAGTTGATTGTTTCTTTCTGTTGGAACCAAAGTTGGTCTAAGCCTAAACCTAGTGATGTCCATATAAAATCAGTATCAGCATACTGAAGTTAATCAATCTTGTGTTATGTAAGGCAGATGGTTGCTCTACTATAACTTCCTGAATAATAGACGAAATACTCAATATCCGAATGTTCTATCTATTATTTGGCTTATTAGTTTACTACTGCAATAGTTTACTATTTAATTTCTAGTTAGGAATTAGCCCCCATGTGCAATTGAAACTTCTACAACATAGTGATTAGTCTTAGAAAGCTACTTTCAACATCGTTCCTTTTGCTCCTGATGCTTTAACATTTCCGTTTATATTCTGAATATTTAAAATGCCACTATCTATACTTATTACATTGGCAATATTATACTTTTTTCTCCCTTTAAATTAGTTTAGCCTAATCTACATCACGGAAATTGGCCATTGATGATTACAATTAAGAAAATTATATGAATACACACCTGGACAATAACATCTTAATACACCACTTTGAACTAGGGTAGTTGTAACGGGGAATGTATCAAACAAAACGGTGTATGATCCAGTGGAGTGCCAAGGTCCAGTGACAAGAACCTTTACTCCACCCTCCGGATAAGCCCACTCAGGTGAGTAATCGGTGATCTTGGCCGAACCTAAACATTATTAAATATATTAAAAGCCTTGCTGATGCCCAGCTACTTTAATTCTTCGGACCTTCCATGTTCTGAGTCCCATTTTGTACTTGATGTTGTCCATGGGTCTGGTTCGTTTCGGTTTGATCCTTCCCACTGTTGCCATTTCTACTAGCATCGGACGGATTGACATCTAGGAGGGAAGCATGACTAGAATCCAGACCTTCCAGCTCGGGGAACTCGCCGAGCATGTCGAAGGCGTCCAGATTAACGAACACGTCATCGTCCACTACGTGTGTGGGCGAGACTACCACATCGCAGTTGTCGATGAAGTCCATGGGGTTTATATCACCTAAAAATGCGATCATCATCAGTTCGGGTTTTATCCTCGGGTCGTGGACGTCGTCCTTACCGGTTAGATTTTGTTGGTCGTTTCTCTTTTTGATTTGCGTGGTGGTGGTGTCGGTTTCTGGTTCGTGATTTTGATGGTGGCTCTCGAGGTCACTTGAACACATGGGCATGTTGGCTGAGAGGGTCCTCTGTATATCCTCCTGGGACAAGTCCAGGGTTTCGTTGAAGAACCCCCCGTTTATAATGGAAGAACCGTCGCTTTTGCTCACTAAAGATCCACTGGAATCTGTGCCTGTGGGATTGTGGATTGTGAATCGGTGACAGTATCGCGGGCGAAAACATTACCTAGCAGTACTACCGTATCGTCGCAGAAGGTCTGATGCTTAAAGTCCTCGGTGGTTACTTCATCGTGTCCGGTGTCCATTAGTTTGGAGGGTGTGGATGGAGCACTGGACATAACCACTTCCGTTTGAGACTGCGATCTGAAAATGGTCCGTCTGAGAATAGTCCCAGTTCAACCAAAAGGCGCGTTGTTAGTGATACACGAAAGTTGTTTCTTAAGGAATCGTGGATAAGGAGGCGGTTTTGCTTTATTTTAAAGATCCTAGTACTTACACATTATTCCTGGAATGTTGAGGCTGTTGCTGTTGGTGCTGCTGAAGCCCCTGTTGTTGCTGTTGAACCGGAGCACTGGTATAAATATTGCTGTCGAAGATTGATTGTCGTAGGGTGTCGTTCAGCTCCATTTTGTTATCCCTCTGTTGGTTAGACTTGGTTTCCTGCTTGCTAACTGACGGATGCAGACACGCCGTGTTGGTGTTATTGGTGTCCATGACTTCCTGCTTCAGGATCAGATGGCTGCAACGATGCAGAAGCGAAAGTGGTAATTTCTGTTGGGTGTTATATCGAACAAACCTCGTTCGGGGTTCCTTCACCAAGGTTCTATTGGTGTTGCAGGACATAAAGTTAGCAACAGACACGGGATTCACCAAGTTCTGATGGTTTGTACTATTTGTATTGCTATTGAGTATCAGAAGACCTCCACTACCTATCGAAACAGACATATCACGTTTTGATGATTCTTTAACTCATCGTGAACTCAAATTACCTTGAATCTGCGATAAACTCAACACCAGCGGGGGAGTGTTAGCAGAACTGGATGAGCAATTGCTGTTGTTTTGATTGTTCAGCTGGCTCCTGTCTCTGGAGTAGACCCTGGGCGAGTTATTGTTGCTGAGATGTAACGTTCCAGAACCGGTCGTTGAAGATACCTTATAATACCACTGGTTAGTGTACACTATACTGAACTAGACTTTTTTAATCAATATAGGATACCTGATTGCTGCTTTCGGATGTCGAGCTGGTATTTCTGGAATTTGTACTGGAACTTGGAAGAGGGGAGCTGGACTTGGCTGAGGTGATTCGGCGCATTGGGTGGGAACAACTCTTGCTATCCGCACACGTTGAGTCAGGACAGCCACACTCCAATTGCTTGACCTACAAGGAAATAATGTCCAAATCAAGTCACTCCACACCTTCAAAAAAGGAAATTTTGATAAAAAAGGTACTTTTCTGTTATAACTATAGGCCTGTCAATTAGTTTTATAGGATTTTTTTTTAATTTGAACATTTATTCTGAAAAATCGGTACAATGTATTTTATTCAAAGTATTGTCTCTCGATAGCCGCTACTTTTAAACACTTTTCAAACAATTTACGGATTCTAGTTCTAAGGAATGATGTATTTCCCGAGTTATCCACGAATCAACCCATTTTTGGTACCTTCATAAGAAGTAAAGCGCTTCTCAGACAGGTCACGACTCATGTGAAACAAGTAGTAATCAGAAGGAGCAAGGTCTGGAGAATACGTTAGATGGTGTAGTACTTTCCACTTGAATGTTTCCAAATATATTTTCATCGATTTTGCAACATGCGGTCGAGCTTTGTCATGCTGAAGAATAGCATCGTTGTGTCTTTACGCGTATTCATGAGGCTTTAGCAGCTAACAGTATACCACATCAAGCTGATCCCAGCAAGAGAATCGACTTGGAGCCGGATATTCGGCTTTGCCGTTGATGTATGACCAAGTAATAGATCCCTTTTTCATCATTACTAACAATACGAAGCAAAAACCTTTTCAATTTTGATGTTGAAGAAGCATTCAATGTCTCTTTATTTCATTTCATACTGTACAAAATATCCAAGGTTTTGGATCATTCCCATATACTTCAAGGAACTGGAAATGGTTTCTTGTGTTACTTGTCAGAATTCTGCATATCTTCTTATGTTTTATAAGTAATCATTATTGACTAATGCCTTGAAATGTGAATGATGTGTTTTAGTATACAGTAATATTATCTGTTTTAAATTCTTTAAAATTAATTTATAGGTCTAATACTTGAAATGTCATATGTTTTTTTCTCAGCATAAGTGTGTAGGTTGTGGAATCTTAAGATTAAACTAACAAATGTTTTTAAATTGAATTACTTTGGCGACTCCACCATTGTATAGTAAAATACGCGACATCGCCATTTTATAGTTTATTCATTTATTGTCACTTACCAAAGCTGCTTGGCGAGCGACACGTTGCTTCTCCATCAACTGACTGACTATGGCCTCCACCGTTTCAGCGGTCTGCATTTTAAAATTCTAATTTAAACCCTAGAATGACTTGATTCTATGTCAGGCTATGTCGACCTTACCGATATCTCTAATTCGTTGTTCAAGTCGGGTTCATCTTCGCTGAAGAACATCGGTTTCAGTTGGGAGACTAGCTCGTCCTTGGTCCATTCCTTCTTGTCCGCCCACAGGGCGAGACTGGGCGTGATGACTGCCAGTTTGTTGTCGTCAGGATACGGAACGTTGAGATAATGCACCAGAACTATATCCGGATTCTGGAAAAATAAGGAGTTTTAGAACGGTGGGCTAGTGGAGTTGTGGCGATGCCATTGTTGGCACTGAATATAAATACACTACCTGAAGCAGCCAGTAACACCGTCTGTGGAAAGTTGGTAAAATGGCGGAGTGAACGTAACATCCATAGATGCACTAAAAAAAAGAAAAGTGTTAAATATGATTCCGATTATAAGAATCAGGAATTCATTTTAAAGTAGTATTTATAGTCAGCCAATACTTTTTTCGTCTGTTTGGCAGTATTATATAATTTATACATGAAATTAAAATTATAAATCTCTTCGAGAAAATCAGGAATAGTCAGGTCACGTTGTCTGAAATATATTTAATAATTTCCATTAGAATATAGATTTTTGTAACATAACATAAATGTTGTTATAAACAACATAAATATGAGAACAGACTGAGGAGGATTTCCAAAAGAATTAAGGGAAATTGTAACTGAGAAATACGAAAACTACGAAAGAAATGGCAACATAAAAGCTTATAGACCCAGCTCACTGCTACAAGTAATATGTAGAAATATTTGAAAAATTTCCGTTCAAAAGAATAAAATAGATTAGAGTGGCAGTGTCTTGGGATAACTCCTGTATTTGCTCTACACTGCTGATATTTGAACGACAAAAGAAATAGTATTTGCAACAACCGACGACAGGGTTATCATGGTAAAATATATATCACTGCCTAAGACTGTGGAAAAAGTACAAGTAGCAATCAACAAGAACAATGTAAAATTATATCTCTTGACGGATGATCGATTCCTGCTAGAGCAGAAACAACTAAATATCTCGGTATACATCTCGATGGTAGGTTCTAAGTAATCTAAGATTTCGCCTTAAAAGATAAAATAAGTTTGCTAAATCACAGTCAATAACAAAACGTGGAAGCAATATAGCTACTAGACAACACGCAGGAAATCAGAAGATTGAAGCGAACCAAACCACACGAACTTGTTTATAGTGTAAGTGTATTCTTAACTTTAACTTAAGTAGTTTTGCTTTATTTTAAATGCTTGCTTTTATAAGATGTGATTAATAAATAAAAACTGAATAATTACTTACACAATTGTTTTTTTCCTACCCTTCATTTTTGAAAGAAAAACTTTGACATGCTTTGACGTCATCTTTCGCTTACCCCTCCACCCCTACCGATTTCCCCATCGCCATCTGTTTTAGCGGTTCGCCATCAAAACGCGGATAATTGTTTTAGCTTAATTAAGTCGTCCTTTAAAAAACATTAATCTCGAATTAAATGGCCCGGACTTAGAGGTAGGGGGACGAAGCCGTCGGCGACGGAGGAAGGGGGCGAGAGGAAGCGTAAAGGTGGGGGAACCGCGGAAAGGTTTATGGGTTTTTAACCCGGGACTTAATAGGCGTGAGAAAGAATGTCGCGTGTTTTTTCGCTAGTTTTCGGACAAATCGGTGTGCGGATAAGGGATGAGATGTAAATGAGGGCGTCGGAGGAGAGGACGTTGATCGAGTGGAGGCTGAAAAAAGGTCCGAATTAATTTGGATTTGTTGGATCCGAAAAAAACGATCCTGGCGGCTATTAAACAGATTCGATAAGATGCGATGGTCGCTTTAGAAATCTTAATTTTAAATAGAATTAGTTTCGAAGTTCGGCCGTAAAAGTAAAACGATCTTAAAAAAACGAGAAACCCAAAAGTTCAACAGATTAAGGAAATTTCAGTATTCGTTGATTCATAATTTTCGAATATATGATACTCCAATTAACTAAATAAACTACCATAACAAATAAAAACGAAAATGTTATTTTATAACGTACATAAAGAAACAAAATCATCACACATAAATAATAAATTAAACAAAATCCCAATAACTTTTAAATTCAATTAGATTAGTGGCAAAGTTATTCTCAATTTTCAATGTTATGACACGCAGTGAAACTATAAAAAGGTCAACTATTATAATAACACATGACCCAATAACACCCAGTCTTGATTTATAAATGGCACTACTTCTTAACCTTCTTAAACCTAACATAGTAGTCCCATACATCAATTTCGAAGAAATGGTGAAGGCCTATGGCGAAGGCGCGAAAATTTTGACAAAAAAAGGGATTAAAAAAAAACGATAAATTCAAACGTTTAACAAATTAGCGGCATATCAGTTACTTCGTTTATAATTTTCAAATATATGATACCCCAATTAACTGAAGATGGTACTAGAAGAAATAAAAACGACAATTTGATTTTAGAATGTACAAAAATAAAACAAATCATCATTCATAAATAATAAACCTAATAGACCCCAAATAAGTTTCAGCTTTAATTAGATTAGTGGTAAAGTTATTCTCAATTTTCAATGTTATGACACGCAGTGAAACTATAAAAAGGTCAACTATTATAATAACACATGACCCAATAACACCCAGTCTTGATTTATAAATGGCACTACTTCTTAACCTTCTTAAACCTAACATAGTAGTCCCATACATCAATTTCGAAGAAATGGTGAAGGCCTATGGCGAAGGCGCGAACATTTTTGCAAAAAAGGGATTAAAAAAAAACGATAAATTCAAACGTTTAACAAATTAGCGGCATATCAGTTACTTCGTTTATAATTTTCAAATATATGATACCCCAATTAACTGAAGATGGTACTAGAAGAAATAAAAACGACAATTTGATTTTAGACTGTACAAAAATAAAACAAATCATCATACATAAATAATAAACTTAATAGACCCCAAATAAGTTTCAGCTTTAATTAGTTTAGTGGTAAAATTATTCACAATTTTCAATGTTATGACATGAGTTGAAACTATTAGAAAGTCAACTATTATAATAACACACGTCTCAATAAACCCCAGTCTAGATGGCCCCACTTCTCAACTTTAAACTTAACCTAGTAGCCCCATATATCAATTTTGAAGAAATGGTGAAGGCACGCAAGTCGTATATTTTGACAACTGTTCGACGACACCGATCCGAAATGGTCTCTATCGAATTCGAATTAAAGCCGGCCCGGGCGTTCTATCTTTGTCAACTGTGGAGTCGGCCTCCAGCGACGGCCCGAAAAGGTCCCTCCGCCTTTCTGAGGGAGAGACGCTTTTGTGGTCGTTTTGATTGAGATTTTAAAGTCAAACGATCCGTGGGGATCGTTAAGGCGGCTGATGGCGGTTTTTACGATACGACTTCTGATTCAATCAGTTCGAGTCTCGAGGAACCGGAGCTAATAAACGACTAGAAAGGGGGTAACATTTTTATTGGGCGTAGCTCTACACGTGCGGCTTTCAAACAATTATAAAGTTCGAAAGAGCATAAAATCGGAGAAACACCACTATTAGGTTACAATTTATTAATAGTGTTGTGGAACTTCAAAGTTAAACTAACTAATGTTCTTAAACTGAATTAGTTTCGCGACTTCACCATTTTATTGTATAATAAAAACGACTTCGCCATTTCATAATTAATTAACTTTTCTAACTATAAAAAAATTAAACATTTTGCATAATAGCAAGCGTATTGAACTTCCTGATAGGCATACATTAATATTTTTCAGCTCTTTTTCCATTTTCTCGAGCTTTATATATTTATTATTTCATATACTTTAAAGCTCTTATATTAAATGATTTTATTCCAGTTATAATCAGCTTTACTATTTTATTGTATATTAAAAATAATGGAAAATAATAATGCAGTGGAAAACAACTGATACATTAAGATGGCATTCGTGCTTTTATGTATTTTATATTGAATCTCTTTATATAAGCATGCTTTATTAAAAGGGACTTAAAATGAATTGTAGGAAATTGGTTTCTATAAATATAAAGTAAAATCTTATTACGGTAAGTATCATTATGTTAATTTAGTGACTTTAAATGAGATATGGTAATAAAATGTGGTATATTACCTCAGTTCCTTGTACTTTCAATTTCATGTGGTCTTCCCTCGTGGTCTTTCCATCTTTTCGTTTCTTCCAACAGTAGCCATCTCGACGGTATCGGACTTTCTTTCTGCTATATAACAACATTGATCCACTCTTTGGCCTGAAACACAATACTTATTTAATGACATCTATTAACACCATTAAATACTCGGTCATTATTTTAAGTTGATTGGTTAGTACTTTGTTTTAACTATATTTAAAAACTGGGGTTTTATTAATTTGGTTCGAAGTTCAATTAAAGCAAAACAAATCTAGAAGAACGACAAATTCAAAAGGTCAAGACAAAACAAATCAGTATTGCTTGATTCATAATTTTCGAATATACGATACTCCAATTTTCTAAAGAAAAGACTAGAACAAATAAAAAAGAACATTTGATTTGAAAATACGCAGAAAGAATAAAATCATTATTATAAAACATTAAATTTAATAAAAATTTGAATTTCAATTTCAAACTAGTAGTTCTGTACAGTAATATTGACAGAATGGCGAAGGAAAATGGTGAAGGCAACTTGTAATTAAAATATTCCAGGATTAAATTAGATTTTGTTAATATTTAATAGTTTGGGTGAAGTAAGGGTGTTTGAAATGATTTCGGCTAGTTGAATTACATTACTAATATTGTTGATAAAATAGTAATACACCTTGTTGTCTTTGTTAAAACTAAGCCGTCTTTGTTGATCTAACATATATGTAACAGAACATATTGCGTAGAAACTGTTAGTAATACCATTGTTTATCTTTGTGTCTCTTCTGGCTAGTAATTATCCGTGTCGTATTTTCATAAATTAACAGGATTGTTATCACAAAAAACAAATGTGCAGTCTATCGAACGTGCTTGTTATTTTATTGTTTAACGTGACTGACGCGTACACTAAACTCGTCAACAACACAAACCCCTCACCACGTATATTTTGCCTACAGAAACAAATACTTAGATATAAACTGTTTGTTTTTCATTATGCTTTCGATTTGGCGAATAAACACGAGACGAAACAAGAGAACTTCGGATTTTTCTCTTAAGGGAGGCTGGCGTTCTATTTTTGTTTTTGTCTCCTTCATAGGTAATGATTTAAATTGTCTGTTCTTCGGAAAATAAGACAAATATTAAACCCGCATTGCATAAACACGTGTTTCTCGTTTGTTTGTTCGGCTCTGATTTAATTTCATGAGATATTGATGTTAATTAAAGGTGAAAACTGGAGGAAATAGAGGAGAGTTCTAACGAAAAAAGGTAACTGACTCAGTAAATGTTATTTTATAGGGTTTACAAAAATATTTCAAGGTATTTTTAACTTTGAAGCTATATTGGCAGAAATTGGATTTATTAGCTTTGTGTTCTTTTATTCCAAGCCTTTCTATATTTATACACCTAACATTTGTCTTGATAGAGCCCCAGGTATCTGTTATCAGACAATAGTTTATGGATTATAATTCAATTTTTTTCTTCTCACTAAAGTTTGGGTAAAAGATTCAGTAATGCGATACATTGATTATTAGTTATTCTCATTTAAAGAAACATCTTCAAAAATTACAAATGTTGTATGCAGAATAGTTATTAGTAATTATCAAATATAATTTATTTTAACATTATAGTACATCTAAAAACTACAGTTAATTATAAAGCTACAATAGTTTATAAGTTAGAGTTATATCCTCTTTTTACTACTGCTTTCAAGAATTTTGCATACGTCTGACAACCGGACGACTTTGACAGGCTCATTCGTTTACGTGTTCGAACTAATCAAACAGCATTGTATCTCTTTTTAACTAGAATAAAATGAGAAGGAAAATATTGTTTGAATCTAAAACGAATTTACAAATCGCGGCAGGCAATACATTAAACATCTTGATGACACTTATATAAATAAACTTTGAATAGACTATATAATGTCACGTAGAGGTGTCAGGGATTAATAACATTTATTTAGCTGATTTAATTTCATGAGATATTGGTGCTAATTAAATGTGAAACTTGGAGGACAGAAAGGAGATTTGAAACGAAAAATATTATTCAAAAATATTTCAAGGTATTTTTAACTTAAATTACAAATGCTTTATGCAGAATACCTATTAGTAAAACAATGATATATATGCTAGAGGTTTGTACACGGTTCAAATTAGAGGAAGAATATAATGCCACCTATAGATGTCAGAGATTGATAACATTTATTTAGCTCGGGTGTCGTTAACGTAATTACATAATTAAAATTGGAAACTGGAATAAAAGAGTAACAACAAAACATATTATATAGCCCTCTTTGTCTCGTTCTTTTGTTATTCCTATTAATTGATTAATAAGTTTATATGGCAAATTGTGTCTGGTATATGGGTCTTTGAATAGTAATCGTCTATTATTTTAGCTTGTACAAAGAGCTAATCAGCAATCGCCACATAATTTATTGTTGCTCTTGCTCTAGTTTCTGTTACAACTAACAATTTTACTGTTACCCCTCTCTTGTTTTTGTTCAATATTATTATAAAAAACGAGGAATCAATACTGAACTCTATGGTACTATTTATGGTTACCACGATATGTTTTCACGCAATTCATTTTGTTGATTTTGATATGCACGTCAAATATCCACTTAGTATTTTCCCTCTTATGCCATAACGTTTTATTTTTTCTTAGTTAGTTAATTCCCAGCTATCTGTCTAAATGGACGACAAAATTGCTTAAATGGGTCTTAAATCAACGTTTTGGTTTTTACAACAAAACAAATTGTTTTATGCATTCAATATTATGTTTGTTGTTTATTTATATTATATGATAAAATAAATAAATAAGTAACATAATATTGAATATTTAAGATACTAGTTGTATCACAAAGTAGTGACCGTTTTTTTTTTCGAAAAAAAATTACATGATTTTCAAGAAAATTGAAAAATGTATTTATTCATAGTATTGATTATTTGATTCTATATATCTTGCCCATCTTTCAGGTAATTTATGGATGCCATCCCAAAAAGACTGCTTCTCCTTTGAGTAATACCGTTCATCTAACCATTTTCTAATTTTTTCGAAACCAGCGAAGTGCTGCTGTGCAAGTGCGTGTCCCATTGATGCAAAAAGTCGATAACCGGACGCGGAAAGGTCTGAAGAGTATAGATGGTGTGATAATATGCCCATCCAAGTGCTTTTAACGCTTCTTTGGTCGGTTTTGCTTTATGAGACGTTTTTGCGCGTTATCGTTCTGCAAAACCACTTTACCATGTCTTCGGGCCTATTCTGGACCTTTTGCGACCAATGTATCGTTCAGATTGATCATTTGTTGTCGGTAGCGTTCACTATTAACTGTTTTGCCAGTTTTCAACGGTTCCTAATACACCACGCCATTCTGGCCTACCAAACACAGAGCATTGTCTTGTGATGGAAACGCTTTGGCCTTGGAGTCGATTGGTCAGCTTTGGCAAGTGACAACCATAATTTCTTGCGCTTAGGGTTTTGAAAATAAATCCACTCAGAATTTCACACACGATTTTTCGATTGACATTCAGTTGATGAGACACCCAACTTCCCATCTTTTGGATTTTCCTCATTGCTCGTAATCGGTCGCTAATTGGGTTGGGTCTTCATCCAATAACACTTGCAGTTTCGCATCTTACAAAGTGTTCGGTCCACCAGAACGTTCTTTGTTTTGTATATCGAAATCACCTCAGCGTACGTCTCTACCAGCAAACCATAACTTTCAGCAGCTTTTTTCTTTTGATTAACTAAGAAAAGTAATGCATACCGCAAATACATGTTTTCAGGTACGAAACTTGACATTTTCAAAGAGTTATAGATCTATGACGTTGTTACTATCGCAAAATATAACATGCATAGCTTTGAAGTGTGCTTGCCAGTAGAATAAAATGGTATGTGTCAAATTCTAACATGGCGTAATTAAGCCTAAAGCCATCTGTTATATGAAAATATTGAAACATGTTTTAATAACATAATTGCAATGACTCTAAACACATCTTCTAAATACTTAACTGAAAAAAAAATTCGAATCAGAATCTAGACGGCTTAGGTTTGGTGGCGTGGAAAAGAGCCTCCTGCTCGCTTCCTCCATTCCCCGTTTTTTTCCGTGCGCGCACAAAGTTCTAATGAATCGACTGGATCCAGTCAAAGGAAACGACGAAATTTCGCGAACGTTTGCGGTAAACTTACGGCCGGGATCCGGCGGATATTTTAATTGCGATTAGTTCGTAATTGAGATTTGCGATGCTCCAGATTAAGTGAATCGAGTTGATCGATACGCGATTTGCAAATGTCGGCGTCTTCGGCTGTAATCCGCTCAGGCCGTGGAATTCGAACCGAAACTGGTATACTTACAACGAATTATATCATCGTATTACCCGATCTCTACGAGTACATCTAATTTTCTAAGTATCAGCTAGTTTTTTTTTACTTTAAAAAGGCATTTATTGAGAGAAACTGGTACAAAATATATTAATTGAATGATATTCTATTATTTTCTACAATAATCGATCTATTTCTGTTAATTCTTCAGCCAGGCTTGACTGCATTTATCTGAACAAGTGGTAATCAGAAGGTGTCAGGTCTTGTGACTACGCTGGGTGTGGTAAAACTTCTTATTCAATCGGCAATGTGAAATATGTGGTCGTTGCCATACAAGAGTTTTACTTTGAACTTATTATTCGCCCTTACTGGTCTTTATTGCAACAATACGTTATTCAATTTGTCCAATTGACATCGGTAGTTATCTATAGCCTATTAAAAGTTATTTATATGAACTCTGAGTTTTAGTTCAGTTGGGCTTTTTGATATACAACAAAATCTTCTAATCTAAATAAAATAATTGAACAAAAATGTTAGCAAATATAAATTATTTTAACATTACAGTACATCTAAGAATTACAGTTAATTATATAGCCACATTACTTCATAGGTTATTACCTCTTATCACTATTGCTTTCAAGAATTTTGCATACCTCTGACAACTGGACCACTTTGACAGGCTCATTCATTTCCGTGTTCGAACTAACCTGACAGCATTGTGTCTTTTTTTAACTAGAATAACATGAGAAGGAAAATATTGTCTGATCCTAAAATGAATTTACAAATTGCGACAGGCAATACTACGAATGAATTTTTAGTCATCTTGTGTAATAGTAACTTTCCTTTGTTGAGATCTTTCCCATCGCATGCAAACGCCTGAAGATCGTTGATTAACCGGCTATTGAGTTTGAAAGTTTCTTAAGAGTTTGAGTTGGGATATCGACTAATACTCTAGCAATTCAGTGAATTTATACTTTTTTGGCCGCCCCGGTTGTATTTTGTCATTGTCAATAGAAACACCATTTTTAAAGTACTAAAATCAAAGTCAAGAATTAGTATATAATGGAGCAGTATCACTATAAGTTTCAAAAATATTTTATATTAAACAACGAAAGTAATTTATATAGAAAATTATGGTCTGTATACACTCTATCAATAATACTAAATGGAAAACTTGTAAAAACCCACGAATTTAATAGTTGAGTTAGGTTGTTTAATGTTTGTTTCTATTGGTACATCCCATTTCTACCAGTAGATGTTGCTGACCAAAAGACTTTCAAGCACCTTTACTATGTATTCAAATATATGCGGTTTGGTAACATAATTAAATATTATGTCATATCATAATATTTTATGATATGACACATGTCATTTTATTCTACTGACATCAAGCTTCAATTTATACATATTATATTTTGCAAAAGTAACATCATAGATTTATACCTCCTTGAAAATGTCAAGTTGTCTTATCCAATAAAAAGATAAAAGCCGCTGAAGTCACCGTTTGCTGGTAGAAGTTTTCGGGAGCAAGCTCTAAACTTAAAAACATGTGAAGCGTGGTTTCCGAAAATTCAAAAATGGTGATTTCGATGGACAAAACAAAGAACGTTCTAGTAGGCTGAAAAAGTTTGAGGGTGCAAAATTGCAACAGTTATTGGATGAAGACCGACTCCAAAATAAAAAACAACTGGCAGAAGCATTAAATGTGGTCCAAGAAACTGATTACGAGCAATGGGGAAAATCCAAAAGATGGGAAGATGGCCATGCCACATCAATTCAATGATAGGCAAATGAAAAATAGACAAATCATCTGAGAAATGTTGCTTCATAGGCAGACCAGAATGGCGTGGTGTATTATGAACTATTGAAACCTGGTGAAACAGTTAATAGTGATCTCTCCCGATAAACAAATAATCAATTTGACCGATGCATTGATCGAAAAATGCTCATAATGGGCTCGAAGGCTCGGTAAAACTATTTTACAACATGATAACGTATGTCTCTCAAAGCAAAACGAGTCAAGGAAGCGTTAAAATCACTTGGATGGGATATATTATCGCACACGCCGTACTCTCTAGATTTTTTGGACCGTCCGAATATCAACTTTAAGCATCAATGGGGCACGCGCTTGCGGAACAGCACTTCGCTAATTTCCAAGAAGTTAGAAAATAGCGAGATGAATGGTTATGCTCAAAAGACAAGTATTTTTTTATTGGGATGACATCTATAAATTATCTGTATAGAATGAAATGGTCAATATGTTGAATAAATAAGTTTTTTCATTTTCTTGAAAATTATGTAGTTTCTTTTTCCAAAAAAAGACGGTAATGACTTTCCGGTACACTTGGTATATATTCAACAGAACACACGATACCAATAAATAACTAATAGTATATAAATATAAACTTCCATGCTCATTTTAATAACCTAAACACCTGTATTAAAATAAAAAAAGTTTAACCCAATAATATCAAGAAAATAACGGGATCTGGTTAATTATTCTAACACTTTAAACACTATTATGAATTCGTTCCATCGAAGAACAATACGACCGGCTATATTAAAATTGTTTAATGCAATTCGTACGAAATTTTTGTTCTTTTACCAAACCGAGTTTCCTTTTCTCCCTCGCCGCTCTCTTTCTCTCTCTCTCTCTCTCTCTCTCTCTACATCGAGCTCCGTGCCACCGTGCCCCACTCCCTCAACGTACGCCACACCGGAAAACCGGCATTTCAGTCGACTATTGTTTTTTTGGAATATCGCTAAATGCGGGGTGAATATTTGTAGAGCAAACAGGGCGTCAGGAACGGTATAGCGGAAATAGTCCCTAAAGCGTTATTTTGATTCGTTTGGTAATACAATACGGTTTTTGTTGGTGAAAGTAATCTAAACAGCGGTTCCCGCTAGTATTATTTATTTTGGGATATTACACATTCTGCCGTGTGCCGACACATATTCGGGAAAGGCGAGGGACGCGCGGGAACCGGCGGGGGTCGGTGCAGAGGGGCTCCCGTGGGTTTATCTCCTCCCTCTAGAGCGGCGGATAGGCCTCGGTCGGAAATTCTCCGTTCGCTCGTTATGCGTCTTCTAGCTAAATGGTGTCAAATTATCTGCCAGTCGTCATGTTACTGTTCTTGTGAATAACCGACTAGTTCGATCAACTGAAGCTGATTAAAAAAAGCTTCCGGCTCAAAACTCCTGCCAATAAACAATATATGGTGTTATTGGTGATGATAATAATAAAAAAAAATTATGTACAAAAGAAGAGTCATTCATTAAAAAATTATGATTTAGCAAAAATAATTTAATCTCCATTTGCACGATTCAATTCTGGACAACAAAGAGTATTCAATCATTATTTGGATGTTTCAGTTGGTGCCGATAATAAAGAATTAGTAATGATAGATTCAAAAGGAGAATCATATATTAAAAAATTATGACTCTTCACAAAAACTCATCATTGGGATAATGCAGGTCATACTAATTACAAAGAATTAATCAGATAGTTGAAATAGAATAATTCCGATAATTATATATACAAGTCAAAAGTCGTACATTAAAACAATATTCTCATCATATACATCATTGTTGATTCTCACTAATAAAAATTTAGTGATATGTAAGTAATTCAATAAATCTTAAATTTATTTGGTAATTTGTCCTTAATTATTGTATCAATTTTAAAATTAGCTAACTGTGATAATACGACCTTATATTAATGTATGAATGAATTATTAAGTAAATATGAAATCAACGTATATAATAGATTGTTTTTTTATTAAAAAAGACAAAAGATACAAATAATCAGAAAGCGAACATAAACTTCTATTATAGTCTAAGTGAAACCTAAATCATCGCAGATCTACAGTTCGTGATGCTTAGAGACTAGTACATGCACCATATGTAGAATGCAAGTATTGTTGGATTTTCTAGAAAATATTTCTAGGATCTCTTGGGGTAGACTAGTTTTCCCAGTCTCCGATGTCTCGCAAAACAATACCACCATATAATTAGCAAAACATTAGTTTAAATTCATATGACTAGTTGATGAGAAATGAGTAAGTCTTTTTCAAGTCTTTATTTTATCTTTTTCATACAGTATTGTTACTTTGTGTCTCACTAATTCTCCCCAATTCTTACACTTTTTAAGATTCCAATATTGTTCTTGCATTCAGATAGTTGAAATAGAATAATTCCGATAATTATATATACAAGTCAAAAGTCGTACATTAAAACAATATTCTCATCATATACATCATTGTTGATTCTCACTAATAAAAATTTAGTGATATGTAAGTAATTCAATAAATCTTAAATTTATTTGGTAATTTGTCCATAATTATTGTATCAATTTTAAAATTAGCCAACTGTGATAATATGACCTTCATGGTGTTTAAAAATCATAGTATCCATTGGAAAACCCATTACACCATTACCCATACAGATTCCATATGTTCCAAAATTGACCCTCCATCAACCCCATATCAATAAATCGCAATCAAACTCCCATTTCAAAAAAGGCGCGTTACAAATCCCTCGTTACTACCCTCTCATTCGATAGCCACAAGCTCGCCCCACATCCCCCCAAACCCGCGCATGCAAAAGCCCCGATCGTCTAATTTCCAATACAGACCTGATCTTGACCTCCTTGCTCTGCCACTCGGCGTGCCGATCAAAGCTGATAAGAATGGCGGCGATTTCCTGAAAACGAAAAAGAGCATGAGTTATCGGACTCTGGCTGGCCGGCTCGCTGACTTCGAATGGTCGAATGCAGTTCGTTCAAGGGGGGAGGGGAGTGGCAGGAGGGGATTAGGCGGCGATTGATGTGGCGGGGCCGGAGGGGGTGGAATTCGCAATGAGGAAAAAGCGAGTTGACGATAAGGAAATGGTTTTTGTGGGTTTGTGTATGTGTGTATGTGTGTGTGACGATTTGTTGTTGTTCTGGATTTTAGGATTGGTTTGGCATGAAGCGGTACGGACGATAACTTTATTTTGGAGTGGTGATAAATATGTTTACTAGACGAATAAGGTGAATGTATGGTATATGAACACATTTCTCTTATTATCAGAGACTATTTATCAACATTTGCGATAATGAGCGCATGAATTACACCATTGTTGGCAATGTCTCAGTGGATCGTCGTAAAGATAACGTTTTGTGTGAGTATATAATACTAATCGATCACAAATGACCATTTTATTAATTTATTTCAGTACAATATTTTCATGTTATCAATGTTGATACTCATGATGATGGAGACATATTGTGTTAGCTTAAAAGTATTTATTACAAGCTTATAATTCATTCTTATAATCACCAATATATAATTTTTGAATCACCAATAGCGTAATATTTATATGACATATATTTGTGGAATAAGTAAATATATTCTGTTCGACAAAAAAAGTACTTCAGCAAAGTTATATGCAAAGGTCTGAACTAACATGCCTAATTGAATGGTGATATTGAGATATTGACTGTTTTTATCGTACTTCAATATTATCATTGTTTTATCGTATGTCAAAATTATAAATTTTTACATTATTTTTCCGTCTATGATATACATTTCTTCTCATGAATGAAATCTTTGAATAATTACGGTTTCTCCTGCAACTCTGATTGAATGATGACAAAAGTAATTATGAAATATGAATTATTAAGTAAATATGAAATCAACGTATATAACAGATTGTTTTTTTTATTAAAAAAGACAAAAGATACAAATAATCAGAAAGCGAACATAAACTTCTATTATAGTCTAAGTGAAACCTAAATCATCGCAGATCTACAGTTCGTGATGCTTAGAGACTAGCACATGAACAATATGTAGAATGCAAGTATTGTTGGATTTTCTAGAAAATATTTCTAGGATCTCTTGGGGTAGATTAGTTTTCCCAGAGTCTCCGATGTCTCGGAAAACAATACCATCATATATTTAGCAAAACATTAGTTTAAATTCATATGACTAGTTGATGAGAAATGGGTAAGTCATTTTCGAGTTT
Source organism: Rhynchophorus ferrugineus (assembly GCF_030347505.1). Classification (NCBI taxonomy): domain Eukaryota; kingdom Metazoa; phylum Arthropoda; class Insecta; order Coleoptera; family Curculionidae; genus Rhynchophorus; species Rhynchophorus ferrugineus. The sequence goes on along the minus strand of NW_027472586.1, from coordinate 9,888,635 downwards.
TTATTTTATCTTTTTCATACAGTATTGTTACTTTGTGTCTCACTAATTCTCCCCAATTCTTACACTTTTCAAGATTCCAATATTGTTCTTGCATTCGGCCTGCTGGTTGATCTCGTATTGTTTGTTCTTTTAATTGTTTGTTTGCCTTTTCTTGCTATTTATTCTTAAATTTCCCTTGATTTCATATTAATATATTTGCTATTAGAGCTCCTTTGATTCTTTTTTCTGTTTACTATATCTTCCGTTAATATTTTGATGTTTTTGTATCTTATAACCACTTTTGTTTTCTTTTATTTTCGATCTCGTATAGTTATTTTATTCTTTTTTTCTTTTATATTCATTTTGTTCCTTACGACGAATTCCTTATCCACAAATATCGCTTGGTTTCCTTGTCGTTATGCTTCTGTTTATATTTTATAACTTTTCTTGTTTTACTTTCTTTAGTTAGCTATTTTGGTATTTCAGCTCTTAGTTCTTTCATCTAAATATATTCATTTTTTTATTATTTTGTTATTCTCTCTAATTCTTGTACCCTTTTCTCTCGTCTTTATTTTATAAACTCTGTTCTGTTTTCTCGGCTGAGGGTCCACACTATCATTTTCAGTAATATCTCTCAACGTAGGAAATTCCTACCAACTTTCGCTATATTTGTTGAACTTGCTTTGCCATGTGATTATTTCAAGTCAGATAATACATTCTTGCATAACCGCGTCACCAATACTGTCTGTTATGAAAATAAATAGCTGGAGCGAAGATGATGATTTATATATAACAAATATAACGTTATTTATATTCATATTTAGCGACTGGACATTACCATACCAAATGAATAAACCGCCGTAGCTGGAATGAAATAATGAACAGTATTAATGTTCCTCAATTTCCGTTTTTTTCGGGCTAATTTTCGAGTTATTATAAAACAGCGGTGATCATTCGCAAAAGTGAATGGTGTCCCGGAGGAGTTCCGTGAATTGTAGCTTGAAAATCTCATAACGTACACACGCACGTCGACGGAATGAAATCATTCGTTTGAACAAAAAAAACCGAGCCGGTACTTTATCATCGTTTTAATGTCGTATTCTATGGATTTTCCGGCTAATAAACGCTATATATAAAATTAGTTAATTACGATTAAAAGCGGTAAGGGATTAAGCAATTTTACTGTCAAAATTTGACGAGGTTATTCGGCGTAGGCTCTGGATATAATTGTTATTAAAAAATCGCCACTCCACGCCAATTATATTAACTAGTGATCGTCTAATGGTCGAAATTCGACCACAATTTATTAAGTTCAATAAATAAATGATATTTTATATTACTAAAAACTTGTTTTGACAATATTTTCAATATAAGATCAAAAATATATATGATTAATTACATTATTGAATATGATTAATTAACATATGTTTGTATGTTAGAACATATTAATATTATTAACATTTGGCAAAAAGTGGTGCTTTTTCACAATTTAGAAAGTAGTAAGAATATTAATTGAACGGAATTTATAACCATTAATTGGTATATATAAAATATAATAGTTGTATATTTCATTGGATTAAATATAATTAGATGAACTATTGACTTTTGAAAACTTCATATTATCATATAATCTTCTTGATCATTTAGTCTATTTTTCTCACCTAAAGTATACACTGAAAACAATAAATATACCAGATGTATTTAAAAAAATTTTTAAATGAAATTGTATTGTCCTTTAGTGATTTGTTCGAAACTTCGACTTTTAGAACACCTGCTACCGCATTTTATTATATTTTTTCCTGTCAGTAAATTCTCTTTCTACATTGTTTTGGGACTTATATGGGAATTAAATTAACAGCGCACCAACAAATATGGAATTAAAATTCCATTATTTTTAATAAACACATAATAATTATTATTTATTTTGTATAAATTGTATTAATTTGTAATTAATGTCGAATAATCCACCGTATAGTGTTGGAGCTGGCAGTGCTTCAGTTAGGTCGAATGAAAATAGAGCCTAAAATATAGTTTTGTTTTATGTTTATATATTTTGTGTCACATATTTGATTAATATATAGACCTTGTTTTGTTTGTATTTGTATTTATTATTAGTTATTCATTGCTGTGTTTTTAATGTGTTTAATTTCATGACGCTATGAAGAAAGTAATCCCTGTATCGCAAGAATGTCTACCAATTATGAAAATATACAAGTTGGTAATTTATTTTTAAAGTACTCTTTTTCAGAGGTAGACCGATGTTCAAAAATTTCTCTGTTGATTTCACAACTCGTGCGATTATTTTAGACAAAGGAATAGGTACCTGATGCTTACATTTCCGATCGGTTCTACTCAAATAGCGTCGATTCTGCTTCATTCCGTTAAATTAAGAAGTATTTTAAAGTAAACTAATAGGTTTTTTGGTTAAAACCTTTTCTTCTGTCTCTTCTTAAAGTCTTCTTCTTGTCTACTCATCCTTAAAAGTTGAAAATTTGTAATTGCGTCGAGCCATTAATAAAATGTAAGTTCGTAGGCAAAACATAAGAAATGTATTATTATACGGAGCATTACTTAACTATCGATTGCTTTAGATAAAAGTCGATTAAAAGGAATTAAATTTAGATTTCTAGACAATACGAAAACAGAACTGCAAAACGCGAATTTTAACGGACAATGACTGAATGAGAAGAAACATGACACAGATGAGGAATCATGCGCGTGTAATGTATTACCACTCCACAAAAACAACAATAATGATACCAGCACCTATTTAAGATAAAATAACCTTTTGAAAACAACATAATTTATTCAAACAATTATAATTTATTCCTCTTTTTCCTAATAATTTGGCCAACTACTATATATATATATATATATATATATATATATATATTCCTAATACAGATTACTAATGCCTAAAAAACCAAGAACAATCTTTAATATGCTTGAAATATTATTAGCCAAGATTCCTCCAAAGTTTCAGTAGAATTTAAAACATCAATCAACAATTGTTACCCGCACTCCTACACCCGATTTCGAAGAACACCCAGAACGCTTCAAGACCTTTTCCGCCCTGAAAACCCTGAAAACAAATATATCACGCAGAGCTCAGTGTTTAAAGTCTCCATCAGCAAGAAACACGGATTCCTCGAACAATACCGGTCGCAGATAAGCATCGTGTCGTCTCGACCGACACCCACACTGTTTCCCCTACCCCCCACCGTTCATTAAAAACCATAAAGCACCCCACTGACCGATTTTTTGCCGGTAGTGGTGGTGGCGGCGGGTCGAACGTATGGTGAGGGAAGAACGATAAATTCGCCGGCATCAAAGTCAGAGTTCGCCGTCGCGAAAGCGAGATAAGCGGCCCGGCATTCCCAGGGGAGGTGGAGAAAAGGGGTAGGTAGGGTTTTAGCGAGTGTGCGAAAGAAGGACCGGCACCACGCGTCAAGAAAAGGGCAAAAACGCCAGACGGGCTTCGTTTGTTTGTGTACAAGGGTTGAACTGAAGATATATGGTGTCGGGACGGGACAGAAACTTGTATTAATCACCGTTACGTTCCGGTTGGTGAGCTAATTAAAGCGTACGGGGGCTGGAACTACCTTGAATGGATAATTGTCTTTGGGGTTTGGATCGATTCGATCTAATATACAATCAATTTTCTTTTTAAACCCGAGTTCTCGGAGACGACGGACTGTCAAATGGAGTAACTATCTTCACCAGGCATCGACTACGAGATAATTTCATTCGATTCCTGATTTGCCTCAAAATATATCTGTATCTTATTGTCTCGCATATATGTTTGTAAATTGCGTGAAATAAAAAATAACGATAAAAAATTAATTTAACGTCTTATATGCATTTTATTATTTTTCTAACTTATAAGTCGTTTCCGACTAACCTAGAATTTGTCTTTATGATAACTTAAATCTAGGTATATAACTAGGAGGACCCATCGGCCCTATCTCAGTCTCTGGCGAAATAATGTTTATACATGTCACTGCCGTATTTTTTATTATATACGCCTCACCACACAACACTACACAAGATCAGATGGTTTGATTCTTTTGAGTCTGTCTCCTGCTCTGGTGATATCCAAAAGTTGCAATACTTCAATATTCTCATGAGAATGGAGTCGTTCCTCATGCCCCCTTGCAATTATCTTGATTTCTTGACTGATTGTGGGTATCTGAACGTCTCGATGTAGGTAGTCATTCCTGTAGTATTTGGGTGAACCCACAATATTTCTTAGGACTTTGTTCTGAAAAATTTGTATGTTATTTATGTTACTTTTTGCAGAATATCCCCATAATTGAACTCCGTATGGACATACGGTTTGCTCCATATAGGTTTCACCATTTGCTTATATAATAGCAATTTGTTGGGTACTGATAATTGTGATTTTGTTCCAACTAGCCATTAAATTTTCCTACATTTCAATTCCAGTTTCTTTCTTTTCTTCTTTCCTTCCAGCGAAATTTTGCATCAAGATTCATTCCGAGATATTTAGCGTTGTTGCTATATGGAATGATAGTATTTTTTAATGTTACTGGCGCTTATACGATCTGGTTGTAGTGAATTATACATGCATATATTTACATTCGTTAATTTTTATTTTCCAAGCTTGTGTCCAATTATTTATATTGTCACTTGCCTGTTGTAATTTTCGTGCAGCTTCTTCACTATTGTCTCCGACGGTTATAATCGGAGTATCATCAGCAAATGTAGCCATCGTAATATTCTTCATTTGTGGTATATCACAAGTGTATAGTAGATTGGCCCCAGTACAGTTCCTTGTGGTACACCTGCTTTAGCTTCTTTTATTGTAGAGTAAGCTTCTTCTTGTTTAACTCTAATCTTTCTGGTTGCAATGTACGATTTTAGTAGTTCAGTGTGTTGTTTTGGTAATATTTTCTGTAGTTTATGAACAAGGCCTTCCTTATACCAAACCTTATCGAAGGCTTGTGCTACATCTAAGAATATAGTTGAGCATACTTTTTTACTTTCGTAGACTTTTTCAATAACATCTGTTATTCCGTGGGCCTGGTCAATTATTGAATGCTTGTTAATAAACCTAAACTGGTGTGTCGGTATTAGGCTTTTTCTCTCTACAAAAAGATATGAGATCATTGAGTGTGTTAACCAATTTTATTCTCTCCCTGTACCTTTATCTCCTATGATTAGGACAATTAGTAGAAAATACTAGGATAAACGTGTAAATCATGAAGCAGAAAATATGATAAATATTAAAGAATATACAATATTATTATTATTTGATACAATATTATTATTGTTCTCCTATTATATTTTTGAGTCTGATATAATTTCATAAATAGCTTGTGTTGAACAAATAAATAATTTGGTGGAGGCACCTATATGTCGACTGCCTCATGTATATATGGTTGCATATAATAGTTGTTAGAATAGTTGCCTAGAGATATAAAATTGTGTAAGCGCTACGGCGCATGCTCGAGTTATACCCGGTTCGGATGAGTATCCCGCCACCTTGATTAATTCGGCGTTATAGTTTGAACGTCAGTAATTTATTGCTGTAAACACCACTCTTATGCAAATATTCATACTATTTTAACTATCTATACTTATTTCAACTATCTTTAATTATGCCTAGTGTCTTATAAACATAACATCAATGTAAATAACATTGCTGATAACATTTTAGGTTAGGCCTCATTTGTTTGGTTTATTGTGTATGAGTCCCTAGTAATTTTGTTTTTATTTTCGTTTAGTCGCACAAGTGTGCATGAAGTCAATATATATTCCTACAATATTCGAATGACGAAAAATTCATTGCTTTTCATTGAAGAATGACCATATATTGTAAAAATACAAAGAAAAATATTAATTAAATACAAGTCCTCGATAGGATGAAAACCTGAGTTCAGTACTGCCATATCTATAATAATCGATTGAACAATGTAATTTTATTAAGTTTTTATAGATTTGTATGTGTGTATTATAGTACTTACGACAATGTATGAGCCCAAATGTTGGCATTGGCATCAAGTAATTTTAAAGAACCTAAGACGAGATCTACTTTAATAATTCATAGGAAAATGTTAAGTATGTTTAAACACATATTTTATTTGATGAAATATTACAAGGATATTTGGTACAATACTGTATACACTTTTTCGATCCACAGAACTGCTAAAAGCTTCAGAAAATCAAATATATATAACTTAAACACTTTTGTATTGTGATTACAATCAACTACGTAAAATTAACATTTTAGTGGCCCTGTCAAATACATTTATATATGATCTTTATCTATTTACAATTTATAACAATTTGCAGTAGTTTTTCATCGATACAATTTTGTTGTCTTAGCAAATATAGGAAATTTGGTATCTACTCTTTAAGCTTGTGTTGAACAAATAAATAATTTGGTGGAGGCACCTATATGTCGACTGCCTCATGTATATATGGTTGCATATAATAGTTGTTAGAATAGTTGCCTAGAGATATAAAATTGTGTAAACGCTACGGCGCATGCTCGAGTTATACCCGGTCCGGATGAGTATCCCGCCACCTTGATTCATTCGGCGTTGTGGCTTTAATCCAATCGTTTCTTAAATATAAATACTGAGCAATCCTGTTGAATGCAATGTTTTAATTGACCAATGCCTTCACCATATCAGTTCTAAAACGTATAAGGAAAAGATGATTTTTATTGCTGATATAAAGATGATAGATTCTGTTTGTATCATTTTCGTTTCGGTCAAAGTGTTTCGCTGGATGCGCGGATTACTCCATGACAAACTCGGGAGGGTAATTAAAAAAAGAAACAACGTTGTCATTTCGTCTATTAGGTCGACGGTCTCTTTCGCGTTTCCACCGGTTTTCATCCATTCGAAACAATACCAGCCAACGTTTCGGCCCTTTTTGTTGGCCGTGTACGCTCGCCGCTCTCTCGTTTTGTTTATTATGCCGGCGAGCACGCCACCAATCTGAATATAATTCCGGTGTTATGGGGCTGCCTCTCTTTTTTTATCATTTCTGTGTCGGGTTTTCTTTTTTTCTTCGTCTGTCGACCGGGGTGGATAATTTTGACACGTAATGGGCTTTTTCCGAACGATTTTTACATTTTGCGCGATGTTTCCTCGCGTTACGACCATTCTCTACGCTATTGCTGTTCTGCTGTTCCTTAGGGTTTGTTCAAAACACGATTGCCGATGTTAGTTATTTGGTGATATAAGCAACTTAATATATAGTGTAGACCATCTGTTGTATAATGTAAATACCAATGTAATTGTTAACGATTTCTTTTAAGAAATGGACGATTTATGTTCTTAAAGAATGTCCGGTAACATAACAGAATAAAATCAAACTAAAATGTTGAAACAAGTATATGCACGTACTTGTTAATATGAAAATAAATACAGTAAAAAGCAAAACTTAATTTTAAAGCTCCGAAGCTTCTAAAGAAAAGTTAAACCTTACAAAGTGCCAATCAGCCGGTATAGTTTGAACGTCAGTAAATTATTGCTGTAAAGACCATTCTAATGCAAATATTTATAATATTTTAACTATCTATACTTATTTCAACTATCTTTAATTATGCCTAGTGTCTTATAACATAACATCAATGTCGTCAATCAAATAACATTGCTGATAAAATTTGAAGTTAGGCCTCATTTGTTTGGTTTATTGTGTATGAGTCCCTAGTAATTTTGTTTTTATTTTCGTTTAGTCGCATAAGTGTGCATGGAGTCAATATATATTCCTACAATATTCGAATGACAGAAGAAACATTAATTGCTTTTCATTGATGAATGACCATATATTGTCAAAATACAAAGAAAAATATTAATTAAATACAAGTCCTCGATAGCATGAAAACCTTAAGTTCAGTACTGCCATATCTATAATAATCGATTGAACAATGTAATTTTATTAAGTTTTTATAGATTTGTATGTGTGTATTATAGTACTTACGACAATGTATGAGCCCAAATGTTGTCATTGGCGTCAAGTAATTTTAAAGAACCTAAGACGAGATCTATTTTAATAATTCATAGGAAAATGTTAAGTATGTTTAAACACATATTTTATTTGATGAAATATTACAAGAATATTTGGTACAATACTGTATACAATTTTTCGATCCACAGAACTGCTAAAAGCATCAGAAAGTCAAATATATATAACTTAAACACTTTTGTATTGTGATTACAATCAACTACGTAAAATTAATATTTTAGTGGCCCTGTCAAATACATTTATATATGATCTTTATCTATTTACCATCATAACCATTTGCAGTGGTTTTTCATCGATACAATTTTGTTGTCTTAGCAAATATAGGAAATTTGGTATCTACTCTTTAAGTGAGTTCAGTTATTACTTGCATTTATTAAGCGGTTTTTGTTAACTGTTATACTAATAGTAATATTGCTTGATAGTAATAGTAATATTTCTTCAGTATTCTACCAAATCTCATGGCTAGTGTATCTGTCGTCTAAATAGTCACTTACATTAATTCTATAAAAGTAATATTTTTAAAATTAATACTTCATTTAAAGTCACATAGTACAGTCAATATCGAAGAAATCTATTCTGATCAAATTTAGGTTATTTGTCTTAATAAATATCAGTTTAATTCTTTCGTTTAATTTTTATTCCCATTGGTAGCACAAAACCGATTTTTTAACAGTGAAATATAACATAATTTAAATAAAATCGATGAACGCCAAAACGTTTAAACGCTGGAATACCAAAATGATGGTTAGGAAACGTTAAGTGACCTCAATGTTTCGTAACGCTTCTGATTGGTGTTTGATATATGGTAATATGGCGAATTTAAAAGTTCAACAAAAAACTAATTATATGACTTCACGGATTTCTGATTTTTTAAGCAGAATTACCTAAATATATCGGAATATATCTCGATAGTAGGTTAAATTGGAAACGTCATATCAGACAAAAAACAGAGCAGATTAAACTCAAAGTCAAGCAACTGTGGTGGTTAGTCGGAAGATACTCTCAACTTGATCTAAAATCAAAGGGATTGGGTTATCACTCAATCATAAAGCCACTATTGGGACCTATGGTGTGCAAATATGGAATTGCACTAAACCATTAAACCAACTAGTAGTTCTACGATTAATTATCAATGTTTATCGTTACATAATTAACGAAGAGCTGTACGATGACCTCGAAATCAAATGCTTATACGAAGTGATCCAATATATTGCCTTATGTTAAAACATGAAATAATTTTACTAAATTACAGCAACATGGAAGCAATACAGCTACTGGACAACACGCGGGAAATCAGAAGATGGAAATAAACCTAACCACACGAATTTGTTTAGTGTATAAATGTATTCTTAATTTTAGCTTAAGTAGTTTTGCTCATGTATTAATGTAAGTACAACTGAACAGTAGTAATAAATCAATTAAATTATATCAATTTGTAAATTAAGATTGTACTAAACATATTTAATGTAAGGTGTATTTAATAAAAACATATATCTACTAAAATCCTACTTAATAAACTAAAATAATTAATTTAAAAATAAATCTTATATATATATCATATATTATGGTTATAAATAAATATTCTGGTTATTCCTTATTATAGTTATCAAGCTTATTAATGCTTATTAGCTGGAATGAAAAAAGCAGGCAGACGTTGGATTGGCATCACTCCACAGTGTAACGTCACTAAAGCCGGACTGAAGTTGCCGTGAACTAAAATAGTCTACTAGAATTAGGACAGATGCTTCTATTTTACATTGTACGATATTTGCAACCCTAGGGTACTTAGGGGGTAGGTATTTTGGGCCCTACACATCTAATAACTATTGTACACCTAATATATATGGAAAAACAATAAAACACAGCCGCTCACCGGTCGAAAAGCTCACGATTTGATCGGGAATCGGCGACGCGTTCCCTAATTTACCGACCGAGGGGCAATAATAACTGAAACGGAATCGTATTTACGATCGGCAGCGGAAAAAAAACTGCGTGTGTCACCATGGTGATAAATCACGGTCGTCGTAAACGGACGTAACAACGGCCGCATTAATTAAAAACGATCCTGAAAAAACATTCGCGCAGCGGGGAGCGCGGCAGGAAAACCGTAGGCAAATCCAACCCGCGAGACACGTGCGTAAAGGTCGAAACTTTTACCTGATAAATTAATTCTCTCGTTGCTCTTGTTAGAATGATCTACGATTAATCAAAACTTAATAGATTACTGGCCTAAACGACATCCCTTTCATTAAAATGGTCGACAGGAGAGACGGATGGAGAACATTTGAAACAGAATGAATATGTTGAGGACGCACGGAGCAGGAAAAGAGAGGTATAATGATACGAATAGGCTGAAAACGCAAATAACATGGAAAAAATTGCAGGGCGTCAGGATTTCTTGTTAAGATCCAATGTGATGCAGCACAATGGCCTTTCTTCATAAGTTGATCAAAAAGTAGCCTTTCTGAACCAGAAGAAATCAGTTCTGCTTCACAACGACGGTTCTTGTAGGTCATTCCGTATATTCCCAAGAAAGCTACAGAAATTCGAATTGGTTCTTCGCAAATTAAACATTTTTATGCATATTGCTTGGACGACAAGCTGGGTTTATCAAATTCCATTGCTTTTTATTTTGATATAAGAATCATTGTCCGGACTGGTGACAGCCTCATATTCACACTTAATTTAAAAATAAATATGATGATATGTATATATATATATATATATATATATATATATATATATATGTATATATATATATATATATATATATATATATATATCATATATATATATATCATATATATATATATATATATATATATATATATATATATATATATATGGGCTTAAAAGTCTCGGACATAAAAAAGAAAACGCGTTTTTTGTTCAAAATTGGCTTTATTCATCAACGTAATCCCCTTTAAGAGTCACACAATCATTCTGGTGCCGCTCTAACATTTCAATACCACTTTTGTAGAATTTTTTTTTATAACATCTTTACTAGATACGCTTAGTATAATCTTAATTTACAATTAATTTATTACTACTTTTCTTATGTACGTGGATTAATTAACATGCAAGCCAATTGCGAGAAAATAAATCAGTATGTATTCCTCAATTATAAAATTGTAATTATTTATTAATTATTAACTTATAGCTATAGTTTATACTAAATGTATACACTTTATATAAGTTCGTATGGTTTAGTTCGCTTCAATCTCCTGACATCCTGATCGCCGTCCAGCAGTTGTATTGCTTCCACGTTAGTATGATTTAGTAATCTTCTTTCGTGTTTCAAGGCGAAATCTTGGATAACTTCGCAAATCCATTTGATTTCCAGGTCATCGTGCAGTTCTTCGTTGGTTACATAGCTATAGGCATTGGTAATCAATCGAACCTTGTTCTGACAGCGTTGTATGACTAGTTGATTTGAATTTTTAGTGCAACCCCATAGGTCCAAATTGGCTTTATAATTGTATTATAGATCAACCTCTTTGATTTTAGATCAAGTTGAGAGTATCTTCCGACTAACCGGTATAGTTGTTTTATTTTGGTTCTAATGTGTTTTGCTTTTTGTCTAACATGATGCTTCCAATTTAATCTACCGTCAAGATGAATTCCAAGGTATTTAGCTGATTCTGCTTGAGGAATCGGACATACATTGAGTGATATAATTAAGTTTTTATTATTTCGCCTCAATGCAAAATTAAGGTGGACAGATTTGGAGCTATTAAGTTGAATTTTCCAATCTTTCGTCCATTTGTAGATTTTGTTGACTGCCACTTGCACTTTTTCTATTGGCCTAGGCAGAGATATATCTTTTGCCATAATAATTGTGTAGTCGGCAAAGTTTCCAAGAAGTGTTTCTTTTGTTGTTGGAATGTCAGCAGTGTAGAGAAGATACAGGAGAGGGCCTAAGAGGCTACCTTGTGGAACTCCAGCCGAGATTTTTTAAATGTCGAGAACGCCATTTCGTGCGAGATACTTTAAATTTTCTTCCGAATAAATATAACTCCAGCAATTGACAATAGTTACGCGGTAACAATCTGCTCATCTTACAGATTAATCCCAGATGCCAAACCCGATCAAAAGCTTATGAGACATCCAGGAACGCTCTTTCAATAGCCGCAGTTACAGTGTGCAAGTGATCGATTGTTGAATGGTGATTTCGAAAACCAAACTGGAAATCTGGTATTGTTACCAAATGTTTAACACGTTTAAATAACAATTTTTCAAATAGCTTTGATCTTGCAGGTAGTAGCGAAATAGGCCTGTAAGATTCGACTTGTTCTGCAGGTTTTTCACGACTTTTATAGAATGATTTATCTTTTGCCATAAAATAGGTCTGTCACCAGTTGCTGTCCACTTAGATGACGATCGTTTTGATTCCGGAGTGAAGTGATGGATCCATTGTCACATACCGACGCAAAAATTCCGATATGTTACGTTTAAAATGGCCAAACAATGATCAGAATCATCAACATGTTCTTGTTTTTGATCAACAGTGAACAAACAAGGCACCCACTTTGAATAGAGATGTTTCATAGTCAAATGTTTATGCAATATAAAAATAACACGTTATTTAGATATCATTGTGATGTTAGCTAATTCATGCAACTTCACCTTTCGATCACTCAAAACGATTTTGTGGATTTTATCTCTTTTCTGGTGACACCACCACATTTGAACGTCCACTGCGTTCTGGATCATCGGTGTCTCTACGACCACGCTTGAAGTTAGCAAACCAACGTTTTATTATTGTTTCTGATGGCGCGGAGTCCTTATATATATTATCCCATCAAGAAGCACTGTAAAATTAAAACATGAAATTGTTTTTGATCCATTTTTTTGAAAATAACAAAAGTAGTGACACTCTTAGTACAATAACTCACAAACTTATGAGTAAAATATCATGAAACATTAATGGCTCTCTTTTGAAGGTAACTATATCTGAAAAAGTGGCGAAGTCAATAAAACTAGCGCCATATATATACATAGTATATATAAATACCCAAACTATTTCACTGCAATATAATGAAACCACAGTTTGGGCCTGTCTTTGTTCCTAGTCTGAGTGAAGTGAATGATATATGGTTCCAACAAGATCACACAAATCACCACGCGGAGCTTTCGAAAATTACATCTTCTCGAAACTCGAAAATCGCCGGCCGGTATAACATCTTTAACGTCCGTGTTTACCAATTTTCGTCACATAAATTGCCTGACGATGTTCCGTGTAGGAAACGGCATCGGCGGCCCACGGAATTGATCGCCACAAAAGCTTTTCGCAATTTTTACCACAGTCCACGAGGATAGTTTTATAATTTAATATGGGACGTCGTAAATTTAATTTATATCAAGTTGCCACGAACGTCCTAAATTGCCGAAATAAGCTCCGGCATTAGGAGGCTCCCCCTACAGCCGAACGAAAAAAGGTAATTTAATAGATATCAGTCGACGGCCGGGCTTTCAGCTTTTTAATATTTATTAAAAAGTTCCTTAATAGAATATTTCGACGCTATGGAAGGTCGTAAATAGTTAGGAGATAAAAAAATGGCTATTTGGCGTGATAAAAATTGATTTTTTAGCATTTCTTAATCTCATTTCCGGTGATTTTTTCGTTCGTCACATTACAATCAATATTATTTATGTAATTCTTAAATTACTCATTAATATATTTTTCAACATTCAACTCATAACCCATAGGAGCTTCAAAATAATCTCGGTGCATCGTAATGGACTTGCAAATCAGCTAAATCAGGTGATAGCAGTAAAGCAGGTAGACTAAAACGTCAAATAGTAGAGTAGAAAACCAAAACGCAAGGAAGAATTTGTAGTCTCTTGAATCACTAAGACTAATACACAGATTACAGTGGATTACGAAAATAATATACATGGAGGAGCAAAGTACATGAATGATATGCCTGTAAGACAGATATCTATCTTCGTACAGTATTTCGGAACCAACTTAGCTGGGACCTGCTCGATGAAAACAAATAAGCAATATATATTTATATATATATATATATATATATATATATATATATATATTTATATATATATATATATATATATTTATATATATATATATATATATATATATATATATATATATATATATTTATATATATATATATATATATTTATATATATATATATATATATATATATATATATATTTATATATATATATATATATATATATTTATATATATATATATATATATATATATATATATATATATATATATATATTTATATATATATATATATATATATATATATTTATATATATATATATATATATATATATATATATATATATATATATATATATATATATATATATATATATATATACAAATTGTTAGTCGATATAGACTAGTGACAATGTTACAAATAAATAATAAAAAAACGTGCAATATAAACAACCTGGTAATATATCTTACAATATAGTATTCCAATATTCAACTTACAACCTAACATACATATTATTGTTTAAAGCGTGATGTTAATCCTGTAGATATAGACTACTAATAGTGTTATCAGTTATTATAACAGGCTATAAAAACCCTAAGAGGTTGATGTGTGAACGAGAATGAACCAAAATCAAAAAAAGAATGAAACGTGAATCAAAAATTATATAAAAAATATATAATAACTTAAAGAAACGAAAAGTTCTCTGTTCATTTAAACTTCCGACAAACTAATTTTGTTTAACAACAGTCGTAAAAACGACATATTTTCTGATTGTCTAAGATGCTAGAAATAACGTAGAAAAATTATTAATTAAAATTATTATATTAAGTCCCAAAAGGTACTATAGATATTATAAACTTTTAAGGCATATAACTTAATTTAAATGAAGAACTTTTAGTGTCAAACTTTCTGTGTTAAAAACAAAATCACTGCAAAAAACACATGACCTACTAGATCTGATAGGATGTCAGACCGCACTTCTAGTTATAGACTTTACGACCCTATTCTGACTTGACAATAACAATATCAAAAAATCACGTTTCATAGCATACTTGATCAGAAAAATCAAAGTTTTAACAAAAACATTGAAGAAAAAAACACACATCCTAGTAGATTTTTTAATTAAGTTCGACCGCGGCGCCATCTACGTAGAAATGTTCGCAAACTCCGCGCGAAAGCTCGGAACAGGTCGGGTTTGTGTCCGTAGTCCCGTTCCATTTTAAATGCAAAATGGGCGCACCCCGCAACAGCCGGACGTATTGACCATTTGTCACTTTCGATGGAGAAACGGAACATTTCTGCCGGACATGTTTGTCCAATTTGTCGGAGACGACTCCTCCATTTTTCATTGTTTGTTTTTCGGAAGAAGACGGTTTTATTGGCATCGTGTCTTGTTTTTTTGGGCGATATTTAACGAAATATCGATTTAAATGGCAATCTACTATCCAAATTCGTGTGATAAGTTATTTCAATTATATTATCTGCAACATACTTAGTGGGACTAAAACAATTTCACAATTTTCTGATCACGATGGTACCGTAATATATTTAATATGTATGCATACAACTTTAAGGCGTATGATAATAGCATAAAATCGTACAACTTCGTTTTCAACACCAACAACAACAAGTTTCTCTACACAAGCTGAGTGTCTGGCACATGGTAACAAGAGTCATCGATCGACACCTAGATACTTTTGCTGTATGACAACATTTATTATACATAGAATATTATTGCTTGGGATTCCCTTTATTGCGCAAACTCTAAACATATCTTAAGACATTTATATTATTCTGTTGTGCACATAATCTTATAGCCAACGATGCACTTTTCTTCTTAGTTATAATGAAATGTTATAAAGGGTAAAATATTAATATTGATATTTAATTTTAAATGATTTCTGATTAGAAATACCTCTATTTTTAATCATAAAATTAATTTTCCAATACAATTATGGTCGATTTCTTTAAATCCATGAATTGAGAAAAATCCAATTTCACTATTCTGTTGTTGGGTTATTTATCAATTCTTTAATAAGACTGAAGGTGCTATTCTGAAAATCAATCTACATTTGTTATTTCTATATATTATTCCTTACATTTCATTTAAAGTATAATTGCAATTCTTTCAAATCAAAAAAATTTGTTGAGTGATTAAATTCAACATAACTAATATCGAGTGATCGGTTATAAAATATGTTATATTTATAGTGTGGCACATTTGCGAGTATTATATTGATACGTTCTTTAAGTCAGAATGCTACATTTCTGCCGGACATCTTTGTCCAATTTGTCGGAGACGACTCCTCCATTTTTCATTGTTTGTTTTTCGGAAGAAGGCGGTTTTATTGGCATCGTGTCTTGTTTTTTTGGGCGATATTTAACGAAATATCGATTTAAATGGCAATCTACTATCCAAATTCGTGTGATAAGTTATTTCAATTATATTATCTGCAACATACTTAGTGGGACCAAAACAATTTCACAATTTTCTGATCACGACGGTACCGTAATATATTTAATATGTATGCATACAACTTTAAGGCGTATGATAATAGCATAAAATCGTACAACTTTGTTTTCAACACCAACAACAAGTTTCTCTACAGAAGCTCAGTGTCTGGCACATGGTAACAAGAGTCATCGATCGACACCTAGATACTTTTGCTGTATGACAACATTTATTATACTTAGAATATTATTGCTTGGGATTCCCTTTATTGCGCAAACTCTAAACATATCTTTATTACATTTATATATTATATTAGACATTTATATTATTCCGTTGTGCACATAATCTTATAGCCAACGATGCACTTTTCTTCTTAGTTATAATGAAATGTTATAAAGGGTAAAATATTAATATTGATATTTAATTTTAAATGATTTCTGATTAGAAATACCTCTATTTTTAATCATAAAATTAATTTTCCAATAAAATTATGGTCGATTTCTTTAAATCCATGAATTGAGAAAAATCCAATTTCACTATTCTGTTGTTGGGTTATTTATCAATTCTTTAATAAGACTGAAGGTGTTATTCTGAAAATCAATCTACATTTGTTATTTCTATATATAATTCCTTACATTTCATTTAAAGTATAAATGCAATTCTTTCAAATCAAAAAAATTTGTTCAGTGATTAAATTCAACATAACTAATATCGAGTGATCGGTTACAAGATATGTTATATTTATAGTGTGGCACATTTGCGAGTATTATATTCATACGTTCTTTGAGTTCGAATGCTACTTGACCGGAATAGAAAGAGCAAGTACAGTAAGAGCAGTCAAAATTATCCGCTCTCCAAGTTCAACATTTTTGTTAAAAATAGTTTTAAGTTTTAAGCAATTTATCTTCATAGATAAGTATATACGTTAACACTATCTGGCACATCGACCATAACTATATTCATTTATATATATTATTATTGCTTGAGGTTCCTTTTATTGTGCAAACTTTAAACATTTTTTAAAAATATTTGATTTTGCTTACACATAATTTTGTAGTCTACTATACGCTTTTTTTCTTAGGTATAATGAAATGTTGTAAATGCTAAACGAAACACGATAAAGACGAAACATTTGTATCACTACGTAATAACCTTAAGTAATTTACTTTCGTAGATAAGTTCATACATTAACACTAGACAAAGATGTCTGGCATGTGAAAGAAAAATAAAAGATTGAGCTTTAGACAACTTTGTTCTTTGATACATTTTATTATACTTATTATATTATAGCTTGGGATTCTCTTTATTGTGCAAATTTGAAACATACCTTAAGAAAATTAATTTATTTTGTTATATACGTAATTTTTTAGTATAAGATTTCCCTTTCTTAGTTATAATGATATGTTATATTTAATTTTAAAGGATTTCTTGTTAGAAATACCATCTATTTCTAAATAGAAAATTATTTTCCCCCAGTAAAAGTGCTGTGGATTGCTTGAAATACATGATTTGGAAAAAATACAATGATTCTACCGTTGGGTTACAATTATAACAATTATATGTTTAAGAAAGCTGCGATTGTTTTCTTAAATTTAGTTAAAGCACAAATGTAACGCTTTCCTTAAATGGACTGGAACTGATCTTATTACATTAAATAAAAATGTTTGGTTCAATGGAAAACAACTAATAACAATTTATCGGTGGTAAAGTACGTTATATGGTCGTGGTCTACGTCATATGTAAAGTGTGGGGCATTTTCGACAAGCTGATTTTTAATTATATTTATATAGCACATCCAATGGATGTTATAGATGCGGGCGAATATATTGTCAAATGTTATTTGTAAAAATGTAAAATTCGTAAAACTCGGAGCGGATTTTTTGTTATCGATTTACCTTAGTTAAAAAGAGATAGAGTGCTACGTGATATATTAGAAAATGTAACCCAATAAATCTATAAAATTCGATTTATGTTGGTACTGTTGTCAAATATCAACAAAATTCTTCAATTAAAAGTTACAAACCGGCAAACATAAACCAAAATTCTAAATTTATGCGGCAACATTGCGACGCGCTGTTATAAATTTTGATGACATGCATTGGACGTTTTAAGTTGTTTGGTTCTGGACAGTACTTGGCCAGATTAGCGACAACGGCAAGTACCTTATTAAGAAGAGTGTTTATTTATAAACATAGACGGCTCCAAAGGTCCTATAGACGTCTGGGTGACCTGCTGGCACCATCTACATAAAATTTAGTCGCTGTTATTTTCGGCCAAAGGCGGTGGTCGTTTTTCCTTCAGCCAGTCATGTGGCGAAACATTATCCGCTGTCCAAGTTCAACGTTTTTTACGATCCAATTATAAGCGCCCGGTTAGAAAAATATATAAATAAAAATGGAAGGCGAAACGTATACAGTTATGGCCCGGAAACATGTACCATTACAGGCACCAGGGCCTTTGTTCCGTCGCGTTATCAAAATATGGAATTGCCACCACATATAATAAAACCGTCTATCTTAACCTAAATATATAGTGTTATAAATTTGAATTGCAAAACTGTAATTAACCGTAAAATAAATTTCTCGGCTTCCGTATGCATATTCATCGCCGGTAATATAACACAAATGAGAAAACGTCTTGCTTATCGATCGAAAAGTATTTTGCGTCGCGCCTACCTCGTTCTCTCGGATTGTTTTAATTAAGCCGACTGTGCTGTGAGCTCGGCTAACTTTTCCATGCTAATCAGCGCGAAAATTTATTCATAATCGCAATAACAACCCAAAGAAATACGATTACTTGCTGTGCTTGATGTAGTTTTTTCGTTAGCGAAACTGAATTCGTGCATAACTACTCAGATATGAACTCTCACCAACATAATGGAAGCATTCTGCATCAAATTCTGGGGAAAAGTTACGATAATATCGTAAAATAATTATTTTTAAAGCAGTGAATTTGCATGTTCGATTTTTTGGTCGTAAATATTATTGAAGTTAAACGGTAGATTGATTAAATAGAATCATAGAAATAGTCATGGTGAAGCTGCACGCTTTGGTCGTTCAAAGTTGATCCACTACCACAAACCTGAGTAAAAAATCGTTACTGGAATAATCTTTACAAAGTTGGAGGTTCTGTCTCAAAATAAATGTTTCACTCTTAAATGAATAAAGTGGAATTTCTAAATACATATGTCATAATTTTATGAACTCATTTATTTATATATTCGATCAGACACATTGAAGAAGAAATAGACAGATGATGGGATTAAACTTTCTGAATATGGGATTATGATTTAATGTTAACAATTTCCAAGATAGGGTGATGAGAGTGGAAATAACTAAAGATGAGTATGTAATTAATAAACGATAACTGTAGGAAATCTTATTGTAATCTTTTTGTAATTAAATATCAGTTTGCCAGCCAAATATTCTTATATTATAGTTTCCTACCTTAGAAAATTGATTGTTTTAAAAATTAATTTATTTTATTATACTCATAATGTTATGGTATACGATTCACCTTTTCTCTTATAATATTATAAAATAATAAAATGTTAAAGGAATAAAATAATAGTAGTAAAATTTGAGTTTGAGGTAAAATAATTATTTTCAAAGCAGTGGATTTCTGTGTTCGATTTTTTGGTCGTAAATATTATTGAAGTTAAACGGTAGATTGATTAAATAGAATCATAGAAATAGTCATGGTGAAGCTGCACGCTTTGGTCGTTCAAAGTTGATCCACTACCACAAACCTGAGTAAAAAAATCGTTACTGAAATAATATTTACAAAGTTGGAGGTTCTTCCTCAAAATAAAAGTTTCACTCTTAAATGAATAAAGTGGAATTTCTAAATACATATGTCATAATTTTATGAAGTCATTTATTTATATATTCGATCAGAACCATTGAAGAAGAAATAGACAGATGATGGGATTAAACTTTCTGAATATGGGATTATGATTTAATGTTAACAATTTCCAAGATAGGGTGATGCGAGCGGAAATAACTAAAGATGAGTATGTAATTAATAAACGATAACTGTAGGAAATCTTATTGTAATCTTCTTGTAATTAAATATCAGTTGGCAAGCCAAATATTCTTATATTATCGTTTCATACCTTAGCAAATTGATTGTTTTAAAAATTAATTTATTTTATTATACTCATAATGTTATGGTATACGATTCCCCTTTTCTCTTATAATGTTATAAAATAATAAAATGTTAAAAGAATAAAATAATAGTAGTAAAATTTGAGTTTGAAGTATTTCTTCTTAAATATAGCACCTATTTTTTTTTCAGAATAATTATTTTATTGCAATAAAAACATTGTTAATTGTTGAGAATACACGAATGGTGACAAATTTTATAACTTGTGAATTTTTATTTTTTTATTTAAATTTTTATATACCATTAAACATTTAAAGTTGATAATATCAGTTCATGATCCAAATCTTCGTAATTAGATAGAAATTTCTGTGCTTTAATATAAGGAGATTTGAATCTGAAGTGTAATTTTCATCTGTGAAAGAATCTGTTCGCTTACATGTTGCAAAATCTATTAAAACATACACGGAATTGTTTGAAATGAAAGCTTTACTCCACTGGCCATATTCCACAAGTGTTGATTATAATAGGATTATGACTGGTTTCGAGTAATAGCGAAAAATTTTGCTAATCTGCGCCATAAATAAGTAAAAGTTAGATTTATTGGTGGATTGCTTCAAAATATCAATACTTTTTAATGCAAGTTTTGTACACTGTAATAGCTAATGATGAACTTTACCCCGAATCATAAATAAATAAACATATTTTTATAAAAAAAACCTTCGAACTTCGAAAAAAAAAATGCGGAAGTAAAGTTGTACTGATAAATAAATAAATATAGTAGGAAGTTCGAATAAGTATGGAACAAAACGGCGAATAAAATATTAAATGAAAGGGGAAAGACCGAAACTGAAGGGAACATTCCCGCGAGGAAAATAATATATATTTTTTTAACTTATACCAAACTGAACAAAAGCATTTTAATCCGACTAACAACAAATAATTGATATACACCTCGCCCTTTGGAAGGTAAAGGTGGCATTCACGAAGCAGAATCGATATCGAGGGTATTATTAACAGCGAATCTGGCGGATATTTTAAAAAGAAGCCTGTTTAAAAAAGGGCATTTGTTCGATCGCCGTGTCAAGTCATTTAGGTTACCTCGGCGGTGATTAATGTCTTAGATGACATTAATTTTGACCTATTCGCGTTAGGCCACCGCAATTCAAAGCCCGGCTTTTGTTTGGCGGGGGAAATGTTATGTAGAAAAAACCGACGAAGAGGAACTGCACGCAGCCTAATAACGCACGAGGCGTTTTTGTTTTCGAAATGTCAATTAAATGTCGTTAGGAATTTACATCTATAGGATTGAAAATAACTTCGGCTGGATTTTGGTTCGTCGCCTATTAACAGTTTCGATTGATATATATTTTTGATTTTCATAATAATATTGAAACGTATTATGATAAAAATTATCTCTAAAGTCATAAAATATTTAAACTGCTTTATCAAAGAAAAGAAAATCGGTAGAGTGAAATATTTTAGATTAAATATCTCATCTGGAACTATACAATACACCAGTTCGCCAGTGAACACTCGAAGAGGTTTACTTCACTGACAATTGACAAAGTGGCCATTGTTATTGTCGGTGAAATTTACAAGATAGGTGATACGAAGTTCACCGAGTAGTCAAAAATAGCAGAAATGAGATTGATTTCAAACGAGATTAGGTGTCGCCTCTCAATTTAATTCATAAAATCGAACATGGAGATGAGTGGTCACAACTAATATCTCTATCTAATATCGGTATATAATATCTATCCAACATTGGTTTATTATAATTACGCGATATATGGACATTGATGGATTTGTAATAACGACTGATATTATTTCTTATAGTCCTCTATCCTCTATCATTGCAACTACTATCATTAGTTTATCTATATCTTAGACGGGACCAATTACTCTTATAAATCAGATAACGTCCTCCTTTTCTGGAAAGCTCAATATCCCCATTATCACCAAAAATTGATCACAATCTGATGTAATATGAAAGCCTGTATATAATATGTAAAGCCTATAGCAGTTCAAACTTAGTTCCAGAGGGTTCCACAGCAATTAAAATAAACCATCATGTTTTATAGCATCGAATTCAAATGACAAGAATGAATTAAAGTATATTATGTATATTATTATAAAAATAAATGAATGAATATATAGTATGGATAACTGTAAATACTTAATAACAAAATATAATTAAATAAATAAAAAGTTACAATAAAAGAAAAGCGAATCATAAAATGTTAAATTATGTGAAGGCGACATTAAAACAAAACTTAGGGTAAAAGTAATTGAATATATATTTACTTTGAATAACTGTAAATACTTGATATATATGTTTGCTTTCAATAACAGTAAATTCTTTAATAAAAAAGTTACAATAAAAGAAATGTGAATCATAAACTGTCGAATTATTTACACGTTCATATTAAGCAACAACTTTAACAATAATCTTAGGCTACAAAGATTGTCAAGTAATGTTAAGGGATTTCTATTAAATTTCAAGATTTAGATAATCGAATGCAGCAGTACACTTTTTGGAATTAAGAACAAAGCTGATTTTGTTCCCCTTTTTAGCATTTTCATCTTAGAAGAAGTACCAGAAGGAGCGCTATCGTCAACCTGTCCACAAATGTAACATCAAGTCTGCACAAGCTCTTCAAAAATAAATCGACATGACCCACCCTATGTACACATTTCGATGCTCTGAACTCCGATTTCGGTATTTCGCTTTTAATTAATGTTCCAATCTCTTTGAGAGATAATTGAAAATCGCAACAGTAAGCACGAGAAATCGCTCGAGAAACGGTCCAACATTCGGTGTTTTATCGGCTTCTATTTTTGCCAATCGAGTAAAAAAACTACGAAGCTTTTAATTGATAAATACACCTACGTGTGAAGCGGCGTACTAACGCCGGTTCCGATTTATTTTGGTGGAACGATAATCGCTTCCGAGATGTCGTTGGGACAAAAGATGAAATTTTCTACTTAGAAGGATGGATCGAGGTAATGGTGGTATAGTTTCGGGTTTTACAGTTGGATAGGTTGCTACAATAGTTTTACGTGGTTCATTTTTATTTCATTTTATAACAGATGTTCATAACTGAAACGGAGTACATATTCGTTGCTTCTTTTGTTAATTAACACGAAACAATATAGAATGGTAATAAAAATGCTAGAAGAAAGTATTTAAAATAAACTGTATCAATAATATTTCTTCAATAACTCTCCAATATAATAAAAACTGTATTTCAAAACAATTCTTTTTCAGCCTTTACATAAGGTGGGGCAAAAGTCCCACTCCTATTTTGATTGCGTGCCATCTTAGTTGTGTGACGTTCAGCTCAGTTTCGCTTTAACCATTCTGTTGTGTAGACGTCTAAATTTTATTACAGATAAATATGCGCCAGAAGACCGAGCAGAACTACTGACAATATTTATTAAAATTAATCTTTCCATTATTGCCATTCTCCAGAGGTTCCAGAATAAAGTGTTGCGAGTCATCGTCGATGCCACTATTACGTGTAAAACAAACTGATTCAGCGCGATATCCATAGAATGCATAACGAGTATGATTCGGAATGTTTGTGCGAAGTACTCTGAAAGGCTATTAGTACATCCCAATGCACGCGCCAAAGAGTTAAATGTGCGCGATGACAGTGAAGTGCGTAGGCTCAAACGCAAACTACCATACGAATTACTTAATAGACACGTAAAGTGAGATTTAACAATCTCTAGAATAAGCTAGAATAGTTTTTAGAATAAGTTAGGAGATACTTTAAAATAAGTTAGAATAGTATCTAGAATAAGATTTAGATTATAAATTGTACAGCAGATCACTTACTGAAGTGAACTTCCCCATGTTAGGATGGTTATATTATTCAAGTGAAATCATATAATAATATTTATTGCCCAGGGGCAGATTGTTGACGTTCTAGGAAATTAATAAAAAAAATTATTGCTACTCAGCGGAAATTGCGTCCAATGGTAGTTCTGATAGATAGGAACCCTCAGTATGGCTTTGTATCATCGCTGATCTAGTCGATTCTCATTTCATTGAATAATAATTCTTTAAAGAAAGTTAATAGTTTTTTACCTTTATTATTAAAACCTTTTCAAATATTTTAACTTCTCTCTGCACTTTTCTTTCTCTTTTACATTTCTCCTCTAGTAAATATATTTTCATTTACATTTCTAACTATATATATATATATATCTATATATATATATATATATATATATATATATATATATATATATATATATATATATATATATATATATATATTCGTTATTAAAAATTTAACATGTTTCTTACGGAGAAAGAAAGCCATCAGAAGCTATATATACAATATTTGACGTGATCCATTAACACCGAGAGTTTTTTTAATCATTTTATTCAGGCCGGCTGTGCGTAAGACATTCTTAGAGGGTGTTAATATATGAGCCACGTTGCGGCCTGTAAATTACTGGAGGTTGTTTGTTATGATAGGACATTTTTATTTACGGAGCAAAGAAAAACGTTAATAGTTATTTTACTTAACACGCAAAGGCTCTTTAGGTGGCCACAGAAACAGATTATGGCTTTCTATATGTATGGAAATAAACACCGAAAACCCGGCGTTACTATTTTTCATTCCTAAACAGTCTCCTATTAATTATGAACTGATTTATTGTGATACTACGTAACTGATGAAATGGCGATGTTAATAACGTGTTCTTTTAAAAACAATGAATATATGTCTCAACAAATAAGCATAATTTCAAAAACATTACTAGAAAATCCAATACATAGCTCACCATATATTCAAGTTGGAGGGTGCCTAAGAATTCTGCAAAAGTTAAAATAAAAATTGATTATTTGGTTTTTAAGGTCTTCTGCTGCTAGCCAAAATATTTAGCAAAAAACATTTTTATTCATTTTCAATAGTTTCTCCTCAGTTTAACAACATTTAATATAAAAGCGTAGGGTTATAATTCAATTAACTGAATGAATAGGCTAAGCTATAATTTTTTTGAAGCTGGAGAAGCACAACATTAATGTGGTAATGGAGTTTTGTTCAGCTTTTTGGGCATAATCGTTGGTAACGTTATAGACAAATTCTACCTTCAGGTCCTTATGTAGGCTGTCGTTACGAATGTAACATGGAGAATCAACAATATTCCGCAGTACCTTGTTTTGGAATTTTTGTATGATATTTTTATTCTTTTGGCTGGTACAACCTCAGTGTTGAGCACCATAAGTCCACACTGGTTTCAAGACTTGGTGGTAAAGTAAAAGCATGTTATATACTGGCAAAATTCAGTTTGGAGTGTGACTACGAAATTCTCTAAATTTAACATTAAATATTGTAATTTTTAACTAATGATCTCGTTATATGAGGCCGATTAAGCATCATTGCATTCTACTGACTAGAAGAAATGTTTGTATTCATATGAAAATTTAGAGCAATGACTCATTTTCTAACTTCTTCGAAATTGGCGAAGTACTGCTCTACAAGCACGTGTCCCACGATTTTTAGAAATGACTTCTGATCAAACCTTTGAGATAGATCATTTCACAGACGATTTTTTGATTTTTCATTTGCCTGTCATTCAAATGATATGGCACCATCTTCCCATCTTTTGGATGTTCTCCATTGCATCTAGTTCAGCGTTAATCATTTCTTCGGACACATTTAATGCTTCTGCCAATTGTTTTTGATTTTGGTTTGGATCTTCATCCAATAACTCTTCATCCAAACTTTGTCAGCCTACCAGAACGTACTTTGTCTTCCACATCGAAATCACAAATTCTGAATTTTCCAGACCACGTCTCATATGTTTTTAAAAAGTCTCATAAGTTTCTACTAGGAAACGACAACTTTCAGCGGCTTGTTTCTTTTCGATAAATAAAAAAAGCAATGCGTGCCGCAAATGTACGTTTGACAAAGGAAGCTTGACATTTTCTGTACATGTTACATTCTATATTCTTCTTATTTCTATATTCTTTAGTATACATCTATGATGGTGTTCGATTCGTAAGTATAACATGTATAGCTTCGAAGCTTGATGTCATTATAATAAAATTACATATGTATCAAATCATAACATTGTGTATTTAAGTATAGCCACATTTGTTAGAAAAACCGGAAATTACTTTCAGGCACTCCATAAAACAGAAATCCGGAAACCCCAAAAAGATAACTCATGGCATACATGAGGGCTATATTGGAAGATGATTGAGATACTCCACTGAAAAAAAATTGGAAAACCTTTAAATGAATGCTGTCACTGACCAAATTTGCGGGAGAGATAGTTTTTGGTTTTCGTTGACATGTGCATGATGTTGAACACAGGATCAACCTTCTTGGGTAGTGTAATACAACATATCCATAAATCGCCACGCCAAAACAGTACTAATTCTATCAAAACATCAAAGTTCCAAACGACCGAAATACGACAGACCTCCACCAAATCACCATCAATAAACAGGAGCAACAATAGAGAAAATCGCATTTATTTAATTATGGCTTTCCGGCACACGTGGTAGAAACTCAAAAAAGATAACTCATGGCATATGAGAGACATATTGGAAGATGATTGAGATACTCCACTAAAAAAAATTGGAAAACCTTTAAATGAATGCTGTCACTGACCGAAGTTGCGAGAGAGATGTGCGTGACGTAGAATACAGGAGAAACATTCTTGGGCAGTGTAATTCAACATATCCATAAATCGCCACGCCAAAACAGTACTAATTCTATCAAAACATCAAAGTTCCAAACGACTGACATACGACAGACCTCCACCAAATCACCAACCAATCAACAGGAGCAACAATAGAGAAAATCGCGTCCATTTAATTCCCCGTCGCCGTACGAAAACCTGTCGGCCCTCCGCAATAATTAACCATCACGGCCGGCCGGCGAACAAGAAAAGGAGAACCGAAGAAAAGAATCGAAACGTACAACGGCACAAAAGATAAAGAAGATTTAAGTCGGGAATAAAGGACCGAAAAAAAGATTAAAAGTTGTAAACGGAGATAATTCAGAGATAATTGGATAATTTTTCGTGGTTCTCCCGTTCTGATTACGATTTTTTCGG
Organism: Rhynchophorus ferrugineus; assembly: GCF_030347505.1. Classification (NCBI taxonomy): domain Eukaryota; kingdom Metazoa; phylum Arthropoda; class Insecta; order Coleoptera; family Curculionidae; genus Rhynchophorus; species Rhynchophorus ferrugineus. Next base: position 9,861,034 of record NW_027472586.1, on the reverse strand, counting down.
TCCGGCATAACCCCCGTCCCCACCCGGACTCACCGCCCTTCCGCGAACTCGGCGCGCCGAAGAAATATTTTCGGTCTTGTTTTGTTTTGGGGTCGTGTATACGATCAAATTTTTGTGGGACGGGGGGGATATTAATGGGGTCGGGGAATCGTTTGATGCTTGATTGTTGTGTGGTAATTGGAGGAAAAGAGAATGGAGAGATTGACGATATAATAAAATTTAGTATTTTTGTTCATCAATAATCACATCGTTTTTACGAGTCTGAGGTTATATGTTGGTTTACAAATTCTAATTATCGTTCAACCGCCTAAAGTCTGATAGAAAAAATTAACAAAATATATTATATTGGCAAAATAAAATGGGTTTTTTCCCTATTGATGGTTTTAAAGTTGCATACTGGCCATTTAAATAGGACTAAATAGCATAAGAAACTCGATATTTCGATTCCACATGAATCAATAGTAAAAAACTGAATAAACATATAAGGAAATATCACCTAAGTATGTTCTTATTCAATTTTTATTTTAATTTTGCAAACTGGATTGAATTCTATATAAAGTTCATTAAATATTAGGCATAACAGGTCAATTGAAAAGTCCCATACCATAGTAAAACACATTTTTGGCCAAAATAAGTTTTTTTTATTCAACATAATTCCCTTCAAGGGTGATACTGATTCTTCATACTGACTATAGCGACCCTTCAACTTTTCGATGCCATTTTTGTAGTACGAATTGTGGTTTGCTTCAAAATAATATTTGCACCTAAATGGTTTGCTTCAGCTTCGGCGATCACCTCTTCACATATCGACGCAAAAACTCGAGATTGTTATGCTTCATCGTCTTCAAACACTGCTCCGAATCATCAACTTGGCATCAAGACAAGTTTTTGCTTCAACTGTATTTTTTTCCTTTAAAAATCTATATTTTATCAACACGCGAAATTCCTTTTCATCCATTTTTTTTCACCATCATAAAAATTGCTTCACTCAAAATGCCATAACTTACAAACTAATGATCCGACAATTGTCAAATTTATACACGCATCTTTTGGGGGTTAGGACTAATTAAAAACATATTGATTTAAATCTAGTAGCGCCATCTATGTGTCAGGCCGGGGACTTTTCAATTGACCTGTTAATTGAAGCTGTGAAAGTATAAGTTCAGAGAAACGTCACTCGCTGTATTTTGTAACGAAAGATAATATTTAAAGAACAATCCTTCTTTTTCAAGGCTACAGTTCCCTATGTTCGTAAAAATGTTAGCACATCTAAATTTGATTGTAATTGATCAAAATGGGTAGTTTGAAACTGACAAAAAAATAGTAACTGAAAAGGAAATGGGTGGTGTGGAAAGAGTATATCGCATATATATGTTTATATATTGATAAATACATCATATTTATTATTTTACATATTGCTTCATTTTCTCTTTTTTCCTATTAAAATTAGTAAAAATAGTAATTGCATACATAATAATAAATACATTATATTTGTTTTCTTAAATATTTTATTTTATATTTCCTATAAATTTTTTAAAAATATATTTTCGTCTCTTTTTACCAACTAGGGATTTTCTGGACTGGACCTACTGTTTAACGTGGACTCCGAACCACGGTCCTCGATATTAAACCTACCGAATGGCGAGTGAACAACTTGGAGATCATCCCAGAAGACATCCGGTCTTACCCAGCCTGGTTACTGTCGCGACTAGAATCATTTTCCTTGTCGAATTTTCCACTCTTGTTCAAGGACAATTATAAATATTAGATAATCACAGACATACATTTACGGCCATATCGCAGCAGGATTCGAACCCGCGACTGTTGCAACAGCAGGAGAACCGTCTTGTTATTTTTACCACTGCGTAAACCAAAGCGGCAATTAAAAGGCCAATATATTATGTTGTTATTATATGTATATTGTATGAATTTCAAAATTAAATATTTTTATAAAAGTTGATACTTTTATTCCATTATAGAAGGTGATATAATGCACTACCAATGAATTTATTAACTTATTGACTTAGAACTTAGTAAACTTTTAAATTGGATTTCAAGGGAAATTTTATGTTAATTTGTGAATTCGGGATAATATATTCTATATACATTCTTCAAATATACGTATAATTTGCAAGAACTGACAACACTGTCAATGTAAATTTTTCTGCGCATGCCGGCTGACCCTATAGGTAGACTCTGTATCCCTATCCTGGTATGACCTGGCCTCACCAAATATTCAATAGAAGAATTTCGCTTTTGTATTTTAAATAATCTAAATGGGCTATAAATTCGACTCCTAAACGGTCTACATAAAGTCTTCTTTTACCAACTAGGGATTTATCTGGACTGGACCTACAGTTTAACATGGGTTCCGAACCACGGTTATCGGCATTAAGCCTACCGACTGGCCACTGACTAACTTATAAAAATCATCCCAGAAAACATCCGGTCTTATCCAGCCCGGTTACTGGCGTGCCTGAGATCATTTTCCTTGTCGGATTTTACACTCTTAGCTGGGACAATCACAAATATTAAACAATCACGAACATAAATGTACGACCATTCCGCCGCAGGAAAACTAAAGAAATGTACCAAAAAGAATTAAATATTAAACAAATAGTTTCTTTAATAAAAGATCCAAAAAGTCACAAAAATCAACAAAAAATAAACGAAATTTTATAACATGTAAAAATATGGGTCCAATTTTCTGGTATTACAGTGAACGATATTTCACGGAACAAGTATGTCATTTATTCCATGCAGTTTGCAATCCAAACATATTAAACGTTGGTAAAAAAAAACCCGAGTACTTATTAAATGACTTTTTCGAATTTCTTATTAGCCTATTAATAGGATTTTTATTGTGTCGCTAATGAAACCGTTTTGATGGTATTGTTGGTTATTCGACAGTTTTTATAGCGGCTGCCCCCACATGGCTGTCCCGTTCGAAGGTCGCAAGGTAAACAGTCATTACCGGCAACTTTTCATGAATATCCAGCACGAATGTGTTGAATCATGTGTAATTTATGGAAATTCTGCATTGTTAATTATACTGTTGCTTCTCGGTTGTCGGATCGGTTTGATTCTTGAAGAAATGGCATGTCATCGAAGGTTGTATTAGTTCTGTTGCTAGAGATAACTGTTTCATGGTTATATGTGGATGTATATATGAGATTTATAAAAGACTGTAACCAAATTAAGCAGAAATAACATATACGAGGGTGGTTCAAATATGATGGATACAAACTGTAGATGGCGCGCATGTATGTTTTAAAGGTCGTGGCTTGTGTATGTGGTAGCCGGGTCTCTTACGAACAGTGTGGCATAGTCTTCGTCGGGAGCGCATGTTTCACGAGCGTTCTACAACCATGAGTGAACGTCAAGTGTCGACCGCCGTAGCGTAGCATATTGTCACTCGTCTTTTAGTGTGGGAAGGCGATAAAAAGACGGAAATTATTCTGCGTTTGCGAAATCAGTTCGGTAGTGGGTGCCTGAGTAGGGATGTCGTGTTTAAATGGACCAAAGCATTCAAGGATGGCCGCGAAACCATTGAGAATGAGCCGCATGATCGTCGACCGCGAACCAGCATCACACCAGACCACATTTGCCGCGTAGAACAACTCATTTTGGTGGACCGTAGAATGAATATTCGAGACATTTCGACTGAACTCGGCATCAGTGTTGGTAGTGTAGCATTTGCAATATCGCAAAATAATTGCGCTATAGAGTGGAGGAAGAATTAATGCTGCATATTACTCTAACCTTTTGAAATCAGACACACGGAATCCTGCCTATCGCTCGAAACGGAGGAACCTTCCAGCACGAAGTGCGATTCTTCTCCAGGATAACGCGCGCCCTCATACCGCGCGTCTCACGCTCGATACAATATCGGAGGTGCTACTTCCGCAAGATATAACATACATAGCTTTGAAGCTTGACGTCAGTGGAATAAAATGACGCTGATAGTTCTGTGTTGACATTATATAGTTCTCCTCTTTTTTTATATAAAATTTCTTGACTGACAAGTCGAAATCTCAAGGTCTCGATGTAAGTAATCATTCCTGTAGTGTCTATGCATATTTAGGATACTTTTCTTTTCCTTATGACTTTTGTTTCTGTCAACTTACGGAGCGACGTAGTAAATATAATAACAGAAAGAAAATAGTCAATTTAAGTATACTGTTGTTTCTGTATTAGCCACTAATTATAGACACATTACAACGTCACTTTTATGTGAACCAGAACTTCCCCTCTTTTTCAATTCCTCGACCTACCAATCAAGACCGAGTCCTTAATAGCGACCTTTCGTCATCCGAAACCCCCTACCCTCGCAGCTCTCCGTCTCCATCTCCCACCCGCTCGTTCCGCAACGTTCATGTTCCATTTTAAAGTTCAAAACTCGAATGATTGACCCGACAAGATCCCACCAACTTCCAAATCAGCTTCCACGGCTTCGGATTTCGCTGTTGTTCCGCGCCTGCTTCCGTCGAAAGTTTCTGCCTTGTTCTGTTCCGTCGAAAGTTGTTCTTTATTGATGACTCTTTTTGGTCCTCGGCCGTCGAATAACGATCTCGGCGACGTGTACGGCCTCTGCCTGTTCCCTCGTGGCTGGTGGGCGGTGAAGCGTAGGCGGAGGCAGCCCCTTTCCGTGGAGGATGTAGGATGTTTGATGATGTTTGCGTATGTCGTGGATGGATCCGTCTGCATCACTGACGGGTTAATTATGTTTTTTGAACCTCATCGGATATGAGACAGATTCGGAAAGTTAACGAGTTTGTTATTGGTTAATGAAGTTGCAATCAAGAACGGTGACTCTATTTTTGACTTTTTATTGAAACTTTCTGTGTAGAACACGAAGTGGAAGAGATTTATTCGTGTAATCATAACTAGTAGTAGGCATTGGTGATATAAATCTTCTTTCAATTAAAAAAAATATATATATTGTAATAAAAAAATATTATTATTATCCGCTGTCGAATAGCCTAAAATTGGTTACTATATATTCTTAAAACTAGGTCATTATCTTGGAAGACCCATTGGTCCTTACTTAGTTACTAAAAAAGTTAGTAGCACTTTTCAGTGTTCTTACCATTTAGTACACTAAGTATGTTTAGTAAGTTAAACGTGTTTTTTTGTTAACAATTGGCTTTTATTAACGTAATCTGAATCAAGAGTCACACAATCATTCCTGTGCCGCTCAAACATTACATACCACTTTTATAGAATGATCTATCTTGCCTCAAAATAGGCCTGTCACCAGTTGCTGTCCACTCAGATGAAGATCGGTTCGATTCTGGAGTGAAGTGATGGATCCATATTTCATCCATTGTCACATATCGATGCAAAAATTTAGCTTTGTTACGTTTAAGCATGGTCAAACACTGCTCGGAATCATCAACACGTTCTTGCATTTGGTCAACAGTGAGCAAAGGCGGCATCCACTTTGAACAGAGCTTTCTCATTGTCCAATGCTCATGCACTATAAAACCAACATGTTCTTTTGATATCTTTACGATGTTAGGTAACTAAAGCAACTTCACTTCTCGATCATTTAAAACGATTTTGTGTATTTTTGTTCACAACTGGTGTTAACACCTGATTTGGACAAACACTGCGTTCTGCATCATCGGTATCTCTACGACCACGTTCGAAGTCAGTAAACCAACGTTTTATTATTGTTTCTGATCGAGCGGTTATTATTCTTTATGTTACATTATGTTTAAATCAAACATAAGATCATCATGTTTAGCATCATGAGTTACACCGCTAAAAAACAAGTTTGAAAAGTGATCTAAGATAATCTCTCTATTATATACTTTATATACTTGTATATATAATATACCTTTTTAAGCTCTTATCTATAAACGATTACAAATTATTATCAACTCGCGAGGTATAAAGAATATAATAGTTGTTCATTATCGGATACAGGACTGGTTATTAAAAACTAAGGGTAACATAAACATAACGTACCATTTCTGGAAAAATCATGTTATTTTGAATCCAACATACCTAAAAAAAAAAGAAAAAAATGTTATTTAATAATTCTATTCATAAAATATCTACAATAAACTAAATAACTACTAAATTGTTTAATATAAACAATCAGGCAATCTTCATAGAGGACGATTATTTCTTAATAATAATCTAGGCAGCAGTAGACAAAACCTAAATAACTTAGTTGGAAGTTATGATACTTGCAAAAAATCTCTCCAAGTCCAACACATGTCTAAAACAGTATTTTTTTATGTTTAAATAAAAATTGAAGGTGTATCTTAATGAAGGTTTATTGCATGAATACTAAAAGAAAAGAAGAAAAAAGTTAAGAACTATCCGTTTTACAGGTTGAGAATTCCCAAATATTCCTAGAAAACAGGCGAGAAGTAGAAATATGTAAATAGTTCCCAGAGCAATAATTAAATTAATAAAATGGTAAATTCAATAAAAATATTTTTGTTATTGATTTTTTATTAGATTTTACGTAGTCCAATAATAACGTTAAAAAATATATAAAAATGACTACAACTTTTCAATATATCACAACTATTGATACCATTATAATGCAAATTGACATGATATATATTAATTAAAATATTGCCTATTACTTTCCACAACTTTTCCCATCTGTTTATCAGCGTTGTCATGTAAAATGACGACTATGCGCATGTTTTTATCTATTTATGGCGTTTTTGCAACAATACGCCGTTAATTTTTTTTGAACTGGCGTCGATAGGCATCTGCAGTAACCTATTCAATCGATTTTAGTTACTCTTGATACCCTACATTTTGTTCTAGCCTAAAACCAGGTGGCGAATGCATGACGCATGCCTGGTTGCGAAGACTTGCCTTTGAGTAATAAATTGGATTGGGTTATGTGGGACTGCCTCTGGGTTTATCAATACACTAAACCAAAACCGCCTCACGGTTGATCTCTGAAACAGATAGTGAAACTAACTATAGATTCGCAAACTTGAGTTAATACTGTCGCATGGGAGCAAAAGTTATGACTGCAGCGTCGTTTCAGCCCGGAGGTTAGCAGTGACGTGGTGTTAAGCTCCCAGCATATCAACCAGCTCTCGAACAACCGTATTTTCAGAAGAACTTGAGCTGAATTGTTGTTTGTGGAAGGATTGAGATATGAAGTACTTGATTTCTGGAGTGTCAGTTTCCCTGTGAATTTGATTATTTCTGACAAACCATGGAGCGTTTAAGATTCTCTTGAGGAGCTTATTTTGGAAAACTGGAAGCCGTTAAACCTGGTTGGGTGTAACAAACTTGAAGTAGACATTACATCCGTAGAAGAATACGGACCGAATTAACATCTTGAAAAATAAGCATTTGCTGAAGATGGGAAGTCTGCTAGAGGGGAAAATCAGAGAAGACAGCAAGTTGTTTGCTATCACCGAACCTTTCTGGATTGCTTTCTGGATTTGGGAATGCCAACCGAACCGTCAGTCGAAGTGGAGAACTAGGCACGTGACGTGTAGACCTTAAATTGTGGGACTCACAGTGCGTAACGCTTCTTATGGAAAATGATTGCCTGGGTTTTCAGTGGGTAGATTTGCAACCTCCAAAATTTGAACCATTTGACCGCATGATCGGGCTGCTTCTGTAAACGTGCTTGAATGGTAATCTCAAGGTGTCGATATGGATGGCCTTCCTGGACTAACCCATGAAGTTTTGCACCTGGGATTGTCATGGTAGATTACTTTGTATAGTTACTCACCGTAGGAAATAGAAAATTCATCTGGGGACCACTTTTATGCATGAACTATCACTCACCAAAATACATGCAAACCTCCAATATATTATATCTACTCAATTAACACGATAGAAGTAATTCGAAAGCATATATGCATTCATTATTTTACGACAGAAACAGTAATTTTCTCAAAATTGACACTTAGAAATGGAACAGGTTTAGAGACCAGGTGAATAATGAAAGGATAACTATTAGCACAATTAGCATGACCATGGTTAATTCCTTTTAACGCACAAATTACTCCGAAACGGCGACGCCGAGGGAGACGGAGATAGAACCCGCGAAGGCGACAGACAAGGGTGGAAGACGGAACGCGGGCGAACATTAAGATATTAAAATTCATTTTATTTTATTAAATTTTAACGGAAGGGATACGTCCCGTAGCGGGCGTACTAGCGAGCGCGGATAGCTGCTAAGGATAATGAAAGTTAAGTAAGTACAACACGTGGGCGAAAAGAGGAAGAGGAACGGGGGAGGGGACCGCGAAACGAAAATTGAAAATAAATTATTTTTTCCTTGTTGCTTTGTACGACGAACGTGAAACAACCCCTGTTGTGCGTCGAGCTCCTTTTTTTCTAGAGCCCGCGGGATGCGCAACGATGAGGAGAATAACGGGGAATGCAATGAGACAATGATGGATTTAACTGCCTCCGGTTATTTATATTGGGCCCGAAAATGTTCCTTGTATTTTTCCCGGCTTGTCTGTCATTAGGCGAGGAGGTGAGGGTCTTTTTGACGAGAACAGCGAGGTAATAGTGTTTATGGGGCTATGAAAGTGTCATAAACAGGCGGGATATTTTAATTTCAGTTTATGAGGGATTGGGGAAATTCTTTTATACTCGTGTTTTCCAAAGCGGATTTATTTGTATAAATTTTAAACACTAATCAATGATATAACAGGTTAATTGAAAAGTCCCCGGCCTGACACATAGATGGCGCTACTAGAATTAAATCAATATATTTTTTAGTTAGCTCTAACCCATCAAAAGATGCGTGTATAAATTTGATACCTGTCGGATCATTAGTTTGTGAATTACAGTATTTTGAGTGAAGCAACTTTAGTTATTGTGAAAAAAAAATGGATAAAAAGGAATTTCGCGTGTTGATAAAATATTGTTTTTTTGAAGTGAAAAAATACAGTTGAAATAAAAACTTGGCTTGATGCCGAGTTTCTGGACACTGCCTCAGGAAAATGAACCATCAAGGATTGTTATGCTAAGTTTAGACGTGGTGAAATGAGCTCCGAAGACGGTGAACGCAGAGAAGACCCAAAAGAGGTTGTTGCCGAATAAAATATTTAAAAAAATCCATAAAATGTTTTGAATGACCGTAAATTGAAATTGAATAAAATAGCAGACACTCTAAAGATATCAACTGAATGTATACATCATATCATTCACGAATATTTGGGTATGAGAAAGCTCTGTGTAAAGTGGGTACCGCGCGAGCTCACTTTCGACCAAAAACAACGACAAGTTCGGAGCAGTGTTTGAAGATGATCAAGCGTAATAAACCCGAGTTTTTGCGTCGATATGTGACAATGGATGAAACATGGCTCCATCATTTCACTCCGAAGTCTAATCGACAGTCATTCGAGTGGGCTGCACACGATGAACCCGCTCCAAAGCGTGAGAAAACGTAACATTCAGCTGGCAAGGTAATGTCGTCTGTATTTTCGGATGCCCATGGACTAATTTTCATGGACTACCTTAAAAACGAAGGACCATCAACAGAGACTATTACACAGCGTTATTGAAGGACGAAATCGCAGAAAAACGACCGCATTTGAAGAAAAAGAAAGTGCTGCTTTACCAAGACAATGCACCGTGTCACAAGTCAGTGAAAACGATGGCAAAAATCCATGAATTGGGATTCGAATTGCTTTGTCATCCACCGTATTCTAATTCTGATAGATCTGGTCCATAGCGACTATTTCCTGTTCTCAGATCTCAAAAGAATATTCGCTGGGAAGACATTTTCGTCGAATGAAGAGATGATCGCCGAAACTTAGGCCTATTTTGAAGCAAAGGGCAAATCGTACTACAAAAATGGTATCGAGAAGTCGGAGAGTCGCTATAATCAGTGTATGACCCTTGAAGCGAATTATGTTGAATAAAAACAAACTAATTTTGCCAAAAAATATGTTTTACTATGGTAGGCCGGGGACTTTTCAAGTGACCTTTTAGGTAATCAAATTAATAGATTGGCTAGGTCCATGATCAACACTTTCCTTTCCAATTTCATCAAACAATATCAACTTTATCTATATTTATAAAATGGATATAATATCATTTATGCTTATATAATAGTACATCTACTAATATCTATTTAGTGAAGGGTTTAAAATACAGTTAATTAAGCAACCACAATAGTTTGTAGATTGGAGTTATTTTATTATATTTACATTGACACCGTTCTCATAGGTGTCCACCAGTGCCAACACAAATCGAATTTTATAGATCGATTCGGTTACATATTTGGATGCATCAGACTTCATTCTGTCTCTTTTTAACTAGAGTTATGCTAATTAGTAAAATAATAAGCAAAAGTGCTCTAAGTTTAAAAGGAATTTTACATTTTTATAAACTGAATTTGGCAATACGTTCTGAAGAACTGATAAATGAATGAATAAATGAATTTTATAATAACCAAAACGAGAAACACACAGTCCGATACAAAATATTCCCCATTTTTCAACAATCAACAAATATTACGGTGATTTTCACGCCGAAAACGTTCGATTTATCACTGTCACTTACGCCACACACACGACGTTTTTCAGACAGACCATCGACACAACTATAAATATTCAATCAACAAGACAAAAGAAAACGAAAAAAACAACACAACATCGATAAATAAAGCGAACAGGATCGCAGGACGAGCGAAAGGAAAAAGACAACAGAACATTTAAACGCGATCCCGGTATTTATCATATTCCTGTTTCTCGCGGGGGAATAAAAAAGTTTCTCCCTCTTTTCCTTACCGGAGAAAAGTTAAATTATCTGCACGGGGAGGTGGGGGAACCGTCGGGTTTTCTTCAGCCGCCGTTACTCGACGACGGGAAATCGTCATTGAGGAAAAGTTCGAGGCTAAAGACGAGTTCTTCCAGTTTCGACGGTACGGGACGGGACAGAGTTTTGTTTAACGATAATAATTAGGAAGATTTACGTTTCTTTTATGGACGTCGGCCGCATAGTTGGGGGATAATATAATGTGATTTCTTGTGGTAAAAGTTCCGAACGTCCTTTACCAATAACAATATAATTCTCCATATTATTACGGGAATTATGGTTCATATGGAATAGAGTTCCGAGTTAAAAATGATATTGGTTGTATATATACAGAAAACTCATGGTACTATTTATGAAAACAAATGAACATATAGTCTATTCAAAATAACAGTGAACTCACGTCATCAAGATATTTAATGTATTGCATATAGCTATTTGTAAATTCGTTGTAATATCAGGCAATAATTTCCTTCTCATTTTATTCTAGTTAAAAAGAGATACAATGCTGGCTGATAAGTTCGAATATGCAAATAAACTACAGGTTATAAATCAGCAGACGTTGTTTTAATGCTTTGCTTGTTTTGATAATCTCAAATTGCTGCTTATTACGACTATTACAGAGCAAGAATCACTTTGCCTCTCTAATCAGTTCCTTCAAACAGAAACGACCTACAGGATGCCCCTTCTTGTGCGTAAAATTCATTAGAGAAGTAAGCGCTGACATTGTTAAATATGAAACGCCGAAAAACGACCGCATTTGAAGAAAAAGAAAGTGCTGCTTCAATAAGACAATGCACCGGGTCACAAGTCAGTGAAAACGAGCAAAAATCCATGAATTGGGCTTCGAATTGCTTTTTTACTATTTCAGCCACTATTTGCTTTTCTCAGATCTCAAAATAATGCTCGCTGGGAAGAAATTTTCGCCGAAATTGAGGCCAAAAAGATGTGTATGGTAGTATACGCATATGGTAGGCCGGGAACTTTTCAATTGACCTGTTACATGAGTATTGGGTTAGAATGTTTGAAGAGAGAAGGAATAGTAACTGTTTTACAGATATAAATGTATTAGGAAAATGTAGTTTTATAAAGAAAGATGTATACAGGTAGTAACAGAACAAACTAAGGAGAAATATACTGATATCAAAAGCATGATTGACGAGGATACATTGCACTAAAGGAGATGTTCCATGAATATGATGACTATGATAAGATTCATCTTAAAAATGGAATTATGTTGAGGAAGAACAGTGTTCTATAAAAGGGATGAGATTACTTGGTATTTTAACTTTAGGAATGTCTCCAAGGTTTGTTTGAATAGTCTCGTATCTTGTTAATGTAATCAGTAGACTTTTTAATTTGACATAATGCTAGTACCTGTAAATTCTTAGAGAGACGAAGTGTAGTAAGGAATTTAAGAAGATCGCAGGTTGGATTACATCATTCAAAAATGCATTTTATTGTCGCCTCTCTATTATTCTTCGAATCTATTATTCTTGGAAGGTTTATCATCAGTTCTATGGGGAATTACATGTCGATTACTGGACTAATATTCATAGAAAATGTAAGTGGAGTCACAGTAAAGTTTACTATTACTTTTTGAAGTAATATTCGAATGCTCAGTGAATTTTTAGACTCTAAGTTCCAGGACTTTAATATATATCTAAATTAATGGGGTGGCTTAAACAGGACATGTTAACAGTTACACGACTAAAACACGAAGATCCTATGGAATAGTGAATTCCAAATGAAGTGATATCGACTGGCCACCATGAAGGCTAGAAATGTCCCTCTGCGATTTTTATTGTGATCGGGATATCTTAAAAGTAGAACCTTTAACACTGACCCACAAAACTCTATAACAGCAACACGAATGAAACTAAAACATTAGTGGAAAAATAGTGGCAATTTTTAGAACGACTATAATATTTTTTGCTTTCTTTCCTTCTATTACTTTTCACAAGGTATATAAAATAAACAAATAGAAAACCAACTTTCTGCCGTTTTTTTTAACAATATGCTGAGTAGAGCTCATATTATCAAAGAACGTAGCCTTAAGTGTTGAACATATTGTATTATCCATATTTATTGTACAACATGAAAAAAACATTCATCCTCATTTAAAGCTCTTTGTTTTCCACCAATTTAAACCTAGTAAGATTAGTTGTTGCTACTCGGTGACATTTCGTCTAATAAATCTTATCGACTCATCTACATAAATGAAATACCACGACAAAACAAGAACGGAAAAAATGTTATCGGCAATCTCGAAGCCCAACTCTTTCGTACTCTCGCTCGGATCGAAAGTGGAGCGATGAGAATCGATACGGGACCGTTACAGAGCAGATATAAATATTACGGAAATAAAATAAAAATCCATCAAGCTCTTATTTCCGATTTAGTTTGGCAACGTTGGCTCTATCGTCTCCAGCGGTCCGACAAGAAACAATATTTATGGCCGATGTAGGTTAACTTTTATTTTACGAGCGTCTTTATATGGGAGACTGATTATTTTCCTCCTGAAAGCAGCCATTTTTACGGCGCTTAGCCTATTTTGTTTTTTTTTCGGGTAGTTTCTGTTGGTTTTCCACTGGCTCGAACTAAGAAAAAGAAAAATTCATTACATAAGATAACAAAAAATATATTACAACGTGGATTTTTTGTCGAACTGTGCATTTTTTGTAGATTTTATACAATGTGGAAAGATTAACGTGCTTGTGCTTGTGGTTGTTTGTCAACCGTTGTTCTTTTAAAACTTAGCATCCTTACAATATCGACATTGCTGGGATTTTTCAATAAATTGCATCCAATTGACCATTGCATCATTGACTCACTTATCTTAATATAACAGATCAATTGAAAAGTCACCGACCTGACACATAGATGGTGCTAGTAGAATTAAATCCATAGGTTTTTTAGTTAGCCCGAGCCCTCAAAAGATGCGTGTATAAATTTGACACCTATCGGATCATTAGTTTCTGAATTATAGCATTTTGAGTGAAGCAACTTTTGTTATAGTGAAAAAAATGGATAAAAAGAAATTTCGCGTGTTGATAAAAGATTGCTATTTGAAGGGAAAAAATAAAGTTGAAACAAAAAATTTAGCTTAATGCCCAATTTCCGGACACTGCCCCAGGAAAATCAACCATCAAGGGTTGGTATGCTAAGTTTAGATGTGATGAAATGAGCACCGAACACGGTGAACGCAGAGGACGCCCAAAAGAGGCTGTTACCGACGAAAGCATTTAACAAATCGTACTACAACAAGAGTTGGAGGGTCGCTATAATCAATGTATCACCTTTGAAGGGAATTATGTTGAATAAAAAAACTAATTTTGGCAAAAAACGTGTTTTACTATGGTAGTTTTTCAATTGACCTGTTAATTATCATATAAAGCATTCTTGGTTTTATCGTAATTTTTTTTAAATTTTAACCATTATACCAATAGATCAATGATGATTGATGACTATAAACTGCAGCTTTCCAGCGGGACTCTAGTGTTGTCGTCGTAACCTGGCTTTCTTGTATTAATTATTTGTAATTAAACCGACATTTATTGAATTGGTAGACCATCGGATCGAGATTCTACAGTTTCCATCAAGTATGATGAAAACTTCAATGCATACAGTGCCAAAGCTACTATTGTCCAGTAGGAATGATGATGATTGGTTTTGATGATGGAGTAATTATATTCCAAATTAGCCCAATTGCATTATAATGAATCAAATCAGAAGGAAAATGTAAAATAAAAATAACTTTTTTCAGTTATATTATTTAATATGGTTCTTGACTGCAGATTCGTGTTTAATCAATTTAGTGGACTTAATAATAAAATTAACTGTCCTTCAGAAAATGATGATACATTATTATAGATTATTAGTAATTAGTAATTACTCTAAATCCATGTAAATATCGAGTTAAATATATTAAAAATCCATAAAATGGTTTAAAATTATCGCAAAGAAACGGATTATCATAAAATAACGCATATATCGATGGCCAAATTGAGATGCACATGCTTCTTTTATATTCTGTCAAAATTTCACAACCATTGAACCATTTAAAGACGAGCTACTACTTTGCAAGTGCCAGTGTATTGGTAGCATCCACGCAAAAATGGATATCGAACAAAGAGCCAATGTTAAACTTTTACTTTTTTTACTTTTTTGAACAGTTGATGAAAAAACTGTATGGTAGTGAATATTCATCTAGATAGCTGTAAATACTTAAATGATAAATTATATTTTTGCCAACTGATATTTGTGATAAAAGAATGTGTCATGAAAACTGTAAATTCAAAGATCGATCAAAGTCTCCGTTGGCACTATTACAAATGCTGCTGAATCAAACTTTTTCGTAAAAAATCATGTCTCGTTTATGTTTCATTTCCCAGATATCGTCAGAGAATAACATTATGAGTGGACCATGATGAGGAAATTCCACATATTATTCTCTGTAACAAGTTTAATATATATGATCATTTTATAATCTCCCATTAATTGTTGGAGAAATTCCTGAAAGTTATAAAAATGATACTTTAAAGAGCTTTTTAAGTTACAAACCAAGTTGAGATAGGATGACTGAACCACCATTGTCTATATTTTTCGTAAGAAGACATATTTTATGAGGCAAGTTATTTTTCAGATTCTGCCTTCGACTGTATATAATGGTCAACTTTGGAAGGTGAATATGCTCTTCTTCAGTTATTTTACGGTGGTTATATTAGCTGCGGCTGTTTCCCTTTCAATTCCTAGCTGGTGCTCAGGCTAGTGGTATGGCGTCTAGTATAAGTAGGTCGCTACTGCTACTGCATTACATTTGGGGTTATGGCACCCGCCAACCGGGCAGCTGTTATTGGGCAGGAGGATCCGGTGAAAAAACAGATAGTTAAACCAACTATAGATTCTTCATAACTTGAGTTAACATACGAGTGGTGGTTTCCTTGTGAATATAATTATTTGTGACAAACCATGGAGCGTTTAAGATTCTCCTGAGGAGCTTATTTGGGAAAACTTGAAGCCGTTTCACCGCTAGATCCGTAGATGAGTAGGGACCGAACTAACATCTTGTAAAATAAGCATTTGATGGAGATGGGAAATATGCTAGAAGGGCAGATCAGAGAAAATAGCAGGTTTGCTATCCCCGAATATTTATGGATTGCTTTCTGGATTTTCGAATGCCAACCGAACTGATGGCCGCAGTGGAGACCTAGGTACGTGACGTTATCCAGCCATGGAACTGTTGCGGTGTCGATCTTAAGTTACGTGACGCTTCTTATGGAAATAATGGCCTGGATTTTCAGGGTGTTGACGTGCACTGGCTGTTTTGTTGAGAGGACTATATATAATTCTTCCATTCGTGTGTATGTAATTGGACTCCGCGTAAATCATTGGACCAATTTTGATGACATTTTGGGTGTATGTTCGAGGACTCGAAAATGGTTTAGGTTCACAATCGGAACCGATAGGGGACGTCGAGGTAGAGTGCTTGGATTTTTATTGGAAACATTTTTTGATTAAAAAAAACATTGTAGTCATCTTATAGTATTTATTTTATTGTTGAAATAAATAATTTCCTCCAAACAAAGAGCCGATCGTCCGTCGGGTCCGCTAGTTTTAGAACGTATTTTGTACGTAGACGTAAACAAAATCTGAACAAAAAAAACGTACGTTAAAATCGTGTTGATTGGAAATTACGTCGCTGGATAATCGAGGGGATATTTATGCGCCCCATTCGAAATAGGCCACTTTAGGTACCGAAACTGCACGTAAGTTACACGCCACGTTGTGCCGATAGCGTTCGTTTCGGTCGTTTTTCGGCCGATCCATCGGAAAATGCACTTTTTTCCGCACCGTCCGCCTCCCGTGGGCAATTGCGGCCTTAATGAGGCCACTTAAACGAAACAAGGGTCAAATTCCGTATCAAGGCCTCCATTATATCCTAACATGCATTTGATTTTGTCGGAGCGGGTAGGCTTTGTGCTCCTAATTTTGGTTATTAAGCCGCTACAACCAGTCCACGTTGCAACATTATTGTTTCCATTATTCGAATCGGTCTGTGCCGTATTTCCTTTCGATAATATCGGTTACAGGATTTGTGAAATAATTCATATACAGTCGTATTATATTATGCATAATTATTTGATGTTGTCAACGTTTATTGACATATAATATAATGTATATCCCAATTGTCAATAAACGTTGACGTAAAAAAAAATCTAAAATCTTGTTGATCTTTAGTTGGGAATATGGTATCGACTAGAAAACTTTTATTGAGGAAAAACAAATACGGATGACGCTGATAATAGTTACGGATGTTCTCTAATAATAGAAAGGGTAGAATAAATAATTTATGAAGCACTAGAGGATGTAAAGATAAGTTTTGAGAGTTTCATGTGCCTACAAATTGAATAGGCCTAATGAAGGTTCTCTGTCAATCACAAGAAAGGATAGAGAAATATATGTAATATTGATACAAAATAGCTAATACTTGTTAATATATGTTTAAACTAATAATACAATAATTATCAGTCGGACGAATTTCCATTGACAGTCAGTTAAGAAAATGAGCTTATATTTCTTGATCATCTCCATTGCATTCAACATACTTGATCCAAAGTTACTATTTCTATTTGAAAGTAAAAATAATATATATCTGAAACCTTTTCATATATGGAATACTCTTTACAATTACTAATTATATTAAATTGTCGGATACAAAGCGATTACCGCAAACAAACTTCTTCAACAAACAGATTTGGAAACAGATCAAAGTGCAAGTCTGGTCATATTCGATTACAATACAAACAATTCTTCGTGCAAGATATTTCGCACCCTTACCATCTTAATGTGTAATACCTGGTAAAAAATCTGAAATAGCTTGACGAATTGATCAATACTTTTTTCCGTTTTTTGTTTTACTTGTCAATGTTAACAGCGAGGGTATATCTATTTATTTTGATTTTAAATGTATTTTTTCATTTCTTCATGGATTCCTTCTGAATTACATTTGTTTCTTATTCCTGTTGTCGTTTCTCATCAATTTTTTGCTCTTCTGGTTTTGTTTCATTCGTTCCTGTTCATATTTTGAGCTGATTTTATTAACATAGGAATGTGATGTGTTAATAAGTTTAGTTCTTTATTTCTTTCCGTTAGAGTATTTTCATTTTTTTATTATTGTTAGTAATTATTTTTTGTTGTTGAACTATTCCTCTTTACGCCTTTATTTCGTTTCCTTTTGTGATACTTCTCTATTTGTGATTAATTTCATGCATAATTTATGCAGGCATGATTTCCCTTTTCTCTGGCTTCTCTTTGTCGTGGATATGATTTTAGTAGTTTATTAATATTTCCGATTTCTTCGTTTAGATTTTGTTAGATTCTTGTTTATTTTCCTCTTAAGGTGTTACTTTATCTAGTATTTTGTTTTTCTCCCTTTTTATGGCCAATTTTATTTTAAATTACTTTTCATTCCTCGCTTCTCTTTTGCCTAGTTATCATTCCTTTAAGATATTCAATTATTTCGTTCAAATATCAGGTTTTAACCCTCGGTTTTTCCATTCTTTTTTTTTCTTATTTCTTTGTATCTTTTGAAATTAATCAAATATTCATTCATATCTCTTATTTAATTCTTATTACCTGCTCGTTAAATAAGAGATATTCTGTATAAGATCGGCTGACTCTTGAGTGAGTCAAATGGGTTCACGTCAAGCAACAATAGATCCAGTTATAATTTATATATACATATCTACTGTATGATGTGAGAAATGCTGGAAAAGTAGTAGATAGACATTATGTACATATTTGTTTGAATATATTATGGAAATTATTTCAGGATTAATTAAAAATCCTTATAATAAACGCATCATAAGCCCACACAACAAAATTAAATTGTTCTTTGGACACCTAAATGGAGATCCGCCATGGTGCCTCAGCGAATACCAATGGCTCTTTCGAACCCATAAATGTTTGACGAAATAAAAGCGATACATACGTTTCACGCTCGAGGGAACAACAGCGTGCCCCTCTCCATTAACCGTACAAAGTTGCCGGTAATTGTTTGAATCTATTAACGCTCGCCAGTTTTAAATTACGCGAAAGAGAGCATCGGAAGGAAATAAACGTACAAAAATTCCGACCGAAACCAATTACATAAATCACATCGTCGGACAGGTTTATGAACACCCTCCGGTACCCGTAAAGGGGAACCAGCACCGTTTCGCGTCGGCGAGCGAGGCGGCGTCGGATCCGAACGACTTCGAACGGAATCGAACGAAAGGAAGGGCGGTATTCAAATAAAATGGTGACGGCGCATCGGATGTGTGTATATATAGCGAAAAATGGCCGAAATTTAGAACCTCATTTAACCGGGGCACATTTCGAGGGAAATGTTATCTGTTAAACACTTTAATATCTAACGGAACGAGAGAATGGGCCCCCATAATGGAATAAATTGCGGGACATTACCCTTAAATGGCCGCAACTGTACAATTTCAACATTTCTTTGGACTAGCTCCTCTATTTTACTGTTATAACATCGTTCCGTATTACCGTTTAGTTGCGTCGTTCAACTTGTCCCACGTGTTCCCTAAAATGCCGTTACTTAGACGTTGCATGATTTTTTAGAATTTATCCGACCTCAAAATGGCGCCACTTAATTGGAATTTATCGCGCGGGAGGCAGTGGGACGACCACGAGGGTGAGGGGAGTTGGCCGGGTTGGTGAGCTTTAATTGGGCCTCGTTTATGACCCGTTATGTCTAGAGGCAAGCCAAAAAGTTACACGTACATTTCTTTCAATAGCTTCTCGTTATTTCAAAGTTTAATCAGCAATAAACGTGAGACTACTGAATTGTATTGCATTAGCAACACTGCTAACCCGATACCTATAGTTAAACTAAAATAGACAATAGAGCTAATATAGTCTATTAAAAATAACAGTAAACCTACGTCATTAAGATGTTTAATGTATTGCCCGTCGCAATTTGTAAATTCGGTTGAGAATAAGACAATATTTTCCTTCTTATTTTATTCTAGTTAAAAAGGGATAGAATGCTGTCTGATACGTTCGAATATGTAACCGAATCAGCTTATGAAAGACATCCGGTTGTTAAACGTCTGGAAAATTCTTCAAAATATTAGCTAAAACTAAAAAAATGTTTTTAAATAAATTTTAATGTTTTTCTTGTTTTGCTAAAGTGTAGTTTACGTCCTTATCCAATATATGCATTACAGGTATTATAATGTTAAAATAAATTATAGTTTTTGTTTCACTGTTTTATTTAGATTAGAATTATGTTATGTCAGAACCAAAATGAAGTAAAACTCAGAGTTATTTCAAGTTTCTCAGTTTCATCAATATATATTACGTGAGTTTACTGTTCTATTAAACGGGCTATATACAGAAAAGATCAGATTAAGTAAAATAAAAACATTCTCTTTAAGCTTTGCTTCAGTTAGAAGTTACTTTACTGCTTTGTACCAGAGTTGCAAGATGAATGGAGAAGAATTTAATATTAAATTTAAAAGGATATATTGGCTACTGGAAGAAACTCTGTACTGTCAACACACAACGAATTACGGTTGTAAGAATAAGAATATGTAAGAAATGGGAATATTTGACAATAACAAATAATCTGTTGACGAACATAAGTGATATAAAAACAGAAAAGTAGTATAGTATAATATAAGGAATAACATCTAGGGGTGTCTGACAGCTGCCACTGGACCTTACAGAGAAGTCATCAATACTGAAAGATATGCCAGAATGTTACAGGAAGCCGAAATAACAGGAAGAAGCAACAGGAAAAGAACAAAAGGTGAAAAACCTGAGCTCAAGAGAAACTAAGTCAAATTAGTATGTCAGGAACACAGTGTACAGCTACTGAACTATCATACTTGATACAGTTCTGTTTATTCCTAAGATAACGAATTTGTCAACACATTTTAGATAAATGAAATATGAATGATGGAGATCCAATATTTATCCACTAGATATCTGCAACAAAATCGGAGTAGCAAGCCGCAGTTGTAATGAAACTGTTTACTCATTGTGTTTATCAAAATTTTAACAGGGAAGTTATGTAATATTACGACAACTTGCTGTGTCTGAATTATTCGGAACATAACGGGTCAATTGAAAACCCCCGTCCTGACACATAAATGGCGCTACTAGAATTAAATCCATATATTTTTTAGTTAGCCTTAACCCTCAAAAGATGCGCTTTTGGCAGCTGTCGCATTATTAGTTTGTGAATTATAGCATTTTGAGTGAAGCAACTTTTTGTTATAATGAAAAAAATGGATAAAAAGGAATTTCGCATGTTGATAAAATATTGTTTTTTGAAAGCAAAAAATACAGTTGAAGCAGAAACTTGGCTTGATGCCGAGTTATCCGGAAACTCGCAAAATCAACCATCAAGGATTGGTATGCTAAGTTTAGACATGGTGAAATGAGCACCGAAGACGGTGAACGCAGTGGACGCCCAAAAGAGGTTGTTACCGATGAAAACATTTAAAAAATCCACAAAATGATTTTGAATGACCGTAAACTGAAATTGAATGAAATCGCAGACACTTGAAAGATATCATCTGAATGTATACATCATATCATTCCCGAATATTTGGATATGAGAAAGCTCTGTGTAAAGTGGGTGCTGCGCGAGCTCACTTTTGACCAAAAACAACGACGAGTTGATGATTAGGAGCAGTGTTTGAGGCTCAATCAAGCGTAATAAACCGGAGCTTTTGCGTTTATATGTGACAATGGATGAAACATGGCTCCATCGTTTCACTCCGAAGTCCAATCGACAGTCATCCGAGTGAACTGCACACGATGAACCCGCTCCAAAGCGTGGGAAAACGCAACAGGCGACTGGCAACGTTATGGCGTCTGTATTTGGGGATGCGCATGGAGTAATTTTCATTGACTACCTTAGAAAAAGAAAGAACATCAACAGCGACTATTACATAGCGTTATTGGATTGTTTAAGAACGAAATCGCCGAAAAACGCCCGCATTTGAAGAAAAAGAAAGTTCTGCTTCACCAAGACAATGCAAACGACAAATCGTACTACAAAAATGGTATCAAAAAGTTGGAGGGTCGTTATAATTAGTGTATCACCCTTGAATGGAATTATGTTGAATAAAAAAAACTAATTTTGCCAAAAAATGTGTTTTACTATGGTAGGCCGGCGACCTTTCAATTGACCTGTTACATATAGAGAAAAAAATAAATAAAATAAAATATTTTCACTATTCAATCACATTAATTCGTATGACAATTAATATTTATGTGCCGTGTTTTTACCTGTGCATAATACTGGTTCTTAAATAATAGTAAATAATAGTTAATAATAGTTCAAAATTACAATTTATTTACATAGACGTGACGGCTACACGATACATATTGCAGAATTGTTCTTTTTAATTAGTCATTACGACCATTGTGTCTTGATTCTTTCTAACCTTTGATTCGGCACATTACTTTTTGACTGTAATAGACACTGCGCATATTGTTCTTTATATATTTGGAAGAGTCGAAACAGTTACACCCTCCAGTTTAATTCAAATCTCATTTCGTAGATAAATGGTCATTTCGATTGGTCATTTAACCCAACACGAAACGATCGTAACAATGACAAAAAAATACGTCAATGAAAAAAAACGAGAACACCATCGGAAATACTAGAACAGAAATTTGCCATGTCGAAAATTGGCCGGCACAAAAAAAAAAGCGAATGATGGACCTCGGCATCGGCGTGTTTTATTTGCGTAGCTGCAGCGATAACGCCATTTTTCCAATTGCATTACTTGTTCCCGTGTCGTTCGATGCACGTCCAGTTTGATAGCTCTTTTGTTTGGCGGCGATCGGTGAAAACTTGTCATTTCGCGCTTATTTTGTTGACCTTTCCGACCAGAATAATTTAATGACTATTGGTTTACTCATTAATACGAATCTTATGCATTGATATTAATTACAGAAACATAAGTTATTCTGTTGCTGTTATCTACTAGAACAAATAAGGACAAATTCAATCACAATCATTGATATAATACCCTATGATGAAGTGGGGTTTATCCTTCTAAAGAAACTATCTATCTTTTGGAGCAGTCTGTCCAGTTTTTTTAAAAATTTCGCGCTTGTTTTCCGAACTCTTTCAGCTAGAATATTTTACTGATTCATTTACATACTAATATGAATCTTCCACTTTGCTATTAATTACCGAAACATAAGTTAGGATATTCTGCTGCTGTTATCTAGTAGATCAAGATAAGGACATATTCGATCACAATGATTAATATAACACCTTGTGATGAAGTGATGTTTCTCCTTCTAAAGAAACTTACTATCCTTTGGAACAGTTTGTTTGTTTTTTCAGCTTCCAAGGTCATAAAAACTTGTCTTTCTTCAATTGTTTCGTTAACCCTTTCAGCCAGAATAATTCAATGATGATTCGTTTACTCATTAACATAACTTACGAAATTATGTTGCTGTTATCTAATAGATCAAAATGAGGACGCATTCAATGACAATGTTTGATATAATACCTGATGATGAAGTGGTATTTCTACGTCTAAAGAAACTTCCGATCCTTTGGAACAGTGTGTCCACCTATTTTTTTGATATTTTTTATTTTTTAATTTTTTTAGCTTTCAACGTCATAAAAACTTGTTACTTTCACAACTTCATTTCTTCATTTTTTTTTCCATGGTGATTTCTCGTCCCTAGCATTACATTTTTATATTTACACAATCTCACTTTGTGGTTACACAAACATTTTCATTTCTTCGTTGGTTTCTTGTGGATCTCTAATATAACGCCGCATGCTAATGATGCTGCATATATGCAGGCTTATATAAATAATAAAAAGTTGCTGTGGATTTTCTTTTGACAATATTTTCATCATATCTTTTGAGCCTCATACAAATCTCTGCTAGTTATTTAAACTTACTCTAAAATTTTAGCAATACATGAAAGTTCTTCAATATATATCATAGGAAACTGGCGTTCTGTCATATTTCTTATTATTTCCTACACTTAACCACACTTAGAAGTAGGCTAGGGTTTTTAATTATTAGTTTTTTCTTTAAATATTCTTTTGTTTTGTCATTTACTCTATTTTGTCCCCATCAGTATGCTCTTTTCTAGAACACTGATAAAACAAAAAATAATTATTATATTATATATGGACAGTGAATAAATTAACAGAGGAATTATTCAAACCTTGTAAAAATGTCAAGTTTGTAAGGTCGAAATTTATTGTAAAAAATTGTTTGTATTATTTTCTCTATAGCTATGAATTCTCCTCAGATTACTGATAAAATTTAACTTATTTTACTGATAAGAGTTAAATAGTTTAAGCAGCACATTGTTAAGCGTCTTCATAAAAAGGGAAGTGCAGCTCCGCTAAAGCATGTGGTATGTCTAAAGTCGAGGTAATTCTTGAGTTTTACCAAAAAAAAAAACAAAGCGTTGTTGAATTAAAATTAACGATTGATTTATTCAACTATGATAAAGGAATTCCGTATATCAACGAATTATCATGAATTAGCGAAAAGAAATAACGACCATAGTTACCGTTAGTCCCTTTCCTGTATCGCCCCCGTACCTCAACGTTACACTGTTCATCATGGCGGATTATCCTTAATTTTCCAGGTTTGTTTTGATAATTAAAAGGCTTCCTACGTCCGTAATTAATAATTTAATCAAAAGTTTGCCGCGTACACGAGGAAGGGGAACGAGCGAGACAAGAAGCTTTTACTTTCACCTCGACGGGGCTCGGAATCTCTCTATCCATTAGATTCTAATGAGTATACCACGTCAGAAAGCATCTCTGTGGTACTAAATATCCAAATATTTAAAACCGCAATCCTTACCTAATTTCATATATATATATATATATATATATATATATATATATATATATATATATATATATATATATATATATATGTATATATATTGCCTTGCCCTTTGGAGTTTAAGAAAATAACGAGCTCTGACCTTTTCGTATCCATGACAAAGGTTTGTTTTGGGTTAACAATCTCTCTAACCGGGATATATGCGATGGGAGCTTCTCCACGTTTTTGGACGCTCTTTATATCAATCTGGAAATAAAATGTCGGAATTGTGTTGTTTCCGTAGATGTTTAATTGCTTTAATGCGTCAGGTGTGAGGTGATATTGGAATTTCTACGGGATTATTTACAGTAACGGTCGGTTGAAGGTGAAACCGGTGAAGGCTTGGATACGATTTATTTTGTGTCATACAATTATTGCAAAATAATCTTCTGAGTTTATATTTTTGGCGATCGATACTTATCTAATACGGAAATGTATCTAAGCGTAGTTATTCTTGAGAGATTTATTTTTCTTCGGAATTAGTTAAATATATATATATATATATATATATATATATATATATATATATATATATATATCTGTTGTATAAAAACATGTAATATATATAAACATGTAAAACATATAATATATTTACATATAGGTAATGTATCAACATAGATCAGGTTTAACTGGTCAGTAGGAAAAATGGGCTATATATATTCTAAAAGAAAAACTAACTTTCCCTCTTGTGAACAGTAGAATCCTCTATCATTACAAACAGCAGTAATCTACTAATATTTTAGCATTCCATCTTCTTTGATAACAATCTTCTATCTGTTTTATATTTTGGTGAAAGCGTTCACCTTGTTCGTCACTGAACATTCCATTAGGGGGGGAAATCGAAATGGCAATGGAAGAAATGTATTTTTAAAGACACCTTAGACCCCATCGTTTTGATTTTTTTTATGTGATTGCCTAAGTGATTCATTCAACAAGTGATTCACTAAAGCTCGGCATTTTCAACTGTAAGTTTGCCTAAAAATATACAAAATATTTTCATTTCATTAACCATTAATTGTTTTTTATTTGTTTTCTTATTTGTGGGTCAGTTTTCACATACAAAAATCTTTCAACATTTTTATCCATGGCCTTGACAACATTTTTCATTAAACCAAGTTTTATATGTAAGGGTGGACGAAATGTTTGATTTACCACAAAGTCCGTTCTTTTTGGGAAATCTTTAATTTCATAGTAGTTATTGGTGTCTCTGCTGTCCCACAAACAGAGAAAACAATAATATTTTGTAAAACCTCCCTGTAGCCAAAGCAATATAGCAACAACTTTTAAATTAGAACAAAATTCCCAGTTGTATTCATTGTATTTGATAAAGTCTAAAATTAGTTTCGTGTTGTCATACGTTTTAAAATCATTTCACTGCAATAGGTATGGAAGGATATCGGCTGATGTTGTGGAGAAATACAGCTCTTAGGTGGAAATAGTAATCACACTACTACTAAGGAACGTGACGTGTTAGACAATCATATCAATAGACAATGTTTTTAATAATGGAATAAGGAATTCAAAACACGTAATCTTATTTATGGTAGAAAAAATGTGTCATACAGTGTGATAGTGATCTATAGTAATCATCAGTATTCATTATTTATGGTCACGGAATGAATTTCCAAACCTATCCATAAATAAATGTCGATCCTTTGTGACAGTGACACTTTGTATGGAAAAATTGCTATTTCTACTATTTCGCTCGTAATTATTCCATATTTTATCACCATATAAACCTTCCCTTGACCACAAATACAAAATTAGCCACATCGGTATAGCTGTTCTCGAGTTTTATCGAGACTAACGACTTGTACTTCAAAAGAATTCAATATATTCAACACCCTCCACACTGTAATAACATATCAAAAATAATGTTGATATAATATAATTATATCAACTACATTAATAATATAATTTAATATTCAGACGGAAGGTATGGGCCATACGTCCGCAATCGGTCATAAATCAGATCCACCGTAAACGCGGAACGGGTCTCGTGTTTGGTGCTTGAAATGAAAAAAAAAATTGATAAATGAGTAGGTGAAATGGAGTGTCAGCCGAATCTACTTTTATTAAATATTTTGATAAAAATTGCAGTTTTCGAAATTGAAAATTCGCATCGCTTCGGCCGTATCGTTATTTCGGTACATGCTGTGCCGTATGGACGTTTTAAAATATATATATGCTAAACGTTTGAAGTGGACACTTTCAATTAAACGAGAAGTTAAAAATTAAACACACTTTGCAAACGATGATTTGTTCGAAGTTTTACGAGTTTTTTCCCATAACAGGTCAATTGAAACGTCCCCGGCCTGACACAGAGATGGCGCTACTAGAATTAAATCCATATGTTTTTTAGTTGGCCCTAACCCTCATAAGATGCGTGTATAAATTTGACAGCTGTCGAATCATTAGTTTGTGAATTATAGCATTTTGAGTGAAGCAACGTATGTTTTTGTGAAAAAGATGGATAAAAAGGAATTTGGCCTGTTGATTAAATATTGCTTTTTGAAGGGAAAAAATACAGTTGAAGCAAAAACTTCGCTTGATGATGACTTTCCGAACATTGCACCAGAAAAATCAACCATCAAGGATAGGTATGCTATGTTTAGACGTGGTGAAATGAGCACCGAAGACGGTGAACGCAGTGAAGGGCCAAAAAAGGTTGTTACCGACGAAAACAGCTAAAAAATCCACAAAATGATTTTGAATGACAGCAAATTGAAACTGAATGAAATAGCAGACACTCTAAAGATATCAAGTGAACGTGATACATCCTATCATTCACGAATATTTGGATATGAGAAAGCTCTGGGCAAAGTGGGTGCCGCGCAAGCTCACGTTTGACCAAAAACCATGACGAGTTGATGATTCGGAGCAGTGTTTGAAGACGATCAAGCGTAATAAACCCGAGTTTTTGCGTCGATATGTGACAATGGATGAAACATGGCTCCATCATTTCATTCCGAAATCCAATCGACATTCATCCGAGTGGACTGCACATGATGAACCCGCTCCAAAGCGTGGGAAAACGCAACAGTCGGCTGGCAAGGTTACGGCGTCTGTATTTTGGGATGCACATTCAATAATTTTCATTGACTACCTTGAAAAAGGAAGGACCATCAACAGCGACTATTATATTGATGACCGTTTGAATGAGGGAATCACCGAAAAATGGCCGCATTTGAAGAAAAAGAACGTGTTCTCCAGATTTGGCCCCCAGCGACTATTTCCTGTTCTCAGATCTTAAAAGAATGCTCGTTGGGAAGAAATTTTCGTAGAATGAAGAGGTGATCGACAAGATTATCAAAAGTTGGAGGATCGCTATAATCAGTGTATTATCCATGAAGGGAATTATGTTGAATAAAAAAACTAATTTTGCCAAAAAATGTGTTCTTCTATGGTAGGCCGGGAACTTTTCAATTGACCTGTTAGAAAATATGTAACTTTCAACTTTTCCACGGCTGACAATTAATTTTGAAACATTGAAAACAGGCTATATTTTATCAAACTACAATCCTGTCAAGATTTTGTCAGTAAGTGTTACTCTTCATCATGCGTTACTCTGTCATACTATTATGTGAAAATGCGCGACAAAAGATTGCAGTTAATTTACATCAGCTGAGGTTAGATCTACCGCAACTTTCTGATTACCTGGGAATCAGCTTTAATGGTAGTCCTAGCAACTATTAAACATTAGAGAGTTGTGTTAATATATCAAACACGTGTAAGTTTGCGAGGCAACAATACATTAGATGTCCACTGTCAATTTTTATTCGTTAGTTAGTTTTTAATGTTTCATTCGTTGTAAATATGTATTTTTTATGTATATTCATAAATTTTATGGGTCTGTTTGGAAAAGGTATGAAACGAAAACTTATCTGGGACAAGATGAAGCACATGTAGGGCAAACGGAGTATGTAGAGTTCGCAGTTAACAAGCAGAAATTCGATACGACCATATATATAGCCGATAATAATATATTAAATTAATCATGTTTCCCTCATAATAAAGCAAAAGGACTAATTCGAAAATTATATGTTACTGAAACTGGTTTTTCCAGTACTTTCAATATAAGATCAGAAATGTATCTGACTACATTTCTGATTCACAAATTTTGAATAAAATTGCATTGTTCTTTGCTTATTTATTTCACTCTTCGATCTCGCTCTTGCAGATAGTTCCAAACTCTTTAGTGTGCCATTTATAGCTTTCATTTATCTATTGCTTTTTACTTTGTCTTATGTCCCACGTGGGAACTAACAACCTACCAACAACTACTAATATTCTATGCAATATTCATTTCAACTCTTGATATACAAATTAAAGTATATATTACCTTCAATATTCGGTTAGTGTTTGTTGCATTTACTAATGAAACAAGATGGACATAATCGAAAGTAAAAGTAAACAAAATCTTAAATAAAACTGTTTATAATTAAATAACTTAGTTTAATAATGTTTTAACCAATCACTTACCGTTTTAATATAGCTTCAAAAGTAAAAAACAAACAAGCTTGATTTTTCCTTTATTTTATTCTATAAACTCAAAAAAAACCTTGACGCCAGCGAAGTTCGATCTTAGTACGTTATTGTCTGGCTAATTGGAAGAAAATTACAATCATCAGTATATAATAAATTACTATTATATAAGCAAATACTGAAACCTATATTATATGGACATACGGAGTTCAATTATTGGGATATTCTGCAAAGAGTAACAAACAAAATTCCAATTTTTCAGAACGTAGTCCTGGAAGTATTGTGGGTGCACCCAAATACTACAGGACTGACTACCTACATCGAGACCTCCAGATACCCATAGTCAGTCAAGAAGTCAAGAGAATTGCAAGGGGGCATCAGAACTCCATTCTTATGATAATATTGAAGTATTACAAACTTTTGGATACCACCAGTGCAGGATACTGACTCAAAAGTTAAAAGTTATCATAAAGACAAATTCTAGGTTAGTCGGAAACGACTAATAACAATGTAATAATTAACTAATAAAAAAATGTTATCTTAGACCATTGCAGAAGAAGGAAAAGACCGCTGTGAACTCCTAATATTCCAACTGTCTTGTAGGCTTTTATATGATTTCTTTATTTGCTAACATCAGTAAGCAAATCGACCATGTTCATCACCAAGTCTAATCTCTTTGTGAGGGATCAGAGTTGAAGACGAGTTCTAGTAAAACAAAATAGATCGTAGTGATTAGGATCTTCATTGAATAAAGAACGAACGAATCCTCTGACGGGCTATTCAATTACTACAAAAGCCACGAGAAAACGAACACATTTCATAATAATCCCTTCGCATCTTCGCCGATTCGCCGAGCGTGAGGTTTTGACAAATTGGTGTCGTTACCGTGCCGAACAAAGACCCTTGTCCGACGTAAATAAATAAAAACGACGAGAAACAGGAGCGGTTGCAGTGGCAGGGGGGAGGGGGTATGGCGAACGGACGGCATCGTTGCGAACCTCACCCCCGGGGGCGTTGCAATCAGAAATCGCGTTTACGCTAGCAGCGTCGCCATCTGATTGTCGTTTTGTACGGGACGAACTTGTTCATCGTTTCGTCCGATGTGGATTTCGACGCTTCTTTATTTCCCTTTGATTCGACGCGCGAAAATAAAAGGACGGGGTCGCTTTTTGTCCGCGCCGTCCGACTTCCGTAATTACATGTCGTTAGGTCGTTTTTTGGGTCGTGTTTTTATACGGTGTGCGCGTAAGTTTTTCGTTTTTTTTTGTTAGCTTTGGAAGTTTATCCGGAAAAAATGGTATAATATTATTGACAGTATTGCCAATCGTTAGCTGCATCACTTTGAGGCATCATCTTTAATGACGTGGTGGGGTGAAACCTAAATTACTCTACTAGATATGAATTTCTGCTTATTAGTCTCACTAAAACTCGAGAACTGCTGTACAGATTTAGCTAATTTTAGTTGTCAAACATTCGTCGAAGTTCACAGAAGGTTTATATCTATTTATTTTATTAGTCTTTGAGAACTACAACAATCTGCCTGTGTACAATAAGTATTATTATATCATTTCCGCTATATAACAATCCTGACATGTAGAAGATCGTACAACTTATAGACTGGTGTATCCTAACTTATTATAAAGACTATTAAAACTTATTTTAGATATTATTAAATCTCATTCTATGTGTATATTAACCAGTTCGTATGGTAGTTTGCGTTTGAGCCTATGCACTACACTGTGGTCGCGTACATTTAACTGTTTCGTGAGTACATTGGGATTTACTGATAGTCTTTCAGAGTACTTCGCACTAAAACTTCAAATCACACTCGGAATGGGTTCTAAGGGGATATCGCGCTGAATCAGTTTGTTGGACATGTAAAATGGGGCATCGATGAAGACTCATAGCACTTTCATTCCGGAACCTTTGATGGATAGTTATGTTAGATTTGCTAGGAATACCCCACAGTTCAATACTATTACCATTACTTGTATTGACTTATATAACAAGTTATATAAGTCTCCTTGTTATCTAGGGATAATTTAGATTTACTCCCCATCAGCTAATACATTTGTTTTTGTTTAAGCCCAAGCGGCTTTTAGATTTGCTAGGAGTACCCCACAGTTCAATACCATTACCATTACCTGTATTGACTTATATAATAAATTATATAAGTCTCCTTGTTATCTAAGGATAATTTAGATTTACTCCCCATCAGCTAATACATTTGTTTTTGTTTAAGCCCAAGCGGCTTTTAGATTTGCTAGGAGTACCCCACAGTTCAATACCATTACCATTACCTGTACTGACTTATATAACAACTTATACTAAACATCAGCTACTTATATAACATCAGCTAATACATTTGGTTTTGTTTAAGCCCAAGCGGCTTGCATTTTGCCACTATATTTTTTGTACATGTTAAACGTCGATCAAAATGCATTCCCAGATATTTAACGTTGTTTAAAGACTTAACTACTTTCCTAGCACTTAAGCACGTAATCTCCTAGCACGTAATCTCCAAACCTTTTGAAAAACTATACATTAAGACACTCAAAATAATCGTAGAAGAGAGTAATAAACGTAATAAATCCGGAAGAATATAACAAATACATAGATTAGTCAACCAAATTAACAAAAACATAAACGATAAAAAATATTGCTCCGCTGCACTTCTCGATATATCTGAAGCCTTCGACAAGGTGGGGCACATTGGACTGCATGTTAAATTGAAAAAGCTATTGCCCCATGCGCACTTTTAATTGCTGAAATCGTATCTCACAGACAGGCATTTTATTGTCAAACAGGGTGACGAATACACTGACGTACAACCAATATATTCGGGTGTTCCGCAGGGCAGTGTTCTTAGCCCACTATTCTATCTATTGAGGAAAATAGTGAAAACAACAATTTTGTTCTTCCATAAAAATGTGTTACTGTTACGAAGGATTGACATTTTTGTTGATTGTATAATATTTAAGATTGGGTTAGGAAATTTATTATGCGAGTAAACATGTTGAACACATTTATCAAAAAACGACAACGCAGCATTCACTGTTTAGTACTTTACCAAGATTTATATTTTATATAAATATAAGTATATTTTAATAGGTACATAGATTCGGTAATGTGAAAATCCAGTGAAAAGTAATGGCATATATTTCAATACATATTGACATATAGTTAATTTAGAATCGTATTCTAATTGTATTCAATTTAGTTGGAATATGTAGTGACTCTTTATGGTAAAGTACATTTTGTAAATGTATATCACATATGTTATTATTTATTCATAAATGTAGTGAACACTGATGACGCCAGAAACAGACAATGAATCGTATTCGTATATCAATTGTGTTTAAGAGTGACTGAAAATGAAGTAGATAAAAATGAAATGAGTTGCAGCGAGAACGACACAATGAAAATGACTGTTTTTGTTGACGCAATGCTCTTCTTCAGGACTGTTCGAATTGGTCAACAGGTCCAAGAGGTCAGTTATAATTGGGAACATGACAATAATCTGTCAATATTGTATACAGAGATGCATTGTGCGGAAAAAGTGAAATACATTACGCCCATTAGTTTCAGGAATGAGAAATTATTCTAACCACTTTTTTACCTACATTCAAAAATATAATAATTCCTTTCAAATAACGTCATTTGGCGCAATGCATTTTGTACAGGACAGTTTTATGTTTACATTTAAGGCATTATACCATAACATCCACATTTCTATCAGAAATAAGTTAACAAAATCTTCTACAAATTCATATATAAGAACAAATTTATCTTTTGCTAGGAACATTGTTACCAAATGCAGACCATCAATTCTTACAAATTTATTTTATTGCTTTATGTCCACAATATAAAAGTGAACTGAACTATCGTTCAAGAACTACAAGCTTTTCTTTATCAGAACCACGATTTAGTCAAAATCTTCAAAATAGACAGACATCTGACGGCCATAATATCGTTATCAGACCCTATAAAACAGTTGCTGATGAGCATGTCGAGAATTATAAACGGTAATTAACAACTAATCTCAAATATACACCTGTAGATGTCAACCTCCTTAAATACCTGTCCCCCTAAAATCCGACGTAAATAAGTGAGACGGTGCCCAACACGAAACCCAACTGGGGTCCTCTTCGACCAAATAAAATAATAAAGACTTGATTAACGCCAAACTGACCACGCTTAGTGAAGATTAATGGTGTCGTTTCCTTATCCCAAGGCCTTCTAATGATTTCAAATTATAAAGGTCGGCAATACAGGAACCTTTTTAATAAATTAGGCGCCGCGGGTCTGATTTTTCTTCCACGCTTCCGGTCAGACCTCGGTGACCGCCTGAATATTTAAAGACGTACGTCCGAAATTGATTCGGCAACTAATCAAATTATCTCGTGTGCTTTTTTTTTTGTCAGATTTTCGTAGGCTTAAAGATTGCGAGACCATAAAGGACTGTGGCATCGGGTATAAACAGATAATTTGTTTGTTTTTAAGGGTAACAGGTCAATTGAAAAGTCCCCGGCCTACCATAGTAAAAAATATTTTTTTGGCGAAATTAGTTTTTTTTTATTCAACATAATTCCCTTCAAGGGTGATACATTGATAATAGCGACCCTCCAACTTTTCGATACTATTTTTTAAGTACGATTTGTCCTTTGCTTCAAAATAGGCCTCAGTTTCGGCGATCACCTCTAAAATTCGAGGAAAATTTCTTCCTAGCGAGCATTCTTTCGAGTACTGAGAACAGGAAATAGTCGCTGGGGGCCAGATTCGGAGAATACGGTGGACGAGGAAGCAATTCGAAGCCCAATTCATAGATTTTTGCCATCGTTTTCACTGACTTGTGACACGGTGCATTGTTTTGGTGAAGCAGCACTTACTTTTCTTCAAATGCTTTTTTTCGGCGATTTCGCCCTTCAAACGGTCCAATAAAGCTATGTAATAGTCGCTGTTGATGGTTCTTCCTTTGGCAAGGTAGTCAATGGAAATTATTCCATGCGCATGCCAAAATACATACGCCATAACCTTGCCAGCCGACTGTTGCCTTTTCCCACGCTTTGGAGCAGATTCATCGTGTGCAACCCACTCGGATGACTGTCGATTGGACCTTCGGAGTAAAATTATGGGGCCGTGTTTCATCCATTGTCAGATATCGACGTAAAAACTCGGGTTTATTACGCTTGATCATCTTCAAACAGTGCTCCGAATCATCAAATCGTCGTTGTTTTTGGTAAAAGTGAGCTGGCGCGGCATCCACTTTGAACAGAGCTTTCTCATACCCAAATATTCGTGAATGATATGATGTACACTTTCAGTTGATATCTTTAGAGTGTCTTATATTTCATTCAATTTCAATTTACGGTCATTCAAAATCATTTTGTGGATTTTTTAAATGTTCTCGTCGGTAACAACCTCTTTTGGGCATCTACTACGTTCACCGCCTTCAGTGCTCATTTCACCACGTCTAAACTTGCATACCTATCTTTGATGGTTGATATTCCTGGGGCAGTGTCCAGGAATCATAAGCCATCACCATCAAGGCAGGAAGCTCGGCATCAAGCCAAGTTTTTGATTCAACTGTATTTTTTCCCTTCAAAAAACAATATTTTATCAACACGCGAAATTCCTTTTTATCGATTTTTTTTCACAATAACAAAAGTTGCTTCACACAAAACGCTATAATTCACAAACTAATAATCCAACAGCTGTAAAATTTATACACGCATCTTTTGAGGGTTAGAGCTAAGTAAAAAATATATGGATTTAATTCTAGTAGCGCCATCTATGTGTCAGGTCCAGGACTTCTCAATTGACCTGTTACTCTAGCCTAGAAAGAACAGACTATAACCCCGTAAGAATAAGTTTTTAAGGAGATTTATAAAAATGTATGTAATTTTCGGAGGTATGGTTGTTTTAGTGACGCGGTTTCTAAACCGGCAAAATAATAACGAATCTAGGAATCCATTAATATGAACTTTTGCTCCTAAACTTATACATGCTGCAACTTACATGATTGATTTTTTGTTTCTTTTTACTCGTTCTATTTTCGAGACGATTGATATTATACCTTAAGTTCTACTAAACCGATTTCCTTGGATCTTGGTATGAGCCTCCCGTATACGTTATTCTATCGTCAAAAGTAAAGCTAACAACTAGACTCATGCACATTATACGTGCATATTATGTAACCAGCAGATGCATCAATTAATCAAAATTTTACATAAAACCAGTTTCGGAAAAAAAAATTCTCAAAGGCTCAGTTATTGGTCACTTTTCATGACTCCAAGATAATAACGTCTTAACAAAATTTGACTAGTTGTTCTATTCACTTAACTACTGATTCTTCGAATTATTGCAGACATATAGTTCTTCATGCTGGAAACAGGAATGGATTTATTCATGGCGCAGAATTAGTGATTTTCTCCCAAGTTCAAGGGTAAAAGTACGTAAAATAAGTCTTGAAGAAAGCATGTTAAAGAATGAACTATTTGAAATTATTAATCGGTAAATATAAATGAAATATATAATTGCATTTGACGTTGTAAAAAAGTAAATGCTTTTTTAGAAATAAGACTGAGAAAATGTATATGGTAGATCAGATTGCTGAAGGATATTTAATCCACTTGAGCTCATAGGGGCTATTGTAAACAATTATTACAATAGACACTCAAACCGAGAAGGATATTGAAACCGAAACTATCTGAATTTATGGAAAGAAGCATTGTCGACAATAACACCTTCGGTTTGTGTGAGCTCGATCAGACACATTGAAGAAGAAATTGACAAATGGTAGCATCTTGGGCAAGTTTTTGATAGATTGGAAATAAACAGCTTAGTTATTAACTTGATTAGTGTTTGTGAAAGTGACAGTGATTGAATAAAGCTTTATGAATGTTGGTTTATGATTCAATGCTGACAATTACCAAAATAGGGTGACGAAAGAGGAAACAACTAAAGGTCAGTATACAATTACTATAGTTTAATTGTAGCAAATTGTCTTATAGAGTGTGAAAGCTTTATGAGCATGTGTTTTAATATTCAGAATATAGATGAAAGTTTCGTTAAAATGTATGAGGAGAGAACTAACTGTTTTGCAGATATTGGAAATGCATTAAGGAGAACGCAGCGATTAAATGTAGTTTTATCAAGAAAGATGTATACAGGTAGTAACAGGATAAACTAAAGAGAAATATAGTTATATCATAAAGACTTACAAGGTAACATTGCATCAATAGAAATAAGAACTAAGCGTAAAACATATATATGCTCTCTAATGAATGTAAAATACATCATTTTGATATATAATCGTTAATTAGGTGGATTAGGCCTTCGGGGGATACCGCTATATAAAAAACGCCTAGAACTCTACCTATACTAGTGTGGAAAAAAGTTCAATATATATATAATAAAACAAGTTTTTCGATAATATATGCACTAGGTGTACTATAATGAGACTATATATATATATATATATATATATATATATATATATATATATATAGTCTATATATATATATATATATATATATATATATATTTATATATTTATTTGAGAATTTCAAAAATATCGATATATCGAATAATTTATATATCGATATATCTCCATGGTAAACTCTCCACACTTTCAAGAAAAAGCCAAAAGAAGACTTTATACGTAGATTCGATGATAATAAAAGGCAAATAGTAACAGGTGGTGACACCTATATATTCCAATTAAAACCTCGACATATAAAACAACGATAAACCGTTCAAGATATTCGTACCGTACGCCGTTCGCATACGAACACGCATCCAGACACGTGGATGAACGGAAAACGGCTTATCTGGAGGAACTTCCGGCGCGAAACAATGGGCGTCGCTTTTTTTCGGGGCTCGTGTTAAAACGGGGGCAAAGTTAAATGGATGCCGGGGGAGTCGTAACGAAAATCTCGACCGGCTGGAAACGCGACGGCCCGACGCAAGGTTAAAATTGCGAACTTTTCGGCGTGCGTGTGGGTCCGGGTGATGGGGGCGGAAGGGAGGAGGTAGGTGTAGGGGTGGAGGTATCGCGCTCGCCCGACCTCTGCGCCCCCTAGGAAAATTTATTATTCTCGGTCCGGTGTGGTTGTTGAGGCTTTTTTGATCTCTCGCAGAGTGGGTTGGTAATGAGCTTCGCGAGCTCAACTCCGAGAACGTAGCGCCGGATTTTTCCATTCATAATGTCTTGATGTATGAACCGCCGTTTCTTTCGTATTTTTTTGTCTGGCGAAACTTTCGACGAGTTGTATTTCAGTTGTTGGTAAATCTGTTATGATCGTACTATATCCTTTCATTATGTAAGTTGCTCAAAAAATTTTACTATTTGTTAACAGTTTTTTATTTTGAAGGCTTTACGGTATATGATATATTATATGTTACATTCTAACACTGGTTCTAACCTGATTTCAGCTTCTTCAGTTAGTAAAACAGAAATTTACTTATATTAACAGCTTTCCTAACAAAAGATGCCGTTAGTGGCATACAAATAGCATAAATAGCAGGAGAGCATCTATAGTTGTAAAAGCAACCATAATTCGTTAACTTGTACCCGGAAAAATGAAGAAAGAACCACTGCAAACTAGTCCTGGAACTAAATTTTAAAAAACGTATCACTTTGTGCTCATGTAGCCACGAACAAGCTTATTAATACCAGCAATATCCTTGTATTAACAGCTTTCCTAACAAACAATGCCATTAGTGGCATCCAAATAGCATAAATAGCAGGAGAGCATCTAAGAAGCACCATAGTTCGTTAACCTGTACCTGGAGAAATGAAAAAGAACCACTGCAAACTAGTCTTGGAACTAAATTTTAAAAAACGTATCACTTTGTGCTCCTTAGCGACGAACAAGCTTATTAATACCAGGAATATCCTTGTATTAACAGCTTTCCTAACAAACAATGCCATTAGTGGCATCCAAATAGCATAAATAGCAGGAGAGCATCTAAGAAGCACCATAGTTCGTTAACCTGTACCTGGAGAAATGAAAAAAGAACCACTGCAAACTAGTCTTGGAACTAAATTTTAAAAAACCTATCACTTTGTGCTCATGTAGCGACGAACAAGCTTATTAATAGCAGCAATATCCTTGTATTAACAGCTTTCCTAACAAACAATGCCATTAGTGGCATCCAAATAGCATAAATAGCAGGAGAGCATCTAAGAAGCACCATAGTTCGTTAACCTGTACCTGGAGAAATGAAAAAAGAACCACTGCAAACTAGTCTTGGAACTAAATTTTAAAAAACGTATCACTTTGTGCTCATGCAGCGACAAACAAGCTTATTAATAGCAGCAATATCCTTATATTAACAGCTTTCCTAACAAACAATGCCATTAGTGCCATCCAAATAGCATAAATAGCAGGAGAGCATCTAAGAAGCACCATAGTTCATTAACCTGTACCTGGAGAAATGAAGAAAGAATCAGTGCAAACTAGCCTTGGAACTAAATATTAAAAAGTCTATCACTTTGTGTTTTTGTAGTAACGAGCAAGCTTCTTATAGTAACCAAGACAAGAGGTAAGAAGAACTTTGGTGACAAATCACATTACTTAGTGTTTCTAAACAAGATCCTAGAGACTTCAGTTCAATTACCAATTAAAATCAATAAAATGAAGTTTGTTGGATAAGATATTGTAGATTAACATTAAAAAATTATGTTATGAATTATATTTGTATACCCTAAAGACTATAACGTTAACTTCAATTACTACGAAGTACAGAAACAAAAGAAGAGTTACACCAATTGTTATTTTCAATGTTTGTGTGTTTGTTTCTGAAAGAACCTTTAATGTTTTGACCGCGTTTCGGCAGAATCTCGTTTGCTGCCATCTTCAGGTCTTGCGTCTTCTTCTACTAATTGTTACCCGAGCCGAATTTTGAGTGAAACCGTGAAATAATCAAGTTTTCAATTTTTTCAATAGAAAGTTAGCAGCAGCCCTAAGAAACTGACATCAAATTAATTAATTTATCGTTTTCACGATCCCCCGTCTCGAAAAGACCACCACATAATTTGAATTATGGCGAGACTAGGAGAAAGAGGGAGACAGAGCGAGAAAGGGACGACGCGAGAGGCAAAAAGGGGATGAGCTCGGTTGGCGGGGAGAGGACCGAAACACAGAGAGCGAATTTGTTAAATCACTCGGTCAGCTGAAAAGATAAATAATGATGAATAGCACCCAACGACTAGACTACAAATAGACTGTGCCGTTTGCTAAATAATTTTCGGATTAGTTTCCGATAAATCAAATAAAACTGGACGTAATTTTATCGACACAACAGGGACGGGGGTATTCTTTTGTCTCTTTTTTACAGTTCCCGATTGTTTTATAGGTTGGCGCCGAATGATCCGCAAGTATTTACCCATGCAGGGGGGGGGGGTTAGTTCATCATTTGTAAATTTTACAAGGAAGTGGACTTTAATTAGAATGAAGCACATTGTGTACCTTATTTGCGCGAATAATATAACAGACAAGGATATAAACATTGTCCTTGTCTGTTATATTTATTTTAACTGCACTTTAAAAATATTTAAGCTTATTTTATTGCATTTTAATATCGAATCTGCCTTATTGTAAATATCTATATGTTCTGAATTAATAAAAATGAGTTTCCGTTCGTTAGTCTCGCTAAAACTCGAGAACAGTTGAGTCAATTTGGACAATTTTGGTTTTGATACATTTGTAGATATCCAGAGAAAATTTATATGTTGAGAAAATGTGGAGCAACTTCGACGAAAATAATTTTCTCATATAACGTAACGTAACGTAAACAACTGAGTATCAAGGGTGTTATTTTGCTCATTAATACCATCCTAAATATGTTAAAAGACTGGGGAACAGCTGTTTAAGCAAGTCATCGCATGACCGGCCTCGGCGCCGAAATGAAACGAACCTCTTAACATTTTATTCCCATTTTAAAGGTTTATAGTTTCCAGAGGTCCGAACATTAATTCAGTCAAATAGCTCCACGGAGTAGCGATTGTTCTGCTTTATAAAGAAACGGTTCTTTAAAGATAAGTCGGTCCCCCTATGAATATTTATGTTGACCGCGCGCCGCTCAATGTTTTTCCTTTCTTGGGAAACGTTCCTTGACTAGCGGGATTAGGCTAACAGTTACAAATCGTTTTAATTTAACCGGGTAATAATAGCGGAGTTAATGAAAATAAAATTAATTACTATTTTTAATTCTAAAACCCATTTTTCGGAATACAATAATGAGTTGTTGAAATAATTACAGAGTTGTTTAAGAGTTATAATCGAAATTATATTGTAAGTGATAAAAAATTGATAAAAACTTATAATAATTTTGTAGACCTGTGTAATTAGTGTGTGAACTAATAATATAAAAGGTAGTATTACTGAGGATATGTAGCAAATGCCTAATGAGCACCATTAAGCTCCCAATCATTGTCCTTGGACCACCATGCTGTTTGTGTTTGGTCAGTTTTCCTTTCCTCAATACCACAGGCCAATTTTTCTGTATTCAATAATGAGTTCTTACAATAATTCCAGAGTTGTTTAATTACTTGTTGTTTAAGAGTTATAATCGAAGTTATATTGCGAGTTGTAAAAAAACTGATAAAAGTTTTTATAAATATTTTTGTAGTTTGTTGTGTAATTAGTGAGTGCACTAATAATATAAAACATATTATTACTGAGGTTTTGTAGCAAATGACCAATGAGTACCAATAAGCTCCAAATCATGGTCCTTCAACCATGATGCTGTTTGTTTTTGGTCAGATCTACTTTTATTAATATCACAGGCCAGTTTTTCTGTATACAATAAAGAGTTCTTGAAATAGTTCCAGAGTTGTTTAATTACTTGTGTTGCTTGAGAGTTGTAGTCGAAGTTATTTTCTGGGAGGTAAAAGCTAATAAGAAGTTTTTATAAATATTTTTAGTAGACTTGTTTAATTAGTATGTTAGTGTGTAATTAGAATTAGTTCGTTAACCTGTTACTTGCCTGTACCAGAATTGGACTAAATTTTAAAAAACGTGTCACTTTGTACTTTTGTAACAACGAGCAAGCTCCTTAATAGTAACCAAGGCATGAAGTAAGAAGAGGCTTTGGTGACAAATCACCTAACTTATTGTTTCCAAACGCGATCCTAGAGACTCCAGTTCAACTACCAGCTAAACTCAATGAAATGAAAATAAAAAGAGTAAACCAACTTGTTTGAACTAAATTACAGATGTTTTGCTCCGATACATCTAGTATTAACATATTTCCTAAAGAAAAATGTCATTAATACCTTCCAAATACATAAAGGGAATATAAAAAGTAACTATAGTTTATAGCTATGTGACAATCTACGAACTGAGAGAAAAAAGTAAGCAAACTTGCATGAAGTATAAGTAACAGATATTCTGTTGACATTACGACTATATTAGGAAGGTCTTTTAGTAAATAATCATATCATCTAGGCCGGGATACTGCAGATTAGCATTAAAGAATAATGTCATGAATTAGGTTTGGATAGTAGCCTAAAGACTGAGGGGTAACATTAGTTCAATTATTAGCTAGGAAATACAGAAACAAAAGAGTCACACCAATTGTTATTTTCAATGATTCCACGGGTGTTATATGGGTTGACAACGTTTCAACAGAATCTCGTCTGACATCTGATTTTGCTTCTTCTTCTTCTAGTCCTTGTTACGCGAGCTGAATTTAGTGTGAAAGCGCGAAAGAAACTAGTTTTGTATAAACTGTATTCAATAATGAGTTCTTGCAATAATTCCAGAGTTGTTTAATTACTTGTTGTTTAAGAGTTATAATCGAAGTTATATTGTGAGTTGTAAAAAAATTGATAAAAGTTTTTATAAATATTTTTGTAGTTTGTTGTGTAATTAGTGAGTGCACTAATAATATAAAACATATTATTACTGAGGTTTTGTAGCAAATGACCAATGAGTACCAATAAGCTCCAAATCATGGTCCTTCAACTACGATGCTGTTTGTTTTTGGCCAGATCTACTTTTGTTAATACCACGGGCCAGTTTTTCTGCATACAATAATGAGTTCTTGAAATAATTCCAGAGTTGTTTAATTACTTGTTGCTTGATAGTTGTAGTCGAAGTTATATTCTGGGTGATAAAAGCTAATAAGAAGTTTTTATAAATATTTTTATTAGATTTGTGTAATTAGTATGTTAGGACTATCAATATAAAGGATAGTATTACTGAGGCTATGTAGCAAATGACTAATGAGTACCAATAAGCTCCAAATCACGGTCCTCCGAGCGGAATTATCCGATGGCATTTTTTATAGCTCGGCCCGCAATAGCGATTGGCTTATTTTATAACAGGATGTGCACAAAACGGTGGCGTGCCGTTGTTCGCTTTATGACCGCCCGACCGAAATTTGTTGTGGCAGTCGCATTTCGACTTGCACGGGATTTTTTAATTAAAGTCATTATTCCGCCAGGATGGGAGTGGGCGTATGGTTTTTACGTTGACGAATGCGCTGGCCGACTGCCGATTTGCGATGACGCCGCGTGGACCCGATATATTTATCGGTTCAGGATTTATTCCGTTTGTCCCGTTAATGATGACCGGACGGTTCCTCATCAATCTTCCTCCGGTGCCGGATTAATCGCCATATAAATTATTTTTTACGGGTATAAATATCCAGGAAAAAATCGACAACACTAATAAAAAGTTTTAGTATTAATCTGTTGTCGTTGACTAGCTTCAAATTCATCCTAAATCGGGCTTATTCAAGAATCGTTTTTATGGAGCAGTATTTCAGTATTTGTTAATTCCCATAGTCTGTTGGTGCCACAGGTCTTCACAAAATACCTATGATTTTGGTCCGTGTCTTTTTTGAAACTGTTCCACTCAAAAGGTAGATTTCGTCACAAAAATATACGAGAAACGTCAACTTTCTTTCGACAAAGGTGCCCAAATGATTGTAATCTGCTTCTGTGAATCTGCTTCTCAGCCGTGCACTGATTGTCACATCTTAAACGAATAACTTTATTTGTAATAAGATCTTAGATATCGCATTTGAAAGACTTCAAGTTTATATATACCAAACTGTAACAGTATCTAGGAGCTATACAGAAGAATTACCGATCACAAGTACTAGAACTTTTGTCGGTTCTCTAAGTAAGCCCTTCGCTTCTTATGATTACACCGAATACGGGAATTAGTTTATTTTGAGATAGTCGAATTAGAGTGGCGCGCCCCGGTGAACTAAGTGGTCGTCTCGGAATCGTCAATCCCGCCCGGTCTTTCCCTTGAAATTATCTTCGGAGATAATTTACACAGCTAACCGATTTTAATTATTTAGCCGGCCGGAGACGGCGATGTAAACAATTCTATAAATTTCCATCTGGGTCCCGAAATGTTACGGCGTTCGAACCGCCTGCGAGAGGGCCGCTGCTGCTGTTGCGGAGCTCTCGCGGCAAACACTGGCAGGAGTCGTGTAAACTAATCTCGAAACCATTAATAATGAATATTGTTTGTTTTCCGTTTATCGCGCGCGAGCACGACGCCTCGTCCCAACCCAGTGGCGTACGTGAACGACTGTTTATTTTTTGTCCGGTCCGGGCCGCCTAACCGTCCGGCTTTACGGTCTCGCG
Organism: Rhynchophorus ferrugineus; assembly: GCF_030347505.1. Taxonomy (NCBI): domain Eukaryota; kingdom Metazoa; phylum Arthropoda; class Insecta; order Coleoptera; family Curculionidae; genus Rhynchophorus; species Rhynchophorus ferrugineus. The sequence continues at coordinate 9,817,261 of NW_027472586.1, read as the reverse complement.
TTTAATTTGTTTACACGAACTTGTTTGCTATAAGGTGCTAGTCGGTTGTAGATGAGATTAGACTGGTCAAAGGGATCATAATATAGGTCAGCAGGTCGTCTTTCTAGTTGATATGTACTTGTTGTCACTCTTCGTAAACTTTTATATCAAGATTAAAGTATGTCTACAGATGTTAGTTTCCTGCAAATATTGCTTTGTTGAATTGAAATTGGAAATTCTCTGAGTACTGAAAAAGTCTGCATTTAAAAAAGTCACAATTTTACAGATTATGATTAGCCGTTCTTTATTGTTAAGTATTTGATATCATTCCTAACACAATAGCCCGATGTCTACAATATGTCAATAAAAAAATAAACATATTGTAGATAGACATGAGAGTTTATCATAATTTTATAGATTAATATAACATGTCTATTTTAAATATAAAATACAACAGATAACTACTTTTATTTAAAATAAAAAATACAAATTACAAAAAGCTACTTCGTATGTATTTAAATACAAAATATAAAATATTTGTAAGTATTATACTTGAAATATAAAAGACAAAATACAGTATTTTAACTATATTTATTTAAATAACAAAATACACAATATAGCCAGATAATGTAAATACAATAGAACTAATCCAGCCCAGATTATTGACTAGTAATAGAAGAATTTCCTTTCTTATAAACATCATTTATAGATGCATTAACAGCCCCTTGCTGAGGCATGAATAAAATCTGTTAAGGAAAACAATCCGCCTAGAGGTCCTGATGAGCCCAAACTTGTTATATTGTACGAATATGTTTAGTATTTGGATAGCGTTCAAAGATGATAGGTATTTTGCACTTATTGTTTAGGAAGCTGGCTAATTCTAAGTCAGCTTTTAATTAAAATCTCCTGCAAATATGGATTTATTGGATTGGAATTGGCAATACTCTGAATAATGAAAAATGTTTCCATTTAGAACAATAGTCACAATTTTACAGATTATGACTGGCCATTCTTTACTGTTTGAAATATCTGATACCATTTCTAACACAACAGCTCGATGTCTAAAATAAATATGTATATAGATTTTATTATGTATGTTATTTTATGTAGATATATGTCAAAATCATCGAATTTAACCAATATTTGTTCAATAGTTCTTTACGCTGATATTGTTCACACTTTCATCACATTTATGATCAAATTACATGCAAGCATAATTATAATTGCGTTTCAACAAATATCCCAAGTTGGAAATTCTTCAAATAATGCAAAATGTTTCCACTCAAAAAAGTATTCACAATTTTAGAGATTATGATAGGCATTTTCTTATAATGAAATATCTATTATTATCCTTAACACAGTACTACAATAAATTATTGATTAAGTGGTTCACACATATAAAACAAACAAAAATTGTAACAAGTTGCTATATCATTTTTGTTTCTCTAATGTTAGCCCAAAAGTTTCGAAGAAAATTGAAAAAATCTATACATCGATATTTTACAAAATAGAACATCGATATTTAGAAAAAAGCTTTAAAATTGGTAGTTAATTAATTACTAATGATAATTAAGAGGTTTTTAAAATATTTAAGACTTTCCTTTTTCATTAAATATCGGCTAACAAAAATATCGACATATAGATATTTTGTCTGTATCTTTAAGAAGAAGGATTCAGTTTAACATTATATTAAAAATATTTTGAAATAATAGCGGATAAATTATCAATACCAAAATAAAAAAAACGGCAAACCGAACACGGAAAACAACGGCGATTGAAAAAGAAACACTAGTAAAAGGAACAAGAGAACTGTACTGGCTTTCAAAGCATGGACTCGGTCGTCGCGAAAGTTTCAAACTTATGGTCCGTTTCGCTTTATACATATTTATGGAATCGGCAAATAAAAATGTTTTTGTTCGACAACATTAGAACAATTTGCTGGCGGAGTTCGACGTGGCCGGGACACGATACCATCCCGTTTCGGGCTAGCATATGAAATATATCCGGTTTGGTTTCGGTAGCGGACGCTGTCTCCCGCTGAGCTGGCGGCCAGTCTACGAAGAATCCGCGATGCAAATCTCCCGAGAACCGACGCGAAAATATGAACAGAATCCTGCCAAATTCTCGCACAGTTCTGTTCGGAATTATCGTCCAATAATATCGTGTCATTGCTAGTTTTAGTTCATGTCTTGCAGGCGCATGAATATGGTTATAAGTTTACATCGAGTCAAAATATACGAGATATTTGTATAGGAAATTGAAATATTGATATAATATGTTAATTTGTCATGTTATTTGTTTTATAATAGGTTTCCAAATGAACTCTGATGAGTACGTCGACTTTATTTAATTTTTATGCTGTCAGAAGAAAAGTTGGTCGAAATATATGACTTGCTGTAGTCGCATATTTGAAATCTAAAATACAACATACATATAACTATTTTTGTTTAAAATAATAGGTCAATTGAAGCGTTCCTGGCCTGACATATATTTGGCGCTACTAGAATTAAATCCATATGTTTTTTAGCTAGTCCTAGCCCTCAAAAGATGCGTGTATAAATTTGACAGGTGTCGGATCATTAGTTTGTGAATTTGCAACTTTTGTTATTGTGAAAAAAAATGGATAAAAAGGAATTTCCGTGTTGATAAAATATTGTTTTTTGAAGGGAAAAAATACAGTTGAAGCAAAAACTTGGCTTGCTGCCGAATTTCCGTACACTGCCCCAAGAAAATCAAAGTATGCTAAGTTTGGACGTGGTGAAATGAGTACCGAAGACGGTTAATGCAGTGGACACCCAAAAGAGGTTGTTATCGATGACAACTTTTTTAAAATTCCACAAAATGCTTTGAATGACCGTAAATTAAAATTAAATGAAATAGCAGACACTATAAAGATATCAACTGTACGTGTATATCATATCATTCACGAATATTTGGATATGAGAAAGTTTTATGCAAAGTGGGCACACGTGAGTTCACTTTTGACCAAAAACAACGGCGACGAATAAACCCGAGGTTTTGCGTCGATATGTGACAACGGATGAAACATGGCTTCCTCGTTTCACTCCGAAGTCTACTCGACAGTCATCCGAGTGGACAAAAGCAACAGTCGGCTGGCAAGTTTATTAGCGACTATTACATAGCGTTGTTGGACCGTTTGAAGGACGAAATCGGCGAAAACGACCGCATTTGAAGAAAAAGAAAGTGAAAGAAAAATCCATGAATTGGGCTTCGTATTGTTTTCTCATCCACCGTATTCTCCAGATCTGACCCCCAGCGACTATTTCCTGTTCTCAGATCTCAAAAGAATGCTCGCTGGGAAGAAATTTTCATCGAAAGCTCTATGATTTTTTTTAAAGCATGTAGGATCAGATGGTATTTTCAAAAGTCATTTTGCCAATTGCACATTTTTGTTTTATTTCCGTTGAGTGAATTTGAGGTATAAACTGGTAAAAAGTTGTATTAGAAACACTATATGTAGCATTTAGTATCAAATAACCAGCATTATTCATTTGATAACATTATTCTTTTGACATGGTATCACTATGTTCCCAGAGAGTTATAGAAAGTTAGTTGTAGAAAATCATGGTAAAAATATTTTGGTTTGGTATATGTATTGTACCAATTTTTTTGGAATAAGTCTTTTTTTTTAATTAGGAAGTGATCAAAACACATCACCACATAATAGTAGTGTATACTGTGCAGCTGAAATATAAATATGAAACGGGGTAATCATGATAAGGAAGAATTAACAAACTTTAGCACAAAATAGAGCCATTGTCGGTTTAAATCGGCTGCTTACCTCTGTTGAAAATTCAGTGAACATAAAAAGAAAACAATCCACGCCTAATTAATGACCGTTTATACCTGAAATATTTCCGACCTCATCCTCGCTTATTTAATTTCGAGAATCCTCAACATGCAGCGACCGCAAAAAAATCTCCAGTTTCCTATTAAATTAATACCGCTACGGTTTGCACTCTCTACATTTTGTATACGAGTGGATGGAGATTTACGAGTCGGCTGGCTCTTCCGACTCGGGACTGTTGAATAATGAAATTCTATTAGTTATGCAAACGATAAGCTCCTTAAACGCTGACCTAGACATCGGTTTCGGTGTTATTTGAGCGAATGTAAATGCATTATCAACATTTATTGTGCGAAGAAGACCGTCGTCAATTCCTTCGTCCGTTTGTTTGAAGCCAATCGATGTTAGTACATGTTTAGGATGCAATTTATTGAGGATATATTCAGCAAGATGACTACCTTAGGACAGACATGTCCCTTTAATATTATAGTGTTGTTAATATTATATTATTATTCAGTATGTTACTGGAAGTTTATTAAAGTAACCTAAGCTAAGTCAGTCAGCAAAAATCAACGATGCCAGATACATACAGTAGTAAGTACCAAGGTACCAAGTTCAATTTAACTGCCTCTGTTGAAGACAAAGGGAAGTGGGTACTCAAATCTTGATATAGTGTATGCTAATAAACTTAGAGTAACTTATTGAATAATAAAATGATATATAATATATAGTCTATTCAAAGTTATTCTGTACATACGTCATCTAAATTTGTAACGTCAGATTATTTTAGATACTGTTTCCCTAAGTGTCTTTTTACCTATCTTGTATCCTTTATTTGGTGTAAAAGTCCCCACCAACTGAGTTATTTCATCTCTATGTAGTCTTTGTCTTACTTCTTGATTTCTCATCCTATCTATTTTCATTACATCTAAGATACTCTTCTCTAACATCTAAGACTCTTCTAAGATATTTCATTTCTACTGCTTCTAAGACATTTTATTTCTACTGCTTGTGTCTATCTCTCTCCCTCGCTCTGATAATACCTCAGTAACCGAATGTTAAGGGTTGATTTGTAAATTGCTCTATACAATTCCATTTTAGTTTTGCTTGATATTTCTTTTTCTTTAATCAATTTTATCTTTAATCAATCTTTTATAGAGAAGCGCAAATTGGTTCTTCATCGTTTCTCGCATTCTGACATTCATCTTCAACTACTGGCTTCTATTATTTTCGATTTCTATACTATATATATATATATATATATATATATATATATATATATATATATATATATCTATTTGAGATATTCATACAAATTTTCTTTAGAGGCATGTTGTTATGAGAGAGATATTGTTCTTTAGAGACATGTTGAATGTTAAAATTAAAATGCTGTTTAGTGAATGAGCAATATACACACACTGATGATACTGCGATTATAGCTGTCGCAGACAATAGTGAAAAAGCCTCACGAAAATTACAACAGGCAAGTGATAATATAACAATTGGACACAAGCTTGGAAAATAAGAATTAATGAAAGTAAATCAGTACATGTGCAAAGAAAGAGAATGACAATTATCAGTACATAATAAATTGTTATTATATAACCAAATACTGAAACCTATGGACATACGGAGTTCAATTATGGGGATGTTCTGCATAGAGTAACGTAAATAAAATAAAAAAAATTCAGAACAAAGTCCTGAGAGGTATTGTGGGCGCACCCAAATACTATAGGACTTATTACCTATATTGAGACCTTCAGATACCCTCAGTCAGTCAAGAAATCAAGAGAATTGCAAGGGGGCATGAGGAAAGACTCGTTAAGAATATTGAAGTATTGCAGCTTTTGGATCCCACCAGAACAGGACACAGACTCAAAAGAATCAAACCATCTGATCTTGTGTAGTCTTTGTAGTGAAGCGCATAGAATAAAAAATACAACAGTATAAACATTATTTCACTAGAGACTGAGATAGAGCCGATGGGTCCTCCTAGTTATATACCTAGATTTAAGTTATCATAAAGACAAATTGTAGGTTAGATGGAAATGACTAGTAACAATGTAATAATTAGATAATAAAAAAAGTGCATGAACAATTACATATTTCCTAGTAAATGGCACAATACCTGCATAAAGACAAATTAAATATTCCAAATAGTGGAAACTCCGCGTTAATTCCGAACGATAACGCGTATCTGACTCTCGAACAAAGAACGTCGCGACGACGTCAAAGCAGTAACATCGTCTGACAAGGCGGCTCGCGTTTGTCAAACGCATATTTTCGAAGTTGCGCCATTTTGTCACTCAGATTTCGGTCACAGGATAGCGAAATTGGGTCTGGTGGAATTCCTGCCGGCATTTCCTGCCTTTCGCATTACGTGTTCTCGCTTTTTTTCAATATCGTCGGGAGGAAGACGGGGTACGACAGGTGGCGGGCGAGTGGGAGGGCCGGGACAGGATATTGGATGACTTGTCACCTTCTTTGTGATAGTTAAATTTTATTGTCGATATACTAAAGTCTCCTTACAAGATTTCGAGTCCCTTTTGTTTATTTAATGTCATGTCGGAATCAAAATTACCATCTGATCAGTTGCCAATTTTACTCGATATAAATTTTAATTCTACAAAAAATTAATATTGTTAAAGAAAAAAAATGTTGTCTTCATTTTGGTAGAATATTTTGATTATTATTAGCGATTGTAATGGATTCTAAAGTATATTGATGGATGGAGTTGTTTCTCAACGTAATAATATTTCGATAACTGTTCTGAACACGTTGTTTATTAACGTTCTATTTCAAAATATTATTAACCAGGCTTATTTGTTAAAAAATAATTTCTTTGCCAACATTTTAAATAAAATTGTATTGCTCTTTGGTTATTTATTCCACTATTCAATCTTTAAAATAGTAATTGTCATGTAGTTCAAGTTATTATTTTATGTAATATTCTCGAATCTCATCATTGTTCATCTTTAATTTGCCTTCTATGGCTTTCGTCAATCTAGTGCATTTTTATTTTGCGTTGAGTCCTACATGAGGACTAGAAACACACAAACACTTCCGTAGTAGATGTACATACAACAGAAATGGTGAATAACCTACCTATTAGAATTGGAGCAGGCAGGGGGTTGGGTGAGTCCAGTGAAAGTAAAGCCTAAAATGTTGCTTCATATATATTATGTCACTGATCTGTCGCCCATTCCTAGTATACTTATTTGCAGTGCTTTAACTTACTTAGTTAGTGTTTTAACCAAGTCAAATTCGATTCTTCACGGTGTTGCCGTTTTTTTCAAGAAGAAAGGTAAAATTTTCGCTAAGCCAATTAACGAGTCCAACTCTGCCTATAACTACGAAACAGACTTCAAACAAAGGCACTAAATTTCTATCGGAGACAAAGTATTGCGGCTTCTTTCTTTCACAGGACATGATGTCTGTTTTCCCCAAAACTGCTGATCGTACAATATACCGAGGCACATTTATAACATGCAGAACGAACAGTCTCAACGAAACATTTCCCAATATCCGTGTGTATTTTCCATCAGATACCCAACTGCATTTTCATGCCGGCACATAAAATATGTCGTTTAACCAGTTCAAGGTCTGAACCCCGTGGCCGTTTCATGTCCCGAGCCCATTGCCCCGACGGCACAGCACGAAAAAAAAAAAAAGGAACCGAGAAAAACCCCAGCCCAAAAGTTTTTATTACATTTTTATTAGATTATTTTATTTATGGGACTAATAAAAGTAGCAGATGATGTGGTGTAGTCATCGTTGTTGTTTTTTGCCGCTTCCTTTGTTTGCAGCTTATCTTTGCCTGCTCTTATATGGTTCAACGTGTGGAAATGTCGACAAAAGCGGAATTGATAAATAAAGGGACGACATTAAGGGGTACGCGCGAGGCAGAACGGCCGGTTTTATTGGACGGGCGAGGTATTAGTACGGGGCCCTGGGACAAAAAAGTTTTAGTGTTTTATGGTATAAGTTTTGAATTTATATATTGCTGATTGTGATCATGTTTTTTTTGTTTGGTGACAGGACGCGTTAACACCACCATTAAGTTGTCCCACGAAAACACAATATAATCTATTTTTATAGCATTTTCATAATTGCCTGTTATTTATTTTTGGTCATTAAGTGGTTCGATTTTACATTATTTCCTTGTCATATCCCAAATTTTTCATCAACCAAAAATTGGTTGGTCACGATATTAAAAAGAAACAAAAATATGATAAATTCGCCATTAAAACATAAAATATATTTTGTTATAACTTATTATTTGGTGTTTTTGTCCATTGTCAAAACCACAGTATATTCTCTATACAATTGTGCAAACTTGGTAATAAACCTATATTGATAATGCGTTTACTGGTTTTGAAATATTCATTAAACTTAAGGTAATTTTTGGAGTTATCTGTACGTCAACTACCTCTAAAAGTATTGAGTTCTCATGAGAATAGAAAAGGGACCAGAACTTCTAGAATTGATGGAATCAACAAATCAAATTAATGATGTTTTATAAATAAAATTGATAAGATAATATTTCGTATTCCATACCTATAATCATAATATTTAACCTTGTCTATAATTAAATTCATAATTCATAGTTCATAATTTTATATAATATGATGTACACTTCATTAAATATAAATAAAAATAGAAAAAAAATCAAGTAATGTAAACATATTAACATTCAAACTCTACGTTGGCATGTTCTGTATAAACTAGTAATAAAAAGATCTTGAGAGTGTTTATCAATGGGCTTCTCAAATATTTAATTCGTGGTACTTTTTGATAGAACGTATTTAGAAAGACGATTTATTAAATTTAAGGGTATGTTTAAAACTATATGTATATCATTAGTTTTCCAAATATTGTCTAAAGCTATTTGCTAGCCACTACTCTTGCAAGTGTTCAGTCCTCATGATAATAGAAAACGTTCCAAATCTTGGGAAATCGACTGGAAGAAATAACAAAGAAAAATAACAATTTTAAACGTTCCCATATGGCATACAAAGTTTATGTAATTTAAAATTTCACCTAGACACTGAATATCGCACATTGGAATTAAATGGTTAAATAATGTTGTTCATAATATTATATATGATGCAAACTTCATTAAATATAATTAAAAACAGAAAAAAATCGGCAGGTGTATTAAAACGATTACCTTTAGAAGAACACGCGTACGAAGACGCGAAATTAAAATAATAATAACGATTAAATGAGCATGGAGTTTTTGGTAGTTTGTCCAAAGTGTTGGCATAATTTCTGGATATTTTGACTGATGTAGCTTCATATAACAAATATTTCTGTGGGTGCTTTAATGACCCTTGCCTTAATTTATTTTTTAAAGCAGAATATTTGAGTATTCGATGATTGAGACTCATCATGGAAGTTCGCAATAAGTTGATGTTTATACCATGGAATTATGTACATACAGAAGAAGTATTAAGTGCCTATATGAATTCCGATAATTTTTTCACTTTTAAAAGTTATCTGTTGAGGAAAATTGATAAGATCATCAATCCACTTTCGTGTTTCGTTAGCATTTCAAAATCATGTACCAGCCTTACTATATCGAATATAAACAATGGTAATCAGAAGGTGCTATGTTTGGTGAGTAAGCTGGATTTGATAGAATGGAATGACAGAACTAGTCAAGATAAAACAGTATGTATATAACGAGTGGTAGATACCCGCAGTAACAATTTCATTAGGTTTTAGCTGATATATCAATTTTAACAGTTAGGCTGTTTGTTTCGCAGTTGTTCACATTGATATCACTGATAAAATTACTTGAAAATATCTGATAAGAACATAATGAATGACTGAATGGCTTATATATTGGTAGAGCATAACAAATTGCAAAATCTATTCCTTGAACCTGTCATAGCAGGTAAAACATGGTTAAGACAATATCTAAAACGACATAAAGATAAACCGCCACTTAGAAAGACTACAGGAACGTCATTTGCAAGAGCATTTGGGTTTGATAAAGAAAACGTTGATAAGTTTAGGACAATGTACGAGAAGAATAAAGGTAAAGGACAAAAAACTGCAATGAAGTGTTAAACAGTGAAGGTGAAGATAAAATTGATTCAGACACTGAGCCAGAATGCCATGATACGGAACCAAGTCCCTGACTCTATATTGGATATGTGATTTTTACAAGTAAAATAATTAATTTGTTACAATTTCTATATTATTTGATAAGTATTAGAGTTATTTTCTTAGAAGATACTTAAGTTCACATTTTTAGCCCATATTTGAACTGTTCCATATTTGGCACCTATTTTACATTTTTTTTTATTGCTCAATTATAGTAATATGTTTTAATAAGAAAAATATAACATTATTTCATAAATGTTATTGTAATATCCTAAAATACACGACTTTTACTTTTAACCCAAAAACAAAATGGTATCCCATGTTTAGTTACTTTCCTCTACAAATATCCTGTAATACAAATGAAAATCCCACTTTTTATTGACGTCAAACAAGATTTAATAACATTTCCGAGACCGGTCCGAACTCCTCCCCAAGACATTCTTACGCCATTACCCGATACGGAAGTAAATCTCGACTCGAGATAATCTTTAAAGTCCAGTCGTGACGACCAAAAAAAATTTACAACCGAAGATTTTCAGTTCGCATCCATTATTTACGACACAACTTCGGTCCTTTATTAAGAACTCGAAGGCCGATACGAAGGAAGCCTCCGGTCCCAGAGACTCCCCGGTAATTTAATAAATAATTACAAGCCAGGTCTAACGTGATTCGGACTTTTTTCTCTTCTCCCGTCTCCCGCTCGTTCTCTATCGGCTTCTCTCCTGGGCTGGGCCGTGGCGGAGTCAGTCTTCCGATGCCGGGCAGGTACAGATCGGCCGAAATCTTAGTTGGCAATCGTGGAGAATCGTACCGGAATATTTAAAGATATTTAGTAAAGAACTACACTCTCTCGCTTAATCGGATTACTGGTTTTACTTTGGCTTAGTTTCAACTTTACATTTTAATTTTGGTGCTCTTATTTGTACTTTTGGTCTTTTAATATTTAATATGTTTAATAGTTAGTTATAGAGTTAGTTATAACAAACAAAAACTATAAATTTACTTAAAATCTACTTTATTTAACGGAAAATCCATGGACTAGGGGTGTTTTCAAAGCTTGAACGAATTGAACAGAGAACAAGCTTGTAATCTCCCCGGAATCCTATCGACTGCAACAGTACCATGTAAAATGGTTTAAAAAACAAAAACTATTAATTTAGTTACAAATTATATTTCATTTAACAAAAAGAAGATGAGACTGGTTGAACGGTGATACAAAACAACACGGACGGTAAAAACAGATAGAAATCATCACATATATACATGTATACACAGTTTTAGTTTAATATTTGTATTCTTTTCTTAAAATATTGGATAGAGTAACTTTATCATATTATAAAGTGACAATTATAATTGGCCAAATTATGCTACAACTGGAATCTTTTGATGGTATTTTGTATTTTCTATAATTATATGATGCACATATCATTCATCAATTTTCATATTTAAAATATAAGTGATGAGTTAATTGGCATATGGAATACATTTACGGGGATGTTCCGGTAAGAATATTATAATACAATACGGTTATATAAATGCAATACAAGATATCCAGAACATGAGAAGGAAGTCCTGAGAAGAATTGTAAGGGTACCGAGATACTATAAGACTAATTACCTACATCGACACCTTCAGATATCGATTGTCACCCAGGAAATCAAGATAATTGCAAGAAGACATGAGGGCTGACTCCATTTTTATGTCAATATCGAAGTAACAGGTGTAGTGAGGTGCATTTATTAGAGAAATTGTAGTGTTAATACATAAACAATATTACACCAGACGGTAAGACAGATATATAAGCATATACTCTATCTAACTTTATACACATTAGTTCATAGTAGGAGGCAAAATCATTCGATTCAGCGACAAAAATGAAAAGGTGAATAATCTGAAACGTTACCGGATGAATATACATACCAAACACAAAAAGAATCATACACAATTAATTCTTGATATGGAAGGGCAATTTTGTTTGTCCAAATATTGCTTCAGCCTTTGAAAAAAGGTTGTTTTAGCATCGTAATGGCACTAGTGACAATAAAATAGTATAGCCAGGAAGCACTATGTATCGGAATTTTTGTTGCTATTAATGACAAACGTATAGTAGAGTCCATAATTTGAAACCTTTTCCTCAGTATGCGGTTCAAAGTAGATTTCAAGTAAATCGGTGCAATATAAGTTGAAATATTACATCGGCAGTCTCGAAAAAAGTTTCGTCTTTAGTTGCTACGTCACGAAAACAGCTATATCTCCAAAAGTAATATAAATTTGGAAAAGCCCTCTTAAGGATCTATTCGTAAAGTGCCAAACTTCTTCAAATTTTTAAACTATAATACACCAGCCTGATAAAATATCACTTTTTCCCGAAGAATTTTCTTGAAGCTTCAATAAACATATTCTAAAAACGTTAATAGTGAAATGTTCATCCGTACAAGGTCTGAAATTTAGGGCTCTAGACCGGAGCAGGACCTCTGCCGTTACGCTGATCCACTTAATTCCGTCCCTCCTCGCTTTCCCTGTCTCTCCGCGCCCTGCCTCCTATTAATATATAATTGATAGTAAAACAAAGCTCGGTTTAAGTCTCCGTCGTGCAGCAACAAACGCTGATTAAATCTCCCCGCGTTCGGCGACGTCACACCAAATAACACCACCCCATTAATTGTGTTAATATTTAATGGCGAAATTTACGATCATATGCCTACCAGTATTAGACCAAGATCCCCGTTGATAAATTGTTTCTGTTGGCTGTTGACACGGGCATGGTTAATTAATGCCGACCGTGTGCCGTCTTAGTTATGAGTATGGCGACATCGCCTAATCAGTTGAATGAAATGCGACCGGAACAGCGTATACAATCACCTTAATTGGGCCGAACTTGATGCGGACGGTTGCATGGAACACGCCGTGATATCGGATCCCGTACAAGCGCGACGGTTAATTGACGTTTTCGGGCGGTTTATTTCGTTTTGCTTCTCACGAATACTTCCGTCCACTTCTTTATACTTATGTTACCGCAACCGAGCAAAACACAAGTTGATGAAACTACTAAATAAATTGGATCAACGGTTCAAACCGAAAATTAAAAAAAAAGTAACAATAGCTTTGCACTTGATAAAGAGACTGATTATTCTTTAGAAGGCAGTTAATATATCAAATCAACCAAAATACACAAATTAGCCGATACGTAAAGGAAAAATAGTTTCGTTGAGTACTGAGTATCCTGCTGACGGATATGACACCTTGCCTATATCTAATAGAATTGCAGATAGAGTTATAAACCCAATAACTGCAACAACCAATAAGGAAATTGTTAATGAAATTGAAAAATGTAACAGCTTAATATACAGTTTAATAACAGTTAAAATAACAGTCAGTCAGCTGAAAAAAGCTTCATTATTTTTAAAAAACAATAATTTATTTACCTATATTCTCATGAAAAAATATTAGTTCTGTTTTCCTTGTTTGCTCCACCCTTCCATCTTTAGTAGAGTAGTCAATAGATCATTATGATCATAAGTTTTTGGCGTTGCCCCCAATAGACGGTACTTAGCGGACGTTAGTTTGGGTGTATAAATATGGAAAAAAAAATATTTGCGAATTCTAATGGAGACGAGTTTGTGAAAAATAATTATAAGGTGAAGATAATGTATCACAATGTGCTGCTCACAAACGTTTAGCTTGATTTCGTTGTGGTAATTTTTTTGTGAAGAATGAGTCATGCTATAGTTGTAATAAAGCTGATTAATTTCTGGAAAATCTAGTAAGATAGACATATCAGCAGAGCATACAGTAATCTTCAAGAATTCTACTTACATTTTGATATTATAGCAGTGGTAGAGCTGCTTCTTTTATATCAAGAAACAATATGAATGTGTTTACCCTGATATTATTTTCCGAGCACTGGCGATTATATACAGTACTTTCAGTCCGATATACAGTTGATACTTCAGTGAGTGGTTCAAAAGTTTTGACGCATCCACAGTATAGACCAAGCATATCACCTTCTGACTATCACTTTCTCTGATCCCTGTGAACCTATCTCAGTGTATCTCAGTGTTTTGAAATCAAACAGCTTTCAAAACAAATTTGAACCAATGGATTCAGTTTACTGACCAGAAAATATTTCATAATTTCCACTCATTGTTGACTCGACAAAAGTAAACAATAATAGATTATATTTGGTTTAAATAGAACACAAAGAAACACATAAAAATATTTGTCTTGTCTGATATCAATTATATTTCGTTTCCCATTCGGGATAGAAGAAAATTTAGCCGAACGTAACGGCAATATAAGCTCGGACCGTTGTTTTGGAATCGGGACAAATGAACAAAAGCCGAAGTGAAGTCGTTTTCGGGGAGTTTTGGCGGCGCGGAAACGACCGACCGTTGTGGGATGGGGGGGAGGCGCGCCGTTGTGGCAGCCCCGCGAACGACCCGGCCGACGAGGCGGGGGCTGGAGACCGAAGAAGACGACGACCGAGGAGAAGGGGCAACATCTCCGGCAAAACATCCGGTACGAGGCGGGCGGTTGTTATTTAAATTAAAGTCCGTAATAAGTTTGCAGAAGTATTCTCGCAGGGGAGCGAATGTTTCGCGCTAGTTAGAGGAAACAACAAGGTTCGGGCCACTATTAAGAGACAAGGTCTAAATTGAAATAAACAATTATGCGAGAGGGCGCCGGCTACGCCATCTCCCGGGGTCTCGGTGAATATTTACGCCGCCAAAAATACCATTAAAGACGGCTTATTGTCCGGAAACGGAACCGTCAAGTCCGTGACATTTCGCCGTTGATGAATCGCCCCCAGCATCGATCTGTCTAAACCCGAGTGGTGCCTTGAAAGTTCCGTGTTTCTAAACAAAAACTGTGGATTTTATTTCAATTCATATTTTGTACCATCATTTTGGAGATACTTGAACTCAACTTTGGAAAGTCCATGTAATAACACATCATGATAATCACATATAATACATGACTGCAGAGCATGTTAAGAAGAAACGGTGAGAACTTTCTTTGAAACTCAAAAAATATGGTGGTTGCTTGGACGATAATCCGAATTGTCACTCCACGAAAAATTGTTATTATACAAGCAAATATTGAAGCCAGTCAGGATTTTTGTTACTCTATGGTAGATTAGAAATGGGGACATCCAGAAAGATCTAAGTTATGAAAACACTTTGATGTAAATGAATATTTATCAATACTTACTATTAAAATTTGAATTCTCCTAGTGGTATTAATAAAATGTGGATAAATCGATTAAAAATACGCAGACACAAATGTAAAAAAAGATTTTACGAATACTAAATTGTAGTCGTAAGAATAATTTCTTCCATAACACTGTTAACAAGATTATGGTTACTATGAAAGATACAATTGTAGTCGTAACTATAGTTTCTTCCATAACACTGTTAACAAGATAATGGTTACTATGAAAGATAAAATTATAGTCGTAACTATAATTTTTTCCACAACACTTTTAACAAGATAACGGTTACTATGAATTATACAACTATAGTCGTAACTATAATATCTTCCATAACATTGCTAATATGATAACGGTTACTATGAGAGATAAAATTGCAGTTGTCATTATTGTTTCTTCTATAACACTTTTAACATGACAACGGTTATTATGAACGATTATATTGTAGTACTAAATATAATTTCTTCTACAATACTGTTAACACGATAACGGTTACCATGAAATATAAAACTGTAGTTAAAACTATAATTTCTTCCATAACACTGTTAACAAGATAATGGTTACTATGAAAGATAAAATTATAGTCGTAACTATAATATCTTCCATAACATTGCTAATATGATAATAGTTACTATGAGAGATAAAATTGCAGTCGTCATCATTATTTTTTCTATAACACTTTTAACATGACAACGGTTAATATGAACGATTATATTGTAGTACTAAATATAATTTCTTCTACAATACTGTTAACGCGATAACGGTTACCATGAAATATAAAACTGTAGTTAAAACTATAATTTCATCCATAACACTGTTAACAAGATAATGGTTACTATGAAAGATACAACTATAGTGGTAACTATAATATCTTCCATAACATTGCTAATATGATAATGGTTACTATGAGAGATAAAATTGCAGTCGTCATCATTATTTTTTCTATAACACTTTTAACATGACAACGGTTAATATGAACGATTATATTGTAGTACTAAATATAATTTCTTCTACAATACTGTTAACGCGATAACGGTTACCATGAAATATAAAACTGTAGTTAAAACTATAATTTCATCCATAACACT
This sequence comes from Rhynchophorus ferrugineus, assembly GCF_030347505.1. Classification (NCBI taxonomy): domain Eukaryota; kingdom Metazoa; phylum Arthropoda; class Insecta; order Coleoptera; family Curculionidae; genus Rhynchophorus; species Rhynchophorus ferrugineus. Next base: position 9,801,066 of record NW_027472586.1, on the reverse strand, counting down.
GTTAACAAGATAATGGTTACTATGAAAGATACAACTATAGTCGTAACTATAATATCTTCCATAACATTGCTAATATGATAATGGTTACTATGAGAGATAAAATTGCAGTCGTCATCATTATTTTTTCTATAACACTTTTAACATGACAACGGTTAATATGAACGATTATATTGTAGTACTAAATATAATTTCTTCTACAATACTGTTAACGCGATAACGGTTACCATGAAATATAAAACTGTAGTTAAAACTATAATTTCATCCATAACACTGTTAACAAGATAATGGTTACTATGAAAGATACAACTATAGTCGTAACTATAATATCTTCCATAACATTGCTAATATGATAATGGTTACTATGAGAGATAAAATTGCAGTCGTCATCATTATTTTTTCTATAACACTTTTAACATGACAACGGTTAATATGAACGTTTATATTGTAGTACTAAATATAATTTCTTCTACAATACTGTTAACGCGATAACGGTTACCATGAAATATAAAACTGTAGTTAAAACTATAATTTCATCCATAACACTGTTAACAAGATAATGGTTACTATGAAAGATACAACTATAGTGGTAACTATAATATCTTCCATAACATTGCTAATATGATAACGGTTACTATGAGAGATAAAATTGCAGTCGTCATCATTATTTCTTCTATAACACTTTAATCATGACAACGGTTAATATGAACGATTATATTGTAGTACTAAATATAATTTCTTCTACAATACTGTTAACGCGATAACGGTTACCATGAAATATAAAACTGTAGTTAAAACTATAATTTCATCCATAACACTGTTAACAAGATAATGGTTACTATGAAAGATACAACTATAGTGGTAACTATAATATCTTCCATAACATTGCTAATATGATAACGGTTACTATGAGAGATAAAATTGTAGTCGTCATCATTATTTCTTCTATAACACTTTTAACATCATTTCTTCCATAACATTGTTAACATAATGACGGTTACTGTGATAAAAATTATGGAAATTAAATTGTAGTCGTAACTATAATTTCTTCCATAACAATGTTAATATAATGACGATGACTATGATAACGTAACTATGACAAATTACTGGTGAACCTAATATGGTATCGAAATAAAAGGTATGCAGAAACATTGTCCCAGAAACTGCGTAGAAATTGTAAGCCAATCCATCGACCATTTTCTGAGTTTTTCAGACACAAATAAACAAAAGGATATATTTTATATATGAGGATTATTTCAATGTTTTTGTGAAGCTATGCTTCGAAACTCAACGTGAAATAAGCTGACCTTACTTCAATTAATTATATCGTAGTAATAAAATAAAAAAACACAACCAGAGATATATTAGAATGCAACTGAGAGCCGAAGACCAACTCCGAGACAATTGAGGCGGCAGCGTTGGTCGTCGACTATCAGTCCGGACCGTAGTCGAGGCATTAAGTTGACGGGACTCGGACGTACCTCATTCGTATTCCAGCGATGCCGTTGGGTGGGAAAGTGGTCGGCACGGGGCAGGCTCTCCAGGTTTTCTGGCAGCTTGATGGGTTCGCCGTCTGCAACAAAGTACCGCAACATTATATCACTGTCGTTGTCTAATTTAATATGAGAATCAAGATAATGGCGTTATTCGAACGTTTTTTGTCGGAAAATAATAATAAACCTGATTTTATTTGGTTACATTGGGCTTTTTTTCGTCACAAAAATTGTTTTAATATAAAAAGCCTGACACATTTAAAAGCTGTTTGTGTAAAATAAACTGAAACTAAATATTATATGCATTTTTTCGTTTTAAAAAGGTTTTTAACAATATTTTACAACATTTTATCAAAATTATCTTCATCTTTCTAGCAGCATCTCGAACTATTTTGGAACTATTTCAGAACTTTGAAACTTTGCATCCAAGCTATCTAGATAAGTGGCAATCAAAAGGCGCTATGTCTGGTGAGTACAATGGGTCTGCAGCAGCATATCCCTGACAACTTTTGTAATGTATGACCCACAGAGTCTTTGTTCCAATAATGTTTCATTCAATTTGTTCAAGTGAGGTTTCCAGACTACAGCGCTAGCCCATGAGTTTTTGCGTTTGAGATTGTAGTAGCAGATCAACTTTTCAGCTTCAGTTATAATACCCTACAAAAAATTCTTCTATTTGTCATATTTGGAAGTAACGAAACAACGATATATCGAAATAGTATTTCAGTAATTTTAGATCTTTTCTATAGCATCTAAACGTCTGGAACCAGTTGATTCTTTCACTATTAAGCTTTCAAAGTTCTTTGAAAGTTTGAGCTGAGTTTTCGTCCAATAAGAGTCTTGCTTGTTTTTTTTATCATTGACATCAAAATCACCAATTTGAAATAGCTAAAATCAAAACCGAAAATTGAGATGTGATTAACTAACATCACGATAAGTTTATTTTAAGAAAATTTTTATTTGATGGATTTCTTTACCAGATTTCTTCAAATAATCAAGAAAAATAATGAATAGACGAAAATGCAATTTTGAGCATTCCTGATCCCACATTATAACTATTTACACTCACCAACTTTACCATACTAAATGGAAAACTGTTATTTTATGTAGAGAATTGTCAAAACCAAGTTTTAAGTTTTCAAGTTTGTCGATACGTTTATTTGAGAGAATTTTATTTTCACCAATAGATATATCTAATCAAAATAAATGCAACAAGTACCAATCTCCCAATTTCAATTTCAATTTCATTCTATCAATGAAGGAATCAATATAAACTGACAATAAGAAGTTGAAAGTACAGAAGATGTAATAGTATTTGGGAAGTCGTAGCATAGTAAACAATGTGTTAGTCAATAATGAAAATTCAAATTCAACCTTTAGTTCTCTAGATAATGAAACCACCTCTAAGTTACTCATGTTTAAAGGTTTTACTCTTACTTACTCCTAATAACAGGTCTTGTTATATTTGTTTGCATAATTACGAGAGAGTGATAAAAATGAACAATAAATAAGCTTAGTGTAAATGAAATCAGAAATAAAGTAATTATGATGTACTGCTCAGTTATAGAGTTTCACAGATTTTAAAATAGAGATGCCGAAAAAATATCGATATTTTTTTTGGCCAATATTGTATTCAAAGAATTTTTAGTAAGAAATCAAAATAATGGTATTAAATATCTAGGCTTTTGTAGAGAGAATATCGAAGTTTTGTTTTGAGATCTATCTCTTTTGCTCATCAAGTAATTTTTACATGCCTTAGTATCGACATTTTTGTAAGCTGATATATTGATATTTTTCTTTTAATATAGTGAAATCCATATGTCGATATATTTATATTTCTTTCAGCGGCCAATATTCCTGTTGCAAAGTATGCTCTTATGCAGCTATTATTTTTAATCAATATTTCAGGAATTTTTTGTTATTCTCGTCATGAACATTCTAATAATATTCAGTGTTTTAGTAAATTGTTTTCATTTAGTCAGTTTTCATTAAACGTTTGATTAAAATTAGGAGGAAAACAATGTTTTTAATATATATTATGCTTAACAAGAACAAATGACTAGTCAGATGACTTAATTTGAAAGTTACAGTTTTTATATTTCAAACGAACGCACGAAACTCAACAGTTTTTTTGGTTTGAAAGGGCGTCAAAATCAACAGGTGAACGCAGGTAAGAAAAATCGGATAAATATCCATTCACCCCCAACCCCAGCATCAAACTTTTCCCCCTGCCACCGTTTCCTCAGCTCACCCTCGGCAACGACTCGACTTTCAAATGATCCCAAATAAATTCATACGCAAAGACGGCAACATTACGACGACGTTCCTAGAGGGCGCGCTGCGTTCCATCTCCCTCCTTTCATTTCATTGTCATTTGCATAGCGTATTAACATAACCATAATAATTCCATTCGGTTTTCGAATGAATATTAGACCATTACGTTATAATTCGTCTTCTCTGACGGCGACGGGTAGAGCGGTGAGGGGAGAGAGGTACAAAGACGACAGTAAAAGGTTTATTTTAAAAGTTTGATTCTAATCCGGGCTTTCAGAGCCATGCGTTGTTGTTTAAGAAATTGTTTGATTTATATTATTGGTTACTCAACTCTCAGCTATCAACACTAACTAAGAATAATTAAGGAATTCCAAAATAATAAGCACCAATCAACAATTACTATACTTAGAATTAAAAAAAACTATTAAATAGATCAACAACTAAACCTACTCAACAAACATGGAGACCAAACTTACAAAACAATAACATTTTGTATAGATAAAAATCTTCTTAGAACAAAGATATGTAAAGGTTAAAATTAGACCTTAATTAAAATAAACATCGATTTCTTTGAGGAAACCAAATAATTTAGACAGGATTTGAGGCAAGAACACAGCCTTCAATGAATCAGGTAAGTCATGAATTCGTTCGACAATTGATACTTTTCTGTATTTAACAAACACATGGGAGGCCGACCTTGCTCCCTCACAAAGGGGATAGAGATATATCTCTCTTTGATTCATTAGGAAGGAATAGGTAAATTGGCAGTGATCATCAGTAGCCTGTTTAATTTTGCTTGCAAATATCTATTCCCTAAAGAGGTAGTAGGGGAGAAAAGTCCTCTTAAATGAGCCAAGGCTTGTTTTCCTCATCCAGCAAGTCCCACTGAAGTTACACCAAGCTATCACCTCGCCACCTATAAATCAATAAAGATTCTTTACCAATTTGCCTTTGTGGTTGGGGATATAATGTTGTTTTGTCGATATATAACAAGACTCTGTTGTTTAAGGATGTGGACCATTGGCAGACGTTAGGATTTCTTTTATTGTTTATTTTGAGACCTATGGTACATTGCAGCGTCTATTCCTATATAGATTTAGAGCCATCCAGAGTATAAATGACCTCACAGTTCGGGTTCGGGCTATATCAGTTGATTTTATAGCTTTGTGATGAAATATTTTCGTCCTATGGAGGCAAGGACCATATAACTGTCTGTGACTACAAAAATTGTCTTCAGTTCGGGCAATGATTCTCATTTTTTTTTTGAGAGGCAATCTTATTCTTCGATATTTGGTGGTTCTATACAAGTGAGGCATTCCAAGCTAGTTATCGGACTTGGAGCAGCTTTAATCTAGTTTGGATCTGATTATATATTTATAGGTCCTTAGTATAAAAGACTGATCAATGACCAATTTTCTGCAGAATAAGTATATAAAGATATTAAGATCCTTAGCAGTTTTTTTTATTTAAGATCCTCGATGTGTGTCTCCAGTAGAGATAGTAATCCATCCTGAGGCCCAATATTTTAGCAGATGATTTTGTTGGTATGACATTATTACCTAAATCGAGAGAGTGATGCCTTGGACAGTGTTGTTTGAGAATGTCGTGAATTTTAAGTATTTTTAGAGCAATTTTATGTTTGCAAAAGTTTGTTGGAGTAATATATTTATTTATTATTTAATAGAAAAAATTAACAACAGACAATACGAAAGTATGTGCTGCTGCTGCTGTAATAATAATTACTTTATGGTTTATTTTTACATTATAATTACAAGATGACGACAGAATAAAAGGTGGGTTCATTGCTTCCGAAGAAACGTTGAAGTTAATACAAATGTGACAATGGAGTCCTTGAACAAATTCTAAAAACAAATACGCTTAAGATGAATTATAGAGTAAAATTTGGAAAACTGTTAGATTCATTAGATAATCTGATATTGGATATTGGAAATTCGATTCATATTTATATTGTATATGTTCGGTCTTGGATTCCGAAAGAAGTACAATAACGCTTATCCCATGATGAGGAGGGGGAAAACTTTTTTACGGTGGCGGGAAAAATCTGGAAAATATCGGGAGAGGAGGCCGAAAAAAAATTAATTAAACGAATTTCGGCTGTTCCGCGAGTACATCTTAATTTTTGGCCGTGGAGGGTGAATATAAATTCGGGATAATGAGCCCGGTTTTTGTTAGTGGGTCTCCATGGGGCTTTCATATCGTCGTTGCGGCTTACTGGCGGCTCGGTGGTAAATGTCTGCGAGATTAACTTATTAATGGTCACGGTTTCGTAAACAAGGAATATGCGATGAGTTTTCGTTCTTTTTTCACTCTCGCTACCGATATCGCCGGATGAAAATTTGATGTTTATTTGCAATCTGGTTGTTGAGGTTAAGGCCGTTCGATTATCAAGGTCTTTAGGGAGGCCGTGTTGCCACGCATATTATAATTATTTACGTTTAAGAAAATTGATTGGTTTTCAGCTTACGGAGAATATAATTTTGTATAATATAGTTTTTTGTGTTTGTATAATTTAGTGGTCTAATTTATTAGACCATCTAACTCATTTTAACCGACTTCAAAAAAGGAGGAGGCTATGTTCTATGTTCGATTGTATATATTCTTTTAATGTATGGTTAACCAATTTCTCCGTCAATTATGGACCGATTTTCATTCCAATGAACCCAAGTCAGGATCTGATGGGGGCAAGTGGGGAATTTGGATGAAACCCTGAAATTTTAAAAGCACGTACGAAGTTTTCACATATTTTTTTTATCTAAAATAATCAGATTTGTGTATATAATGTTATTGCTGAACTGGTGACGGAAGACCGGAACTCGTTCAATGCAAAAGCTGTTCAATTTGCTTTTTAAGCTGTCACTATATCATATGAGACGCCGTAGGAATATTGCAAGCAATTGCTTAGACCGTTCAGTTTATATATAGGTCGCGGGTTCGATTTCCGGTAGAGGCGATGACTTTTTTTTTATATATATTTTAAAGTCTCCTCTTGCCACCTAGGGGTTTATCTCCACTAGACCTACAGTTTAACGTGGGCTCCGAACCACGGTCCTCGGCATTAAAGCTACCAACTTAGAAATAATCCCAGAAGACATCCGGTCTTACCAAGCCTGGTTACTGGCGTGACTGGGATCATTTTCCTTGTCCGATTTTACACTCTTGTCTAGGACGATCACAAATATTAAACAATCACAAACATAAATTTCCGACCATGCCCCAGCAGGATTCGAACCCGCGACTATCGCAACAGTAAATGGACCGTCCTGTCGCCTTTACCACTGCGCCACCAAATCGGTACGACTTTTTGTTGATGTTCTAGTTTAGTTAGAACATTTCTCAAATCACATAGGCTACGTAGCGGGTCCCGGGGACTGATGCGTTCCTTATTTTCAATGATTGTTTTTTATTGCTATTTTTCCTAATACGAGCTGCACCTTTAGTTGGACTACTTATTGTAATAAATAATAAAATACCTGCGTAATTTATTGAGTAAATATCTAACACTAGAAAGACAAAAATAAAATATTTCTAAGAAAAAAAATATAAACAACTTCAAAAACTCACTAAAAAATAAAAAATAATCAAACTTAGATTTTTAACTAAAAAAAAACGTTTTAAAATAAAGTATGTGCATAATAATCGTTGTAATAACTAAATAAAAATAAACAAAAACCTTATGTAACCCATCTACTATTAATACACTATTAATACAACTAATACATCTACTACATGTATTTTATGTTCTACTATATAAATAAAATTTAGCTTGATACTTATCTAAACCTATTTGTCTATTTACAATATTATTTTAACTACTACTAACTGATCATTTTGAAGTCGGTGCCGAGCCCAAACAATATAAAAATAAAAATACAATTTTGTGTCACATACACAAAATGAAATTATGAATAAAACAATTCTAATTTGCTGCTTAACACCGACTTCAAAGGGATCACATGTCGTCTTAAAAAAGGCAGACCAAGAGGTTCTCATTCATTTACAACAATTCATAATACACATTCAAGAGGTTGAGTTGAGAAGACTTAGAAAAACCGTCGCTTTTATTCATTCAATCATTGGAATTGTTCTTCAATATTCTATAGAAGTCTGCAAAAACAGCATGACGTATATTTTCGTCCTTTTTTCAATTTATCCGTACTTTCTCCAGTTTACGATCCAATGTATATTTCATCTAAACTCAGAAAATGTGTTGTATTGTTGAAATCAGCCTTTAACGTAGAATGATATTCCCCGCAGACCGAGCTATTCTCCACAAGGTGGCAACGCTGTAAGCGAAAGATCCATATTAGCAACGCTTTTAGTCATTTCCTATCAGTTTTTTTGAAGAAAAGAGAAGCAATGAAGGGCGATTTTGAAAATATATTATGTCGGTCGAAAAATATGCGGTCTATCGTATTTTTATTATAAATAAAAACTTACAATACAATTAAATCTTGAGAATACTCTATGTCCTTTATATATTTAATCGAACCATTTTGGCCCAAACCGCGCGTAATTTCCCATCCTCTAATTTCCCCTGGCAAGCCTTAAATTTATAGGAAATTGACGAATGGCCTACCGAATGGACTTGGACCTTTGAATTAACTTCGTCGTACGTTCTACTTTGGCGGACGCAAATGGCTGCCACGTCGACGATTAGTTCTAATAGTTATTAATCCGAATTCGATCGAAACTGCATTCTATCGCAGCCGCTGTATCATCACTACCGCCTTCTCCTCGGCGCTTTCATAACTCTGCGGTTTGGCAAGGGCAGTATACATTAAAAATCATATAAAATAATATAATATGTTATATCATTATATCGTTATATGTTATATATGTTATATCATTAAAAATAATATAACAAAAAAAATGGCAACGTTGCATTAATAAAAAACGAGACCACCATCCTTCCTTACTTTGTAATAACATCCATAAAACAATAGCTCCACGTTGACGCATCTCCCCGGAGACAATCTCCATCGATAAACCCATTTTTCCTCGACGAAAACCCAGCACCGGAGCGGGATACGAAGAGCAGGAGGAGAAAAACAAGAGGAAGAGCGAAAGGGAAACGGTAAAAGACGAATTTATCGCGGGTTCGCTTCTCATTCTCCGGGCGTATGTCGGTCCGGCTTTGACAAAGGTCCCGGCGAATTTAAATAAAGACGCGTGTATATAATATTCGCGACCCTCTCCAACTCCCCCTTCGCCCCTCCGACGGGAAGACAAAAAAAATCGACCGCGGGACAAAGCCGTCGAAGCGAATGTGTCTAGTCAGCGGACCCGTCGCCGTAGTCGGCAGGACGGTGGATGTTTTATTCAGGAAATTCTTTACGTGCCGCTAGTGTTTTTGTCCAAATGGCCGACTTGCTCGACTGCCTTTCCTCCGTCGTCTCGTTCTCTCGCTCCCTCCGTCTCCCTGCATCGTTCCGTCTCCGTCCGCCACGGTCGCGTCTTGCACGTCCTCGCCGATATTCGACAGGCGTATGGAAAGTGGCCGGAAGCCCTCTAGATAAATCGAGATTGAGTTGTTACTTCGACAGTGCTTCGATTGCAAAGGGAATATTCGCCGATATTTTAATCCCCTGGAAACGACAAGCCTCGCTCTATCTGATCGCATATAACGCGATAATTATCGCTCGTACCATTTCTTTACTCCTTTAAGGATTGGATATTTGAAAAATCGATTTTTTGAGGAAATATATCCCCGACAAAACTTTAGCACACCACACATTTTTCATTACAGCTCCTAAAAAAAATAATTGTTTGGATTCCAATTTTCATAGAGAAAAAGTCAAGTCAAAATAATCATAATGAGACATAATGAGAACCAAACCGTGTGATCGATAAGATCTTGTGTGTGTCTGTAGTGAATTAATCAAATAACGGTTTACGTTTATACATAAAAGTCGTTAAATACCGGAGCCTTTTCTTTTTTCCTCAATGAAGAGACACAGAATAAAATATTGCGGTTGAAAAATCGATTTTTAAGAAATACCTTTACTTTGAAAATATATAGCACACTAAGCGTTTTATATTACAACTTTTAACAAAAATAAATATTTAGCTTTTAGATTCGCCTTCGAATTTTAACTGTCATAGAGGTAAGTAAGAGATTCGCAAGAAGACTGACATTGAACTAGGAGGCCCATTTAAGAGAATCAAACGGTATGATACTGTGTAGTCCTGTATGAAAGAATACTAAGTGGTAAATATACTGAAAAGTATTAATAATTTTTGTTTTATTAGATTAAGTAACTGCCAATGGACCTTCCTAGCTAAGTACCTAGCTTAAGACACTGTACAGATATATTGTAAGCTACTCGGCGACAACTCGTAATAATATATTAATAAATTACAAAAAAGGTTTTTATATTCAATATTTAAATACGTTTAAGTAAGGTATTCATATATTTATAGTCATACCACAAAAATATATCACACAAACAGACTGCATTTGTCTAGTAAATGATTGATACGCGTTGTTTTTGTTTTTGTATACGTATTTCAAAGTGTTAGGTGTTCAAAATATCAGTTTATTTTTATTATACCTCGCGAGAAAATATTAAAATAATCTAAAAAACCGAAAATGTTATGTCACAAATAACAAATATGATCAATAGATCTACAAAAATCATCATGAATTATTTAAAAGATCCGGAAAATTATATTTAAAAAATGTAGGAGCTCGGTCAAAGGTCACAAATGTTTAATTAGAGATATAGATGAGTAATTTGGCGAGTTGGTTCAAATTCTAAGCGTGGAGTAAACACAAATGTAAGAAGACGAAGAAATGTTCTTCAACCATCTTTCACTATCCAAGTGAAAAACATAAGAAAAAACGCTTATAATTTTCCGAAGAACATATCTCATGGAAAAAAGCGGCGTCATGTAATATTTTTGGACACAAGCTTGGAAAATAAGAATTAATGAAAGTAAATCTGTACATGTGCAGTTCACCTATAAACAGACCGTACAAGCACCAATAACATTAAATAACACTATCATTCCATATAGTAACAACGCTAAATATCTCGGAATTAATCTCGATGCAAAACTTCGCTGGAAGGAACGTATAAAGAAGAAAAGAACTGGAATTGAAATATAGAAAAATGTACTGGCTAATTGGAAGAAAACCACAATTATCAGTACAAATAAATTGCTATTATATAAGCAAATATTGAAACCCATATGGACATACGGAGTTCAATTTTGGGGATGTTCTGCAAAGAGTAACATTAATTTTTTAGAATAAAATCCTGAGAGGTATTGTGGGTGCACCCAAATACTATACGACTGATTACCTACATCGAGACCTTTAGATACGCACAGTCAGTCAAGAAATCAAGAGAATTGCAAGGGGGCATGAGGAAAGACTACATTCTCATACAAATATTGAAATATTGCAACTTTTGGATACCACCAGAACAGGACACAGACTCAAAAGAATCAAACCATCTGATCTTGTGTAGTGTTGTGTAGTGAGGTGCATATATTAAAGAATTCAGCAGTGACATGTATAAACATTATTTCACCAGAGACTGAGTTAGGGCCAATGGGTCTTCCTAGTTATATACCTAGATTTAAGTTAGCATAAAGACAAACTGTAGGTTAGACGGAAACGACTAGTAACAATGTATTAATTAAATAATAAAAAAAAGTAATATTTTAGGACTTAAAATTTCATTCCATTAGCATAGTCCTGAAGGCTATAAGTATTACTATCATGATTTATCAAAAAATCAGAATATTCATTTCTAGGAAAATTAATAGTACAAATTATATTATATGCCAAATATGGAACAATTGTTTATCAGAATTATATTGTTCAGAAAGACAATGCTGATGTCCATATATCGAAAGTCTTTTTTCTAAACGAAAGACTTTTTTTTAACGAAAGAGTATTTTTCGGACAATATTCAAAGTCTTAATAGAGATGAATAATAGAAGGTATTCGACCAATTTATTTAGGCAACCTAGTAATGTAACATCATAGGTATTATCCCGTAAAATTTAGAGCATGTTTTAAGTACTTAATATATTACAGAGAGTTAATTATGTAAACCAACCAGAGAATATTTATCGCGCAATTGTTTTGGCGTAGTGAAAATTAAGCGAAATGAACGACAGCTTAATTATATCAAAACACATTTTTTATCTGCGAAAATCCGATTTAAACATTATATTATGGAGGTGTTAAGGGATGGATAGGTTTTTGAATATACAGCTGGGATAATTAATTAACTGTTATTCTTTAAAAATGTATATCGTTTATATCCCATCCTACCACTGTGATATAAAATAGTAGTACGTCTGAAATAAATGGACTATTTATTTTTTCAATTTGTTTTGTAACTATTTGTTGAATGACCGGCTATTTTCGGACGATTATTGGACTCGAATGATTAAGAAATTATATACTACAGTTTTTGTAGAAAACATAAATTCATGTGTCTGCTTTATTAAACGTTTTGAAAAATCAGTATTTAATTTAATGATTGTAAAAACATTCGTGCAATGCTGCGTACAGACCGGGACAACGAAAGCCAACGAATGGGTTTGTTGGGATATTTCTATTTTTTTTTGCAAGGTTTGACGACGACCAACGAAGATTTGTGAAGTATACGATGAATGGAATCGACGAATGCGCTGTGGACGGTAGGTATAACAGGTCAATTGAAAAGTCCCCGGCCCACCAAGGTAAAACACATTGTTTTGGCAAATTAGTTTTCTTTTCAACATAATTCCGTTCAGGGGTGATAAACTGATTATAGCGACTCTCCAAGTTTTCGATACCATTTTTGTAGTACGATTTCTCTTTTGCTTCAAAATAGGCCTCAGTTTCGGCGATCATCTCTTCGGTGCTCATTTCACCACGTCTAAACTTAGCTTACCAATCCTTGATGGTTGACTTTCCTGGAGCAGTAACCGGAAACTCGGCATCAAGCCAAGTTTTTGCTTCAACTGTATTTTTTCACTTCAAAAAGCAAAATTTTATCAACACGCGAAATTCATTTTTATCCATTTTTTTCACAATAACAAAAGTTGCTTCACTCAAAATGCTATAATTCACAAACTAATGATCCTACAGCTATCAAATTTATACAGGCATCTTTTGAGGGTTAGGGCTAACTAAAAAACATATGGATTTCGTTCTAGTAGCGCCATCTATGTGTCAGGCCGGGGACCTTTCAATTGATCTGTTATATACGCTATAATAGCCGCCGTTGAAAAATACGGATTCACTCCCAACGAACGTTTATTTGTGCTTATAATATAAAAGTAAAGAAAGATCATATATATAGTCTATTCAAAACAGTAGTGACCAATATGTGAACCCGTGTTTATGCGAAACAGGTGACGAATCAAGATCAATCTTGGTGTTTCAGAGATCAAATATACGAAATGTATATAGTAAGTAGTTTTTTCAATCGAAACGTAATTTAACACAATTATTTCAGAGAAAATTGTTAGTCTGGAAAGTATCCGTAAAAAGCCAAAACATGTACAGCTATTTGAGGGACGTAGAACATCCCCTCATACACTGTTGGGTAATATAGGACTTAAGTGGTGTAAAGATATCACACGAAGGGTTTTAATGGAACCTCCAGAGATTGCTTTTAAAAGAATACAATTTTTAAAAAATTATAACAAAATCAAAAATCAATCAATCAAATTTTACATATTTGAATGAGACAAAAATATTTCAGAATGGTACATTGAGTCGTCGCTCAAGGCAAGATGACAATAAATATAGTGTAAATACAACAAAAGTTGATGGAAAAAGGTTAAGTTGGAATAACTATGGATTAGGTTTTGTTAGTCATAACATATATTAATCGTTCATTGCACACATATAGTTAGTTCTTCATGCTTGAAACAGGAATATTTTTATTCCTGACGCAGGCTGACAATTACCAAGACACGGTGATGAAAGAGGAAACAACTAAAGGTCAGTATACAATTAATATACTTTAATTGTAGGAAATTTTATTATAGAGTGTAAAAGCTTTATGAACATGTGTGTTATTGTTCAGAATATACATGAATGTCCGGTTAAAATGTACGAGGAGAGAAATAATACTAACCGTTTTGCAGATATGGCAAACGCGTTAAGGAGAATGCAGTGATTAAATGTAGTTTTCTCAAGAAAGATGTATATAGGTAGTAACATGACAAATTAAAGATAATTATAGGCATTTCATAATTACTTTGCAAGGAAACATTGCATAGAAAAAAACCAGAACTAAGCGTCAAAATAAATATTCTCTCTAATGAAAGTAAAATACATTACTTAGATATACAATTGTTATGGTGGATTAGGCCTTCGGGGGATACTACTATATAAAAAACGCGCCTAGGGCTCTATCTATACCAATGTGGAAAAAAATTCAATACATATATAATAAATCAACTCTAACCTATAAATTATTGTGGCTGTATAATTAATTGTAGTTTTAAGTCCTTCGATAATATATGTATTAGATGTACTATAATGTTAAAATAAATTATAATACATAACATTTTTGTTTCATTATTTTATTTAGATTAGATTTTTGTTATATGTCAGGGCTAAAATGTACTAAAACTCAGAGTTGCTGCGGCAACATTGCGACGTTTTGAGAGGTCATGTGTGTCATGTTTTGAATACTTGATAACTTGAAATGACGAGAACTTATATTTGGTGTTCTGACGTTGTTACATTTCTGAAAATAATATGTTTTGATACTTTGTTATAATCTTCAGTGGCGAAGTAATTGAAACTTATCATTGGAAATTAGATCCCGCTAAATGCAATTTTAAAAAGGTTAGTGAGTGTCAGTTCCTGATATAGTTAACTTAATATGTTTTAATATACAGACATTTATTATTTTAATTATAACACTAATACTAATAAAAATATACTGTTTAAAAATAATATATAATATATACTGTTAAAAATAATATAGAAACTAATATTAAATATATTTCCAATCGTATATTGAGTAGTAATCATTATTTCCCGTGACTACGCTTGAGATAAAAAAATGTTTAAGAATCAATGAAATGTTATAAATACTTCACGAAATGCTTACAAAACCTGTAGGGCCACTGCAAACTTATACAAAACGAACGCTGCAATTTTTTTCGTTAAATAAACCGATGTTATGAACGGTTTTCGAAAACTCTGCCAAATTTTTTAACTGTTTAGGCCTATCCAGGCAATTACACCCCAAGGGTGAACAGTTAGTCATATCAAAACTATAAGCACTTAATAGACCATGGGTCGTCAGTTCATACGCTAATAGCCTATCGAAATTTAAAATAGAGGCAAACTATTCCGACGTCAGCTGGTAGACGTTGAAGTTTCGTTTGAAAATACCGTTAACTTTTGCACTTTTATTTCGGCCGGTACAATTTAAACCCATTTCAGTGTGACTGACACTACGTTTAAAGCCAGGTAATGAGTAAAGTTTGTAAAGTAATCAAAAAACGATTTAAATTTATAAATAGAAGCCGTTAAATACCGGAGCCCTTTCTTTTTTTCCTCCAAAAAAAGAGGCATAGGAAAAATTATTGCGGCACAGTGCGCACTATCAATCTTCAATGCACGTTATTTCGCTAGCAGAATATAGAAAATATAGAAGATAACTAACCTAATAACGTAACTTATGCTTAAGTAATTACGTTTTAGATTATCTGATTGAGGAAGAGTTTTTAGAGTAACTAGAGTGTTTAAATATTTTTAGTACGATTTTTTTGAGTTCTAGGATATATAGTGTTTGGAATTAGGGACGTCCGCCGCGGATAAATATATCGATATTCTTAGAATAATATCGATTTATCAGCGAACAAAAAATGTCGATACCAAGCCATACAAAATTGACTTAATATCTGTGGCGCAAAATGTCAAAAGAAAGTTTCGATACACGGCTATTTGAAATCCCAAAACTAAAGTTAGATACTCCTCTTTCGAGAATTGTAGGTTTTTAATATCGATATATTACTTTGTAACTAAAAGGTCGATACTCTCATTTGGAACTAAAAATATCGACACAAAAAATATCGATATATCGGACCAAAACTAAAAAATATTGATATTTTTTCGGCATCTTTAGTTTGAAAATAGCTCTATATTAAAAATAGGTTTCTAGTTTACATTTTGACAGGCTGACTGTGAAGTCAAATGTGGAAGACCATTGCCTAACAAATATGTACTTCCTATTTGTAATTTAAATAGTAAGTATTTCATTATGATAACTATATATACTTGGTTTTAAATACGCAACATGTCTTTATTAACAGATAATTTTGTTTTACCAATCAAAAATTTAAATATTAATACAAGTTTAACATTGTTATCAGCAAGGAGAAGGTTTTGAAATTGATCCGATATAACATAACATGTCTTTAATTTCAGCTTCTTTAGAAACACTCCAGGCAGATCAACATCAAATGATATTTTTTTATTAATCTCTTAGAACGTCAACAATCTGCCCGTGGGCAATAGGTATTATTATATTATTGTCGTTATATTGATCTGCTGTACAACTTATAATCTAAATCTTATTCTAGATACCATTCAAACTTATTCTAGAGATTATTAAATTTCACCCTATATGTCCAGTCGTCGTATGGTAGTTTGCGTTTGAGCGTACACACTTCACTGTCATCGCGCACGTTTAACTGTTGGTGTACCTCGCACTAACACTTCGAATTGCATTCGTTTTGGGTTCTAAGGGGATATCGCGCTGAGGCATGTAATATGGGGCATCGACGATGATTCGCAACAATTTATTTTGGAACCTCTGAAGGATATCTATGTTAGGTTTATTAGTAGTACCCCATAGTTCAATACCATAGGTCCAAATGGGCCTAAGTATTGACTTATACAGTAAAACCTTTTAATTTAATTATAATTTAGATTTACGCCCTATCAGCCAATACATTTGGTTTAGTTTAAGTCCAAACTGTTTGCGTTTTGTCACTGTATGTTTTTTCCATGTCAAACGTCTATCAAAATGCATTCCCAGATATTTAACGTTGTATGCTTACGGAAGTTCATGATTATTCAGGACATGTTCTTCTACAAAGGGTGAATGTCACATGCGTAGATATTGTCTCATTTGCTTTGATACGTTTTCAACCACAGTTCGAATTTGTTAAGATGAAGTTGTAGGCTTCTAGTGGCTGATATTGGATCCTCGTGCATAAATAACGAATAAAACCGCTATATCGTCAGCATATATTGCAACAGTGGTATTTCTTGAGGTCTTGTATACAATAGATATAACAATGGGCCAAGAATACTACCCTGCGAAACACACGAATATATTGAGTGTATGTCAGTGTATTCTTCACAATGTTTGGCAATAAAATGTCTGTCTGCGAGGTATGATTTCAGCAGTTGAAAGTGCATATGGGGCAAAAGCTTTTTCAATTTAACATGCAGTCTAATGTGTCACACCTTGTCGAAGGCCAGAAAAATATCGAAAAATACAGCGGAGCAATATTTTCAAATGATAAATGATACCAAATTTGTTCAAATCAACCAGTATGATGGATATAATATAAATAACAAAGAAGGGGGTATCTTTTAATTCATTAGTGAATGAAGCAATATCTTGACTTGATTTGATGCCAAAAATACGTACACGTAATATAAGAAGACACCTTCAAAGAAAGTATTTAAAAAATAAACGATTTTATAGGCAATATATATTCTATAGTATTTTGTATCCAGGATGAGTTATATTTATGATCTTTTGAAAATAGAAATTGTAAGATTAGATAGTTTTTGCCTTTTGTATACGCATGTTTTGTATTTGCTAATATTTTGGAAATATTTAATTAAAAAATTAGTAGTACTTAAAATATATTATGTTATATTTAGACCAACAACTTAATAATAGGAAATCAGTTATCACTTCGTACTATCGTACATAAAATTGTTAAGTTATATAGTATTTGTACATGTATTTTCGAAATATTTACTTTTATTACTTATGTTGCGTGTTTTATGTGCTCATATTTGGCGACTGAAGATCTAAAACAAATGTTTTTTTTTTTCACGAATAACGTAAAGTTTCGATGCAATAGTCTATGTCCTGCGATTTTAATCCATAACCATGTGCCAGATCCATGTTCTTTACCGCTAAAATCAACTGGAATGAAAAGAATAAATTAATTTAATTCCAACGGCAAACAATTATAATAGTGATAAATGAATTGCTATAATATAAACTATATGTAAATAATTAGCTGCTTCTGAATAATCAGTTTGCCAGTAAAATGTTTAAACAATCACAAAAGATCGAAAGCTTTTATTATAGACTCTTTGAACTGTAGTTATTTTAATGACGCCGTTGAAAAGTTAATTCGAGTTCGTTACGGTCTGTATAAACATTTAAATAATGTTGGATCTGGGGAAAAGTTCGTGGCGTTTCGCCCGATAGATGGCGTTAATTATAAATCTATTGTGGCGACCGCTAGAACCTGGTTAATTTAATAGTAAAACTGACAAATATCAATATAAAAAAGTATTCCATAGTTTTCACATTTCTTTACAAGGAAAATAATTTATTGATTGCATAGAGATGCTAATCATGGAAAGCTCACAATTGCATTTCCGATATTCATTACTTTTATTGTCTGATTCAAAAGAAAAGTACTGCCGAAGGTTATCATATACTTTTAGGAATTGATGGTGATGCTGCTCCATCAAATATCATTTATTGAATTTGGTCTCAATGGTTCAAAGGTGGTGATTTTGATGTCAACGAAAGAAACGACCTGAAGTTCGAAAGTTCGTACACTGAATTGCAAGATTTATTAAATTTGCAATTAGATTTATTAAATTATTTGAGAAATTAGCTTTCCAAGAACTTTAAGTTATCTCAACAGATCATAAATCAACTGCTGATAGGTGTTTACGTACACAAGCACACCAAAGGGGAATATTAGTGGCTGTAAGGCCAAATCTGCAGTGCATATGATGTGATCAACAACGTGTAGTGTGTTACTATGCAGATATTTACTGTTAACTGAACATATTGAATGAAGTATTGTTGCAAACAGACCAAAAATACGAATAAGTAATAAAATGGATGGGTGATTGCATCGTTAGCAAACTAATATCGTTCTTTCGACACACTACCATCATATTAACAAAAAGTTGGGAAAATGTTATAGAAACTGATTAAACTAATGAAAACTATTATGAATAATATATATTGTACCAATTTCTCTCAATAAGTTCCTTCTTAAAGAGAAAAATGAACTACATCAGTTAAAACAATGATTTTATATAAACCTTCTTTTAGAACTCTCCAGAGTTATTGCAACAGTTGGAGGGAAGTTGCCATAATACTCAGTAATTTTATTGAATTTTTACTTGATTAAACATACTTGTATTTAACACATCACTTGCAATTCGCAGGAATTTTGAATAATTGTTTTAACCTGGTCAGAAGATTCCTTCATTCACGTCAACTGTAATGAAATTACTTACAATTATTACTTATTACAATTATACATTTTCAAAACATCTCAAACCTCAAAACTAATACCAACCGGAGTAATAAGCAATTAATGGCTTTATCGTGTGGCATTAAAGTAAAATCTGATCTCTTAATATTGTTATAAATACCTATCGGTCGTAGTATATTATAGAAAAATTCACAGCCATAGGAAATTAATAGTTTTAAATACACCTGTTGCAATAAAATTAATCGAGTCTGTAAAACATAGAAATTAAAATCTTTTATACTCATTACAATGTAAGTGTTTTAATAATAATCTTGAAATGTTAATTTCAATCCAGTTAATTAAGTTCTGTATAAATATTTAAAGAATACTTAAAGCTTTGACGACTTGGATAAGGTTTTATTTATATATCTCCGTTTTCACTTTAACGATGCTATTGTTCTGATGATATTACATATAAAATCCTTTTTAAATTCTATATTTTTACAGTTAAAAAATGTTTGACCGACTGAATGATATAAACCATCAGTCACGAGGAAATTTACCGTCTTAGATTTTTTTTGTAATTTGCTTAAATGAAATAAAAACTGTTATATATCAAATCTCAAACTGATTCAGCGCGATATCCCCTTAGAACCCATAACGAGTGTGATTCGAAATGTTAGTGCAAAGTACTCTGAAAGACTATTAATCCTTTCCAATGCAGTCGTCAAACAATCAAATGTGCGCGATGACAGTATAGTGAATAGACTCAAACGCAAACTACCATACGAAGTGATTAATAGATACATAGAGTGAGATTTAATAATCTCTAGAATAGTATATAGAATAAGATTTAAATTATAAGTTGTACAGCAGATCACTAACGGAATTGATCTTCTACAGGACAGGAGGGTTATATTATGTAAGGTTATATTATGTAACGGCAATCATATAATAATACTTATTGCCCAAGGACAGATTGTTGATGTTCTAAGGGATTAATAAAAAAAAATTCAGAAGCTGATCTTATTGATTGCAAAATCTGGCAGTTCTAGTAATATTAATGAATTGTTGGAGTATCCTAATCAAAAAAATCGAAAAGAGCAAAACCTCTTTACCTGAATTATTAAAATTATTTATATTTAAAAAGCAACAGGTAGGTAAAATGATAATTTTCATTGTGTTTATATTGTTTATACATATAGCGATGTACACATTAGCACGTCATCATTAATTCATATTGTTAACAAATATATAATAAAACTTTTTAGTTTTTTTTCTTAGTAAAAACCAGTACTTAAGTTAAAACAACAGCAGATAATAAAAATACAACAATAATGGTAACTGGTAATAAAATTATATAATTGTGAATTGTTATATATGAGTCTGGTGAGATGAAGATGATATTTTTCAAAAAAAGGTTTTTAAAAAAAGGTATTTGTTTCGTTCGATCCAAATCAGCCAATCTTCAGAATTGGAGTCACAGGGCCTCAGTTAGGACCAATCTACGGATTTTTGCTATGGTAACAGCACGTGCATTGTCTTGAGGGAACAACACTTTTTTCTTGGCTTGTCACTTTTGCTTCAAATCAATATAAAATATGTATAAAAACTCGCCATATTGAAGATAGTCGCGGCACCCATCGTGCGGATAGCCTCTTCGTATCATTCCATGGATTTTATCGACGATTTCTGGCGTGACGACCTCCTTTGGATCACCTGAAGGTCTGGGTGTTACTTGTGCTTGGTAGGACCACCATCAACTCAGTAAACCACTTCTTAACCATTGAAATTGGTGGTGCAGAACCACGATACTGTTTAGAAAGTATGTTTCCAGTTATTTTTTAATCTGACAGGTCGTCTGCTACCATTGGCTGCCAAACACAAACTCAATGACGTAACTTGCTCTATATCTCATACAGTTTATTAACATATGCCACTTGATGTGACGCATTTAATTTGACTGTGCAGGGAATTCAATAAGTCACTGGTTTGTCGAACTGCCGTGGTATTAATGCAAAACAAGTAACTGATTTTAAGCGATGAATGCGTTTTAATATAGAGGTTATGTTTCTGATGTTTCGACGATCTTGTTTGATTTACGAAAAAGAAACACTGTCATGGAATTAGATGAAGATTTATATCTGTAAAACCGCGTACGGATCTTGCACAGAACGAAACGCCATCGAGATAATAACAATAATGGTTAATCGATGCGACCATTCATCCCCCTCCAACAAAAAAAAATGTATCCGAACCATAAATATTCATTTACGCTTTATAATTAACTTCCTGCTATGGATCTCGGCCGACTTTTTTTCCTCTCTCGCTTCCCCAACAAGATAAAAGGAAAATTAAAACCATCCACTATGGTCGTACTGAATTTTTTAAATCTCGTTTAATTTTTTGCCAGCCGTCCGAAGCCAGCCTTTTGGATACTTAACAGCTTCTATTTATAAATTTAAATCGTTTTTTGATTACTTTGCGAAGTTTTCTCGTTACCTGACTTTAAACGGTGTGTCAGTTAGGCCGCCGAAATAGCTTTAAATTGTTCGGGTCGCGGTAAAAACGCAAGGAGGGGGAGAGGGGGGCGACGAGCGCTGCGTTCGGCCTCGGCTGGCTCGATGCTCGACTAGTTTTCGTTTGTTTTAAGTTTGAAAAATGATCGCTGGCGTGGCGAACGTACTAGAACCGGGTTGTTGATGATTGATTCGTGTGGGATGGGAATTCGAATGGAATTTTGATATTGCAGGAACTGTGAACTAATACTTAGTATGTTACTAAAACTTGTTTTGACAATATTTTTAATTTAAGATCATAAATTTTGAAATTTGGTATATAATACTAACTAACTAATGTTTGTATGTATATATATATATTAACATATAAAAACAATGAAAATACGCACTTTTTTACGGTTTAAAAAGTTGAAAGAACATTATAATAATAGAATTTATAATCATTAAATTATCTACTAACTTATTCACTGATGAACAATTGATAAACTGTTGAGAAGTAGCTGCATATTTCATTGTATCAAAATTCTGTGATTCTAAAGCAGTGTATACATGATTATTCTTGGGAATATATAATTAAAACAATTTTGAAATTATTCTTTGACGTCATATACATCATTCTTTCACCATGTCGTGTGTATTAAATAATGTATATTAAAGGAATAATAGAATAAGTATTTACAATCCTTCAACATTGATAAAACAAAACAATTGATAAAAGATTCAAAACATAGAATGTCATACAGATACATATTGCATGGCATTATGAATGATACTGTGAAAATATATATACTAAAATCAAAGAATGGATTATTTAATTTTAGCCATAGTAATAAACAAATGTACTGTTATTGTGCAGTATCAAATAATACATACTGTAGATCATACACAGCTACGATTGAAGCGAACACACGAATTTGTGCATAATTGTAGTCCCTAACTTTAGCTGAAGTAGTCTAATTTAACTCTAATTTAGAGAACAACTACTAACTAAAAATTAATTAGAACAAGCTAAAATAGAAATCTGACAGAAACAGTCAGCTCTAACAATTGACGTATTTACCAGGAACATTTTCATAATCACCAAGACTAAATTCGTGGAACAACTACAAGTCTATTGTAGTATAATCCCGAAATATAAAAGGGCAGTCTTCTTTTATATATAATATAAGAAAAACCCACTGTATATTGCTAGATTCCGATCACGTATGTTGGTCGAACATAAATAGAACCGATACTATCCCTCAAGATGTCGATAAATAAACTGGACCAAAAGCTGACCGACATTCGGTCCCCTCGGAGTGGCAAAAGTTGTAACAAGTACGTCGCAGTTGCAACATTCGCAACGTCGTGCAATCGAGCTCACGACCGTGAGGCAGCTGGTGCTGTCCGCACATCCAACTGGAAAATAAACAAGCTGCGGCGTCAAACAGTCAATCCGGATGGCGTTGATTGAATTAAACTGACTTGGAAACCTACACGGTATTAAAAAAACGTATTTAGCACGGAGTTGTTATAGACTCTTATTTGGTGTTGCTGTTTTAGTTCTGACAAAACTTCTATAAACTCATTTTGGAGGAAGGGGGCGAGAAAATATAATGATAAAGTAATTTCAATTATTTAGAGATCGATAACTATCTTGTTATTTGTTGGTCTCGTTAAAACAAGAGAATGGTTGGATCTATTAGGCTAATTTTGATTTTGAACGGTAAAGTGAACTGTTCTGAAAGAACTTCATCAGAAGGACGATTTAGTAAAAATGCTTATATTAGCATGGGATATATGACAGCCATAATATAGTCACCAAACCAGACAAAACACCTGCCGCTGAGCACACGATAAAGTTTAATTCATCGACAATCGACCAAAGGTCATCAGCTAGTTATAAAAACCATATTTTAAAACGTAATAACATGCCACCAAAATTGGTTCAGAAATCTGTAAATGATGCACGAGGCCAATATAGAATATCTATCTTATAAAACTGAGCGTAAAAACTTGCCTTAAGTGGTAACAATTTCGAATATTTAATAAAAAATAAATTACAAACTTTCTTTTGTTTTAATTGAATTTAACAGTTTGTTTATACTATAATTATATAAAAATAAACTAAGAAGATAACACATCTATACCTGACATTGACTCCTAACCCTCACCAATTGTTTCAATAATATTTTCGGAAGACACATAAAGTTTCGAACGTTTCACCGCTTCTTTGTTTTTTGCTTGCTATATTTTGCTATGAAAGCCATTTAGGCAATGGACTGGAACTATCAAAAACCGATAAATTAAAGCAGAAGAAACAAACAGACATATATTTGTTTTCACTGAAGGCTGTTATCTGTTGGTTTAGTTTTGAGATCGATTCACGCATTTTCGTTAGAGCAAACAAAAACAAAAACTTATGATTTCTTATTCGACCGATTTTCATTCCTCTTTATTCTATCTATGTCTCCCTCTATCCCTATATACACTGGCCTTGTGAAACGAATACATCATGACAATGTCTCCTCAGTGTTTGAATATTTCTATTTTGATAAAATATTGGATAAAATGATTTCTTCTTATTATAAAGAGGGAATCATGAACAACTAAATTATGAATAAGTGAAATCAAATGTATTTTCTCAAATTATATGACGGAAATATCAATGACATTACATTAACATTACAAGTTGGAATCGATTGAGCTCGTAATAATAAATTTACAAGTTCCAAAGTGATAACATTTTGATGAAAATAAAATATCGGGAGTTAATTATCCAGTTTATAGACAATTAATGCATTTCAACACAAGTAATTATTTTTTCCCCACAATTTCCAATGTTTTTGCATAGTAACACTATATCTAAAGTGGACCAGCGACACCTACACACACGTACATAAACAAAATCAAATTTATTGAATAGATACACTGATTATTCTCTGGCACTCCCTGAGAGTGTTCTATGTACGTGCGAGTTGTTTTTTTTGTGTAGCCACGCTCGACGTCTACGCGCCCATTATCGTGCGCCATTTTAATTACAAAAATTGTTTCATTAAATATGTTTTTATATGTATTTTAGCTGGTAAAAAAAGCGTAACAATCGTCGGACCACATGCAAGGTTATGGAGTTAAAGATCTCGGATATGAAACGCGTGGAACGAAATGAAACCAGAACAAGTTGCAATGGTGCAATGGATGGGTTTGCCTTATAATATTTATAAAGTTTATCTATACAAGGGATGAACAAAATAATATGAACACTTGACATACACAATATCTATATATTAATAAGTTGTTGAACCAGCATTCGCTTTTAAAATAGTTGCAATTCTTCGTTGGATAGTTTCCAATGGAATGTTGCTCTTTCTTATATTTTTTTGGCCAATTGCCTCAGTGATGTTGGAGATGAAAATTTACTCCTCAATGTTTGCTTTAAAACTACTCAAAATGATTCCGTTATGTCGAGGTCTGGTGACTGTAGAGCTGGGGAAGATATTTGATGATATTTTTACTGACGGACTGAACATCTTGGGCTATTTGTATAGACGCATTATAGTCATGGAACAATGGTAGCAGCAGTATGATAGTTATAGTAAGAATTTCATCATTGAGGATTGAAATAACTGTCTTAATATCATGATATTGCCGCCCAAATAATAATGAAATTTCCTCCATACTCGACTGTAGGAAGCAGGCACTCCATTGTATGATTCTTTTGGGGTTCTCCATACATAAACCTATATGTTTGCAGGAAAAAAGAAAAATGGCTCATCAGACCATACCACATTCTCCCAATCATCAAGTTTTCAGGATTCATGATCGTTGCGCTAGTTCTTTCGCAGCTTATTGTTGGCTTCCGTTATAAAGCTAAAAACGTATAAGGTTCCCTCCGTACTGTTTTTGTCTAAACAGTATTATTGTAAAATTGAGTTCTGCTGTCACTCTTGCCGCAGCAGTATTATATCGTCTGAGTACAATTCCTTTCAATGTTCGTCGGTTTCTGTCAGTTAACTTGGGGTATCGCCCATTATCCCTCCTCGCATTCGCCAAGTTTGATCCTGCTTTGTATCTGCTGTTATTATTGTGAATACAGTGCTGCCGCTTGTGAAAATCGAAAGAAACCAAACGAAACCTATGACCGCCTGTTTTAAAACTCGTATATACTGAAATATAACCTACAGGACTTATATACAAGCTATAATATTTGAGCAATACATGCGAGTTGCATGGTGTTTATATTATTTTGTCTACTTCCTGTAACAATAGATCGGTGAAAAAGTAAGTTCGGTTTTACCTAAGAGATAGATTTAAAGTCACATATCTCTAATAATACTTATTCAATGAAGCCATACTATGGAGCATTTGAAAGATGATTTTGCATAGAACATTCTAGATAGAAAAGTATTATCACTTGTTTGCTCTGTTAAAACTTATTGCACTTTGGAAAACGATAGTCCAGTATTTTCTAGAAGAAAACAGAAATTGACTGATAACATGTCTGTAAAGCTTTGTAATTAAAATATTAGCCGAAATATCTCGGGCCTAACACATAGATGGCGCTAGTTATATTGCTTTCATCGCTTTTTCAGTTACTACTAACCGAGTTATTGTGCTAAGAGCGACACTGCTTTTGTTATTTTCCAAAGAATGGATAAAAAAAAATCATGCTTTAATTTTACACTGCTTCCTGATGGGAAAAATTCCATTCAAGCAATGGCTTGAAAAGTGTTATAAGAACTCTGCTTCAACAGATACAACAATAAAATGTTGGTTTCGCTGACTACAAGCGTGGTCGTAGAGACACCCATTTTCTAGAACGCAGTGAACGTCCAATAGAGGTGGTAACGCCAGAAAACATAAAAAATCCACAAAATAATGTTGAATGATGGAAAAGTAAAGTTGCATGAGTTACATTATAAATATATTAAAAGAACGTGTTGGTTTTGTATTATTTCATGAGCATGAATGAAGAAAATGAAAATGAAATGTCAGAGCGGCGCTGGAATAATTGTGTGGCTCTTGATGGAGATTATGTTGATGAAAATTTTGAACCAAACAACGTAAAGCTTAAACGGTTAGCTTCAGAAGAGAGTTACAAAGAAGAATAAAAATGTAGCGATGTATGATGGGTTGTTCATGTTGTTCAAAATTGAAAAAAACTCATTGAAAATAAACCAAAACCAAAAATTGTTATCACCTCGCCTTGCAAGGAAATAAAACATTCAAGGGGAAGACCGAAACGGCCTCAATTATATCGAAATTATATACGAAATGGGTCACTTTGTCGCTGATAATCGATAATTCCGCCGGTTTAACCTAGACGGTGCATTTTCCAACAGAACGATCTTCATACTGGAAAACCAAACTGCCATTACTAACGCATTAATTGTCAAGTCGATGGGCCGTACCGCCGGGCAAAACGGATCGGCATAGTTTAGACCCGTTTAAATCTCGTTCTATAACCAGAACCAAAACGCCAGGTTAGATTTCGATCTCTTGTTTTAACGGTTGTTCGATTTTTTTTTCTAAAGCGCTCTAGTTATTAGCGTGTATTTTCGCTAGAAAGGTTGTTTATTAGCTATTTTTATTGGTTTTTGGGGCGTGAGGGGAAAGTAATTTGGCTTTGTTTCACGTGAATTTATTCACATAAATTACCAATACTAATCAATGATATATTTTGTCAATTTTCTGATAAAATCATAATTGCGTCATTGACATCCAAATGACCAAAATTGCCAAATTACTTTAACAAGCTTCTCTTAGAGCTAGACTTACATTATTAATAGAGTTCTTCTCGCAAATCATAGTTAGCAGGTCTAAATCTGAGCTATACGGTGGGTGTATTACAACTGTTGCTCAAACTGTCTCAATTTTGCCCAATAATTAAAGATATGCGTGGTCTAATTCACAAAATACTTTTCGCTGACGCTACGCTGCGTTTTTCCTATTTCTACCATCTCTAGTGTTAGAGCAATAACTTAAAATATTCTATGGATAACTGTCCTTGAAGTTCGCTATATTATGTCTTTATTGAATAACAAGTATTAGTAGAATTATGGGTTCTTAAGCGACCACATATACATCTACACAATAATCATACGATAGGTTTAAAATATATAAAAAATGCTGAAAATGCTAGTACGGCTACGTTGTTCTCTTTTAAAAGAGAATATAATCTTCCCTTTTAACTACTAATTCCTAATTTACAAACTTTAACGACTCATACTCCAACAACAAAAGATATATCTCGGCCTAGAGCTGTAGAAAATGTACAAGTAGCAGTCAATAAAATTTATAAATGGACTAAAGACTGGAAAATACAGCTTAATAGCTCCAAATCTGTCCATGTTAATTTTGCGTTGCGGCGAAATGACAAGCCCTAATATCACGTGATGGATGTCAGATTCCTCAAGCAGAATCAGCTAAATACCTTGGTTTCCATCTCCATGGTAATTTAAATCATCATATTAGACAAGACATAGTCAAGAAGATGGTTAGTTGGAAGATGGATGGACTCTCAACTTGTCCTAAAATCAAAGAGATTGGTTTATCGGTCAATCATAGAGACAATTTGGACCTACGGGGCACAAATACGGTTTGCGCTAAAACATTAAACAATTAGTAATCCAACGCAGCTAAAACAAAGTTTTACTATTAATTACCAAGGTTGTTAAATTACAGCAACGTGGAAGCAATACAGCTACTGGGCAACACGCAATAAATCAGAAGATTGAAGCGAATCAAACCACAGGAACTTGTATAGTGTATAAGTATATTTTTTACTTTAGGTTAATAGTAGTGTTATTTAGTAGTTTTATTTTATTATTAAGTATAATGGAATAGTAGTAACAAACGAATTTGTAAATTAAGATTGAAATAAGCATATTAATTAAACTTACAAGCATAAACTAAGAATATAACTAAGCATATTAATTAAAATTAACATTGTATTAATTAAACCAATTTAAAATGTAATTAGTAAAAAAAAATACACGCATTACCGTCTCAGCGCTCTCTTTTTGTTTTTTTTTTTTGGTGATTTGCTGGGACTTTGCTATCCCATATACACAAAAAGAGAGAGAACAAATTGTACGGGCAATTTGCACAAAATTTAAAAATCGCCTCACACCTAGCAAACATAGTCTTTTATATCTCATATATTTTAATTTGCGAATGACCAATTTCAAGTTCTTGTATGTTATTTCTGATGAATTTATGACATGATGCCATTGTATAAACTCTTCGTGTCTGAACATAGAGGTAGCATCGAACGCCTCGACGTTTGACGTTTGACCGCTATCGTGAAACAAAATCGGGTCATCTGTGGCAGCACCCGAACGAATGGAGCCTCAATATTCACCGATTATAAACAATCACGCGCCAGTAAGAGCGGATGAGGCCGACACGAATGTTGTTCCTTTAGAGTCCTCTGTGCTCGGTGAAATCGACCATTTTCCCAAAGACCAATTAGGCAGCGTTGCGCGGCGAACATTCCCTCATTATTTGCTCTGCTAATATCTAAAATTGAGTAATTACAATAAACTAGAAACAACCAGATAGTAGCGGGCCCACCGGCTGCATACAGTGCCGGACTCCAAATCGTTTATCGTTTAACGCAAACTTTTTTCAGGATTTACTAATAGCAAAATGATGAATAGATTTTTAAAAAATGTATACACCACTGGCCGTTGCCCACTAAAATACAATTTGCCTCCACAGCGACTTAGACCTGGGTACTTATCTAGGAAACCCCACTGGCCTTTACTTGGTCTCTAATAAAATAAAATTTAGTACGACTTTCCAGTGTATTTACCATTTGATCCACACTTTACGACACTTTGGTATTAATATGGTAGTGGAATATTTGCTCAAGTCTTGCGAATATACTCCAATCTCCTCTATTATATTTTAAAGTCCCAATGTTTTGGAGTAAGTAATTATTCCTATAGTACATGGGTGCATTTGCAATACTTTTCAG
Source organism: Rhynchophorus ferrugineus (assembly GCF_030347505.1). Lineage (NCBI taxonomy): Eukaryota > Metazoa > Arthropoda > Insecta > Coleoptera > Curculionidae > Rhynchophorus > Rhynchophorus ferrugineus. The sequence goes on along the minus strand of NW_027472586.1, from coordinate 9,771,355 downwards.
GACTTCATTATGAAATACTGATATTATGTTGATATTACCTCTCATAGAAGGGTCAATAAGGTTAAAGTATATGCTTGTATAGCAGCAACTTATTGTGTATGGATAATTTAGAGTTTCTTGTTAATAACTAATACATTTTTTATATTTTAATTCGAATTGTTTTAATTTATTTTTGATATACTCTTTCCAACCAAGTTTCACATCAATTTTCACCCCAAGGTACTCAGCATTGTTGCTGTATGGAATAATAGTAGTATTTATATTTATTATTGTATGAACAGATTGATTGCAGGTGAATTTTTGACACTTTCGCTGATATCTATTCTCCATGTTTGGGTCCACTTTGGTTATTTATTAAACATATATTACAGGGTCCAAAACTTTGCTAAATGAACCTAGAACTTCGACTTTCTATACATAGCATTGGTCCTCTACGACTACATATATTATAGAGAGGAAAAATATAATTATTGTTCCAATATATCTCAATGATATTCAACACTAATACGATGTACTTATAGTGTGCACTGAACCGTTAAAAATGTTAGCTGCATTCATTTGATTCAAGGATTTAAACATATTAATTACTGAATATCTGTGAACAACACAGTTAGACACAAAAGCTTCATAATCGATATATTATTCGAAAATAAATCTCATACAAATTAAACATTTCTTACGAGCCTACTTTATTATGCAACCAAAAAGCTGACTTTTCTGAAAATATCATCGATCATTTAGGTTATACACCAAATTTTAGTTACTGTTATTTTTCACTTTCCTGCAGCTATATGGAACTTGTGTGCGCTCTGTTGAGTAATAATCTAAAATTAACGAAGTGATCTAACATTTTTATGGAAAGTTCACTAGAGAAAATGCTTTGAGGACTGAAAAAAAAATGTTAATAAACGTATATTACATCAAATAGAGTGTACTTTGAAGGCGTCTCAATTACATTTTGATGAATAAATGGAAGCTGCATCCTTCATATGACATTTACTGGCGTTTTTTGATAGGACGTATTGCAAAATTAGCGTCGACGTTAATATACACTGAAAGAAAATGTTCATACAAGAGAATTTACAGTTTTCCAGGATGAAAAGGTGGTATTGCTTTACTACCTGTTAGCTATTTATATCTTTTATAAAAGTACTATGCAAATTCGATCGTAAAAAGTAAAGACAATGAAAGAGGAATTGAAGCAATTTGACTTTACTATTTTAAAAGGTTAGTATATTTCTTGATCTTCATTTTTTTCTCATATAATCAGCAAATATGTCGCCTTCATCAGACATCATTCCTTTTGACTTTCATTTATTTCTGTTAATAGCGTCCGTCTGAGCTTTAGACATGTCATTTTCTGGAAAAGTAGAAAAAAACGAATTTATATATATATATATATATATATATATATATATATATATATATTGAAGATATATATATATATATATATATATATATATATATATATATTGAAGATATATATATATATATATATATATATATATATATATATATCTTCAAGCAAAGATAATACAAATAAATTCAAACATTAAAGTTCTATAATGTTATGGTCATAAAAAAGTTTTCTAAAGTCATAATCTTACAGAACACGGCTTACCTATTTCTATGTTTTACGTTTTTTTCCTTGACTCAATGTATAAATAACAGCAACAAATAAAATGATATTAAGAAAAAGAATCACTATTTTTTTAGTTTATAAAATTTACCTAGTAAATCAAATATATCTATATCACATATTAGATACATAATACTGGATTTAATTTCTTACAAGCATAACGTAAAATATGACTATGAAATTTTAACTTGAAAGATGAAGAAGATTATCATAGAAAATTCTCAAGAATATACATGAACAAGAATAACATAACATGATTGTAAGGAATATATTATACTTGTTCATATTTTATTCCCTTTGGAACATTTTGTAATTAAGAAATACATTTTTTTCTTTTTTTTACATTTACTGTAGTTTTAACTTGTGGTATAATTTTGTTTATTGTATAGTAACTAAATAAATAACAAAAACTCGAATTGGTAAAGGACCATGAACATCTTAAAGAAATGTTATATTTCTTTGATGGAATTCATATTTGGATGGAGCTTTTAGTCAACAAAAACTGAGTGATGAGATTGAAAGTAGCCGAAAAGACCTTAAAGGTAAATTAAAAATTCTTGTTTATCGGTCATACCAACACAGAATCCTTTTAAACTCGAATACGGTCCTGTTTACTGTTGGCCTATGTTTGTTCGTCCGTTGTCGGACCTCCCCCACGGAATTTATGGCCTAAATAATAGCCTAACCCGTTATCAGATATTGCTAATATTTGTACATAAAACGTATATGTGCAGCGATTTACCGACAAGAATTAAACCTCTTCCAAATTGCTTTTTGGCCGTTTGAAATATTTTAGAGTGGCTCTGGCTGCAGCGTGGCGCCGGGTAATCCTACTACGACCTTCGAGACGTGTACCAGGACCGGGAAAACCTCCCTCCGGTGTATGGCGTTGGATTATCTTAATAATATATTTATTTTAAACATTTAATCGCGTCCCAGCGTAGCTTTTACGGGCATCCTACTAATTAGATGTTTGAATAGAGAGTATAATTTTATTTGCGTTTTTATCGTCAAGAAGTGTACATTATTTTTTAGTAGATTTTTTCGGTAAATTAGAAATATTAGTTACGAAGTTACTCTCAATTTAATCTGAGATCAAAGGGATTGAGTTATTATGCAATAGTAAAGCCTATTTAGATTTATGGGGTTCAAATAGTTCAAATTTCCAATGCTTATTACTTACGTATACAAAGAGTAACTGCACGGTGACCTTCAAACTCTTTCATGTTTTCAAGTTACTATAATCACATACACGTGAAAGAAATACAAATACTAGAAAACGCACAGGAAATCAGTATCTAATAAAAAAAAACCTTTTATTTTTTATTAAACTGAAATTTTACTGTGATAAATTGTGTTATCATAATTTCTCGAAATATGATAACCACATTACTACTAAGTTTCAAGAAGTTTGACGTGTATGGAGGAGCTCATGTTAAAACATCCCGTTGTCGTGCTTTTATATATATAACAATAATTGTTCTTTCACTTCTCAGCCTAATTAGAGCCAATTCAATTGATAGCCAATTTGTCCCATGACTCTGTCCGGTTTGGTTCATTAAGTTTCCTGAATCACTTTTTTTATTTAAGCACGCAAACCTTATAACAAATCCTATTTCCTGGGCTTACATTTTTTTAGGATTCCCGTAATAGATATAATAGGTTTCGGAAAAATAATTACGGGTTTAGAGGTGGTTTTGAAATATAGGAGAGGAAAATAGATTCCAAATATTTAAAAATTAATAATTTTACTTTTCTTGTCATATTAAAAAAAAGTTTCTCTTACTAACTCCCAAATATAATCCCCCAGCAGAACCAACTTTATTCCATTGTTTCAACCGCGATGTCAGTAACTCTACTGAATTTGTTGGAAGATTTAAGTATCTTATTAAGTCATTGAGACCTTCAGAGATCTTCAGAGTTGACGAGGTAAGGTATTTTTATTCAGATGAAATACCGAACTCGGAATGTACGGATACAGATGAACTCCGCGATGAATGGCTTGAGGGAATAGTTGATTTTCCAATATAGGAGGAGTAGGTACGGGATATTTTTCTGTATGGGGTATAGGAGTGGATGTCGATGGTAAATCAGGATAAGATCTCTTCTTTGAATTTTTACCTTTAGGTGGATTTACAATGTAAATGTACTTTTTTAAAGCACGTTATGCCTCTATAATTCGCAAATAGACTGTAGTACACATTTTAGCGACGCTAGAAACACTACCTCCTACCCTCTTATGCCCCTTTCGACAGCGACAGCGTGCAAAGACCGGCATTAATTGGACGTGAAAATCAAAAGTGGTAAAATCCCTATAACTTTTTGAAGCAAATATTTTCGATACGTCAGAAGATGTTCAAGTAAAACCAGACAGGTGTAATTGGGTTATGTATAGAAATTATATTCTGCTATATAATAAATCGAGCTGGCCCTGGCCTGGATAATCAACGAAACAATCACTGAAATCTTCCCACACACGCAGGGTATTATCTAAAAATTCAACAAACTTAAAAGGAACACGTTCGGAAATCAGCACGACTCCACAGAGTAGGTAATATGAATATTGAATAGGTGGCAAAATCCAATTTGCATATTTCAAATTCGGCGAATTGATTCACGACACGTGACGCCATGAAATGGTAATGCGTCCGATGATTCCTCATCAGTTCTTCGGGCCAATTCTGCGGGAATCGCACGCCCGACATCGATACCACGAAACGGGAAATATCCCGTATACATTTTCGGCGTCTTTATGGGCTGGTAAATCTTCCGGCAGCTGCTTCGACAAAAGCTTAATAAAAACCGGCAGATGTTCTCGATGGCCCTTAATGTTCCACTAAGCCGCAAACAATTCTTTTCATAGGAGTTTATTTATTTTTTGTTTTTTTTCTCTCTCATCTGATCTTATTAGAGAGTCCGGGTGAAAGATGGAGAGTACGACGCTATACGTGGTTTCTTTCAGTGATATTGAGGGTACTTTTAGTTGTATTTTATTAAAGATGTTACCTAATTTATATGTTAATCGTTAGGTTAAGTTAGCTTCATTAAAGTTATTTGGCCACTATTAAAGAAAATATTTGGCACTGTATTTTATATGAATTACAAAAAGGAAGTTAACACGGAAATAACTATGTAGTGGTGTTAGTGCTGATGTGTCTTACGAAAGGTATAAGTATCGATATGAGGGGGAATTGGGGGGATTTCTCTGGCTGTAATTAATGACTGACTTGCAAAACATAAATTAACAGGTCAATTGAAAAGTCCCCGGCCTATCATTGTAAAACACATTTTTTTGGCAAAATTATATTTTTTATTCAACATAATTCCCTTCAAGGGTGATACACGGATTTTGGCGACCCTTTAACTTTTCGATACCATTTTTGTAGTACGATTTGTCCTTTGCTTCAAAATAGGCCCCAGTTTCGGCGATCACCTCATCATTCGACCAAAATTTCTTCCCAGCAAGCATTCTTTTGAGATCTGAAAACAGGAAATGGTAGCGAGGGGCTAGATCTGGAGAACACGGTGGATGAGGAATCAATTCGAAGCCCAGGTCATGTATTTTTGCCATAGTTTTCACTGACTTGTGACACCGCGTATTGTCTTAGTGAAGCAGCACTTTCTGTTTCTTTAAATACAGCCGTTTTTCGGTGATTTCATCCTTCAAACGGTCCAATAACGCTATATAATAGTCGCTGTTGGTGGTACTTGCTTTTTCAAGGTAGTCAATGAAAATTATTGCATGCGCATCCCAAAATACAGACGCCATAACCTTGCCGGCCGACTGTTGCGTTTTCCCACGCTTTGGAGCGGGTTCATCGTGTGCAGTTCACTCGGATGACTGTGGATTGGATTTCAAAGTGAAATGATGGAGCCATGTTTCATCCATTGTCACATATCGACGCAAAAACTTGGGTTTATTACGTTTGATCATCTTCAGACACTACTCCGAATCATCAACCCGTCGTTGTTTTTGGTCAAAAGTGAACTCGCGCGGCACCCATTTTGCACAGACGTTTCTCATACCCAAATATTCGTGAATGATGTACATGTTCAGTTGATATCTTTAGAGTGGCTGCTACTTCATTCAATTTCAATTTAAGGTAATACAAAATCATTTTGTGGATTTTTTAAATGTTTTCGTCGGAAACAACGTCTTTTGGGCATCCACTGTGATCACCGTCCTCGGTGCTCATTTCGTCACGTTTAAACTTAGCATACCAATCCTTGATAGTTGATTTTTTTGGGAAATTTTGGGTGTCCGGAAATTCGGCATCAAGCGAATTGCTTCAACTGTATATTTCTCTTCAAAAAGCAATATTTTATCAACACGCGAAATTTCTTTTTATCCATTTTTTCACAATAACAAAAGTTGCTTAACTCAAAATTCTATAATTTACAAACTAATAACCCGACAGCTTTCAGATTTATACACGCAACTCTTGAGGGTTAGGGCCAACTAAAAAACATATAGATTTAATTCCAGTAGCGCCATCTATGTGCCAAGCCGGGGACTTTTTAATTGATCTGTTAAGTTTTGATTGTTAAAAAATGAAGTATTTCACATTGTCACTTGGTAAAAATAACAACAAAATTTTTAATTTTATTTTATGTAATTTACATTTTTAAAAATAGGCCTGAAAAAGATACTGTAGATAAGATGGCTGAATAATTTGGTCACAGATAACGTCTTCCTCCTTGTCACTGCATATTCAGTCAAATCGTAGTATTGCAAAGAAATACTATAGTAAATATGCAGGCCGAGGAAGATATACAGGCAAGAACTGTTTCGATTTGTGGAAAGCAGTACACTTTCTATAATAACACCCTTCGGTTTGGATGAACTTCATCAGACACACACGGAAGAGGGCATTAACAAAGGGTGGAATTGTGAACCAGTGTTAGATTGGAAGTTAACAGCTCAGTTATTGATTTTAATAGTGGATGAATAGTGAGTGAATGAAAGTTTCAGGATGTGGGATTATGATTCAATGCTGACAATTACCAAGACAGACTATGAGACTGAAAACTAGAAAAACTGTAGAAAATTGTATTGAAGAGTGTTAAAGATTTATGTGCCTAGATATGTGTGTAATTGTTCAGAATATGTAACAGCATTTGGTTAAGATGTACGAGGAGAGAATGAATATTAACTGTTTTGCAGATATGGTAAATGCATTAGGGAGAATGCAAGAATTAAATCTAATGTTATCAAGGAAAATGTACATAGGGATAGGTTTGTAATACAGTAACAAAAGAAACTAAGGAGAAATACAGTAATATCAGAATCATTTGACAAGAAAAAACACCAACAAAAGAACCAAACATAAAAAGGTAATGATCTCTAATGAACATAAAATACATTATGATGTATAATTATGAATTAGGTGGGTTAAGCCTCCAGGGAATATAATCCATAGATCGTTTAGGAACAGTTCAATGTAAATAGAATAAAATAACTCAAACCTACAAACTGTTGTGGCTGTTTGATTAACTGAAGTCCTTCGATAGTATATGCATTTTTAATTATATTTTATAACATTTTTATTTCATGATTTTATTTATATTAGAATGTTCTTATATACTGAAGCTAAAATAAACTAAAATACATTGCACAGTTTTGACGCCATACACTGAGATGATGTCAGTACACTGCTACTCCGCATATGCTACAGTTTAAAGTCACTGTAGAAAGATTAAGACAAACAGTAGCAGGTTAATAAAATAAATTGTTTGCTTACAAAAAAAAAACCCTATTTTTTAGAATCACATTAAAGCTAAATACCGTATCTGATTATATGATATCTTATAAACAAAACAAAAATTTCTAAAGCGTATTTCAAAAAAAAAATTAGACGGTAAACTGTGTATAATTTCAACTTCCTACAACGCGATTGTTCCCATTTTGACGTAAACAGTTTCCCTTCGCCAGAAAAGCGTGGCACATATAAATTTTGTATTGTTTAATTTTCAGACAGTAAAAATATTCCCATAACGAACGCAAACAAACGAGCTTTATCGTAAAAGGCGGAAATATGTTTCCTAATTATGGGATAAATTATTTAGGTAGAAGCACGACACGACAAAAGGGGGGCGAGCAGCGGCCATTTTTCGATTTCACAGTTTGGTGAAATATGAATGATGTCATTCGGTGGTTATTTATTATAGAATTTCGTTCGTTATTTCTGTTATATTGTTAAAAAAAGTAGTATTTGAATTACTGATTGACATTGAAACAAGTAGCTCCCATTACATCGAGATATGATCTTTCCCTTTATCGGTTAAAAATTCTTCAATTATTTGTATATCTCCAACTGTAGCATCTCATGTTTTTCTATTTATATTTCTTGAGGGCGGTTTCTAAGGTGAACTGTATATTTGGATAGTGAGAACCTTAGCGTCAGGAATTGGCTTTTGCTTATAAAAGTTTGTTCATAAAAGTTCCTTTACGCCATTATGGATGTGAAGGCGAAATAGTGGTTGCGAGGATGTTGAGGTCTTTAATGAGAGGGGAAGAGTGTGTTATTTAAGTTATTGGTTATTTCTAACGCTTGGTTGATTGAGACATGGTCAAGAGGGAAACTATGCCAACATAGTAATAAAGACATACCTTGAAATGATTTGGAAGCTATTTTATTTATAAACTAATAGTTCCGAAAATAACTATTACTTGTTAGGGTTAATGACGTTTATATGCGATGGGATAAATCCAAAAGGACATAACCGCACGAATTGACTGAAAATGTAATTTCAAATCTTTTTAACCTATTGGTAGTATTGCTTATAAAAATAAATAAAAAATAAATCTACTACAATAATTCTAAGCGTGGAAAGGCATGGGGTTAGATCAGGAGAATAATCCACATAGGCACTGAACCAGAATATTCATGATCATAAAGTCTTCTTGAAAATCCTGCTAGTTGTTGGAGAAGAGAGATGTTATATCCGAATCTAGAAAATCAGATTTAAGTGACTCAGATGTGGAAATTTCAAAAGAAATATAACTTATAAATATACTAAGCCTATAAATTAGTCTCAAAGGATTTTCTAAATTTGAAGCTTTATTGTGCAAAATCGGTAGTATTGGCCATTGGCAGCTGTTACTTTTACCGTATTTAGGCAATGCCATCTCGAAATAATGATGCATCTTTCGAGTATATCCATGAAGTATATCCACCTTTGTATTGTCATAAGAAATGAAACGCTGCATAGACAAGTCACGAGTCATATGTCGGAACAAGTAGTAATCAGAAAAAGCAAGGCGGGTGGGATAGAACTTCGATGTCAAAATGTTAAATCGATGGAGCTTATTTGTCATAAGCCATTCCGCATCGGACAACCGAGGCGGACGGTTGTGTTTAGGAGCGAAACTTTGACGCTAGTGGCAGTGAAAATTAGGGAATGTATCAGCGTAGACCTAGCAAAGTTAACGCCATTATTAAATAGTGTTAATGGGACTATTAACTTAGTGTTTAAAACATTGCGGAAAGTGGTTAGATAACAGACATTTTGCTAGTTGCGCGGACCTCTGAGTCCCTTTGCTTGTGGGACTTGGGGTGGAGCTTTCGAGCTTTTAAGCTTTTGAGTTTTAACACGTTATTGAGCTTCGAGCTTTGAAAATTTTTGGTGGGTATTGAGTTTTTTGTAGTTTCGAGTATTACAAACTAATAGGTTTTTTTTACTTTTCGTGCAAAAGTAAAACAATCATAGCAGAAAAAACGGGGAATAGACAGTTTTCTGGGATAAGGGGGGTGTTCAATCAAGTAGAGATTGGACATAAGTAACATACAATGGCTTAAAAGGCTAACCCAACCAGGAAAAAAAGAAAATGACTACCAGATCAAAGATGACAGAGGAGATACCGATACCTGAGGAAGAAGACGAAGAGGGAGACGAAGACGGGCAACCGGAGGACTGAAAGATATGACTGCGGATGAACTGATGGAACTCACAAGAAAAGCAACAGAAAGAGCAAGGTTTCTCACAACCAAGGGGAATGCATTATCAAAGAAGCTGGATTTTACCAGCTTTTTTTTACTGACGCGAAGGAGGTAGGTCAAAAGATGGACCTACGGATTAAGATAAATCAAGTGATGGCGACAGAGTTAAAAAACAAAAAGTCAGTTAACGAAGTATTAAGTGATAATGAATACCCAGAGATCATATGGAAAAAAGATGGCGGAAATGGACAGAAAGTGGGAACAACGCATGGACAGATTGGAAGGGCTGATCAGACAAAATCGGGGAGAACATGTTCATGTTGTGGGAGAAACCAACACAGTGAACGAAAAAGCAGACGGCATGAGCTATGCAAGTAAGCTCAAGAGTAAGAAGAAAGAAAACGAAGAGACTAAGAAGCAGTGGACTCCATCTCCAAAGTATATCATGAGGAAGGACTTGCCACAAGCCGGGCTTCAGCCGCCTTTTCCTTCAACTTGATGTAAAAATATAAAATTTTCAATAGACTAACTGATTTTTTTTGTTCCTTTCTTTCTCTTTATTTCTTCAAAGAAAAATCATATGACAAAGTAAGACGCTCTTAAATTCGACACTAAAAAGTAGTCCTACTAAAGCCGATAGGAGTACGCAAAGACTCTGTAAAGAGTATGCAGATTGCGATTGTTTTCCCTCAACTAAGAGTATAAAAAGTGATAGCTAATAATTAGCCGAAGCATTTAATATTTTTATGATGAATTATACGATTTTTCGCCAATAGCTCGTTCATGATAGTTCTCATAATTAAACAGCAAATAATTATAATCTAATATTAATAACCAATCGATAATAATTATTGTTATAACGAACGAAACGATACATTGCAAACGAATTCTTTCGCGTTCCAACACCGGAAATTAATTAGGTTTTAATATGCGATTTTTCATCGATTTTTCCGGTCCGAACGACGGATTTTGAATTATTTTTCGAAACGGTTGGCCGAACCGAATCGTCGATAAGCGAATACCTACGAAATTAAAACGTTACAATTTAATTGGACAATGGTCATTAGCGTACGCGGAATCCAATTTAATCCGTAGAAATTATTTTTATTTCAATCATCTAGCATTTGCGTCAAAATTAACAATAGATCAAACAAAAAATAGGCCAGATCAGAAGGGAATCGAAGATGAAAATGGAATATGTTGCAGTTATGAAAATTTTGTATTAGTAGGTGCTTGTATGTATTTTCGCCAGCGATGTCTATTGATATCTATGATATCTAACCTGTGAAACTCGATGGTTTTGACACTTTTCCGCATAAAGTAACGCTCATCATGGAATGCTCAAAATTGTATCTTCCAAAATTGTTGCTCATGGTGCTTGATTTGGAAAAATCTCCTTTACATATACATGAAAGTCTTAGAAATGGATTGTCATGCTGCTCTTTTATATCCCATTTGACTTTAACGGCTTAAAGGATGTGATTTTTTATATCAGTGACAGTCTGGAGAATCAAAAAATTCAAAGACAATAAATTGTAAAAATTCAGCTGAAACTTTTAAAAAACTTTCAGTTAGTTTATCAGTTGATGGCTCAACTTTTTCCGGATGATTACATGCGATGAAATATATATAAAAGCAATAGAAAATGGTTACCATACGAATTGAATGAAACTACTATTTCGAACCCTTTCAACATTGTGGTTTCATAGCTTGCCATGTAAAAAATATAAAGTTTTTGAGACGTATTGTGACTGACCATGAAAAGTGAATCTATCTTGACAATACCAAGTGCAATAAGTCATGAGTCATTCGTATTGACACTGAAGTTTTACTGTGGATATGGTGAAATCAGTAAAGTTTAGTGTATTTGCCAGCCGCTAAAACCTAGATGTCTACCAACATAAATCGATGAAATTGAAATATGTATTCTTGTTTCGCCGCATCTACTATACTCATCGGCAAAGCGTCTTCTAATTAAATTTTCTTCAGATCACATTTGACCTTGTTTTTAGAAGGATCGTTTAAGAAAGACCTTTATCCATCTCCTGCTATGCCACGAATTGATTTTTGTTCGGTTTCAATAAGAAATGAACAAAGACAAGCATAGACAAGCTGTCTGAGCTATGAATATTCAATTTAGAGCTGAAATTCAAGAAATTCACAATGCAACGAGGACGTATGCTTGATGCCTATCAAAGGATTAATAAAATTAGAAAGGACAGCATCCAAAGCACTTCATTAAAAGTTGAGGCGCGAGACCCAACGCGATTCCGAGATATTGAGAGAAATCGCTCAAAGAAATGTTCCGTTTTAAATTAAAAATACCCATAAAAGTAATGAACGATGGAACTGGACGCATTCTCGAACCAATCTTCAGCCGAAGACAGAATATAGTGGCATCCCGAGTATATCTAGAGAATTTAAAAGTTCAATTGAAAAATGTACACTTTCATTTTCAACTCCAATTTCAATTTCAATGAAATGACTCATTACAAGGCATCCAGTCTTTGATAACCAATAAATACTGTAAGCAATTATACCGGTGTTGCCGCTCTTTGCGAAATGAAATCGAACGGCGTATCGGAAAACAATTAAAAATAATAGTAGCGCGACAATACTCCTCTTCGCCACCATCCACGATTACGCTTTAACCGCCCCCTCGCCTTCGCCCACGTCATACCATATCGCCCTTCGCCCCTTCCATATCGTTTTTCATCCGCTGAAGCTCAGGACTCGTGAGTTCCGACGCCATGCATCATTAATAATGGTTACATGGCGATCCGTCGATGGGGCATAGAAAAAATCTATAAATAATCATTTATTAATAAAGAAGACCGACTGTTTGTAGCGACTAACTCGTTGGCCGCGATCGGTTGGAGAGTGGGTAAGGCTCAAAATTGATTTGTCGCTTTATTTTTATCGTTGTATTATTTTTTCATAAAAGGAAAGTTGGATTGCGTGAAAGTGAACTTTTAAGTACTATGCATACAAGTTTCCATTGGTTAAACAATTTTATTCCAAAAATAAAATATGTATATATGGGGAATTCATTGAAGCACTGTAATATAATATTACAATCGCATTGTTGGTATTTTAATATAAATAAAAGCTCATGACATAAATACATGTCTCAAATTAAAGACTAATATTTGATAAATTTGATGAAATTACTAGCGGCGCGTCATGCTTGGATGAATTATGTAAAAATTTGTCCAAAAAATTTCTTTTGGAACTTGATGTATCTGGAAGCCAGACAGTGTTTAGACATATTTTTTAATATTTGATGAAAGGATATAATTATTTAAGTTATTAGTTGTTAGTAATTTCTAAAACTTGACACATGATCAAGATGTATTATAACACTAAAAAATGTAACTGTAACTAAAATGGTTTGGTTTTGTGTTTTTGGTAATGTGGTATTTAGATAAATAAGTGTATATCACCACTTAAACGTGAAAACTTGAAAGGTCGATAGAATAAATAGCGGGCTATCATGCTTGGAGTTATGATGAGGAGAAGATTTAACAGATTTAAATCGGTCTCCATTACACTTTTTTTAGTTTCACTATTCTAGATTTTTGTTAAAATCTGCTAAAAACATTATCTGTTTGTATTATCTCGAAACGTTTTCAAGCTTCGATAAATTTAACTAATATAAAGTATTACTCATCAACCATGCGTCATAGAAATAATGATCACGGTCCTTCAAGTGATGCTTATTTTATCATAGAACTTAAATATTACTAATACAAAATTGTTAGTATTTGAGTATTACGAACTCCGAACTTTTATATTTTTATATATTAAAATAACTCTGATTGGACTCGATTGACTTCATTTGTATACTGTAAATAAATGAACGTTGATGTAATTTTATCATATTCTATTAAACGAGGGAGGCCAAAATTATGTATTGTTAATTTTGTTATACAAAAGAATGCGATAAAGTAGTCGAGCCTCTCTCAGCACTAGTTTGAAGCAACTCTTTCATTAACTTTAATATCTTTTGAATTTTTTTTAGATTTTGCTTCATTTTCAGTAATACCAAAATTTTGTTGGATTGGATCTGATGAATATGGAGGACATCCGAGCATTTCGAGACCAAATAATTGCCAAGATATCGTGTTTTTGGATGCTAGTGATGATTGCGCTTTTTCGTCGCATATGATCTTGTAAGTCTTTCAAACCATTCAAACAGCAGGAGTTCATGTACCTGGAATGAGTAATACGAGAGAAAAAAGTGGCATTTACTGGCGAAGTAAGAAGCTAAATTGATCAAGCTCAGTAGCTTTTGTTTCTCAAAGATTGTGCGTGTAGAAGAGGAGAAGTATTATAATCAAGAGTAAAATCTTCCTTTTTCGAAAGCTTATCTTGCCAATATGCCTATCAGAGTTGGACTCTGTTACAATCTGACATATTTCAAATGCAATACTTAATGCAATGTTTTCTCCGAGATCATATCAGAATTGAAGTCAGTCACAAAGTCGGAAACTCAGATTACAATGTTTTCGACACATATATCGATAGGAAGCTCAAATTTGATGACAAAGTCGACCTTTTGGGTGGAAGACTCTTCTGAGCTCTTCTCAGAAAAAGACATGAATCAAGGACACTGATATTGTCGAAGTCCAGCGAGACCAAGACCAGCCTATTTCATACATTTCCATTTTCAGCAGACCTAGATCCTTCCGATTTTTTCGCGTTTCCGAGAATGAAAAAAACTTTACAAAATATCAATGTTGAAGTATGTTCAGAAGTGGTTATAATGGATATTTTCACGATAATTGGACATATTGTATATTTCTTGTAGCAATCTTATCGAGACGGTCATGAAACTCTAAACAGTTCATAATTCCTTCTTTAAATTCAGTATTGAAGTTATAATTTTGTGAACCAATATACTGGCCCGGCCCAGGTAACGCTCCCTATCGGAAAACGGACAGAGACAGTTTATTCAAGGCCCTGATATAAAATCAACTAAGTAAATACCAATAAAAACTTTCCTCCATTTCCTCGGGGATAACAAAAATGACCCCATCCACTTTTATATCTGTGTTATCGATCTTGGCGCTAGAGAGTCCCTTAAATTGATAGCTCGAAACGATAAAAAATAACAACCCGGAGTTATTAAATCGGTCGGAAACAGTGTGAAGCGTTTCGTAACGTAAAAAACACACACGGGCCATCGTACTGTTTAACTCGGACTTTGGAGAAATGTTTCTTTGTTGTTCTGTTTCGGAGAACCGTTAAACCACCGGAAACTTTGTTAATTATTCGAGAAATGTCGACCACGCGTCGACCGTCAGGAATAAAAAGTTTTTCTACGCATATACGAACAGAATATATCAGCGCTAATGCATTTTTCCGGAAATGGGGAATGTCTCTTTGGCGCACTCCCGGTCATCGGTGTGGCTTTCTAATTTTTTTTAATGCCTATAGGAACGGCGGTAAAAGTACAATAATGCGGCCTGATGCGTCGGTAAAAATACATTCGAGACTATAAAATAGCGAAAGGTATTTTGTGGGGAACCTCGTCCAGTCAGTAAAAAAAAAAAACAAGGACGATTCCTATTTTATTAGTGCATTAAAAGTCACCTATTGAAACCCATTGGAACATCAGTAATAGAAACAAGCCTTGTTTTTTAATGACTTATTGGGTTCGCCATATCACTTGTGTTTTGAAAAGCATTTTTATTTGAAGAAAGGTTTTATTAACAATTTAAAACTTTTATCATTAATTTTATACACAATAATTGTAGGCTCTCACGGAATAAGATACAGAATACTTCATCACAAAGCCTAAACAATATTACGTTCTGGTATCTATCTTAATTAACTAACCAATTTATCGAATCTATTAATATACTTAAGTTATAAAGTTCCTTTTAAGCTACAGGTATTTGTAAATAACTATAATTTTATATAAAACAGGTATAATCTATTCAAAATAACAGTGGACTTGCGGCATTAACATATTTAATGTGTTGCCTGCCGCAATTTGTAAATTTAGATGTTTTAAAATCAGACAAAATTTTCCTTCTCATTTCTGGTTAAAAATTATTCTGGTTAAAAAAAGACACAATGTTGTGTGATACGTTCGGTTGCCAAATGTATACAAAATGTTTCAAAACATTAGTGATACCTTTTAAAAGAATGCAATGTTTAAAAGCATATAATAAAATCAAGGATGACCTGTTATTTCAATTTATGTATTTAAATGAGTTTAAATGGTTATTTCAGAGTGGGACTAACATCCAACGGTAACTCGTAGCAAGATAATAAAAATTGAGTAGAGTAGTAACAGTGAAAAAAGTCAACAAAAGTTGATGGAAAAATGTAAATGTTAGAATAACAACTGGTTAGGTTTGGCTAGCTATAACAGTTATTGCTAATTCGTTGCAAATATATTGTTCGTCTTGCTAGATACAGGAATGTTTACGATGAGTTCGATCAAACATATTAAACAAGAAATTGACAAATGATGGAATTGTGAACAAACGTCAGATAAATTGGAAATTAACAGCTTAGTTATTCACTTGAATGAAACTTTATATCACCCGAATATGGAATTATGATTCAGTGATTACAATTTCCAATATAGGATGATCAGAGTGGAAACAACTAAAGGTGAGTATATAATTAATATATGATACCTGTAGGAAATCTTATTGTAGAGTGTGAAAGTAAATGTCCAGAATATACATGAAGATTTGTTTAAAATGTATGAGTATCCACTTGCTGGACAGCTTTACACTGGAAAATCGAAAGATGGTCGCGAGAAAAATGTTGGTGAAAGAGTTGTCAAAGACTTGGTTGGTGTCAAACACTGTATTACAACCACGACATGTGAAGGATGTACGAAATAATTTAATGTACTTCAATATTTATATGGCACTGTATCATAATAAATAAAATAATGTAAATAAATAAATATTAAAAGAATGGAAAACGATATTAATAAAATAAAATAAAACGTAGTTATGTATTTCTTACTTACTATTTTTGTTATTGTCTATAATAAGAATTATTGTTTAATTATTGTTTAAATAAAAAAAATTACAAACTATATTGTCTATTATAAATTTAAAAGTCAAATTAACTAAATAATAAGCAGTAGTGGGTACCCGGGTACCTGGATATTGAACGGGCGGGGTATTAAGTTTGATAGTTATTAACTTTTATTAATTAATTGATTGTTAAAAAATTTGACGAAAAATGGGTGTTAAATTACTTCAATTTTGGGGATCCAGACGGCCATAAAAATTTTAAGGAGATGTTAATATATTTCACCTGCGGACTGAAACGTATACTCGGGTGCCCGGTCATTGACACGACCGGGCGGACAACTTGTTGATTGACTTATTAGAACGGCTCGAATAATATTATATAGATACAATAAATGTTAAGATATGTTCTGTAAAAAAAATGAAAAAATACCAAATTAAACGGTAACATTCAAATCAAGAACAGCGTGAGCGAGAGAGATAGCGAGAGACACTAACTGATCGGGCCTTTCGACAGGTTATCGGGCCCCGTCCCTAAATCGATAGACAAAAACGAACAAGCCGAAGAATGAACAATGCCTCGACATTCGAAAGCTTCGCAACGAAGTTTATGCACGTGTCGGCTATGCGAAGACCGAGATCGTCATAAAATAAAATCCGCAAAAGTATGGCCCGTCCGCCCGTATAGCACGGATGTCACATATAAATTTCGGTCACTTTATAAAGATTCGAATTCAATAAAGTGGCTTCGGTCGTTAAAAAATCGACATCGCTTCCGATAGAGAAATTTCTGACGTGGGATCGCTAATATATGAGAAAATTGATAGTTTATTATATACCTAGGGAAACACATTGCATTATATTGCATCTACTGAGTCTAAAAATGTACTGTCTCTAGAATAAAAATAAATTCATTTCATTATAGTGTCAAAATAAGATCATTTAAGCAATTATTCTCCAATATTATCGATAATATTATACAGTTTGTGAAAAAAATCCGCGATTCTTGTTTGAATAAACCTTTTCAAACTGAATAAAATTATTGTAGATACCTTTTCGTTATAAATTCTCTCCTTCGTTACCCCTTCTTTAGAAATCGAGCAGGAATGGACCGATTTGGTTAATTCTGGTTTTAAAATATTTGTGGAAGACCAGTGATGGTTTATATGGTGAGAACATATGGAATTATTATCAGAAAATGATTGCAAAGTGTCACTGTCATCAATAGATGTCAACTCACAATCATGCAATAATAGAATATAAACTGAGAGAGTATATAACATACAGACAAATACTATGACGAACAGATATTGTGGGATAATATACAATGTATTAAACCATTTAAGATTTTACCATGATTTATATCTCATGTAAATGTAGGTATTCATACACCAATACATTAAATCGATAACATAAAAAAACAAGTAAAAAATAATGGCATATGTCAAATATGATATAACTATGTGCTAATAGTAATTTTGAATCCTATTCTAATTATATTCGAGTAAATATTTACCGATAACAGAGTTGAAATATGTAGTGGCTATTTATGATAAAGCATAATTTGTAATTATATTCAACATTTGTTATTATTTAGTGCGCAAGATAATTATTTACCTTTATTACTTACAATACCAAGGAGAAGATGGTCTGACTTAGGTCGTCGAAGTCAATCAATTAAAATAAATAGTACTTGAAACACGTAAAAATAGTTAAATAGCTTGTCTAAGAAGACTCTAGACTAAAATTTATATAAGATTTTCTTCGAAACTTTTTAAATCATATAGAAAATTTCATTGGTGGTGTAGGGTGTGCTATTTAAGTTTTTCCAAATAATTTTTATTAATTTTAATACTTAATCTAGCGTTATCACGTTGTAAAATCATCATGTTTGAATGTTTGTAGTCTTCTTGTTAAATGTAATACTTCTGTTGATGATGAGGAGACCAAACAATATATTATATTGTTTTGGTTTGGTTATAATAAAGCTACGCCATCAAAGTTTTATAGGGTCTAGGTACCCAATTACACCCCTTTGATCATTTTCAGTTCAGCACAATACAAATAAAAATATTTATCATTAATAACATATCTTAAAATTAATATCGAAGAACTATGTTTTACTCCTTGGGTATATTTTTCTGTATCTTGAAAATAATTTTTGTACGCTCATTGTTTATTATTTAATTTTTATATTTATTATTAGTATTAGTAAGTTGGTCGATTTTTATTCAAGTCGAACAATAACTAGTAGATATTGGATTAAAATGAACCAGATAACAAAAATGGTGTTGAAATAGCTATGACTACACATATTATTGTGGTTTTTGATGATTTTCACGACCTGTTCTCATTAAATAAATTCTGTTAAAAATTAAGAGAAATAATCTTAATCTTGAAATTATATCTTAAATATATATTTTTGCGTATTCATAATTTACTATGTTACGATTTGCCTCTTCTCTAACAGTACAAAATTTAAGTAAAGTCGTCAATTTTTATTCAAGGCGTACCATAATTAGTAAATATTAGAGATATTGGATTAGGATATCGGCAAAAATTGTAGTAACTGGTAATAATTAGACGAAAGTCGAAGAATGTGAAATTCAAAGAAGAAGAAATTAGATAGCATTTTGCTAAGATGTAAGAACAGTATACAATGGTACAAAACAAAATATAAAACTATCAACGACACCCTATTGATCTAGTGACATATATAATCCAATGCATTATTATATAAGAATAGTAGCGATGATAATTGATCATATTTGGAGATATTTAGGAGAATTTCACTGCTTTCATATATAGTGGTGGCTTTTTCGACTGCTTTTAACTGTAGTGGCTGGTTTTAATTTAATGATTTTGGTCTTTTTTATGGTAATGTTTATTTATATGGTTCATGGAGTTCTTGTTAATTGTTCAAATATGTAAATTAATTTAGTTATGGTGTTTTTATGAAAATAGAAAGGCATTAGAAATTATTATTATTAATTCATTTTATTCATTGCTTTTTGAAATAAAATGTGTTATTTCAATGATTTCACCATTTTATTTACCTATATATATTTTCGACATTATAGTTGTATGTTGTATCGGATTAAATTAATCTAACACCGAATAATATTGAGATAGCTATGATTAAATATATTATTCTGTCCGTTGATGGTTCAAATGATATTTTCTTATTACGGAGATATTTTAAGTTGTTAGCTTAACGGAAATAATCTTAATCTTGAAATGAAATATTTTTTGCATTCTGAATTTTGCGCATTCATTATATACTAGGTTACGATTCGCCTTTCTTTGTTATAATAACAAGTTTAAGTTAAACCGCCGATTTTTATTCAAGTCGCACGGCGAGAATAAATAAAAAAACCCGTATATCTCCTCTGTTTGTTCTAGAGCGCCGAAATCCATCAGACGTAACCATAAAAAAGAGCCGGATGGCGAAATTTCGGACAAGCGCGTGTTTGTAAGGGCCATTCCATGCAGGCGGTCCCCGCCCACATATCATATCCGACCCCATAACGCACACTTGGGCCGCGCGGCCACCGGATCGCGCGTCCGCGGGCTCGCTTATCGGCAATTCCGTCGGCGATAAAGTGCCCGCGCATGACCGTCTTATCACGCAACGCTTATTACCCCTTGTACGATCGGAAACATCGTCAATATTGGCAATATCGCGCGCGTTTTACGACCTTATGAATCTTTCAGGCGGTATTCTCATCCTCCGTGGAATATTTATTTATATATATACGTGTGCGCGATTATTCGGTCAGGTCTATCTGGTTTATATCTTCAGCAATTTTTACGATTCACTTATGAATATTTAAAAGCAATATACGGAAGCAAATATATACGAAGAGAATATGGTATGGACTTAGTATAACTTCGATACGTTGTGGTTTGTTTGTTTGTTATATTTAAACTAGCGGTCCCAACAAGCGTTGTACTGCCCAAATATTGGTTTTTTACTTAGATGGAATTTACTTCGACAATAAAAGACACTAATAAGTCTCTAGTCATCAGTGCGATTAGCAGGAAAAGTAGATTTTAACACTTTTGATTGACTTCATAAACTTGCGACTAAGTATAATTGTGAATACATTTACAAAGTATGCTTTACCATAAACAGTCATTACAAATTTCAACTGAATTCTTGGTAAATATTTACTCGGCCGCATTTAGAGTACGATTCTAATGACCCCTAGCGTATCGTTTATCACATTTGACACATATATTATTTTTTCTCACTTGATTTTCACGATATCGAACAGAATCTGTCAAAATTATCTACACCTGTATAGAATATTAATCATGGTAAAGCATTAAACAGGCAGTACCGAGAAATCGTATTCAATGTCAAACTGTCGTCAATCAATATTCCATAACGCACCTATAAATATTTGACAACCAATAACAATGTCAATCCTATGTGCCAGTGAATCTATTGATGGCAGTACCAGTGATACTTTGTTTTGTTTGTAAAATTGTAGTTTTTAGTATTTCTTCGCCACTATTCTATATTTTCTTGTCATATAAACATTCCCTGGGTTGACGCAAATGGTTCAAAATAAAAATTAGCCAAATCGGTCTAGTCCATCTAAAGTTTTAGCGAGACTAACGAACAACAATTCACTTTTATATACTTATAGCGAGTTATATTTAAACTAGCAACCCTAACAGTTGTCCTATCCGAGCACTGGCCTTTTGTTTGTTTGGAATAATTCACTTTGACAATAACACAAATGCGGTTGTTTCGGATAAATGTTAAAAATTTTATCAGGTGAGTGCACGTATTTTTATCTAAACAATCTAACTTAATTGTTAAACTCGATGGTTTTTCTAGAAAGTCGAACATTTTTCTATAAATAATATTTTCCTATTTAGTGTTATCACGAAACGCTCAAAATTGTATTTTTGACGTTAATTAGTTTTGTTGTTTGTTGGAAGAAACCTGTTTACGAAGTCCACAAAACGTTTTTAGAAACTCATGGTTATGCTACTCCCTCTTCTTCCTAATATAGATTTTGGTTTCCGTTCAATGTCTCCTTCCACAAGTCCTCACACAAGTGCTCATTGAAGCAAAACTCTATAGCTATGTAACCACTCTGCAATCAAGCTATTAGTATTCGGTCAAATCAAGTAACCGCAATAGAAGATTCTAGTTATCATCACGCTATACCACTTGCAGCAAGATATAAAAGTACACCGACAAAGCATTTGTACATATAATACAGCAATTAGAATGCGCTACATTTATCCTTTAAATACGACCACATCTTGCACTGGTCTTCAATTATTTAATGATAAATAGAAAAAATTAAAGTAAGATCGTCGATTTTTATTCAAGTCACACCATAACCAGTGGATATTGTAGATATGGGATTAAATTGATCTAGCGAATACCGAATGAGGTTGAGATAGCTATGGTTATTATATTATTCTGCCCTTTGATGGTTCAAATGATATTTTCTTATTACAGAAATATTTTAGTTGGTAGATTAGCAGAAATAATCTTAGTGCTGAAATAATATCTTAAAAAAATTGAGCATCATTATTTACTAGGTTACGATTCGCCTTTCTTTGTTTTAATAACAAGTTTGAGTTAAACGGTTGATTTTTATTCAAGTCTCACCGAGAGAATAGATTAAAAAAACCGTATATCCCCTCTGTTTGTTCTAGAGCTCCGAAATCCAGCAGACGTAGCCATAAAACAGAGCCGGATGGCGACACATAATACGCAATGGTACGTTCTCTATCTAGCTCAAAATATAAAAGATCTTTTAGATACTTTAGCAGTTGATGACTGACTGCTGTTGAAACGGTTTTTAGTCGTTTATATATCTTTGAAAAAATATTAGGAGAGAATTTACTGCCACACCACGGTTTTTGTGCTTGCCAGGTAAAAAGGTTTCTGTGGGTTACCGCCTATGAAAAGTGAATTTAATACGATAATCCCAAGCGCAAAAAACATGTGTTAGTCCAGGAGAGTCATATGTTATATTACGGGATGCTAAAAGCGAATGATGTTACTGCACACAAGTCTATCAACACCAAGTGAACAAATTAACCGACGTTTTGTTAAAAAAAGTAGTGAGTGATAGATAAAGCTCGAAGTTCTGCCACACCCAGCGAACTTACCATAACTAACATTTTCGGATTGTCACCTGCTCAGAATAGCATAAATGGATCATGAACCACAATATTAAGAGTTGCTATGATCATCTACGGCACATTTTTACCACTCGATGGAACATATTGTTTTCATAATTTACTCATAGCTCGAAAGTAGATATACAATCGCAAGTCTACGGTATATAACATTTCAACAGTGCCTAATTGGTTCGGATTTATCTTAATTTCTGCGAATGGGAACTGCAAATGAGAGGGGGTTGGATTTTTAATTGCTATTCGGTGCGTGTGCACGTCACTAGACGCATATTAAAATTCATGCGGCCTGATTTAGGTGGAACGCACCGCCTACATGGCAGAGATTTACGACATCGGGAGGAATGCGAACGGCGCTATCGTGACGGTATTCCAGCGATGGGAATCAGTCCGTATCTCTGCGTTTTTTCCTCTGGTCCTTCTTTATTTAGCACGAGAGATGGACTACAAATGGTTTAATCACTTTTATCAGGGCCGGAACACTGGTACGTTTGTTGTTTAGTGTGGTAATAACGACGTTCCAGGAATTTCGGACGATAAAATGGAGCGTAACAGTTCAATTTGCCGTAATAACATTAGCACTACGAGGGTTGGGTGGAAAAAATACAACGGCAAAAATACTTGATATTATTCACGACAAAACTTTAGCACGCTATATATTTTGCAGTGCTACTCTTAAAAAAAATATACTTTTAGCTTTTAGATTATACGATTGAAAAAGTCCATTATGGTATTTATCTAAATATTAAAAAACAAAGGAGCAGCTGTTGTTTACTTATAAGTCCCGCGCAAAATCCTGCTATTTAACGGACACGACAAAACTATAACATAAATACGTAAAATGAAATAAAATAATTGATCACTATTTTTAAATTTTACTTCAATAACGTATAAAATATCTATTTTTCACAACTTCAATCAGACACGGCAGGGTTTCATTTATATTTTGACATAATATATTGTTAAATTGCTTACCATTTGAATACAGCAGGTGCTAGCTTATCCCAACAATTTTTAAGTGCGTTAGTTACGTTAAAATTTGAATAGTTTGTTTTGAAAACTAGTCCTTAACCAATTTTGCTTTAGCCAGCAGCACTGTCTTGCTGAAAAATCTAATTCTGAATGAAAAATTGTGTTCCATATTTGACTAACTGTTCATATGTTAATTTTGCTAGAAATGAGTTTCATTTAGGTCTTTAATTCAAAACGTATAGCAGACCAATACATAATGTTTCCGCCACCCAACTGTCTGCGACTTGAAATCATCTGTTCTTCTTTTAAATCATGATAACAATACTTATTATGTAGTTATGCACTTACGTCCCATTCCTGCTTTAGATTACGAAATAGGACAATATTGGAAAGTATTGAATTAGCGAATACCAGGACACAAGGGATTGTCTCTTTTATAGTTCATTGAAACAACGAATTAAACACTTAGAGAATTCGAAATATCATTATGAAATTCAATGAATGAAACTATGAATCGTTTATACCAGTAATTTTTTAGATACTTTAATATAGTTACTAAAACCCCATTTACCGAACATCTCTCAAAGTTATGTCCTTATAGATTTTTAATAGACCAACAAACCAATAAATAAAAAAAATCAGCATGTCAACGAAAACATTTCCTTTAAAATTTCATACATAGATAATAAAAATAAAACTGGGTGAACAATAACCGACCGACTTGGATAATCTCAACCCAATCAACAAGTGCGACAACTGAAATATCCGCGAGCTATTTTCAGTCTACTAGGAATCTCTATAAAGCCAAACCAGAACGACCAAAGCACGTGTATAGAATCGCTAACTATTTATAACCCTCCGATTATGCGTTGCACTTTTTTTGTCTGCACCTAACCGTGTTTATTTCGGTACCCTCTTCCAAAAAATACTTCTGAATCAAGCGGACGTTTTTAGAAACCAATAAATTAATCTGTATCGACGTTAGTACACATGTTTATTATTTAAACGTTCCCTAAATATATTTTATATCGTTTGATATTACTAAAGGGACATTGTAAATCATCAGGGTACTTTGATATGTTAAATGGAATATGTTTTTTCGTTTAAAATCTTTTTTTTTAACATAACCTCCTTTTAACTCTAACTATAGCCCAATATATGTTACCACCTAGCCATTTTTTTAGGTTTTGGAAACAGAAAATAGTCGCAGGGGGCTAAAACTGAAGAATATGCTGGATGGCATACCAGTTTGTAGCCCAATTTATGCACTATTACTTTGGCGATTATACACGTCTGGACCAGTGTTTTGTCTCGATGGAACAACGTCTTTTTCTTCGCCAAATACGGTTGTTTTTCCCTCAAATCGATATTCTCTGAGTAATATTTGATCGTGCCGGTGATCGTTTTACCATTTTCACGATTAACATAGATTGGTTTTAAAATAGAGAAGAACAAGAGTAATTGCAGAATGTAAGGTTGAAATTATAAAAGTTATAAAATCCAAATTTAAAACACATCATTTTCAAAGACATCGAATAGGTATCAATATATGCCAAAATTTAATGACAACAAGAGCAGAAAATAAAATTATTCTTGTTGTGAATTAGTCAAGTCATTAATGAGGTTCATCCAGCAAGAGTAGTAGCAAAAACTGTAGTAACTCCTAATAATTAGACGAAAATCGAACAATGTGAATTTCAGAGAAGAAGAAATTAGACAGCATTTTGCTAAGATATAAGAACAGTGTACAATGATACTATGAAATAATTCCATTTGCTAACAAAAGTAGACCTGGATCCAATAAACAAAATATAAAACTATCAACGATACCCTATTGATCAAATGACATATATAATACAATGCATTATTATATGAGAGTATAGGTAAATAAATTATTGTTTTGTAAAAATAATGAAGTATTGACTGAGATTTATTTTTGATTAAAAGTACGATAATCTATGCATTTTAGATAGTGAATATATAATATGTTAATCGAAAGCTCGAGGTAGTCAATTCATTAATTAGGTTTGTGGATCAAGAATAGGAGCGATGATAATTGATTATATTTGGAGATATTTAGGAGACTTTCACTGCTTTCATATATAGTGGTGGCTTTTTCGTCTGCTTTTAACTGTAGTGGCTGGGTTTAATTTAAATGATTTTGGTCTTTTTTATGGTAATGTTTATTTAAATGGTTCATGGAGTTCTTGTTAATTGTTCAAATATGGAAATTAATTTAGTTATGGTGTTTTTATGAAAATAGAAAGGCATATCGAAATTATTTTTATTAATTCATTTTATTCATTGCTTTTTGAAATAAAATGTGTTATTTCAAAAATTTCACTATTTTATTTACCTGTATATATTTTCGACATTAAATACAATAATCACGATAAAGAAGTAAGTAAATAAAGCTGTATGTACGCATTCGCGAAATCCGGAGATATTTGTTGAGTAATGTATCTTCGTGTTATCCATGCAAAAGATTGACTTCAACACACAAGTATGTCCAGAAATCTCACAGGCAAAATAAGGAATTTCTTTTATGAACACTAACCGATGAAGTATAGAATCATTGATTATTTGAAGTTAATCATAAAATGTAGGACATAATAACAACTGACAATTGTTAAACAGATGCCACAACATGACAGCCTGATAAATAAAATATTACAAACCTTACATATTATTTTGTTCGTTAGCTTCATATTCGAAAGAATGAATCTCGAGAAATGAGAAATTTTAAACATAATTAAAATATAAATGGAGTCTGCGAACGCTTCAATATTAATCAGCAAGACATGTAACCGTATTACTTTGCCGGAGAAACGGGGCAACATCAAAAATATTCACGAGGCAGCGAAAAGAATCCTCGTACAGATGGAGGGAAAGTGGAAGTTCGCAATTTATTTACTCGCTACATCGAAAGGCACGGCAGTCTTCCACTATTAGCATTTCAAGGGATCTCACAATTCACCGTACCAAAGGCGTAGGCACTCTTATCCCGAACTTTAAAGTAGTTTACGAGGAGGGTCTCCTAATTTTCATAAAGCAGAGGCAAATGGAACTTGTTCTTGTATTTTATGTACGTTCTGTTTTAAAAGTATCTAGAGAATGTTGTTGTTAGTTAATCTTTTAATTTAATACATTGTTACCAGTAGTCGCTGACTGACCTTTACACCTTTTAACCTAATAATATTTCTTTACAATAGCATATAAATGCACCTCGTTACACTAGACTACACAAGATCAAACGAATTTTTGCTTGATCTTGTTGACTGATTGATTTTTTTGTTGAATGTTTGATTCTCTTGACTCTGTGTCGTGTTCTTCTGGTGTTATCCAAGAGTTTCAATTCTCCAGTATAAATATGAAAATGGTGTCTCCCCTTTGGTCTCCTTGTAACTCTTTAATTAGCTATTGTAACTATTTAATTTTAACGTTAAACTTTTAATTTAATACATTGTTACCAGTAGTTGCTGACTGACCTTTACACCTTTTAACCTAATAATATCTCTTTACAATAGCATATAAATGCACCTCGTTACACTAGACTAAACAAGATCAAACGAATTTTTGCTTGATCTTGTTGACTGATTGATTTTTTTGTTGAATGTTTGATCCTCGTGAGTCTGTGTCCTGTTCTGGTGTTATTCAAGAATTTCAATTCTCCACTATAAATATGAAAATGGTGTCTCCCCTCTGGCCTCCTTGTAACTACTTTGATTTCCTGAGTAACGGTGTAAGTAATAAGGTCTTATAGTATCTGGGTCCATTTACTTCTTAGGACATTGCTTTGGAACTGGTGCATTTTCCCACGATTTGAGCGGATTCATCTTGTGCAGTCCACTCGAATAACTGTTGATTGAACTTCGAAGTGAAATATGGAGTCATGTTTCATCTATTGTCACATATCGACGCAAAACTCGGGTTTATTACGCTTTATCATCTTCAAACACTGCTCTGAATCATCAACTCGTCGTTGTTTTTGGTCAAAAGTGACCTCGGGCGGCAACCACTTTACACAGAGCTTTCTCATATCCAAATATTCGTGAATGATGTGATGTACACCTTCAGTTGATATCTTTAGAGTGTCTGCTATTTCATTCAATTTCATTTTGTGGATTTTTTAAATGTTTTCGTCGGTAACAACCTCTTTTGGGCGTCCACTTCGTTCACCGTATTCGGTGCTCATTTCACCACGTCTAAACTTAGTATACCAATCCTTGATGGTTGATTTTCCTAGGGCAGTGTCCGGAAACTCGGCATCAAGCTACGTTTTTACTTCAACTGCATTTTTTCCTTCAAAAAGCAATATTTTATTAACACGCGAAATTCCTTTTTATCAATTTTTTCATAATAATAAAAGTTGCTTCACTCAAAATGCTATAATTCACTAATGACCCGACAGCTGTCAAATTTATACACGCATCTTTTGAGTGTTAGGAACTGCATTAGTCTGGTCATTAGTTGTTGACAATAGCGAACTAATGGTTTGCGAGGCCCATGGTCAACAATTTAGTTCTATACACGAGACACTTTGGAATGAAAACTAGTAATCAGATTATGACACTAGTGTTCTCTTAAACACTCATTTCTATAAACACTGCACAATTTTCGTTGAGCCTGTGCCTTTTTCAGAGGTAAGAAGGGAAAAACGTGAGAAAAATGACCTTGTGGAATCTCAAAAAGCAATAAATTTTGACTGAGCAAACCAACGATGCATGCTTTATATCTGAATATTTTAAGTGAATTAAGTATGTATATTAAGAAGAACGAAAATTAATTATTCCCTAAGCTTCCATTTATTAAACCATTTCTAAAAAAAGGTTTGCAGACTATGGAAATTCACACCAAAATGGCCAATGGTTGAGGCAATTGTTTCTTCCAAACCAAAGCAGTGGTTTATATGTGAATAGACAAAGGATGGTTAAACAAAGGATGTCCAAGAATTGGATCAACGGTAGAAATCGCCACAAAAATATGGATATGGTTCTGGAGGACGCTATGTATGTATGTATGTCAATGTATGGATCTAATAATTTTGTTGTAAAAAAATCAACCACCAATAATTGACAAAACAAGTTTAAACTTGATTAAATCAATATGCCGAGTTCACATTGTATTAAAATAGAGTTGCCTGATGATCGTTCCGACAATAAATAACCGAAACTGCCCGATAATTGACCGTATATGTGTTAGAATGTCGATTCGGTTCGAAAATAGATTCGGGGGTAGCCATGAAGCCTTCGGGCTATTTCTGGAGGAATTTCGGACACGCTTATATCCATGGCGTGCAAACGATTCTTAATGGATGTGTGTATGTGTATTTATAATATATCGGCCGTCATTCTAAATCGGCCACGATTGATTGATTTTTAACCTGTGCGCGGTCATATTTATTTGGTCAGTAATATCAGCATTCTTACATTGTTAATAAATGGTCCCTTCACATTGTTTTAAGACCAAAATAAGACACTCTTTCAACCAAAAAACAAATCCTTGCGTTGAAAAATGCTTTGTCTTTTGATGTAACCTTAGAAGTAGAGGTTAGTGGGAGCAATGTTTGGTGAATATGACGATTAGGGTAGGACTTTTCATTTAAGTATTTACATATAGATATTCATGGGTTCTGTAAGTTTGCATTCAATGCTTGACTAATTATTATCAAATTTAATATTTAACCATCTGCCATGATGATTTGGTTCTGCTTGAACTTTGAATTTCTATATTTTGGGCCCTTCAATAAGTTGTTTGCTTATGACGTCAAAATTGCAGTCTAGACTCAGCAAGGTAAAACTATATTGAATAACCATTGAATAACCATATATCCCAACTAAGACATGAATCTAAACAATTAAAAATAACACAGTGAGTGAATTTCTTCGTGGACTTGCTGAGAATCAGGTATTATATAAATCGGTATAGAAATATAGTCAAATATCTTGGCATGGCCAATAATATTGAAACTTCAGTAGAAGCCACGGGTTAAGAATCAATTGTTTTTTTGAATATCTCTCCCCTGTCGTTCTATTGTCTTTTTCACTCCTTCCATTTTCGTGTTCCATGTCCACATTTGTCCATCTATTATTAATTTTTTATTGCTTATATTTACTGTTTTGTACTACTTCCTCTCTTTCTTCGCTTCGTTTCTTATTTTTCCCGATGTTTTATGAATATGCTCATTAATATCTTACTTATTCCAATTTGGCCAGTTTATTTTTAATAGGTCAATAGAAAAGTCCCCTGACACATAGACGGCACTACTAGAATTAAATCCGCATGGTTTTAGTTATCCCGAACCCTCAAAAGATGCGTGTATAAATTTGACAGCTTTCGGATAGTTAGTTTGTGTATTATAGCATTTTGAGGGAAACAACTTTTGTTGTTGTGAAAAAAAAAATGGAAAAAAAGAATTTCGGGTGTTGAAATACAATTAAAAATTAGCTTGATACCGAGTTTCCGGACACTGCCCCAGGAAAATCAACCATCAAGGATTGGTATGCTAAGTTTAGACGTGGTGAACTAAGCACCAAAGACGGTGAACGTAGGTTGCTACTTACGAAAACATTCAAAAAAATCCACAAAATGATTTTGAATGACCGTAAATTGAAACTGAATAAAATAGCACATACTCTAAAGATATCAACTGAACGTGTACATCGTATCATTCACGAATATTCGAGAACGGTGATTCGGAACAGTGTCTGAAGATGATCAAGCGTAATAAACCCGAGTTTTTGCATCGATATGTGACAATGGATGAAACATGGCTCCATCATTTCAGTCCGAAATTCAATCGGCAGTCATCCCAGTCGACTGCACACGATGAACCCGATCCAAAGCCTGGGAAAACGCAACAGTCGGCTGGCAAGTTTATGGCGTCTGTATTTTGAGATGCGCATGGAATAATTTTCATTGACAACCTTGAAAAAGGAAGGACCATCAACATCGACTACTACATAGCATTATTGGACCGTTCGAAGGACGAAATCCCTGAAAAACGGTCGCATTTGAAGAAAAGCAAAGTGCTTCTTCGCTAAGACAATGTACCGTGTCACAAGTCAGTGAAAAAGATGGTAAAAATACATGAAATGGGCTTCGAGTTGCATCTTCATCCACCGTATTTTCCAGATCAGGTCCCCAGCGACCATTTCCTGTTCTCAGATCTCAAAAGGATGCTGGCTGAGAAAAAATTTTCGTCGAATGAAGAGGTGATCGCCGAAACTAAGGTTTATTTTGTTAATTGTTTATTATGTTACCCATGTAATTCTTAGAAGTGTTTTCAATTTATTTCATCACTATTTCACATTTTTGTACCTTTTTTTAATTAATAGAGACATTTAAACTTAAATCGTCAGGCATTTTCCAAGATTTTTTTTATTTGACTGGCGTAGGACTTTTTAGACTACAGCGTCTATAGTTAACAAGATTCACTATCAATCTCTGAACAGCAAAACCGCGTTTTTCGATTTTTAAGAGACGTTGAAAAATTCAGAAAAGAAGCGTGACCTTTTAAATCGTATTACCGTCAAGGTCACTCGCTAATTTTCGGAAACCGTAGTCGGATGTTACATGGAAACACATGGGAAGTGTGCTTCTTGTTCTAGTTAACGATACCGCTCACGAACTTGAATCAAAAACAAATTATTTTGGTATTTCTTTAAAATACGAACACATTTCGTGCCGCTTCGCCAACCGTACTTTATTGGATTTTAATTTCAGGTTAATTTCGCCCTCTCTTGGTCGACCCACCACCACATGGTCGGTGGTTTTATTCGCAGTTGATCGATGCGAAACGATGATGGATTACTTCATTTGTATTTTATCATGTTATTGGACGTAATGGAAATAGAAAAACGTGTTCCTGACACGTTGGTAATGATGTAAGATGTAGATGACCAAAGCTGGCTTGTTGTACAAAGGATATCAAAAAAGTTTCATTAGGAACTAATGCTAGAGTCACAGTCTCGACTATGTTAAGCAGACAATTGAGAGCTTCTCTGTTTGTGCTTAATTTTAGTTGTCACATAAATAAATGGAACTGTCGCCACTGGATATATAAAAAAAATAGATAGAAGCCAGTTCCGCCGATTGATTTTCTCTTATTATGGATCATTCTCATCACGTCTACGTCTGAAAAGGGTTTATTCAGCAACTGCTGAGCCGTCTGAAAGTTCTTTGAGAGTTTCAGATGGGTTTACATCCAACAAGGAATTCGTTGTCTACGAACGTTTTTGGTCTTCAAGCACGTTGTAGGCAATCAACATTAAAATAGTCACTACAGTCTAGCTCATAATTCCAATGGTAGCTATTTTCCTTTCTTTTCGATCATTCCTATCACGTCTAAATATCTGGAAACAATTGATTGAGCATCTGAGCTGGGCTAAGAAGGGTAGAAGGGTCGCTTCGTGGATAGCCATAAAATTTTTTCATAAAAAAAGATACGCCGTTGTTTCGAGATGAAATCCGTAAATTACCTGAAACATGGGAAAAAGTAGCGGCTATCGATGAACAATACTTCGAATAATCAGCTAGATTTTTATTGTAAATAATCGTGGTAATAACAAAAAAAAACGAAAATTTTATTTAAACTATCTAGATACGCCGTTGTTTCGAGATGTAATCCGTAAATTACCTGAAACATGGGAAAAAGTAGCGGCTATCGATGAACAATACTTCGAATAATCAACTAGATTTTTATTGTAAATAATCGTGGTAATAACAAAAAAAACGAAAACTTTATTTAAACTATCTAATACGCGTATTTTATACTCTTCTATATACACATAATTTAACTTGATTCCTATCTAAACCTATTTATCTATTTACAATATAATTTTAACTACTACCAACTGATCAGTTTGAAGTCGGTACGAGCAACACATTAGATTCGTTTTGTCTGTATATATATATATATATATATATATATATATATATATATATATATATATATATATATATATATATATATTTAACGTGGGCTCCGAACCATGGTCCTCAGCATTAAGCCTACCGACTGGCGAGTGACCAACTTTAGAAATCATCCCAGAAGACATCCGGTCTTACCCAGCCTGGCTACTGGCGTGACTGGGATCATTTTCCTTGTCGGATTTTACAATCTTGCCTAGAAAATTCTAAACAATCACAAACATAAATATACGACCATGCCCCAGTAGGATTCGAACCCGCGGCTTTCGCAACAATAGGAGGGGGACGGCCCTTTACCACTGCGCCACCAATTATTATTTTTGTATTGTTTGGGTTTGGGGTCCACTACCTAGCCTAGGTAATTTGACAAACCTTTTAACCAAACTAGAACAACAAAAAGTCGTTGCCTCCATCAGGAATCGAATCCGCGACCTTCGAATATGAGCTGAACGCCCTAACCATTATACCATAGAGGCGGTTGCCTACAGTAGTTCTACGGCTTCTCATATGATATGGTTAGTGCTTAAAAAGCAAACTGAACGGTTATGCACTAAATGACTTTGGTAAGCACACCCTTACTAAAAACTCTTCTCAAAAACCCCTGAAGGGTATAACGGTTCAGTCCCTGCTTTCATCATCAGCTTCTCTATACAACTTTAAAGAATAGAATTAGTTGTCTGTATGTCCCAATAATATTTAAAAACATATCCTCTAGCTCCTAACCGTTGTGGAGTTGTGCATTCAATCATATCAGCTCCATTCCTCAACTATCTAATTATTTTAGATAACATAGACAGAAAAGACCTAATACCAACACACCAGTTTCGGTTTATTAACAAGCATTCAACAACTGACCAGATCCACAGAATAACAGATGTTATTGAAAAAGCATACGAAAGTAAAAAGTATGCCCAGCTATATTCTTAGATGTAGCACAAGCCTGCGATAAGGTTTGGCATGAAGGCCTTGTTCATAAACTACAGAAAATGCTATCAAAACAACACACCGAACTCTTAAAATCATACATTACTACCAGAATGTTTAGAGTCAAACAAGAAGAAGCTTACTCGACAATAAAAGAAGCTAAAGTAGGTGTACCACAAGGAAGTGTATTGGGACCAATGCTTTATCTACTCTACACTTGTGATATACCACAATTGGAGAATATTAAGATGACTACTGATGATAGTGAAGGAGCCTCAAGAAAATTACAACAGGCAAGTGACAATATAAACAATTGGACACAAGCTTGGAAAATAAGGATTAATTAAAATAAATCTGTACATGTGAAGTTCACCAGACCGTACAAGTACCAATAACATTAAATAATACTATCATTCCATATAACAACGACGCTAAATATCTCGGAATGAATCTTGATGCAAAACTTCTCTGGAAGGAACATATAAAGAAGAAAAGAAAAGACCTGGAATTGAAATCTAGGAAAATGTACCGACTAATTGGAAGAAATCACAATTATCAGTACATAATAAATTGCTATACTATAAGCAAATACTGAAACCTATATGGACATACGGAGTTCAATTATGGGGATGTTCCGCAAAGAGTAACATAAATAAAATACAAATTGATTGATCCTGACAGGTATTGTGGGCGCACCCAAATACTATAGGACTGATTACCTACATCGAGACCTTCAAATACCCACAGTTAGTCAAGAAATCAAGAGAATTGCAAGGGGGCATGAGGAAAGACTCCATTCTCATGAGAATATTGAAGTATTGCGGGTTTTGGATACCACCAGAACAGGACACAGACTCAAAAGAATCAAGCCATCTGATCTTGTGTAGTGTTGTGTAGTGAGGTACATATAATAAAAAATACAGCAGTGACTTGTATAAACATTATTTCACCAGAGACTGAGATAGGGCCGATGGGTCCTCCTAGTTATATACATAGATTAAAGTTTTCATAAAGACAAATTGTAAGTTAGACGGAAACGACTAGTAGCAATGTAATAATTAAATAATAAAAGAAATTGGATAAGAAATATGTGAGAACAGTGTACGTGCTTTTGAAATTTGACGATTTTCACCTCGAAAGTGCACTCTTTCGAATAAAAAAAGAATATTGAAAATCGATCCACAATTTAGCAAATATAAATAAATATATGCAGTCGTATATAGAATCTCCTGCTTCTTTCCAAGTCGGGTACCAAAACACATTGTACCGATTTTTCAAAATAAAGCTTCGAATGTAAAAAAAAATCTATAAAACTAATTGATAGGCCTATAGTTAAAAGTACGCGTAACGCTAAATATTAAAAAATAGATAATTAAACCGTTTCGAAGTGAGTTCCGTCGGGCTTGGTGTGAGAGGGCGCGGGCGTATCATCGGCAAAAGGGGTTGTTTTCACGCCGTTCCGCAGCGGGCGGGCGAGGGACCGCTTTAAAATTGATAGGCAACACGTAAAACGCTAACGAGATAGGCCGCCAGATAGGGACTTATTAAATTTGCATTTACAAGGAGCACATGTGCAGGCGGTGTGCTGCGCGCTGATACCCGTCTCCCTCGCCGACGCCGCTACCCATCACCTCCACCACCGCGCCACCCCCGTTTCCGGAACATCCTCGTAACGTGCGCCCTTAAAAACCACTCCTGTCTAATTCAATTCCGCGAGGGTTCCGATATAAAACGATATTCGCACTTTTATGGCCGTCAGCGTTAGCGGCAGCCCTTTCAACGCGCACCTTTTAACGTGTATGTAATTTTGTAGCGTCAAAGTCGCAATTAATTAGACATCAAGCACGTTCGATCGGACGTGAGGAACAAATAGATTCTTAATTACCCTTAAAATGAAATCACAATCCTCAGTAAACAGAATCAGTGCGAATTTTGGGCTTCTTAAAAAAAAATACGGATATTACTCGCCGATAATTCCTGTGGTAGTCATTTTCCCTCCTTTTGGATATTTAACATCTGTATAAAACATCGATAAAACAATCTAAACATCTGGAAACAGTTGATTGAGAG
The DNA here is from genome assembly GCF_030347505.1 of Rhynchophorus ferrugineus. Classification (NCBI taxonomy): domain Eukaryota; kingdom Metazoa; phylum Arthropoda; class Insecta; order Coleoptera; family Curculionidae; genus Rhynchophorus; species Rhynchophorus ferrugineus. Next base: position 9,735,704 of record NW_027472586.1, on the reverse strand, counting down.
TCTGAGATGGCTTTACATGCAAGAAGTGACTGAAATCGAATCTTCGAATGTTTTTGGACTTCCAAACCGTTGTTTCTCATGCGTACTAAAATATAGTCTATTCAAAGTTTTTTTGTACATACGTCATCAAAGAGTTTAATATATTGCCTACCACAATTTATAAATTCAGAATCAGGCAATATTTTCCTTCTCAGTTTATTCCAGTTAAAAAGAGACATAATGCTGTCTGATAAGTTCGAACGCGAAACCGAACTAGCCTGTCAAAATCGTCCGGTTGTCAAATGTATGCAAAATTACGGGTTATAAACCGGCAAACGTTGTTTCAACGCTTTGTTTTAATACATTTATTAATAATTCATTTATGATATATAGTTCTTCATGCTGGAAGCAGGAATGTTGTTATTCCTGGTGCAGAATTATAATTTTCCTATAACTCCAAGGGTGACTACCATGGAGAAATGAAAACGTTTTGAAGAACCCATGCTAAAGCATGAACAGTTTCAAATTACTACTCGGTAAATCCTCGGTGCAATTTACTTTTTTTATAAATAAGCCCGAAAAAAGATATATTATAGCAGATCAGATGGCTGAACCATATTTCACATCGTATTACGACTTCTTTCCTATCACTGTATATTCAATCCAATATAATATACATGCTGGTCAAGAAGGATATTTCATCATGAACTGTTTAGATATGTGGAAGGAAGCATTGTCAACCATACCACCTTCGGTTTGGCTGGACTCGATAAGACATACAGAGGAAGTAATTGATAAATGGTGGAATTGTGAACATGTTTTAGACCGATTGGAAATTAACAGTTTAGTGATCGACTTGGACAGTGCGTCGGAAAGTGGTGACCGTCACTTTTTTAAAGGAAACTTTCAGGATATGTGATAATGTTGTGGAATGCTGGAAATTCTTGAGACAGAGTGATGAGAGTGAAAACAATTACAGGTATGCACATAAGAACTAAACGTAAAAAAGTAAACATGTTCTCTAATGAAAGTAAAATACATTATTTTGATATAATATAATTGTTAATTAAGTGGATTAGGCATCCAGGGGGTTACCCTACATAAAAAACGTGCCTACAACTTTACCACATAGGTGGTGTGGAAAAGAATTTAATGCAAATATAATAAAACAACTCTAACATACACACTACTATACCAGTGTTCTTAATTGTAACTTTAAATCCTTCGATAATATATGCACTAGATGTACTCTAATGTTAAAATAAACTATTTTTGTTTCATTATTTTATTTAAACTAGAATTTTGTTGTATGTCAAAGTCAAACTGAATAAAAACCCAGAGTTGAACTTTGAATAAACCATAATCATTTCTAAATCATTGCAACCAACACTCAGTAGTGTAATACAGCAACATAACCATAAATGTCTAGAAGTGTTTGACATACTTTGGTAGCAGTTTTCTTCAAATCAAATGGATGAATTTATTGAATTTGAGCGTTCCATTATGTGTGTCAGTATACACTGAATAACTCAATAATACTAACAGGAAAACTATTATGTCACATTGAGAATCTGAAAGCCATAAAATCCTTATGTTCCTTAATAGTTGCTGTTATTGGTAGTTCGAAATTTCATTAAAACTGATATGAAAGATTCGATTCATTCATAGATCTAAATTTATTTTTATTATTATCAAATATACTAATATGATCTTTATCTGATCTGGTCCAGTTTGATTTAGATTTAAACCTCTAAATTGACTATAAACAGTACCATGTCAATGTTTATTTACTTATTGAATAGCCAGTCCTATTCTAGGTAAACTAAACGAATAAGACAGTCCGAAATCGAAAAGAACCAATGCACAATTTTAGTTGTCATATAAATAGATTATCATTCTCATCACGTCTACTTCTGAAAAGGGTTTATTCAGCAACTGCTGAGCCGTCTGAAAGTTCTCTGAGAGTTTCAGATGGCTTTACATCCAACAAGCAATTCGTCATCTTCGAATGTTTTTGGTCTTCAAGGACGTTATATAGCATCAACATTAAAATAGTCACTTTTAATCATACAGTTTAGCTCATAATTCCAATGGTAGCCATTTTTCTTTCTTTTGAATCTTTCCTATCACGTCTAAACATCTGGAAACTGTTGATTGAGCGTCTGAGCTCGACTAAGAAGGGTGGAAGGGTCGCTTTGTGGATAGCCATAAAATATACGTCATTGTTTCAAGATGAATTCCGTAAATTGCCTGAAATATGGGAAAAAGTAGCGGCTATAGATGAACAATACTTTGAATAATCAAACTTAGTTTTTTATTGTAAATAATTGTTGTAATAACTAAATAAAAATAAACAAAAACCTTATTTAAACTATCTAATAAGCGTATTTTATGGTCTTCTACATACATACAATTTAACTTAATACCTACCTAAACCTATTTATCTCTTTACAATATTATTTTAACTACTACCAACTGATTAGTTTGAAGTCAGTACGAGCAACATTCGAGCATTGTTGTTATTGATACTGATATGAAAGATTCGATACATTCATAGATCCAAATTTTACTCTTATTATTATTAAATATACTAAAAATAATCTTTAAATCCTTTTCCGGTTTGGTTTAGATGTAAACCTCTAAATTGACTGAAAACAGTATCATGTCGATGTTTATGAATTTAGTGAGTAGCCAGTCCCATTTTAGGTAAACTAACCGAATAAAACAATACAGTGTTAGAAGCCGCACTGTTGTAAGGTCACCTAACATCTAAATATCAAACTTTGTTGATAGTTTGGACCGAACATTGGTTGCCGCTGCTGAAAACAACATTATATTAAAAGATAACGTTTGTTTCCTGACTTACTGAGTTAGGTAAGGAATCGAAATGACTTTAAGATAAAAAAACTAGCTGATATCTCAAAAAAAGAAGAGCTGTTTAAATATTAAAATCGATCGCTATTAAGTTTCAACGTATTCATCTCCAGATAACGTCACTTTTATCGCCACAACATAAAACCATCATCAAACTGTAATATATCATCCCCGGTTGCTGATTGCAACTGTTCAGGCCACAAAACCAACACGACCTCACGAGATACGTGCAATATCTTCAGCCCAATAACTCGAATATAAACCGCCAGCTATTGCTATACTAAAAAAAACACCCGTATCTCACTCACGCACATGTACATAAACTTTATTAGACTTCCAAATAAAGAAATTTATTGAGTTGTTCGCCGACAGAGGTCGCCCGTAAAACCTGGCTCTTATGATTTTTTCACGCCAAACATCGGGATGCACCTAGTTACACGTTTTCGAATTTATTTATTTCTCGACGTCGGAGGGGCGATGGCGGAGAGTTCGGCCCTTCGAGCTAAAATAACCGATTTCCTACTTATTTTACATCCGTTAAATTTTAATGTTGGTCGTCGGATTTCGACGTTTCGAACGTGATACGGTTTTTTTTGGCAGCCAGCGGCAGCGTTACCCTTGAATTTATGCCGGTTATAAAAGTTTAAATGGGCACATGTGCGTAGGGTCCCTGTCGGAAGGGGACGGCAGGTTTCGGCTTTATAACGCTAGTAATTGTCTTGGCCTTCCGATATACAAAAACCGCAGTTTTTAAGCGATAACATACTAGGTTGTTCAATGTTTGGGTTGTTCGAGTACTTTTCGAGCAAAAATTAGATTGAAAAACCTGTTGAGCCTATTTAGTTGGGGAAAAATAATGTCGTTTCGTTTTCATGCTTTTTCAAGCGAAGTTATTCACAAAACTTTACGAATTCTGTTTAAGTACATGCATGGTAGTACCATGCATCATCAGAACTACCATTTATGTTTGTTATTGTTTATAATTGCGGATCTCAGTGATGGCAATAATCAGGCTGGATAAGACCGGATGTCTTCCGGGATGATCTTCAAGTGGGTAGGGTTAATGCCGAGGACCGTAGTTCGGAACCCACGTTAAACCCTATTTGGTAGAAATTAAACTTTAAATAGTAGAAAAAAAATTAATTATTGACTTGACTGATGTAATTATGAAAACTCAATATGTTACAGCGATTTATTCTAGCAGACTTTATATATATATATATATATATATATATATATATATATATATATATAATAATAAATTAATAAATTAAATTAAATTAATAACACAAACAGGGGGTTAAAAGTATAAATAGTGTAATACAACTCAAAAACGGACACAAATACAACACTACAAACACAATCATAATGAAGTAGAGACTCTATCCAGACAGTATACACCAGCAGGTATACCGAAGTGATAATGGATATTTGGTCAGCGATACTTATCTTAGCGTAGGCTAGACTCTATGAAGAAAATCGATATCTCATAGAGATCCGAGGACTCTGCCTGTACTTTCTCCTGTTAAGGAATTTCTAAAGTTTTGAAGCCCATACATAGCTCTAATCCGGGTGAACCGTGGACAGTTGTTCAGCATGTGGTAGACTGAAATAAGGGCACGGTGACCAAACTCACAGTGATCAGACGGGCTCGAAGTCATCAAGTGGCCGTGCGAGAGATGACGGTGATCCAATCTCACTCGATCTAGAGCTACGACATGGTGACGACGAGAAGAAATGTGAAGAGAGGAGAAAAAATCAGCTTTAATTTCAAAGAGTCTGTTGAGGTTGGCCTCCTGGGCCCGACGATGTTGAACCTCGTTCTTGAAACATAAAACGAATGGGATTAGAACGAATAGGAGGTCGCCGATTTAGCCGGTATGCCAACGTGAGAAGGGATCCACAGTAAACTTGTCGTGTAGCCTTGACTGGCAGTGACCAGGGGAAGGTTGAATTTCTGTCCGAGGGCATTTCGGGAATCGGTAAGGATTGGCAATTCTTTGAAGGGTTCTGTTGTAATGTAGGATAAAGCTTTGAATATCGTACATACTATTTACTGCACATACTATTTTAAAAATTGTTTTATATAAAATGAACATAAAAACACACGTGGTTCGAATAAATTTGGAACTCCCATAACTGGTTATTAGAAAGCTTAAGGAATCTGCAAAACGTCGAAAAATTCTTCTTGCTTTCTTTTTTTTAATAAAATTTTAAAAAGCGATGAGAAATTGAAAGACGATGTTGTCGTCTAATTTTTTATGGGATCTGCCAACCTTTCATGTATGGTCTTATTTCCTCGGGCTATATTTGCCAGATGTAATATCTTAATATATCCACGGGATGTTAGAACTTCATAACAGTTCATTTGTGAAGACGCTATGTACAGAGTCACTATTTTTTTATTCTGTTGATTTTAGTTTTTTTATTTAATTTATCAAACTGTGAGTTTGCTTACAGAGTATTCCAGTTTTCTCTTTCTAATTTCATTCCGTTCTATTTATTCTGTTTATTATTTTCTACTTCTTTATTTATTTATTTACTTATGCATAAAATTTTCTTTAGGTAACTGATGTGTAGTTAGGATTTATAAATAATTTGAAGCATACATAAACGCTACCGAAAGTGGTTTCTACTGACTCTTGATGGCATTAAATGAAATTTTATGTGTAATGGTGGAATAATCACACTTCCTTGTGGAATAAGAGGTTCCTGTTTAATTTTTAATTTGCCACAAAGTCAGTTATTTTTGGCCACTCTTTAACTTCATAGTGATTATTGGTGTTTACTGTCCCACAAACAGAGAAAATAAGACTATTTTGTGGTACCTCCCTGTAGTCCCAGCGATTTAGTACAACATTTCAATTGCATTCTTTGTATTTCTAAACTAAAACAAGTTTCATGTTTTTGTAAGTTTCTTTTAAAACCACTGAATATGCAAAAGGTCTGGAAGGATATCGGCTACCATGGTGGAGTAATACTTTTAAGTGTAAACAGTATTCACACTATTACTGAGGAACGTGACGTGTTGGACAACTAGACAACCATATCAATAAAGAATGTTTTACCATGGCAATAAGTTATCTTATTTATGTCTAAAGAATTTGTCTCACAGTGTTATCAGTACCGATACATGTCGGCCCATCTTTTATCGGTACTATTATTTATCAGTATAATGATCCGTCAACATAATTAATTACCAGTAATACTAACTGTCAGTATCATTATGTTTCATTATTATTTGATACTACAAATATCTATCGTGATAATGACCGATCCTTGTTATATTTCACGTGTAATTTTAGTTTAATCCTTGTTATTTAAGATTGGTTGCTCAGGTATGTCTTCATTTGGTTCTCAGAACTGTCACCCGACATCTCTGCATTATTTATCTAAGATGTGAAATTGTTATATTTAAATATAATTTTTATTTTACGTCCTGGGTTAAAATTGGCCCTACAACAACAAAAAAACACAACTAAAATGAATCCAAGGACCTTATTTAAGTTCATGGGGCTTATACGTCTGATAGTGGTTAATAGCACAAAATTTACTGGTGGGCCTCGGTCTACAACTTCACCCTCCTCCCCCACAGCTCCCCTTCGCCTCACCCGCCGCAAAACCATTCTCCCCCCGCCACTACGAAAAGTTAATTAAGCTTATTTGTAAATACATTTCTCCGGAGTCGACTTAATCCGTGGGGGACGCGTTGCCAACTCTTGCCGACAATACCCGACGGTTTAAGTATAATAAATAAACTTTTAATAAGATATAAATCAATTCGGGAGCCTTTTAGCTGCGCGAGATTAGGCGCGGGGGACTACCATGGCGAATTGTTCGTGGCGTTTCGTTATTTAACGAGACAACCGCAAACGGATTTATTCGAAGACGGAGTACGGCCTGTTGTACGGAGATGATACCGTAACAATCGCATTGTTTGGGTTCGGGATAAATAAAAATTACTATCAGGGAGAGATGACGTTATATATTATTTCGGCATTAGTTGGAAATATATTATGATTGATCGAAGAGATGGTAAGTCGACATTATCATTCATTGAATTACATTTCTGTGCATTTTCTTATTGTTCTATTGTACTTGCACCAATACACAAACCACAACCAGGTGAAGTTCGCTTCTTGTATCATTATTTCTCAAATTAATATATTTGATTAATATAATTGTAATTAAATTAAAGTTACCTCAATAAAATTCAAGTTTGTACCTGGTAAATAACTTTCAAATACATTTCATTTCTTGTTTACAAACATTTTCCTTTGGCCGTGTCATTTGTTCATATTGTCCAATATTATTTTTAAATCTTCTATATATTGAATGATTGCTTGGGTCTCAATATTTACTGTACTATCAATTGTCTCCATTCTCGTTCATTTATGTTTCCTATATATTAGCTTTTTAGACATTTAAACATTCACTTTAACAGTATATCTGAACTCATCCATCAATTTATATATATATATATATATATATATATATATATATATATATATATATATATATATTAGAAAATAAAAAATTAAATATAATTTACCTGAATTTTATTTAACGAAAAGAAGAAGCGACGGGTTCAATGGTGATACAAATCGAGACTTTTAAGATAAAAACAGACCTGGTTCATCATTCGGATAGTAAAAAAAAAAGATGGTCAGATAGTCTGGGCCGTATTACATAATATACATACATCAATGAGTATTTCCCAAATTACAATTAAAGTATTATTATATATTAAACTTAGGCTAATTTTAAGAGAAACACTTATACGTTATATTAGTTCGTGTAGTTTGGTTCGCTCCAATCTTCTGATTTCCTGCTCTTTGTTTAGTACTTTGCTTAGAACTTCAAGGATCCATATATTTTCGAGTTTTTCAACAGCTTTTCATTTATTACGTAGCATAAGAAGAACTTCGTTTTGGCAGTTTTGGTTTATTAATCCGTTTGACGTTCTAATGCATCTCTATATTCGCACCTTAACCCCAAATAGGCTTTATAACTGATATATCAAAAATAATCCTGATAAATCAATCTATCTGATCTTAGATAAAGTTTGGAGTATCTTCCGACAAACCGGTACAGTTTTACGTAATGATGTTGTGTCAATAGTATTAACAATGAAGTATCTCCCCAAACCATGTTCAGCCATAACCATAAACTCACAGTGGTCAGTCAATCTAAAGATAATCTAAATGAAATAAAACTACGTAACTCGATAAAATCCATTAAAAAATTGTTTTGAATCATTTTCAAAGATTATTCATTTGCAGTTCTATAGTTTTACTAGAGAAGTCACAAACATTTGTCAATCAAAACGACACGTATACCATGAATTAGTGTTTGAAATTTATTCAAAAATCTTAATCGAGGAAAACCTAAATTTTACAAGGCACATACAACGTTTTCACATATTTATATCTAAAATAATCAGATGTGTGTGTATAATCTTATTGCTGAACAGATGTGACGAAAAATCGGACGTAGATCAGTGTAAGAGCCATTCAGTTTGCTTTTTAAGCACTAAACATATGATATGAGAAATCGTAGAAATTACAGTGTAGTTTCTACGGTGTAATAGTTAAAATTTTAAGTTCACACGCGGAGATTGTAGGTTTCATTCCCAACAGGGCAGCAACTTTTTTTTTCTAATTTGGTTGGGACATTTTTAGCGGGTCCTAGGGTCTGAAACATTCCTTGTTTTCAATCATTGTTCCTTTATTCCTATTTTTCCTCATTTTTACTTGGGCTATCCATTGTAATACACAAAATAACTTCGTAATTTATTGAGTAAATATTTAACACTAAAATGAGAAAAATTAAATATTTTTACAAAAAAAAATTGAACCGACTTCAAAAAATAAAAAAGGAACTCACTAAAAAAGTAAAAAAATAATGAAACTTAAACTTTTAACACACAAAAAAGGTTTTATAATAAAATATGTGCATAATAATCGTTGTAATAACTAAATAAAAATCAGTTTGAAGTCACATATGAAGTGAATCTATGTATATGTAATATTGAATATGAGATTATCCATATTTATTAGATAGTTATGTCCAACAAATAAATGTAGTGGAAGGCGGGGTAACGAGAACTCTAGCTATAGTTTACTATGTTTACTAACTACTCTAGTTTATGTATACTCAAACAAATTAGCATTACGCATTTTGACAATACATCAACAAATGCCATAAAAATTCACTGTATATGTATATACTGTATATACTATATGTAATCTTAAGGTATTTTCCAGATCCAGTCCCCTATGATTACTGATTAGCAGATCCTAATAATATACTTCAAGCCAAGAGATTTCACTCGAATGAAGAAGTAATTGTTCGTTATTCGTTATATTATCATATAATACAGAACGTGTTATTTAGAAAATGAAGAACACATTCAAGATGAATATTTGCCTAACATCAGACCTAGAAAGACAAGAAACGCCTGGATCTCTTACCAGTCCACGCTCTCGGCATCATCATAAATACTCATTTTCCCGGTATATGTCTCCGGGAACGGTCCTGGAGAGACCCCGTCCTTACGGCACCCCCGCGACGGGCGCCAGCTGTTCCTCCACGGCTCGTCAATAATTCAACCGGTTGATATCGGAATCCATCTGATGTCTCCGCATACATGTTTTATGTCCGTATATCATGCCGTTTTTTCCCAGGCTGCCTCCGCGTTTAAGATACGGTCTTTTTGCGCTCATAAACACCAGCTTTTTATGAGGGACGTCGGCAGTCGTTCGGGGGCCCGGCGCCGCCAATCGAATTCCGATGATGCCGTTCGCTTCGTTTTAATTATTCATCACAATCAGTTGATGAAAAGTCATAAAAATAAACTAGATTATATACGGTGTCCAACAGTTAATTGTAGGGGAAGGCCGGGTAACGAGAACTCTAGCTCTAGTTATTAAACTAGTACGTAGTAACGTTTACTAACTACTGTAGTGTATGTGTAACCAAACAAATTCACCTTACGCATCATGACAATCAGTTATGTCCAACAAATAAATCTAGGGGAAGGCGGCGTAACGAGAACTCTAGCTCTAGTTACTAAACTACTACGTAGTAATGGTTACTAACTACTCTAGTGTATCTGTATCCAAACAAATTCACATTACGCATCATGACAATCAGTTATGTCTAACAAATAAACGTAGGGGAATGCGGGGTAACGAGAACTATAGCTCTGGTTTACTACGTTTACTAACTACTCTAGTTTATGTGTACCGAAACAAATGAGCGTTATGTATTATAACAATCAATTGATGACCCGTTATAAATATATATCATATTGTATATAATATTATTATTCGTAGTTATGTCAACACCTAAAACATGGGGGTAGGGGAAGTTCGAGTAATGAGAACTAATTTAGTTTACGCGTATCTCAATTGAATTCTGTTGTAGGATCAATTTAATTTTTATCATATTCAAAAACAAATTGTGGGTGTTGTGATATTGAGAAAAATAGGAACAGGAATAGAAATTATTTTTACAACTTCTTTCCATCTTTCTGGCGTCGCGGAAAGGATAATATTAGGCAGCGTTTATTGATGTCAGTGGTATCTGGAGTAGCATTTTCATTCGGTTTAGTAGCTTATAATATACGTCACCGTATATACAATAAGGTTTTATGACCACAAATATTCGGCTTCAGTGTTGATGTGCAAAACTCGTCTAGACTAATCCATAACCTTTTGCGCTTGGTGTTGTCATAGTCCTTTGGATCTTTTCCATTACATGTAAACATATGAATTATCAACTACTAAGCTGTCTGAAAGTTATTTGAGGTTTCGATCAGATTTTTCGTCCAATAAGGTTTGCAATATATTATCTTAAAACATATGTGGTCATTCTTTGACAAGGACTTCAAAATTGCCAATGATGGAGAAACATTACTTTTTCTGTCAATTCTTTTTGAGGGCTCTTGTGACTATCGCAGATTCGACACACCTAAATTTTGTTATTCTAAATTCAGATTTCATCTCAGAAAGCAGTTAAAAGTCCCATGGTGCAAGATCTGCCAAAGAAAGGATGGTGTAACAATGAGCTCATATACTTGGCTGGAAATTTGAAGCTCATGGACTATTGAGATTATCGATTTTTTCGATATTATCATCCGGTCATCCGGTCAACCTTTGATGATCTAGATATTTCCACCAACTTTCGAAGTTCTTTCAATTGGTTGCTTCAATATTACACTTAACACTTTTCTGTATGACTATATACATTTGTTTTCAAAATAAAGAGATACTGTGCTTAAGATAGAAGGTTCCTTGCTACTGTCGATTGCTTAGGTTTGCTTTTCTGTAGTAGTATCAGTTCTGTTATTTACTACCCACACCTCGTATACATCCTTCATGCATTCATTTCACAGTTATAAACCGAGTTTTATTCATAATTTTTTCTCAAAAAATTAGTCACAATTCCTCCCTTTTTTATATATGTCCTTATTTATATGTGTCGTTGTGTTGTCATAACTGTCCTCGCTACTGAAGCAAGATTTTTACGTCATCTAACATTTAGTTAGCAATAGAGGAATGTAGAATTGCACCATATTACCATTTTCATACAAAAAAAACAAGAGAACACATGATAAATATCCTGCTATAAATACCAGAACGTGTCGTTGAAAAAAAAACGAACGAAGTTTTATGCTAATATCCGGCTCATTTTGTTGTAAGAAAAATCATCATCTTGCGTTTCGTGCGTGAACACTAAAAAATAAACAACGTTGCAAATTGCAACTGATACTTGATACGCGGCTAATTTTAGATCCAGAATTATAAATAGTCGCGAATGTAGCTGATTAATTGCCATTGCAAGAATAAAAATAGTTTGTAGAACAGAATGCGATATAAAAGAACTGTGGATTTTCTTTAATAAATGATTGTTATCTATATAATTAAGTTTTTCATTAATATCCATTATTTTTTTATCGAATTTGTGGTATTATAATGTGTATAAAGGCTTCAAAAGTATAATTTGTGTACAAGTAAGTAAGTGTGGAAGGTTTTTGCAAAGAAACTTGTAAAGTGCATTTTGAAGGGAAGGAAAAAGGAAAAAGATCATTTAACCGATATAACACATAATTATCGAAGCAGTCCATGGACCAATAACCTCTTTTGCTTAAATATAACGTATTATCCCCCTGAACATAGTTACCGAACATAGTAACCACAAGTAACCGAACATTACATGGCTTTCCATGGCTTTTTTAAATACGTTAGTAACTGACGGATTGTCAGAGAAGAGGTTCAAAATCGATAGCATAAAAATGAATATAGTAGAGAATTAGTTAAAGTAATACAGATAAAAAGCCTACAATATATATTTACTAAAAAGTGCACAGCAGAAGCCAACAGTAGCTAAGACAGAATATACAATATGGATAGCAACACGAAATCTCAAAAGGCATCAACAGCATAACTTACAACAATAGACAATATATTTAAACCCTCTCCATCTGAGATCTATAGATGAATAAAATAATATTATTAACTTAAATTCTTAACCCCCCCCCCACATATAGATATATACTATGACAAATAATTGCAAAGGAAGTTAACCAAACAATTTTTTATTAATCTCTTAGAACTTCAACAATCTGTCCGTAGATACTATTCTAACATATTCTAAAGTCTATCCTAACTTATTCTAAAGACTGTTCTAACTTCTTCTAGAGATTATTAAATCTCACTCTATGTGTCTATTAATCAGTTCGAATGGTAGTTTGCGTTTGAACTTTTAACTGTTTGGCGACTGCATTGGGATGCACTAATAGTCTTTCAGAATACTTCGCACTAATACTTCGAATCACACTCGTTATGGGTTCTAAGAGGATATCGCGCTGAATTATTTTGTTGGAGACATAATATGGAGCCTCGTAAATATTTGCTGGTTGTACCCCACAGTTGAATACCGTAGGTCCAAATGGGCCTAAGTATTGACTAGTCAATCAGACTATCAGCTAATATATTTGGTTTAGTTTAAGCTCAAGCTGTTTGCATTTTGCCACTATATGTTTTTTTTTCCATGTTAAACGTCGGTCAAAATTCATTCCTCGATATTTAACGTTGTCTGCTTGCGGAAGTTCATAGATAATTGTTTTTAGATTGTTCATAGATAATTTTACTGAGGGACATGTTCTCCTACAAAGGGTGAATGTCACATGGGTAGATTTTGTGTCATTTGCTTTGATACGCCACGTTTTCAACAACAATTCGACTTTGTTAAGATAAAGTTGGAGGTTTCTTGTGGTTGATATTGGATCCTCATGTGATGATAAAACCGCTGTATCATCAGCATATGTTGCAACAGTAGTGTTTCTTGAGCTCGGTAGGTCAGCTGTATACAATAACCAAAAAATAATGAGAGAAATTAACTGTAAAAATACTATTTGCTATGATCTAATAAAGTAGTAATAACGTTAAGCGCTTTCTTTGTCCAACGAAAGAGGCTTATTCGTACAACTTAATATATTACATCATTTATTGAGATACTGAAAGAATACAAATTATAACAAATTAAAATACTGATAAAAATAAATCAAAATTATTGTTTTTTTATGCAAACATTTTAGTTTCACTGCATGGCAGAAACACCAGCATGTATATATGTTTCCATTCGAAATATATTACATCATTTTTACATTTAAAAAGGAACTGGGAACGGGCATACTTTAATCAGTACGTCTGCTGTATAAACAAAGACCCATTAAAAGCAACACAACAAATGACGTAGAGATATGCATTTTTCCTTTAAAATTGTTAGAAAAAAGTATGATGAATGTTTGGCTATAAATATCAGTCACTGCAAGACCTTGAACTGTAACATTGTTCAAGGCAACAACGAGGCAGTATATATTATATAGTATTCATTTTTGATATGAGTGTATATGTTTTTAATATTAGAAAAAATATTATACTTACAAAAACGTAAACTGATTGTGGTTAGTTAGGATGCATTTGTCGAACTTACCTGAAAATAAAAGAATATCGTTATAAATATATTTACGTATCGTAGTTACAAAAAAAATAAATTAAATATATAAAAATCGATAGTTTTTTGTTTTCTTTGTCCCGGATGTGCATCTGCAAATATTTGTGGCCCAAAAAATCACAAACATAAAGACATATTTTTATATTTTGCATCTTGACTAAGAAAATAGAAACAACTAAAATGTATTTGACGTCTTTCGTATTTGAGGGAGTATATATATTTGTAATAGTTGAACTGATGCCAATCAAATAAAATTAACATAAAGTAAAAAAGTGTTTGATTTTTTTTAAGAAATCTAGCAGCCATAAAGTGGATATGTATACTGTAGATAAAATGTGCGAAGCCTACATATAACTGTACAAGGATAACAAATGGGTGACCTACTTATAACTTTTACAACAGCAAGGTGTCAACTTGTTCTCTAGAGTAGTTTGACATCTTTTTCATTAAAATTGATAAAATTTTGGTAAAAATCGTCATTTCAGATGAGCTAATCCTTAAGGAAATTTTTATCCGAACTCCTTGACCAGCTGGATGCAAAATTCGCCGGAAAAAACCTCTAGATTTAAGAAGAAAAACATATTTTTCACCAGGACAACGCACCTATACACAGCGGTAGTTGACCATAGGATTATGAGTACAATTTGCCTAGTGAGCTTCTCAATTACTCTGATTTAACAATCTCAGACTCGAAAGGGCTGTAGATAAATATTTTCGGAATCTTACTACCACTATCAATCAATCAATCATTTCCTTACTGAAACTTGCAGCCGTTCATTATCAGGTTGAGAACTTATTCTCATATATACATACATCCATATATATATATAAATATATATATATATATATATATATATATATATATATATATATAGAGCAATATTTCACAACATATTAAATTCTAGATAATTCAATATTCATGTCCCTACAGTCTAATTTAAGTTTTTGTTCAATAAATCATCCAAAGACATTTAATATATATCATCAAATTCAGTTTGAATGATATTTCGTTCAACATGCAAACTGAATTAGATCAATGGATCTAAAAGAAATATATTCCAAGTCTCGTCGAACAGTTCTCGTTCTAACAGACGCATGAAAGCTTCAGTTGGTAAATTTATAAACCTGTTGAGTTTTTAGGATTTCTACTGAAAAAAAAACTGCACGAAAAGCATAGCACGAAGCTGTCACGCTTAATAGAGTCACCAAAGTTTATTAATCGCTCTACAATTATTCCGTAGTTTTAAATTATATGGAATTGTCAAGAAATAGGATTAACTGTGTTATAGTTACAACTTGTTGGGCTTGTTGACTTTTTTTTATCTATTTTAGGCGAATTTTGTGGGTATTTTTTGTCATATATTTTTCAGAAACGCTATTTTGGTATACTGAAATAATACTTTTTGATAAAATATGTACTACTTAATTGGCGTTAATGAAAAATTCCAGTGTGCTATTGTTTAATTATTTTCTTGGACTCCTTCGAGTAGGATACTGAAATAGTAGGACTTAAACTAGACTAGAATAGTAGTAGGATGAGCAAAACCATTCATCGAACCATTTTCTAACTTGTTGGGTGTTCCATTGATACAAAAAGTTATTTGATTCGGATTTGTTCGGATAGGGCAAGGTCTGGAGAGTACTGCGGGTGCGATAATATGTACCATCTTTACCAAGTGCTTTCAACTGTTCCTTGACTGGTTTTACTATATGAGACGGTGAGTTATCGTAATGTAAAAATGTTGTGTGTTCAAATTGATCATTACTTGTCAATAGCGATCACTAATAACTTCACCAGGTTTCGACAGTACGTAATATGTCACGCTGCTATGATCGCACCAAGCACAGAGCATTGTCTTGCGACCAAAACGATATGGCTTTGGCGTAACATAGATCGGCCAGGTGATAATCATGATTTTTTGCGCTTAAGGGTTTAAAAATAAATCTACTATTCATTACCCGTCACTGTTCGATGCAGAACTGACTTCCGATCATACCTCTGAAGCAGCATTTCACAGAAGATTTTTCGATTTTCCATTTGCCTGTCATTCAATTGATGCGGCACCCATCTTCTCACCTTTTGGACTTTCTCCATTGCTTGAAATCGGTCGCCAATCATTTCTTGGGGCACATTTATTGCTTCTGCCGAATGTTTTCAGGTTTGGGCTGGGTCTTCATCCAATAACTCTTGCGGTCTCGCATCTCCTTTGCTTTGGATTGGAGACATGTATATGTTTTTAAGGTTAGAGTAAGCTCATCGTAGGTTTCTCTTTCAAACAATGATTTTCCGCGGCTGTTTTAATTTGATTAAATAAGAAACCCGCAATGCACGTTTTAAGAGACAAAACTTGACACTTTCAAAGAAGAAATATATGAACGGTTACTTTCGCAAAACACGAAATAGATAGCCATAGAATAAAGAAATATAGAAGTGAAATTTATATGGAAAAATCGGGTCCAACGTTTAAGCTATTCGGAATCCCCGTTAAGCGGCCAAATGAAATGAAAAATGCAGCAGCTATATATGTGTTTTTCTCTCATTCGGCCTCGGTATTAATAATTCTAACTTAAGCAGTTAACGGCCATTTTTAGGTGATATAATTTGTATTGTTTATTTACGTCAAGTCTTTCGGTATGTGTTTTTATATATATTTGACGATTACTTTAGATTATTCTGTGTATTTTAATTTATTAGAGTAATAAAAAGAAAACCTTAAGGGGATCTCTTATGATCTCCTATGTAGGTCCAGGAAAGTTTGTAATCATTTTAAAGATGAAGACTATAGACCAAAATGTGGAAAGCCATGGCTGAAACAAGATGTAATTCTTACTAGTAATTTAAATAGTAAGTATTTTGTTCAATAATAATGATTTCTTGCATTGAAATAATTAAGCAATATTTATTGAGATTTTTTACCTTTACTACAAGACAAGGACAATATGCCTCCAATGGCAATATTACAATCACATAAGTTTTTTGGGGCTGATAGATATATAAGAGATTCTTCTACCCCAACAAGACACAGAAGTCAGTATATAATAAGAAACTTATCTTTATTATTAGATAATTGAGGTTCTAACTTGAAATATATATGTTCATTTACAGACAACTCAGCCTGTGCCATCAGTTTGGTTTCAGGTTGGACAAAAAACTAATGGCTTTATCCTTATTGATATGCAGTGGCAGAGGATATAAACTGTTATCGAAGATATTCTGCTTGCCTTCTAGATGAACATTAATGCAGATACTGAATAAGGTTAATTTTTGCTGCTGGAGTAGTTTGCTGCTAAACATTTTTAAATTTCCCGCCGTAACTATCATACGGCGCATGCGTAAGCGATCTCACACGGGGATTCCGAGCGTAACTTAGAACCAATTTTAACATAGTGTTAAAGTTTAACATAGTAATAAAGTGAAATATAGGTCAAATCATAACATTGCATACTTAACCTAGCGACGTATGTTAGAAAAACAGGTAATGACTTTCCGGTACACTCGTATTTCCATTCACGGGCATCAAATATAATGTTAGAAGGCATGAAAATATTCTGGAGAATTTTTTGCAGTATTATGAGTACTAAATATTGTTACAGATTCGATATGTTCTATATATGTGATATGTATGTTGGAGAATGACCCTTTATGACATGGTATGGTGAAATTATTTTTATTATTATTTAATTATTACATTGTTACTAGTCGTTTCCGACTAACCTACAATTTGTCTTTATGATAACTTAAATCTAGGTATAAAACTAGGAGGACCCATCGGCCCTATCTCAATATTATCATGAGAATAGAGTCTTTCCTCGCTCCTTGCAATTCTCTTGATTTCTTGATTAACTGTGGATTGTATCCAAAATTCTAGTGGTATCCAAAAGATGCAATACTTCAATATTATCATGAGAATAGAGTCTTTCCTCATGCTCCTTGCAATTCTCTTGATTTCTTGACTAACTGTGGATTGTATCCAAAATTCTAGTGGTATCCAAAAGATGCAATACTTCAATATTATCATGAGAATAGAGTCTTTCCTCGCTCCTTGCAATTCTCTTGATTTCTTGATTAACTGTGGATTGTATCCAAAATTCTAGTGGTATCCAAAAGATGCAATACTTCAATATTATCATGAGAATAGAGTCTTTCCTCATGCTCCTTGCAATTCTCTTGATTTCTTGACTAACTGTGGGTATCTGAAGGTCTCGATGGTGTATCAGTCCTACAGTATTTGGGTGCGTTGACAATGCCTCTCACGACTTTGTTCTGAAAAATTTGTATTTTGTTTATGTTACTCTTTGCAGAACATCCCCATAACTGAACTCCGTATGTCCATATAGGTTTCAGTATTTGCTTACATAATGGCAATTTATTATGTACTGGTAATTGTAATTTTCTTCCAATTAGCCAGTACATTTTCTTATATTTCAATTCCAGTTCTTTTCTTTTCTTCCTTATATGTTCCTTCCAGCGAAGTTTTGCATCAAGATTCATTCTGAGATATTTAGCGTTGTTGCAATGTGGAATGATTGTATTATTTAATGTTATTGGTGATTGTACGGTCTGTTTATAGGTGAACTGCACATGTACAGATTTACTTTCGTTAATTCTTATTTTCCATGCTTGTGTCGAATTATTTATTTGTCACTTGCCTGTTGTAATTTTCGTGTGGCTTCTTTAATATTGTCTTCCACAGCTATGATCGTAATATCATCAGCAAATATAGCCATCGTAATATTCTCCATTTAAGGTATATCACGAATGTAAAGTAGATAAAACATTGGCCCCAGTATACTTTCTTGTGGTACACCTGCTTTAGCTTATTTTATTGTAGAGTAAGCTTCTTCTTGTTTGACTCTAAACATTCTGGTTGTAATGTATGATTTTAATAGTTCGGTGTGTTGTTTTGGTAACATTTTCTGTAGTTTATGAACAGGTCCTTCATGCCAAACCTTATCGAAGGCTTGTGCTACATCTAAGAATATAGCTGAGCATACTTCTTTACTTTTGTAGGTTTTTTCAATAACATATGTTATTCTTGTGGACCTGGTTAATTGTTGAATGCTTGTTAATAAACCCAAACTGGTTTATTGGTATTAGGTTTTCTTGTCTCTATGATCGGTTTTATTATTTTCAACAGGAGTTATTCAAAAACCTGAGATATTACTGGCAGCAGTGATATAGGTCTATAGGATTTTATTTCGTTTGGTGACTTCCCAGGTTTTGGGATCATTATAATCTCCGCCATCTTCCAAATGCCTGGGACATATTTTAATCTAAATGCTGTATTGATCAAGTTTGTAAGAGTTATATTTCCCTTTTTTAATAATGTTTGCAGTAATTCTCCTGTTATTAAATCCTAGCCTGGTGATTTCCTGGATTTGATATGGTGAAATGGTATATGCATTATTAATATTTCAGCCTTCTAGCTAATTGAGAGAAAATGTAAACATAAAATTAACGTAAAAAATGCCATCCAACTATTACCCTCACAAATAAAAACACGTGAAACACGGACAAAATGACAGTTCGCATGCATACATCGCAAATACAAAAAAAATACAGAGCTAATCGTGATATTTTAGTGTTTGAAATATTAGAATGAACTTATACTTAGTAAAATTGGATATCCATTCAGGGAAAGTGGAGATATTTGATTGGCTAACGAAGAAATGATGCGTGCAGTTGGATTACAGATATGAGGGTTACTTACACCTCGCCATATTCAGCATGTTCGGAGCCGAAGAAGCTAATAAAAATATATAACCTAAATATAACGTTATGCAAGGAGAAACTGACGTTTATAGCCCGTCGATCTCGACTCTAAATCGAAATAATAATAGTACTTGCCTCCATCCCTTATTAAGCAGTCAACTGTTAGCAGAGTAAAACGGCCTTAATTAACTTTTACTGCGTCTTAGCAGGATCATAAGCGTAACGGTCGAGATAATAACAAAAACTTATTAAAGAAAATTAGGCTAAGTCTATTCCATGGGCGTCGTCGAACGCTGTACTGTTAATGAGCCGCTGTACAGTTTAGAACATGGAAAGCGTCAGGGTTTCTTGTTTCGTTCAGTGACAAGATCAAATAATGCTAAGGAAATACCATGGTGGTGTTTTAGGTGCATTTCGAAGTAGTTTTTTCAGGGTTCAAACATGCATAGCACCATTATCTCATACATGCTCTATATTAAGTGTTGCCAAAGTAATTTAAAAAATGTATTAGTAACTTTCGAGGTGGATTATTAAAACAACGTATCAATGAACTTTAAATAATTAAAAGCTTTCATTTTGTATTTATAATTTTCAAATACTGAAGAACTTAAATATTAGCTTTCTATTTTGTTTTTTATTGTACTCTTAACTATTAACTCTAACTTATTAACATTAACATAGCCTTTATTCTACAAGCTCTTTTATTATTTTATTCGAATCTGTTTATCGCGGATAAATTATAGTTTCATTCCCCCATCCAAAACATTTATGATTAATGAAATTCTTAAAACACATACAATTTACAAGAACTGGCAACATGGTAAAATTATCTCCAGACAAATTTTCGATGAGCAGACTCTTAATATTGGTTGTTACTTTTGGGTATAACTTTAGGAAGCTGTTGTTGCAACGTCACCTTATTAGATTTAAGGCAAATATGACTTGTTTAAATGTATAATAGTGCTTGTCTAGCTCAGAAATGAATCTTGAATGTAAACTTAAGGGAATCATCAGTGAACCATAACCTGTTTTTTGTAGTTTGTTAGCACAAATCAGCTTTTAAAGAATTTGGAGGAATCATCAGTTATTGTAATGGACAGACAATGCACCATATCGTAGTACCCTGGTGATCCCAAAAAATTCATCAACAAAGACTGTAATTAAGGAATAAAATAAGTCTTGAATATATGGTAGATTAGTTTGCTGAATATTATGGACACAGAGTACTACCTACCTATCACTGCATATTTAATCTAATTGTGTTGATATGGGCTATAATAAAGAATTATTACAATAGATATTCAGGTCGAGAAGGATATTTAAACCAGAACTGTCTGGAGATAGAAAGAAGCCTTGTCGAAAATAACATATTCGGTTTGGGTGAGTTGGATCAGATACATTGAAGAAGAAATTGACAAATGGTGAAATTCTGAGCAAGGTTTTGATAAAGTGAAAAAAACAGCTTAGTAATTTACTTGATTAGTTTTTCTGAAAGTAACAGGGACTGAATAAAACTTTATGAATGTTGGTTTATGATTCAATGCTGACAATTACCAAGACAGAGTGATGAAAGAGGAAACAACTAAAGGTCAGTATATAATTATAAATTAAGGTTCTACAGTAATATCAATATCACGTTACAAAGAAACATTGCATCGAAGGAAACAAGAACTAAAAGTAAAACATAAATATGCTCACTAACGAAAGTAAAATACATTACTCAGATATATAATTGTTAATTAGATGGATTAGGCCTTCGGGGGATACCACTACATAAAAAAGAGCCTAGAACTATACTAAACTAGTGTGGAAAAAAGTTAAATCTAAATATAATAAATCAACTCTAACTTATAAATTATTATGGCTCTATAATTAATTGTAGTTTTAGGTTCTTCAATAATACATGCATTAAACTAACTATAATGTTAAAATAGATAATAATATATAACATTTTTGTTTCATTATTTTATTTTTATTAAAATTTTGTTATATGTTGTCAAAGTCAAAATGTACTAAAATTAAAAGTTGATGCGGCAACATTGCGACGTTTTGACAGATCACGTGGGTTGACTGCTCTTTTGAATAGACTATCTTTAATGTGTTTTAATATGTAGACATTTATTACTTTAATTAACATTACTGTATTAATATTAAATGTATTAATATTAATACATTTCTGATCCTATCTTGAAAATACCATGAAAACAAGTTTTAATAGCATATCATTTTTAAATCAGTACTTTTAGTGTATTACGGGAGAAACATAATTAATTTAATACATTTTGGTCCAATGTCTACTTGACTTTCTATACAAATTATAGACATTTCCAACTAAATCACGGAATAATGTTAAACCAATCAATAATCCTTTGACAAACCCGACGGATCTATTAAGTGTAGGGAACTCGCGTTATTCGCGTGATTTCTCTTTTTTTTTTCTTTCGTGGGAAGTCGGGGGGCGTCTAGTCCTGAAATGTCAACAGGTTTATAAATCATGTCGTGTATCTGGCGTTGTCATGTGACGACTACAATAGACTTCGCGGTAAGCAGTCGGCTCTCACCGTGTACCTTACAAGATCTCTGGAAAGTATTCGCGTGTTTTGTCGTTGTTCCCGTCGAATTTTCGACCGGGTTCCATATTTTAACGGGATCCGTCCGTCAAGAGTCGGTCACGAAGTCGAATGTACTTGTTAGTGCGGAATATTATATTTGGGTTAAGGTCATATCGAAGCGTATCACTTTCTTTGTGTAGATTTGTCGTCCATACGAGGGCTGAACCAAAATTATTGAGAATATGAAAATTTAGACACAATTACAACATTTATATGTCAAACTAGCCTCTTCGTTGAACATAGGATACAAGTTGACTGGAATATAGGCGTAAAATATGAAAATAATCACGAATTTGGAAACAGTAAGTCACTGTAAACAGTATACATTTAAAATTTGAAAGTACTGATTGAGGCTGATGCCTGGAGGCTTCTTTCGTGACGAAAGATATCATTTTAAAACATTCTATTTACAAATTATACGTAGAAAATATTACTGAGAGTATATCCTGATGGATAAGGAGATAATTCAAAGCTTCAGGGTACAGGCCGATAATAAGAGCTTGACAATCACTACAGCGCATTTCTAAATATTCGTCTTCTCATTTTAAATCACCATAGCAAATACAGGGTAAATGTTTTTCTACTTACAGTTTTCGTTTCATTTAAATAGCCAATAACTTTTCTATGCTACTCAGCATGATTGACAATATTTTCTAAAAGCGTCCCTATATAATTCATGATGACTCTATAAGGCATGTTGTCTAACAGCTTCTCAGAGTTCTTCAGTGTGACTTTGATAATATTTTGAGTTAGCTTCTTTTAATTGTTTACTTCTCACTGCACTTGTAAATCTCCTCCTTCTAATTGTTGCTCTTGACTGAATGTATTAATTTAGTTGGACGTGTTCGTCACTATTTCGAGTTAAGTCAATTTAAAAACATCTGTCAATATTTTCTCAACTGTCCTTTGTGCCACTCTCTTCAAATTATGTGATTCCAATATAAGAAACCTTTCTATACTTTTTTTCGTTGTGATATTATGTGCTATTATTATGATATCATTATTAATATTTGATAATATATATTTCGGCTATTAACCTTTATTCATATAGATACTTGCAATTCGCAATAATACACCTCACCATTTTCCCTTTCCACAGTTTAAAATCATCCAATCAGATGTTTCCTAGAATATCATTACACTAAAACTTGAAATAAATAATATTTTTGAATTGGAATAGCTAACAGTCACGCATTGTTGATATAGGCGAATAGGGATAATGTTAAAAATAAGGGTTATACTTTCAGTTAAATATTGAAGTAAGAAGAATTTAGATCCTTATTAAAAATATAGTGTGTACATAATTATCCTCACTGATTGCTACATTTTTAAGGATTACGATGAATCTGATAGTCTTTATTTCCAGTTAGAATATTAAAAAGTCAATCAAAAAGAGAATTACCTGTAGTTGTCAAAGTAACAAAAGAACAGTCAAAAGTATTTTAGTATTTATGAATAAAAAACATTACCCTATCACGTTAACACATAATATTGGAAAATAGGAAAAGTTCCTAAATGCTGATATGTTAATGTATATTATTTTTAATACATATATGTCTATACAAACATAAATTCGTCACATTATTTTCAAGGTCGTGGCATATTAGTCATTATAAAAATAGTGAGTATAGAACTACTCACTATAAAACTAGTCAGTATAGAGTTAGCCAGCGTAGAATTAGCCACGATATAACCGGTCAGTGTAAGACTAGTTTGTATATAACTAGTCAGTATAAAACTAGTCAGCATAAAACTAGTCACCATGAAATAAGTGAGTATAGAAATACTACAAAACCACTCAGTATAGAAGTAGTCAATCAGTACAGAAGTAGTCAATACAAAACTAGTCAGTATAGAAATATTTAGTACAAAAGTTGTCAGCATAAAACTAGTCAGTATACAACTAGTCAACATAAAATTACTCAGTGTGAAATCAGTCAGTATAGAAATAGTCGGTATAAAACCACTCAGTATGAAATCAGTCAGTATAAATCTAGTCAGTATAGAAAGAGTCACCATAAAACACAGTATAAATTTAGTCAGCATAAAACATTCAGTATAGAAATAATCAGCATAAAACTACTCAGTATAAACTTAGTATAAAACACTGAATATAATTCTAGTCATTATAAGATTAGTCAGTGCAGAAATAGTTGATATAAAGCTAGTCGGTATAAAAGAAGTCACTATAAGACTACTCAGTATAGATATAGTCAGCATAAAACTACTCAATATAGTACTGAGTATAAAATTAGTTAGTATAAATCCAGTCAGTACAAATCTACTCAGTATAGAAATAGTCAGAATATAACTACTCAGTATAGAAATACTCAGCTCAGAACTCAGTATAAATCTAGTTACTGCCAGATTAGTCAGTACAGAAACAGTCCGTATAAAAGTAGACAGCATAAACTTATCAATATAAAAGGAGTCATTATAAAACCATTCAGTATCGATTTAGTCAGCATAAAACTACTCAGTATAGAAGTACTGAGTATAAACTTGGTCAGTATAAATCTAGTCAGTATAGAAATAGTCAGCCTATAACTACTCAGTATAGAAATACTCAGTATAAATCTAGTTACTGTCAGATTAGTCAGTACAGAAACAGTTTGTATAAAAGTAGTCAGCATAAACTTGTCAATATAAAAGGAGTCACTATAAGATTATCGATCACTATCGATTTAGTCAGCATAAAACTACTCAGTATAAAAGTACTGAATATAAACTTAATCAATATGAAACATTCAATATAAATCTAGTCATTATAAGATTAGTCAGTGCAGAAATAGTGGGTATAAAAGTAGTCAATACAAAAGCATTCAATATATGACTACTCAATATAGATCTAGTCAGCATAAAACTATTCAGTACAGAAGTACTGAGTATAAAATTAGTCAGTATAAAACCGGTCAGTATAAATCTAGGCAGTATAGAAATACTCAGTTTAAAGAACTCAGTATAAATCTAGTTTCTATCAAATTAGTCAGTACAGAAACTGTCTGTATAAAAATAGTCAGCATAAACTTGTCAATATAAAAGAAGTCACATAAGACCACTCAGTATCGATTTAGTCAGCATAAAACTACTCAGTATATAAGTAGTGAGTATAAACTTAGTCAGTATAAAACCAGTTAGTATAAAACTAGTCAATATAAAATATATCAATATAAAAGTATATATATTAAAACAAGTTTTCATTATTGAGAATTTATGTTACCGAGCATCCACTATAAATAATGTTATGTGTCATTTATCAAGTAATGACTGACTAGAAACAAACGAACATAAGTTCCAATAACCAGCCCAATAAATATACGACAGACCCCTGCAAAATATCTTCATGGCAAAAGTGTAAACAGACACACACACACACACACAGCAGAGATCAAAGCGGACGGCGAATAAACAAAAGAAACAGATATTCGGATGTTCTTTTGTTCTCCGGTTAGCTCGAGAAAGTGGGCCGGGACGAATAATAAAAAAGATATAAATTATGGCGTCGGCCGGTTCGCCACTCCGTTCGGTCTGTTTAATTTAACTGGCAAAAGGATTAAGACGTTTTTATTTTTGGCACGTCGCGGAAGGTCGTTCGATCTTATTCTTTTGCTTCGGGGGCGATTTTTCTTCGCGTTTTTGCCGGTCCCTCATCCGAACGCCTGTTCCTGTTTGTCGGTTCGCGATGGTGCTGATAGTTCGTTACAAAATGTATCAGCATTTATCCAGCTCTTTTCGAAATCCTTGCAATTGTCTTAATTTCCTGAGTGATAATCGACATCTGAGGGTGTCGATATAAGTATCTGGGTGAACCTACAATAGTTATCACCTTGTTCTGGAAAACTTGTATTGTATTTATATTACTTTTCGTGGAACATCCCCATAATAGAACTCCGTGTCTCCATATCGGCATCAAAACTTGCTTGTGTAATAGTAATTTATTATGTATTGTTAACACTTACTTAATTCCAGTTTTTTCCAATTATTTTTTACATGTTCCTTCCAGCGAAGTTTTGCATTAAGATTCATTCCAAGATACTTAGAGTTGCGGTAAATAGTAATTACATTTTCAGTTAAATTCGTGCGTATTCCTTCTCGTACTATTTTTTGAAAAGAAACGGTATTTATTTTATATATAAATATAATTTTATTTGTGGTTAATCAGGAATATATTAAAATCATTATCTGTTGAAGCTACAATGAAAAAAGCTTCAACATTCAAAAGGCTTGAATAAACGTCGAGAGCTTATAAAATTTATAAGGCCTATCAAAAAGAGAAATAATAGTTGCCGAGATAAGGTAAATACATTCAAAAGTACTTTATCATTTAAATCAATCATTATATCAAAAATAATATTGAAAATTAGAGCTCCCAAAGGCTGCTATACTAAATGCATTGTTTTGGCAATCATATTACAAACAAAACATAAAACTATATAATGACATATAAGCATAAATACGGAATATTACTTTTAGGTCTTAGTCTAGGACGGCAAAGCCAGAAGGTTAAAACTAGTAGTCAGTATAAAACTAGTAACGACTGTTTCAGTTTACTGCAATTTGTCAACTAGTCACGAATAACAGTTGAATGAACTGGTGACGACTGAAACTACTCATTCAAAAGTAGACGACTGGAAGTAGTCGAATGAAACAGTCGATAGTTTCCAAACCTATATAAAATATATTATAACTAGCATTGAGAACTATCGACTGAAAATAGTCGATACAGTCGATAGTCGCAAAACAGTCGATAGTCAAAAAACTAGCGATTGAAAATAGTAATTACTATTTTCATTCAAATGCACGGCTCGACTGTTTTTTTTTTCAATTCGTGATTTCAGGCGAAGATGTACGAAGCCTTTCCTGTATAAATTCTGAAAGAGGAGAGGACGGAGATAATTGCTTGGGGCAGTTAATTTTATATGTGCTTATATTTTCTAACGGTAGTATAAACGAGCCGGTAATGTATAAATTCCTTTAAAAAAGGAAAGGGCAAAAATAATCACTGAATACGATTATAATAATAATAATACATAACATGTAATTTACAATTTCATTTTAAACGAAGTAGAATTACTTTTATATTTGAATGTTCTGTGGATCAGTAAAAAGGAATAGAATTTTATTGTATTTTAATGTGTTAACTGTTGTTTTTAAATAATATGCTATAACAAATATAGACAACGCAATAGATTTTGAACAAAATCTAGAAACTAAAGATTTACAATAACCATAAATAACATATAAAAATTAAACTTATACATAAACATGGAAAAAAACAAATCTATGACATAATTAAAAATTATCTGAATGAAATGATAAAAATGTTTTTTTATTATTGAACGGAAATATTTTTTAACAAAAACCGAGATGGCAATCGAAATATTATTGCTATAAAAATTGTTAAAATATTTTACTATTTATCATTCCCAATTTTAATCTTTTTACCCTATTACATTAACAATTTTGAAAAATATCGTACCAAAATGCTATAATATTAATATACAATATATTGTTATTTACAAGCAAACTACCAAAAAAATCATAAAACTACATATATTACATATAAATCTATGTAAGCATAAATTGGATACCTTTTTTTCAAGATCGCGGCTAGGCCGACAGAACGTTAAAAATCAGTCAAATGAAACAAGTAGAACCAAAAATAGTAACTAAAAGTACGACTGAAACAGTCGATAATAAAAAGTAACAAAACCAGTCGGACCGATAATAGCGACTGAAACAGTCGATAGTTTAAAAGTAGTCAATTACTAAACGTTAAAAATCAGTCAAATGAAACAAGTAGAACCAAAAATAGTAACTAAAAGTACGACTGAAACAGTCGATAATAAAAAGTAACAAAACCAGTCGGACCGATAATAGCGACTGAAACAGTCGATAGTTTAAAAGTAGTCAATTACTAAACGTTAAAAATCAGTTAAATGAAACAAGTAGAACCAAAGATAGTAACTAAAAGTACGACAGAAATAGTCGATAGTAAAAAGTAACAAAACCAGTCGGACCGATAATAGCGACTGAAACAGTCGATAGTTTAAAAGTAGTCAATTACTAAACGTTAAAAATCAGTCAAATGAAACAAGTAGAACCAAAAATAGTCACTAAAAGTACGACTGAAGCAGTCGATAATAAAAAGTAACAAAACCAGTCGGACAGATAATAGCGACTGAAACAGTCGATAGTTTAAAAGCAGTCAATTACTAAACAGTAGTCAATTTCAGTCGATAGTGCCCAATACTAGTTATAACTGTTTGGGACTTTTAACAGTTTTTTCCAGCATTATTCTTCTACCTCTAAAACATTCACGTTCAAAAGGTCGCATCCAGAAAAAACCTAGAAAAACAATCGCCTTAAGTGTAAATAACTAACGTAAATAAATTAGTAGTAAGTACAATGAGTGCGTTATTATTTAAATCCAAGTCTAGTTGAAACTGTCAGCTGTGAGCAGTGAACGATAAAACGAACAATAACCTATGGCGGGAAACTAAAAAACCTTCTACTCTCGTTTTTCAGATACAGGACGTCATTCATGAGAACAAGAATTCCAAACAGAACTAATACTATTTTTCACCCAATAAATACATGTCAATACGTAAACAAGCCTCAAGCAAATTCGGAATCAATAAAAGACCGTCCCGCTTACACCGCCTTCACTCTCCCGAAGAATACGTCACCGACACACACACACATCCGCACACACAAATCTGGAGAAAACGAAAAAGGCCTCGGCCTCGCCGCTCCAAAGTCGCGTTTCTCAAAGGTCCCCTTTGAAATTCTGACATAACTTCGTTCTTTGCCGTTCGCGACGCCCCGGCATGTTTTAGATTTCAACGGGGGTGTTTTCGGCTTTAAATTTAATCCGGCCGCCACCCCTCCTCGTACCCCCGGCGCACTTCGTTCGTTCCTCTCCAGTCGTGGTAAACAAATGCTTTTGAGATCAGTGGGATTGTCTCTCGTTGGTGCGTTTTTTTCCTCTCCGTTCCGTCTTCGATCGGTTTGCTGACGTCGCGGGAACTGTCTCGCGTATCGATGACGGATTGGCGTTCGGGAGAGTCGAGAAGACGACTCCTTCGAAGATTGAACGTGACGGAGGGGGCGTTTATCAGTGGTGTCCGGAATTAAATCGTTTGAGGTCGTTTACCGTTATTTATTTATAATTTAAGTTAATTCGGTACTGTAAAAGTACCAGATCTTCAGTTTGGATTGCGAAATCACCGCTCAACAGTAGAGCAAGCGCATAGAGTAACAGCGGTTATTGAAAAAGTTACCCTTTAATAAATCTGGAGGACTCACAGGCATTGTAACAGATCAATAGGAAAGTCCCCGGCTACCATAGTAAACCACATTTATTTTTGGAAAAATTAGGTTTTTATTTATTCGACATAATTCCCTTCAAGGGTGATACATAAGGGCTGATTATAGATGCCCTCCAACTTTTCGATACCATTTTTGTAGTACGATTTGTCCTTTGTTTCAAAATAGGCCTCAGTTTCGACGATCACGTCTGCATTCGACAAAAATTTCTTCCCAGCAAGCATTCTTTTGAGATCTGAGAACAGGAAATAGTTGCTGCAGACCAGATCTTAAGAATACGGTGGATGAGGAAGCAATTCGAAGCCCAATTCATGGATTTTTGCCATCGGTGCTCAGACTTGTAACATGGTGCATTGTCTTGGTGAAGCAGCACTTTCTTTTTCTTCAAATGTGCTCATTTTTCGGCGATTTCGTCCTTCAGACGATCAAATAACGCTATGTAATAGTCACTGTTGATGGTCATTCCTTTTTCAAGGTAATCAATGAAAATTATTCCATGAGCATCCCAAAATACAGACGCCATAACCTCGCCAGCCGACTGTTGCGTTTTCCCACGCTTTGGAGCGGGTTCATCATGTGCAATCCTCTCGGATGACTGTTGATTGGACTTCGGAGTGAAATGATGGAGCCATGTTTCGTCCATTGTCACATCTCGACGCAAAAACTCAGGTTTATTACGCTTGATCATCTTCAAACACTGCTTTCTCACACCCAAATATTCGTGAATATGATGTACACGTTCAATTGATATCTTTAGAGCGTCTGCTATTTCATTCAATTTCAATTTACGGTCGTTCAAAGTCATTTTGTGGATTTTTTTTAATGTTTTCGTCGGTAACAACCTCTTTTGTGACCTTAAAAATTCAGTTGCGATACTGTTGTCCTAACTCAACATAACTACAACAAGGAATGTTTCAAGTAACTGCAGAATGATTGCCAACCTAACGCCATCTGCTTTCCTTTTTTAATAATTAACTTTATTCCTTTTTAGATATATCACTCGTAATTCCATTCAAAACAGATGGACACCCCTCAGATTATTATGGTCTGTAACCAGTGCAGAACTAGCCGTACAAAGTAACATATCCCTTCAAAAGAAAAGACCACAGGGATGGATGTGGTTCTTATCCCGTCTGGACAACGTACAGTTTTAATAAAATTAAGTTTGAGTATCGCCTGTACCTCCCCCAGCTACTTTGCCTTTAAAACTCCTCGACATGATTTTATTTCTACCCAAATTTCCATGGTGTCCCTCTATGGATTGGTTTTCCAGGTTATGGTGACTCCAGATTCCAATAGTCTACGATTTAAGAAATTGAACTGCAAAATTTCGCATTTGGTGGCCGTTCATCCAGAACTACTATCTTCGGTTTAAATACCAGTGGATTCGCGTACCGGTAATCTACGAACTAGGGGTGTTTTTCAGAGCTTGAATATTCCTTACTTGGAATAGTTTATGGTTAGAGGTCATTGAGCATCTTCAACCAAACTTTTGTGACCTTTCAGCTTCAGTTGCGATACTGTTGTCCTAACTCAACATAACTACAACAAGGAATGTCTCAAGTAACTGCAAAATGATTGCCAACCTAACGCCATCTGCTTTCTTTTTTTGATAATTAACTTTATTCCTTTTTAGATATCTCACTCGTAATTCCATTCAAAACAGATGGACACCCCTCAGATTAT
Source organism: Rhynchophorus ferrugineus (assembly GCF_030347505.1). Taxonomy (NCBI): domain Eukaryota; kingdom Metazoa; phylum Arthropoda; class Insecta; order Coleoptera; family Curculionidae; genus Rhynchophorus; species Rhynchophorus ferrugineus. The sequence continues at coordinate 9,704,489 of NW_027472586.1, read as the reverse complement.
AATGCAGCCTGTAACCAGTGCAGTACTAGCCGTACAAAGTAACATATACCTTCAAAAGGAAAGCCTCTAGGGATGGATGTGGTTCTTATCCCGTCTGGACAGCGTACAGATTTAACAAAACTAAGTTTGATTATCGCCTGTACCTTCCCCTACTACTTTGCCTTTAAAATTCTTTGACATGACTTTATTTTTACCCAAATTTCCATGGTGTCCCTCTATGGATTAGTTTTCCAAGTTATGGTGACCCCAGATTCCAATAGTCTACGATTTAAGAAACTGAGCTGCAAAATTTCGCATTTGGTGGCCGTTCATCCAGAACTACTATCTTCTGTTTAAATTCCAGTGTATTCGCTTACTGGTAATCTACGGACTAGGGGTGTTTTTCAGAGCTTGAATATTCCTTACTTGGAATAGTTTATGGTTAGAGGTCTTTGAGCATCTTCAACCAAACCTTTGTGACCTTACAGCTTCAGTTGCGATACTGTTGTCCTAACTCAACATAACTACAACAAGGAATGTCTCAAGTAACTGCAAAATGATTGCCAACCTAACGCCATCTGCTTTCTTTTTTTAATAATTAACTTTATTCCTCTTTAGATATCTCACTCGTAATTCCATTCAAAACAGATGGACACCCCTCAGATTATAGTGCAGCCTGTAACCAGTGCAGTACTAGCCGTACAAAGTAACATATACCTTCAAAAGGAAAGCCTCTAGGGATGGATGTGGTTCTTATCCCGTCTGGACAGCGTACAGTTTGAATAAAATTAAGTTTGAATATCGCCTGTACCTCTCCCAGCTACTTTGCCTTTAAAACTCCTCGACATGACTTTGTTGACATATTTCCATGGTGTCCCTCTATGGATTGGTTTTCCAAGTTATGGTGACTCCAAATTCCAATAGTCTACGACTTAAGAAACTGAGCTGCAACATTTCGCTTTTGGTGGCCGTTCATCCAGAACTACTATCTTCTGTTCAAATTCCAGTGGATTCGCGTACCGGTAATCTACGAACTAGGGGTGTTTTTCAAAGCTTGAATATTCCTTATTTGGAATAGTTTAAGGTTAGAGGTCTTTGAGCATCTTCAACCAAACTTTTGTGACCTTACAGCTTCAGTTGCGATACTGTTATCCTAACTCAAAATAACTACAACAAGGAATGTTTCCAGTAACTGCAGAATGATTGCCAACCTAATGCCAATCTGTCTTTTTTTCTTGATAATTAACTGCATTCCTTTTAAATGAATGAATTCAGAAGAGAACAAACTTATAATATCCCCGGAATCTTACCGACTGCGGCAGTTATAATGTAATTATATATTATTACCCCACACTTAATTAAGATTATACTAAGCATATTTAATGTACGGTACAATAAAGAAATCAATGAGAATAAAACAAAACTAGTAAAGTATCAGTTATGAACGAAATCTCATCGTAAAGTGTCCCAATTAAATACCAACCATACATCTTAACTATGTGGGACATATTTTAACCGTTCTAATCTATTAAGAAAGATATATATCGCGTACATATATTATCTTGTATCGCCCCTGGATAATAAATAATATGGAGGTTTGTACGGGCGCAAGTGACTGGGGAATTTGGCGCAAACAGGATCGTTATGTAAACGTTCGATTTTTTTCAACTTAACCTAAATTGTCTTTCTTCATTAAAATAATTTATTTGCTGTCCGTTCATATCCAACAAGTGGGGGCGGCATTGCTCCGTATTTACCGTATTAAAATAGAACATTGTTATTGGGTAATAGATTCACCTTTCCGACTTGAGATATGCACTAGCTTCATAGGGATGGGTATCTTTACACAAACTTTTTCCTAATAGACGGCTTTAATACAACCCTTTAGGCCACCACTATTATATCTACATTAAATTCAAAGGTAGGCAACGTTGGTGAATTGGTACCATGCGGTGCCCGGCTATAAAAGACCATCACGATGACGCCTCTCTCTCTCTCTTCTCTATCCCCTTGTAACAGTACCACTTCCACAGCGCTTCCGTACTTCCTATACCTAACCTAATATCCTGTCCATCCTCCCATCGAACACATGTAGTATTTATTAAACAAAATATAACTTCAGAACTGCAAGCATAACAATAATAACATAACTCAAATAAACAAATTTTATTTCATATGCTTTCATGTGTTTCATATGACAGCCATACATTCCGATCGACACAACGAACATTCCTACATATGTTTTCAATGAAGCAATACTATAGGGGATTGGACGGTCCATAGAACAAGGCAGTGTTATTCGTTCATTCTGTCAGGAGTTCCTATACTATACACTTTGAAAATGGAGATTCCAGTAAGTCATTTGGTTGTCATTTATAACCAAATTTGTAATCAGAAGACTGAGTACAGCAGATGAGCGGCAATAGTTTATAGTTTACAACTTTTGCAACGTGTGGCGACAACTTGTCATGCAAGAGGATGCTTTTATCACTGTTACTCGCTATGGCTGGTCCTTATTTGTAGATACGTCATTAGAGATACTAAGTTGACGTCGGTGTATACTTGCAGTAACAATTTCATTCAGTTTTAAGAGCTCCATGGTAATTCCAACAATTATACACACTGAGACTATGAACGGCCATTAATATTCCGTTTCGATACCAACGTCTCATTCTCCTGATTAACCCATAATAATTTGAGGCTTGGATTGTCGTAGTAGATCAACTTTTCATCGTCAGTCACAATACGTCACAGAAAACTCTTCTTCACTTCTTGTGGCAGTCATTCTCCTTCCTTTTGGACCTATTCTCATCGCTTGTAAAGATCTGGAAACAATTAATTCGTCAAGTTGTCTGAAAGTCTTGCAAATCATTGTTTTCGAGCGATTTTTGGTACTCTAGGCCGTTCTTTCTCACTTAAATCAAAATCACCACTTTTGAAATGGTCGAAATCCAAACCCACAGCTGGGGAATGATGGAACAGCATCACCATAAGTTTGTAAAAGTATGTAATGAGTCTCAGCGGCAGATTTCTTCAAACCAAAGAAGAAAAGTAATGAATATCGATAATATAATATTATTCCATGATTCTTTCGCATTTTGTTTAATAAATATCGCTAATATATTTCCATCAAGCACCTAACTTTATATGAGATTTGCTAAAAATAACTACAGTTTACATACAAATAGTTTAACTGGCTTTTAAACACTAAGATTATTCCTGTCACAAGAAACCTTACTCTTGTTAAATAATCGAATATCAGAATTACAATTTATATATAGATATTTTGACGCAAAAAATACAAAAAAGTACACTAGTTTTATTTAATGTTAATTTTCTAAAAAAGAACACATATGAAGGATTTAATTTGAATATTTTGGGATTATTATTTAATCATTATTTTTGTTAATGGAAACTTTATTTCTATTAATTTTTTTATTATTTAATTATTACATTATTATTAGTCGTGTAGGACTAACTTACAATTTGTCTTTATGATAACTTAAATCTAGGTATATGACTAGGACCCATCGGCCCTATCTTAGTCTCTGGTGAGATAATGTTTATACATGTCACTGCTGTATTTTTTATTATATGCACCTCACTACACAACACTACACAAGATCAGATGGTTTGATACTTTTGAGTCTGTGTCCTGCTCTGGTGGTATCCAAAAGTTGCAATACTTCAATATTCTCATGAGAATGGAATCTTTCCCCATTCCCTCTTGCAATTCTCTTGATTTCTTGACTGACTATGGGTATCTGAAAGTCTCGATGTAGGTACTCAGTCCTGCAGTTTTTGGGTGCGCCCACAATACTTCTTTGTTCTGCAATCCCCATAATTAAACTCCGTTTGTCCATATAGATTTTTGAGTATTTACTCATATAATAGCAATTTATTATGTACTGATAATTGTGAGTTTCTTCCAATTAGCCAATACATTTTCCTATATTTCAATTCAAGTTCTTTTCTTTTCTTCTTTATATGTTCCTTCCAGCGAAGTTTTGCATCAAGATTCATTCCAGATATTTAGCGTTGTTATTATATATCATCAGCAAATGTAGCCAATATAATATTCTCCATTTGTGGTATATCACAAGTGTAGAGTAGTTATACCAAACCTTATCGAAGGCTTGTGCTACATCTAAGAATATGGCTGAGCATACTTTTATACTTTCGTAGGTTTTTTCAGTAACATCTGTTATTCTGTAGACCTGGTCAATTGTTGAATGATTATTAATAAACCTAAACTGGTATGTTGGTTTTGGGTTTTTTCTCTTTATAATGTTTCTGTTATATAATCTAAGATCACAATTACAATCCATATACAAATAATTTTTGCGTTAAAAAACTACGAAAAACTACACAAGTTTTAGTTAATGTTAATTTTCTAAAAAACTATATGAATGATTTAATTTAAATATTTTGGAATCATAAGCTATGTAAATTTTGTTTATTATCATTTATTTATCATAATTATCAGTACATAATAAAATGCTATCATATGAGCAAGAATAAAGAATACATTTATGTAGGTGTTTCGAGAAAACTAATGTAAATACAATACAGTCTTTTATAACTAATTCCTGAGAAGTATTGTAGATGCACCCAGATATTACAGGACTGATTATTTATACCAAGACCGTCAGATACCGACTACCACTCCGATATCAAGAGAATTGCAAGAAGATACACACACATATTTAATAGAGAACATTTCATAAATATTTTATCAAGCCGGCTTGGTGGCGCAGTAGTAAACACCATGGGACAGTCCTCCTACCGTTGCGATAGCCGCGGGTTTGAATCCTGCTGTGGCATGGTCGTAAATTTATGTTTGTAATTGTTTAATATTTGTAATTGTCCTAGGCAAGAGTGCGACAACGGAAATGATCCCAGTCAGGCCAGTAACCAGACTGGATAAGACCGGACGTCTTCTGGGATGATTTCTAATGATTATGGCTTGATACTGAGGACCGTGGTTCAGGCCCACGTTAAACTTTAGGCCCAGTCCGGATAAACCCATAGTTGGTAAAAACAGACCTTAAAATATATATAAAAAAAGCGTTTTATCAACAATATATATATATATATATATATATAATACAGCGTGTTTCTTGTCAGGTCAAGATCAACTGGCCCCTATACAACAATAATCGGTGGTAAAACCTTTGTGAAATATTCTCTGTGACATGTGCGCTTTCGTTCGTTAAGAATTACATTGTCACAGAATTTGATACGACCATAAGCCCGAAAGACACCCGTAGTATCGTAAAAGTCGACACTTGGAGCCAACGCCATCGCGCAGCCACCCCTCCACGGTCTTTTATAAAATTTATGAAATCCCAGGGGCTCGTTCCTGAGACGTCCGCGATCCGACACCTAACTCCCCTGATCTCGTCCTGTTTTTAATTAGATGCAATATTCAGCGTCGTTGCATTTTTAATTACGGCGCCCCCCAGCGACGACCCGTTAAAGTAGCGAACGGTCGTTCGCCAAACTCGAAGCTGTTCGTAATATCTACGACGCGAACGCGGAATTACGTAAAAACTCAGAACAGGAAGAAAGTTTTAAGATTATCCATTTTAATACTATATGTACTATGTATTAAAATATTTATTTTGTACTATATATATATATATATGGTGTAGTATCATCTACCATCTTCAGATCATGCTTCCTCTTGTTCTACTTCTCGAGCTCTCTTTAGACTTTCGATCAGAAAATGTAAATGTTTCAGAACAACACGGGGATAGACGCCCGAAATACTACACCAACATGTAACACCCGTGGAGGCATGATTGACCTCCGAGGGCTTCTTTAAGTGGTCCAAACATGTGGTCGCAGGATGATAAATCCGAACTATAGGGGGCATGTTCCAGTACTTCCCAACTTATCGCGTGAGCGTGAGTATTGTGAGCGCGGTATGAGGGCGCGCATTATCCTTCAGAAGAATCGCACTTCGTGCTGGAATGCTCCTTCGTTTCGAGTCATAAGCGGGTTTCACGTGTGTTTTCAGAAGGTTAGAGTAGTATGCGGCATTAATCGTACGTTGGGTGCGCAGGAAATCGACGTACAGCACGCCCCGCCGGTCCCAGAACACCGTACACAGAACCCTACCCTCGGACCTGGTTGTCTTAGCTTTGACTGGCGCCCCTTCCTGCTTCTTCTTTCACTCTTTAGACGACATGTTTCGTCTGTAGTGAAGATTCGCGTTAAAAAAACCGCCCTCCTCCGCTTCGTATCGCGTCAGCAAGCGGCGACAAACTTTCAACCGGGTAATGTGTTTGTCATCGTTCTTTTGTTTGTTCTTTGTATACAAAGCGACGTGTTAAACGATTGATAGACACGAAATGACAACAAGATCGTCGAAAGTGACAAAAATAGGCTCACTGTTGACGATGAAGTTATACATCTGGTGCCTCGAGTACTTAATGCATAACTCAGTTGATATTATAACACTACCTTAATTTGAACCCAAAGCAATTCTAGACGATAGAAGGCCACCAACAAGATCCAAAAGCCTCTTTGTACGATTAATTTCGGTGACTTTTTCCTAGAAGTTATTTATATCCCGTATATAATCCCCAGGTAAACGTTAGAACTAATTCTTTCGCCACCTATTTATTACGTATGGAAATTTTCGCCATGGAAAATATTTAATATTCCATTGGAACGCCTTTCCTAAATGGACGATGTAAATTTCGCTTCATTTAGAAAAGATTCTTCGGAGAGATATTCGGAACATTAAGCCATATCAATCAGGGTAAAAGCCTCGACGAGAACTGGGTTGATTCATCGATCCGTAATCTGTTTTACTTATAATGAACTTGGGTTCAACAAGTGGTCGAGGAGTCTGACGCCAATCACGGGAATCCCATGCATAATTCATACGTTTGACGAACAATCATGTTATCCTAGTAAAATATATTAATAAGTCCGTTTGTTTATAAAAAAATGTTAATTAATTTGAAAGGAAACATTTAAATATTAAACAAGGAGATCCAGTCACAGGTACGACTAAATTTTTTTTGGAAAAGTTATTTCTTTGTATCTCAGTTATCGTTTTGTCTTTTGAAAATTTATGATTCGAAAAGTCTCCGGCCTGGCACACAGATGGCGCTACTAGAATTAAATCCATATGCTTTTTAATTAGCCCTACCCTCAAAAGATGCGTATATAAATTTGCCACCAGTCGGATTATTAGTTTGTGAATTATAGCACTTTGAGTGAAGCAACTTTTGCGAAAAAAATGGATGGAAAAAAGGAATCTCCTGTGTTGATAAAATATTGCTTTTTGAAGGGAAACATACAGTTGAAGCAAAAACTTGGCTTGATGCCGAGTTTCCAGACACTGCCGCAGAAAAATCAACCACCAAGGATTAATATGCTAAGTTTAGACGTGCTGAAATGAGCACCGCAGACGGTGAACGTAGTGGACGCCCAAAAGAGGTTGTTACTGACGAAAACATTTAAAAAATCCACACAATGATTTTGAATGACCGTAAATTGAAATTGAATGAAATAATAGACACTCTAAAGATATTAATTGAACGTGTACATCATATCATGCACGAATATTTGGGTATTAGAGAGCTCTGTGCAAAGTGGGTGCCGCGTGACCTCACTTTTGACCAAAAACGACGAGCGTGGGAAAACGCAAAAGTCGGCTGGCAAGGTTATAGCGTCTGTATTTTGGGATGCGCATGAAATAATTTTCATTGACTACCTTGAAAAAGGAAGGACCATCAACAGCGACTATTACATAGCGTTATTGGGGCATTGAATGACGAAATCGCCGAAAAACGACCGCTTTTGAAAACCAAGAAAATGCTGCTTCACCCAAGACAATGCACCGTATTACAAGTCAGTGAAAATGATGGCAAAAATCAATGAATTGAGCTTCGAATTGCTTCCTCATCCACCGTATTCTCCAGATCTGGCCCCCAGCAAATATTTCCTGTTCTCAGATCTCAAAAAAATGCTCGCTGGGAAGAAATTTTCGTCGAATGAAGAGGTGATCGCCGAAACTGGGGCTTATTTTGAAGCAAAGGACAAATCGTACTACAAAACTGGTATCGAAAAGTTGGAGGGTCGCTATAATCAGTGTATCATCCTTTAAGGGAATTATGTCGAATAAAGAAAACTTAATTTTGCCAAAAAAATGTGTTTTATTATGGTAGGCCGGGAACTTTTCAATTCAACTCAACTTCAATTTCAACTAATCCAGCCCAGCCTATTAATCACTAAAAGAAGAATTATCTTTCACGAACTCTGGATAATAAATCAGACAATGAGACTCTTGTTGGGATATCAACAAAAGATCTGGCAAAAAAAATTTTCTACAGCTCCTGATTAGCAGAAACTTATATTGTATTACATTGTGTTATATTTTTTATATTTGGATAACATTCATTGATTTTAAGTGTTCTTCCGTCATCATATACTAATAGTCCGTGACATATTCAAGACGCCATGAATTTTGTGCTTGTATATGATCGACCAGATCCGTTCACCACATCTAGGTGCAACCCAATGTGGTTGCGAGATCAAACATCATTGCCTCGCCATGATATAAGAGCACGCGTGATAAAACAAGAATCGAAATCGTTGATAAACTTGATTACACATCACTCGGTATGAAAAATGACGTTCGAACAGGACGACTGCCGGGTCGCTAGTATTATATAATGTACGAGTTGCCGGAATATCGCCGTTATGAAAAAGAAACAACAAAAATCAGTCACTATCAAGAGCGAACATCAACGAAACACCAGGAACGAAGTAAGATAGTGGTCGCCTATAAATCTTCGGCTGGTGCAAAACCGAATAACTCACGTCGAGCCGGCCTTCCCTCGCCCCTCGCCGCGCAGACCGCCGAGACGGCTAAATATAATTTTAAAATAAAACAAGGGGACCGGGGGAGAGAGGGCGACGTGGGCGAGGGGCAGGAAGGGGGACGGAGACGGCGGCGGCTCGACGAGAAACGGCGCGGTCTTGGTAGGCGCGAGGGCGGCCGGGGGGTCGCGGGGGGTGGTAGAGGGCGGCAGTCGACAACGCTGCGCACATAAAAGATTAGGAAATATATTTTATTTGGACAATAAAGTGGTAATTGGATAAGGCGAATACGTAATGGTGTGGCGGAAGTCGTGACCTGGTGTTGCGGGGTCTAATTTATCGTCGAAGACGTCCTCTTCGGCCGGTTCCTGCGGTCGGGCGGACGTCCCGTTAAATTTATTAAGTTATTTTTATAAATTATATGTTTCGCGGCGGATGGGCCGGGATCGTCCCCTTCGTGGTGGAAAAACCCTCATTTTGCATGCATACGGCCATAAAGGTTGCGCGAAATAACCTCTTGTTCCCGGGGGGTCCATACTACACTTGGTGGTGTGAAAGAAATCGTATGCACTTATCATATAAACAGTTATATACAGAAAAAGTATTAACGGTTCTATAATTTTGTAATTAAAATAAAGAACTTCATTGCCGGCTTGGTTGGTCCTTCTACTGTTGCGATTGTCGCGGGTTCGAATCCTGCTGGGGCATGGTCGTAAATTTATGCTTATGATTGTTTAACATTTGTGATTGTCTTTAGGCAAGAGTGCAAAATCCGACAAAGAAAATGATCCTTGTGGGATAATCTACATGTTGGTCACTCGCCAATCGGCATGTTTAATGGCGAAGACCGTGGTTCGAAGCCCATAAAACAGTAGGTTCAGTCTAGATAAAACCCAGTTCGTAAAAAGAAGACTTTAAAATATATATAAAAAAAAGCTCATTATTTTTTATATCATTATATATTACTTTAATAAATGCAGATTTTTTTGGTATATGTTGGAGTCTCCTTTTTAAACCAGTCTTTATCTGGAGAGGACCTACTGTTTAACGTGGGCTCTGAACCATGGTCCTCGGCATTAAGTTTACCGACTGGCGAGTGATCCAGAAGACCCATTAGTTTTCAGAACAATTATTGAGATTATAATTATTATAGATCTAACAGGTAAACTGAAAAGTCCCCGGGCTGACACATAGATGGCGCTACTAGAAATAAATCCATATGTTTTTTAGTTATTCCTAACCCTCGAAAGATGCGTGTATAAATTTGACAGATGTTGGATCATTAGTTTGTGAATTATAGAATTTTGAGTGAAGCAACTTTTGTTATTGTAAAAAAATGGATAAAAGAGAATTTCGCGTGTTAATATAATATTGCTTTTTGAAGGGAAAAAATACAGTTGAAGCAAAAACTTGGCTTGATGCCGAGTTTCCGGACACTGTCCCAGGAAAATCAACCATCAAGGATTGATATGCTAAGTTTAGACGTGGACAAATGAGCACCAAAGACGGTGAACGCAGTGAACGCCCAAGAGAGGTTTTTTCCAACGAAAACATTTAAAAAATTCACAAAACGATTTTGAATGACCGTAAATTGAAATTAAATGAAATAGCAGACACTCTAAAGATATCAAATGAACGTGTACATCATATCATTCACGAATATTTGGGTATGAGAAAGCTCTGTGCAAAGTGGGTGCCGCGCGAGCTCACTTTTGATCAAAAACAATGACGAGTTGATGACTCGGAGCAGTGTTTGAAGATGATCGAGCGTAATAAACCCGATTTTTTGCATCTATACGTGACAATGGATGAAACACCTTGGAAAAGGAAGGACCATCAACAGCGACTATTACATAGCGTTATTGGACCATTTGAAGGACGAAATCACCGAAAAACGTCCGCATTTAAAGAAAAAGAAAGTGCTGCTTCACCAAGACAATGCACCAAGTCAGTGAAAACGATGGCAAAAATCCATGAATTGGGCTTCGAATTGCTTCCTAATCCACCGTCCTGTGGTGAGGTGTGGTCCACATCCATCTCCTGTTCACCTGTATTTTCTGTTTCAAAAAAGTTGAAAGTGCGTGCGAGAGAGAGAAGAGAGGGAGAGACCGTTAATGTGAGCAAATAATTTAATAAAAATAGAATGATATCATGCATAATCACTCGACAACCCGTAAAAATAAAAACAAGCACGCCTCCATGTCGGTAATCTGTTGAGCACCTGGAAAAATAACGAGGCCAAACTGCGAGACCGTGTACTTTTATTCCCCAATAAAAGTTTTTCATGATAAAATAAAACAGCCAAAGTAATAAATGTTTATTAGGCGTCGTTAGTACACGACCGCGGATGCTGTTATTAATTTATAATATTAGTCCCACGCGACGTGTTATACATGTCTCCATTTGAAAATAACGAATGCTCGACGACTCCTGGTGATGGGGAATAATGGCCGTTGTTTATTCGTTGTTGTACGCGCCGATATTATTACTTTTGAACAGATATAAAGAAACCGTCTCTGTAATTGGTTTCAAAAATAAGCAACATGGTTACAACTAGATACACTATTCAATTTTGAGCTTAATTATAAAAATTAGAGATCAACCAGTGATCAAAATTCTATCACACTCTATTAAGTTGGTTATGTTATGAGGGAGAACCAACCATAAATGGTAAATTTACCGTTTAGCTTAGCACGTAATTCCGATCTGGAGGATTCGATGCTCAAGTGTTCTTTGGTTTATGAGCAGGGGGAAAACCGATATGGATGGCAGTCGTGCTCGGTTCTGTTCGCAGTACAGCCATGACTGTGTACGAGGTACCTTCGTCTGTTGCATAACGCATCATCATAAAGTTTTTAACCAACGAAGACGTTAAACCATCGGAAATTTTCACTCGTCTGAAGCCAGAGTTTGGGGATCCTACGCTAGTCTCAGAATCGAATGTATACCTGGGTCAGAGAATTCAGGGATGAGCGAGAACGTGTAGAAAATGAAGGTCATGACGGGTACCCACGAACAAGTCTCACAAGAGACAACATCCGTGTTGTTCGAGAGCTTATTGAAGGTAGCCGCCGGATAAGGGTTGAAGAAATTTCATCAGAATTGGGTAAGAACTATGGAAATGTTTAATCCATCATGAATAATCAACTTGGCTTTAGAAAAATTAATGATCGCTGGTTTCCAAAATTGTTGACTGAAAATCAAAAATAGGTCAGGTGAGAAACTGTCAAGCATCCTCCTTATAGCCCTGACTTTTCACTTTGTGATTATTTTTTATTTACGCACTTGAAAGTATTACTAGGAGGCAAAAGATTTGAAAGCAAATTGAAAGCAAGAATTGGTTGACAACTCGCCTTCAAACTTTATATGAAGAAGGAATATTCAAGCTTCCAAATCGGTGGCAAAGGTGTATTAAATGTTTAGTTTGTGTATACCATTGATGAATACATTTACTTTACAAAGTTACCCTTTATATTGGTATTAGTATTCATTGATATACTATTTATCACTTACAATTTAATTTTTTGCCCTCGAAAACTAGCGTTCCAAAATGCTGTTATATTAATTTACTTTTTAACATTTTTTTATTTTTTAGTTATTCACAAGCAAACTACAAAAAAACACATAAAACCACATATATTACATATAAATCTATATAAGCATAAATTCCGCGCATTACTTTCAAGGTCGCGGCTAGAACGGAAGGCCGGAATGTTAAAAATCAGTCGAATGAACTAGTAGAACCGAAAATAGTAACTAAAAGTAAACGACTAAAACAGTCGATAGTAAATACTAATAAAATCAGTCGGACCGAAAATAGCGACTGAAATAGTCGGTAGTAAAAAGTAGTCAATTTCTGAACAGTCGATAGTCGATTTCAGTCGATTGTTCCCAACACTGGCTGGAGAAAACGTTTCCAGTATCGAGAATTATCATTTACAATTTAATTTTTTGCCCTCGAAAACTAGCGTTCCAAAATGCTGTTATATTAATTTACTTGTTAATATTTTTTTTATTTTTTAGTTATTCACAAGCAAACTACAAAAAAAAACATAAAACCACATATATTACATATAAATCTATATAAGCATAAATTCCGCGCATTACTTTCGAGGTCGTGGCTAGAACGGAAGGCCAGAATGTTAAAAATCAGTCGAATGAACTAGTAGAACCGAAAATAGTAACTAAAAGTAAACGACTGAAACAGTCGATAGTAAATACTAATAAAATCAGTCGGACCGAAAATAGCGACTGAAATAGTCGGTAGTAAAAAGTAGTCAATTACTGAACAGTCGATAGTCGATTTCAGTCGATTGTTCCCAACACTATCTTTTACCAAGACGGCTGGAGAAAACGTTTCCAGTATCGAGAATTATCATTTACAATTTAATTTTTTGCCCTCGAAAACTAGCGTTCTAAAATGCTGTTATATTATTTTACTTTTTAATATTTTTTTTATTTTTTAGTTTTCACAAGCAAACTACAAAAAAAACATAAAACCACAAATATTACATACAAATCTATATAAGCATAAATTCCGCGCATTACTTTCGAGGTCGTGGCTAGAACGGAAGGCCAGAATGTTAAAAATCAGTCGAATGAACTAGTAGAACCGAAAATAGTAACTAAAAGTAAACGACTGAAACAGTCGATAGTAAATACTAATAAAATCAGTCGGACCGAAAATAGCGACTGAAATAGTCGGTAGTAAAAAGTAGTCAATTTCTGAACAGTCGATAGTCGATTTCAGTCGATTGTTCCCAACACTGGCTGGAGAAAACGTTTCCAGTATCGAGAATTATAATTTACAATTTAATTTTTTGCCCTCGAAAACTAGCGTTCTAAAATGCTGTTATATTATTTTACTTTTTAATATTTTTTTTATTTTTTAGTTTTCACAAGCAAACTACAAAAAAAAACATAAAACCACAAATATTACATACAAATCTATATAAGCATAAATTCCGCGCATTACTTTCAAGGTCGTGGCTAGAACGGAAGGCCGGAATGTTAAAAATCAGTCGAATGAACTAATAGAACCGAAAATAGTAACTAAAAGTAAACGACTGAAACAGTCGATAGTAAATAGTAATAAAATCAGTCGGACCGAAAATAGCGACTGAAATAGTCGGTAGTAAAAAGTAGTCAATTACTGAACAGTCGATGGTCGATTTCAGTCGATTGTTCCCAACACTGGCTGGAGAAAATGTTTCCAGTATCGAGAATTATCATTTACAGTTTAATTTTTTGCCCTCGAAAACTAGTGTTCTAAAATGCTGTTATATTAACTTACTTGTTAATATTTTTTTATTTTTTAGTTATTCACAAGCAAACTACAAAAAAAAACATAAAACCACATATATTACATATAAATCTATATAAGCATAAATTCCGCGCATTACTTTCAAGGTCGCGGCTAGAACGGAAGGCCAGAATGTTAAAAATCAGTCGAATGAACTAGTAAAACCGAAAATAGTAACTAAAAGTAAATGACTAAAACAGTCGATAGTAAATAGTAATAAAATCAGTCGGGCCTAAAATAGCGACTGAAATAGTCGGTAGTAAAAAGTAGTCAATTACTGAACAGTCGATAGTCGATTTCAGTCGATTGTTCCCAACACTATCTTTTACCAAGACGGCTGGAGAAAAGTTTCCAGTATCGAGAACGACACCCAACAGACCGAAAACTTTCGAGCCGGAATAAAGCGAGAACAACGAAAACAGAGAACGGAGCGATGACGGTCGAGGACTCGACATAATTTCGCCGTGAAACGGTCCCGGGAAAAAAAAGGAGAGAAAATTTAATCTCGCGAGGGAGGCGACGGCGAAAAAAAAAGAAGAGGCGCGAGAAGTCGGAGGATGATCGGCGTGTAGGACGAGCTGCGCCCCAGCTCCGGCTAATATATTTCGGTTAAGTGCCGTTAAATTCGTTATTTATGCAAAACTGTCGTTCGGTGGAGTTTTAGTTTTCGCGCGCTAGTTGAGCTAACAAGTTGACGAGAGCGCGACGGGCATACGGGACGATGACAGAGTCAGTAATTAAAAACAGAAAAGGTCTCTCCGGCGCTCTGATTACTATAGTGCACGTTAAAACGAGTCGGAATTTATGGAAAGAAAGAAAATATATGAGTTTAATTTTAAAAGGATGGGGCAACAGTTTTATAAATGGGATTTGAGTAAGGATTTTAAACCTTTTAATGGACAAACCAGTTCCTGACGCACCTGCATTCTCAACAATAATTTCAAGTAGGAAGACCACATGGGCTCAAAAGTCCCGGGCGTAACCAAGAAAACGCTTTTTTCTTGTTCAAAATTGGCAAATATTCATCAACGTAATCTCCATCAAGAGCCACATAATCATTCCAGTGTCGGTCTAACATTTCAATACTAATTTTAAAGAACAATTTATCTTTTGCCTCAAAATAGGTCTGTCACTAGTTACTGTCCACAAAGAAGATTCCGGAGTGAAGAGATGGATCCATATTTCATCCATTATATCACATGGCCAACCACTGCTCAGAATCACCAACATGTTTGTGTTTTTGGTCAACAATGAGTTCAGTAAATGTTTCATGAGGATGTGAGCTGTAGAAATTTGAAGATAATCAGAGCAACAAGCTGCATGGATCGATGTATATTGAGAATGTTATACTGATTTAGCTTATTTCCTTTAAAGCAGTTAGACTTATTTTTAGTGTTGGAACTTAATATTGGAATATAATTTTTCTTGAAAATTGAAAAGTGATTGAGATGATACTTCTTCTAAAAAGCTGTAAATATACGTATAAAAGTTACTGTGTAAAATAGCTGGAAGAGTTCCAATTTTGCAAGCACTCGTGGCAACTCATCACCCCCTTCTATCTTCAGCTCACAATACTTAGAATTTCCATCCCAGATATGATTTCAACTTAATTATAAAGATTATTTTTTGTAGGTGGCTATGTATAAGTGATTCCAAACCGTTCATTTCTTAGCTTCATGTCAATAAAAATACTCTAATTTCTTTGGACTCTATTAAAAATCAGTTCTTGATACTTTTTTTAGTAAATTTCAAAAGATAACATTGGTATTAATAGGCTTTGTTAACTTTAAAGGGAACTTTTAGATTGACTTGTGAATCCAAGAAAATATATTCCTGAAATACACATGAAATTTACGAGACCTGGCAACGTAGAAAAGCCAAATTTTAGTTTGGTCTAGCCAGTATTCGCACCCAACTTAATTATAAAGTTTATTTTTGCAACTAGCTCTGTATAAATGATTCTAAACAGTTGTTGTATGGTTATTTTCTAGCTTCATATCAATAGGAATACTGCTAGTATGTTAATTTGCAGCATTTGCACGACTTTTTCAAGAATTTCGTCGATGTTTATATACTCAAGATAACGCTGGAAATATTACCTTTTCAACAAACATCTAGTATTGCCAAGATTTATTTTAAACATTCGAATATCAATCTCAATGAAATAATATTTAATAAAAAGCAGTGACAACCCGATTCAAATAACTTTTGTATTGATATTTACAACACAATTAAGTGACACCTAAGAAAATTCGAACGTAAAGCTACTTAAACCCGCACCAAAAGAGAAAATCATCGGTTTTCAATTAACAGAAAACCACCGAGCATTATAATACACCACCACCCCTGCCCGAACCTCACCCTCTGGTCTATCGCCGAAAAAAATCGTGTCGAAACTTTTGTTTGGCTTAGCGTAATCATCAGCTAAAAAGTTCACTTCTGTTTTCGGGGGACGCATAAAAAGGCCGTCCTTTTATGATCCATCGTCGAGGTTTTTTCTTTCTACCCCGTCTCTTTCTCTCGCCCTACATAAACAAAGACCGACGGAAAAGTGTCTGTCTTGCACGAAATCGGACTATTAATCTTGAGAACGTCATTGAAATTTTACTAAAGGAAAGCGCTTTTTTCCTTGTTCGACGCGGGGGGGACGGGCGGTAGCGGAGCGTGGGCGGAGGGGCTTCGGTCCGGGAAAGGGTCGTGGGCTCGGCGAAAGTGTAATTTCATCGCCTACCACGACGACCTGGAGATTTTTATTATGCTATAACGACCGCAGCGCGACCAACCGACTAATTAGCTTAGATTTTGTCATGAAAACTAAACGATACAAACATTATTTTGTACATACACTAACGTTCAAAAGTTTGGAAACCAAAAGATAATGAAAAAAAACAATAAAAAATTATACATGGTATTGGACCTGAGTAACTAGAAGCTATTTATAAGCTGAGTTTAATTCAGTAGCCCGTTTTAAAAATTAGTTCTAGTTTTCGAAATATTCAATAAATTAATTATTTTTCTGTTTTTAACCATTAACGGCCATTTGTTGAATTAAAATCATGTTAAAAATCACTTTAGTAAGTTAGTTTTTATACTGCTTGGGATCCAACAGTACTCGCTAATGGCTTTTAGATTTTCTCTATATCTTGATGTAGCCGCTCTCCTTGCTTGTAGCTCGTGTCCCCCAACTTTTGTGGAAAATAATCAAAATGCGAATGCAGAAAATATATTTTGAGAGACATTTCAGCTCCAATCTTGCGACAATTTTGCAACAAATTGTAGATTTCGTGCTTGTAGTTCGGTCATTCATCAGTTAACGTGACGAAATTATATGATTTTCTTTCATAATGACATTGCTGTTCTCTATATAACGTTGGTACAGAAAAAGAACATTATATATTTTCACCAAGTGACCGCTTACATAGCTTACGTACAGTATAGTACGTACAGCTTTGGTACCCATGGCTTGCCACTGTTTACTATAGTAAAACCAAAATAAAAAAAACCACAAACCCAACACAGAAATACATTGACATGGACATTGCAATGTTGCGTCAAAATTTTCATACGTTCCAAAACCCAATCACAACACAAGAACAGAGCACAGTGCTGCCACCACGTCCGAACTCGAACAGCAGAATCAATCTTGAGACACAGCTTGAAGATCTGACTTCAGAGCGTGAAATAACGTTAAGAATACACCTGCCCAGCCCGACGACGCCTGAAAGTTCAGTAAAGGTTAAAGGTTTAAATAACTTTGTACAAATAAAATGACTTTAGCCTCGATAAAATGGTCCTAAAAGCCCTTATTCTTAATTACTTCTCCACACATTTTGCTCATACTTTTAATTAAATAATTTAAGTATTCGAGGTCCAGTGTCTTCCAATCACGTAGGTATTCTCACAACTATGCTGAGATGGTCAGGTTTATTGACACGAAAACATCTCCAAAATATCATGCTACCACCACCATGCTTAACAATCTGTACAGTGCAAGATTCTATTTGCTTTTGACTGGGACACAAAAACATGTCTATTACATCCAAAAATCTGAAATTTGAACACATCCATCCATAGGACATTTTCCAGTTTTTTTCTGTCCCATTTGTACATGCTTTACGCCACTTTGGTCAATTTATTTCATGAGTACTAGTTAGTATCATTTTTTGAGCTACGGCTATCTTTCAGGCAAGCGAAGAGTAAAATGCTCTTTATAGTTGTAGTCGAAACTGGCCTTACTCGTATTTTATTTAAAGTAGCAATAATTCGATGTACATTTAGGTCGATTTTGTTTTGATAACATTATAAACTTATCTTTCTGTTTATTGTTGAATTTTTTTATGTAAGGGTACAATGTACCAGTACACCTTTACTGGTACGAAGTACCGGTAATACTCTGAAATATACGCAAGAATAGATAAAGTACACTGAACTTTAATTTTATAGTTTTTTTTTAATTTCTCATACACATATTTAAAAGATTACCAAAACGTTAGTAACGTTAGTAACCTTTTTCAAAATAACGGACAATTTATTATAATTGATATTAAAAATAGAATGTTTCAAACTTTTGAACGCTAGTGTATATATGCTAAAATACGGACAGGATTTATTGATTGTATAAAGCACATTTTAATTGCCACTGAAGGGAAATTGTAATTAGTATTTCATTTCAATCTGTGGTTGGAATATGCTATATGTATATTTATTAACATGATACCATTTAAATATATATTTCAAACGTATTAAACAACTAGTTTAATTAATATTATATTTAAAAAGGTGATATATGCAAGAAGATATTAACAACTTTGGGATTATTAACCTTATTATGAGAACGGCCCGAAAAATATTGTTTAAAAAAGCGTCCGTACTGGGACCAATGTTTTATCTACTTTGACAATATTAAGATGGCTACATTTGCTGATGATACTGCAATTATAGCTGTGGGAGACAATAGTGAAGAAGCCTCATGAAAATTACAACAGGCAAGTGACAATATAAATAATTAGGCACAAGCTTGGAAAATAAGAATTAATGAAAGTAAAGTCCTGACAGGTATTGTGGGTGCCCCCAAATACTATATATACTATACTATATTACCTACATCGAGACCTTCAGATACTCACAGTCAGCCAAGAAATCCAGAGAATTGCAAGGGGGCATGAGGAAAGACTCCATTCTCATACTAATATTTAAATATTGCAACTTTTGGATACCATCAGAACAGGACACAGGCTCAAAAGAACGAAACCATCTGATCTTGTGTAGTGTTGTGTAGTGAGGTACATATATTAAAAAATTCAGCAGTGACATGTAAAAACATTATTTCCCCAGAGACTGAGTTAGGGCCGATGGGTCCTCCAAGTTGTATATCTAGATTTAAGTTAGCACAAAGACAAATTGTAGGTTAGATGGAAACGACTAGTAACAATATATTAATTAAATAATAAAAAAAAGTGTACGAAATTACAGGCAACAAGTGAAAGTAACACTGTTACGCCTACAAATTATACGCCAATAAACATTACTTTATTTTTGAGTATCATAGGTAGGGTTTACTTTCGCACTTAGGCATTGCTAGTAATCGGTCTATTAATTAGTTAGCAATCAACTTCAATAATTTTATATCTTGAAACCTTAGATTTACAGGCAAAATCGAATCAAACGAATATTTGAAGCTGCTAAGATATAACAGAGTTTATTAATTAATTCTATATCTTATAAATTGAGTTAAGAACCTTAATGATTTCGTTATACCGTGCGTATTTCTTTGTTCTCTTTTTTCACATATAGCGTTAAGTATTACATTGATCCTTATTCTTGCAGCGTCCAGATATTAGTTCTAAAAAGTAGATAACAATAGATAAGCCATTTGGTTTTGAATGTTGTCAATCCAGTACAAACATACACTTGAGAAAATTTCACCTAGGTGTGTATCTATTCTGTTACTTATTTCAATTTTGCAAATTGAGGGAAATTTTATAGTAAATTGAGTATATTTTAGACAAAATTGATGCTGTTAAAGTAAAAGTTCACAGAAATGTGCATTATGTGAGAACACTGAACAAGAAACGTAAAAATATATATATATATATATATATATATATATAATTTGCAAGAACCGGCAACATCGTAAATTTTAGTGCGCATGTCATGCGTTCCTTTGTCTAGACTTGTGTTTTATCCAGACTACTCCGCGGTATTAATTTTCTCAATGACGTCCTGTATAAACGGATACGTTGGTTTTCTTTGGGTTCTGCTCCATCTTTCCAATCGAATTAGCAGGATCCGACCGTAGAGCGGCGCCGAAGAAAGTAAAATGGACGCGAATGAAATGCCAACACGTTCATTAGGGCGCCCCTTTGCCTCCCAACAAAAAGAATATCGGTACAATGTGTGGATTGTGTAAATATGTCGGCTTTTTAGAGCGGCAATTTATTATGTAGATAGCGGAGACGTGGGCGGGCGAGGCGGTAGGGGTACGCCCGGATCCTCGATCGGAAATCGAACATAATTCGCTAGATTGAATTTGCCGCGAATTCATCAGGTATACGGTAAATATCTCGGCTGTGTCATTAAGCCTTTGTTATAGAAACGTTGAACGTTGAATAGCTTGAATGGGTACAATGCAATATTGCAGAATTACGTTCAGAATTGTCTAAGGAAATCCTGAAAACTTAACAAACTTAACAGGTCAACTGAAAAGTCCACGGCCTACCATAGTAAAACACATTTTTTTTCCAAAATTGTTTTTTTTTAATTCAATATAATTCCCGTCACTGGTGATACACTGATTATAGCGACCCTCCAACTTTTCGATACCATTTTTGTTGTGCGATTTGTTCTTTGCTTCAAAATAGGCCCCAATATCGTCAATCAATTTCACCTCTTCATTCGGCAAAAATTTCTTCCCAGCGAGCATACTTTCGAGATCTGAGAACAGGAAATAGTCGTCGGGAGCCAGATCTGGAGAATACGGTGGATGAAGAAATAATTCGGAGCCCAATTCATGGATTTTTGACACGGTGCATTGTTTTGGTCAAGCAGCACTTCCTTTTTCATCAAATGCGACCGTTTTTCGGCGATTTCGTCCTTCAAACGGTTCGATAAAGCTATGTAATAGTCGCTGTTGATGGTACTTCCTTTTGCATCGTGTGCAGTCCACTCGGATGACTACCGATTAGACTTCGGAGTGAAATGATGAAGCCATGTTTCATCCACTGTTACATATCGACGCAAAAACTCGAGTTTATTACGCTTAATCATCTTCAAATATTACTATGAATCATCAACTCGTAGCTGTTTTTGGTCAAAAGTGACTTCGCGCGGCACTCACTTTGCACAGAGCTTTCTCATACCCAAATATTCATGAAATATATGATGCACACGTTCAATTGATATTCTTAGAGCATCTGTAATTTCATTCAGTTTCAATTTACGGTTATTCAAAGTCATTTTGTGGATTTTTTAAACATTTTCGTCGGTAACAACCTCTTTTGGACGTCCACTGCATTCACCATCTTCTATGTTCATTTCACCACGTCTACACTTAGCATACCAATCATTGTTGGTTGATTCTCCTGGGGCAGTGTCCGGAAACTCGGCATTAAGTCAAGTTTTTGCTTCAACTGTATTGTTTCCCCTCAAAAAGTAATATATTACCAACACGCGAAATTCCTTTTTATCCATTTTTTTCACAATAACAAAATGTTGCTTCACTTAAAATGCTCAAAATCAAAATTCATAAACTAATGATCCGCTGTAAAATTTATATACGCATCTTTTGAGGGTCAGGGCTAACTAAAAAATATATGGATTTAATTCTAGTTGAGCCATCTATATGTCGAGCCGACGACTTTTCAAATAATTTGTTACAATAACAGCCTACAACAATATCAAGAAATATTATATCAGATGTTGAACTCGGATATCACTGAAAGGTACTTTGGATCGTTCAGTCCTTGGTCATCGTTCAGTTGATATGTGCCACCATCGGCTACCCAAACGTCTCGTCAGATTTCATTATATTTTATACAAAATCAATAAATAACGGCCACGTTATGTAACCATCACTGTTTTATTTTATTCTATCTCCATTTACCGAACCATAACTCGTTAAAACTTTCTGTTTTTTCCCTTCTCCAATACGATGTAAAAAAACACAAAATATTTGAAAAATGTTTAACAAAATACTGTTCAAAATAATTATAAGAAGATAATATACAATGAAGGCGCCATTAGCATCAATCACTTTGGCTCTATTATTCTATAATTCATTCTTGTGGAGTTTTTTTTGATGTTCCAGGTCTTTGCCAATACGACCGATCATCAACATCGCTCGAATTCAATGGGACATAGGTATGTAAAATATGAATAATGATACACACAAGGGATGGAACAATGATGGTACTATATAAATGAATAATAGACATTCATAGAAATTCTTTTTCGGTATCAACTCATCGTGAAAGAAAAGAAAATATTCCGATGAATAGAATAGATGAATGAAAAAAAGGCATGCTACTGCTATACATGGGGTATTCTAGAGAACCAAGAACTACTTCTGGGTTTGGGGATCATTATTTCATTCCTCTTTACAGCCAAATCAAATATATAAAATCATTCAAAATGAAACTGTTCTTTGGAACATAATAGTATCCAACAATTATCTGTTTCCTTTTTTGTAGTAAAATTAGTATGAGAAGGAATACGTACATCTCCGTCTCACTTATGACACGGGTGAAAAAATATCCCTAAGCACACATTCGAATGAAATATAAATAATCTAATTACACCTACATTCATCACCACAAAATACTGATGACCAAAACAAAAATATCTAAAGATAAACTATACAGGATAAAAACCAAATTTATAATGTAATAATTGAATAAACGTGAATATTTAGACACATATTTAAAATAAAAATCTTTAGTCTCGTTTTTTTGTACAAACTTAGTTCGAAATGAAAAAAAGAAACATTTTCAACATTTACCGAATATCAGAAAAATAAACGCTCATTATATTTAGAATTTGCGTTGGTTTAAGTTACTTTCTGATATTATAAACCCCATTGTATGTTATATAAATCCTAATTAATATTATTAATAATCCTTTATTGGAATTGTTTTAACGGTTACTGGTTGGAGGTAGTTGAAATCAAATTTCACATAAATATATAGCTGCACCAACATGTGCACAAAAAGTTATTTGGGTTAATTAGCTATGGTTTTATTAAAATATATTGTCGTAATAGGGATATTTATAATAACATGAACAAAGTAGGCCATTAGATTGGAAATTATATTATCATTTTGACGAAAATATCCGATATTTCAATCTGCAAATGGCAATATATATTAGGGTGCCATAAAATGCTTATAAAAATGACAATATCTACATTAATCGCTCTAATTTTTATTCAAATCCATTGAGTAGTATCGAATGAAAATATAACTTATCATTAGAGTGTCAAATATTCAGCATACATGATACAATAGGTCATCTGATACCATGTAAATAAAATTCTGATATTCCCTCTTCCTCCAATACTAACTAGTTAACGCAAAAACAAAAGCTATGACCGTACATTTTAGTTAAAAAAACATAAATCCCATTTGTTTTCATTTATTATAACATATTGCGTTAAAAATGTAGCTCGGTTCACGTACCAAGTCCGGTTTTATTTGCAATAGCTGAAATATTTACGGTCATAACGGCAACACGGCCGACAGTTGACTAGAAAGCTCTCTATGCGTGAATTTTTAAAAGGATTATTAATATTAACTTAATAGATTTTGTATTACGTTTTAATATATGACCCAAAAAGAGATAATTGAATATTTATAACGGCAAAATACTCGATGTTCACGTACATATATGATTTGTTCTCGCCAGATTATTATTTAATTATAACTTGGCTGTATAGTTTTCGATTTTGTTAATGAACGATCAATATAGATAAATTAAAAACTCTCGGTCTTTTTTTACTTTCCCCATACAATGAAGTGTTGAAGAACGCGAAAAAAAATTTTTAAATATACAAAACAATATAAAAATACAAAAGATTTGAAAAATAGTAGTAGGATTAGTAGAACTTCAATATATTTGAATTTATTGCTAATCACAAAAACGGGCTCAACCAATATGCTGTGTTACATGTATCCTGCACATCTTATCGCTTGAAACAGTTGAAAATTATGCCCTGAGATTGGCTATTGGTGTATATAAATCTAGCTAATAGTGAATAATATCGCACTAGAGATATTATTAAATAAATAATATCCATTGGTTAGCCTACAATGCCTTGCTGGCATTGAACAGCTAAAATATGGAAGATTCGAGCTACTTCTTAGAGCAGCCTACAGACATTGCTCCATATCATTCTTTAAGGTTATAGAAATGATCGACATTGATATATACTATGCATATTTTCATCGTTTCCCACAAATAGATTCCTAACGGTCCAGAGCATGAAAAATGTTCGTCCTAGCATCCTCAAGCTCGGTATATCCGTTGTACCGCGCGAGCTCACTTTTGACCAAAAACAACGACGAGTTGATGATTCGGAGCAGTATTTGAAGGTGATCAAGTGTAATTCACCCGAGTTTTTGCGTCGATATGTGACAATGGATGAAACATGGCTCCATCATTTCACTCCGAAGTCCAATCGACATCCGAGTGGACTGTACACAATGAACCCGCTCCAAAGCATGGGAAAACCATTAATCCATTAATTGGGCTTCGAACTGCTTCCTCATCCACCGTATTCTCCAGATATGGCTACCAGCGACTATTTCCTATTCTCAAATCCCAAAAGAATGCTCTCTGTGAAGAAATTTTCGTCGAATGAAGAGGTGATCGCTGAAACTGAGGCTTATTTTGGAAGCAAAGGACAAATCGTACTACAAAAATGGTATCGAAAAGTTGGAGGGTCGCTATAATCAGTGTATCACCCTTGAAGGGAATTATGTTGAATAAAAAAACTAATTTTGTCAAAAAAATTTTATTTACTATGGTAGGACTTAGGACGTAGTAACTTTTGAATTGACCTGTTATATTCGGATTTAAAAAAAATGCAAACAGTTTTATGGGCCAAAGGAATAGAATCAATCTGATTGACCAGACAGGTGGTAGAATTCTATGAAGCTCCCACTAAAGGCAATTTTGAAACAATGAAATGGATCGCTGCAATCAAGGAAAAACTGAAAGGAGCCAAAATAACACAACAACAATTACAGGCTAGAAAGGTTTTTAGACGACAATTCTGCGACTCGGAGGTGGACCAAACCCAGGAAACATGGGATCAGGTGGTCAGATGAACGAAAAAGAGTCCATTTCCAGAGAATGAAAGCAATATGGGCCGAAAGAAGACATGACAGCAAACGTGCATAATAAAAAAAACATCGAACAACGTAATAACAATTTGATATTATATTGTGATTTTGGCAGAAGAACAAATCCAAACTAATATTTGTGCACATTTATTATAACAAATTGCCTTTAAAATATAGCTTAATTTATATTCGTCGGCATGGTATATTTGTTATGTTTCAGCCGATATTTATTTTTCAATAACGACACTCGACGTACACCGAGTTGGAAAGCTTTCTATGATATGAAATTTTCAAACAAAAATTAATATAAAATCTACCAGAGCTTCGATATAATGTACACACATCGAAAAGTAAAATATTGCAAAACTATTTTAAAATAATAGCAAAAAATTTGTAAATTATAAATATGTGTATGCTAACTGGGAAGTCGGAGATAATTAATCAAACAAAAATTGTTTTCAAGTTGATTAAACATATTATAAAATACATAATATTGACGAAATTTTAATATTCACTTATCCTAAACTATTTCATGGGTCTTGAAAAGGAAGATCCTCAAAAGGGCCATATATAATTACCATAGCTTATAAAAAATATTGAAATAAATAGAGTCATTTTGACGTTTCTGATACATGACTTCAATTTCGAATATATCTAGCATATATAAGTGAAGACTATAGCGCGATTGAAAGCTCCCAAGGTCTATCTGTTTCACAAGAACTTCTACCGACATCCCCATAGATATAATATCGAAATATTTTCCTCAATCAATTCAATAATTAGCAAGTAAATAAAAAAATGGTCCCAACTAAATGATGATTGATTAATTATATATGTTATCGTAAGTCGATATTATGATGTTCATGCTATTATTGTGCAAATATATATTATATAATATAATACTATTTGAATGTTATACATTCATTGTTATTCATCATTATTCATCTGAAAAGATCAGATTTGGGTCAATAATTGTTTTTAAACCTGACTTTTCCAACAAACAACACACAAAAGTGGTACAAATTGGGAGAAATTATTAAAATAATGTTAAAAATACAATTAACAACGAAGATCAACGATCAGGTGAGCTGTCATCACTACAATAAGTAGTAGGAACAAACAAAATATTAAATAATAATATTTAGAAAATTCCTACAACTATATTTCATTTACATAAGTTATGATTTATTACAACCATACCTCAATCAAACCTTAGACTAATATTTAGTTATGTATCCTTAGCACAACTGAAAAAATTCAATATATTTTTCATTTAATTTTGGCCTCGTCAAAATAGCCATCCATATTTTTAATCACTTGTTCACAAACAAGTCGTCTAGTCGTTTAGTCATTCTTTTTATTAACATATTTGAATAGTCCAGTCCTAGAACATTCAGAGTCCAGTATTTTATTTAATTTCTTTAGTATTCCTGCAGCTGTTATGTGCCCGATTGTCATCGATTCTTCACTTGTCTATCAATGCTATGCCATACCAATTAAATAAGAGAAAGGACTGGTTTTTGTGATCTGTAGCGACCTTAAAGCATGTCGAATTTTAAGTATTAGAATAATGACCTACAAAATACCCACCAATATTGAAGACGTGGTAACTAACTACTACTCACTATTCTAGGGAAATCAGTTTTTAGGAAACTCAACTTGAAAACTAGATACTTTGAAACTAAATAGCGTATTTGTGTCTTAATTCAGAAGTCTTGTTATTTCTAATCACAGTAGTAGTTCCTTTTTTTGTCGAACCCCTACTACTAGCAGCTCACTAACATTGTAACAGCCGGCTTGGTGGCACAGTGGTAAGGCAATAGGACGGTCCTCTTACTGTTGCGATAGCCGCGGGTTAGAATCCTGCTGAGGCATGGTCGTAAATGTATGTTTGTGAATGTTTAATATTTGTGATTGTCCTAGGCAAGAGTGTAAAATCGGACAAGGAAAATGATCTCAGTCACGCCAGTAACCAGGCTGGGTAAGACCGGATGTCTTCTATGATGATTTCTAAGTTGCTTAATCAGTCGGCTTAATGTCGAGGACCGTGGTTCGGGGCCCACGTTAAACTATAAGTCTAATCCAGATAAACCTTTAGTTGGTAAAAGGAGACTTTAATAAATAAATAAATATATATATATATATATATATATATATATATATATATATATATATATATATATATATATATATATATATATATATATATATATATATATATATATATATATATATGTATATATATAATATTGTAACAGTCGTGCCTTGATCTTGTCGTCGTCTCACCGCGCACGTGGAATATTCGAAATAATCACGAGGTCTATAATACAAATACTATAATAAAAACTCGTTGAAAGTTATTTCTGGATCGGTAATATCGAGAAGGAGCTATATTAAAATAAATATATGAGTAATACTGTACTTTAAAGTAAATGTGAACCAATAAAATGTTATGGACGATAAAATACAAATAATCGTAAGCAATTTGTGAGCTGACATAACAAGCTATTTTGCATACATATTAAAATAGTTTAATCATATCATATTAGGCTCTCGTAATCAGCAATTATGCAATTCCTGTCATAATTCTCACTGGTTTTAACATATACTATTGGAGAGAGCACGTAAAAGCATCAGCGAATAACGAAAATGATTAGCGATATTCAATATTAACCGATATAACTATATTTGCAGATAATACAGCACTTCCTGGGAAAAAATCAAGGAATACCTATAAAAATGGCGAATAAAACTATTTAAACTCAAATTTCTTTAAAAATTTACCAGCAAAATATTAAACAACTGACAGGTTTTGATCTTAAAACAACGAATCTTTACGATAGAACTACTAAAGTGAAAAATATAGTACAATAGTTGGAAATAAAATATAAACGTTACCTTCGCTTTTTGGACGAAAATCTAAAAAGCCAATACAAACTATATAACTATAGGACTGCACTAGGACAACAATATAGACAATAAAATAGAGAGAACTAGGAATCATTAGCCCAAAGGAAGAAACCAAAACAAATCCAGGCTACATCTTCATGAAAATCCAAAGTTTACAAATTACAGATTATCGTATTGGAATAGTTTATATATTTTTCCAAAAATCCTTCAAAGGTTTCAAATAATTTTCATACTTTGAATTATAAAGTAACGGAAGAATATTGGTGCATTCCATTACACTCGGACAGTCAAATGCTTCTTGAAGCCGTCATAACATTCAAATTAAACTTTGTACTGATATTATATGTTTTGGATGTTTATTAAAAACATCTATTAATAAAAGATTTCTGTATATACCAGGTGTGTCGCGGATTTATTATCGGTTTTTTAACAGATGTAATTTTATTCTACTAGGCAAGCTTCAAAACGATACGTGTTATATTTTACGAAAGTAACACCGTTGTGGATTTATAACTCTTGAAAATATATAGTTTTGGTGTCTAAAAATGTGCGTTTGCGGTACGTATTACTTCTCTTATATAATCAAAAGAAAAAAGCCGCAAAAAGTCCTCGTTTACTGGTAGAAACTGAAGATGCGAAACTGCAAGAGTTATTGGATGAAGACGCAACCCAAACCCAAAAACCTGTGGCGAAAGTGTTAAATGTGATCCAAAAAATGATTAGCCATCGATTACGAGTAATGGGGAAAATCCAAAAGATGGCTGCGATATCCAAAAGTGTGATGGTTATCTCTAGGTGAAGCGGGCCGATCAACTCCAAGGCCAAATCGTTTTGGTCGCAAGACAATGCTCTGTGTTTAGTGGGATGAGAGCGGCGTGGTGTATTACGAACGTTGAAAACTAGTGAAACAGTTAATAGTGATAGCTATCTACAACAAGTGATCAATTTGAATCAAACATTGACCGAAAAAAGTCCAGAATGGGCCCGAAAACACGGTGAACTGATTTCAGCATCATAATACGCCGTTCCATAAAACAAAACCGCTCAAGGGAGCGTTGAAAGCATTTGGATGGGACATATTATGGTACCCTCCGTACTCTCCAGACCTTGCCTCGTCCAACTATCAACTTTTTGCATTAATAAGACATGCGTTTGGAGAGCAGCATTTCGTTAATTTCGAAGAAGTTAGAAAATCGTTCGATGAATGGTTTGCTCAAAGAACAGTTCTTTTTAGGATGGCATCCATAAATTAAAAGCCTTAAAGACGGATAAGATATATAAAATTAAATGGCAAATAACACTTTGAATCAATCAATCTGCAATATCTTGAAAATTATGTAGTTTTTTTCGGGGGAAAACGGTAATGACCTTCCAGTGTACATGATATCACTACATAGTATAAAACAAAGTCGCCTTTTCTGTCCCTATATCCCTATGTGCGCTTAAATCTTTAAAACTACGCAACGGATTTTGATGCGGTTTTTTTCAATAGATAGAGTGATTCAAGAGGAAGGTTTATATGTATAATACATGCATAATATACTAAGGCAACATTGCTAATTTTAGAGGTTTCTAACGTGATGTCGTAAATTAACCTATTTTTTTAGGCTTATTTAGCAATTAGCAAAAACGCTGCCTAACCCTACGAGTTAGATCAAAATAATGTACTACAGTATTGTACACCATAAAAAGGTCTACAAAAAAGTCCGCGATGGTATATGTTTATCTTTTAGGGATAACCCACATTAACCATTTTTATTGTTTACTTTTTACGTGAGAAAATAGCTTATTTACGAAGCTATTTTAAGCAATACGGCATTAATCCTTATCGAATTAAGTACCTTAAATACAGTGTGCAATTAATATAGA
This sequence comes from Rhynchophorus ferrugineus, assembly GCF_030347505.1. Lineage (NCBI taxonomy): Eukaryota > Metazoa > Arthropoda > Insecta > Coleoptera > Curculionidae > Rhynchophorus > Rhynchophorus ferrugineus. The sequence goes on along the minus strand of NW_027472586.1, from coordinate 9,674,252 downwards.
TCAATATGGTTCCTTACAGCATGTAAATTAAACAAATATTTTCGGAGATATTACAAATTTAAAATTTGCGTTTAAAAATGTGTAATGTAATAAAAATTGTACGAATTTAGATATTCCAAAGATAGCAGGAAATCTTCATAGTAAGTATAGGGGAAGAGGAATTGTTTTACTCCAAATTTAATGCGTGCAGGCCAAGGGCAGTAATGAATGAACCAAAAATACTGGATCGATTTTAATCATGTTTTCATTGAGTGACATAGGCATATATATTTTATGCCCGTGCAAAGTCGGAGCGGGCCGCTATGTTTTTATATACAACGTTCATATTTTTGCTGTAGTGTATTTAATTTAGTATCAGCATTGCACCCGTGCGAAGTCGGGGCGGGTCGCTAGTATATTATAAAACAAAAAATACTTACTTGCATTTAAAGGTATATTGCCGTGCGACTGGGCGTGAGGCATGGCTGTTATATGGTGGTGAGCCTGCCCCACGTGCCTGCCCTGATAGCCCAGCACGCCTCCATGGTGGTAAAGCACGTGGTGGCCCCCGTGCCCACCATTATGATGGCCCCTATACCCCGCCACCGTGGTAAGTTTACGTCACTTCCTGGGGCCTCGGAACATAGTATTGGGCTGGCGTTTGCGTGGTATAGTTGAGGGTTGGTTTTAGTGGCGCTTGAACATGTTGGTGTCGGTACACTCAGACGAACAACATTGATATTAACTGAGCAATCGCAACGGTGAAGAGAGAGAGTTTACTTACTTTTGTGTTAAGTTTTAACGACACTATGTTTCATGAATTCATATATCTTATACCTATATATTAAAAAAACAAAATGCTGTTCGCTGGTCTCGCTAAAACTCGGGAACGGTTAGACCAATTTGGCAAATTTTCGTTTGAAATATTTGTGAAAGTCCAGGGAAGGTGTACATGGTAAAGAACATGGAAAAATTGCAAGAACAATGTGGAAAATATTTTAAAAAATTAAAAATTAATGAAAATCAAGTGAGAAATAATAACATATATGTCAAATTGATATAAGTATGTCCTAATTTTGGTAGAACTGATACAGAGAATAGAGATGAAATATATAAAGGCTGTTTATGGTAAAGCATACTTTTTGAATGTATTTCATACTTGTTAGTACAATATGGGGCAAAAGGCCCGCTACCATTTTGATTGCCTATAACTTTGCTCAAAAAAAAGATAAATAAGTTTGGTTTTCATAAAAAGTTTATTTGGTCTTTACGTTTTTTTTTTCGTCATGGTTGAAAAATTATATCGGCTAAATGGCGACCGCAATTCGCTATGCAACTTTCGCCTCTTTTAAAAGCATTTTTCATGACATTCTACAACATCTGAAGCTGAATTTCTTCAATTTCCCATCAGCCCATAAGAAAAAGTCTGATACTGTTATACTGATATGCTAATTGAATTGTCCAACAAGATGTGTGTGCTGTAACCGCATCTTGCTGAAACTATATGTCATGTGGTCCTCGCTCTTCTATTCCAGGCACAAGAAAATTTCGAATCATGTCTTGGTACCGTTCAGCAGTAACAGTAACTGTAATACCTTGGTCATTTAAAAAAAATAGGTACCAATGATGTTTGCAGCATAAACACGACACCATACAGTTGTTTTCAATGGATGCAATGATGTTTCATGAATTAATTGAGGACCCTGTGTTCCCCGAAACCGACTGTCCTATTTATTGACGTGGCCACTGAGAAGAAAATGGGCTGCATCGCTCATTATCAGATTAGATGAAAAATCTTCAATTTTACCAGACTAAATCAGTTCTCAAAATTCGCCTTAAATTGTACAGAAATGTATAATTGGGAACCACGTCTCCGAATTGTTATTTCTGGAAACTCTGCAACACTATCGCGCAGCAGAGCCACATTTTCAGCGTTACGAGAAGTCCGTTGTCTTCCAGAACGAGGCCTATTTATTGTCGTACCGTACTGTCCAAAATTCGCAGGTAAGCGATAAATTGTGGTTTTGTGAGGTACTGAACGATTAGGATATTTTTTAGCAGCAATTAGCAGAAATTGATAGACGTGGTCACAATCCAACAGTAATGTTAACTATTGCCCATAAACTATAAGCTTTTTTTCATCAGAACAACAATTTAGTCAAAATGTTTTTAAAATAATTGGATCAAATATCAACTGACAACCATAATATTTTCATCAGACATGACAAAACACCTGCCTGTAGCAGATGAGGAGGTTTAAGAAGAAGAGCTAGAAAAACAAACCTGTAAACCTGAAGATATCATATAAGATTCAGGTGATTAAGTTATTAAAACATAAGGAATCAAAATCATAATGTAATTCTGTAGATCATACTGAACCACAATGTGTTGATTCCGGGTCTAGTATTTTCGGGATATCAAAATTTTAGTATTTTTCCAAAATCTCCAAAAACTATAATTTATTAATGCTCATATATTTGGATATTATCTGCCACAGATCTCTTTATTATCAGAATATTCCAGGCATCAGATTTGTCGGTCATTCTTCACATTAACACAGGGAAATGGAGATTTTTTTTCTAAGAAAATACACCAGAATAATATAAGATATCTGAAGATAGAAGTCCATCATATAATTTTGGGAAAATTACTGAAGACAATATAATGAAATTATGTACTTAACATAAACAATAGTCATAAAAAAATTGTCCTCCATTACTAATACACCATGTCCACCAAGTCATAATGACAAAGTTAATAGGTTTTCAAAGCAAAAAAAGTCGTATGAAGCCTCAGTGTCAAGTTTACATAAATTTACAAAAATATTATAGAAACATCGTTTCTCCTAACTCCGTTAGAAATAGTTTGCTTCGAACAATCTCACTCGATATATTTGCAATTCATCTTGATGAAGAAAACATCACGTCAGACAAAAAGCAAAACACATTAGAACGAAAATAAAACAACTATACTGATTAGTCGGAATATACTCTCAACTTGGTCTAAAATCAAAGAGGTTGATCTATAAGACAATTATAAAGTCAATTTGGACCTATGGGGTGCAAATATGGGGTTGCACTAAAAATGCAAATCAACTAGTCATACAACCCTGTCAAAACAAGGTTCTTCGATTGATTACCAATGCCTATCGCTACGTAACCAACGAGGATCTGTACGATGACCTGGAAATCAAATGGATTTGCGAAGTTATCCCAGATTTCGCCTTGAAAAACGAAAGAAGATTACTAAATCATACTAACGCGCAATACAACTGCTGGACCATACGAACTTATATAAAGTATATACTTTTAGTGTAATATATATATATATATATATATATATATATATATATATATATATATATATATACCACCTGAAATAATTTGAAAACAATTAGAATTTTTTTTTGGAATTCTACACAATATCGTTTTCGATATTATCGGAACAAATGGGTCAGTATTTGCAAAAGTATCGTATTGCCCCAAGTCGGAAATTCAAAAAATTGAAACAGTAATCGGATTAGGGATAGGTCCAGGGGTTTGTTTTGGTTAGAGCGCCGTTTAAAAAACCTTAAAATTGTTTATCCTGAAAACGATAGCATTGTTTGATTTGTACAAAGAGAAAAATCGATTAATGGTGGGGTTAAAACCGGTCAATAGTTTCATTTAATGTTCTATTTTGAGCGAAATCAACTACACAGATCGTATAATAAGAATTACGTTGACAATTAGATTTGAAAAAATAGAAATATTAAATTATTTGGTTTTAATTATACCGTTCTCAGGAAAAGAACAATTTTAATAAGAACTTCCTTGATTATTTTTCTGTATTAATCCTCTGACTCACTAAAGTGATATCAAAATAGAACTTGCACATTTCTTATGCCAATACGGTTGTCTTTAAACCCTAAAACGATAGTTAAATTCGGTTTCTGGAATGGGTCTTAAATAAGAAGAAGGCGCGTGAGTATAATCGATTCAAAACCATGTTCTCGGAACTGTTTTTGGTTGCAAAGACTAGCCAGGAATCCAATGAATCTAAATCTGGTAAATATACTGCTTGTGGAATTATGTGACTTGTTTTTTAGAATGATGCGGGGTCAGAATCAAGCAGTGCTGTGTGTTGATATGTATAGGTCAGCGAAAAGAATTCTCAAAAGAAAAGTTTGTAAAGACAGAAATATTATTCTGATTGTTACTACTATTAAGCGCTTTAGCATGTGAAATGTTATTTCATCGTTACTAGGATTTGTGGGGTGATTACATGATTTAGTAATTCGTGAGCTGAAGGTTAAATTTTATTGAATTATTCAACTTTTCTGGAGATTTTATCTATCCTTTTTGGAATCCACAAATGTGATATCCGGGAACACTACTTTTAGCTGTGAATGGCTGCAAAAGGGGGGAGTATTTTTTATTCTCTCGATAAGGTAAAGCAGGACAATAAGTGCGTCTCACTTCCTTTCTCTCCAAAACCCCATCCCTTGTAGTGTCAGCCACGCGATTCACCTCTTTTAATCACAGTTAAAATGCCGAAAAATAAGCCGCAATGAACCTTCATCCAATCATACCCTAAAACCTGTAAAAAAATAAGCAGACTCAGCAATCGGCTGCGTATTTCCTCAATTGAAAATAAATATTAACAACATAAAACCGGTAACATATATCCAAGGCAATCCGACGAGGAAAATCAATTTTTCGCGGTTGTAAACTGACGGAAAGAGAAACAACAATAAAAAAATACATTTACAGCCGGCCATAAATTAATAGCTATAAAAATCTTGCTCTAGCAAAGTACTGTACGAATTCGAAACGGGGAAATATTTCGCACAATTACCCGTAATACGTTCTTGTTCGATAGGAATCGTAAAAATTCCGGAGAACTTTATTTTCCGAAGAGGACGGAAATAATTTCTTGCGAGGATCCGCCGGAAAGAGAATTAATTTTCTATTATTATTATTGTTGTTAATAAATTAGTTTTTTTTTAGAATGGTACGACAAAACTTTGGCACACAACAAAATTTTCTGTCGTTCCGGTGCAGAAGCTGAAAATATACAATAACGGTCGTTTAGTAATGTTCACAGATGCATTGACGAACAGTCTTCGATCTTAGAATCTAAAGGCTCCAAGTTTAGTTTGCAGTGTTTTGTTTGCAGTGTGCAGATGAAAGTTCATCCAATATGGTAAATATCTATCTAGTCTATTCCGTTAAAAAAAAAGGTGACACCAATTAAATAAGGTAAAATTATCGATTTTAAAGCATCATCTAGCAATATTGGACGTTTATCAATAATACAACGTGGGGCAAAAGTCCCGCCACCATTTTGATTGCCTATAACTTTGTTCAAAGAAAAGATAAGTAAGTTTGGTTTTCATAAAAAGTTTAGTTGGTATTTTTTTGACATTTTTTTCCCTTATGATTGAAAACTTATATTGGCTAAATGATGACCGCGATTCGCTATGTAACTTTCGGCTCTTTTTAAGGCACTTTTCATGACATCCTGCAATATTGTATTGTATTTAAGATGTTGAATCGTTTGGGGCTTATTCACATAAACTTTTGATTTTAAAAAACCCCATAAGAAAAAATATGGTGCCATTAAATACGGAGATCTACGTGGCCATGCTAAATCGCCACTTAGCGAAATTAGTCTTCGTGGAAAAGTCACTTAATAATTGAATTGTTGAATGAGGTGTATATGCTGTTGTCCCATCTTGCTGAAACCACATGTCCTCTAGTCTTTACTCTTCCATTTCAGGCACAAGAAAATTTCGAATAATGTCTTGATACCGTTCAGTAGTACCAGTAACTGCAACACCTTGGTCATTTTCAAAAAAATAGGGACTAATGATGTTTCCAGCATGAATGCCACACCACACAATTGTTTTTAGTGGATGCAATGATGTTTCATGAATTAATTGAGGATTCTGTATTCCCCAAAACCGATTGTTCTGTTTACTGACGTAGCCACTGAGAAGAATTATCAATTTAGACGAAAAATCTTCAATTTTATCACATAACCTTAGGATTGCAGTCCTGTACTCGTCGATCAGGATCTCTCAATAGCAATTTTTGGACTAAGTGAATTTTGCATGCAGACATGTGTAACTGGGAACCATGTCTCCGAATTGATATTTCTGGAGACTCTGTAACACTATCGCGCACCAGAGCCACATTTTTAGCATTATGAGACGTCCGTTGTCTTCCAAAACGAGGCTTGTCTGCTGTCGTAACGTGCTGTCGAAAATTCGCATGTAAACGATAAATAGCGGTTTTGTGAGGCACTGGACGATTACGACATCTTTGCGCGATTTCCACTCAGTGGCAATAATGGAACGACTACTTCCAATAAATATTGTCACTATTTCTGCTCGTTCTTGTGGCGTATATACATCAATAATAACATTTAGATGCCTACACAAGACAACGTTTAAAGCGAAACTCAACTAAACGTCACATAATCAAGATGGCGCGCAATCAAAATGGTAGCGGGACTTTTTCCCCTCCTGTTATAATATTCCAGTAACCGGGATTTTGCATCAACATCAAATATTCATCAGAGCAGAGCGGTTAATTCATCTGATACGGCTACTTTCGACTACCATTGGGTCGATTATTGAATCGACACAAAAAAACGAAGGTAATAGAAACTCATGATACTGTCAAGTTGCACCACTTCGATAAAAAGAGACTGGCTAAAATACTGAGCGGTTTCTTCAACTGATATTGATACTTCCCTTTATTGGGTCGATTCTTGAAACGTCATAAAAGTTCACTATACTACAAACTCATGATAATGTCAGTGTAGCAAGTGATTTTCTAATATCAGGTAATGTTGTTCATTTTTTCGCTTTAAAAAGCATCACTCTTTATAACTTTTTACCATATTCCCGGAAACATAGCAAAACTATGTCAAAAGAGCGATTTGCTGGTTTAGTAGTGATTAAACAAGCCATTCACTTCTTTCTTTTCCCGGCAAGCAATGAAAGGGTTCGAAATGGCATTTTCAGTCAAATTATTTAGTTGACATTTTCCTCTCTCTTGGATCTGTCTCATATTTATCAATTGCAAAGCTATCTGAAAGTTCTCTGAGAGTTTGACCTGAGTTTTCGCCCAATAAGTATTGCATATAATTGTCTTCAAGCTTTATTGGCCCTTCAGGCTTTATTATGTCTGACTTTCTTGTCATTGGCACCAAAAATGTCACTTTTAAATTATTGAAACCACAACTGATAAATGAGATATGACTAGACTAGAGCCTGTATATGAAAAAATCATATCAAATCCATTCAATGTTATAGTTAGATTATGTCACTTAGACAACGCTGATCAAAATATATGTAAGCCTTTAATATTTCTATAAAAAGCAACTTATAATCGCGATTTTTGATACTCAGCTATGATAAAATAAAAAATTGGCATTGTTTCAAAAAAAAAATGTATCCTTCCCCGCTCAGTACCAAATATTCTTTATGGATTCGGTTAGCCAACATGCAGCTTAACACTTTAACAATATTTTTATTGTAGTTAGCCCAGCCAAGTCGGATAATTTCGACTGTTTTATTTCACGTAGCAGGTCGCAAAAGTAATAAAGCATTCGGGCTTGTTTTCTACAAAGCGTAGTTGCATAAAAACTGGAATAAACTTCGAAACTGTTCGGTTCTCTGGTCCATTAAATTAATACGGGCCCAGGATGCTGGTTCGCGTCCTGCTTCTCACTCTGGCGCGCGTATCAGATAGAAAACTGCAGTTTTTACTAGCAAAAAACGCGAATTTTTATTTCTATTTTAAAACGGGAGGCCCCTTACTGCAACTTAATGGCGTTATTTAAATCGGACTCATTAAAGAATTATTCTCGGAAAATGCCTGACTGTTTTAACAGATGCTTAGTAAATAATAAACATCGTTCGTTATATGGCTCAGTCTCTCTTAATGTACGAAATGTTACAGATAATAAAGAATATACGGTGCCTCGAATTTAATACGTAATTACAAATTTATATTGAAGCATTAATCATTACAATTTCATATATTTCTTTTTACAAAAATGAGAATATTTTTATATTAGATATTGCTGATCAGTATCTAGTTTCATATAGACTATCCAAAGTTATTTTGTATATACGTCATCAAGATGTTTAAAGCATCCGTTTTCAAATTAGACAATATTTTCCTTTTCATTTTGTTCTAGTTTAAAAGAAACACAATGCTATCTGATAAGTACGGACATGTAATCGAACTAGCCTGCAAAACTCGCCCGGTTGTCAAACGTATGCAACATTCTTCAAAACAATAGTCATAAGAGGTTACGTTATTTTAATGATTTTCTTGTTTTAATAAATTTCGCAAATCGCTGCTTATTATTACTCTGAACTCTCATTACTGTGAACAGGAACAAGATAATGGAGGCCCCCTTTTGCCAGTAAAATTCGTTAAAGAGGTAAGCATTTTTACTGTTAAATAATATAATTTGTTGTGATTTTTATTGAAAAGATTTTAGAGTGTTGCAGCTGAACTGAATATTACTATGGACAGGGTCACTGAAATATCTCAAAAAATTAAAAATATAAACAAGATCAGCTTGATGATAGCTCTAGATCAGATATTAAATATATGAAGTGAATAAAAGCAGTAAATAATTTTTCAATACAAACATAATTTAACACAATTATTTTAAAGGAAATCAGATACATTGAAGAAGAAATTGACAAACAAATGTTAGATAGATTGGAAATTAACAGCTTAGTTATTCACTTGAATGAAACAATCTGAATATGATATTATTTGGGTATATAACTAATATATTATAATTGTAGGAAATGTTATTGTAGAGCGTAAAAGATTTATATGCACAGATATATATGTAATTATTCAGAATATATATAGGGCATTTGATTAAAATGTCTCAGGAGAGAAAAAATAGTTACTATTTTGCAGATATGGCAAATGAATTAAGGAGAATGCAGTGAGTAAATCTAGTTTTATCAAGAGAGATAAATACAGAAATTAACAGAACAAACGAAGGAGAAATACAGTGATATCAAAATGTTTTTACATGGAAACACTGTACTGAAGGATACAAGAGCTATGTATGAAAGATAAATATGCTCTCTAGTGAAAGTAAATATATATTACTTGATTATAAATTTGTTAATTCGGCGAATGAGACCTCCAGGGGATACAACTACAAACGCAGCTAATCTACAAACAATTATAACTCTGTACTTAATTGTAGTTTTAATTCCTTCGATGATATATACATTAGATTTACTGTAATGTAAATATTAATTAGATTTGATAACAGTATTTGTGTTCAGTGATTTTATTTAGATTAGAATTTTGTTGTATGTGAAAGCCAAACTGAACTAAAACTCAGAGTTGATACGGTAATATTGCGACGTTACGATATCACAAATTTACATGACGTATGCACAAAATAACTTTGAATAGACTGTAGATAGACGACATGGCCATCAGCATAATACAAGTATTTCAGAATAAACTCCTGAGAAATATAGTGGATGTGTCCAGATAATGTACGAATAATTATTTCACCAAGACCTTTAAATTGTAACAGTCATAGAGGAAAAGTACTTACAATATGTCTGTAATACTGTATGATTATATCAATAGGATAGGATGTTGCCGGTTGTTTGCTCTCGCTAAGATAATTTCACCGAATAATTTTCAGGAAATATATATTAAAAATGTCGCTAGCATACAAGAGGATTTTTATTAAGCGATTCACTTCAGCGCGATGGTAACGAAAGTTGAAACTAAGTTGAAATGGCCAACATTAAAACTATGTAAAGTTGCATTTATCCCTCGGGACCTACATAGATCGTGGAGAGGATTAACGTAGAGTTGAAAGTTATGTATAAAGGGTTGAATAACACATTATAATTCTTAATATTATAGATATGTTAAATAGCGCGATTGATATGGTCCTAGTTGTTCGGATCTTTTTTTTTTAATTTTAGACAAGCTGTGAAAAATTTAAATGAAAGGCTTAGAAATAAGGTTTATATTAGAAAAATACTGGACGGTAATATTGTCTGTATAGTCGTTCTAAGAATTAAAAGTATTTTTATTAGCCATAGCCTCTTTTGACGTCATTCTATTGACCGAAATCAACTTCAAGAAAGGAAGTTGTTTATCAACAAGACCGATTAGCGCTGGATTGGTAATCATTCCACAGTTACTCGAAGAATGTTATGATATAGTTTAGTTATGAGCAAGAGTATCGCAATTCAGACTGTAAGATCATCAAAGATGAATGACAATTTCGGTTTGAGTGACAACGAAAGAGAATTAAATCCTTAATAGAACGGTTTGTCGAGCAACTATGTTTGTTGTGGTAGGATAATACTTAAATGATTATGGTTCCGGCATTTTTTCTTGAATTTCTAACCATAATGGTTAATAATAAATGGCTACAAGTCGCACAAGATTTGCGATATATTTTTTTTATTCCGATTGTAAAATAAGTAATATCTGAAGATAGATAATAACGGTAAATTCCTGACAATACATAACTTCTATCTCGGAGTAATATAACATTGTATGACACAATTTTTCTAACATAAATACGATTACGTGTTTTTAACTCCGTATTTTATTGCTAAAACCACTGTCTACTAATATGATTGTCTAACAAGTCAAGTTACATAGTAAATGTGTCGATACTTAGCTTGAAAGCTATATTACTCCACAATAGCAGCCGATATCCTTTCATAGCTATTGTATATTCAGTGATTTTACAGGAAACATAGAAAAACATGAAACTTATTTTAGACTTAATGAAACACGAAGTTATAAATAACTACTGGAACATTTGTGGTGGTTTTTGTTGATATATTGCTTAGACGACAGAGATGTTTCACGAAATATTGCTGTTTTCTCTTCTTGTGGGACAGTAGAGACACTAAAAACTACTATGAAGTTAAAGATTGGTCAAAAAGAACTAACATTGTTCGTGGTAGATCAAACGTCAAATATGAACCTCTTATTCCACAAGAAAATATGATTACTCCACCCTTACATATAAAAATTGGTTTAATGGAAAATACAAGGCCATGGATAAAAATGGCAAAGGATTTTTGTATTTGAACACTGTCTTCTCTAAATTAAGTGATGCTAAAAAGAAGCACACAAATAAAAAAAACTTGAGTTCAATGGAAATCTTACCACGAAAGAGTTAGCGACTTGGTTATCTGTAAAGAATGTAATTCATGAATCTTTAGGCAATCTTAAAGCCGAAAATGCAGGGTTTTAGTGACTTGTTACAAACATTTTGAACGATGGGGTGCAGAATGTCTTTAAAAATACATCTCTTGCATTCCCATTTTGATTTCCCCCTAATCTAGGTACGGTGAGTGACAAACATTCATCACTTTCTTTCAGAATATATGCCTAATTTTTTCTATTGACCACTTAAACCTGAGCTATTTTTATTCATTGTCTAATTCTAAATATTTACTGTTTTTTATAAAATTAATAATAATAATAAATAAATATGATTTAAACTGTCTTTATTTATAGTACTTTAATTTATCATAACTTCAAAATGGTACGTGTTACAAAAAATCCGTTTAAATTTTTGTGTTCAGCAGATACAATTTGACAAAAAAAAACAGTTTTATTTAATGTTATAGAAGAAAAAGAAATTTTCACACAGTGTAATCATATATCTAAAGGTAAAATTAATCTAGATTAAAACAAGGACTCCGACAGTTCAACATTTTCGCATATAAAGCATATACGAAATGCTAATAACGCTTCGTCTTCGTTTGGATGACAAACGAAAAAGAATTAAAACATTAATCGAGCTGGTTGTTGAGGCACTATGTTTGTTGAAGTGATATGATGGCCGTTTTCTGTTAAAAGACATTTGAGTAATCTGATACTACAGTTAATATGACAATAAACGAATAAGGATATATGTGATACAACAATGACAATGATGTTGAATCATGAAACAGAACGTCGAAAACCAAATATAAAGACCCTCTCTCTTTGTATCTCACCGTATGTCTTATATCGATATAATAAACACTCGCCCGCTTAACCACCGGTTAATCCCGAACTCTCCGATAGACAAACAAGTGCCGGACGAAGGACTTAGACGGTCGAACGCGGCGCCGACAGACGGGGAAGCGGTCTCGCGAGCGGTAGCACGTGGACTCGGGCAAGTGGGGCTCGGGGTCCAGACACGTCCGGGACCTTCTCGTCTCCTAGACCGGCTGTTGTAGCGGCGGACAGACGACTGGCGTCTGGAAAAGACGCTCGGCGTCGCGACGCGTGCCTCCGGAACGGCCGGCGATGCGCGCGCCCCCTCTCTCTGTCGGACGGTCGCGATTTCGCCACCTCTTGCCGCCCCCCCGCGAACGGCTCGCCAGGATGGGACGGGGGATGCCAATTGGCTGGGTGTCATCAATGAATTTTGATTTTTATTGAAAAAAGACGGCAGATTCTTGCTATTTAGGAAAAATCCACAGGGTATGGATTTTGGAAACGAATCTCTATGTTATGTGAACGTTCTTGTGACTTAATCGAGGAAAAAGTCTTTTTTTCACATTATCTAAAGCGTATTTATTCAAATACTATTATGTAATAATTCATCACAAGTCTAAAATTGCAAACACTGATCATTTTTAGCTTTCTAGATGCAAAACAGAACTAAATGATTTGCACAAGCTACTGTTGAAGTCCGCTTTGCGACATTAAGAAAGCTTTACAAACACCAGATCAAATATTACTCAGACAGATCAGATCTGGTCTATACATCAAGACTTATCAAACCCAGTTATATCCGCTCTTAATTTTTTCATAATAATTTGTATTCTATATAGGGCCTATTCCTTCTATAATTATTATTTACCTGATATGTAGAAGATCATTTCAGTAAGCGCTCCTATAAATATCCAGTTCTAAATCTTGTTTTAAAGTCTATATGTGTACACTGATCAGTTATACACAAATTAATCACGTATACACAATTGGACTTGACTCGGAAAAAACGTTGATAACGTAGATAATATAGTTTCGAAGATATAAGCCATCGAATATCTCTAACTATGTAAAACTTCTCGCCAGTTATCTAAACACAATATCTAAAAACGATCCATTATATAACAGGTAGACTTGTCTACACGAAAAAGTAAATGGTGGTTTGGTCAGATCTCATGATCAACAAATGCTCTCCAATCCCATCATACCCTTAGTGAACATTTGCCGCATCTCATCACCATAGATACCTAACAATTGTCTCCATACTCCATTTTCATCAACAATCAATATATATTATCACCCAGCGTATAGTCCGGATATGGCTTTCAGCGAGTATTAACTGTGGACTGTCTATTGAAAGTTTAAGTTAATCGAATATGTAATTGTAGAACCAATGAAAAGATAGGATATATATCACTTTATATCAGTTTCAAAGAAGAGTATCTTTGTGAATAATGTTTAATTTTGTACTAAAAACCTTTCACCTAAAAAATAATAAAGTAATAAATAAATAATAAAAGTAATAACACAAACAGGGGGGCTAAAAGCATTAAATAGTGTATATACTATTTTAAAATAAAGACAAACACAGAACTACAAACACGACCATAACGAAGTAGAGGCTCCATCCAGACATCACACATCAGCATCCATACTGAAGTGGTAATGGTTATTTGATCAGTAACTCTAGACTTAGCATAGGCTAGATTCTACGGAGAAAATCGATTTCTCGTAGAAATCCGAGGAGTCTGTCTGTATTTTCTCCTGTTAAGGCATCTCTAAAATTTAGCTGCCTATACTTAGTTGTAATCTGGGTGAGCTGTGGACAGTCGTTTAATATGTGGTAGATTGAAATAGGGACACGCTGACAAAGGCTACAGTCAGCAGACGGGCTCGAAGTCATCAAGTGACCGTGTGAAAAAGGACTGTGGACCAATCTAAGTCGATTCAGAGCTGCGGCATGGTGACGAAGAGTAGGAACGCGAAGAGAGGAGAGAAAATCAACTTTAACCTCAAATAGTCTGTGGTGGTTAACCTCCTGGGCCCAACGACGTTGCACCTCGTTATCTGTGAAATAAGATACGAATGGTATAAGGTTGGTATGGACACACACATCCATGATGCTGCCCATCACATGATGCTGGGAGATGAGGTTGCCGATTTAGCCGCACTATCCGCGCGCTTATTTCCCGGTATACCAACGTGAGAACGGATCCACTTGTCCAGATTCCATTCAGGTAAAGGGTACGGATAATTGACAGTGGGTCGGTGACCAGGGGATGTTGAACTTCTGTTCAACGAAACATTCGAGAGCATTTCGAGAGTAGGTCAGGATTAGCCATTCTTTGAAGGATTCTGTCGCGATATAGGAGATACTTTCACTATAATCTATATATGATGTATTTTAGATTAGAAAAATTATTATATTAGAAACACTGAATATTTGAAAAATCCACTAGTCCATGAACTAGAATTTGGATATTCTAAATCCACGAAAATGCCACTACTCACAGCCAGCTAAAGCTCTGAGTAGATAAGTAACAGTTTATGATATAAGGCATCGAAAAAGAATTGGAGTTTCATAACTTTTAGTCGTATATGACGATTGTGCATACTAGGTAAAATGGTGAAGGCGCTTATTATACTAATAAGAATATTATAATATGAATAATACGTTATAAATATTTAGACTACTTACGAACCAAATTTGATTGCGTGTACACCATACCTGTAACAATAGAAAAATGATATGAAATACACAATGCATTAAACATTAAACAGCAGGGACATATTTTTTTCCGTTGCATTTTTATCGGGCATCTGCGGCCGCTGTGAGAGGAAAGTAGCGAGCGCGAAACGAATCGCTTATCTGATTCGTTAGTCTCTCGGTTTCCTGATTAAAACGTGTAGAGTTTCGTTTTATAACCGGCATAAAATTGCGCCTTACCAAAGCAGATATGTAGGTCACACATATATTTAATTAACTGATAAAAGTTGTTCAACATTACTTACTACATATTTCTATTAACATAATGTTTATTTCTTAATATTCTATAAACTAACCAACGCGTTTTTTGCATCTTATTATTCACATAATAAAAGTATTGTATTTTTAACAATCTGGTAATAGAAACAAACTTTTATCTCTTTTAATATACTGTAGGAATGTTCGTCGGGTCGGACAGTCGGTCGAAATGTGCGGCTGCCGCTGCGATTATTTGTCAGAACACTCACTACTATTTTTGGAAGGAATTTGCACGAGAACTGAACACACATTAAATTATACATGTGGTCGACGGGAGAATTGACAGGATATTAGGTTAGGTAGAGGAAGTACGGTAGCGCTGTGGAAGTGGTACTGTTACAAGGGGATGGAGAAAAGAAAAGAGAACGAGACGTCGTCGTGATGGTCTTTTATCGCCTGGAACTGCATGGTACCGATCCACCGGCGTTGCCAACCTTTGTACTTACTGGTGGTGAATTTGTGGTGGCCTAAAGGATCGTGGCGGTCGCCACATAACTCCCCTCCTAGTGGAACTGCCGTGGAACGTACCTCTATGTAGTGCAGGTTCCGGAATGCACCCGCAATCACGCAAACAAACGCCCAGGGACTGCTGATGCGATGGGGATCCCAACCTGAGCGAGGAGTTTTACGGGATCAGCTGCCATCGGAGTTGTAGCAGGACGTCGTTCGTCTTGGGGCGTTTAGCTTTGCTTGAGGGTACCTATAAGTATGTTACGTGTCGCGACTCTTGATGCGAGGGTGTTCATGTGTTGATGGTATACATGATGGGCTTCTGTGGTTTTCGTCCATCAGGCTAGTCTCGTGGGATGTCGTCGACCACGTGATGTTGATGGGTTCCGTTCCTCGTGCTATCCTTCCATGCACGTGTCAAGCACCTGTCAAGTGGCTTATGTTGAGTTGATTTATTTGTTAAGCACTTTGATCACGTCGGAGTCACCAATTGTAGGAATGTTCGTGGGGTCGGTCAGTCGGTCGAAATGTGTGGCTGCCGCTGCGATTATTTGTCATAACACTCACTACTATTTTTGGAAGGAATTTGCACGAGAACTGAACACACTGGTTGAAGAAATATTGTTTATTTTAATATTAAATTATACATGTGGTCGATGGGAGAATTGACAGGATATTAGGTTAGGTAGAGGAAGTACGGTAGCGCTGTGGAAGTGGTACTATTACAAGGTTATGGCCTGGAACTGCATGGTACCAATCCACCGGCGTTGCCAACCTTTGTACTTGCTGGTGGTGAATTTGTGGTGGCCTAAAGGATCGTGGCGGTCGCCACATAACTCCCCTCCTAGTGGAACTGCCGTGGAACGTACCTCTATGTAGTGCAGGTTCCGGAATGCACCCGCAATCACGCAAATAAACGCCCAGGGACTGCTGATGCGATGGGGATCCCAACCTGAGCGAGGAGTTTTACGGGATCAGCTGCCATCGGAGTTGTAGCAGGACGTCGTTCGTCTTGGGGCGTTTAGCTTTGCTTGAGGGTACCTATAAGTATGTTACGTGTCGCGACTCGTGATGCGAGGGTGTTCATGTGTTGATGGTATACATGATGGGCTTCTGTGGTTTTCGTCCATCAGGCTAGTCTCGTGGGATGTCGTCGACCACGTGATGTTGATGGGTTCCGTTCCTCGTGCTATCCTTCCATGCACGTGTCAAGCATCTGTCAAGTGGCTTATGTTGAGTTGATTTACTTGTTAAGCACTTTGATCACGTCGGAGTCACCAATTGTAGGAATGTTCGTGGGGTCGGTCAGTCGGTCGAAATGTGTGGCTGCCGCTGCGATTATTTGTCATAACACTCACTACTATTTTTGGAAGGAATTTGCACGAGAACTAAACACACTGGTTGAAGAAATATTGTTTATTTTAATATTAAATTATAAATGTGGTCGACGGGAGAATTGACAGGATATTAGGTTAGGTAGAGGAAGTACGGTAGTGCTGTGGAAGTGGTACTATTACAAGGGGATGGAGAAAAGAAAAGTGAGCGAGACGTCGTCGTGATGGTCTTTTATCGCCTGGAACTGCATGGTACCAATCCACCGGCGTTGCCAACCTTTGCACTTGCTGGTGGTGAATTCGTAGTGGCCTAAAGGGTCGTGGCGGTCGCCACAATACTATTCTCAAATACTATTACTATTTTATTTATTATACATTCAAAATCAATGTTTGACCTACAAATCCTAAAAAATTAAATTTACTCCATTATTTACTAATTATAGAAAGAAATAACCTAAAAAGTATACGCGAATATTTCGCTATAAAAGCCGCAAATTAAAAAATGTGACTTACAAATGCAAATTTTACTGACACTGGAGTAATATATATTATTTTATATAATATATTATAAAACTGAAATTAACTACGACAGAATATAGTTGCAGGGATAAAAAAATTGACCTACAAATATTATGAATAAATATAGAAATGAAAAGATTGGAGACAATGAAGAAGGAAAAAATAAATGAATGACATATTTCGTCTCTTTCAATATAGCATTCTATACTACTATTTCTCTCTATCAGACATTTATATTAAGGAAGCTGCAAAACCAATATTTGACCTATAAATCCTTGTAAAAATATACAAATAAAGTGAAGCTACAAGTCACAATTTACAAAAAGCGACCTACAAGGAAAGCTAACTATAAATAAATTGTACTAATATTTGCATTATGTACCAAAAGGGCTATAAATGAGATAGAAGCAAACATAAAAACACTTACTGAGCGTTTTTGTTATAATTAGAATTCAGACAATAACAAAATAGTTTTTACTTCTCCCTTAGGCGCAATGCGTTTGATTTAAGGTCCCAAAACCCGAAAGATATTTCAATGAATTGTTAATTTTTACGCCGACATTATTCTCTTTATTAACGATGCATATTGCCGTAACCGGTCCATTTATCCTAAACTAAATATTAACCAGCGGTCATTGCGAAGAAAAATATTGCATACATTTAAAAATTAATGGACTATTAAACACGAGACCGCAACAATTAATAACCGGCCCGCGGTTTTCTGAATGGTCTTGCATCCAGTAGGATGGCGATGCACTTTCGTCAGCCCTATTAAATTTCGGGCCCCGGAAGGGTCATTTTAATTTGTGATTTTGGCGAAGGCGCCTAAGCACCTTATAAACAATAAACGCGTTTTAAATATTTGACGTTTATTCAAATGAGTATTTAGAATTAAATATCTAATAATTATTCATTATTTTGGATACAAGTTTACAGGAAACACAAGTTATAAATCGAAACAAAAAATGTGATGAAAATTAATCTAATTTATTCTATTATTGCTCTTTGAATATAATTTGAAATAAACTTTTAAAAGACCACTAAACTGTAAAATTTAAAATTTGCCCTACAAATCATCAATCACAAGAAACTAGAAATAAAAGGAATCAATCGATTAGTAATTGACCAATAATTTGAAAATTGACCTACAAATACAGAAACTGGAAAAATTAATTGGTTTATAAGCAAAAATGTATTGTTTTAATAATCTATAATATAATATGAATACAAAATAATGTTGACAGAATGCAAAAAAAGCTCCAAACTGGTACAAGAATAATATGAGAATACATATAACTGCAGAAGTTAACTGAGGTACAAATTATGGTATCAAAATATGATATTAGTTAACTATAAAATATTCTAACACTTTACATATCAATAGTTCTTAGAATAGAAAAAAAGAAGTTACAACAAAAAAAGAATATATGACCCACAAATAAAATTAAGGAAAAATGTATCGATTCATTCAGATTGCTGATTCATTATGTACTGTAATATAAACTGAATATACAATAATGTTATTTAAATAAAATATACCTACATTACATATATACAGACCAACATTTATGAAAATAGTAAATTGACCCGTAAATGATAAGGAACAAAAATGACTGTAATCAGAGAATGAAAATTTGACCGACAAATGCATTGAAAAAAACATTGGTTGTTAAAGTATTTTAATATTCAATATATTCAAAGCTATTAGGATACAAAGGCACAAATGACCTACAAATGTAAAAAAAATAAGAGATGGGTATTCGATGAAGACAATTAAAATTTCTGACGCAAATTTTATCAATATTAATATTGATATAAACTGAGTATACACTAATGTAAATTAAATAAAATATACCTACATTACATATATAACAGACCAACATTTATGAAAATAGTAAATTGACCCATAAATGATAAGGAACAAAAATGACTGTAATTAGGGAATGAAAATTTGACCGACAAATGCATTGAAAAAAAACATTGGTTGTTAAAGTATTTTAATATTCAATATATTCTAAGCTATTAGGATACAAAGGCACAAATGACCTACAAATGTAAAAAAAATAAGAGATGGGTATTCGATGAAGACAATTAAAATTTCTGACGCAAATTTTATCAATATTAATATTGATATAAACTGAGTATACACTAATGTAATTTAAATAAAATATACCTACATTACATATATAACAGACCAACATTTATGAAAATAGTAAATTGACCCATAAATGATAAGGAACAAAAATGACTGTAATTAGGGAATGAAAACTTGACCGACAAATGCATTGAAAAAAAAAACATTGGTTGTTAAAGTACTTTAATATTCAATATATTCAAAACTATTAGGATACAAAGGCACAAATGACCTACAAATGTAAAAAAATAAGAGATGGGTATTCGATGAAGACAATTAAAATTTCTGACGCAAATTTTATCAATATTAATATTTAGCGATTATTAATTTAAAAGTTGCTCACGTCCGAACGTACGTACACGAAATGGAATTGTAATTATTTTTGATTGATTGCACTGAATAATTACCGGAACAGGCCAAATACGTATGAAAAGTCATATAATTAATGATGTCCAATTGATTTCATCCATTTTAATAACTGATTTACCACTTTTTGAAAACGTATTATACAATTTCGCTAAACGGGACCGTTTAATTATTTAATTTTAATTATTACGGCGTTCGATGTTGCGGATTTCGGGTAACGTCAGTCGCATTTCGCTTTAGTCGATCTGATTTCTTGTCCGATCTCGTTCTATTTATATTTGAAGACTCCTGTACCACGTAAGCCTCTTATATTACTTTGCTTGGGACTTAGTTTGCGCCTCGAAAGCCTGATAGAATTTGAAAGTTTCGGCTTGTCGCCAGTTATTAAAAAATATATTTGAGTGTTGAATAAATCTTTCTTTTTGTTTTAATGATTTAAAATTTGGCCTACAAGTAATAGGAATCTAGAAATAAATGCAATTAATCTTTCAGTAAATGGCTCAAAACTTGGACAATTTGACCTAAAATACAAATACTGAAAAAATGCCTTGATTTATAAGAAAAACGATACTGGTTTCATGATATATAACATTATATGAATATGAAATATAGCAGTTACTGAACTGTTGATATAATTCAACAAAAGGATTTTCATTTGCGGATAACCTCCTCATTGATACAATTTATTTTAAAATTGACCTAAAAATTCCAAGCGGCTATTTTTATATTAATCAGCTATAAAATATAATAATTTATGAATAAGACACTTTCAGACTAGAAAAAAAAGCGGCTAAAATAAAAAATGAAAATTTGACCTACAAATACCATGAAAAAAACATCGATTGTTTCAAAAAACCAAAAAAAATATTATTGTTATCATGATATACTCTAATATAAACTGGGTGTGATAGAATAATTTAAAAGAAATATCATAATATTAAAATATAATTAATTAATATTTAAAATTATAAATTGACCTATAAATACAAAGAAATAAAAAATTATAATCAGTTATAAAATATTGTAATATTTTTATATGAAATTATTAGATTAGAAGCTACAAATGCCAAGGAGCCTTTATTATATTAATCAGCTATAAAATATTATGATATTTTATATATAAAGAGCTCTTAGACTAGACAAAAAGCGACTAATACAATAACTGAAAATATGACCTACAAATACAATGAAAAATATATCGATTGTTGACATCGTGATCTACTGTGCCATAAACTGGGTATAATATAATATTAAACGAAATATTGTAATATTAAAAATGTAATAAACCAAAAAAATAAATTGACCAACAAATGCTAAGGACCATAAATGATAATTAGTAAAAATAACAGTTATAAAATATCGTAATATTTAAGATATAAAAAATTATTAGATTAGAAAAAGAAGCTACTACAAAACTGAAAAAATTGACCTACAAATGCAGTGAAATAAAAATGCATCGTTTCATCCATGGAATTCAGAATATTACTACTCTGTTATTCGTGCATGTTTCATAGTTTTTATTTTACTTTTCGCCTAGGTTGTTCTTCTCTTGTTTTATTTATATTTTACCTTTTCCCACTGCCAAATGATTTATTTTTGGTCGTCTTCTGTTAATACTATAGGTCAATTTTGTTACATCTAGTTGTTTCCCCATGCCCAAATAATAAACCTACAATATAGCAAAAATCAAATCAAATAATAATTGAGCATGCAGCCTTCATTTATGTATTCATATAGTCTTTATATTTTATCCATAGTTCTCACCTAAAACATATACTGCAAAAACAATAAATATACCAGGTTGGTTAAAAGAATAATTTCATTACCCAAATGTTTAGATAAAATTGCATAGTTCTTTGCTTAGTTCGATCTCACCCTTGCGGGTAGCTCATAAATTGCCATAACTCTATAACAGTTCCAGAAATGCGGGGATACACTGCATAAAATTAAATAATTTCTTTAGTAATGTTCGGGCACTTTCATTTTAACATTGTTTCTAATATAAAATTTAGTGATCTGTCTTCCGATTAAGAATTTCCTGCAGGCATTTTGCGGTACAACGTTGCCAGATTTTGGATTTAAAACATTATGCGCCTGTAGTTGATATACGTTATTAAACATTCGTTTATATATAGGGTGGGGCAAAAGTCCCGGCAAAAGATCTGGGCATATTTCGTTTTATTGAAATTTATCCGTGTCAAATCTCATGTCTCCAGGTGCCACCGTTCTCCTCAAAAAGGGAGGCAAAATTCTCGTGAACCCGATTAATATATAGATAAGCAAAGTATCGCTATTTATATGATTGTAGAACACAACGAGCCCCAAACCACGAGAATGACATTATTTCTCGTCAGAAAACAAACGAAAACTCACGAAGTACAAAGTGCTCACCCCCCTATCCCTCACCATACAAATTAAATAATATAAAAAGGCCACTAACGATAATTATCTCTCGGTTTTATTAGCAGATGGGCCTAATTAATTTCAACTCATGACCGGTTAAAACTCCAACTGTGAACAGTAACTGGAAAGGGTAACTGATTTATTCGCCGGCAGAGCGAACGAGAGCGAGAAAGAGACGGTCGCGCGACCGACAGAGACGGAGCGGGAGTCATGGGAGGGGGGTGGTGAGGCGAAGGGGGTTACCGTGACGCGCCAAAGTCCAAATTTAATTTGCGGTAGATCCCGAAAAAAAGCTGCAATGGAAGTTAATTTCACAGTTAGTGAATAACGGTAATAAATGTATCAATTATTAGGGGCAGGCGGCGCCGACTAGCAAAAACAAACGAGCATCGCTCGGAATCGACGAATAAACACGGGCCAACGTTTCGGATCAAGACTACGCTAACAACGGTTGTTAATTGGATCGATTATTATCGTTCGATTCGGGACCGTCGGTCGGCCTGTGAGAGAAACAAAGAAATTTTAACGAAACACGTGTTTATTGACATCGTTGATTAATAACGATTTAGTTGTGAAGGTTTTTTGTGCAGTTTTAGTCTGATAAATTGATACAGCGTATTCTATTCAAAGTATTGTCTATTGTTTCAGCCCTTTGAAGCCAAAAGCTGCATAAAGTAAAAGTTTTCAGAGGCAACCCATTTAAATTCGCACCAAAACACTTTCCGGTGCCATACTACGTCAGTATACAGTTATCAAATCACTAAATTCCTTTATATTTCGTGCTAATTATGAGCTCTACAATGTATATATTCTTTCCAATAAAACAGTCAATGCAAGTCATCTACACCGTCGAAAGTATTGCTAAATTCAGTTTATAAAAGCACAAAATCCCTTATAAACTCAGAACATTTTCTTAAATTAAAAAGGGCCAAAATGAAGTTTGATGCGTCCGAACATGTAACCAAATCGGTCTGTAAATTTCGATTCCTTCTTCGAAGTCCTTCAATAAATATGCATTAGATGTACTATAATGTTAAAACAAATTATATCCTATAACGTTATTTTTGCTTCATTATTTCCCTTACATTAGTATTTTGTTGTCAGATTCAAAATAGTGCAAGTGCTTCTTCTCCCTCTAATCGGTTCAACACTAGTGCAATATAATGCTGAATGTATGAGTGATGTGACCTAATAAAGCTGGGATTATATTGTAATAGTGAATGGAGCAATATCTTGACTTGATTTAGTACCAATATTATGTACAACATATATAAGACAACTTATAGTTACTATTATACTACCAGCAAATGCTTGTATTTTTTTAATACAATAAACTGTGACGAGCTTTATCCACAAGACATTGTAGTTAGGAACAAACTCTTAAGCCCCGTTTGTTTTGGTGGATTAGAGAAGTCAGTAAAATTGAAATATATTACAACACGGAAAACTATTCATTGCTACATATAATTATATACTTATAATAAATATATATCAAAGAAAAGTTTAAGAAATAAACGGTCTGAAACATAATAAGATAAGTTATATGTGTGGTAATAAAAAGTATTTCATATCACTTGAGCATAGAAATTGTAAGATTAGTTCTTGTCTTTTATATTACGCATGTTTTGTATTTGATATTTAAATGAAATGTTACTGACACTACAATATTACACCAGAAAACCATTACTTAGAATTAAATATATAACTTATTTATATATTAATATATTTAATACTACCGAAAATAGAAACTTTCTCTTAAAAATGTATACATTGTATTATATATAAGATAAGATAAAAGAAGTAAGATATAGATGGCAACAATTCTATTAAAAAAAAAAGATTTGTATCATTCAACGCATCCACAGTTTTTAAAATAAATTCATATACTTCTGTCAGGCATTACAAACCAACTTACAACCTATATATACCAATTTACATCGAAGAGAATATCAAACATTTATATCGGGTGCTTAGGAAAATTAAACAAGAAAAAACCCACACCTAGAAACCATTATCATATCCAACATCACGGTTTACGTTCATATGGAACAGAGCAACAACCCGAACTAAGAAGAGGAAGAAAAAACAAGATTTCCCCCGAGATACAAATCTAAAAAAACCTTTAAAAATAAACGAGCACAAAGTGTGCGGATGCTTACAGATCCCACTTCCAATCAGGCTGAGGATGGAAGGGAATGTGGAAGAGATGATGTGATAACAGGTGTCGTGCAGACTGAAGGCGAGCGGACTGAAGTTAGTGAGAATGATATCTTAATAATATAATGTTTTAGGACTATGATTATATATATATATATATATATATATATATATATATATATATATATATATATATATTATGTTTTAAAATTTAATAAAAATTCTTACAGTCTAATTAAGGCACTGAGAGTTTGATTAAAGAATATGTACCTTAAACTAAGCTGCTCAAAATATCTAGTAATGTAAAACATACGTGGTGTAATGGAAATAATATAATCTTAGATTCACCGAAAATAAACCGTTCTCATACGAAGTAGGTGACGAATCAAAATCAGCTTCATGATAGCTCTATCAAGGATTAAATATATGAGATACATAAAAACAGTGAGAAGTTTTTTTTTCAAAATAAACATAATTTAATACAATTATTTCAGAGAAAAGTGTTAGTAAGAATAGTATCCATAGAAAGCTTAGAGAATTGCAGCTCCTTGAGGGATGTAGAACATCATTTCATACACTGTTGGGTAATATAGTATTTAAATAGTGTAAAGATAAGCCACGAAGAGAAGTAATAGAATCAAAGCAAATAATAAAATCAAGGAAGAAATTACTATTTCAATTTATGTATATAGATGAGACATATATATTTCATAATAGGGCCAATAACCAAATGAGCACTCGTGACAATATAATCGAAATAGTGTTAAGACAACAAAAGGTGAAAAGGTAAATATTGCAATAAAAATTGATTAGGTTTTATTAGTCATAACATTTAATAATTATTCGTTAACAGGAATCCTTAATAATACCTTCAGTTTGAATGAATTCGATAGGTCTGATGAAGATCATTGAAAAAGAAATTGACAAATAATGGGTCGTACATTAGTTTTAATGAAACTTTATGAATATGGGATTACAACTCAATGCTGACAATGGAAACAACTAAAGGTGAGTATATAATTAATTTACGATATCTGTGGGATATCTTATTGTAGAGTGTGAAAGTTTGATATGCACAAATACGTGTGCAATTGTTCACAATATACATGAGCAATAGACTAAATGGTAAATGAATTAGGGAGAATGCAGTGACTAAATCTAGTTTTATCACTAAAGATGTATACAAGTAGTAACAGAACAAACTAAAGAGAAATACAGTGATACTAAAATGATTTTACAAGGAAACACTGACCGAAGAAACAACAACTGTAAAAGGTAAATATACTCTTTAATGAAATTAAACATATTATTTGGATATACAATTCATAATTAGGTGGATTAGGCCTCCAGGGGATACCACTACATAAAAAAACACACCTAGAATTTTTACTCATAGTCGGTATGGAAAAGGGTCAGATGTAAATATAATAAAACACGACCCTAACCTACAAACTATTATGATTGTATAATTAATTGTAGTTTTAAGTCCTTCGATAATATATGCCATAATGATGTACCATAATGTTAAAACAATTTATATTTGATAGCAGTATTTTCACTAGATTAAAATAAACTAAAACTAAAGAAATGAAGCGGCAATATTGCGACCTTTTGATGTCATCAATTCAGCTAACGTAAATTCACTGTTTTATTGAACGGAGTATAGCATACAAGAGTCAGATTTATACTTGTAAGGGCTATTACTGATTAAAAATACTAAAATATTGAATTTTGAGTATTTCGAACATCAGAACAAATATTAAAAAACGGGTTGCTTATTTGGATTCAGACCCCCAATTTACCTTACAAACAGCTTGACTAGCCCTATAGATTCAATTATCCAATCAGCAATCTGAAAACAATCGAATACTTGACGATCCAAAGTAATCCGCCATGTTTAATCGCCCGATCCGACGTCCCGGAACGAAAGTTCCCGATCCGTCCGAGAGATAGCGGTCGCCTCGACCATAAGACCCTTAAAACAGCTCTCTATTTGTTTATTGGTAGTCGATGATCCCTGACAGGAACGGCAGCTGAGCGTGACTCCATTCAAACACCCCATTATATCCCCATATAGCGCGACATGTAATCTTGGCCACCGTAAGCGGGCCGGCCCGCCGTGATGAAACCCCTTACCGCCCCCCTCGCGCCACCACCGCCTCCTTCCACCTGTTATAACACGCTCCTTTTTCTCCATTTCGGTCTCGGAGACTTTGGTCGTTCGGTTTTAAGGGTTTTCCGCTTCCCAGGGACGTTCCGGGCTATTATTCCACGTTTTTTGTTGGATTTCATAATGTCTAATGGTTGTAGCTTTTCACTAAAGTTGGACATAATCGATATAACCAAATAACAATTATAATATTGTAATATATATGTATATGTATAAACTTGACAGCTGTCGGATCATTAGTTTGTGAATTATAGCATTTTGAGTGAAGCAATATGCCTTCAATCCTCGTTTCAATCAAAGTTGTTATCGAGGTAGTGGTCTAAGGAACTCTTTATGAAGAATTCATTTCCAATTCCACTAAACTGTTAGCAACACTCAGTGGCAAAATTCGCAACCCTTCCTGAATATTATTGCTGTATGAGATCCACTTTTAATCGAAGCTAACCATTCGTTTTAACAGAAACTAGCACCTAATTATCCAACTCTCAGACATCAGATAAAACAGATCTATAAAGAATATATATGTAATTATTATTTCCCATAAAATCTTAAAAAGAATCAGTTACTAGATCAATTTAACAATCAAATTCAAATAGTAGAGTACAAGCATAAACTAAAAAAACACATTTACAAAACTAGAATTAAATATGAAATGAGAAGTCGTAGTATTATATAATATAATAATATAATATAAGAACATAATATAATAAAAATATCAATATGTAGTATAAGAGTTTATGCCAGAAAACTAAGAATGTAAAACGTTTTGGGTAATACAATAATCGTAGACCAGTGAGTCAACCACAACAGACCAGATATTGAAAGAAGAAAGTATTGATGTTACCATACCAAACAACTTACATCTAGAACAAACATTCAAAAAACATACATACAAAATATCAAAATGTTGAGATTTAATGGACATTTAAGAAACAGTGACAAATAAAGGCCTTCCAAACTGTACGATAATCTTATCAACAACAGATTTAATTCCTAAGAAACTGACCTTGACGACAGTTCGAATAGTTAATAATATAATATAATAACAGACATTATAGTTGCAACAATTTATTCACACACTATTAACACATTATCAAAGATAGAAGAAAAGCTACTGACCATGAGTGTAAAGCTCTATATGTAGCGATACGATAACCACTAAGATAAGTAAGATGACATCAACTAATTTTCTAAAGGCAAAAATTAATTAATGTTAAACAGGCACCTATAGATGACAGATCATGTTAGATACCTGCTGCTCAAGACATATAACAACAATGAAACAGTCCCAATAATAAATGGAAGCAATTATGTAAGGTAAGAAACATAGGAATCACACAATATAAAACATTAGATACAAATTTATACATTCTGGTTAGGGAAACGAGAATAACACATAAAAATGCACGATAGATAGCTTAAAGAATGATCTATAAAATTAGTGAATCAAATTATTAAGTGACTTCCAACTGTCTTCCCAACTTAAAAAATAAAGCTACCTCTAGAAAAAATATATGTTTATTAGAGAGCACAATAAGTATAATACTGAAACAGATAAAAAACTGGAAAAAGTCAAGAAAACTGTATTTATCTACTTAAGGCGAACTCTAACAACAACGTTAACTTTATTAGAATATAATACCTCCGCAAAAATAGCAACGGTAACTAAAATAAACGGGAAACCGTGCTATCAAATATTCAAATCAAATTTGTATCCTCCCAAAAGACAAAAAAAGTAAACGAATATAGCGAGGTATAAAAAGGTAAAGCTCTTAAACATCTTACTCGTGAGGGGCGCCGTGTCCTTCCCCCTACCCTTTCCCTACCAGAAGTAAAACAAACAACATCTCGTCATGAAAATCAACCTTGATTTTCCTGCTACCCTTCCATTAACTAATATAAAAAAGATACGAAGATTATATCCCTTTTACCTGGAAATGTGAAGAAAAAACAACGGCCTCCGCAATATCGTTTTTTCTTTCCTCCTGTTACACACTCTTGTATTTAACAGTTATAACGTTTGATTTAAATATACTCGAATGATACAAAAAGTTGGGACTTATAAAGGGTGCGCTGGAAATAAATTCGTTTTATTTCGTCTTATGATGTTTTTAGACCTTTTCAGTCTCAGCTACATAAAGATGACGAAAATAAAATTACTAGCTTTCTAGATTCGCCATTTCAAATGGACTTACCGCACGAGAAATTAACGGTCAAAAAAGTTAAACAAACAATAATGAGAAATTAATATTAAAAAGCTCCTGGTTATGACTTACTTAATTACTGGTAAAATTTTAAAAGAACTCAAAAAAAATCAGAAAAGGGTATAAAATTATTAACTGTTATATTTAATGCTATGCTACGAATTAATTACTTCCCTAGCACCTGAAAAGTAGCTAAAATACTAGTGATTCTTAAACCAGGAAAAATGCCGAAAGACCTGATCTCCTACCGGCCTATAAGTTTATTACCGATAAAATCGAAAGTTTTCGAGAAACTATACATCAAGAAGCTAAACTATATAATAGAAAAAAGAAAAATTATTCCAGAACATCAGTTTGGGTTTCGCAATAAGCATGGGACTATTGAACAAGTTCATAGACTTGTAAACAAAATAAACGCGGACCTAAATGCCAAGGCTTTTGACAAAGTATGGCATACGGGCTTGCTGGTTAAACTAAAGAAACTTCTCCCTCATCCGGACTATCAGCTACTAAAATCGTATCTCACTGATAGACATTTTATTGTAAATCAAGGTGATGAACATACCGAATTAAATCCCATATATTCAGGAGTTCCGTAAGGTAGTGTACTGGGTCCAGTACTGTATCTTCTATATACGACCGATCTGGCCAACACAAAAATAACTACTGTGGCAACATACGCAGACGACACAACAATCTTGGTATCCCATGAAGATCCAGTCACAGCATCAATAAACCTACAAGCTCACTTGGACCAAATACAATTATGGTTGAAGACATGGCGCATTAAAGTTATTGAAACAAATTCCACTCATGTAACGTTTACCCTGCGTAGAAGAACATGTCCACCAGTGAATATCAATCATCGTCATCTCCCTCAAGCAGAGCAAGTTAAATATCTTGGTATGCACTTAGATCGACGTCTAACCTGGAAGAATATCAAATGTATTGGCTCATCGGGCGCAAATCCAAGTTATCATTAGATAACAAGGTGTTGCTGTATGAGTCTATACTCAAGCCTATTTGGTCATATGAAATCCAACTATGGGGTACCGCTAGCAGATCTAATATATCTCTAATCTAATATGTTGATGCTTCGTACTATATTTCAAATAAAGTGATACAACGTGATATTCCTCTTGAACCTATAACGAGTGTAATTCAACGTGTTTGTGTGAAGTACTTTGAAAGAGTGTCAGTAAATCCCAATGTACTCGCTAATCAGCTAAATATGCGACGTGATAGTGAAGTGTGTAGACTAAAACTTTTAATACTACCTGATCTGATTACTGTACATATGTAGACTTTAGAATAAGCTTTAGAATAAGTCTAATTAATTACGATAATATTTTATACAGAAGAACGCTTAATGAAGTGATTGTCTGCATGCCATGTAAATATAATCTAAAAGACACAATACAGCAAGATATTGAAAACATAGAAATAGCACAATCATAACCATGTTTAATCTTTACGGATAGGTCACCAGAGAGTCGAAGGTATAACATAAAAGCACACACAAACCCAAATTTTCCTTTTCATTTGGTCCTATGCCTTGGTCTAAAATATTGTTGGATTTTCAAGGTAATATGTATTTTTTCTATTGTTTCTAAAGTGTTGAGAAAAATTCCTAACTGTAATTTAAACAGAAAGTATTTTATTGCCTTCTCTGTTGTCCAAATTTTATGTAGGAAACATAATACCTAATAATGTAACTAGATAAATTATTTAATAATGCAATATTTTCAAGATCTGAAGAAGTTGTAGTAATACAACTAAATCAGTTATTAACAAAAAATATTATTTTCAATATAAAAGGAATTTTAATCAAAATAAATCCTAATCAGATTTTCTTTGATTAGGATAAAACCTTAAAATATTAATCCAAAAAATCACTTCTCATCAAGTCCAACTA
Organism: Rhynchophorus ferrugineus; assembly: GCF_030347505.1. NCBI lineage: Eukaryota > Metazoa > Arthropoda > Insecta > Coleoptera > Curculionidae > Rhynchophorus > Rhynchophorus ferrugineus. The sequence goes on along the minus strand of NW_027472586.1, from coordinate 9,643,585 downwards.
AAATATAAAATTTATAATAATAATAATCAAATTAAACAAATAAAAACTGAAAATTTCCAGTTAAAGCCTTATTTATTAGGCATGAGATACATTCAATATTTAGTTAAACAAGGTAATGACATTGGAAAAACAATTATTATTTTCCCCTAGAATCACAGTTTGCATAATTAAAATATCAATATTTGCTGGGGTCGCTCTTAATAAATTACCTAAAGTTTGCATTTGCCTGTCAATCGGCATTTTATTACTTAAACCTCCTGTACTAAGGAGCATTTGTCACTATTTTCAAGTTTGTACTAATAAGACAGATGACAAAATACACTGTTATTGGTTCAAATCAGGTAGAGCATTTTGTTGGTATTTTCATTAGTATTTATAATTTATTTTTAATAGCTTTTCATCATAATATTTAGTTTTTATCTTAGAATTAGTATTTTTATAGTTAATAGAACTTAATAAATAGAAAACGCCCTGTTGTTTCCATAAATTGTTGTTCCAGTGAATGTTCATCAACGAAAAAAAAACGTACGTACAATAGTTTAGAGATCACATAAGTTATATCGAATTCTTTGACCAATATGTTTCTAGTAGTCTGGCATATATTTGAATTTTTTAACAAAGGGTAAGCTCGTTACATGTGTGAGAAAAAGAAGTTGTTTATTAAAAACAAATTTATAGAAGCTCTGTGAAACTGTGTTCAGAGCAAAAGCAATTGAAATAAACTGTATTAGCAAAATATAATTTAATAATAATTTAAGTAATATAATAGAGTAACTAAGTAATATAAAAATTTTTTAACATGCTTATACATACTCTTCTTTTTTTATGTTTCTCAGAATTGTCATACGCTTCTGTTGTGTCAAGTTTCTAAAAAGTAAATACAGTGGATTCGTATATATGGCCTCATGTTTTTTCAAAATAAATTCAAATTAATAAACATGTTTTAAAATTTTATCTACTGCTTATACTATTGGTACAGGTATTAATAAAAAACTGTAAAAATTAAAAATTTCAAAAAGATATGCTAGTGACAACATTATAAATGTCTTACTGTCAGATAGTGTCTATACACTATCTTACTGCTCTAGGCAAGTAACAGTTGACTCCTCAATGTCAAAGGTATTTTAACAAAGTACCTACATGCACTATTCGTTTGCATGAATTCGCTTAAACAGTAGAAGGCACACAATATTATTCTAAAAGTTCACAATATGCTTTCAATAGATTCAAACTGGATAGCATTTGATTAGAGAACATCTAAATTGTATAATGCACATAAACTTAAAACACAACCAAGTTTTCGGTCAAATTAATAGAAACCTTCGGATAGGCCCAATGTTGTCGAGCTAAGGAAAATGTAGTTAAGTTACCTTAGGTCTTCGTACACGTCCTCATTTCTAATATACCATGGGGCGTTAACAATGATGTGAAGAACTCTATTTTGGTAGGTTTCGATCGTGTAGACATTGGATTGCTTTTTGCATCTTCATAGTTGAACATGGTAGGTATACATTTGCTTCAAAATTTATTTATATAATAACAATTTCTTGTGGAGTGGTATGAATGAAAGTGTAATTGTTTAAAATGTATTTACATCTAAAATAATCAATACAACTATTTAGACTTGTAACGCTTTTGTGAAATATTTTCGAACATCTGAATTTGCGACCGGTAATACGGCTTCGAAACATATTTCAGGCCATTTTAATTAACAGAACCTTAATCGCTATTGTTTTGCCATTAGGCATCGTAAATTAGCCGGACTAATAAGGCCAAATAAAAGACGAGTTGCCTCCGGGGCATCAAAAGGATAAGTTGCGTGTCGAAAATTAGCGGAAATCCAAACGGAAATGTGGCGGAAAAAAAGCGACCGAAGCCGAGCGACGTCCCGTACCAGGCGTCCTGCAGGACCGAGCCGTCGGAACCGGCAGGACGAAAAAAAAACAATATCGCCGCCACCATTTAAATACACAAAAGTCGAGGTTGGCGATGGAAGATGATGTCGTGGAGTTCACGATAATGAACCGGGCAAAGTTTAATTGGTTGCCTACCGTGGGCCTAATCACGACTCACTCTTCCCGACGTAATTTAAATGTTCCAGATACTGGTAGTCGAACGGTTGCGGGGGTTGGGGAGAGGGCCTTGCGAAGATAACGGAATCGATGGGCAATTCGCAAGTGGGGGGGGGTTGAGCATTGCATATTTAATTTTACTATAATTAATGAGAAGAACTAAAAATAGACAGGTTTTTTTTATAGCTGATGGATTACTATAATATTTCAGGTCACTGAACGACAAATTGTGTTCAGTTATTTCTTTTTTTACCAAAATTTATTAAAATAACATACAAAAAGATTATAAAGGACTTGGTTGGCGCAGTGGTCAAGGCGATATGATGGTCCTTCTACGGTTGCGATAATTGCGTGTTGGAATCCTGTTTGGGCATGGTAAATCTATGTTTGTGATTGCCTATAACTTAAAGGTGCCAGGCTGGGTAAGACCGGATGTATTCTAGAATGATCTCTAGGTTGCTTACACGCCCATTGGCAGCCCACGTTCAGTTTGCAGACGATATGTTGGTTAACTGTGCAGTGCAGTCCACCATTTTAGGAGAGAAACATCTACAGAGACCTGTGAATAGTCTTCTCCATAGGGTTCCACATCTCCCCTCCAAAGTCACCAGTAAACAATTTCTGCCGCAAAAGCAGATGCCCTCGTGTCCATTGTATCAATGCTAACAATATTTCTATCCCTGCAGTCGCTCGATTTAGATTCCTGGGAATCGTATTTGTTTGTTAGCTCACATGGAAGAACCACACTGCCGAACTAAAGAACCGGTGTGCTCGTGATGTTTTTAAAACTATAATGACAATTTACCTCTCTATCTTTCTTTTAAAAATGGACTATGGCTATCTCATATACAATGCTACCTCAAGACACTTAAGATCACACAAAACTCAGCGCTCAGAATATACCCAGCACTTCATCCATTATATTTGACTTGCTCTCCGAAATTGGATTTAGCTCCCTTTATTTACTCAATATTTAATTCAACAAATTGCTCCCAAGGACTCTAATGGCTTCTTCAATGGATAGTACCCTTTGTCTGTATTCCAAGAGGAAGCACCGTCTCTCTTTCACGAGAGCCAAATGTTTTGAGCTAGTCACATTCACACTGATGACTCCAAACATGTTAACTACAATGAACAAACCTGCGTTTTCAGGCTCGCTGAGCAGGACACAACATTAACTGCTGTACGTCATACACTAGACCGTAAAGAATGAGTATACACAACCTACGCAAAATGGCCCGCCTTTTCTACGGTTCGTTGGATTGCTTCTTTGAACGGAAGTAGAGTCATCTCCTAGTCTTACCCTATCACATTCAACTCCCTGTCGAAAACATATGCATCCAGACGGACCTCTATCCCATTACCACAACCTTTACCACAGCCGCAGTGCAAAGACGTTGGGAATTAGAGGATGAATTAAACAAACTTTTTGAAATAAAAAGTGAATATTTTAGTCTCGTTCCTGATCCCTCAAAGTATCAAAGAAATTCAATCAGCGAGACTGGGATAGTGTTGTTTTTCGCACAGCCACTCGATGTCCTCAAATGCCGCAGTGAGCTGTGAAATCTGTGACCATCTCCAATCTCTATTCCAGGCCAAGGCCACTGCCCTGAGGAATACCTAGATAAAGTAGATGTAGTTCAGTGTATCCGTTGTCCTGTTTGTCAGTAAAATGTCTATCTGTGAGGTATGATTTTAGCAGCTGGAAGTGCGGATGAGGCAGAAAGTTTTTCAATTTACCTTGAGTTCAGCGTGCCACACGTCATCAAAAGCTTGAGATATATCAAAAAATGCAGCCGAGTAATACTTTTTATCATTTAAATTGCGTGTTTGTTACAGAAACCAAATTAATGCTCTGGAATATCACTTCATTTTTCTGTTATTATTTTGAGTCCCTTGATGTATAGTTTCTCGAAAACCTTGAATCTTGTCTTCTGATTGTTTCTACGGTTTGAGAATCATAATGATTTGGGTCAATGGGGAAGTAGTTTAGTCGTAAACTGACAATAAAAATAAGAGTTATTAACTTGATCAAACGACTGAGTGACGAAACAGTCACGATTAACTCTTGGATATTTCTTAGCATTAAGTTCGTTTTATTTCTCCAATATTGTAATAAATAATAATAATAAATATTGTAATAAAATAATATTTTAAATAAATAAATAGATTTAGGTAGATATTAAGTTAAATTGTGGGTATATAGTAGAATAAAAAATACGTGTAGAAAGTAGTAGTAGAAGTAGTAGAAAGGTTAAATAACGTTTTTGTTTATGTTTATTTAGTTATTACGATTATTATGTACATATTTTATTTTATAATGTTTTTTTTTGAGTTAATCATAATCTAAGTTTGATTATTTTTTAATTTTCAGTGAGTTCCTTATTTATTTTCTGTAGTCGGTTCCATTTTTTTGTTAAAAATATTTTATCTCATATACTGATATTTCGGACGGGAATATATTAAATACACTTATTACTGAGATGTTCAGAGAAATCTAATGAAAAATATTAGGTGCAAATTTATTGAGCAAAACTGGAATACTATATATTAATCCAAATATTTTGCGTCGTTTTCTAATGATGACGTATTCTTTTCTCGGTTTGATGGAAGAAATTTGAAAATTAGTCCACTCTGCGATCGAAAAAAACTTACTCCTTCCTATGCCGAACAAAAGAACCCAAAAACTTTTGATGTCGTAATATAAAACGTACCTCTTCAACGATAGCGACATTAATATTTAAGACCACCCTGAGAGGCTTCTTGTAAATGTTAATTTCAACCTCCTCGACGTCTCCTAAACGAATGCCAAATAGATTCGGATCCGAATTATTGAAATTGAATCAGCCTCGAAGCTAAAGACTTAATTGTGCCACTGTTTGATCGTAATCTTGTTAACTTTTCTGATGACTTTCGTTCCGCTTTCTTTTCCGTTGCTCTGCGATGTAAATGAGACGGTAGCTTCGGCATCGGAAACGATATTAGATCGTAATTGAGTCGGCTTCTGTCCGCATAAAAGGAGATCTTTGACTGTCGAAGATTATGGCGTGGTTTAAGAGTTTTTTACTTACTGGTAACCGTCCAGTGGTCGAAATTCCACCACAATTTACGAAGTAAATCATGTTTCTCTCGCAATACAGCAAAAATAATTATTTTAAAAAGATGCTATGTTACCTAATTTTTTTTAAGAACACTTTCAATGTAAAATAAGAAATATGTATCAAAAAAATGCGTACCCTGCATGTACTAATCGGCGTAGAAAAGTTTGCCTTTTATACGGACATTAACAGATACATTAAGAAAGTTTAGACGGAGAAACAATCTTTAGGCCTAAAATGTTTGCATAATAACCACAAATAAGTAAATTTCAATAAAACGTAATACACCCAAATCAAGCAAACAGGAATAGCTGTCAAATAAGTAACACAAAATATATAAACAAATCTTTTTGGCTCTGACCGACGCGCTGCCAGCTCTTATACGGTAGATTATAAGTTATATTCGGTTATTTTCATATTGTTGTAACTATTAGAGAATTCTGGAAGGTTTGAATAAAAAACGTGAGGATATAAGGTAAGAAATGTGGTTTAAAATAAAAGCTATATGAATATATAAATGAAGTAATGAAGATATGTAGCAGTTGAAGTGAAACTAACTACATAATTTGCATAGGTGAAACCCAAAGAACAAATAGATGAAACTATGAATTATTAACAGTAAATGTGTAAATCATTGTGACTAGTAGTCTAGCTAGGATATGAGTAGTTAGTTATATTTCTGCATATTTTGATCACTTGTTCTAGTCCATATGTTTCACCCACATTGAAAAACGATAAACATACCCAACCTCTTTTAATAAAAAAATTTCTTCTTAAAATTTTAAATAACAGTGGTTGGTCATTGGCATTGGTCCTTATTTATTGTTATTCCTATTTATTTTAAGCAATTATTTTATGTAGTATTTTAGAATCTCATCCTAGCAGTAACTTTTCTAATTTTCAATTCTTGTTATTCTCGAACTAATTTTTTAAAATTAATTTAAAGTCTCCTTTTTACCAACGATGGTTTATCTGGACTGGACCTACTGTTTAACGTGGTTTCCGAACTAAGCTCCTCGGCATTAAGCCTACCGACTGGTAAGTGACCAACTTAGAAATCACCCCAGAAGACAACCGGTCTTACCCAGCCTGATTACTGGCGTGATTGGAATCATTTTCTTTGTCGGATTTTATATTCTTGCCTAGCACAATCACAAGCATAAATTTACGACCATGCCCCAATAGGATTCGAACCCGCGGCTAACGCAACAGTAGGAGGACTGTCCTTTTCACCTTTACCTTTACCAGGAGTCACCTTTACCACTGCGCCAACCAAGCCGGCTTCTTGAATTTTATTAATTTGTATTAGGACAATATTTTCGTATATGTAGTGCTTTTCTTTCACAGCCGATTATACGTTCCGATAATAGAACAATACTATGAAAATGATGTTTTATCTTATCAAATTATTATTATAATTATTATTAGGACCTAACGGCATTTAAAAAATCTGTTTTTAAAAATAAAAAATGTATAAAAAGGAATTTCGCGTGTTGATAAAATATTGCTTTTTGAAGCGAAAAATACAGTTGAAGCAAAAACTTGGCTCGATGCCGAGATTCCGGACACTGCCTCAGGAAATTCAACCATCAAGGATTGATATGCTAAGTTTAGACGTGGTGAAATGAGCACCGAAGTCGGCGCACGCAGTGGACGCCCAAAAGAGGTTGTTACCGACGAAAACATTTAAAAAATGCACAAAATTTGAAGAAAAAGAAAGTGCCGCTTCACCAAGACAATGCACCTCGTTACAAGTCAATGAAAAAGTTGGCCAAAGATCCATGAATTGGGCTTCGAATTGCTTCCCCACCGTATTCTCCAGATTTGGCCCGCAGTAACTATTTCCTGTTCTCAGATCTCAAAAGAATGCTCGCTGGGAAGAAGTTTTCGTCGAATGAAGAGGCGATCGCCGAAACTGAGGCCTATTTTGAAGCAAAGGGCAAATCGTACTAGAAAAGTGGTATCGAAAAGTTGGAGGGTCGCTATAATCAGTGCCAAAAAATGTGTTTTACTATGGTAGGCCGAGGACTCTTCAATTGACCTGTTATGAGCAAGTATTTTGGTATTCTTGCATGCAAGAACAGTAGTATGCACATGCAGTAGTAGCAGTAGTATGCAGTAGCATGAACATGCAGTAGTATAATTCTACAGATTTTTTAAAAGCCATTAGTGTGAGTTTCACAGGATCTTGATTATATACATTATTATTGTTAAAGTTTTGAAAAACTACAGTATGAGTGCAGGTACAGATCTCAATGCCTATCAGATATCATCATCAATTGCTCAGTTATTTCGATGACCTTCGAAAATATTATACCCGAACACTGTTGAGAAACCACAGCTGCTATTATCTCCTGGTGGCATCAAAATCGCACTGGCGAAAAACCTCACACTAGTATCGGATAAAAAGAAATACGTCCCCCAAAAATACGTCATCTACCGAAACCTCCCGTAACGCCCGTTTTGCTCGATACAAAATTCACACCGGCACGTTAAAAATCCCGATGCCAGCGCCTAATTTGTTAATGAAAGCGCCCGGTCAGCGGGATACCACTCCAGACGGGGCGTCCTGCCAAAAATTAAATATTTTAATTCCAACGTCCGAAGAATACAACTGGAAATGAGCGGCAGGGCTAGGAGGGAGGGGATTTTACGCTCTTGGATAAAGATGCCGAAATGAATAAAAGATCTCTCCCTCGAAGGTATTTAAGAACGTCCGAAGGGGGGGGGGAGGTCGGAGGGATGGTCCGTACGTTTTGTCGCTCACAATGGTCGGGATTTTAATTAAATACGATCGAATAAAAAAGATAAGCTTTGACAGACTTAATTACGCGGACGAATATTTAACTTAGCAAAGGAGGACGCGGAGCCGTTGAAAAAAACCCGGGCGGAACAGTCGGGGGCGGGGGAGACGGAGGGGTAGAGAAGGGAGGAGAATAACAAAAACAAAAGCGGGCTGGAAAAGGAGGGATTTCTTTATTTATTTGATGATAATATTGTACTTCTTAAAACAAGTCTCGAAGTTAGGTATTTGAAATTAAATTTGTTTATTAAGATTAGGAGGTATTCTAGTATAAAGAAAAATTAGAAAAATTCTATTTATACCGTAGTTTCAATATTTAACCCCTTAAGAACATGCCCTATTGCCCAAAGCATATTGAACATAGCCCAAACAACTACAAGTAAACTATTTTCCACTGAATAACTTGGTATTCAAACAGTTGCAAAATCAGAAGGTTTTTTCTGTTTGAGAGTTTTAATTACATAGACATTTAAAAGTCCCCTTACCCTTAGAGTACACTTCAGCATCTTATTTTGGAACTTCTGAATAACATAAAAATTGGAGGCAGTGCTCAGCAGGCTTAGTGTCTCTTGATATACAATAAGCTTGTTGTAAGTTGATAGCTCGCAGTTTATGCCAAACAACCAATATTAACTGATTAATCTGACTATTAAGCGCGTTAATAAGTAAATATAGAGAAGAACGTGAAGAATGCTAAAATTTCATAACCACAATAGTTTAAGTTCATAGAATAACAGACGTAACTAACAATTTTCTAGATGACCACAAGCTCTCAATCAAATTTGGCATTAAGATTTGGTATATGAACATAATAATATATATATATATATATATATATATATATATATATATATATATATATATATATATATAAAGAATATGTATAAAGAACCGCAACGGTAACTAAAAATAACACTATTTTAATGCCCATTTCTTATGTTTATCAACGGAAAAATAGATATAAAAAAATTCTGTAGTAGTCTCATCACATATGAATAATTACGGTTGAATCTCGATCACTAGAATGCTCAAATTGTTGAGTTGTTGTGTCTTTAAGCCAAGAAATATAACAATATAATATTATAAAAAAACGGAAATTTCATTCATTCATTTACTTATAGGCTCTGATAATTGTTCTATATTGATATTAGCATTTGTTCGTTATCGGTCGCAATATCCAAAATCCTTTTCCATACTTTCACATCAACCAGATCATAAAATTCATGATCATTTATGCTGCTGCTATATTTATGTTGATTCCGGCGTTTTTTCGGAAGCAATGAGCTTACATTTTTATTCCCTTCTCATTATATAAGTAATACTTGCAAAGAAAATATAACCATAGAGTAATTGTTTATGCAGTGTAGTAGCAAATACTTGCAGTGTAGTACAAATAATTTAAAAATGCAACTTCGTTAATGCAGGTCTTGTAATTTTGTACGTACACATCCACCAGCTGCAAATATCTGGTTTCGGCTATTTCATTAATAAATTTTCTCACTTCTTCTTTCATTTGCGTTCTAAGGTCTTGTGAACATAAGAGTCTCTGTGGCCTAGTCCCCATAACTTCTATCTAGCTTAGTCTACAATTTAACTAAAACATAACATTTACTAATAGTTTATACACTTATTTTCACATTGTTTTCTGTTACTTTTCTGTATTAGATAATAAATAATGATATTACCTTAACAAATATTTGTAAGAATAAAAATAACCTAAAAGTTACTTCTGTGGTGATGTCAGGCATCTTCTTCTTATCGCGAACTGGCCACAGAACAAGATCGACCAAATGATCAAGGACACGCAGAAAACCAGATAGCAGCCATATAATAATCATACATTTTCATTAGTTAATTGGTTGTATAATAGTTAGTGTTAAGGGAAACATAGTTTCGTTCAATTAATTACCCGAAGACTTAGATATTTCCTAACCACAACCCATGTACACAACAACGCTGGTTTAGAATAAATCCTGATGAGCAATTCTGGCCAATGAACATGAACGATGAGGTCAATTTACTGTAACCTTGAAAAATTTCCGTCTGGGTCTTGTCGTCTGCACTCTCATCATCTCAAGTGTCTTGTTCGGTCCCAGATACGCCTGGCTTCACATCTAATTTTGTACACACTCTTACAGGATCGATATTTGGCATAAATAAACTTGACGCAAATACATTAGACGACTAAACTAAATTCTACTAAATATAATACTGATTGTGGGATAATATTTAATGCCGACAAGTAACGAGTAATCCCGACTGTAAACGAATCGGCTTGCTCACATTTCCATAGACATTTCGCGATAGTTTTACGAATCAGTTCTTTGTTTAAGAACGAGGGAATAGTATCCCGACCGAAAACTCCCAGGAAAAAAACAGCCCCGAACGAACAACAAAGAAGATCGGCCCCGAAATGTGTCGTAAAACGCGTCTCCTCCCATCTCCCGCTTCCGTCCTGTTCATATTACATTTTTACGCTCCTGAAAGGGGCACTAAAAAAATCACAAAAGGAATTACGGCCTAAATATTTCATCGGCCAGCCACCATACCTTACTGAAAAATAAATCTTAATGACCGTTTTATTCTTCTTCCTCTTCCGTTTTGCCGAATATTAAAGTACAACCTCGGAATACTTGAATGGACATTAAGCCGATGGAGGAAGAAATGGGCAAGCGAGCAAGGGGATCAGTTTCAGGGGAATCTATTCTAGATTTGTTAGATGGTGTCGTCAGGTTGAATAAAAATCGGCAGTCGCTGAGAACAGATAGGTTGGGAGAAAAGTAATTTAGATTTTTTATTCATACTTTTCAAAACCATAATTTCCTGACTACTCCACGAAAAACTGAAGCGAGTGATTTTCAGAAGAAGACCCGAAGAAATGGTAATAAGAAGGGAGCAGTTCCGGGCTACATGGAGGATTGAATGAACATGATTGAACCACACGAATGAACAAAATTTAGACAACAGTAACAGCAATATTACATGTTCCCTATCTATAAATACTATTTGTACAATATGGCAATAATACGAGCTAAAATATGTGCTTTAAATATTTTGATATAACCTTTAAAGATCAAAAGTAGCGTTGGGAACTATCGACTGAAAACCGTCGAAACAGTCGATTGTCGCAAAACAGTCGAAACAGTTGATAGTCAAAAAACTAGCGACTGAAAAAAGTAATTATTATAATATTACTAATAATTACTATAAATTAGCAATTACTATATTCAGTCAAATGCACGGTTCGACTGTTTTGTTCAATTCGTGATGTCAGACAAAGATGTACGAACCCTTACCTGTATAATTGTGAGAGAGGAAAGGAGGGGAAACGGAGATAACTGTTTGGAGCGGTTAATTTTATATGTGCTTATATTTTCCAACGGTAGTATAAGCGAGACAGAGATGTATATATTCCTACACGTACTAATTTGAGAAAAGAAAAGGAATAAAAATAATTACTCAATGTTCTGTGGATCTATAAAAAGGAATGGAATCTTTCTATGGAAGGGAATTACACCCCATAAAGGTTTTATTGTATTTTGATATGTTAATTGCTATTTTCAAATAATATACTATATTAAATATAGGCAATACAATAGAACTTAAACAAAACCTAAAAACTAAAGCTTTTTAAATAAAGTAAATGCTATTATTCAACGGAAACATTGTTTAACAAAAATCGGAATATTACCTATTATTATAACGTCAAAAGTATTTTACTGTTTATCTGACTCGTGCAATTGGTGGTCGGACGAGAGAAGTGATATATGGAGACAGTAAAAGAAATGTTACATGTTCCCTAACTATAAGTATTATTTGTAAAATATGGCAACATTGCGATCTAAAATATGTGCTTTAGATATTTTGGTATCACCTTCAGACATCAAAAGAAAAGCTTGTTTATCAATTACAACGTACTTTCGCAGAAAATAATAAGCTTTTACAAAATGACGAATGGCATTTATGGGATCTTAAAGCACAAAGAAATCCTGTTGTTAATATTTGTGTCTAATGAATTAAAGTGAAACGATGACACTTCAACATAAATATATTTGAAGAACAGATGAGACTTAATACTAGTTTTATAGCCACCTTATGTTTATTAAAATAATCAAAACATATTTGCATATTTTAAAATGTATTTGAAATACCTCTGATAATACTTGCCCAGCTACTTAGAATAGAAAATAAAATAATAACTCTATTGTATTGGGGAAAAACTAGACAAAACACGAAATAAGAATCCTGATATTGGAAAACAAAAACAAATAAACTTAATACTTAATGGAGTATCCACGAATGGCAATTGTAATTTTAAGGCCAGTTACGAAAGTCGTTTACTTACGATTCCTGGATCCTGTTAATTGCGACTTAATAATTTTTTTCCGAATTGTACATGAATCCAAATTGCCTCCTTAAACGTGACCGGGCAATGTTAGCTTAGTTCACACAGAGATGAACTCTCACAAAAAAAAACTATAATAGTAACTTGCATTATATGGTATTAGGTTGGCCCACAAGTTTTCGAAAATGAAAAATGGAATTATTTTAAGGGCTTGCATGTATTCCGATCTTTTTTTGCTTTCAAAAAGGCAGTTGTAGAAATTAGTTTAGGCGTTTAGTGTATTTATGTGTTAAGATGTTAATCTATGTCAGATTTATTCATGACAACGAAAATACTTAGAAAGCATATGCTTTAGCTCGAAACATTTAGATAAGGTAATTTCTAGGATATCCTGTATGAGTCTGTAAAAAAATTAGGCGTGAAACCAGTCGTATTTGGGAGCAAACGGGATACTTGAGATAAGAAGAGTGCAGATACCAAGAGCCAGGCAGAATACGTTCAACATAATGTTTCTACCCTTGAAAGCTTTCCGATGGTATAAATAAGCAAATGTATATCGAAAAGCATACTGACCTTGAAAACATGAGCAAATTATTACCGCCTCGCATTTTCAACACTTAAACATAATTCGACTGGAGACTTGGGAACACTCCTGTATCTGATGTATGCTGCTGATATCCGAACAACAAAAGAAACTGTACTTGAAACATGTGCCGACGACATAGCTATCATGGCAAAAGATGTATCTCTGTTTTAGGCTGTAGAAAAAGTACGAATAGCGGTCAACAAGTTCTACAAATGGACTCGACTGAAAAATATAGCTAAATAGCTCCAAATCCGTCCAAATTCATCATGATGATGACATCATATTGGACAAAAAGCAGAGCAGATTGGACTCAAAGTCAAGCAACTGTACTGGCAAGTCGAAAGAGACTGTCAACTTGATCTAAGATCTAAGAGATTGGTTTATCAGTCAACGCCAAATTGGACTTATGGAGTGCAAATATGGGGTTTCACTAAAGCACCAAACCAATTAATAATCCAAAACGTCCACAACAAAGTTTTACGATTAATTACCAATGCTTATCGCTACGTAACCAACGAAGATCTGCACGATGACCTCGAAATCAAATGGATATACAAATCGATCCAAGATTTCGCCTTAGAACATTAAATAAGGTTGCTAGATCACAGTACCGTGGAAGCAATACAGCTACTGGACAACACGTAGGATACCACACGAATTTGTTTAGTGCATAAGTTTATTCTTAACTTTAGCTTAAGTAGTTTAGTTTTATTTTAATTTGGGACATACATACCAATGTATTAATCCCGTACTCGCCTTGCTTATGTATTAGCGCAAGTACAACAGAATAAATTAGATTAAATATTATTTGGTTACCTTTTTAAGCCGCCTCGGGAAGTGTATCAAAAATTTAAAAAGCCAGCGGCATTAAAATCGAGATTTTCGTAGAATTTCCTACTAAAATCACGAACGGAATTAAGGGTATGAGAATCTTAAAACAAATCAATAAAGAGTCAACTGGCATTATTCAATATTTAAACAAATATCCCGTCTAATCGCGTCTCGGGACGCTTCCCGTTCTTAATTATCGTCTTATTCAGTATTATTTCGGGGCGAACGCGGCATCAAAGAGAATCGGAGAACATCCTTTTTCCGAGAGTAATTACCGGGCCGTTTGTTCCGCATAAACGTTGCAAAGTTGAAATTGCAAAGGATGACGCATCGTGAAATAATCATCAAACGAAACGCCGACACGAAAAGAAAACATCCGAAGAAGAAGAAGATGACGAGGAAGAAGCGCGAGGCGACGAACAATATCGAGAAGCGGTACCCCGGGGCTCGACAACGAGACGTTTTCAGTGGTTAAAATTAGCGGAAGGGTAACCGGAGGGTTACACCTGGTCGTACAATCGGGAGGTTTTTAGGTCAGTAGAAACTAGGCTCTTTAAAATTAGCAATTGTCCAATGAATGGATGAAAGAAGATTTCGATTTTTATACATAAATGTAACAGGTCAATTGAGAAAAGTCCCCGGTCTACCATAGTAAAACACATTTTTTTTGGCAAAATTAGTTTTTTTATTCAGCATAATTCCCTTCAAGGGCGATACATTGATTATAGCGACCCTCTAAGTTTTCGATGCCATTTTTGTAGTAAAATTTTTCCTTTGTTTCAAAATAACCCTCAGTTTTGTGTATCACCTCTTCAATCGACGAAAATGTCTTCCCAGCGAGCATTATTTTGAGAATTGAGAACAGGAAATACTCGCCCAGGGCCAGATCTAGAGAATACGGTAAATGAAGAAGCAATTCAGAGCCCAATTTTAACCAAAAACAACGACGAGTTGATGATTCGGAGCAGTGTTTGAAGAAGATCAAGCGTAATAAACTCAAGTTTTTGCATCGATATCTAACAATGGATGAAACATGGCTCCATCATTTCACTCCGAAGTCCAATTGACAGTGATCCAAATAGACTGCACACGAAAAAAGCCTTGGAAAAAGCAACAGCCAGCTGGCAAGTTTTTTGCGATGCGCATGGAATAATTTTTATTGACTAACTTGAAAAAGGAAGGACTATCAACAGCGACTATTACATAACGTTATTGGACTATTTTAAAGACGAAATCGCCAAAAAAACTACCGCTTTTGCAGAAAAAGAAAGTGCTGCTTCACCAAGACAATGTACAGTGTCACAGGTCAGTGAAAACGATGGCAAAAATCAATGAATTGGGTTTCGAATTGCTTCCTCATCCACCGTTTTCTCGAGATCTGACCCCCAGCGACTATTTCCTGTTCTCAGATCTTAAAAGAATGCTCACTGGGAAGAAACTTTCGTCTAATTAATAGATGATCGCCGAAACTGAGGCCTATTTTGAAGCAAAGGTCAAAAATCGCATCGAAAAGTTGGGGGGTAGCTATAATCAGTGTATCACTCTTGAAGGGAATTATGTTGAATAAAAAAAACTAATTTTGCCGACAAAATGTGTTTTACTATGGTAGTGGAGCTATGTTATAATGGAGCCATGTTTCATCCATTGTCACATATCGATGTAAACGGCCGCATTTGAAGAAAAAGAAAGTGCTGTTTCACCAAGACAATGCACCGTGTCAGCGGTCAGTGAAAACGATGGCAAAAATCCATGAATTGGGGTTCGAATTGCTTCCTCATCCACCGTTTTCTCCAGATCTGGCCCCCAGCGACTATTTCCTGTTCTCAGATCTCAAAAGAATGCTCACTGGGAAGAAATTTTGGTCTAATTAATAGATGATCGCCGAAACTGAGGCATATATTGAAGCAAAGGTCAAAAATGGTATCGAAAAGTTGGAGGGTCACTATAATCAGTGTATCACTCTTGAAGGGAATTATGTTTAATAAAAAAAATCTAATTTTGCCAAAAAAATGTGTTTTACCGGGGCCGTTTCAATTGACCTGTTATGCTAAACAAAAATCGATAGAAACGATCGTGGCGAAGGACTCCCTCCAGTAATAAATCCCCTCAGGTCATCGAACACTTCCGCGACGGCGTTTTAAAACATCATCCGTCTTCGCAAATCCCCGCGGAGATTGATTTAACACCGGTCTCATTACCCGGATCCGTCCGTAGCCCGGATCCTATTATCCATCCGAAAACTATCTGGAAACGCCCGCCCGACCTGGCAAAGTAATAAACATAATACCGATATGAAAGGCTCCGTCGGATAAACGTATAAAAGTGAGCAATAAAGAGCAAGAAATCCATTTGAATATTTTAATAGTGAGTTACACCCGATCGGGAAAACGGTCGCTTTTGTGGGGAGTGAGAGAGAGTCGGCGTTACATTATGCAGGGAATGGATATTATTGAAGTACAATGCTGTGTCAACGTCTCAATGGGAAAGGTTTGCTGATCGCCAGCCAATCTTTCCGTATATAGAGTTTCCTGATATAGATATGAGGTTTTTATATCATTGTCAGGTGGCCGGAATGGAATTGGACGCTACCGGGGCCGAAGAGGAACTTTTCTCGCTCTTATCGTGTGTAGATCTCGATCAGAGGAACGCAGGACGTAAAAAGAATAAAAATGGCTTTACTCGGCAGTGTATGGTGAAAGGACTGGAAATAGCTTTATAATTTTTCTGCAAACAGTATTTTATTGCGAAAAATGTTTGAATATACCAACAATATTTTATATTTTCATGTATCGTTACACCAGTCAACTGTAAAAACACAAAAAACAGAAGTTGAAGGTAAAATAAAAGTCATGGGCTTGACCATATCGGCTGGGAATAATATTCAGCTATATTATTAAATAATTAAATAATTAAATTAAATTAATAAAATAATTTTTGGTCAACCATTGTTCAAACTGTGTAAATATAAAAGCAATATTATATTTCCATACATTGTCATATATTCTAATCCTCAGGATGCAAAAAATCCAGTTGTCGAAGGTAATGGATAACTCAAGTTTAGGTGAGCATATAAGCAGGCAATCATATACATCTATATTATGAAAATAAGAATGAAATATTTTCTTTTATATTTCTTTCAGCACAATTCTATTGTGAATAATATTTTAATATACAAATAATATATTATAATGTTCATGTATTGTCACATCTGTCAACTGTCAAAACACAAAAAACAGCCGTTGAAGGTAAAATAAAAGTCATGGGATTCCCTATATAGACTGAGAATCATATACAGCTATATTATTAAAATCAGAATGGAGGTTTTAAATAATTTTTATCACAATTCTATTACGAAAACTGTTTAAATATAAAAACAATATTTTATATTTCCGTACATTGACATATCTTCTAATCGTCAAAATACAAAAAATCCAGATGTCGAAAGATTTATCTATCAAATCAAGTATAGGTTGCCATGTAAGTTGGCAATAATATATATATATATATCTATATTATGAAAACAAGAATGAGATATTTTCTCTTATATTTCTTTAACTACAATTTTATTGGGAACAATATTTAAATATACAAATAATATTTTATATTTTCAGGTACTGTTATACCTGTCAGCTGCCAAAAGACAAAAATACAGCCATTGAAGTTAAGAGAAAAGTTATGGACTTCCTCATAAAAGTTGACTATCATATTCAGCTATATTATGAAAATAAGAATGAAATATTTTCTCTTATATTTCATTAACCATAAATTTATTGCGAATAATATTTGAATATACAAATAATATATTATATTTTCAGGAATTGCTATACCTGTCAACTGCCAAATGACAAAAATACAGCCATTGTAGGTAAGGGAATAGTTATGGACTTCCTCATACAAGTTGACAATCATATTCAGCAATATTATGAAAATAAGAATGAAATATTTTCTCCTATATTTCTTTAACCATAAATTTATTGCGAATAGTATTTGAATATACAAATAATATATTGTATTTTCAGGTATTGTAAGACCTGTCAACTGCCAAATGACAAAAATACAGCCATTGTAGGTAAGGGAAAAGTTATGGACTTTCTCATACAAGTTGACAATCATATTCAGCTATATTATGAAAATAAGAATGAAATATTTTCTCTTATATTTCTTTAACCATAAAATTATTGCCAATAATATTTGAATATACTAATAATATATTATATTTTCAGGTATTGTTATACCTGTCAACTGCCAAATGACAAAAATACAGCCATTGTAGGTAAGGGAAAAGTTATGGACTTCCTCATACAAGTTGACAATCATATTCAGCTATATTATGAAAATAAGAATGAAATATTTTCTCTTATATTTCTTTAACCATAAATTTATTGCCAATAATATTTGAATATACAAATAATATATTATATTTTCAGGTATTGTTATACCTGTCAACTGCCAAATGACAAAAATACAGCCATTGTAGGTAAGGGAAAAGTTATGGACTTCCTCATACAAGTTGACAATCATATTCAGCTATATTATGAGAATAAAAATGAAATATTTTCTCTTATATTTCTTTAACCATAAATTTATTGCGAATAATATTTGAATATACAAATAATATATTATATTTTCAGGTATTGCTATACCTGTCAACTGCCAAATGACAAAAATACAGCCATTCTAAGTAAGGGAAAAGTTATGAACTTTCTCATACAAGTTGACAATCATATTCAGCTATATTATGAAAATAAAAATGAAATATTTTCTCTTATATTTCTTTAACCATAAATTTATTGCGAATAATATTTGAATATACAAATAATATATTGTATTTTCAGGTATTGCTATACCTGTCAACTGCCAAATGACAAAAATACAGCCATTGAAGGTAAGGGAAAAGTTATGGACTTCCTCATACAAGTTGACAATCATATTCAGCTATATTATGAAAATAAGAATGAAATATTTTCTCTTATATTTCTTTAACCATAAATTTATTGCGAATAATATTTGAATATACAAATAATATATTGTATTTTCAGGTATTGCTATACCTGTCAACTGCCAAATGACAAAAATACAGCCATTGAAGGTAAGGGAAAAGTTATGGACTTCCTCATACAAGTTGACAATCATATTCAGCTATATTATGAAAATAAGAATGAAATATTTTCTCTTATATTTCTTTAACCATAAATTTATTGCGAATAATATTTGAATATACAAATAATATATTATATTTTCAGGTATTGCTATACCTGTCAACTGCCAAATGACAAAAATACAGCCATTCTAAGTAAGGGAAAAGTTATGGACTTTCTCATACAAGTTGACAATCATATTCAGCTATATTATGAAAATAAAAATGAAATATTTTCTCTTATATTTCTTTAACCATAAATTTATTGCGAACAATATTTGAATATACAAATAATATATTATATTTTCAGGTATTGCTATACCCGTCAACTGCCAAATGACAAAAATACAGCCATTGTAGGTAAGGGAAAAGTTATGGACTTCCTCATACAAGTTGACAATCATATTCAGCAATATTATGAAAATAAGAATGAAATATTTTCTCTTATATTTCTTTAACCATAAATTCATTGCGAATAATATTTGAATATACAAATAATATATTATATTTTCAGGTATTGGTATACCTGTTAACTGCCCAACGACAAAAATACAGCGATTGGGGGTAATAGAAAAGTTATAGGCTTCGCCATACAAGTTGGGAATCCTATTGAGCTATATTATGAAAACGAGAATGCAATAATTTTTCATTTTACTACAATTGTATTGCGAAAAACGTTTCCAGATAGAATCGAAATTGTGTATTATCATACATTCTCACACCTGTTAACCGTCAAATTAGAAAAGTTCCAGCATCCTATTATTTTACTATGAGGACTAGAGTTGGCAATCAATTCAGCTATATTATGAGAAAAAATAAGTGAATTGCTAAAAAAAATCACCGGCTTTTTGTGCGACTATGGAGAAAAAATCAAACCCATGTAAATGAATATATTGCATATAGGATCCGAACCATTCATATACTTATGGATCAACTACATATTATTTGAAAGATGTATCAGTTTTTACACCTCCCCAAAATTTAAGAGATGGAAGAAAAAAATGAAGCCAGCATAGAAGAAAAAGAACTCAACAAGCCTTAAGTATGACATAACTTCGATATGGCAAGTTCTCGTAGTTATTCCAGTTTTCAAGTAAGTTTCAGCATTTTAACTATTAAAGCCTTGAACTATTTTTACTCCACAACGATTAGGCACAGCATCTAGTGCTAGACCATAAAACGCAAAGAATGTTTCTTGCTGTCGAAGCAACCATTTCAGTCGAAGCAGCATTACCGCAGATTTAAAACAATTATTTAGTTTAGCAATATGTATAATCACGTCAAACAACAACCAGAAATAATTAATTGATGTCGAACGAATTCCCTTGGGATGCGCCCCGGTATAGACGTCCCCCTTCTTAAGATTGGGAAAAGAAACTGCCTTCAGATGCAGTTAAATGCACTAGACGCCTAGCCCTGCTAACTAAATCCGCTCTTATGGCCAATCTGATCGATGTCGGGGATTTAATAAAAAGGATCCGGTTTGCAATAAATGTTTTTCCATCGAATCGAGTGAGAGCACTTTTATGTTAATATAGTGGAGCCAATAATTCCCTTTCTCAAATTTACGACAGTCATTTCGGCAAGATGCAAAATTTCGGCAGTTTTGGCTATTGGCGCCGGTATTGGGGAAGACTTCTAAAACGTTCAACGGAATGGGAAATGGTCAAGAAGGACCTCTCCAGATATGAAAATGATCAGACGTGGATATATATACAGTTTACTTACTTAAATATGAAGATTGTTGGTGTAGTTTAATAATTTTAATTATGTTTTTGTTCAACGATCCACAATTATATGTATCATGTACATGACAAAATTGTTTACCATATCGCCATATTGATTTTAGAACTTGTGCCTTTTGGATTTTCTCCAGAAAACCCAATACAAATATGAATAATATATTTTCAGTTCGGCTAAATAGTAATAAATATTTTTAACATGCTTCTTCAATTTAAATGTGATATCTGATATCATACGTAGATATTTGATACTATTTTCATATCATATATTAGTGCCATTGCAGCTCAAGACTGGTGGGTTGTTTAGTCTCTCATTTATGAAGTTAATAAGTTGAGATATTTGATCTCATTTAGTTTTACCCAACATTGTTTCATCCATTGTATTATTTTAACGCTAGCTGTCTAAACTCTTCTAGCGATGTTGAAGACAATTTTACACATTTTCGAGGACCATATGGTTTATTTATAGGGTATACTAGTTTCTAAAACTATTGAGACAAATTACAGCTACTGCAATAACTCTCATACCCTATATATAACCTATCCAAATTTTCTAAAAAGGATCAAACCAATACTTAAAGTTGGAGAAAAAAAGTGGCTGAAGATTATTGAATGATGTATGAAGATTGGGGCAAAATTATCTATTGATTTCAATATGTGAATATTATTTTTGACGATTTAAAATTGGCGATTTTGACACCGAAAATAAAGAACCTATTAGAAGAAAAAATTGACTAGAGTTGGTGTATTTAAGACACATGTTACCTTTTAACATGACAAAGTTCAACCACAAAATTGTTTTTCATTTCTTGGTGAGTTTTTAGTCCTCAGGTGGGATACAATACAAAAAAGAAGGCAATAGATTAAATAGATTAACGAAAGCCATAGAACACGAGTTAAATATGAGCTATCTGTAATTGTGAGATTCCATAATATTACATAATAGGTCAATTGAAAAGTCCACGGCCTGACACATAGATGGCGCTACTAGAATTAAATCCATATGTTTTTTAGATAGTGAAAAATCGGTAGATAAAGTGAAACTAACTACATATTTTGGTTAAATGGCACACAATTGTATTACTTGCTTTAATATTCCATTTTTATGATTTGAACATATAAGTAAGTAAAAATCATATATACTTATATTTGATCCTCTGAAATTGTTGCAGTTCTGAAAATAATCTTACTCATAACATCTATTATGATGTTCAGTAATGTAGTAATTTAAACTTATTAATACTTTATTAATTGCGATAGTTAATGGAAATTAGATTTAATTATATTCCATTAAGAAAAAGTTAGTGTTAGAATATTAGTTAGTTAGAGAGACGGTTTTTGTACGTATTTTATTATACAGATAATTGTTATTGTAATTAATTTTATATATCAAATATATTTCTGATATTATGTTGAAAACATTGTGAAAACAAGTTTAATTTATTCTCTTTAACCTATTTGAAAGAAACATGATTAGCTTCATAAATTGTGGTCGAATTTCGACTAACATACTATAAATATTGATAATATAGGTTATAATTTCATGTTTTATTCAATTTCTTGCCTTACAAATAGCAACTGTTTAACAGTTATCCGACATTTCCATAAATATACCGGGCAATAGAATAAAATCGCCATGTCTTTCTAATTTGCCCAATTTATCTTCGCTGTACAACCAGCGGAAAACCAAAAAACATAACTACCGCAACAAAAACGGTCCCGTGCCAAACCAGTCTAAATAATCCTAGGAAAAAGAGCCGGGAACAAGCGGAAGGAGGTCCTGCAGGACGGCAATCATACGGCGGGTCTTCAAAAATCGCGCCGAAACCTCCGAAATACTTTCGCCCAGGCGATTGCGGCGGTAATGCCGGAAAGGGTCCCGCAATTTATTTTCAATTTCGCCGACCGGCCGAAACAAATAACAAACGACCGCGTCCAAGGCGAATTCGCGTGGTCCCGGTGCGCAATTCCTTCGCTCTTATTTATGGCCCTCGCGATGCCATTACGTGGCAGTATTTTCGGTAATTCGATGAAATTATGAAATTATTCACTTTTGGCTCGTTCCGTCTGGAAACTTTTACTCGGGACCATGACGTGTTCGTTTGTCTAATGAAATGTCAGAGGGCTGGTGCGGTGGGGGAGGTGCGGAGACGCCGGCCAGGTTCTTGAGAGGGTCGTGTTTTTATTGAAGTAGTTTCGAGTGGCTTTTAGCGTACTTTTATATGGTCCGAGACTGATTATACCTTCTTTATAGCCAACCCTGGCAGATAGTACATCTCGGAATACTTATCCATCAAAAGCACAACTAATATATAAACCAGAGCAACAGAGAAAGATATCCAACCTGGAAAAAGACCATAGCGTTTTTTTTTCATAAAATTCAACTGATTCTCGTACTAATGATGCCACCAGTAAAAAATCACAAAATATTGTATTTATCTAATGAAAATTTAATATTTCTGAAAGTACGTTTAATTTTATAACTTTAAAAGTGATATACCACTCGATTAAACACAAAATTGGATTTGGATATGTTAGAGAATAAAATGAAAGTCGCAAAAATTCTGAAATTTTCACGACTATATATATGGAAAAAGTGCCAAAAATTATTTTCTCGCAAATAAAGATTAAAGAAATCTAGATTAAACTGGCTTAGTATTTATAATTTTTAGAATATGTGACATAAAAAGTCATTTTTTTGAAAATACACTTTTATAACTTAAAAAGTAAAGTTTGCAGAGGAATTATTATATTGCCATTCGATTTAGTATAAAATTATTTGTAATTTTCATTAATTTTCGATTATTTCAGTGGAAATTACAGCAAAAAAAATTATATAAAAATGGCAAAAAATCAAAAAGTTTCAGTGCTAAAAGAATGCGTCTCTTAGATAAAGATAAAACTCTCAAAATATATGTATTTTAGGATGAGAAAAAACAAAAATAATTTAAGAAGTAAATGTGGCATAGGAATTAATGTACTACCATTTAATTTAGAGTAAAATTGTTTATAATACCTGTAAATTTCATTACCTTGCGATTATTTCAGAGGAAATGACAACAAAAAAATATGAAAATAGTAAAAAATTGCAAATTTTCACGACCATCTATATGGAAAAAGTGCTGAAAATTTGTATCTCTTGGACAAATATATGTATTTTATAGCGGAAAAAAATCTCTGTTAAATTACTGTAGGATTTCAAATTTTTAAGATAATTTTACATAGGTCTTCACTCGCTTTCAAAAAAGCACTTTTCATTTTATATCTTAAAAACTAAAGCCTGAATAAAAATGTCATTCACAAAAAGTTTAGAATTACAAAATATCGCAAATATATCGAAAAAGAGTAAACATTTTTACCTATGATATATCTATTATGGGATAAAAGACACGAAACTCTATGTTAAATTGTTTTAAAGTATGTATCTCTTAAAATATCTGATAAATAGGTATATTCTCATTTTTCTAAGATATATTTTTCATTACATAATTTACAAACAAAAGGATACATACAAAATATTATACCACCACTCGTTTCAAAGCAATATTATTTAGAACCCCAATACTTTTCATTAACCTGTGATTATGTGAACTTAAATGAAAGCAAAAATATTGGTGCAATGGAAGGAAATCGCAAATTTTCACGACAGTGTATCCATGGAAAAAGTTTCAAATATTTTTACTACTCAAAAAAGAATAAAATCTCATATCTATTTTGGTGCGAAATACAACACATTTTCTTTTCTCCCGTTAGATTTCTTTCGTTCCCCCATTTTTGCAAATATGACTTTTCATTTTATAGTTTTTAATTAAGGATTGTATAAAATCAAATACACCACTCCATTCACTACAAAATTCTTCATGCATGCTGATTGTTTTAACAAGCGATGAAACTAATTTCAACATTGATGTCTTCATTAAACTTAAATATATATATATATATATATATATATATATATATATATTACTCGACTCTATGTACGTTCAATAACAGATATGTTATTTAGAATGTTAAGTATGTTTAATCAATGTACAAACCCGATGTAATGATAAACGATTTTTATCGTTTTCAATTGACAGCTAAACACACGCCTTTTGATAAAAGATTGCTATATACACACCAGCGTATGTACGGGCTTTAATTGAAAGTTTAACATTCAAATTGTTCGCAAAATTGGAACAGGTTTAAATCAGATTGGACTGGCTCTATATAGATAAAGGGCAAGGGTAAACAGAATAAAGGCTAGGCTGTTAGATATAGCGGCCAAGGCACCACTTTAATAAGTTAGTATAGAGAATAGATCTTCGGATAGATCTTATAAAGTCTATAGAAACAGAGGGTTAGAGAGATAGTCATCGTATATACAGGTATTTTATAAAATATTGTATTTTTTATTTGAATTTCGTTATTTCCTGGAATGGGTGGCCTTAAAATTAGTTAAAATGTATGGTAGTAATTATTTAATTAAGGCATATTGTAGAGTTAATATCCATAGGAGTAAAGATAACGTTACGGGTTACTCAACCAATATTTATTGCAACTTGTAAATAAAGATTTTACTTTAGTTATTTTAACCAAACCAAACCTAATAACTACATACCAGTTTGGGTGTATTAATCAGCATTAAACAGTTGACGTCTTAGGTAACATCAGTACAGATTAGAGACCCACAAAAAAACGAACCATTTGATCTTGTGTAGGGTTCTGTAGTTCATTTAATAGAAAAACAATAGTGTTAATACCTAGAGATTAGTACACCAGAGACTAAAATAGAACGAATGGATCCTCTTAAACCTAAGTTAGTGTAAAAAGAAATTAAAGTGATTAGTCGGAAAAGACTAGTAACAATGTAATAAATAAATAATTTTCCAAGAAGTTCCAAAAATGGAAAACAGAATAATAAGGTCTTCATTATGATGAGTGCTTAAGGGAGTAGAAATTTGAAAATATCTATTTTTTTCATACTTTTAAAGCCAACACATTCAAGAATATGAGAGTATTTTTAAAAATTTAGTATCGACTGAGTAATAACGCACCATCTAAAAACGAACCATAACTCGAAACCATTAACATGATATCTCTTGTGACCCTTCTCTATATATGCGTTTATTGAATCAAAATAAAAAATCAATTTTCTAAATATTTTAAAAATAGTATATATTTAAACTTTGTTACAGTTTTACAGTAAAGTGTTTTATTATGTACTTTGTATACGACTCGAATTTATTTTAGATCTTGTAATGTCTATAGGAACAGAGGGTTAGAGAGATAGTCATCATATGGTACATTATAAAATATTATATTTTTTATTTGAATTTCGTTATTTCCTGGAATGGGTGGCCCCAAAATTAGTTAAAATGTATGGTAGTAATTATTTAATTAAGGCATATTGTAGAGTTAATATCCATAGGAGTAAAGATAACGTTACGGGTTACTCAACCAATATTTATTGCAACTTGTAAATAAAGATTTTACTTTAGTTATTTTAACCAAACCAACTAAATAACTACATACCAGTTTGGGTGTATTAATCAGCATTAAACAGTTGACGTCTTAGGTAACATCAGTACAGATTAGAGACCCACAAAAAAACGAACCATTTGATCTTGTGTAGGGTTCTGTAGTTCATTTAATAGAAAAACAATAGTGTTAATACCTAGAGATTAGTACACCAGAAACTAAAATAGAACGAATGGATCCTGTTAAACTTAAGTTAGTGTAAAAAGAAATTAAAGTGATTAGTCGGAAAAGACTAGTAACAATGTAATAAATAAATAATTTACAAAGAACTTCCAAAAAGGGAAAAACAGAATAATAAGGTCTTCATTATGATGAGTGCTTAAGGGAGTAGAAATTTGAAAATATCCATTTTTTCATATTTTTAAAGCCAACCTCTTCAAGAATATGAGAGAATTTTTAAAAATTTAGTATCGACTGAGTAATAACGCGCCATCTAAAAACGAACCATAACTCGAAACCATTAACATAATATCTCTTGCGACCCTTCTCTATATATGCGTTTATTGAATCAAAATAAAAAATCAATTTTCTAAATATTTTAAAAATAGTATATATTCAAACTTTGATACAGTTTTACACAAGTTATTTGTTATGTACTTTTTATACAGCTCGAATGTATTTGAGAGTATTTGTTCCTTTATTCGCGTGCGTTTATTTTCAACGTTACATTTAGATTCAATTTAATTAATGTTTATTTTAATTTAAAATCTAATTTCAACCTTTAAGAGATTCCAGTGAAACGCGTGTTGGTTTTGCGATTTCATAACCGAGTGGATCTGAGCCGATAAAGGGCGTTAAAGGTCAGATGGTCTTTTAAATTTAAACATCGATTATTCAGGTACAATGCTCGAAACGACTTTTGTATAAATAATGGACTGTTCAATAAATTCGTTTCTATTTCGAGTTTAATTCACGTATTGATATGTTAAAATTACTACAACCTGTTCTGACAATAGTTTGACCAAAAATATATTTGATATATAACATTAACTACAGTAACACATATCTATATATTAAAATACATGAAAACTCCCTTAAGAAGTGCCACTCATTAAGTTTTAACAATCAAAAAAGTATCAATAACTTTAAATTAATGCATCACTGAACATTACTATAAAAATATCATGAGTAAGATTATTATCAGAACTGTAACAACTTCAGAGCATTTATTTACTTTTATGCGGTAATCACAAACATGAAATATTAAATAAAAGAAGAAGAAAAAATAAATCAAAAGGTTCGCTAGGAAACACTAAGCCAAGTTACATCTCCATGAAAACCCATAAAAAAAGACTAAATCCCGAGGACTCGTGCGATAGTGCGGGAGGGAAAAACTAGTAGGTCAATTGAAAAGTCCCCGGCCTGACACATAGATGGCGCTATTAGAATTAAATCTATACGTTTTTTAGTTAGCCCTAACCCTCAAAAGATGCCTGCATAAATTTGACAACTGTCGGATCATTAGTTTGTGAATTATAGCATTTTGAGTGAAGCAACTTTTGTAATTGAGAGAAAATGGATAAAAAGGAATTTCGCGTGTTGATAAAATATTGCTTATTGAAGGGAAAATACAGTTGAAGCAAAAACTTGGTTTGATGCCAAGTGTCCTGCCACTGCCCCAGGAAAATCAACCATCAAGGATTGGTATGCTAAGTTTAGACGTGGTGAAACGAGCAATGAAGATGGTGAACGCAGTGACCCAAAAGAGGTTGTTACCGACGAAAATACTTTAAAAATTCACAAAATAATTTTGAACGACGGTAAAGTGAAATTGAATGAAATAAACAACTCTCTAAAGGTTCAACTGAACGTGTACATTATAGCATTCACTAATATTTGGGTATGAGAAAGCTCTGTGCAAAGTGGGTGCCGCGCGAACTTACTTTTGACCAAAAACAACGACGAGTTGATGATTCGTAGTAGTGTTTGAAGACGATCAAGCGTAATAAACCCGAGTTTTTGAGTCAATATATGACAATGGGAACATGGCTCCATCATTGCACTCCGAAGTCCAATCGACAGTCATCCGAGTAGACTGCACACAATGAACCCACTCCAAAGCATGGGAAAACGCAACAGTCGGCTGGCATAGTTATGGCGTCTGTATTTTGGGATGCGCATAGAACAATTGGGCCGTTTGAAGGACGAAATCTCCGAAAAACGGCCGCATTTGAAGAAACAGAAAGTGCTGCTTTCACAAGTCAGTGAAAATGATGGCAAAGATCCATGAATTGGGCTTCGAATTGCTTCCTTATCCACGGTATTCTCCAGATCTGGCCGCCAGCGACTATTTCCTGTTCTCAGATCTCAAAAGAATGCTCGCTGGGAAGAAATTTTCGTCGAGTAAAGAGGCGATCGCCGAAACTGAAGATTATTTTGAAGCAAAGGACAAATCGTACTACAAAAATGGTATCGAAAAATCCCTTGAAGAGAATAATGTTGATAATGATAATGAGAATAAAAACAATCCAATTTTGCCAAAAAAATGTGTTTTACTATGGTAGGCCGGGGACTTTTCAATTGACCTGTTAGAAACTATGTAACATTCAACTTTTCCACGGCTGACAATTAATTTTGAAACATTGATAACAGGCTATTTTTATCAGTGCGTGGATTATAATGGTAATTGTTAGCGGTAAATTAATGGTTGGTCCACTTTTATAGTATCCAGTAATGGAGGCCACTTTTCACAACAAATGAATAAAGAGAAATATATTCTAAGATATTCCAAGTACGCACATCTTGACGGCCCACAAAATCCACACCGCTGAGAAGGGAAATATTTTAAAATTCAATACACAAACTGGCTCGTTATAGTGAAGTTCGCAGTCGAGGCAGCAGACAATGTAATTTTTTTATATATTTATGGTTAATGGCCTAGAACTAAGGGCGGAATGGGCCGTTTGTGACAATGTCTCATTTTTTATTGCCTACTTTAACTTTAGGACACTTAAATTATTTATTGTTCAATTTTTTGATAATATTGCTTTTCGTGAAGACCAATGCAAAAATACTGGCAAAATGTTATCTATATTTTCGTCTTTTTAATATTTATTCTAACAGAAAAATCGCATAATGTATGCTAATTTAACAACAAATCACGGAATTATTTATCATGGCACCCTCAATATTTTATGAATGCCTTTAAATATTATCTAGATAGTATTTCTCTTTTGGAGAAAGTGAAGGCCTGTAGAAAATGTCCAAGTATGTTTTTACCGGTTTTGCAACATGTCGTCGAGCGTTGTCATGCTGAAGAATAACATTGTTATGTCACGCGATAATGGAGGCCGCCCTCTTGCCTATAAAATCACTAGAGAAGTAAGCATTTTTACTGTTAAATATTAATTTGCTGCAATTTTTATTGAAAATAATTTTAGCGTGTTGCGGCTGCACTGACTCTTAGTATCGACACAGTCACAGAAATATCTCAAAAAATAAAAAAATTATGGATTCGTGGAAAAGAAACCGTACTCGTACGGGTAATGAATCAAGATCAGCTTGATATTAGGTCTATCAGAGATCAAAAATACGAAATGTATAAAAACTGGGAGTAGTTCTTTCAATATAAATATAATTTAATACAATTATCTCAGAGGAAACTGTTAGTCTGAAATGCATCCATAGAAAGTCTAGAGATATGCAGTGCTTTGAAGATTGTAGAACATAGTTTCGAACACTGTTGGGTAATTTAGCATTTAAACAGTGTACAGAATAACCCAATAAGAGTTCTAATGGAATTTTCAGACATTGCTTTTTAAAAGAATACAATTTTAAAATCATATAATAAAATTAACGAAGACTAATTATTTCAATTTGTGTATTTAAATGAGACATGGATATTTCATAATGGGACCAATATACCAATATAATGTAATGGTCACTCATGATATGATCATAATAAAAATGGTGTTAAGACAACACCATTTGATGGAAAAAGGTAAAGGTTGGAATAATAATTGATTAGGTTTTATTAGTCATGCTGGAAACACGAATGTAATGAAATGGTTAATAACACCTTCGGTTTTTATGAACTTGATCAGATACATTGAAGAAAAAATTGACAAATGACGGAATCATAAACAAATTTTAGATAAACTGGAAATGAAACATAAAAAATATGCAAATGAAAAATAAACTTGAGCACTTGGCTAAAATGTGTAAGACGAGAAAGATATAGCAATTGCATTAGGCAGAATGCAGTGACTAAATCTAGTTCAATCAAGAAATATGTATACAAGTGAACAAACTAAGGAGAAATACAGTGATATCAAAATGACTTTACAAGGAAAAACTGTAGCGAAGGAAACAAGAACTGAGCGTAAAAGGTCTCTAATGAAATTAAGGTAGATTAGGCCTTTAGGGGATACCACTACATAAAATATGCGCTTGGAACACCAAGTCTAGGTGAAATGGAGAGTGCAATGGAAAATATAATAAAACAATCCTAACCTAAAAAACTATTATAACTGAATAATTAGTATTAAGTACTTCAATAACACATACATTAGATATACTATAGTATCAAAATAAATTATATCTGATAACAGTATTTTTTTTTGATTATTTCATTTAGATTAGAATTTTGTTGTATGTCAAAGACGTGTCAAGACGTTTCGGCGTCACCAATTTAGATTTAATTCACTGTTTTACTGAACGGATTATATAGTCTATTCAAAGTTTAATTGTATATGCGTTATCGAAATTTGTGACGTCAAAAACGTCGCAATGTTGCCGCATCAACTCTGAGTTTTAGTTCAGTTTGGCTTTGACATACAACAAAATTCTAATCTAAATAAAATAATTGAACAAAAATGTTAACAAATATAATTTATTTTAACATTATAGTACATCTAAAAATGACAATTAATTATATAGCCACAATGGATTACAGGTTAGAGGTATAACATCTTATCACAATTGCTTTCAAGAATACATACGGCTGACAACTGGGCAACTTTGACAGGCTCGTTCATTTACGCGTTCGAACTAATCAGACAGCACTGTGTCTTTTTTAACTAAAATATATATCGAAAACGAGGGCGAAAATATTGTCTAATTCTAAAACTTACAAATTGAGGAAGACAATACATTAAACATCTTGATGACGCATATACAAATCAACTTCGAATAGACTATATATACCTATGACGTTGACTGAAGGGGATATGACTTAATACATAATCACTACATAGTATAAAACAAAGTCGCCTTTTCTGTCCCTATATCCCTATGTGCGCTTAAATCTTTAAAACTACGCAACGGATTTTGATGCGGTTTTTTTCAATAGATAGAGTGATTCAAGAGGAAGGTTTATATGTATAATATATGCATAATATACTAAGGCAACATTGCTAATTTTAGAGGTTTCTAACGTGATGTCGTAAATTAACCTATTTTTTTAGGCTTATTCAGCAATTAGCAAAAACGCTGCTTAACCCTACGGGTTAGATCAAATTAATGTACTACAGTATTGTACACCATAAAAAGGTCTACAAAAAAGTCCGCGATGGTATATGTTTATCTTTTAGGGATAACCCACATTAACCATTTTTATTGTTTACTTTTTACGTGAGAAAATGGCTTATTTACGAAGCTATTTTAAGCAATACGGCATTAATCCTTATCGAATTAAGTAGCTTAAATACAGTGTGCAATTAATATAGATCAATATGGTTCCTTACAGCATGTAAATTAAACAAATATTTTCGGAGATATTACAAATTTAAAATTTGCGTTTAAAAATGTGTAATGTAATAAAAATTGTATGAATTTAGATATTCCAAAGATAGCAGGAAATCTTCATAGTAAGTATAGGGGAAGAGGAATTGTTTTACTCCAAATTTAATGCGTGCAGGCCAAGAGCAGTAATGAATGAACCAAAAATACTGGATCGATTTTAATCATGTTTTCATTGAGTGACATAGGCATATATATTTTATGCCCGTGCAAAGTCGGAGCGGGCCGCTATGTTTTTATATACAACGTTCATATTTTTTCTGTAGTGTATTTAATTTAGTATCAGCATTGCACCCGTGCGAAGCCGGGGCGGGTCGCTAGTCTTTAATATATTCAATTATTCCAGTATATTCTTATTTAAAAGTATACTTTTGGCGTAGTGAAAAACAAATTATATGAAATGTTTTAAAGGTCAATTGTCAGATTAGATTATTATTCCTTTAGCATTCAAATGTTCTATATTGTTTATGTTTATATATTTTTATAAACAAAAACGTTTTAATAAGAATATTATCAAAATTCTTACAGATTAACTAACTGTTACGTTCAGAGCCAACTCAACAGCAGCAACGAAAATCCCGATCGATAACTAAAGTCCCACGATAACGGGAAGGAAAATAAAGCATGTTTTACCATTCCATGTCGCCGAATATATAGCGTAACGAAATCGAGATAAATTCAAGCGTCCCATAGCCGAGAAAAAAGGCCAATTTAACATAAATTTGCATTAATTCTCGGATAACGGTAAGGAATCGAGCGCGCTCGTAAAACATAAGGAGGACCCGGCGATGGAACCGCGACAATCCCGAAACTTCGTTCCCTTCGTCCTCCGGCCCCGGGATTCCGTGACTCGCAGGTATACGTCTTGTTCTCGAACGTAAGATCGAGTAGGCCTCGCCACCGACCACTCCGAGAGGCAATAATCGCCGGGAGCGCGACGCGGTTCCCTGGGCGGGGGGTGGGGGTTGTTACGGGGGGCGACGGCGGAAAAAAACGGGAAATTTTGTTATTAATGGCCCGGTCCACGCCGTTTACGATTTATTAGTCACCGTTCTTGCATTTTCCATGATTTAATTTCGCTCTTCTTCCATGAAACGTCGGCGTTTCGGTGCGGGGAATTTATTATGGCGGCGGCGACTCGAACAGTCGGCATAAATAATCGGGAAGGTTCGGGCTTTTGGAATTTTGCGTGTTTACGTAGAAGAATTGTTGAGTGACGGGTATACGACGGTCAGGTGCGCGAGAGGATGTGGGTGTAAGTGGCCCTAATGCAACTCTTAAGAGGTGTTTATTCATGCATTTCAAGCTGTCGTTCTTTACTCCATTTACTTACAGTGTTACAGGTGATATGCTGCTGTACCTGATGGTGAATGCTTGAAAGAAATCGGTTTTGGAGGATACATTGAAATTATTTGAAAAATATAAAACTGTCAGGTTTTTAAAACTCCCTTTTTTGTGTATTTTATTTCATTTATTATAGCAATATAACAAAGTAACACTAATACACAAATAGCGTTCTTAATCCTAATTTACTACGGTTTAAAAATTTCAAAAAACTTATTCTACGACAGGCACTTAACATAGGACTTAAAATCTAACAGGTCAATTGAAAAGTCTCCGGCCTACCACAGTAAAACAAAATATTTTGCCAATATTAGTTTTATTTTATTCAACATAATTCCCTTCAAGGATGATACACTGATTATAGCGACCCTCCAACTTTTCGATACCATTTCTGTGGTACGATTTGCCAGTTGCTTCAAAATAATTTCTTCCCAGCGAGCATTCTTCTGCGATCTGAGAACAGAAAATAGTCGCTGGGGCCAGATATGGAGAATATGGTGGATGAGGAAGCAATTCATGGATCTTTGCCATCGTTTTCACTGACTTGTGACACGGTACATTGTCTTGGTGAAGCAGCACTTTCTTTCCTTCAAATGCGGCCGTTTCTCGGCGATTTCGTTCCTGAAACAGCCCAATAACGCTATGTGATAGTCGCTGTTGATGGTCCTTCCTTTTTCAAGGTACTCAATGAAAATTATGTCATGCTCATACCAAAATACAGACGCCATAACCTTGCCAGCTGATTGATGCGTTTTACCACGCTTTGGAACGAGTTCATCATGTGCAGCCCATTCGGATGACTGTCGATTGGACTTCTGAGTGAAATGAATGGAGCCATGTTTCATCCATTGTCACATATCGATGCAAAAACTCGGGTTCATTACGCTTGATCATCTTCAAACACTGCTCCGAATCATCAACTCGTCGTTGTTTGATGTACTGATGTAATGATATGATGTACACGTTCAGTTGATATCTTTAGAGTGTCTGATATTTCATTCAATTTCAATTTACAGTCATTCAAAATCATTTTGTGGATTTTTTTAATATTTTCGTAGGTAACAACGTCTTTTGGTCGTCCACTGCGTTCGCCGACTTCGGTGCTCATTTCTCATCTTCGTTACATTTTGGCCTCGTCAAAATGGTCATCCTTGTTTTTAACCACTTCCTCACAAAATTTACACATTATTTCTTTTATTTCTCTTCACACACTTTAGTGTAGTAAGTATTCCCTCGACTGTGCTGATCTCTATAGGTATCTATTATTCACTTTTCTATCAACTTTAACCCATAGCTTTTCTAAAAAGGAGAAAAAAATCGAGGTCTGGCTATTGTGATAGCCATTTCCATATTTGAAATATGTGTTCCTTTCATTTTTGCTTCAGAAACCTTTGACATAGTTTTGATGAATATTCAAGGTCATTGTCTTGTTGAAAAACAGCTTCAAAGCTTCAATTATTTGTTTTCACTCTAAAAGAAATCGTATTTTCTTGAAGTGTTCTTTATTATTTGTAATCAATTTCCACATTTTATCATATGACCAGGCGTAATGTTATTAAAAAATCCAGAACATAGTTCTTATATGTATGGCCCAATTCAATTCTAATAAATCAATACATGGTGTAGTAACTTGTTTGGACGTAGAAACGTGTGCCAGTCTTTTTTCAAAATAAAAGATAATTAATAACAAAGTAGTTAATCTAAATATTTATACAGTACAGTATTTTTATGTTAATTAAAAATATAATGTTTCCTAACTTTTGGACAGTGTAGACTACTCTGCTAACAAATTTGTAAAAATGAGGGTACACGTCTAATATCAAAACCATTTGCAGTTTAATATCTACTACCTTGCTGTTTTGTTTACAGTTACATGAAGTACGATTTATACATATATTTAAATATCCACATATATCAAATAAACGGTAAAAAATGGTAGCAAGATTATCGCCGTTTCGAAGGGCGTGATAAATAAAGTTCAATATATTATACAGATTCTTGTTTGCGCCGCCATTATTCAGTTGTGCGATTTTTCATCTAGCGCTAAACAATTTCGGGAGTTCCTCGGTAAGACACAGGGATTTAAATGCCATTATTTTAGAACGTAGACGCTTCAGTACGTGCGTGATTTGAAACTATGAAAAATGACATAACAGAGTTGCCGACTACCATATTGTTTTCTCTGTCAGTCATTTGGAAGAGAAAAAATAAATTTAATATATATATATATATATATATATATATAGAAATTTGTATATTGTACCTTATTATAAAGTATAAGGTACAATATAAAAATTTCTAATAATAGGTTAAGTAAGTAATATACTTTAAAAATATAATGTGCTTAGAATAAGTTTTGAATGACAAGTGAAACAAAAGAAAAGAACATATAAAGCAAATCGGTCTCATTATGGTGATTAAGTATTTAGTACTTAGAATGTAACTCGCTTTAGTCCATTCCATTACCTATACAATTTGAATTCATCGTTATTAATGCTAATTAATATGCTCTATTTCAAATGTGAAACAAGAACCAAGTTATGGATGAAAATGGAGGAAATTAAAATAAAGGTGCATCATACTAAGAAAAATTATGAAGCTAAATTTCATCCCTATTATACATTGTTTTAGATGTTTCTTATTTCCTAATAGCTATAATCACTTACATATTGTATCTAGTATAACAAATATGATATGTTGAGATAACTACGAGGTGTATCAAAAGAAAGTAAGATGTATTTGTTTAGATTATGTAAATCCAACAAAACTGATGGTATTTCAATCGATAACCTAACTCTGCGATAATTTTAGACTGCGATTCGTAGTTGAATATTTCTATATTGGCACAAATAACATTCAAATGGTGCAATTAAAGCTCCAAGATGAAAACTAAAGTTTATCTTAGTAGAGCAGGCAGTTGAATGTTCCTCAATATCTAGCAGCAGCTTATTTTCAGATGGAAACTCGTATAAGTCAAACTGTCGCTGTTGGAGTGCAAGGAATCCGAAACACAAGCATCAGAAACCCTTTCACTTGACTAAAGTAGCTGTATGGATTGTGATGTTAACCCTAATTTTTTTTGAAGAAGTTTATATTCGAAAGATGTTATTGCTTTAAAAAAATTTACCAAATATATTAGAAAATTGTTACTGCGGCACTATATTTATTTCTTTTTTAAACTCACCTGAGCCAATAGGTGTTGAAAGACTCCTGCTGCTGCTTCCGCTACTACACGCGGTATCACTATCCTGTACCACCTCCAAACTCTGACTCTTCAATAAACTCTGACTATCGTCTGAAGCCTCTACCGTTTGTATTGAGTTACCGGAAGCTTCCGGCGTAGTGTGTATTATTAAATGACCACCAACATCACCACTACTTAAAAGGAATATTGGTGCTGATGTACCTGAAACGAACATAAGAAAAGTTAAGAAACAAATCAACAAAACGGACAAGAACCAAGATATATTAAAAATCATCATGGTCCGGTAGATTGAATATACTGCGCTAGCGTGCGCGTCCCCTATGTCAGAAATATTTAAATATTCTCAGGATGTCATGAGTATGGCCACAGCCAAGACACATCTTATCTACTGATATCGCCATAGTGTTAGTCTTTGAGGCGTAAAATATACTCTGTATTAGATATTAAAATAAAAGGTAATGTTCATAAGTTTCATGGTAAGCTATATATACCATACACTTATAGGATATAAAATAATGAACCTTAACTATTCCATAAACTACACATACATGTACTACACATACCTACAGCAACATACATGCTGTACTAAATACTAAAAAAAAACGTATCTATTCTATTTTTTTTCAAAACCAAACATAAAAGTAACTGTAAATTTGGTAACATCGACTTTTAACATTTCGGATTGCGGCGAGTAGATTGAGCTGACGAATATACGAATAGTTCCGAAAGTAGCCGAATCTACGGACCACGATGATTCTTAATGTATACTACAAAAACCTATCGCCCCTTACCCAATCTCTTCACTCCCTGGAGGTAGACACCCTTCTTGAACTCGGAGTTTGGTTGCAAGATGATCTGCCCAATCTTAGATTCGCCTCCCCCATCCTCCACCAGTATGTTGTTCTTGACGATATTGTCCGTACGTAACAAGATGTGGCCGCCATCTATCGTTTTCGTGCTGCGAAGGAGGATGATGTTGTTGGCGTTGAGCTCGTTGCTGCTGATCGTCCTGATGATCTTCGGCGCGGAGTTGTTCGGCATTGGCTTGTCCGGCTCGATTTTGATGGTTCCCGCGGTCAGATCGTCTTCCGAACTGTTTGGCAAAACTGAAACAAAGGATTGAATATGTAAATTAATAAAACAAAGATTAAAAAGTAGAAAGGTAAGGAGCAGCACTAATTATGCTATTTCTGTCTAGTGTAGCTCTGATAAAATGAAAGATTTGGAACATCATGGAGCAATAATTACCAGTAATAATGAAAAGTAAAGAAGTAGAATAAGGTGATTAAGAAACGTAAAGCGCGTAAACGTAATTAAGATTCGCTATATAAAATGTTAAATAACAAAGACGGGTGAAAATAACAGTAATAAGAATATGTGTTTAAAAACAAATTAGAAGAGGTTAAAATTATTGGAGAGTAAGTCCGAGAACGTTCAGATATATCAATAGTATATACCATAGAATAGAATTTCACAGCAGAAGAGTTAATGATAAAAGGAGAGGACGACCCAAGAAGAGATAATCAGATGTATTAACTGCAGATGTTGATAAAATAGACCAAAGAACATGCGCACAAAGTATTTAAAGAGCACTGAAGAACACTATTGATCATATAGATACACATGATACAGAACAGAACAGATCTTATGCAGAAAAGATGCAAATAGACCCATTAATTATAGGCTAGGTATAAGAAATAATTTAACATCAACAATTACTGTACCTAAGTCTGTTTTCTAGATAACTAGTAAGGGATAATTGGTAATACATTACCTTGTGCATTAAAACGAGCGAAAAATGGAGAAATGGGTTCGAAAACAGAGAAAAGGAATGAAAACCTCATTAACATGTTAGTCAGAGCAGAAAATTTAATGAAAAGAACTTCATCTGCTGCAATATCTCCAAAACCCCTATGAATATCCAACAAGAAAAAATTTTACATCGCGTTGGACGATTTAAGCAAAAACTATGTCAAACGTTCGATATTACAGTTATATACAGTGATATACAATGATAGAGTAGGAGATAATAGTATATTTCAAGTAAATATTAACTCAAAATTATGTAACTATACCAAACAAATAATTTAACATGCAGTTGCTTTCGCCAACTATTCCGTATTACACCATCAAAACGATGTTCATAAGTTACCCAGAAAAGGGTGAGTGTCAGGACTGTGAAGCAAAGTTAAAATAAAAAGTACAAGTCTATATTTTGATTTTTTCATACATTAAACACGTTTTGAAACTTTAAAGAAAATAAATAATGAAAACTTCATTTTTCAAAATGGAGCTCTTAGATATCTTAGCTCACTCAATTTTCATCGGTTTCATTTAAAATTACGAATTTTCAATTTTGCAAATTTTCAAAATATTAAATGAATAAGAGGCATATGTTCTTCCACGAAAAAAGCAGTATAGATTAAGGGAAAAATGTTTCAAGGGATAAATAGAATTCCCTGTAAAATCAAACGAGTTTTTATTTTTTAAAATGTGCCTGTTGTTATATGTACTTTATAGTATACTTGACATAACATATTATATATAACATAACAGATAAAACTAAAAATGAACATATTGATGGCTACGAGAAAAAATTCCAGTATTTGGGCTTATTCTGATACTGATAACCTATCTCTTTCTCTTCTCCCTCCCTCCTCGACCCCATAGAAATGATCCATTAAACTCGGAAAGCTAATACCGACGACAAAAACCCACCAAAAACGAAACAACAGCAAATCTGACAACTTCGCCGGCTATAATGGACGAAGACCGTACTTTAATTAGTTGAACAACGGCCTCATTAGCAACCTTCAGATTACAAGTGGCTGATTATGTTACCCCCAACGAAATAAGTAAAGAGTGGGAGCCTCTCTCTCGTCGGCGTCATCTTTGGGTGAATTTAAGTCTCACGTCTCCGTCGCCTTTATACGCCGAGAGTAAAGAGTTCGCAACGCCTTCAATTTTCCTTCTTTTGCGTTGGCAAACGGTTGTTTGGTTATATAATTTAATTTTTTTTCGCACTTTTTCGTAGTATATATATATATATATAT
Source organism: Rhynchophorus ferrugineus (assembly GCF_030347505.1). NCBI lineage: Eukaryota > Metazoa > Arthropoda > Insecta > Coleoptera > Curculionidae > Rhynchophorus > Rhynchophorus ferrugineus. The sequence continues at coordinate 9,604,110 of NW_027472586.1, read as the reverse complement.
ATATATATATATATATATATATATATATATATATATATATATATATATATATATATAGCTAGCAGCATCAGCCAAGTCAAACTTAATTACCTAATATCGTCTTGACTAAGTTTCTAACAATCGTTGCTGTCCAAGGCCACCTACCATCGAAAACATCAACTAGCAAGTAACGAAGTCAGTTCTCAGATATTCGTTCCCACAAGAGCTATATGCCGATTAGAAAACGCCAATGCAACCAAACAAGGGTTGCATCTATCTGATGCAAGCCTTGGACAGAGATTGCACCAAAGTGCAAGCTCAAATAGAGATTATAAAAAGTAAACAATATCCCAAATGAATAGGCCGGTGCGAGCCGACCTAACTTAAGTCATGAGTGAGTTTTTCAACCTTAGCCTTCGTAAAGTACACATAATAATTTTACAAGTTGCATTATGTTATAGTAATGTATTTCAAGCAAAACAAGTGATTTTTGTTGTACTCCATTTTGTTGGCCAAATGAATAAAGATTTTTAAAAGAACAAATGATATTCACAATCCCCTTTCGATGGCAAGAATTGCACCATTAAGAGAGTTTTTAGAAACCGGAACAAATAGTAGTCGGAAGATTGAGACTATATGGTGGACGCATCAAAAGTTTCCATATAATTTCTTTCAATTTTTAGCGAGTCATTAGAGTATTGTTGAGTATCCCTATTGTTCCCCATGTTCATACATAGCCATAAAACCTTTAGAAGGCACGCTCCCATCCAAAGTAAATAAGTCATTAGGCTAGCTTTTCAAATTTTGAAAGCCGTAAGTAGTGACAAACTTGTGAAGATTGCTGTGGATTAAGTTGCACAAAGACGTAAATACAATTGCACTTCTCTATTTAACGCTCCTTTCTTATGCTTCAACAACATCTTTCCAATCTCATAAAACACATTGTTGTCGTACATGATCCAGCTTCCTTCGAACATAATCAGTCATTTCGAAAATAGTTCAATATCATTCCGTTTCAGCACTAAATCCCAAATGGAAAGGTTCGTTAAAAACTTGAACTTATCCAAAACTAATTATCAAGATTCTTTTGGTATCCAGTCTCATTTAAATGGCTCAAAACTAGTTTATGCTAAATATTCAGTTCCACAACATTGTGACGAGATGATATATGTTAGTAAGCCAGAATCTGTTTAAAAATGCCATTTTCTGCCTCAACGACTTTGCTTCATAAAACATATTAATGAGGACATAAAACTAAACCAATAAAAGTAGCATGATATAAGGTACTGTGAATCAATAGCCAATAGTCAAAGTCAAACTTAATTACCTAATACCGTAGTGACTAAGTTTCTAACAATCGTTGCTGTCCAAGGCCACCTACCATCGAAAACATCAACTAGCAAGTAACAAAGCCAGTTTTCAGATATTCATTCCCACAAGAGCTATATGCCGATTAGAAAACGCCAATGGAACCAAACAAGGGTTGCATCTATCTGATGCAAGCCTTGGACAGAGATTGCATCAAAGTGCAAGCTCAAATAGAGATTACAAAAAGTAAACAATATCCCAAATGAACAGGCCCGCGCGAGCCGACTTAACTTAAGTCATGAGTGAGTTTTTCAACCTTAGCCTTCGTAAAGTACACATAATAATTTTACAAGTTGCATTATGTTATAATAATGTATTTCAAGCAAAACAAGTGATTTTTGTTGTATTCCATTTTGTTGGCCAAATGAATAAAGATTTTTAAAAGAACAACTGATATTCACAATCCCTTTTCGAGGGCAAGAATTGCACCATTAAGAGGGTTTTTCAGAAACCGGAACAAATAGTAGTCGGAAGATTGAGACTATATGGTGGACGCACCAAAAGTTTCCATATAATTTCTTTCAATTTTTAGCGAGTCATTAGAGTATTGTAGAGTATCCCTATTGTTTCCCATGTTCATTTATAGCCATAAACCCTTTAGAAGGCACGCTCCCATCCAAAGTAAGTAAGTCATTAGGCTAGCTGTTCAAATTTTGAAAGCCGTAAGTGGTGACAAACTTGTGAAGATTGCTGTGGATTAAGTTGCACAAAGACGTAAATACAATTGCACTTCTCTATTTAACACTCCTTTCTTATGCTTCAACAAAATCTTTCCAATCTCATAAAACACATTGTTGTCGTACATGATCCAGCTTCCTTTGAACATAATCAGTCATTTCGAAAATAGTTCCCAGCACTAAATCCCAAATGGAAAGGTTCGTTAAAAACTTGAATTCATCCAAAACTAATTATCAAGATTCTTTTGGTATCCAGTCTCATTTAAATGGCTCAAAACTAGTTTATGCTAAATATTTAGTTCCACAACATTGTGACGAGATGATATATGTTAGTAAGCCAGAATCTGTTTAAAAATGTCATATTCTGCCTCAACGACTTTGCTTCATAAAAAATATTAATCAGGACATAACAACTAAACCAATAAAAAATAGCATGGTATAAGGTACTGTGAATCTATAGTCAATAGTCAAAGGGTGAAAGGGGAAAACACCAAAACAAATAGTCTAAAAATACATACAAAACTGAATAAAACTGTCGTACTGGAGATATACAAGGAAACGTCTCGATCATAACATAAGTTATCCGAAAATAATAAGGCATTATCCGACGGAACCTAACGAGTGTATATAAATTCCGGATTATCAAGCAGGAATGGAACTAGATTAGGGGGCCCGGACGAGGCTCGTCACGTTCCGAAAATCGACGTCCGATTCCCCACTGGACCGCACTCCTAAAATCGACTAATGATTCGCCGTACTTAGCCGGCGGAGGGATGCCCCCATCTCAAGGGGGCACCCGCTGGCTCGTTCAGAATCAGCCGCTTCGTGATCAGACTTACCAATGGATTTGTGGAGCTTCGCGTCTTTTAAGTTTTATTCAACACAACACTGATTGTTCACAATAGAAGTACAATATAGAGAAATGCATTTCTAACCCGAAATAAGCCTTGGAGCTCTGACTTTAACCTGCAGGAAATAATTTCCGATGTGACCAGGTTTTTTCAGTAACTACTAAATTTTTATATATTCTTACTTAACTATGCAACTATCTTTGAATAATGAATTATTGGGCGGGTAAATAAATATCCAAGCTTTATTTAAACTGATTTTTGCCTTCCTAACATTCATTATAGTTTCATTTTTATCGTAATTATTATCATGTAAAATGTGTACACTTCTCATTTTGCATATATTAAAACTGTACCCTTGTAGACCATACTTTCGACCTTCCATCTCCAAAGACAATACGCCACAGAAATCTCGTCTTTCTTGTCTGGCGAGCAATCAAATCACGATATTAAAGCTCAAGAGTGTAAACAAAAGGAATATTCATTTAGATAAACACTGATCTCTGTCTGCAACATTAATAGCAACAAATTAATAACTATTTCATTTTTGATATAATTCTACAGTGATAAAAATGGTTAAACAGAATGAGACAAAAAAGAAAAAAAATTCAATTAAGAAGATAAGTAAGATACCACTGCAGCATATACTTCGAAGTACCTATCGATATAAGACAACAAGACGCATATTAAATAGGATAAACAGTCTCGTATGAATTATTCTATAAAGAACTCTTTTATAAAGTAGAAAGCGTTAACTTCATATTAATATAATACTGTATCGAAAAAATGTAAAAGACAGTGAAGACGACATTTTATGGCTGTAAACATACACAGAGTATTAACAAAGGGAATTCATCTGTAAAGATGGACTTTTACCATGCCTCTAAAATGAAAAACATCCATTAAAAAATGTTTATCGTTTAAAGTAGTTTATTGTATTATCCTATATGTTTATCTAAGATTATCCTATTAACGCCCTTCAAAGTTATAAAAAATCAAATTTTAAATAAATATGCATAATTGTGAAAAATATGATTCACCCTTTATAAAGTATTTTACTCCATATTTTTTATTCTCTCTTGTTAAGTTAATTTTCTTCTCCCATATCATAAATTGAGCTGTATATAAATTATCTTTTATAAGACGATAAGACCTATATACAATAATATCTCCTATGTATTACCCTATAAAGAACAATTTTATAGAGTACAAAACAACAATTTCTTCTTATTGTTATTATTCTATATCGAAAAAAAAATGTTAAGTAGAGTGAAAACGATATTCTTCAGTGTATTCACAAAATGGTGAATAGACTGTCCCCTCTGTCTTCACCTATAAAGATGATCTTTTACAATGCCTATAAAGTGAAAAATATCCATTGAAAAATATGTGTAATCGTTTAAAGTAGTTTACTCTATTATCTAAGATTAATCTAAGATTATCCTATTAACTCCCTTGCATAAACTATGCTGACATATGGAGACCGAATTCTTCAAAGTTTTATATTATTTATACAACAAAAAATAATAACTATTTTATTTTAGCTTTGATTCTACAGTAAAAAAAAGGTTAAACATGAAACAAATAGCAAAGAAACACAATTAAGATGGTAAGTAAAATACCATGCAGCATACACTTCGAAGTACTTATAAGAAGATAAGACCTATATACAATAATATCTCCTATGCATTACCCTGTAAATAAGACTTTTATAGAGTACAAAATGACAATTTCTTCTTACTGTTATAAGTCTATATCGAAAAAAAAAAAGTTAAGTACAGTGAAAACGATATTCTATGGCTGTAACATACACTTCAGAGTATTCACAAAATGGTGAATAGACTGTCCCCTCTGTCTTCACCTATAAAGATGACCTTTTACCATGCCTATAAAGTGAAAAGTCTCCATTGTTGAAACCCCGATAGTAAATTACAACGACGTCCCATACACCGGCAATTCTCTCGCATAAAATCTTAATTTTGTTTTATGGTAGTTTAACTAGACGTTTTAATTGCATGATAACCCCCAGACAAAGACGGTGGAAATACGTTGCTGTGCCTCGACCGTAAAATACAAGTAAAGTATGTCGTTACTGCTTCTAAAACTCATTAAAAGTTTCTATCGTTATTTATCCGAATGGCAAACGTAACTTTTCAGCAATATATTTATGCCGCGCGCATTTCTCCCCGAATACCACAATCATCGTGACAATGATCACTGTCACTTCGTGCCAATAGCTCCATTAGTTACCGAAGCGACAGCTAAACCATAATGCCGCCATACATATTCGAAAATTGCTGGTTTAATCATAGAGTTATTCAATACATATTATTTAATGTATTGATTATGCGACGAAAATGCAAAATAATAACGTAAACACAATTATTAAACAACTTAACCTCATTATCAAAAAACTGGTTGTCGAAATCTGTCCATTTTAGATGATTTCCAGTTAGCAAAATAGAGTAAAATTAACTCTACATTTTAATGTTACTTTGCATTTGCAAAAAAAATGAAATAATAAAATATTAATAACATTTTATTCAAACATATTGGACAAACACTGAAAACCTGCAAACAGTGCATTACCCAATAGTTGTCAAGATACCATAAAACCAGTTAAAAGCATTTTACCATTCATTGATCAAAATGTATCTTTTTACCCAAGAACATTAATAAATAATCTTGATAAATGGAGCTATTAAATGTTGCTACATTAACATACGTTATTATTAATATTAACGTTAACATTTACTTACAAATCACATTATTTACGAGGTAAGGAATAGCCAAAAGGCCAAAAGCTAGATAATCTAGAACTAGGTTAATACGAAACTAGCAACCATAAAAACGGTCGAGTAAAATAGTCAATAATGAAACTAGTAATGAATGAAACACCTGATAGTAAAAAATAATCAATTACTAAATATTTCCAATGCTAGTTATAACGTTTCCTTAAATAAAATAAAAATATTCCACAACTGTTCTGTCATATCCCAATTGTCGATTTTGGTTTAAACGATTTAAAAGTTTTCGATGCCTGTTAAAAATAATTTCACTAACATTTTCTACAACTTCCTACAAAAAAAATCATGTTTTTCAACATACTACACGGCGTGGGACCCTTAAGATGCAAATGGCGGAGGCGCCAAAGAGAATTTTTCCTTTTGCAGTCGATGTTAATTCTAATTAGATTTACATTGGCAATATCGTTCGGCGATATGGTCCCGTAGGTTCGCCATATTTAATATACATGATAGGCCCTATACGTTATGGAGGGCGATGATTAAACGGGGAAGAAACCCTTGTCTCACGTTTTCACCTAAATTAAGGTGTGTACATTTGATCTCGCCGCATTAATATGGAGGGTCGTTGGGAGACCCGACCGCAGGGAATCGGGAAGGGCAAGCGGGAATTTCCAAGGGACAGCCGCAGTGATAAGTATGAGGTAAACGAATAACGTCTACACTGATTATAATTGATTTTTCTCTTCATCACTTCATTTACCATCATCTATACATTTTAATTTATGAAGATAAATATATGAACTACATGTCCAATAATTCTAGAACATAGGAAGATAGATTTCTACAAGGAAGATCATATTAACATTCAATCATAAATTATTGTGACTTTATAAATAATACAAATTTGTTTTTTTTACAATTTAAAATTACAAACAATTTAAATCAACTCAAAATCAATTGAATCGACATATGGAAAACGAAAATTAAAAAAAAATAAAAGTTTAAATAATCATACATAATTTTGAAAGATATGATTGGCCATTTATAAAGTATTTTATTTCAAATGTTTGCCCCTTACTACTAAATAATCATACATAATTTCGTCTTTAGTCTAGTCTTAAAATAAGCCAAAAATACCAATTTTTAAAAAAATATAAAAATAAAGTCTTTTACTGCATATTTTTTATTTCCTTACCACATTAATCCTCTTCCAAGGTCACCATAACAAATTTGTCTCGTAAATCAAGCTGACATATATAGACAAATACATATTTATTTTAAAGGAAATATAATTAACCGTTTGTAAAATATTTTACAACGTCTTTTTTGTTCTCTCAATATTAATTCGCTTTTATGATTACCATATTAATTATTTAACATAAATAGGGATAACATATAAAACAGAATCCTTTAAAATTACAAAAATTCTGTTTCAAAAGATGATACATAATTATGGAAAGTGTGATTGACCGTTTATAAAGCATTATACTCTATATATTTTGTTCTTTTGTCTTGTCAAAATTCTTCAATGTTAAAACATTACAATTAAAAATAATCATATATAATTATAAAAAATATGATTCCTAGTTATAATTTTACTCGTTATTTTTTGTTCAACTATTAATCTAAGAATTCTGAAAACAAATTCCTTCAAGTATCAACATCTATCATAAATAACAACCGTTCTCGTAAAGAGAGCGCGACACTCGAACCGAAAGCGAGAAATAAAAGTCATCTGGCTCGGAAGGAGCAAAAAATACACCGAGATCGTCTGAAGGAGGCAGACACCAATGCACCGGATCGAAAGACAGGCGTCGGCGACGTCGAAGGCTGGGCAACAGGTTGACCCAAAGTGTAAACGGAAAAATATAAAATATGAAATATGGACGCCGAGTCTACCGGGATATATGTATGGTTTTTGTGCAACGTCCGTCCGAGGAAAAGGTCCGAGAGATCGATCAGGCTTATGCGTCCTGTTGGATTTAAAATCCTTAAAAGATTAGTTCCTGGGAAAAAATATTGAAAATATTACTGTACAAATATCTGTAGAAATTTTACTGTTATTGAAATAATTTAGTGGAATTTTCTTTTTACATTTATTATATGTTTTCGCCCATACCTCTATAACTATTATTATAGATTTAATTTACTATCATTTACAACGTATAATGCATTATAACATATATTATACGATCCATCATTGGATCCCTGCCCTTTGACCGGAACCACCTACGATTTCCAACCGAGGACACATCCCTCGGTACCACCTCGTGCAATTTACAGCTCTCTTGTATAAAAAAATCGTAAATCAATGGAATTTTTTAAAAAATTGAAAACATATATTGGATTCGCCGAAAACTAATGGCCTCATATAAAACGTGTGACGAATCAAGATCAACTTGATGATAGATCTACTACACATCAAATATACGAAATGTATAAACACTGAGCAGTTTTAATGTAATACAAACATAATTTAATACAATTATTTCAGGAAACTGTATCCATAGAAATTTTAAATATATTCTACTCTTTAAGGGATATATAAGGTCCCTTCATATACTGTTAAGTAATATAGTATTTAAATGGTGTAAAGATAACCCACGCAAAAGATCTAATGAAACTTCCAGACATTGCTTTTAAAATAATACAATTTTTAAAACTTTATAAAAAAATCAAGGAATACTTATTATTTCAATTTGTGTATTTATATAAAACATGGATCTTTAAGAATGGGATCAATATACCCAATGGTCAGTCATGGTAAGGTGATAATAAAAATAATGTTAAGATAAAAAAGTTTATGAAAGAAGGTAAACGATGGAATAACAATTGATTAGATTTTTCTAGTGATAACCTTTGTCAATAATTCATTGCAGATACATTGCTCTTCATGATCATACATGGTGTGGCAAAATAGTTCAATGAAAATATAATAAAACACAACTCTAACCTACAAACTATCAACAGATATTCTGGTACATATTTATTGCTATTAAATATGGCATCAAATTGTCTATACTGCGTCTTGGAAGGATCGTCTCTACTGTTTCTCTCTTAACTATTATATCTACATTTCAGGAGGATGTGCTTTACGCTAATTCTGGCTCCAAACTCAATGCAATGAGGGATATCTAAAGTATATATTTTGACAGTAGGTGGTCTTGTTCTTCAATAGTTTGTTCTTCTCTAGCAAATCTTAATTAAGATGGTCCAGATTTTAAAAAACGCAGAAGGAAAACATCCGGATCCTCCCTCTACCAGATCAAGAGTTCCTCATGAAAGCCCGCCTGTTAGTCTGCAAAGTAATACGCACGTTCATTGTCCTCAATTCCCCTGTGCGAGGAAAGCCATAAAAATTAAATATATTTATGGATGCTATTTTCAATTTCTCTAATATGAATGTTCCCAAAGGATGGCAAGGATAAATAGAATCAATGACTTTTAGCGACGATGATGTGTTACTAAAGATAACTTTTATAGCTTTATCGATGGCATAATGTTATACCATTAGAATACCTGTAAATTTGTGTATACAAAACTCACTTTGCATGTCATACTTGCACAGGGGACATGCTCATCATATCTGTATGTTTCCAATTTTAATATACGTACCGCCGAAGCAAGAGACTCTTCCAGTGAAGTGAGGATGAGTTATTTTAACTAATCCAGTGAGTTGTATTTACAAGCATGATTATTGTTTACTGATTATTATTAACTGTATTGATTTCAAAACTTTCAGAATGGCCAGTGTGGTGGTAATGCTGTGTTCATTCAATTTCCAATCTTATACATTAGCTGAAATAATAACAACCTACTTAATTTTAATATAAAATTGAAATAGTCGAAATTTATCAGTCCTGTCAAGAATAAATAGCCCCTACCATATTCCATATCATTAACTTTTATTTATAAAAGATCCAGAATGTCGTATCAGTTATTGTTACCCTTTCTATAGCTCCTCTATGAACTTCGGACCTATCCATTTAATATTTTACGAGATTTTTATTGACATCCTTGCTGTTAACTCGACGAGGAAAGCGTATAAAAAAGATAGCCGTCGTCCTCTTCGACGGGAACCCACTCCACCATTCCACGGGCTGAATTTTCGTACGGCCCATATATCAAGATATAGTATTTATGGGAGGTAGGAAACTGATACGGAGATGTTTGGAGACGAACCGTTGAAAAAACAAGGTCGCTATTTGCATGACGGAGATGAGTGCGTGTAGTCGGAAGGAGGATGGGGGATTAAGGTAGTTGTAGTTGGGAATTGCGACCCGTTTAAGAACATTGAGTAAAAGCTCGAGGTTAAATTAAATGCTTAGTTACATTTCAGGCTAGTACAGGATAATATCTACATGTGCTTGTGATGCGAAAAATATGCTCATTGATAATGTTCTTACTACAGCTGTGTAGTTAGCAAATCGGTTTAAATACGGAAGATTTTTCTCTTCATTCTCCAAAAATGAGTTTCTTTCTGATTAATTCAATGGTCTCTATGTACTTAAAACGTTCGCTGCCAATAACTCACTAGTGCGTCATCGGACGCCCGTTACGCTCCAGCGCGTTATATGTGTGGTGTTGTTTCTAAGCCTTGTATTTAATTTCGGCATTAGGAGTGTGCCCGTACAGTTGTACCGGCAGTATCTGAAAACTATAGTTGGGTCGTTTATGTGCTTGGTTTTCTCTTTTTCCTTTTTGATTCATATGCATTATAAAATGGCATATGGCAGGAAAAATATCGATATGTCAGGGCCCTCTCGTCTTAGAAGTGAAAAAATAGGTATGAAACGCGCCCTAACTTTACAATAAATATTCAGGCAATCGTATTCCAATTTACGACTTTCGTTTGTCTCTCATAAAAATGTTACTAAAGGCTCCGTTCAAACCTACTCCCAAAGCGAACATGTTTTGAAAATACGAAAGAAGAAGAACGCAAGAAACGTAATGAGCAATGTAAAAATTGTTATTTACAAGAAAAAAGAAAAGACACTATTTGTGTATGCACTGCACGTTCTGGATATAACCTGGTTACTCTTTAGACTGCGCAAAAATTCGTCATGAGTCACCTCTTACGATTTATATGAATAGGGTCTTTATTTATTTCGTGAGTTTTAGTGAAAATTTGTATTAGATTATTATGGTCGTTAATTTATTTCTATTGACCTCTCAATTTACTTGAATTTTGTTTATTGGTAGTAACATTTACTTAATTATTTTTTTCTTGTTTTTCTGCTGAACATTTTTTTAAATCTTATTTTAATAGCTGATTCATTACCATTATATATATATATATATATATATATATATATATATATATATATATATATATATATATATATATATATATATATATATATATATGTATATATATATATATATATATATATATATATATATATATATATATATATGTATATATATATATATATATATATATATTATTATTATTATTATTATTATTATTATCATTTTATTATGGTATATTAAATTATATCTTCTAATCAACAATCAATTTTCCTCTCAGTGCCGATTACGCTCTGGCTTGTGACATAAACATACATTTTTATCAAAAAATATTAAAGTATAGGCTGGACACACGTTAAAAAACGTTATTAGGAATAGTTTATTGCTGTAATTGGAAAAAAACGTATTCGGTTTCCAGGGTAAGTATTTGTTCCCAGATCGGCAGCGAACGTGTTAGTCTGCAGATTTACATACCATTCCTATTCCTTTTACTATTCTCTTATTCCATACAATTCAACAAGTGTGTTGAAATATATTGTGTGTATTCTTTCATCTTTGTGCTAAGATATGTTTAATTTTAATACACTTAATTAGGAATAAACCTAAATTAAATTATAATATGTAATAACTAAAAGTAAAGTTACTAACGGATAATATTAAATAGATATATAGATAATTACAAAATCGGTGAAGAAAATTGTTATGAAACTATTCATTGGAAGTTACGATAGAACATAATTTAGGAGATTATGATGAAGCTATTCATGAAAATTACGACAGAACATAATATATCCGGTTATGATGCATCATTTCTTGCAAGGGTACACATAAATATGATTTGATATAACTGATAAATCTACCACTGTAATAATATGTCAAGTTGTTATTTTCTCACACCTACTGAATACGTGTGCTTACATATTCTTAGAAGATTGAAACACTCAACAGCAATGAGCTCTCTTAACTTCTGTCTGAGACTAAAAGCAAATGAATGCATGTAGTTTCACTTGACATGTGTTTTCTGTCTCGATAATTGTGAATCCGGTTCAATTATCAAACCTCTATTCTATAATTTGCCTCTTTTCTGTTCCAGACAATATTTAAAAATTCTCTTTTCATAATGAGCCTTATACTTAAGAAAATAAGCTTACAAATAACATACAAACATAACATAACATAACAAAGCATGGGCAAATATATTAGATCGTTAAACGGTATACGTATACATAAAAGAAATAGATATCGCAAGTGATGATTTCGTACTTTAATATTGTCGTATGTTCTCTTCTGATTCTCTACACTACTTTCAAGCTTTCCATGAATTGCATAAAGCACTGCACCGTTAAGTACATTAAATTAAAGCCAATGTTATGTATTTTTCTCGTTTCTTTCGCGAAATTAAAAACCCTTTAAATGAATGTACTTAATAGTTGTTTACATATAGTGCATTTAAGTGGGACCATTCGACAAGAAGCAACAAACACTCGCGAGAACTTTAATAGGAATAGGGAGTCGTCGCCGTAGTCGCCTTGCCTCTCTTTGGCATTCCGGCGAATTTTATAGCGTTTAATAAAATTTTATTTCGTTTTGTCCGGGTTATTACTCGCTACGTAAATTCGCCCAAATTGGAAATAGAATTAGATATTAGGTAATTTACGAATGCATAAGTCCGGGCTACGTTCCGTTTATCGGGTAAAGTTTGCGGCGAGAGAGGGAATTGCTTTTAAGGCGCTGATATCAAAAATTTTATGCTGTTATAGTTCTTGAGTTTTAGTTTTTTCGCTCGTAATTGCAACGAGAGCTTTGAACAGTTTCGTTCTTCATTTAAACCAAATCTATTTTGTGTTACCGACTCTTGTAATTCCCTTTTTTGTCAGTAGAGCCACTTCTGTTGCAAATCACTGGCCATAGATATCTGAATCAATACAATAATGTAAATTAATATTAAATATATTGTTATAATTTGTCTGGTGACTGTATAAGGTATGTGGAGTTGCATAAATATCGTATCGATGAATGTTGCTTTAATTACTGATAGATATTATTGTTTTTATTGACGTATTATTACTGAAATATAGCGGCTGTATCTGAAAGCCATTACCGTTTTTTTTAAACTTCATGGTTTTCAAGAAAATGGAAAAACTGTATTTATTGAAAGTATTGGCCATTTGATTCTGTATACCTCACCACAGACATCGAACCATTAACTTATTCAAAAATGGCGAAGTGCTACTCTGGAAGTGCGATTCCCACTGATGCGAAAAGTTGATAGTCGGCAGGGGCAAGGTCTGGAGAGTATGGCGTGGGTATTAATATGTCCCATCTAAGTGCTTTCAACGGTTCCTTGGCCGGTTTTGCTTTATGAGACGTCATGTTATCGTGGGTGTCTTCTGACCCATTCTAAACTTTTCTCGATCAATGCATGATTCAAATCAATCATTCGTTGTCGGTAGCATTTATTATTAACTGTTTCACCAGGTTTCAACAGAACGTAATACACCATGTCATTCTAGCCTCACCAAACACAATTTGGCGTTGGAGCAGATCCGTCGGTTTCGCAAGATGATAACCATGATATTTTGCGCTTAGAGCTTTCAAGATAAATCAACTTTTCATCACCCGTCATTGTTCACCAATAACACTAATAATTGTTTTTGAGTTTAGGCTGGGTCTTCATCCAGTAACTCTTGCAGTTTCGCAACTTAAAATTTGTTCGGTCTAACAGAACGTTCTTTGGCCTGCACGCCGAACCACCACCACTTTTGAATTTTAGCAAGAAGCTAGATGTAAATAGAATAAAATGACAAATGTGTAAAATCATTATATTGCATAATTGAGCTTAGCGGCATCTGTTATAAAAACCGGTAATGACTTTCCGGTACACCTGCTATTACTAGTCGTTGAATAGTAAGTTAAAATGTGTCTCTACAATGACCGAAAACTAGGTATTTAACCAGGAAGATCCATCGGCCCTTACTTCTCTAATAAAATAATATAAATTAATAGCACTTTACAGAATTTTTAGTAATTGGTACACTTCATTACTCAACTACACAAGATCACACGGTTGATAACATCAAGGTTTCAACATGTCAGATGCACATACTTGTATTAACTATGCTTGCGTAATTTTCTCTATATCTAAAGAGAAACAGTCGACAACCATTGTGGCTTAATTGTGCTTTTTTTGGCGACTCGAAATAGGAGGGCGTCTTTTTAGTGCTACCCTCGATAAATCACATTTTTATCGATAAAAGGCCATTCTTGGGGGAATTTATAAATTGCAACTATCACGTACCGAATCCCCGAAGGTCCGCCACCGTCGGCGTTTGCACTGCTTACGGATTTTCGGATCGACTTTTTCGATACGATTTTATGCTGCTTACGTTCTATTTCGTTTTCCTGCTCTGCCCCGACTTGGGCGTCGAGCATTACCAGGCGAAAAGGTATTTTTCAGTTGCAGAGAAAAGCTTACAGTAACCGCTATAAATGCAAAAATATTTAAACAATAAATACTTGCATTATATTGGTAAAATATTAATTACAGTTTCAAAGTCAGGCCTGGTAGGTGGCTGAGATAAGGTCCCACGAATTTTTTAAAATTATTTTAGATATCAACGAGCGTATATCCGTTAGAGTGACATTTTCAAAGCAACCGCCTCAATAATGATGTTTTTATATGCAGAATAAATTAAATAAACTCCATTGATATTTTATTCGTAATATCACTACATAGTATAAAACAAAGTCGCCTTTTCTGTCCCTATATCCCTATGTGCGCTTAAATCTTTAAAACTACGCAACGGATTTTGATGCGGTTTTTTTCAATAGATAGAGTGATTCAAGAGGAAGGTTTATATGTATAATAATATAATTATACATGCATAATATACTAAGGCAACATTGCTAATTTTAGAGGTTTCTAACGTGATGTCGTAAATTAACCTATTTTTTTAGGCTTATTTAGCAATTAGCAAAAACGCTGCCTAACCCTACGAGTTAGATCAAATTAATGTACTACAATATTGTACACCATAAAAAGGTCTACAAAAAAGTCCGCGATGGTATATGTTTATCTTTTAGGGATAACCCACATTAACCATTTTTATTGTTTACTTTTTACGTGAGAAAATGGCTTATTTACGAAGCTATTTTAAGCAATACGGCATTAATCCTTATCGAATGAAGTACCTTAAATACAGTGTGCAACTAATATAGATCAATATGGTTCCTTACAGCATGTAAATTAAACAAATATTTTCGGAGATATTACAAATTTAAAATTTGCGTTTAAAAATGTGTAATGTAATAAAAATTGTATGAATTTAGATATTCCAAAGATAGCAGGAAATCTTCATAGTAAGTATAGGGGAAGAGGAATTGTTTTACTCCAAATTTAATGCGCCTGCCCCTGCAGGCCAAGGGCAGTAATGAATGAACCAAAAATACTGGATCGATTTTAATCATGTTTTCATTGAGTGACATAGGCATATATATTTTATGCCCGTGCAAAGTCGGAGCGGGCCGCTATGTTTTTATATACAACGTTCATATTTTTTCTATAGTGTATTTAATTTAGTATCAGCATTGCACCCGTGAGAAGCCGGGGCGGGTCGCTAGTATAAAATACAACATTATCTCTGGTAGATCAAGCTAAACTGAACTTATTCCCATAACACTAATGTATTCATTCGGCCTAGCGGATATTTGCTAACTTAACCCTTTCATGGGTTATAGTGTGTGTTAACAGAATATAAATCGGAAAATCAAAATAACATTGTCAACATAAGATAATATTTTCAAATGCGTCATTGTCAGTTACACTACCAGCATATTTAGTTACATTATTGTTGTCTATTTATTAAAACAAAATGTTTTCACGTTTTCGAGAACGAACAATGAGTATTCGTAGATATACACAAAAAGCATAAATAATTCGTAACTATCGGTTAAATAGAACTGCAGAAGAACATAGAACAGAAAAAGATAAATCAGTAGGTCTTTGCAACTCATCAAAAAAAGTCTTACATCCATTATTAAATATACCGCCTAAAACAATTGAAAACCCTACATTTGATTCAATAAAAATTTTATTAAATTTAAAAAATATAAATCAATTCAGCATGTTTGAATCAACATCAGGACTCATGGACAAATGCACCATCAATACCATCTGATGCCGATCCTTTTTTTTTTTGAAAATCTGTTTTATGAATAACGAGAACCAAAACAAGATACGCTGTCTATATAGCCACATCAAGCTCATGGAGAAGACAGAATTTGTAGCAAATTTTGCAGATGTTTTGACTAAATCATAACATTGGTCCAGTTGTACAACATCGCCTACAATAGATCAGAAATATCACTTGAGTAAATACAATATACCAATTATTAATGGAGTTGTAATAGTTATGGCTGGCGACCCCTTTAAACTACGAGATATAAATATACAAATCAGAGATAATTCAAGATAATCATCGTTTTTGCAATGCTTTGTAATGTCCATTGGCAGTTTGGAGGAGAAGGTGGATATTATTTAAACATCACACAAAGGAATTCAACGACAAGTAATTTATTTACTTAATAACTTCGTTACATATGATCACTGTACGTGTATTCAAATAAAAACTAAAATCGTTGATAAACTTACAGATAAACTTAGATAGAGGTCATGGAGAAGACATAATTTGTAGCAAATTTGGAGATGTTTTGACTAAATCAGAAAATTGGTCCAGTTGTCCAACATTGTTTACATTAGATTACAAAAGGACAATTACAATTATTACCACTAAACTAAAGTAACATATGCAGATCACTTGTAAAAATACAATATATAAATTAACAGGTCAATTGAAAAGTTCCCTGCCTCACACATAGAGGGCGCTACTAGAATTAAATCCGTATGTTTTTTATTTAGCCCTAACCCTCAAAAGGTGCGTGTATAAACTTGACAGCTGTCAGCATTTTGAGTGAACCAACTTTTGTTATTATGAAAAAGATGGCTAAACGTAATTTCGGAGTTTTGATCAAATATTGCCTTTTGAAGGGAAACAGTTGAAGCAAAAATTTGGCTTGATGCCGAGATTCCGGACACTGTCCCAGGAAAATCAACAATGAAGGATTGGTATGCTAAGTTTCAACAGACAGTGGATACCCAAAAAAGGTTGTTACCGACGAAAACATTAATAAAATCCACAAAATGATTTTGAATGACGAATATTTAGGTATGAGAAAGCTCTGTGCAAAGGTAGTGTCGCGAGAGCTCACTTTTGACCAAAAGCAGCGACGAGTTGATGATTCGGAGCGTAATGATCAAGCGTAATAAACCCCAGTTTTTGCATCGATTTGTGACAATGGATGAAACATAGCTCCCTCATTTCACTCCGAAGTCATTCGGCTGGCAATGGCGTCTGTATATTGGGATGCGCACGGAATAATTTTTATTGACTACCTTGAAAAAGGAAAGACCATCAACAGCGACTATTACATAGCGTTATTGGACCGTTTGAAGGACGAAATCGCCGAAAAACGGCCGTATTTGAAGAAAAATAAAGTGCTGCTTCACCAAGACAATGCACCGTGTTACAAGTCAGTGAAAACGATGGCAAAAATCCATAAATTGGGCTTCAAATTGCTATGTTTTGCACTTTCGAATGTGTTTTACTATGGTAGGCCGGGGACTTTTCAATTAACCTGTTATTATATCAGAGATAATACGGTGTGGATAATCCAAAATAATCATCGTTCTTACAATGCTTTACAATGTTCAATGACAGTTGGAAAGGAGAATATGAATATTATTTAAATATTACACAAAGAAATTCAAAAATTCAATGACAACTAATTTATTTACTTAATAACTTCATTACATATGATCACTGTACGTGTATTCAAACAAAAATTAGAATCGTTGATATATATATATAAAAGATTACACTATTTTTAGAAAGGTGATTTCGACCTAAAAAGAGAAACAAAGCTATCAGACTAAACGAACCGAATCTTTTCACCCGGGAAGTCGGTCGACTACTTCCCTTACATCCTCCCTGCCCCCATCGACGCCCGCCTCCGGCTCAACGGACTGCCGTTTCCCCCTGCCGCCCGATAACCGACCCGAGGCCAGCCTCAGGAACGACGACCTAACTATATTTTAAACCACCTGGACTTCCCAGCAGAATCGTTCTGGTGTTTGAGCATTAGCGGCACGTAACGGCAAAAATTGCCTCGGTCAGTTTGGCCGTGGACCGCGTAACTTTTTGTTTCCTTCTTTTCCGATCGCCGATCGTCCGTTTCCGGGCGATCTCGGTTAAGTGTGACTTGTTTTTAATGGAGTTCTAATTGGAAAACAATCGCTCGGAGCGGGGTTTTGAATTTAATCGATTTTATAAGGCAATAATATAATCACGCACAAACATATTTAGAACAAACATGTACACATGAATTTGGTGTTATGAACAAACATTCAACAATTAACCAGGTACATAAAATCAGAGACATCATTGAAAAAGCCAACGAAGAGAAAACAGTCTGGTCAGCTATATTCCTGGACGTATCACAAGCCTTCGACAAAGTATAATCTAAGGAACTGAGCTATAAGCTCCATAAAATGTTACCCAAGCAATATGTCGAACTCTTAAACTCCTACAACAAAATCAATCATGTTTAAAGTTAAACAAGAAGAAGTTTGCTCAGCAACAAAACAAAGAAAGGCAATATTTTAATATTCAGTTATATTTTCGAAGGAATATACTTTGAACATAAGACGCATAAAATGTTATCAAAGCAATAAGCTGAACTCTTAAACTCCACAGTCAGGATTTTTAGAGCTAAACAAAAAGAAGCATATTCAACAAAAAAAAACTAAAGGGAATATTTTGGGCCCTGTTCTTCACCTACTCTATATATATGAAAAACCTGCAAGTAGAAATGTTGCTAATGATACTTGCCACAGGAAACAACAGCGAAGAAACAACCAGAAAGCGGCAACATGCAAGTAATAATATGAATAAGTGGACACAGATATGGAGAATAAAATTCAACGAAAGTAAATCCGTACATACTGAAATCAGCCACAACCTACACTATTCATATCTCTATATATTAGTCGGCTTAGAAATAAAATATCACCTCCCTTTTTGAAGAAAACGTTTATTCAGTTAAAGCTTATAACGAGGAAGAATTTTAGCCCTAATATGTTTGTGATATGCGATACAAAGAAATATATTCTAATAAAAGGAAAAACGCCCGAAATAAACAACGAGGAATAGCCATCAGATCGGTGACACAAACTATACAAACAAACTCTGGGGCTCTATATTACGAGAGAAACGTCATTCATTTAAAATATTTCCGTCGAATTTCTATGAATAATACTATT
Organism: Rhynchophorus ferrugineus; assembly: GCF_030347505.1. Lineage (NCBI taxonomy): Eukaryota > Metazoa > Arthropoda > Insecta > Coleoptera > Curculionidae > Rhynchophorus > Rhynchophorus ferrugineus. Next base: position 9,584,864 of record NW_027472586.1, on the reverse strand, counting down.
ATCACATACAGCAAGAATGCCAACTAAGCACCGCGGGGTGATTCTTGATCCGAAACATATGATCGGCTTTGAATCAATGATGATGACGATTCACCACGGTCATGTGGCATCAATCGAAATAAGAGATAACCAGAATAACATTACAAAATCACTGCGTTACATTTCCCCTTATATGCTGATGTTTTCTTCAAACAAATATGGATTCAAATGTGATTATTTTGTACAATTTGAGCTTCTAAATCCCCATTTCGACTATATGTTTTTCGCAAACTTCAAATAGCGCTTTCAACAGCAATTCTCCTTAAGTTAAATAAGAAATATTCTCTTAAATACGGCTTTCTTCGATCGTAATTTGTTATTTTCTCCATCCATCATCCGAGCTGACAAAAAATATGTTGTTTACACTTTCGGGAAATGACATATATCCGAGAGACGACGACAGTAACGCCACATTACGTAAATCCCTAACATTAATTCACGCATCTTCGAAACTAATAAATAATGTTGCACTCGATAGTCTCTATATATCTCCATCGACTCTATGCTCGATAAACGCACAAGTATCTTTCGATAAAAGAAGCTGGAATATGTTATGAGCCGCGCAAAGGTTGAAACGTAAAAAGCAAACTCGCATACCCGTATCCGGTATTTTTATTTTAAACTCGTGTACACGGACAGCCCCGGCTAATAAATCTCCCCAGCCAGTGACAGTTTTCCAGTCAGAATCCGTAAAACGGCAAGCTGATGCTCCAGGAAATGTTTTCCCGATATAAAAAATACCCTCCGAGGAAGCAAGGGTAATAAAATATATGAAAACATAAATGTATACCGTGAGAATATATATATACATATATATATATATATATATATATATATATATATATATATATATATATATATATATATATATATATATATATTAGTGTTGGGAACTATCGACTGTAACAAATACAACCAGTTATATGTACCAGGGTTACGCACTTGTAAATTATATTTACAATTATTAGTTGTTATAAAAAAAAATTATTTTTGATAACAAAAACACTTTTTCGTGATACGAATGCCTCTTAACACATTTTGAATATTACATTTACGCCCCACTGGACAAGATCAAATACCTAATAAAGATTTATCGTTGTTCCATGGCAATTAGCAGACGATCGATCGCCACCCGGCCGATAAATCTGAATTCGAGGCGAACAATAACAATATCGGCCTTTCAGCCGATGATTGGCTCGTTCGAAACAATCGCGTAAAACATTTGCCGAAAAATTAGGAACAATTTGCCGCGTCTGATCGCGTCCGTCCCGATGCCCGGCTCGTTATAGGAAATTGGTTAATGAAAATTGAATTGATTTTACAGGCATTTTTTACCAAACTTAAACTGAAATTCGAAATAAAAGCGTAGGAAACGTAGAAATTCAGATAAAGCGTTAAATAACTGACGGTATTGGAATCTAGTCTGATATCACGTAAGTCATGCAATTGTATAAAGTATGCTACACGAAGAAGAAGAAAACAAAGACTGGAATAATCTCCAATAATAAAAAAAAAACTAAGACAACAAGAGCATACGTTAAAATGCACCATGTCGTTAAAGAATTCGAACGTCTACAATACAGTCGCTCTTACTGAGTCACTTAAATCCTTTAAGTATTTCAATAATTTTCAATGAAATTTTAATATCGTATCATTAAAATGCATATTTTTTATTGAAGACTCCGGTAACATTGACACATTATTTAAAATAATCTTATCACAACGAAACTCTTGTTATAAACGGAATATATGTTATAAAGTAATAGATCTAAAATCTAAAATCTCACATAAAAGTCAGACATGTAAATAAAGAAAAGAGAAGAGATAAACTAAAAAAAAATGAAAAAAATAATTATTACATGTACAAAAGAAATATAAAACCGGCCAACCATATACTGTAAAATTATGTACTAACATATTAATAATATTTTTTTTCCTAAATCAGAGGTTGAAGATAAACATAGGTTGATGAAAAACTTTCTTATATGTTTAGAAATTTTACAGTAGACAATATTACATTCCTGTATCGATTAAAACAAGTGTAAGAGAGGAATTATTATAGTAAAATATAATTTTCTAAAACTAACCTGTAGGTCCGCATCGAATAAAAGGACATACATGTTAAATATATATTTAACATATATTTATAATTTTACAGATATTTGAACAGACCAACCAGTAGCAGATATTCAATGGCCTAACGGAATGTTAAGATATGTCTCTTTTGTTTATAAAACTTTCATTCATATTGTTTATTGTTATTGTAAACACATAAGATAGTTCAAATAAAATATATCTCAATATAAATCAAACTGTCTTTTCGTTCTCATATTGGTATTTAAAATTAACAAGTGATAATATTTGGGGATTTATCATTATCATCTATCTATTGTTGTGTACGTATAAACATGCACAAAAAAGTGGAACACTCGAATGGTCTAATAAAAGATCGGCCTATCATATACTGCGAAATTATGAGCTAAAATATAATACCGTATATAATTATATTTGCTATAAACCATTTATTTCCTATATTAAAGATTCGAATCAAAGCATTTGCCTTTTTTCACGCATTTCGTGATCAATTAATCGCAACTAAAAACCGTAAACAAAAAGTAGAGGCAGAATTATTAAACTAAAAAAGATAAAAGATCGCCTTATCATGGTTTCATTTTCGTTGAGCTAATAATTCCATATTTTCGGAGCTTATCGATTGACGACATAGTTCTTGTTAGTTTAAATTGGTAATAAAATACAAGTCTATAGAGAAGTAAAATTAAACAACGTTTAAGTTGATGAAAATTAGGCGAGATAACTACATCCAACGGTACAACCGATATATATTAATTTTATACAAATATTAATATTAAATTACTACGCTTCATGTTCTTTTAATAAAATGTTAACAAAATAAAAACAGTATCGTTCTATCAAACAAATGGACTTTCTAACTTTACTATATTTACAATTATACTACTACTGAATATACTACTACTAATATTCTGAATATGACATATAGATGGCGCCAGCTCCTAACTTTCTAAATATTCATGGCGACTTGGTGTTTCGTTCAATAGCTACAATGATTTTAATGAAACAACTTGATGGCCAATATATAGGGTAGATAGATAGGGTATAAAAAACTATAGAATAAATAAAATTAAAAGTTGACGTTTTGTTAGATAAGGCTTGCTTATTAAACTCTGTGCTAATCCAAAACAATTGACGGTATTCCTGGCTAATTTCCCCATAAATAGTATTCAACTGATTCAAAGATAAAACTAATCTGCTCTTCACATTCCAACCAAATGACATTCAATTAAAACTTAAACCTATAGAAATATAGGGTAAGTTACATCAGCTGTTGTAAATCCCTCTCCATTAACTCACAGTCCCCGTAGTAACATCACCGAATCGAAAACAAAACACTAACTCGGCCGGGCAAGTTCCTAATGAATTTTCATATTCCGTAAGAGCGAAATAAACTTTTCAAAATCCTCTCCCGCGTCGCCTCCCGCCCGCCAACACCAGCCAATTACCATATATCCGAATCCGGCAATTACCTGACTGTTTATACATATTAAACGACCTGGCTCAGCGTCTAAAACAACAACCCTTTGAACCCCGGACGGGAGGGGTAGCTCCCGCTCCCAGTCACCTACGCCTCCCTATCGCCACTACCCCCCGCCTCAGGCCCCCACCGACCCGTCGAACGCAGCCTCGGCCTCTTCATATTTAACGTCACCCCTTACCTAAATCACCCTCCGTTACGGGCCCCAAATACCCCATATTATACGGCGTCATTAACCGGAATACATTACAATTAGTCACCAAATTTGTACAAATATCCGTCAACTAATTATCATTAAGCATTATGGGTTTTCATTGATTGGACTCAACCGATTGCCGTTTCAACGGGCCATAAATCTGCATAACAGCCTCATTTTCGTCCACGCATCTACGATTTGTAGAGAGTTACTGTCGTGATACGGGGGATATTTTGGGAATCCGTTGCGGATTAGTCGGAAAATACCTGGCACTAACAAAAATACATATACAGTGGGTATAGGAAAAATTTCGTAGCGCTTTATTTTGTAAAATACAACTGGCTTTATGATAACATGAAAATTAACCATAAACCAAATATGCTTTATTAGGGGCGTCGGTCGCGAAAAAAAAACAGATATATCCATATATCGGCGAATGCAAAATATCCAACTAAATAAAAACTAACTAAAATTCACTTGATGACCGAAGGGAGGAAATCACAAAACAAAAGTTCGATACGCTCCATCAACAACCTGACGTTTTTAATATCGTTATTTTAGTACGCACCTTTAGGTTCGATACTCTCATTTACAACTATCGATATTTTCTCGACATTTCTATGCTCTATTATTTCTGACGATGTGGCGCATCTTCTCACGTATGATGTATATCTGTATGTCAACTTTCTTCAGATAAATCTATGGAGCCACTTGTCCAGCATTTCTATGTTTTCTGGTTGGTAACCTGAATGATTTTAGAGATGAAAAACATGTTACATTATCTGGGACAACAAACATACTCGAAACACTTATACACTTTCTTGTAAAAGCAGATTATTTCTTTAAAAAGAGTTATATGACAACAAAATGGAAAACATATGGCAAAGATAGATATCTTTAGATAGATCTTTAGATATCTAGTTCATGAGCCTGTAATATTGGGTAAAATTGAGCTGTGAAACCAAGCGTATTTGATACAGGACAAGACATTCGAGACTATGGTGACACTGAGAACCAGACGGAATACATTGACATTTCAGCCCCTTGAAAGATCTCAATTAATCAGATAATTATCGAAAAACGTCAGAACCCTGAAAACTCGTGGAAAAGGTGAATATCGGAGAAATTATCGACACAAGGAAATCATCATTCGAGAGGCATTTCCCTCATTAGAAATTATTACTAATCAGGCTGCGAGGAAAATTGATAACAAAATATGGTGCATCCGGTGCGCCATCCTTTATCGACAATTTTCAACTCTTCCAATCAAAAAGTGGATCTCCTACGACAATACAAATACCAACACTAATAGGTAAGTCTAAGTAAGCCATCCACATATATACCTAAGTGGAATTTCATCGTCATAAAATCATACTGTACATATGGTGGGATCAGTAAGATATAATACGTTACGAGCTAGCGACGTATTGTTGAAAAAGACCACCAACAGCGAGTAACAGACTCAAAGTCATCTTCTTAGACGACAATACTTGACCCCACACGCTGAAAGAGTAGCGAAGAGTTTACGGCTCAAATGGAAAGAACATAACACGCATAAACATCGTATATCATATCAAAAAGCCAATTTGTAGTTCCAATATTTTAAGAATGGATGAAATTTAGAAAAGGTGTATTTCCAATATATAAATAAATAAATTATGAGTACAATATATGAGCCAATTTGTACTTTCAATAATTTAAAAATCTGTAACATAAATGATAAAATTATGAGTGACATAAACATACAGCCAATTTGTATTTCCAATAAATTTTGGAAAGATATATATTTGTATTTGCCCATTTGTATTTCCTATATATAGTTTGAAAAATTGTGAGTTGAATTTTGCAAATAGATTTTACCTCTGTTCCACCGCCTTACCGCCGACATATCAAAACCATCGAAAACCGTACGGGTCCGAATAAGTTAAGGTTATGTCGCCGATCCTAAAAACTTATTTAAAGTCGAGTAAAGCATTATAGGCAACCATCACGGAGGTCCGCATGTAGTTAAGGGCCCCGAGGCAAAGATTTGGCCGGCGGCCAACAACCACTCACGGTACCGTAAATCACCAGGTCTACGACGTACGCCCGAATCATGTGCCACCGGTCGCCCTCCTGCAGCCAGCCCCCCTCGCATCCCGCCGCCCGAAACGATTCGGGGCGACAAAATTAACTGGATGAAAAGATGTTTTTAGAGCTTAGAAAATTATTTCAAGAATTTATCACAAAGTTGTAAATGAACCGAAGTGTTGATGACCATAATATAACAGCTGATGTTATTGCAGTTATTATATTACATATGTTTGTGATTATTTAACGTTTGTGATTGTCCTGAGGCAAGAGTACAAAATCCGACAAGGAAAATCATCCCAGTTACGCCAGCAGTCAGGTAGGTCATTCGCCACTCCGGCTTAATACCGAGGACCGTATATATATATATATATATATATATATATATATATATATATATATATATATATATATATATATATATATATATATATATATAGTATATAAAAAAGAACTCACAAATACGCAAAAAATATTCAATGATGCCTATTACTCTATTATGGACCTGGACCTGTTGAGTGTTTTTGTCTTATCAGCTACTTTAAAAATTTTCCATTTTTTAGTCTTTAATTTATTCATATCAGTGGTTAATCGTTTTGGGATAACTGACTATTCAGCAAGAAACTTTGATTTATGTTTTTGTCTCTAGCCTATGGTCCATTGATATGTCCTCTTGAAAATCTTAGTTGACCTTACTGACTCTTCTTGTATATAGAAGCTTATCGATTTTTCGTTAAACTTTCGAATTTCTTCTAGCTTTTTCTTCTCTAGCTTTCCATCAAAGAAATAAAGCATTAAAATTATATGCCGAATTGTGATAAATAATTTTTCTGATACTGAGGCTGTCAAACGATCAGTAAACATCGAATTTGACGCTATTATAACCGACATAGTGGACAGACAGCAATTTACCATGTACCAGTTATTTGTAAGTAATAAAATACCCGAAATCACCGCCATTTCAGCCCCGAACCTTAGTGTTTGGCAAGAAACTACCAAATAAAGCAATCAGGGAATAGCTGGACCTTTTGTACGGCTGGTAATTTAATGTCTTCTTATTGCGCGTCGACATCCTTTATGCCGATAGGTTTTATTTGCTAGAAAATTTCCTTCTTTATTTGCCGAATATATCCGGGAGAAATTTAGCGTGCAATGCTTTATTCCCCTAGGGAAAATAACATACCAATCAATATGTGCGTCCTAGTCACCGTAAAACGGTGTAAAATAGGAAGCTGATATTAAAATATTTTCGTATTAAATCAGCATGAAATTAGACGAAAGTTGTTTCCACCAAAAGCATAAGATATTTGGGTTTCGTAATTGTTTATTAATGAACTCTGCAATCCGTGTAATGAGTATTCTAATAGGAGAGCCCACTGGAACTTTGAAACGTTGCCCAGTTGGTGAAACTACAGCTATAAAGATATACCTGGAGGTCCAGATTCATATGTTTACGAACTATAGTTTCGAACCTCCCGTCCCTAGTGAATCTGTTTTGATATTTTTACGACATTTGACTCAATGAGCTCGCTGTAATTACGAATAAAGGAAACTGAAAGTAAATATTTTGTTATACGATCATTGTCCGTTTTTATTTTAAATTTGATAGATCTTTAATAGTCGATTTTGTTTATCATTAATTATTGTTCCTTTTTGTAACCGAGTTATAGTAATCAAATAAGCAATTATCATAGCTAATGGATAGCCAAAATTGTTTAAAAAATTAAGCAACGACCTTAAACAATAATCTTGTTATTAAAAATAAGGAACTACTAAGTGTATCTAAAATATGAAATATTGCCTCAAAAGTTAGTACACTATGTTTTCTATTTAAATCATATCGTCTGCATTTATATGTTTCATTTTTCATGAATTAATTGAGGATTGTGTGTTCCCCAAAACCGACTGTTCTGTTTAACAGCGTGGCCACTGAGAAGAAAATGGGCTTCATCGTTCATTATCAATTTAAACGAAAGATCTTCAATTTCGCCAGAGAGCGCTAGGATTGCAGCACTATCACGCACCAGAGTAACATTTTCAGCTTTACGAAATGTCCGTTGTCTTCCAGAACGAGGCATGTCTGCTGTCGTACCGTACTGTCGAAAATTCGCATGTAAACGATAAATTGTGGTTTTGTCAGACACAGGAGGATTAGGATATTTTTGACGTAATTTCTGCTAAGTGGCAATAATGGAACGATTATTTTTAATAAATATTGTTACTATTTCTGCTCGTTCTTGTGACGTATATTTATCTATAGTAAAATTTGGACGTCTACATAACACAATGCTTAAAGCAAAACTGAAAAAGCATTGAAATAGATAGTGCAACATAGACAAATGTTATAGTAAAAATCATGAAAATCTTAGGAGATTTTATTAAGACAAACCATGAATTAACAACACTATCTTAGGAACTTTCAAAAAATGTGAATTCATTATCAAGTTAAGACAAATGTTGAATATAGTCCCAGAGCTCGCAATAACATCATGATGTGTTATGTAAAGATAAATATACTTCTCTAAGTTGTACCTCAGGTTTTGTTGTTATTGTAGTTGCATTCCAGAAGAACTGAGTTTGGTAGATAGTATGAATGAACTATTTGAGTGACGCGCTATTGCATACAAAACCCTGTCATGATACCTGATTGATCACTTCCCACTGTCGAAATATTACACAAACACTTTTAATTATTAATATAGATCAACTAAACTAAATTAAGAGATCGTCGTTTGAACTTCCACGATAGTAAACCAAGCATCCGGGAGTGGTAATATATGAACACATCCATTAAAAAGTGAATTATAAACGAGTAGGTCCCAATTTACCATTGGGCTTTATCCTTTCAAATCGCCGAGCACAAAAGGCGTAGAGGGCCGTGACCCGGCTCTCGCATATTGGCTTTTTCTTCTGTTCTTTCCACGGGACACATTTATTTTCGTTTGACAGCTTCGATATCGCAGCCGTTTCGATTGTTCCGCCTTCGTAACTTCACTCAGAAGTCAAGAGACATCGGGAAGGAGTTTGTTATAAATCTCGGGAAGGATAATATCTCGAATTGTTAATTTTTGGTATATATTTGGCCGGTTTAAAGCACTTTTACACAATTTTTGTTGCTTTTAACCTAGAAATAACAATAAAAACAAGAGATAGTTCTGCATTTGATTTTATGTGCGAAAATAATATTAAAAACTTAGAATTTTAGGCTTTTAAATGGATTTACAATGCAAAAGCAAGTAATAAAATCTGTGTGATCGTTCCTGCATTGAATTCCTGGCACCGCAAACTTTTGCTCTTTTGCAAACTTTGCAAACATTGCTCTTTTTTCACCTCTGTACTAGCCTGCAATAGCATGTCAGTTGAAAAGTTCCCGGCCTACCATCGTAAAACAAATTTTTTTGGCAAAATTAGTTTTTTCTTATTCAACATAATTCCCTTCAAGGGTGATACACTGATTATAGCGAGTCTCCAATTTTACCGATACCATTTTTGTAGTACGACTTGTCCTTTGCATGAAAATAGGCCTTAGTTTCGGCGATCACCTCTTCATTCGACGACAATTCTTCCCAGCGAGCATTCTTTTGAGATCTGAGAACACGAAATAGTCACTGGGGGCCAGATCTGGAGAACAGAGTGGATGAGGAAGCAATTCGAAGCCCGGCACGTGTGACACGGTGCATTGTCTTGGTGAAGCACCACTTTTTTTCACAAATGCGGCCGTTTTCGGCGATTTCGTCCTTGAAACAGTCCAATAACGCTATGTAATAGTCGCTGTTGATAGTCCTTCCTTTTTCAAGGTAGTCAATGAAAATTATTCCATGTGCATCCCAAAATCAGACGCCATAACCTTGCCAGTCGACTGTTGTGTTTTCCCACGCTTTGGAGCGGGTTCATCATTTGCAGCCCCTTGGATGACTGTCGATTGGATTTGGGAGTAAACTGATGAAGCAACGTTTCATCCATTGTCATATATCTATGCAAAAACTCGGGTTTATTACGCTTGATCATCTTCAAACACTGCTCCAAATCAACTCGTCGTTTTTTTTTTTTGTCAAAAGTGAGCTCGCGCGGCACCCACTTTACACAAAACTTTCTCATACCCAAATATTCGTGAATGATATGATGTACACGTTCAGTTTATATCTTTATAGTGTCTGCTCTTTCATTCAATTTCAATTTATGATCATTCAAAATCATTTTGTGGATTTTCTTAGTTTTCGTCGGTAACAACCTCTTTTGGGCGTCCTTGATGGTTGATTTTCCTGGGGCAGTATCCCAAAAACTCGGCATCAAGCCAAGTTTTTGCTTCAACTGTATATTTTCCTTTCAAAAAGCAATATGGATTTTTAATTCTAGTAGCGCCATCTATGTGACAGGTCGGAGACTTATCAATTCAATATAATTCACAAATAACCTTCGAACTTCAAGTCAGCAACACAAGTTAGTTGTACCATCTTAGCAACAGAAACCTGAAATTTGTTTACACTCGCGGTACTTATTGATTGAATATATAGGGTTTCTTTTTTCATTGGTTTCACATCAACAGAAAAAGTACGACCTCTTAGGATGAACTCATAAAATCGAACATTATGAACAAACTAATTCACAAATAATCAGCACAAAATGTACGACCTTGATATAAACTGATAAAATCGGCCACTATGAACAAAGTAAATAAAAAATAATGTTCATATAACTCTGAACCACCAGAGAGGTACCAACTTAGCGACACTTATCGTACAAATATCGAAAAATTCAAATTTCAACACACCCTATATTTTTGCATACAATCAGATCGGATCGCTACCCGATCCTCGGGCGTAAGAACGCAAAGGACCGTAACCCGAACCGTCGATCGTCAACTGTTCCGCTCGCTTCGACGTCGTCGAAGGCATTTATTTTCGTCCGGCCGGTTCGCTATCCGGAATTGGCCGGATCCCTCGCCCTCTCTCGAACTCTCGAGCTCGATTCCGCGCCGCGGACCAGAAATAAGAAGGTAAGAAGTTTGATTTAAATTTCAAACGGACGGAATTTGCGAAAGGCGGTCGAGAGAGAAAGAAAGAGACGGTGGCAGGCACCATATCGATCCCCGGGGCACCGGACTGTTTTCTTTCGGGAAGAACTTGTTAGTAGTTTTGTTTAATTTGTATACCGTTCACTGTTCGCTGCCGTTTAACTAGTAACTCGTTGGAAATTCGAGTTATGTCGAGGCGATTGAACTTAAATTGCGCTACTCAGGAAGAACCGATCTCTTTCTATTAAAACTCTACTCAACTATTCACACGAAAATGTTATATATTTTGTAAAAAATGGTTGTCTGTATAAGATATGGAATTTAAAACCCAACAACTTTTATTTTACTTTTAAAAACCATATTATTTTATGAAAAGAAGAGGAAGAACAAGTAATTCGTTGGAAATTCGAGTTATGTGGAGATTACATTTAAATTTTACTACTCGCAATGAGCGAACATCTTTCTATTAAAACTGTAAGTGTGTTATGGACAATATTTGTTAAAGATGTCAGACAGATGACCCGCAACACCGTTTTTATTATATCGATTTTACAGCTTAATGACTGACCCTCATTTTGTGATAACGTTTTATTGTTGCTGTCTGGCTTCTAGATTATTTAACACATTGGGAATCCCCTTAAATATAGTAACCCCTTAACCCGTTCTACAGTATTCACCAAACGTTACATTATGGACACAGCTTTCGATAACCTCCACAAGTCTACAAGAGAATACAAGATACAAAGCAGATACAACACCAAATCAAAGAACAGTTGATGACACTTGACAGAGTGAACGTTGTCGTCACTAATCATTTATACTCGTCTGTTCTTTTGTGAATTAAGTTCATTTAAATAAATCAGTTTTATGTTTGTCAGTTTTTCTTTGTACAATGGAGAAAAAAATCACAAAATATTTATAACTGGGGACGTTACTGTGTATTAAAACGCATCGGGTACATTTGTAAGCAACTTCATGTCTCGACAGACTTCCCTTTTCATTATGTGAAAGTTTTATTTTTTGACTTCGGTTCGGACAATGCTACTTTTTCCATCTTTCAAACAATTTGCGGATTCCATGTCGAAATAGCGATGATAACGAATCGATCCATTTTTTTGGTATCTTCATAAGAAGAGAAGCGCTGCTCAGACAGATAGCGACTCGTATGTCGGACCTAGTAGTAATCAGAAGAAACACGGTCTGGAGAATACGGCGGGCAGAGTAGCAATTTCCATTTTAACGTTTTCAATTTTTTTGCAAGTTTTGTAACATGTGATCGTATGTTATCATGCTGAAGAATAATATTGTTGTGTCTTTCCTCTTATTCCTCAAATGTTTTTGACTGGACGGACAGTTTTCATCATCAGCGTCAAAATCGCCATTTTAAGATGTCGAAACCAGTATTCGTATGTTAATATCAATGAAGCATGGTTGCCATAAGCTTCATACAGCCTGCAATGATCTTCAGCCACCTAATTATTCAAAATAAAATAAAAAAAGTAAAACTGTCCGTAAAGGTGACTTACCCGGTACAAGTCAACACGGTACTCACAAAATGTCTATTTTCAACGTACTGATTTTTTTTGTTCAAACTTTGACGAAATGCCTCAAGATGAAGTTGATTAAAAATGTGCCACTTGCGAATTCATACACAGTAACACCATCTGTAAATCCTTTAAAATTAAGCAAGCATATCACTGATTAACGGTTAAAGTCTATCTAATTAACAAGTCAATTAAAAAGTCCCCCGCCTGACACATAGATGGCGCTACTAGAATTAAATCCATGTTTTAAATCCGTGTATTTTAGTTAGCAATAACCCTCAAAAGATGCGTGTATAAATTTGACAGGTTTTGGATCATTAGTTTGTAAATTAAAAATGGATAAAAAGGAATTTCGCGTGTTGATAAAATATTGCTTTTTGAAGGGAAAAATACATTTGAAACAAAACTTGGCTTGTCGAGTTCCGAAGACTGCCCCAGGAAAATCAATCATCAAGACGGTGAACGCAGTGGATGCCCAAAAGAAGTTGTTACCGACGAAAACATTTAAAAAATCCACAAAATGATTTTGAATAACCGTAAATTGAAATTGAATGAAATAGCAGACACTCTAAAGACATCATGAACGTGTACATCATATTATTCACGAATATTTGGGTATGAGAAAACTCTGTGTAAAGTAGGTGCCGCGCGAGCTCACTTTTGACCAAAAACAACGACGTGTTGATGATTCGAAGCAGTGTTTGAAGATGATCAAGAGTAATAAACCTTTCTTCTGTTCGATTTTGAGTTCTTGCATCGATATATGACAATGGATGAAACATGGCTCCATCCAAGTGCTGCTTCACCAAGACAATGCACCGTGTCACAAGTCAGTGGAAACGATGGCAAAAATCCATGACTTGCGCTTCGAATTGCTTCCTCCACCGTATTCTCCAGATCTGGCCCCCAGCGACAATTTCCTGTTCTCATATCTCAAAATAATGCTCGCTGGGAAGAAATTTTTATCGGATGAAGAGGTGATCGTCGAAACTGAGGCCTATTTTGAAGCAAAGGACAAATCGTACTACAAAAATGGTATAGAAAAGTTGGAGGGTCGCTATAATCAGTATGTCACCCTTGAAGAGAATTATGTTGAATAAAAAAAACTAATTTTGCCAAAAAAATGCGTTTTACTATGGAAGGCCAGGAACTTTTCAACTGACCTGTTAAATTAGTTATTATCCTGTTATTTATCCTGTTAAGTCTGGAATATATCCAACTCCATCGTCATCACCAATAATCGCCAAATCCACAAAAATAACCAAAAACCGCCTTCTATATCCGAAGCCAATCCCGTCGAGCTTCATATTCCGTCCGTTCCGGCATCATAACCACGCCTTCAGACCCTACAATCCCAACGAGTGCATCTTCTCAATTTTTACCACTTTATTCCAAATATAAACATCCAATATTTATCAATTTGCCAGTGACAGATTTAGTGGTGAGGAACGTAGAACAAATTGAATTTCATCACTGGAGTCGGAATGCATCCGCCGCCAACCGAAGCGAGAAGATTTAAAACTTTGTATGTTTGTGCTCGTGTATTTGTACGTATTCGTCTGTTTCTGTGTGTGTGTGTGTGTTTCTTTGCCATGGAACAATAAAAAGTTCGCTACAGAAAACTATTTCGTTTTCTTGATATTTTCCCAACTTTCAATGAATTTTCTTTCGAGCGAATGTGTATGTAAAGACAAAGTAGAGGATCTGGAATGAGGGAAAATGGCCGCGAAACAAAAATCTACTGCCAAGAATGAATTAGAACTATGTTAAACACGACGTATTTTTCCTGGAACTTTATAGTTGCTAGCATACTGAAAAAAAAATCACTCGGTCAATCAACATCTGCTGCTCTTGCTTATTTAAGGATAACTACACAGATTAAATCATAGTGTTACTAAGATGAGTGAAAAAAGGTAGATCAAGATATATAAGAATATCATTATTCACAGAAATTCACTTATTTTATGAAATTACATATTTCATTGTATAACTTAAAAACAACAAGTCTTATAAAAATTACTAAAGCACCACTCAATTCAGCGTAAAATTCTCTATAATTCCTATAATTTTCAATTACCTACCATTATTTGAAGGAAAATGGCGACGAAATAGTTAAAAATAGTAAAAAATTCCAAATTTTCACGACTATATATATGGAAAAAGTGCCAAAATTTTTTATCTTTAGGATAACGATAAAACTCTCGAAATACATGTACTTTGGGGTGAAATAAATGAAAATCCATGTTTAACAGCTCTAGAATTCATAGTTTTTAAGATATGTGACATAAACAGAAATTCACTTATTTTATGAAATTACATATTTCATTGTATAACTTAAAAACAACAAGTCTTATAAAAATTACTAAAGCATCACTCAATTCAGCGTAAAATTCTCTATAATTCCTATAATTTTCAATTACCTACCATTATTTGAAGGAAAATGGCGACAAAATAGTTGAAAATAGTAAAAAATCCCAAATTTTCACGACTATATATATGGAAAAAGTGCCAAAATTTTTTATCTTTTGGATAACGATAAAACTATCGAAATACATATATTTTGGGGTGAAATAAACGAAAATCCATGTTTAACAGCTCTAGAATTCATAGTTTTTAAGATATGTGACATAAACAGAAATTCACTTATTTTATGAAATTACATATTTCATTGTATAACTTAAAAACAACAAGTCTTATAAAAATTACTAAAGCATCACTCAATTCAGCGTAAAATTCTCTATAATTCCTATAATTTTCAATTACCTACCATTATTTGATAGAAAATGGCGACAAAATAGTCGAAAATAGTAAAAAATCCCAAATTTTCACGACTATATAGAAAAAATGCCAAAATTTTTTATCTTTTGGATAACGATAAAACTCTCGAAATACATGTATTTTAGGGTGAAATAAACGAAAATCCATGTTTAACAGCTCTGAAGTTCATAGTTTTTAAGATATGTGATATAAACAGAAATTCACTTATTTTATGAAATTACATATAAGGCAAAATAATCGTGCTCCGGAGATTCGGTTACTTTCGGAACTATTCGTATATTCGTGGGCACAATCTACTCGCCGAAAACCGAAAAGTCAAACGCCGATGTTGCCAAATTTACAGCTAGGCTATTTGCTTTATGGATGTATTTTATTTTAGAAAAAATATATATTTTAACAAGAATTTCTGACAATAACTTTTATATTTTGTTTTGAAACAAAAAGTAATAATAGAGTAGAATAGTAGAAAGTAATAGTAGAGTAAATAAACCGTATGTGGCTAATAGTACTGTTGCGCCTCTATAAGTAAATAATAGCGATCTGTATGTCATGTTTAAAATGAACAGCATGACTAATTGTTTTTAAAAGTAGCATCTATAAACTAAAAATATGTTTTTGTTAAGAGTAGTAATACAAAATGAGAACGTTAGTACAAATAAATGGCACGCTGATAGTGACACAGAATTACTACTACAATAATA
Source organism: Rhynchophorus ferrugineus (assembly GCF_030347505.1). Taxonomy (NCBI): domain Eukaryota; kingdom Metazoa; phylum Arthropoda; class Insecta; order Coleoptera; family Curculionidae; genus Rhynchophorus; species Rhynchophorus ferrugineus. Next base: position 9,568,951 of record NW_027472586.1, on the reverse strand, counting down.
ACTTCTAATGATATAAGCTAATATTTTAAATTGCACATGTTATTTTTCTTTTGGCAAAAATACAATTACGTTAAATAAAACTCATTGAAACTTCTTTGAGATCTGAGAACAGGAAATAGTCGCTGGGGGCTAGATCTGGAGAAAGAGGTCGATGAGGAAGCAATTCGAAGCCCAATTCATGGATTTTTTTATCTTGATCATCTTCAAACATTGCTCCGAATCATCAACTCGTCATTGTTTTGATCAAAATTAAGCTCGCGCGGCACCCACTTTGCACAGAGCTTTCTCATACCCAAATATTGGTGAATGATATGATGTACACGTTCAGTTGATATCTTTAGAGTGTCTGCTATATCATTTAATTTCAATTTACGGTCATTCAAAATCATTTTGTGGGTTTTTTCGTCGGTAACAACCTCTTTTGGGCGTCCACTGCTTTCACCGTCTTCGGTGCTCATTTCACCACGTCTAAACTTAGCATACCAATCCTTGATGGTTAATTTTTCCGGGGGCAGTGTCCGGAAACTCGGCATCAAGCGAAGTTTTTGCTTCAACTGTATTTTTTCCCTTCAAAAAGCAATATTTTATCCATTTTTTTCACAATAACAAAAGTTGGTGCACTCAAAATGCTACAATTCACAAACTAATGATCCGATAGCTGTCAAATTTATACACGCATCTTTTGAGGGTTAGGGCTAACTAAAAAACACATGGATTTAATTCTAGTAGCGTCATTTATGTGTCAGGGCGGTGACTTTTCAATTGACCTGTTATAGCTTCACCGAGTATCACTACAGACTTTCACAACTACACAACGGCATTGATTAATAATATGCACTGAAATTATAATAGTAAAACGCGTCCGTCATTAAATATTACCACAGGTAATATCTCCACCCGATCCATAATCCAATTTTTTAAAGAAAACCCTACTTAGAACGGTATCATAAAAAATACACCTTCGGCGTATCCCTCCTATATATTACATTTTTTCCTCGGCCGGTTCCCGCCTCCACCCCCGCCGTCGCGCCCCATATAAAATCTCCAGAGTGCCGACCCGATCTCATATGCAAAAGGTGCAAATCTCGGGATATACTTAAAATCCCATTTTTTTTTTCGGCCTCCCGAACGAATAGGTTACGCAGCCCGGAACGGAATAAACATCCGGGCGCCGGGAGGAAACAAAAGAAACGGAGACGAGAACGTATAAACCGCTTATGTATTATTTAAGGGGTCCGGTTGAGAGATGCAAATTGTTTCTACTCGCCCGCCGCCCATCAAGTGCGAGGCGAAGAATCGGAGAAATAGTTTTAGTACCGTCTGCGGTGCCGTGGTGTGGTGGAGTGAAAAATATCATAACTCGGGTGCGTAATGGGAGGTCGGGGATGAGGTAATTTCGGTTGTTCCTACTTTAAATGAGGCCGTTCTGCATTGCGTTTGACAGTCTATACAATGTTCCTTCAGTTAACAGTCAAAATATACTGCTCTTTAAAAATAAAGATCCCCAAAGTCATTATTCTGATATTTTCTTCTCTTTTACTTTATTCACGATTTTTTTCTGTCTAGAAATCTCAGAGTTTCTACAGACGATTTCGGTTTTACGAAAAATGGGGCACACGAGCCTTGATCAAGACGCCTCATATGTTGTTATTTAGTTTTTGAAATTTATATGAATATTTTAGTGAGTTCCTTGTTAATTTCTTGAAGTCGGTTCAATTTTTTTGTTAAAAATATTTTATATTTCCCTTTTCACTGTTAGATATTTACTCAGTAAATTACGCAATTATTTTATTAAGTATTACAATGGAAAACCCATGCAAAAGTGCAGCCCATATAAGGAATAAAGAAACAATGGTTGAAAGTAAGGAACGTTTCAGGTCCGCTACCTAGTCCGGATGATTTGACAAATGTTCCTATCAAACTAGCATGAAAAAACTTCATGCTCTGTTTAACCATTGCACCATAGAAACAGTTGCCTATAACGTTTCTACGACTTCTTATATGATATGGTTAGTGCATAAAAAGGAAATCGAATCGCTTTTACACTAAACTACTTCCGATTTTTCGTCACATCAGTTGAACAACAACAACATTATTCACATATATCTGATTATTTTATATATATATATATATATATATATATATATATATATATATATTACTAGCGACCCGCCCCGGCTTCGCACGGGTGCAATGCTCATACTAAATTAAATACACTACAGAAAAAATATAAACGTTGTATATAAAAACATAGCGGCCCGCTCCGACTTTGGTATAAAATATATATGCCTATGTCACTCAATGAAAACATGATTAAAATCGATCCATTATTTTTGGTTCATTCATTACTGCCCTTGGCCTGCACGCATTAAATTTGGAGTAAAACAATTCCTCTCCCCCTATACTTACTATGAAGATTTCCTGCTATCTTTGGAATATCTAAATTCATACAATTTTTATTACATTACACATTTTTAAACGCAAATTTTAAATTTGTAATATCTCCGAAAATATTTGTTTAATTTACATGCTGTAAGGAACCATATTGATCTATATTAATTGCACACTGTATTTAAGGTACTTAATTCGATAAGGATTAATGCCGTATTGCTTAAAATAGCTTCGTAAATAAGCCATTTTCTCACGTAAAAAGTAAACAATAAAAATGGTTAATGTGGGTTATCCCTAAAAGATAAACATATACCATCGCGGACTTTTTTGTAGACCTTTTTATGGTGTACAATACTGTAGTACATTATTTTGATCTAACTCGTAGGGTTAGGCAGCGTTTTTGCTAATTGCCAAATAAGCCTAAAAAAATAGGTTAATTTACGACATCACGTTAGAAACCTCTAAAATTAGCAATGTTGCCTTAGTATATTATGCATGTATTATACATATAAACCTTCCTCTTGAATCACTCTATCTATTGAAAAAAACCGCATCAAAATCCGTTGATATAGGGGCAGAAAAGGCTACTTTGTTTTATACTATGTAGTGATATATTATAAACTATATTACTATATATAAATAATAAAACATACTATTATAAACTTACCGTCAAAAGGTTTGCTCATTTTTTCATTGTATCCTGAAACAAAACAAAATAGCTTTATATTATTTATTATTATAGACTATTATAGATACTATTATAGATAATAATAAGGCAAGCTGGATATTGAATACCAGTAACAGTCTGTGCTTCTTTTTCGATGGTGTAAAATCAACTGATGCCTCCAAAAAAAATTCTTCATTTGTTCTTTGACAACGTGTGGGTGAGCGTCCTTTTCCATGATTTCGGTGAGGCACCAAGCCATGAAGGTAAACATGAACTTGACCGCTTGGGATGATATTGTTGTTCGAGAGAACAACATTAATTTTAACTTCATACTAATTTGCAAGTAGCATACAGAAACGTAGATACTCAGTAAGTATGCGTGGCAGAGACTTTAAGATTCTTGTTCCCAATGTAGTGATAAGATTTTTATTAATCCTAAACTGACAGCTTAAAAATGTATTTGTTGTATTCAACACCTGATCACAAACACTAGGAAATTCATTATTTTACGTACGTTTTAAAATAGCAGTGCAATAACAAAAAAATATGCTATTTATAGGTATAGGAGTAAAAAACACTTAGTTGAGTATTATCTTATATAAGATTTGTCTACAAGTGATTCGTTTTCGGATACACATTTCATAATCAGACTCCTAAACAGTCGCGTAATATAATATAATAATATCTCCAGAAGATAGCAGATTTCATCTAATCTGAGATAATTTAGGTGTCGGCAACTTAGAATAGATGTGTCAACAAAAGATTAGACTTATTCACTAGTACTAGTAAGTCTCTGAATGTACATATAATTTGCAAGAATTGGCAATGCCGCAAATTCAAATTCTCGTGCGCATGCCAGACGTTTCAAGAATCAGACCCAAAGCCTCTATATCGAGTCGGAAATCACTCAAGTATTAAGTCCATTGAACTCAAAAGAACATCATCCATCATATATCGAAAAGGCTCAGCCGACGAGAAAAAAAAACCGGAGCTAGTTTCAAACTATTCCATTTTAAAATTGAACATTTCCGAAAACGTTGTACCGCCAGATCAAAATAAAACGATAATAAATAAGCCGGGATCGTTTTTTTCTCTCCCTCCCTCCCACACGCTTCTTTCTCCCCGCTTCGTCGCTACGTGTCGTGCGGTTAGCGGCGGGAACGTGTACGAGCCCGGATCGAAAATCTATTTCGTTCGCGAAAAAAGGCGGCCGAAGCCGCTTTTGACGCAATAACTCGTTCAGGCATCCATCATACATCGAAGCTATTGGTCCCGTCCTGCCGGTTTAATCAGTATTAATAGCTCCTTCCGCACCAGACAGCCTTATCGGCCTTCCGCACCTTCCCAACACGTGTATTCATCATTCCCCTTATTATAGAGCGCACGTACGGGGGCTCGGCGAAAGGGCGGATGGGCTGATGGAGCTTGACTCGTTTCCGAACGCTCCCCCAGCGCCCTTTAATCCCCACGTCTTCCAAGACACCGGCCGCTCTCTGTGTCTCGTTCGAGAGCCTGTTACAACGAAAATGGGAATAAACGACTTTTAACTTTTTTAATTATTATTGGTGATAGCCTCAGAACAAAATATAACATTAACCTCAATAGAAACATCTGATATATACAAAATATTGATTTTTGTTATAAACCTTTCAGTCACCATTTGCTTTTAAACCAGCTGCAGCTCTTCGCGAAATGTTTTTCAATTCTTGTACCAAAACATCCTCCAATTACAATCTTTAATAACATTGAAGATATAAATTAGCGTTGGGAACTATCGAACTATAAAACAGTCGATAGTTAAAAAACTAGGGACTGAAAATAGTAATTATTATTTTCAGCCAAATGCACGGTTCAATAGTTTTTATCAATTCATGATGTCAGACGAAGATGTACGAACCCTTTCTTAGGACCCTAAATTGTTAGAGAGGAAAGGACGGAGATAATTGCTTGGAGCTGTTAATTTTATATATGCTAATATTTTTTAACGCTAGTATAAGCCAGACGGAGATGTACATATTCGTTCACGTACTACCTTTAAAATAGAAAAGGAAAAAAGTAATTACTGAATACTATTAACTTCCAATGAATAATTTAATTTTTACGAAGTAGAATTACTTTTATATTTGAATGTTCTGTGGATCTGTAAAAAGGAATCGAAATAGAGAGTAATCGAAATATTACCTATTATTACCATAAAAACAGTCAAAAGTATTTTACTATTTATCGAAAAAAATCACAAAAGTATATATATATATATATATATATATATTTGTCAAGATCACGGCTAGAACGACAAAGCCAGAACGTTAAAAATAAGTAGCATGAAACTAGTAGAACCAAAAATAGTAACTAAAAGTACACGACTGAAAGAGTCGATAGTAAATAGTAACAAAATCAGTCGGATCGAAAATAGCGACTGAAACAGCCATTGGTAAAAAGTAGTAAAATCAGTCGAACCAAAAATAGCCACTGAAATAGTCAGTAGTAAAAAGTAGTCAATTACTAAACAGTCGATAATGGATTTCAGTCGATAGATCCCAACACTAATATAAATCTATTCCTCACTATCTGCTCTCAAACTCCCCATAACAGTTCAACTGGTTATGTTGAATCATCGGCCAGGAAAAACGTTTGGACCAGAAGTAAATCTTCTTAACATAAAATTAAACCAACTGATTTTCAGTGGCCTATTCAGAAGAAAATTTTGAAAGCCCGGGAGGAAATTACGAGCTTTAACATGACGAAAAATCTTAACACTGACATTAGCTTAAATACTCAATCACCAAAACACCACCCAATTTTCGCTAGACCTATCTTGCACTTTTCCTTTTTCAGTGGTTCAGAGTTTCAGATGATTAAATAATCCAAGAAAATTTACTAGAAACTGTTGACAAACTAAAGTTGCAGATTATATTTTTTTAATTAATTTTAGATTAAAAATAATTATCTCTGTTGAAATGTTTGTTGAGTTTTTAATAAATATATGTGTATATATTAATCGTTTCTTTTAAATAAAATACTTATTATTTAAATAACGTTGGTTAATGTAAATATTTCGATTATGTGACCTACACTTGGTTTGAATTAGTTTACAGTAACGAGCATCTACTTATTTGATTTACGCTTATTTTTCTTTAATTGAAATTTTTCTTTGTGCTTTATATAATAAAGTTCTTAATACTTTATACTTTTATTGTTAATAATCTGTCATTATTTCACCCTATTGTTCAAAGTGTTATAAACCAAAAAAAATTCCAAACCAGACTCCCGAAATGCTCTCGAATATTTGTCTGTATACTGTCGATGCAATTATTGGTCACTCACTACTATTTTGTGGAAGGAATTTACACGAAACTAAAACTGGTTGAATAAAACTTGTTTATTTTAACATTGAATGATACATGTGGTCGACGGGAGAATTGGCAGTTTCAGTATTGACAGTACTGTTTATAAGGGGTGTTATAACATGTGTTTATAACATGTTACAAGGGGGTAGAGAAAAGGAAAAGAGAGCGAGACGTCGTCGTAGTGGTCTTTTATAGCCGGGAACCGCATGGTACCAATCCACCGACGTTGCCAACCCTTGAACTTGCTGTAGGTAAATGCGTGGTGGCCCAAAGGGTCGTAGTGGTCGCTACATATAGTTTATTCAAAGTTTTCTGACAGACATCCTTTTATACACTCTTACAGGGCATAGGGTTTAAATGATGTCAAGATAACCCTCGGAGAGGTTTGATATAACTTCCAGACATTACCTTAAAAAGAATTACATTTTTAAAGGCGTAAAATAAGACCAAGAAAGATAACCTATTTGAATTTGTGTATCTTGATGAAACTTGGACATTTCAAAATGGTTCATTGTGGCACTGTTGGCAAGACGGTAACAAAAAAGTGTTAAGGCAACAAAAATTGATGGAAAAAGGTAAAACTTACAATAGCATTCGATTAGGTTTTGTTGATCATTATATTTATTAATAATTAATTGCAGATATATTGCTGGTCGAGAAGGATATCGCATCAAAAACTGTTTGGATATGTGGAAGAAAGCATTGTCAACCATAGCACCTTGGGTTTGGATGTACTCGAATACAAAGGAAGTAATTGATAAATGGTGGAATTGTGAATATGTTTCAGACAGATTAGAAAGTAACAGTCTAGTGATTGAGTTGGACAATGAGTGGGAAAGTGAAAGTGACTGAAGGAAACTTTCAGGAGTGATGAGTGATGATTTCGTCATTCATTTATAGATTTACTATAATGTACAAAAAAATTATATATATATACTATTTATACTTTTAGACCCCCTGTTTGTGTTATTAATTTTAAATAATTATTAATTTATTATTTTATACATACACTTTATATCTGTGCCCGTCCCGCCCCCTATGACCGAAATGACGAAACCCGTCAAAGCAACAAAAAAATATATCTGCCAAGTTGCGCATACCCAGTTTCTAATATAAATAATTTAATAACCAGTCCAATAATATAAATTCTATATAAGATGAAATATTAATTACCCAATTATGACTAAACGGACCGGTAATAAATATTAACGTTTGCCATTATCTGTTTACGATTTCCAGCAGTAAAAGAATTGATTTATATACGATTATTTAATATTACTTTATATAGCGTTATTTATTTAGTTTCCATTGTCCATTCCGGCTATTGCATGGCACGGATATTAAAATATGTATTCCTGAAATATTATTGTAATAACACTATTGAAATTTTCACGTAACCTATTTTAAAACATGCGATTCGATTGTTTTATTAGGCCAAAAATATATCATTTTATTATTAAAGTTGACTTTTCTGGATACGTTCTTGTTCGAATACGAGGACCATTCAATAAGAGCTTAGAATGTTCTATTTTCTACGGAATCCTTGTTGTTATAACTTCAGGACAACTTAGGAAAACGAAAATTTTTTGAGCTCCAAAATCATGTTTTGTTGTAGATAAACCATCACAATCTTATATAAAACCCTTACATATTTGGTAATTAATTAAAAATAAAAGTAAAATTTAAAGCAGATGGGTAAAACTATTTACAAATAAATCAATAAAAGCCTTTTTTATATTCACGTGTATGTTTTTGGTTTGTTCTGTTTTTTAATGATTTTCGAAACCATTTTTTTATGTATCAAATACTAATCAACGAATACTGTTTCGTTTTTTGACGACTTTTCACTAAGTAAAAGCATGACTTTACCATTATTGTCATTATTTACAGTACTGACGGAGTTTTCCAGAGTGTTCGACAAACGGTAATCAGACAGTCCAAGATCCGGTGTATACAGCGGATGCATCAAAATCATATAGCTAATTGCCCTCATTTTTGATGGGTTATTCAGAATGTGCGGTCCGGCATTTCCCTGACAGAAAAAGCGGTTTTCTTTTAGTTCTATACATTTTAATGTACTTTCGATTGTTTGTGATTCGAACAGCTCCTGATGAACAGTTCCTTACCACTTGTCCTAAATACTTGATGATGATTTCTACTACGATTTTTCGAACATTGCTATTGTACGTGACAAGATCTACATCGCCAATAATCACTCCTTTCAAAAATATCTTTATTTTATCTGGTTTTGACAGCGATTCACAAATGAAAACTTGGTCCATTAAAATTTCCATTGTTAGTTCATGTGTAATTGTAATATGTTTCAATCATTAATATTTTTAAGAATTTCATCCATTTGATTGACTAATTGATGAAACAAATAACAATTGACAAATGACCTTTATATCTTGAATTTTTTATGGTCTGTTGTCTGCCTAATGCACTGTAGTACGACTTTGAAAGCCATTGATTAGGAAAAATCAAATATTCTGTTTCTCCATTCTATATTCTATTTTCTATAACTTTCAAGAATCTATATTAACTTATTAAAAAAATAAATAACTTTTAGAAATGGGCTTTTTGAACATTGGAAGTTTGAAACATAATATAATATATTTGAAATATATTTGAAATTAAATAGAGTACAGAGAGTAGTTTTTTCCATACAAATATTAACTAGGACAATTATTTAAGAGAAAACCGGTAGTGAAACAAAAAAAGTTGATGGAAAAAGGTAAAAGTTAGAATAACATAGGCTTTGTTACTTATAGTGTTTTCTAATAAATCATTGCAGATATATTATGGTTTATGGTGGATACAGTTAATGGCTTTATTCCTTAAATAAGCTTGAAAAAGATACACCGTAGAAAGGAGAATTTTTTGGAGCTTTTGGATAAACTCTACCAGATAGACAGAAAAAGAAATTGGCTAATGGTGGAGTCGTTAACAAGTACTCCATAGTTTAGAAATTAACAATATGGCAATTGACTTGAACAGTCATTTTGATAGTGAAAGAGACTGAATGAAACTTTTTTGTTGTGGGCTTATGGTACAACCCTGATAACTATTAACGTAGAATGATATAAACAGAAACTGTTTTGTTTGAATTTCATAATTTGAAACATATATAGTCAATTCAAAATAGCTATGACACGGGAATCGTCGCAATGTTGCCGCAGCTACTCTGGGTTTTAGTACATTTAGGCTCTGACATATAACAAAATTTTAATATAAATAAAATAATTGAACAAATATTCCATTAAATATAATTTATTTTAACATTCTAGAACATCAAATGCATTTATTATCGAAGAAGTTTTTTTCCACACTAGTATGGGTAGGGTTCTAGACACTTTTTGTATGTAGTGGTATCGCCGAGGGCCTAATCTACTTAGTTAGCAATTGTATATCTGAGTAATGTATTTTACTTTCATTATAGAGCATATTTATATTTACGCTTAGTTCTTGTTTCTTTCGATGCAATATATCCTCGTAAAGTCATTATGATATTACTATTATTTCTCTTTAGTTTGTCCTGTTACTACCTGTATATATCTTTCTTGATAAAACTACATTTAATCACTGCATTCTCCGTAATGCATTTGCCATGTCTGCAAAACAGTTAGTGTTATTTCTCTACTCATACATGTTAACCAAACGTTCATGTATATTCTGAACAATAACATACATGCTCATAAAGCTTTCACACTCTATAAAACAATTATTAATATTGAAGAATTTTCAGAAGTTTGGCAAACGAACAACTTTTGCAGGCGCATTCCGTTACATGTTCGGACTTCTCTAACAACATTCTATCTCTTTTTAAATAGAATAAAATGACAAGGATAATATTGTCTGACTGTAACAGAAAACTTTAGACAGACATATACAGACATATTACTATATTTCTCTTTAGTTTGTCCTGTTACTATCTGTATACATCGTTCTTGATAAAACTACATTTAATCACTGCATTCTCCTTAATGTAGTTGCCATATCTGCAAAACAGTTAGTGTTATTTCTCTACTCATACATGTTAACCAAACCTTCATGTATATTCTCAACAGTAACATACATGCTCATAAAGCTTTCATACTCTATAAAACAATTATTAATATTGAAGAATTTTTCAGAAGTTTGGCAAACGAACAACTTTTGCAGGCGCATTCCGTTACATGTTGGGACTTCTGTAACAACATTCTATCTCTTTTTAAATAGAATAAAATGACAAGGATAATATTGTCTGACTGTAACAGACAACTTTAGACAGACATATACAGACATATTACTATATTTCTCTTTAGTTTGTCCTGTTACTATCTATATACATCGTTCTTGATAAAACTACATTTAATCACTGCATTCTCCTTAATGTATTTGCCATATCTGCAAAACAGTTAGTGTTCTTTCTCTACTCATACATGTTAACCAAACCTTCATGTATATTCTCAACAATAACATACATGCTCATAAAGCTTTCACACTCTATAATACAATTACTAATATCGAAGACTTTTCAGAAGTTTGGCAAACGAACAACCTTTGCAGGCGCATTCCGTTACATGTTCGGACTTCTCTAACAACATTCTATCTCTTTTTAAATAGAATAAAATGACAAGGATAATATTGTCTGACTGTAACAGAAAACTTTAGACAGACATATACAGACTATATAACAATTACATATACAGTAGAATATGTCATGTAATAATGTAAAGTCATTATGATATTACTATATTTCTCTTTAGTTTGTCCTGTTACTATCTGTATACATCGTTCTTGATAAAACTACATTTAATCACTGCATTCTCCTTAATGTAGTTGCCATATCTGCAAAACAGTTAGTGTTATTTCTCTACTCATACATGTTAACCAAACCTTCATGTATATTCTCAACAGTAACATACATGCTCATAAAGCTTTCATACTCTATAAAACAATTATTAATATTGAAGAATTTTTCAGAAGTTTGGCAAACGAACAACTTTTGCAGGCGCATTCCGTTACATGTTGGGACTTCTGTAACAACATTCTATCTCTTTTTAAATAGAATAAAATGACAAGGATAATATTGTCTGACTGTAACAGACAACTTTAGACAGACATATACAGACATATTACTATATTTCTCTTTAGTTTGTCCTGTTACTATCTATATACATCGTTCTTGATAAAACTACATTTAATCACTGCATTCTCCTTAATGTATTTGCCATATCTGCAAAACAGTTAGTGTTCTTTCTCTACTCATACATGTTAACCAAACCTTCATGTATATTCTCAACAATAACATACATGCTCATAAAGCTTTCACACTCTATAATACAATTACTAATATCGAAGACTTTTCAGAAGTTTGGCAAACGAACAACCTTTGCAGGCTCGTTCCGTTACATGTTCGGACTTCTCTAACAACATTCTATGTCTTTTTAAATAGAATAAAATGACAAGGATAATATTGTCTGACTGCAAAACGAATTTACAACTTTAGACAGACATATTTTGACGCTCGTGTCACCGCTATTTTGAACTGACTATATAACAATTACATATACAGTAGAATATGTCATGTAATAATGTAAAGTCATTATGATATTACTATATTTCTCTTTAGTTTTGTCCTGTTACTATCTGTATACATCTTTCTTGATAAAACTACATTTAATCACTGCATTCTCCTTAATGTATTTGCCGTATTTGCAAAACAGTTAGTGTTATTTCTCTACACATACATGTTAAACAAACCTTCATGTATATTCTGAACAATAAAATACATGCTCATAAAGCTTTCACACTCTATAATACAATTACTAATATCGAAGAATTTTCAGAAGTTTGGCAAACGGACAACTTTTGCAGGCTCATTCCGTTACATGTTCGGACTTCTCTAACACCATTCTATCTCTTTTTAAATAGAACAAAATGACAAGGATAATATTGTCTGACTGTAGAACGAATTTACAACTTTAGACAGACATATATTGACGCTCGTGTCACTGCTATTTTGAATTGACTATATAACACAATTACATATACAGTAGAATATACATTATATAAAAAATACAATAGACATTCCTGAATTATTTAAGGAATGTTCATTAAACATCGAAATTGCGGAGAATTAAGGAAACAACAAAGACAAATAGTTTCGTTCTCAAAGAGGCTCCTCATTAAAACATCTAATTAATAGGGCTAATAAATCCCGATAAAATTCGGAGGGTCCTAATGGCTTCCAGACAACCACTTGCCCTCTCCCGTCTCCTCTGGGGGTAGCCGTTTTAATGGATTATGTAAAACGTGGACTCCGGTGGGCTCTGATGTATAAGTATCAAGGTTTCAATGAAAAATTACCGGTTTTTTTCTTGTTTATAGCAAATTTGAGATTACGAACATAATGTTTGTTTAGTTATTGACGACAACGAATGTTATTTTTTGTTTATTTGATCAAATGTTATAGTTAATTTAAGATCGAGTCGGTTTAAAACAATATTTTTAAAACAGTCGAACGATTCCAAGGGCAAAGATAGTTGTTTGGACCTCTGTGCTGTAGAGACCGATAGCGAAGGTCGCGGGTTCGAATCCTGCTGAGACATGGTTTTTTTTTTCGTTTACTATAATGACCAGCTAGAACCAAATGGTCTTCGGCTGATGTCGCTTCATGTTCGGAATATGATTGTTTTGCGGGCTACAGAGAATCTGGGTTACGACTGGGACTGTCGTAGTTTGTTTACTACTAGGATTTGTGGACGGGTAGGGATTTTATTAAGGTGCTATCGTGTGCTAAGGTTCCTATGGAGAACCTCACACTGAGCCTTCATGAGCCTCACACTGAGCATGTTTATGAAATTTTTCACAAACGGGATGCCTGATCGAGGTTCCTCATAAACCATGGGGCTCTGAGTAACGCACGGACTTTTTTGGATTGAACACTTGGAGTAGTTCGAGTTGTCTCTCCGAGACATACTTGTACCACACCTGTGCTCCATTGGGGCAGATTTGACGAACTAACATTTTATACAGCGTCGCTTTCCGTGGAATTGGGAGTTTGCTTTTTCTGCAGAGTAGAGGAAATAATAGGTTGTACACGCCATTTCCTTTGCAAATGGTGTGCTGAATTTGGGCAGACCATTGGAATCTGCGGTCGAACTGGAGACCGAGGTATGAAACTTTCTGGAGTCATGGGATAGGGACTTTAACGATTTGAAGAAGATATGCGCGAAACTCCTTCTTGTGGTGGAACAGAATAGCCTGAGTTTTGCTCGGGTTAATCTGAAGCCGCTAGAATTTGTACCACGCTATCGCTTGGTTCAGTTGTACTTGAAGTCTATTGAATATTCCGTCGGGACAGTATCCGGTTGTGAAGAAAGTGGTATCATCTGAAAGTTTGTAGAGCGGGAAAGTAGCCATATAAAGGCTGAGTCATGATCGTACATGTATGCTTATGATTGTTTAATATTTCTGATTGTCATAGGTACGATCTGACAAGGAAAATGAGCCCAGTCACTCCAGTAACCAGGCTGGGTAAGACCGGATGTCTTCTGGGATGATTTCTAAGTTGGTCACTCGCCAGTCGGTAGGCTTCATGCCGCGGACCGTGGTTCGGAGCCCACGTTAAAACAATGGGTCAAGTCCAGATAAACTCTCGTTGGCAAAAGGATACTTTAAATTTTAATGATACTTTGAATTTCTAAAAAAAGTAATGTATTAATGTTCCAAATATGCATTGTATTTTAATATTTTAATATTTGTGCCATATGTGAGACCGAGATGTATGCATTCCTTCTCGTATGATGTAAAATTATTTTTAAATTTTAATATGGATTGCTATATCAATCTTTATCAACTACTCAACTAACTCACTCTTTAAATAAAATAATAGTTTTATTTATCATTAACTAGCGACCCGCCCCGGCTTCGCACGGGTGCAATGCTGATACTAAATTAAATACACTACAGAAAAAATATGAACGTTGTATATAAAAACATAGCGGCCCGCTCCGACTTTGCACGGGCATAAAATATATATGCCTATGTCACTCAATGAAAACATGATTAAAATCGATCCAGTATTTTTGGTTCATTCATTACTGCCCTTGGCCTGCAATCATTAAATTTGGAGTAAAACAATTCCTCTTCCCCTATACTTACTATGAAGATTTCCTGCTATCTTTGGAATATCTAAATTCATACAATTTTTATTACATTACACATTTTTAAGCGCAAATTTTAAATTTGTAATATCTCCGAAAATATTTGTTTAATTTACATGCTGTAAGGAACCATATTGATCTATATTAATAGCACACTGTATTTAAGGTACTTAATTCGATAAGGATTAATGCCGTATTGCTTAAAATAACTTTGGTATATAAGCCATTTTCTCACGTAAAAAGTAAACAATAAAAATGGTTAATGTGGGTTATCCCTAAAAGATAAACATATACCATCGCGGACTTTTTTGTAGACCTTTTTATGGTGTACAATACTGTAGTACATTAATTTGAACTCGTAGGGTTAGGCAGCGTTTTTGCTAATTGCTAAATAAGCCTAAAAAATAGGTTAATTTACGACATCACGTTAGAAACCTCTAAAATTAGCAATGTTGCCTTAGTATATTATGCATGTATTATACATGTAAACCTTCCTCTTGAATCACTCTATCTATTGAAAAACCGCATCAAAATCCATTGCGTAGTTTTAAAGATTTAAGCGCACATAGGGATATAGGGACAGAAAAGGCGACTTTGTTTTATACTATGTAGTGATTAATAACTGATTAGAGCTCCTGAAACCTGAATCAACATATACTCTTAGCCGGTTTCAATGCCCGACTATAAGAATAACATATTGGGTTTAAACAAATTCATATCTACACTATAAAAAAACAGATGAATTTTACTCAAAAAACTCGATTAACCTTTTCCCGGATCCATTATACCCAATTTCTTATTAATTTATTTAAAACATATTGTGTTTGAGTTTTTGTGTTTTGAGGACAACGACCGAAGACAATATAAAAGTTAACTAAAAAACTAAAGCTTTCTTTCGGGCGGCGCTTCGCTCTTTCCGCTTAAGCTACCATCATCATTTCTCTCTTATACCTTTTGATATAAGTTCTGTTCCAATAAGGTAAATCCTAACCAATACGTGTACCTTTTTACAGCAGGTAAACCCAAATATCTCGTCCCCTAGGAGGAAGAAGACATAATATCAAGATCCTATATATTCGCTAAATGGTTTCTGATTTCGGTATGGTAGATATTACGTTAATATCTGTTACTTACCAGTTGAATTCTTTGATGTTATAGTGTGGATTAATATAATGTGGATTTTACACCTCAATATTCATTTATCACAAAAATATGTTTGTATTTATACGGTTTTTTTTGTTAACCTCTATTGTATTGATAAATATCAGACCCATCAATATCAAACATATTATACCAACTAATATTATTTGATTGGTTTTGCACTGGCCAGTTTTATATTGTCTAGTTATATACTGATTCTTTCTACACCGACTAGGCTTATACTATCCAGTTTTATAGTGACTGGTTTTTAGCGTTATGGCTTAGCTGTTTCAGCTGTGAACTTGAAAATAATGTACCCATTTATACCACGTGGGGCAAAAATGGTCTTTACATTTCTTTTTCGTTATGATTGAAAAATTATTTCGGCTAAATGATGACTGCAATTCGCAACTTTCGGCTCTTTTTAGGCACTTTTCATGACATGCATTTATTCACATAAACTTTTGATTTTAAAAAACCCCATAAGTAAAAGTCTGGTGCTGTTAAATCCGGAGATCTGGCTGGCCATGCTAAATAGCCACTTCGTGAAATTAGTCTTCATGGAAAAGCGTCACTCAATATTTGAATTGTTGATCGAACTGTGTGTGCTGTGGCCCCAACTTGCCGAAACCACATGTTCTCTAGTCCTTGCTCTTCCATTTCAGGTACAAGAAAATTTCGAATCATGCCCTGGTACAGTTCAGTAGTAACAGTAACTGCAACACCATGGTCGTTTTCAAAAAAAATAGGGAACATTGATGTTTCCAGCATGACTACCACACCATACAGTTGTCTTTAATGGATGCCATGATGTTTCATGAATTAATTGAGGATTCTGTGTTCCCCAAAACCGACTGTTCTGTTTATAGATGTGACCAATGAGCAAGGAAATCGCTCATTATCAATAGAAAATCCTTAATTTCACCAGATAGCCTTAGGATTGCATTACTTTACTTAGCATATTGATCAGGATCTTTCGGTAGCAATTTTTGGAAAAACTGAATTTTGTACGGGAACATGTTTAACTGGGAACCACGTCTCCGAATTGATATTTCTAGAAACTCTGCAACACTATGGCGTACCAGAGCTATATTTTCAGCGTTACGAGATGTCCGTTGTCTTCCAGAACGAGACCTGTCTACTGTCGTACCGTACTGTCGAAACTTCGCATGCAAACGATAAATTGTGGTTTTGTGAGGACTAGTGGTATAATTTCGACGCAATTTCCGCAGAGTGGCAATAATAGAACGTTTATTTTCAACAACTATTGTTACTAATTCTGCTCGTTCGTGTGGCGTATATTTATCCATAACAAAATTTGGAGGTCTATACAACACAATCGTTAAAACGAAACTGAGCTAAACATCATCTAACCAAGTTTTATTTGTAATACAATTATAAACAAAAATGTATAATGATATAGTACATAATATATACATAGATATGATACATAATAGAGTAGGAAAAAAAAAGAAAAACAATAAACTAAAGGCACCGAACCATTCGATTGAAAGGTACATTTTTCTAGACAAATATAAAAATTATTTTGAGACACTTTGTATAACTATGTACAAAACAGTATAATGTCAATAATATCAAAAAAAAAACCTTAAGGTCTGTAATATACATTGTTATTCCAAGCTTCTTATTTCTGTCATCATCACGTGTGTCCCATATCAAGTCAGCTGTGGCCGATAGGAAAACTTTCTCTACAACATATTATTATAGTACCTTTAAAAAGTTTACTCCGTTATTAAATGGCACATATCGTTAAATTTAATTACCATATAATAATACGTGTGAAAAAAATATCAAAATAGTTCGGCGAAAAAGCGTTCTTCGTGCTATAGATTTTTAGAATTCATTAATAATATTATAGTTAGTTTACATGTTATTACTCAAATGACTTTTTCATAAAAAGTTTCTTAAAGTATTCTTAAAATATCATTTTGTGAAAAAAAGTAATTATTGTGTTGGAGTGTGATCCTACATTTGTTATATATCTTGAAGAACAACGCAGGTTATGCGTTAAATAAAAAATACAAGTTCATTTTGTTCCTTTTGATAATATATTAATTAAACAACAACATTACAGTATGAAATTATTTAAATTAAGGTTAATTAAATTAATAGTTCAATTAATAAGAATATGTAAATGTATAAATCCATACAAAACATGCGTAAAGAAAGATTTCTGATGACAATCTATCACTTCGACTTTGCTGACCTTTGGTTTGTTAATGCTCATAACATTCTTCAACAGATAGCTTCCATATTTGCATTTCCATCTTTCAGGCACGATACATATCGTGCTTTAAAAAATTCTTCATCTTTTGTAGCGATAAAATAATCCACCTAAATGGTAGCCAGAAGGAGCAAAGTCTGGCAAATACTGCGGGTAGGGTAATTTCATTGGTGTTTAGCATTGTGTTTAATTTATGAAGAATTAAAAGAATATCTGGAATTACACTTAGGAGAACATCATCATCTTCATCATTGGCACATAAGAGATTGGTTAGGAACATTCTAGGTCATAGGCAAATACAAAAAGCTTCTTGTAGTGTCATCTGTTGTTTTCAGAATTACTTGATAGGAAAAATGAAAATAGTAAACTTCGGTAGTATAGTTTGGTAAGCCTTGTTAGGTTCTGGTGCCTTTGTTGGATTAATGGAGTTACGTTCGGTAGTACATACATGACAATGGTTGGCCCATCCTCGCTCCCCAATTGCTAATATGAAATATGAATTGTATTATCTAACAGGTCAATTAAAAAGTCCCCGGCCTACCATAGTAAAATAAATTTTTTGACAAAATTAGCTTTTTTATTCAACATAATTCCGTTCAAGGGTAATATACTGATAATAGCGACCCTTCAACCTAATGATACACTGATTATAGCAACCCTCCAACCTTTCGATAACATTTTTGTAGTACGCTTTGTCCTTTGCTTCAAAATAGGCTTCAGTTTCGGCGATCACCTCTTCATTCGACGAAAATTTCATTCCTTTGAAATCTGAGAAGAGGAAATAGTCGCTGAAGGCCAGATCTGGAGAATACGGTGGATTAGGAAGCAATTCCAAGCCTAATTCATGGATTTTTGCCATCGTTTTCACTGACTCGTGACACGGTGCATTGTCTTGGTGAAGCAGCAGCCGTCTTTCGGTGATTTCGTCCATCAAACGGTCCAATAACGTTATGTAATAGTCACTGTTGATGGTCCTTCCTTTTTCAAGACAGTCAATGAAGTATGCAGTCCACTCGGATGACTGTCGGTTGGACTTGGGAGTGAAATGATGGAGCCATGTTTCATCCATTGTCACATATTGATGCAAAAACTCGGCTTTTTACGCTTGTTCATCTTCAAATACTGCTCCGAATCATCAACTCGTCGTTGTTTTTGGTCCAAAATGAGCTCGTGCGACACCCACTTTGAACAGAGCTTTCTCATACCCAAATATTCGTGAATGATATGATGCACACGTTCAGATATATCTTTAGAGTGTCTCCTATTTCATTCAATTTCAATTTACGGCCATTCAAATTCATTTTGAGGATTTTTTAAATGTTTTCGTCGGTAAAAACCTCTTTTGGGCGTCCACTGCGTTCACCGCCTTCGGTGCTCATTTCACCACGTCTAAATTTAGCATACCAATCCTTGATGGTTAGTTTTCCTGGGGCAGTGTCCAGAAACTCGGCATCAAGCCAAGTGTTTTGCTTCAACTGTATTTTTTCCCTTCAAAAGCAATATTTTATCAACAACCGAAATTCCTTTTTATCCATTGTTTTCACAATAACAAAAGTTGATTTACTCAAAATGCTATAATTCACAAACTAATAATACGAGAGCTGTCAAATTTGTACACGCATCTTTTGAGGGTTGGGGCTAACTAAAAAACATATGGATTTAATTCTAGTAGCGCCATCTATGTGCCAGACCGGAAACTTTTCAATTGATCTGTTAATAGGAATATCGCAATTTTTTAAATAAGCTCCTTTTGTTTTCCCAATTGTCAAATCCGGACATGAGAGTTAATATTAATGAAATGTTGCCAGTGAATGCCTAGTTTTATTACATGTGCCATGTGCCTTTTAAATAAAAATAATTAGGTGAAAGATGATAACAGAGATGAAACAAACAAACACCATTTCTCGTTTTTATAAAGAATTAAATTAAATTAATTAAAAACGTGGAATCATATTTCTATGCTTAATATATCGCTGATACTTGAGCAGATTCATTTGCAAATCTCATCTTAACGTATTTTTCCAATTTACTTTCCAATAGGAAACATGACGGATTGTGCGCAATAAATATTATCCCGTCTGCTCCGACGATACATCATAATTCATACGGTCTTGAATTCTAATTAAACTGATGAAGATTGATCACTACAAACATGTAACAGCCTTGCTAATCTTAATTCGTATTACGAAACGTATTGATTTCTTTCTCTCGTTGTTGCTAACCAATCTTCACCCTAAATTGGCTAGCAATATTTAGGCTGGCCATTCCCAATTTATTTTGTTACTTTTTTATCTTATCAGATAAAATATTTGAGCTCGATACAGGATTTGGTCGTCGTCCACGTTAACCATGATCTTCAGGAGTTGTACAAACATAACTAAATAAACCACTTCACTTACCAATCATTGGTACCATTCAAATTTGTACCAGAAATAAGTCAAAGAAACCTTAAGCAATTACAGATACAAGAACTAATCTGTAACTGTATCATTTACTAGGAGTGCTGTTACCAGATGCAGGCCATTAATCCTTACAAATTTATTTTAAGGGCATATCTTAAACATTAAAAAAAAACCTTTTAATTATTTTTAACGAACGTTTAAAATCGGTACCTGAAAGCAGTCGATAGTCAAAAAACTAGCGACTAAAAATAGTAATTACTATTTTCAGTCAAATGCACAGTTCGACTATTTTATAAATTCGTGATGTCAGACGAAGATGTACGAACCCTTTCCTGCGTAAATTGTGAGAGAGGAAAGGACGGAGATAATTGCTTGGAGCAGTTAATTTTATATGTGCTAATATTTTCTAAGGGTAGTATAAGCGAGAGCGAGATGTATCACGTACTAACTTTAAAATAGAAAGGGAAAAAATTAATTACTTAATAACATTATCATGCAATTAATAATTTCATTTTAAACGAAGTTGAATTACTTTAATATTTGAATATTCTGAGGATCTGTAAAAAGGAATGGAATAATTTCGTTCTAAATGGAATAATACCCTACAAATGTTTTATCGTATTTTAATATGTTAATTGCTGTTTTTAAAAAATATATTATAATAAATATAGACAATACAATAACACTTAAACAAAACCTAAAAAATAAAGAAGTACAATAACAATAAACACTAAATGAAAATTAAACATATACCTAATCATAGAAAAAAAAATCATTCATGACATAATTAAAAATGATCGCACAATAACTACTAGAGCTTTTTTAAATAAAGTAAATGCTTTATTTATTATTGAACGGAAATACTTTTTAACAAAATCTAGAGAGTAATCGAATTTTTACCTATTATTGCCATAATAACAGTCAAAAGTATTTTACTATTTATCATTCACAATTTTAATCCTTTCACTATTACATCAACAATTTTGAAAATATACAATGTATCGTTATTTCAATGAAAACTACCAAAAAAATTATAAAACTATATATATATTACATATAAATCTATCTAATCATAAACTGGGTACATTTTTGTCAACGTCGCGACTAGGACGACAAAGCCAGGACGTTAAAAATCACAGTACACGACTGAAACAGTCGATAGTAGATAGTAATAAAATCAGTCGGACGAAAATAGCGACTGAAACAGTCACTGGTAAAAAGTAGTAAAATCAGTCGAACCAAAAATAGCGACTGAAATAGTCGATAGTAAAAACTACTCAATAATCGATTTCAGTCGATATTTCCCAACACTAATTATTATTATCGGCTTGAGATCAGAGTATGTTCATTTACGTTTAACACGAAAGTATCGATTAATTCAATAATATACCAATATCTTTATGTTTGTGACTGTAATTGAAAATATATTCATAGGCAACAGTGGAAAATCCGACATGGAATAACCATCTCAGTCACGCCAGTAACCAGGCTGGGTAAGACCGGATGTCTTTTGGGATGGTCTCTAAGTCGGTCACTGGCCGGTCCGTAGGCTTGAAAAAAAGATTGTAATAACAGGTAGAAATTCTTAGGGACAAGTGACTTTACCTTATATACAAGGCCCTAGAGTATGGCGTCTCTAACAAAAGCCCGTACAATAACGAGACACACAGCAGAGCACACACCTTTATCTTCTAGAGATACCGAGTCAACTAGTTACAAATAAAAATGATCATATTATAGTCATAGTGAATAAAAAATCCCGCTTAAAACCCAGGTAACGACGAAAATAATTTTACTATCGCGGAATCATCCTCTGCATCTACAATTCCGATCCACCATTTATAACATCGATAATATATACGAATCGTCCGGCTATTTTGTACTTTTTCCGCCATTATAGGCCTCGGACGGCGACATAAATTCCCGAACGACTACAATTAGTAACCGACATAAATCGACTCTGGATGAATCTGAATAGTCGGCGTCGATCAAACGGGCGGGGGTGACCGCCGACACGGCCCGACGCCACGGGGCGAGGGGAGCGGGTAGGCGCGGAGATGGCGGGCCGATTGTTCGCCGGTGACATATGTCACGGGGTGGCTAATGAAATTTGTCCTCGACAGAGGTCGATTTTGAGTTTTGTACCGCTGAAATGGGACGTCGTTAGTTTTGATTTGTCCCGACTGAAAGTAAGATTGGTCGGTTTTATGCCGTCAGCTGGTGTAATTTGCAACACATATCACATAATTAAGTCAAGTTTAACTAATATTTATATTAGGTGCTTACATACATATACTTGTGCAAAATAAGTTGATAAAGATATGGATCATAGAAAAAATAGAAATTTCACGGTATAGGCGGCCTTGGGGAAATGTTTTGTCTAGTTCAATCAACGGTAGCGCTGCGATCGCAAATTGTGATTGGCTAGTTTAAATTCCTGGTGCCGCTACTAACATGGAACGTGATTGGTCGATCAAATTGTGTGAAGTAAGCATTTTCTATGACCGTCCATTATAGAGTTTGTTGTTTGTAGGTTTTGGTTTTTGTTTAGATCAAGAAATGTTCGTTTTACGTTGTGCATATTTTCTGTTTTGTTATGTAGTGTACAGCGGTAAAATCTACTACGGAAATTAGACATTGTTTCCCAAAAAATGATCTCGCTCCCTTCCAAAAATGGGTTGATCAAGTAAATAGTAGACAGTTATCTGGATAAATCAAAATGCAAATATACCAACCTCATGGTGCCTGTCACGGACATTTTAGTCAAAAGTTTAGAATTACCCTTCCTTCACGAACAGGTATTAGGGTAAATGCATATCCAACATTGTTTTTATCAGGTACATATAAAATTATCTATCTACTACATGTCTGTTTATATATTGTTTGTTTACAGAAAATCAAAACCTACTTATGAAGATGTTAGTAGTAATAAAATTCAATTAATCTACCAAGTTGTTCGTATGCTGTCAGTGTGATGTCTCTACATAAAGAAGTCTTACAAGAAAGTAATAATTAAGATAACTGGATAATTAGTAGTACTAAATACTACGTTTAATTGTAAAATAGCCCTAAAATATTTCTAATACTTTAACTTTTTAGAACAATCGGTGTTCAATAATTTTATATTACAGCTATTGTATATTTAAATTTGATTGTCTTGTTAAGAAAATATTTGTTACGGTGCCATCAATTAAAAATTTAATTGTTACTTTTACGGGATGTATTACCTTAAAGAAATCTATTTTGTCTAAATTTACAAATAACTACATTTGTTTAACAAATCTCAACTAAGATTGTTTAAAGAATTTTGTTGGATCTATTACAGGCCATGGAGGTAAAAACAGCATCCTTCACCTATTATATTTGAGAAATCTTTAAAAGGGCACATCATCACTTCAATTTTTTCACATCATTCTTCCGGAGAAAATTGTAAAGAAGATGAACATGTTAGATAACTTATATTCTTTTTTAACGGGAGATCTAGTACCACTTGATGTTGTTAAATCACCAGTTGGGTCTATATTTTCAGTTCCAGAGGACTTTGCTCTAAGAAAAACAAGAGTCTAATATTGTATTTTTGTCTTATTTCAGGCTATTTAACAAAACTTCTGAAAAAGAGACAACATGCAATATTTATCTACATTCTATATTAAGTAGTTCCACAGATTAAATACTCTAAAATCTAAATATCTTTAAAAAACACATACATTTTTAGTGTTTCAACTATCCAATTCATAATGATTTTCAAGACCAAATGTTAAGTTATTATGAGGTGTGATTGTATTTTTGTTTAATGAAGTTAATGCAATATCAACAGGGAAGAATTTAAAGTTTGCCTTCAATATATCAAGATAAGTTAGAACGCTAATAGATCCCACAAAATTGATGGCACTAAACAAATATGAGAAGGCGTTAGGATTTTATTCAAATAAATTAATTTTAAAAATTAAATTTGATTTTCATTTAAATACTATTGGCCAATAAATGTGACGTCAATCAAATCAAAGTATTTTCCTTACAGGTTTCTCCATAACTATTTTAACTAACCAATCAACTTCACGTTGTCAGCGCCGCCAATGATTGAACTAAGCAAAACTTTGCCCCACTACTTACCATTGGAGTTGCACACCCTGATACAGATAACTTGTGCAAAATCAGTTGTACATATCACGTAATTAAGTCAAGTCTGACAACTAACATTTATATTAAGTACTTACATATATTCAGTTGTGCAAAGTAACTTGATACAGATACAGATAACTAATAAGATTTTAATTATCTGACTTCAAGCAGAACTATGCTGAAAATTATTAATTTCTAACTGCTCAATCATAGATGTTATGCCATAGAGTGCCAAAGAGAACTTCCCTGCAGATGGACGTCGAAGGTTTTCACAAAACAAAATAAATATGTCCAGTAGTCAACTTACTATATTTTATATATTTAACACATTAAAAAAACTTTGAAGTTATTTTTCATATTTTAAGGTCTCCTTTTACCAGCTAGGGTTTATCTGGCCTTGATCTACTCCTTAACGTGGGCTTTGAACCACCGTCCCGTAACCTAGAAACGATCCCAGTCTTACTCAGTCTGATTACTGATATAAGTTGGACCATTTTCCTGGTCGGATTTTGCACTATTTCCTTAGAAACAATCATAAATATACATGTTCAATAAAACCATGTCCCAGCAGGACTGCAACTCGCGACTATCACAACACTAGAAGGACCATCATGTGGCTCTGGCCACTGCACCAAGCAGGCCCGCTACTTTGAAACCTTAGCAAAAAAACACAATCAGACTTTTTCATATCGACGAATTTATTGAACAGTCCGGTATTTTGTTGATTTTTCTATATATGCTTCACTAAATATTTATTACATCCCAAGGCTGTCAATAAAATTTTAATTTCGCTTTATGCTTAATGTTTTTTTTCCCAAACAGCAATACAGTTTTTTGAGGGAATAAAATTTATGTATACTAATTCGTAAATTATGAGCCCGATTTCGTGGTTTTATCGGTTTTATATGATGTTAGAGATAGGAGGTTTTTTTTCGATAAATTTATAACCATTTTTTATAGCACACTATTGTTTTGTTTCAACATGACACAAAGAGAAATAACAAAAACTGGTAATTATTTAATAGTTATTAATTAAATATATACTCGCGTTACATCAATTTGTTACAAAAACTGTTAATTATTTATTATTTTATGACTTTAGAGCTTTTCAATGTTTGATCTGTACATGTATTGAATTTATAAAGAATACATTCTGTCGGTCTGATGAAGTTTATCCAAAGCAAAGATATTATTGCAGACAATGCTTATATCTATAGTATATTTTCAGGTTTGTTTCTACAAAAAAAAGTTATATAATGGTTTCATAAAAATATACCGAGTGACCTAACACAAAACTAGCTCCAAATATGATAATTAACAAAGAGGCCTATTAGAATTTCCAGACACTGCTTATAAAAATAATACAATTTTTAAAAGCATAAAATCAAAGAAGATTTATTAATTCAATTTGTGTATTTAGATCAGACATGGATATTTCAAAATGGGACATTGGGTCACTCATGGCACGGTGATAATAAAAATAGTGTTAAAACAACAAAAGTTGATGAAAAAAGGTATCAACAATTCATTGCATATATATCGTTCTTCGTGATGGAAACAACAATGTTTTTATCCCTGGCGCAGAATTCCTCCAAAGGTGAGTAGCATAGAGAAATGAACAATAACATTTTTTGGCTGAAAACCAGCCATTAAAGATCTTGGAGGAACCATCAGTTACTGTTATACTCAATTCGCCATACCATAGTGCACTGGAGGACAAGATCAAAAAAAGTGAATCGACAAAGGCTGTAATTAAGCAATGGCTTAAAGTACATAAAATAAGTCTTGAAGAAACCATGTTAAAGAATGAACTATTTCAAACTATTACTAGGTAAATATAAGCGAACAGTTTAATTGCGTTTTATGTAATTTACTTGTTTAGAAATAGGCCCGAATAAAGATGCACAATAGATCAGATGACTAAATTATATGGTCACAAGTCTAACACTACATATTCAATCCAATCGAGTCAATATGGGGTATGGCAAAGAACTATTACAAGTAGATAACGATATATTGCAAGCAAGGACTATGTGAATATGTGGAAAGAAGCATTGTCTACAACACCTTGGATTTGGATGAACTTGATCAAATACACTGAAGAAGAAACTGACTCATCGATGGAATCGAGACAAGTGATATTAGATGTATTGAAAATTAACAGCTTAGTTATTCATTTGAATAGCGATTCGGAAAGTGACAATGATTGAATGAAACCTTCAGAATATGGGATTATGATTTAATTCTGATATTACCAATATAGTGGGACGAGAGTGGAAACAGCTACAGGTGGGTATATAATTAATATACGATAACTGTAGGAAATCGTATTCTTGAGTGTGAAAGATTAATGTGTAATTGTTCAGAATATACATGAGCGTTTGATTAAGATATAAGAGAAAAGAAGGAATACGAACTGTTTTGCAGATATGACAAATGCATTAGGGAGAATGCAGTCATTAAATCCAGTTTTACCAATAAAGATGTATACAGGTAGTATCAAAACAAATGAAGGAGATATACAGTGATATCCAAATGACTACAAAAAAACACTGCGCCGAGGGACACAAGAACTAAGCGTATAAGGTAAATATGATCTCTAATGAAAGAAAAATATATTAGTTCGATATACAAGTGTTAATTAGGTGGAATAATCCTTCAGGGGATACCACTACCAAAAAAACGCGTCGAGAACTGTACCTCGTAGGTGGTCTGAAAAAGAGTTAAATGTAAATATAATAAAACACAACTTTAACCTACAAACTATTGTAATTGTATGCTTAATTGTTATTTAACTCTGATAATAAATGCACTAGATGTGCTATAAAGTTAAAATTAATTATATTTGTTCAATTACAAATATAATTAATTACATACAAATACATTAATTATATATAAATTAAACATTTTTGTTCCATTATTTCACTATTTTATTGAAGAGACTTAAAGTTGGTGCACAAAGCAACAGTAGACCAATACAAATACAAACAGAAATCGAATTTTATAGACTAATTTTAAATTTTAAATAAAGTAATGCTAATAACAGGTCAATTGAAAAGTCGCCGGCCTACCATAGTAAAACACATAATTTTGACAAAATTAGTTTTTTTATTCAACATAATTCCCTTCAAGAGTGACACACTGATTATAGCGACCCTCTCACTTTTAGATATCATTTTTGTATTACGATTTGTCCTTTGCTTCAAAAGAGGCCTCAGTTTCGGCGATGACCTCTTCATTCGACGAAAATTTCTTCCCAGTGAATATTCTTTTAAGACCTGAGAACAGGAAAGGAGGCTGGAGGGTAGATCTGGAGAATACGTTGAATGAGGAAGCAATTCGAAACCCAATTCATGGATTTTTGCCATCGTTTTTACTGACTTGTGACACGGCGCATTGTCTTGTTGAAACAGCACTTTCTTTATCTGCAAATGCGGCCGTTTTTCGGCGATTTAGTCCTTGAAACATTTTCGCTGTTGATGGTCCTTCTTTTTTCAAGGTAGTCAATGAAAATTATTCCATGTGCATCCCAAAATACAGACGCCATAACCTTGCCAGCCAACTGTTCCATTTTCCCAAGCTTTGGAGCGGGTTCATCGTGTGCAGTCAATTCAGATGACTGTCTATTGGACTTCGGAGTGAAATGATGGATCCATGTTTCATCTATTGTCACATATCGATGCAAAAACTCGGGTTTCTTATGCTCGATCATCTTCAAACACTACTCCGAATCAACAACTCGTCGTTGTTTTTGGTTAAAAGTGAGCTTGCGCGGCACCCACTTTGCACAGAGATTTCTCATACCCAAATATTCGTGAATGTGAATGTCATGTAGACGTTCAGTTGATATCTTTAGAGTGTCTGCTATTTCATTCAATTTCAATTTAAGGTCATTCAAAATCATTTTGTGGATTTTTTAAATATTTTCTTCGGTAACAACCTCTTTTGGAAGTCCAATGCACTCACCGTCTTTGGTGCTCATTTCACCACGTCTAAACTTAGCATCACACCAATCTTTGATAGTTGATTTTCCAGGGGCAGTATCCGGCAACTCAGCATTAAGCCAAGATTGCTTCAACTGTATTATTTCCCTTCAAAAAACAATATTTTATCAACAAGCAAAATTCCTTTTAATCCATTTTTTTCACAATAACAAAAGTTGCTTCACTCAAAATGCTATAATTCGCAAACTAATGATCCGACAGCTGTCAAATTTATACACGCATCTTTTGAGGGTTAGGGCTAACTAAGAAACATATGGATTTAATTTTACTAGCGCCATCTATGTGTGAGGCCAGGGACTTCTCAATTGACTGGTTAGTAAAACTCCGGAATTTTACATTCAAACCAACTGAATTTGACAGTACATTCGAATTCATCTGTGACGTTGCTTTGATGGAAACAATTACAAAATAACGCTGCTCCATACTTATACCCACTGATATAATGAAGGTTCTCAAGCGGGAGGACGGTACATTGTCGTTATCCAAGTCCCGCTAAACTATTCACCGAACAATAAACTACTTTTTAGTCGTACTCCTCGCAAACTTCTCACACAGGAAGCGGAAGTATCTTTTCTTCGGTAACAAATGGTCAATCCACCGGACCAATCAGCACTTAATTACCAGTTTCTTGTCGCGACTGAGCGCAGACGGCGCGCTCTGCCCGAAAGAGTAGACGTTCCGGGAATTAATTAATCATCCGCGGCAAGAAACGGTTCGCAAAACCGTCTACGCCCCGCCGTACACCTCCTCTACCCCGGCCGGGAGGATCCCTTGTCGATCCCGGCGCTCCTTTTCGTCGGAGACACAATCCGGGACTATTAATCAGGCGGGCACGGGAATGATAATGATGATGGCGTTCGTTGTAAGTGAACGACGACGGCTTATTTAGTTTACATGTAAACTAGCGTGTAGAGGATGTTAAATCTATTTAATTTGACGGGATTGGTATCGCGGTTAGTATGATTTATTATGTGGGAAGGAGACCGGTCAACGTTTCGCCAACGGCGCGTGTATCGTCACGGTATACGTAAGTCAGAGATATTTCGTGATATAGGCGAGGAATGATACCTGTCCTCCCTTAGTACACAAAGCTGGGCAAAATTCACGCCTTGCATTGATTAAAATACGAATTACAAAATATTATTTCGCTATTATTAACAGATCAATTGAAAAGTCCTCGGTCGACCATAGTAAAACACATTTTTTAATTCCCTTCAAGGGTGATACACTGATTATAGCGACCCCCCAACTTTTCGATACCATTTTCGTATCACGATTTGTCCTTCGCTTCAAAATAGGCCTCAGTTTCGGCGATCATCTCTTCACTCGACGAAATTTTTTCCCAGCGAGCATTCTTCTGAGATCCGAGAACAGGAAATAGTCGCTGGGGGCCAGATCTGGAGAATACGGCCGAAGAGGAAGCAATTCGAAGACCAATTCATGGATTTTTGCCAACGTTTTCAATGACTTGTGACACGATACATTGTCTAGGTGAAGCAGCACCTTTTTTTTCTTCAAATGCGGCCGTTTTTCGGCGATTTCGTCCTTCAAACGGTTCAATAACGCTGTGTAATAGTCGCTGTTGATTCCCAAAAGCCTTTTCTTTGCCTGATAGGAAATGAAACCGAAATGTTTAAATAATCTGTGTGATATTTCCCGTTCTCTTGGTATATATAATAACATAGGTATATTTTGGTATATATAATGTAATAAGACTAGTTCAATTTTCTTTAAAAAAAAAACAGGCAACGAACTTTTTCCCAGGTCCGATAAAAACATCCCGAACAAACATATCAATGGCAAATGTCAACCCAAAGGAATTTATTACTTGAAAGCAGGCGTTGAAAGGACAAAAAACTCCCCGTCTCCGTCTCCAACTGTTCGCAATTTAATAATGTCATAATTAAATTTTTAATAATAGACGATATTTTACCGGACCTGCTCCCGAATACACAAAAACAATAATTTGGGCAGCTCTTTTTCCTATCTCGCTCTCTCTCTCTCCCTCTCAACCCCGCACGTCTCGCCTCACCCCCGGCCGGCTAGTCGCTGGCTTATTTCTAAAACAAATGTTTTACGGGTCCCGCTCCAGCGATAAATTTCCCCCCTTCTTTATTATTTCCTTGACAGTCCCAGTCTGCTCCGCTCTCTCCTTTTCCGAGCTAATACACACAACAAAGTCCCCTAATTAGTTTCTGAAATATCCGACGCTGCTCAGTTTGCGCTTTTTGTTTCGTTCGGACGATAAGTGTCGTCGGCGATGGGAAAAAAGTCGACTTACACTCCTGTCGGGAACTGACGGAGAAAAAAAGGGGAATGGAAGAAAGGACGTGAACTAAAACTAGAAAGGGACGTTGTAGTCCTCTGTAAGTGTTACTTTTACATATTTTTTACAGCTAACTCGTTTCATATAAAAAAATAGACAACAAGGAACCCAATCCTGGTCACGTACAAGTCTTGCTTCCAGTTTTTCGCGGTTTTCCTAACAGATATCGCTAGGCCTAGGCCACCACGCATTCACTTACAGCAAGGTTAAAGGTTGGCAGCGCCGGTGGTTTGGTACCATGCGGTTCCCGGTTATAAAAGACTACCACCACCACCACGACGACGTCTCGCTCTCTTTCCTTTTCTCTGCATCCTTGTATCCTTATAACAGGACCGCTACCACAACTTTTACCTTAGCCTAATATCCTGTCCGTTCTCCCGTAGACCACATGTATCATTCAATGTTACAATATATAAGTTTTATTCAACCAGTATTTACAGTTCCCGTGCAAATTCCTTCCACAAAATAGTAGTGAGTGTTCGGACAAACAATCGCATCGACAGCCCCACATTCCGACCGACAAGATGAACATTGCTACAATTGGCAACAACGATGTGATCGAAGTGCCTAACAGATAAACCAGCTCAACATAAGCCACTCAAAAGAGCAGGAGGAACGGAACCAATCAACATCACATGGTCGACGTTATCCTACGAGATTAACGCGATGGACGAAAACCACAGAAGCCCATCATATATAACATCAACACATGAAAACCCTTGCAACATGAAACGAGACACCTAGGCACCACTTTTATAGGTACCCTCAAACAAATCGGAACACCCCAAGGCGAACGACGTCCTGCTACAACTTCGATGGCACCTGATCCCGTAAAACACCTGGCTCAGGTTGGGATCCCCATCTCATAAGCAGTCCCTACGCGATTCATTGCGTAATTGCGGGTGCACTCCGGAACCTGCACCACATAGAGGTACGTTCCACGGCAGCTCCACTAGGAGGGGAGTGATGTAGCGACCACTAACGACCCTTTAGGTCACCACGCATTCACCTACAGCAGGTTCAAAGGTTGGCAACGCCGGTGGATTGGTACCGTGCAGTTCCCGGCTATAAAAGACCACCACGACGACGCCTCGCTCCCTTTTCTTTTCTCTACCCCTTTATAAAAGTACCACTTGCACAGCGCTACCGTAATTCCTTTACCTCAACCTAATAACGTCTCCATTCTCCCGTCGACCACATGTATCATTCAATGTTAAAATAAACAAGTTTTATTCAATCAATGTTTCCAGTTCCCGTGCAAATTCTTTCCACAAAATTGTAGTGATTGTTCGGACAAACAATCGCATCGACAGCTACACTTTCCGACCGACCCGGCGAACATTCCTACATGTGCGATGTAGGAATGTTCCACACATATAGAATTTTATTCCACTTACATCAAGCTTCAAAGCTATACCATAGAGTATAGAAAGAGGTTTTACTTAAATAGGCGAAACCCAAGAAATGTTTTGCGTGGTTGACCACTCAATGCTGGCTCTGAGACCACTTTTTTGATTGGTTCATTTGAATTGGACTACAAAGGCATTTGATTTTTGGCTCAATTCTATAACGCGATCGTTTGTTTCAGTTTGCTTGCGACGCCATTTTTGTGTGTCCGACAAAGTATGATCAGCATTTTTATGTCTTAATTATAATCACTATTATTAGATTACAATGTATCTTCATTCTTAAAAGTATCCAGTATCTATACGGAAATAAAAAAGTAGACATAGTGTTCCTTGGAAGAAACAACCCAAGTTAGCTAGATTAAAGATTCGTGAGTGTGACTTAGCATTGCTTTTACCTGGTACGTATACAATTATTTATATAAAGCATTTGTGTTCATATATATTATTACTTATAAGAATACAACCGAAGAAAACATGAAAATATTACCCACTCCAAATAACATACAAAATATTTCTTATTTTGTTAATAGATGCTTAAGTTGTCTTTTTAACTTACCGATTTTACTATAATAAGAGCACAGAACTTTAAAGTATTACTTTTTGGTATGATTTCTCCGTTCTCCTCCTCTATGTCTTTCTCTATATGATTTAAATGTTTTAATTATCCGTCATCCGTCATTTTCACAACAACATTCTAATAATTATTATAACTTGCCTCGCTAGAGTTTTGTGTTGAACAAATAAGTAAAATATTAACACTCACAGACCTTCAGCTGTGCTGCTCTGCTTTCAGTATGAGGGAACAAAAAGATAGAAATTTACTACATCTTATTTGAATTGATAGCATTAAGAAATATGAAAAAGAAAAAAAAACTATAGACAATTTGATTATATTATATTATTACATATATACATAGCTTTTTGCTGTGGTATAATATTTGTATTTATATAGAATTTTATATTAATAAATGGTTTTTAAAAATTACATTTTGGTTTTATTTGAAATTTAATTGATCGGTAGAACGTCAGAGGTTAGTAATGTGATACGTATGAAATAGTCGACCAATGAAATATTCTCCTTATAAAATATTTTCATTATAGGTGCCTGTAAAGGTAATTCAAATTAAGAAATATTATGTTAACCAAAAACAAGAAACAGAGAAATTCAATACCCAACATCACCTCAACTACATTTTCCATGTGATTCTAATGACGTAGCTTATGCATTAAATAAATTATCTCCCCAGAAATTGTTAAAAATAACACGTCCGCCGCTAGATATTAACACGACCGAAAGCTCCAGTAGTAGAAATCTGTGTAGGACGCTTTTTGCGCTAGGTAAAGTGCATTTGCGCTTGTCCGACGGCGTTAAAATATGGTTCATTATGCAAATAGCCGGTCCAGGGGGCCAATTAGCAGGACCCGACCATTCCACGCCGTTTAATTAATAAAATAGCCACCCCTAAAGTAATATCTCCGCGAGAGCGCAACTAACAAAAGTCAACATCGCCAGCCATACGGGAAATATTAATAATCCCTCCATAAAAATTAACTAAACTTCATTAATCTCATACATAATGTGAACAAAACTAAGACAACACGAATTTGATTGCATTAAAAGATTATAATGTTAATGGATCTGTTGAGACGTAATTACATCTATTTATATTTAAGGAAATTGTTTAATTTTAAGTAACGCTGAGAACAATCGACTGAAAACGCTCGAAACAGTCGATAGTCGCAAAACAGTCGAAACAGTCGAGAGTCAAAAAACTAACGACTGAAAATAGTAATTACTATTTTTAGTTAAATGCATAGTTCGGCTGTTTTTTTCAATTCGTGATGTCAGACGAAAATGTAAGAATTCTTTCCTGTATAAATCATGAGAGAGGAAAAGACGGATATAATTACTTGGGGCAGTTAATTTTATGTGTGCTTATATTTTCCAACGGTAGCATAAGCGAGACATTTAAACAGATTTATACATACATTTATATATCTCAAGCATTATTTTGTGGCATATCAGATTACATCAGCATGAAGAACATCTTCCATAGAATCAATTGTGCCAATAAGATGAAATCTATAAAACCCCTTAATATGATGAACCAAAAGCCGAAGTATAAATAAACGTAATATATACGAATTTCAGAACGTCACCTATTTTTCCCTAAAATTAAAAAAAATATATATTTCTGCATTTGAATAGAACTGTTGGCGAGCTCTGGAAATACAATTATAAACTTACAAATTAAATTTACAAATATCCTAAAACAATTTTCCGAAAAACAACTTTGCCGTTATTCCAACTAACTGAAACTGTTCCAGTATTTCTGAACGTTTTTGTCTCACTCATCTCCAACAGATGTATTCAAAAATATTCGATAACTACTTCTGGCACTTCTGCGTTACTGGAAAATATTTTAAAATAATGTACATATCCAGGAGAATGGTGGAGTAAAAAAGCGTTAATATATATAGCCCGAGGTCCGGAGCTTCAGCGTGGAATAACTTTGATGTAGCGTCAATATTTTATAGTTTTTAGATGTGTGGGACTTACTCCTTCGCTTCTCAAGAGCGCAGATACTTTATTCTTGGTGAAATTTATGGAAAATATGCATGGAATGGTTTAAGTTTCACTACCATATAATATTAGAATTGATTTTTATTTTATTTTATTTTATAACCTCAGGAAATCACCAGGCTACGATTTAATAACAGGAGAATTACTGCAAAAACTATCAGGAAAGGGAATTATATAACTCATCAACTTGATCAAAACAGCATTTAGATTAAAACATGTCCCAGACATTTGGGTGATGGCGGAAATTATAATGATCCCAAAACCTGGGAAGTCACCAAACAAAATAAAATCCTATAGACCTATATCACTGCTGCCAGTAATATCTAAGGTTTTTGAAAAACTCCTGTTGAAAAGAATAAAACCGATCATAGAGAGAAAAAATACCAACACACCAGTTTGGGTTTATTAACAAACAATCAAAAATTGACCAGGCCCACAGAATAACAGATGTTATTGAAAAAGCCTACGAAAGTCAAAAAGTATGCTCAGCTATATTTTAAAATGTAGCACAAGCCTTCAATAAGATTTGGCATGAAGACCTTGTTCATAAACCACAGAAAATGCTACCAAAACAACACACCGAAATGTTAAAATCATACATTACAACCAGAATGTTTAGAGTCAAGCAAGAAGAAGCTTACTCTACAATAAAAGAAGCTAAAGCAGGTGCACCACAAGGAAGTGTACTGGGGCCAATGCTTTATCTACTTTACACTTGTAATATACCACAAATGGAAAATATCACGATGGCTACATTTACAATAGTGAAGAAGCCTCACGAAAATTACAATAGGCAAGTGACAATATAAATAATTGGACAGAAGCATGGAAAATAAGAATTAATGAAAGTAAATCTGTACATGTTCAGTTCACCTATAAACAGGCCGTACAAGCACCAATAACATTAAATAACACTACCATTCCATATAGCAACAACGCTAAATATCTCGGAATGAATTTCGATGCAAAACTTCGCTGGAAGGAATATATAAAGAAGAAAAGAAAAGAACTGGAATTGAAATATAGGAAAATGTACTGGCTAATTGGAAGAAAATCACAGTTATCAGTACATAATAAATTACTATTATATAAGCAAATATTGAAACCTATATGGACATACGGAGTTCAATTATGGGGATGTTCTGCAAAGAGTAACATTAATAAAATACAAATTTTTTAGAACAAAGTCCTGAGAGGTATTGTGGGTGCACCCAAATACTATAGGACTGATTACCTACATCGAGACATTCAGATACCCACAGTAAGTCAAGAAATCAAGAGAATTGCAAGGGGACATGAGAAAAGACTCCCTTCTCATACTAATATTGAAATATTGCAACTTTTGGATAACACCAGAACAGGACTCAGACTCAAAAGAATCAAACCATCTGATCTTGTGTAGTGTTGTGTAGTGAGGTGCATATATTAAAAAATTCAGCAGTGACATGTATAAACATTATTTCACCAGAGACTGAGTTAGGGTCGATGGGTCCTCTTAGTTATATACCTAGATTTAAGTTAGCATAAAGACAAACTGTAGGTTAGACGGAAACGACTAGTAACAATATATTAATTAAATAATAAAAAAAATTATTTCATATTAAATATATTTAAAGGTAAATTATAATATAAGTTAAGCTCAATCCAGGTATGTTTTTGATCGACATAACGTATCAAAAATAGGCAAAGAACCTATAAAAGATTATGAATAGAGTTATATTTGGATTACATCTAATTTTATCAAGAAAAATATACACAGGTATTAACGATTTGCATTCAAAACATATCAAGTTTCATGCTAGCTAGTAATTCTTTAATGATTAGATCCCATCCAGTAAGTACTGGGTCACATCCCACGCTATAACGGACTTCGTCATTCATATTAGAAGATAGTTGACATATTCCGGAGAGATTTATAGTCGCGGGAGGCAATCTATATTAAACTCACATCGCAACCCATCCGGATACGTAATAAGGAACCGGAATCAAATATTATCCAGTTCGATTCGGCAGACAGACGGACGGCGAAAAAATGGCAGCTACCGCGACAGAATAAAAACGAAACGTTCAACATAAATTACGATTCCGCTTGTGTTACGCAATAAATTTTAAAAATTAATCAAGTGGAGAAGGGCGCGCGGAGGAAGCTCTCTCCCGAAATCTCGTGGAAAACGAACAAAAATGCGACAGTTGTATCGGTGCCAGACTGCTTGTGCCGTATCCAGGGCATAAAATTCGCGCTGTGAGAAACTGATTCGTTTAGGATTCGTCCCCCGAACATACTACCGCTCAAATAACACGGAGTTCAGTAAATTCGCAGAACAACAATGAAATATCAGATTTATGGTTACAGAAATGATTTTAGTTTTCATTAAAACTTCCACAACTACATTATACTTACACCGATGATCAGCAACAATTGATAGATCCCGTAACAGCACTGGTTTTCCTGAAAACCCGTAAAATAAGTCCCTATAAGAAATGCCCAATGCTAATTCATGTAGTACACAACTATCAAGTTTTTCTTGGTATTCAGTCTTAAGCAGATGTTTCAAAATCAGCTCGAAGTGAGGGTGCGACTTTTTGTTTTTTTTTCAATTTTTTTTTGTTCTATAACATTAAATAAGCCGGGTTTTTTGTCAAATTGTACCTGCTGAACAGAAAAACTTAAACGGATTTTTGTAACACGTACAATATTAAAGTTATGATATATATTTTTTAAAATCCTTGTCATTCCTCAATCTGCCCTATTGGCAATAAGTATTTCTTATGTCTATATTATATATACATGGCATGTAGAAAATCACTTCATTAAGCAATCTTCTGTATAAAATATTATCTTAACTAATTAGCCTTATTCTAAAGCTTATTCTAAAGTCTATATATGTCCAGTAATCAGATCAGGTGGTGTTAAACGTTTTAGTCTACGCACTTCACTATCACGTCGAATATTTAGCTGATTAGCGAGTACACTGGGATGCAATGACACTCTTTCGAAGTACTTCACACAAACACGTTGAATTACACTCGTTATAGGTTCTATAGGAATATCGCGTTGTATCACTTTATTTGAAATATAGTATGGAGCATCGACAATGGCACACAACACCTTATTTTGGAACCGTTGGAAGCTAATACCTTGTTATCTAATGATAACTTGGATTTACGCCCGATGGGCCAATATAATTGATATAATTTAACTCCAAGTTGTTTCTGTTTAGAGAGTATGTGCTTCTTCCAGGTTAGGCGTTGATCTAAGTGCATATCAAGATACTTAACATGCTCTGTTTGGGGAGTTGACGATGATTAATATTCACTGGTGGACATGTTCTTCTACGCAAGGTAAACGTTACATGCGTGGATTTTGTTTCATTGACTTTAAAGCACCATGTCTTCAACCATAATTGTATTTGATCCAGGTGGGTTTGTAGGTTTATTGATGCTGTGACTGGATCTTCATGGGATGCTAAGATTGCTGTGTCGTCTGCGTATGTTGCCACAGTAGTTATTTTTGTGGTGGGCAGATCGGCCGTATACAGAAGATACAGTACTGGACCCAATACACTACCTTGCGGAACGATT
This sequence comes from Rhynchophorus ferrugineus, assembly GCF_030347505.1. Classification (NCBI taxonomy): domain Eukaryota; kingdom Metazoa; phylum Arthropoda; class Insecta; order Coleoptera; family Curculionidae; genus Rhynchophorus; species Rhynchophorus ferrugineus. The sequence continues at coordinate 9,530,582 of NW_027472586.1, read as the reverse complement.
ATGATAAATTGAAGTAATATAAATAAAATGAAGACAATATAAACATTTTAAAACATATTTATTTATTTGTAAATATAGTTTGGGTCCGTATTTTGGGATGCGCATGGAAAATTTTCATTGACTACCTTGAAAAAGGAAGAACCATCAACAGGACGAAATCGCCGAAAAACGGCCGCATTTGAAGAAAAAGAAAGTGCTGCTTCACCAAGACAATGCACCGTGTCACAAGTCAGTGAAAACGATGGCAAAAATCCATGAATTGGGCTTCCAATTGCTTCCTCATTCACCGTATTTTCCAAATTTGACTACTAGCGACTATTTCCTGTTCTCAGATCTCAAAAGAATGCTCGCTGGGGAGAAATTTTCGTCGAATGAAGAGGTGGTCGCCGAAACTGAGGCCTATTTTGAAGCAAAGGACAAATCGTACTACAAAAAATGGTATCGAAAAGTTGTAGGGTTGCTATAATTAGTGTATCATTATGTTGAATAAAAAAAACTAATTTTACCAAAAAAATGTGTTTTACTATGGTAGGCCGAGGACTTTTCAATTGACCTCTTATTTACAATTAGGCAATGACTCAAAATAGCTCAGGTTTAAGTGATCAATAGGGAAAATCAGCCATACATTCCATCTTCCTTGATAACTCTCTTTTTTCTGTTTTATATCATGACCAAAGCTAGTTGTTATGGGATATGGTAAAGAACTACTACAGTAGATATGCAGATCGAGAAAAATATAAAAACAAGAACTGTTTGGATTTCGAAATGATTGTTTATAATAACACCGTTCGGTTTGGATAAATTGCATTAGATACACAGAAGAAGAAATTAATAAATGGTGGAATTGTGAACTAGTGTTAGATTGGAAATTAACAGCTTAGTTATTGACTTGAATACTGACTCAGAATGTAACAGTGAGTGAACGAAATGTTCTGGATGTAAGATTATGACTCAATGCTGACAATACCAAGAGAGGGTGAGGAAAGTGGAAACCACTAAAGGTGATATATAATTAACGTACGATAACTATAGGAAATCATATATTATAGTTTGAAAGATATATGTGCATAGGCATATGTGTAATTGTTCAAAATATAAATGTACGTTTGATTAAAATGTATGAAAAGAGAATGAATACTAAATGTTTTGCAGATATGGCAAATATATTAGAGAGAATGCAGTGATCAAATTTAATTATATCAGGAAAAATGTATAGTTGTAGTAACAGAAGAAACTAAGAAGAAATGAAATGTTATCATAATGATTTAAGAAGAAAACTCAGCAATGAAAGAAATAAGAACAAAACCTAAAAAGGTAAATATGTTCTCTAATGAAAATAAAATGCATTATCTGGATGTACAATTATTATGTTAGTTAGGTGGATTAAGCCTCTAGGGTACACCAAAGGTACCCATAACTATAGTTTAAGTCGTTCGATAATACACGCATTAGATATGACATAGATATTATAATGTTAAAATAAATTATATATATCGAAGGTAAAATAAACTAAAGTAACTAAAATCAACGTTAAATGTAGTAACATTGCACCGCTTTGACGTTATAAATTAAGATGACGTGCCTTCACTGCTACTTTGGACAGGCCATAGCAACTAAGATAAAGGAAAATAGGAGCGCCAAACTAAACTAAAATAGAGAACCAAGCTTCATTAATGCATCTGGCTACTAAATCAGAATTAAAACAAATTAAATGAAACATACGCTGGAACAGTTCACGGCAGAACGAACTTCCGGAGAAAAACGTAAATAATTTAAACATTTAATATCAAAGGAGAGATTTTTACGAACTTTATCGGACTCGAAACGCGACTTTATAAGGTTTTTTCTGTCGGCGAGAGAGGATCCGTCTTCGTTTTATGCTTTTTTTTTCTTAGCCGGCCTTTGCACTTTGGCCAGGAGGAGGAGAGGGGTTCGTGTTTCTCTCCCCGTCTCGAAAATAGAGGAAGTTTAACGGCATAACTGGGAAGACCCGTCGAGTATTCTTACAACTTTATTATAGGTAATCTAATTAATTATTTAAGAATGGCGGAGAGCAGTTTTATGGACTTTGAAAGTATGTCTTCTTTCTAATTAAGACGATGCCGACTTGCAGTTCTTTGAAAGTGGCAAAGATCTGAGTTGTAGGGAACAAGTCCAGAATGTTTTTTTTACATTTTTTAATTATGTATAATATTTTAAAAATATATCATACAATATAACGTCAAAATGCATAGAGGAAAAATTTGTATCAGTTTTCCCATAGCGTTCATCGCTCCTCATCATCATCAATCCATATCCAGTGATAGTGTATCGAACTTCTTTTTGTTCTGGCCTACAACCAGGCAGTGGAATGCATGACGCATACCTGGTCACGGAGACTTGCCCTGGAGTGACAAGTTGGACCGTGTTATGTGGAACTGCCTCTGGGCTTACCAATAGACTAAACCGAAGTTGACTCCTGTGGATCGCTACTCCTACTGCATTAAATTTGGGGATATGGCACTCGCTGATCGGGCAGCCGTTATTGGGCAAGAGGCGCCGGCGATTCTATTGATTCGCGAACTTGAATTAACACACGACTGGAGGCTGTCGTATGGGGGCAAAAGTTATGACTGCAGCGGCGGATGAAGTCGTTTCAGCCTGGAAAAGAGGGGAGGTTAGCAGTGACGCGGTGCTAAGCTCCCAGCATGTCGACCGACTCGCGAACAAGCGCATTTTCAGAAGAACTTGAGCTGAGTAGTTTGTGGAATGATTGAGATATGAAGTGCCTGATTTCTGGAGTGTCAATTTTCCTATGAATTTGATTATTTCTGACAAACCATGGAGCGTTTCAGATTCTCGTGAGGAGCTTATTTTGGAAAACCTGAAGCCTTTTCAACTGGTTGGGTGTAACAAACTTGCTGTAAACATTAGATCCGTGGAAGAGTACGGACCGAATTAACAATTTGTAAAATAAGCATTTCATGGATATGGGAAGACTGCTACAAGGGCAGATCAGAGGAGATAGCAGGTTTGCTATCCCCGATCCTTTCTAGATTGGCTTCTGGATTTGGGAATGCCAACCGAACCGTCGGTCGAAGTGGAGCCCTAGGTACGTGACGTTATCGTGCCGTGTCAATCTTAAGTCGCGAGACGCGCAGTGCCTAACGCTTCTTATGAAAAATTATGGCCTGGGTTGTCACGGGGTTGATTTGCAACCTCCAAAGTTTGAACCACCTGACTGCATGATCGAGCTGCTTCTGTAAACGTTGATAAATTGTAACTTCCAACTTAGCGGCCGTAAAGAAAGCAGTGTCGTCAGCGCAAAACGCGACGTCAATGTGCTCTTTTCTCGGGAGATCTGAAAAAAAGAGGATAAATAAGGCTGGGGCCAGCGGGGAACCTAGAGGTTTGTTTTCGATCGGTAAGTGTATTCGTGATCTTGACCTGGAGGGATCTGTCCGACAGGTAGGACTTGATGAGAGCGGTTAAGCCTTCTGGAAGGCCAGCCCAACCGCATGCATTTTGCGATCAAACCGTCGTGCCAGATCTTGTCGAAGGCTTTGGTTAGGTCCAGAAGGACTGCTCCAACTTTTTACGTTGGTCCAGAGCGTGATGGATGTGTGAGGCCAGACGGGTAGCCTGATGGACGGGTGAGTGGTGAGAGCGAAGTGATGCCGAATTGTTCATCAGGAATGATGTTGTTTTCCTTTGTGAAAGAGTTGAAAGCGTAGAGTATTGCCCTCTCCGCAAGCTTCGAAATGGCGTTGAGAAGGCTGATGGGCCTATAGTCAGATGGAGATGATTTTGCCCCTTTCTTGGGAATAACCAACATACGTGCGTGTTTCCAAAACGTCGGGACATGTATCGAAGTCCGAACATTCCAAGCAGATAGGCATTTCCAAACAGTTGCAATCCGTATCTCTGAACTCAACCGTTCCTCAACTATGCACTGATTCTCGCATCCTAGACAAATGACTTTACTGTAGAATTTGCCTTAAGCATCCTATTTGAAACACCTCAAGCTGACAGATGTTAGACTGTAACAGTGTCCAAATCTCGAAGGTATATTGAAGAATCGCCACGATAAGCATTAGAAAAAGACAGATTTTAGTCGTGCTTTTAATGCTTCCTTTCTTCCACAGACACGATTTTATACTCACCATAAGATTATGAACAGACCTGAACGAAGTGAATGATTCGAGCTCCGCCCGAGAGCTTGCGCGAAAACTCGAAGAAGATTCGGCGAATAGTTCTCCGTTCACGGTACTTTCTAGTAATCGAAATGAACTCGTGGAACATTCTGTTCCCCTCGGAATGTCACGGTTCCCAACAATCATCGAAGTTCTTTCGTTGTCTCGGTCAGAGATGCGTATTGTTTGTATATAACCATACTTTTCACCGTGGCGTAACAAAATTAAAAGTCCTGCGAGTCACTTTCCAACGGTACGTGTACGATGTTCTTTTCCTAAAAAAAAGCAACTTTAATTGCTAAAATAATAAGTGCTGCCTGGGCGTTTTTTGAAGAATATCAAATGATTGTAAGTATGGCCATAAAGTTATAAGGAAGAAAATACCAGTAAAATTGAAATACAAGATTATAGTAAGAATATCTCACAAAACTCATATTATACTCTCATATACATAAAAACTTTATACAACTTAAGAATTCCTATTTGTAGGTTGCTGAGGATATATCAAACATTTACAATTCTGAAAAAATTACAGAATAATCCAAAATCGTCAAAATATATAATTAGCCCCAATAGAAAAGGCTTTATGTACATATATAGAACTGTCACTATGACTTAAACATAATAAAATCATAAATATTAAATATAAAACATTCCCTGTATTTGGTGGCAGGAAATTCATAAATTGAATCATCCAGTATTTCATCCATTCATTCATACAGACAAGTACGAATGTATACTTACTTCATGATATTTGGTTATATACTGGTAATTTGATAACCGGTTTGAAGGTGAAATGTTTGTTAAGAGTGTTGAAATTGTTTCAGTCACAACGGAAACGCACGTGTTTTATCAGCGTGAAAAGTTCCTAGCTGGAAGAGTGTGGGGTACAGAAAAGGGTTTCTTGGACAAGCCTTGTCCACCACCACCAATAACCCGAGGGAGGGGCTTCAGCGCTCAATTGGAAGTTATTATATAAAAGATCAGTTAGAAGAATTGAAGAAAGTAATGTTAACAGCAACCAGTAGCATTGCTGTCTATATTAGCCAAAACCAGACCTTTGTTATCAGTAACTACATTCAATCATAATCACAATCCTTTTCCCATAACGTATTAATTAATATTTTTAATTATATATATATATATATATATATATATATATATATATACATATATAAGAAACAATTTGTTTAAATAAAAGGAATGTATTCGACAAGAATACTGGTTTATTCACCCGACAGGCAAGACCAGACAATCTGTCAATGTAAATCTACATACAAGGGAGACTATTATGGAACCATTCCGTGGTGTTAACCATTTCGTTGACCGTGGTGTGACTGTTTCTGATTCCGTGACCTTGATTTCTCTCCTGCATTTCAACAATAACTAAGGGAATCTAAAAAATTGCTGTATTTAATGGGGTTTACTCTACATTTTAGGTAGAAAATACGGCCTCAAAGACATTTTGACTAAATACTTTTACAACTAGAAGGATGCTTCTAGAAGAGTGCTTCTAACACGAATCAGACAAAATATTATCAGCATAATGAATGTTAATGTATCCAAGTAGAAGTCATGAAATAATCTTAACAAGTAAGAATACAAAATACTTCTATTTCAATGTCAATTTCGAAATAACACACTTCGAAAATAAAACACGACCAGATGCTCCACCATAATAAAAATAAAACTGGAACGACTAAATATGGCTCAGAACAATGAACAGACACAGATTTACCCTCTCGAATCAGAAATAAGAAACCATAACAGTAAAAGATTAAAGCCTAATATATTATTCAGTGGCACGTTATATTAACGCGCGCTACGGGGACATTTCACCGGTCCCAGCCACTCCAGAATCTTGAGCGATGATACTTTCCGTACCCGCCCGAGCTACGTCGCCATTATTTCCACAGTTAAACACATATTTCCCGTTTTAATTATGCTTTTAGGAGAGGCCTCCCCAGTACGCGCTAATGGGGTCGACCTAGAGACAGTTCAACACCCCCTTCCTCCTCCCGCCCGTGGCTTCTGCTACGGTCGACGTGCCCGTATCCCCCCGGACCGCGAAACAGGACTAGTTCAGAGTTGGCAAATTTGTTAAAATATTTTTCGTACGAAGTTCCGTGATTAATGAAAAACATCGATGCACGGTTTGGATTTAATTGTTTGGTCATTTTTCGTTATATACAATGTTTCCAAATATTTTAGTATCATACAGTACATTCTCTGTAAAAATAATCTTTATAATTCGTGTAAAAAATATATAAAATATGGAGTGCTTAAAATCTATTCAGAAATAAAAAATTATTATGTAAAAAGAAATGATTTTGCTTTAAATCGCATTCGTACGAAATCACATTCTAAGGAGGCCCCTGTGTCTAGACATCTCGCTCAGCACATCACTCAGTCTAAAATAAACGCACCGTCTTCTTCAATCAAGAAAGGATCTATTAACAGGTCAACTTAAAAATCCCGGCCTGACACATAGATGGCGCTACTATAATTAAATCCATATGTTGTTTCAGTTAGCCCTAACACTCAAAAGATGCGTGTATAAATTTGACAACTGTCGGATCATTGGTTTGTGAATTACAGCATTTTGAGTGAAGCAACTTTTGTTATTGTGAAAAAAATGGATAAAAAGGAATTTCGCGTGTTGATAAAATATTGTTTTTGAAGGGAAAAAAATACAGTTGAAGCAAAACCTTGTCTTGATGCCGAGTTTCCGGACACTGTCCCAGGAAAATCAACCATCAAGGATTGGTATGCTAAGTTTAGACGTGGTGAAATGAGCACCGAAGACGGTGAACGCAGTGGACGAACAAAAAAGGTTGTTACCGACGGAAACATTTTAAAAAATGAGATAGCAGATACTCTAAAGATATCAACTGAACGTGTACATCATATCATTTTACTCCAAAGTCCAATCGACAATCATCCGAGTGAACTGCACACGATGAATCCGCTCCAAAGCGTGAGAAAACACAACAGTCGGCTGGCAAGGCCATGGTGTCTGTATTTTGGAATCCGCTTTGGAACAATTTTCATTGACTATCTGGGAAAAGGAAGGGCCATCAGCAGCGACTAATACATACCGTTATTGGACCGTTTGAAGGACGAAATCGCTGAAAAACGGCCGCATTTGAAGAAAAAGAAAGTGCTGCTTCACCAAGACAATGCACCGTGTCACAAGTCAGTGAAACCGACGGCAAAAATCAATGAATTGGGCTTCGAATTGCTTTCTCATCCACCGTATTCTCCAGATCTGGCCGCCAGCGACTATTTCCTGTTCTCAGATCTCAAAACGATGCTAGCTGGGAAGAAATGTTCGTCGAAGGAAGAGGTAATCGCCGAAACGGAGGCCTATTTTGAAGCAAAGCACAAATCGTACTTCAAAAATGGTATCGAGAAGTTGGAGGGTCGCTATAATCAGTGTATCACCCTTGAAGGGAATTATGTTGAATAAAAAAACTAATTTTGCCAAAAAATGTGTTTTACTATGGTAGGCCGGGGACTATTCAATTTACCTATTAGATACGCAATATAACAGCTCTCTCCTAAATAAACGATCCAGTGGTCGTACGTAGTCGTCCACCAGCTTTCCTTTGATGATCTGACAATTAGAACTGGTTTGATCCAAATTTCCATGATGTACCCGGTATGGAATGGTCTCCCAAGTTAGCACTCGCTCTTGTACATTCTCAAGTATTTCCGAATTTACTGTGTGCCTACCTATAATTTCAGTGCCTAGTGTATACGCGTTTGTGTTTTTGAGAGTAGTGATTAGGTGGTATTTTTTGTTAATTTCATCTTTATATTATTCCTGGATTAGTTTATTATCTAACTACTTATTACCTAACAAAGAAAATTAGCAGTAGATAATATAATCGAATAGTCCACACATGATCAAGTGAGCTACTGCAATCCGCCTTTCGATATTTTAGATTTTATTCTTCGGAACATTCCGTTATTTCAGTGCGAATAGTGTCGTCTAATAGAGTATTTTCAAAAATTTAATTTCATGAAATAGGACGTTTCTTTTGAGTGATAAATCATTCAATAGGATTAACAGTCGTTATATACATATGAAGGAAGTTATCTTGTTTTTATATATCCGTTCAGTAAAGGTTGAGGCAATACAATATTTAAATATTATTCTTCGGAACATTATGTTATTTGAGGCTATTTGTTAGCCCACGCAGTATTGCAATTGACAGCAGCGACAAAAGAGGCTTGTCAAAATTCGAAGAGTTTCAAATTCATATGGATAAGTCTGCTTTGAGAAACACGAAGTTACTTTTTCCCAACCCGTTATAATTAAACACGAAACAATGAGCGAACGTTGAAAAATGTTTTCACGCCTTTATTAGCAATTCTTAAATCGTAATTACATAAAACAGGTTATTAATTAAAAGCGGATAATTAAGAACGGTTCTTCCCCGCTCCGACGGAATCCTTTCAGCCGTTGTGTGGGTCCGCGTCGTCCCGTGACTGGCTATTAAACGGGACTCCGTCATTTTCCGTGGCGCGTCACTCCAAATTGCTTCCCGGCCAACTCTTCACCCCACCCGTCTCGCCCCGGCCCCTGGAAGTTTTCCTTTATGGCGCTTGGCTCCCAAGTTTCCTGTCCAACTTGTAAATAATGTTTTTATTCGCCTCTCCGGTCGGTCTAATGATTAGTGTCCATTGTTTCACGCGGTCACACGACTGCGAAATGCCTTTTGGACGAATAGCTCTGGCCGCTCTTGTTTGTGCTTGTGCTTGTGCCAGTTTTGAAATTATACTCCTTCGTCGACAGGAGATTTACCAACGCCAAGTTGGTTAAAATTGTTAAATATAGACACGGTTCTAATAGTACAGCCTTCAATAGGATTAACTGTCGTTAGACACATGAAGTCATGGTAAACATCTTCGAAACAACGTTTACAAGTTGTAAAAATGCGCTTTCAATATTTATATTTCATCTGTTTCTGTATCTCTATGCAGTATATGTTGAGAAATAATAATTGAAATATTCAGATTCTGTTCATCGGAACATTCTGTTATTTGAAGGCGGTTTATTTTATCTGCAATAATATGATAAATGTATTTTCATGGCCCAGGACGTTTACTCTGAGTGGTAATGTCTTCAATTGGATTAACTGTCGTTAGCCACATGCTGGATATCAAGTTGTTTCTATATCTACGTTCAGTAAATGTTGAGAAATGATAATGGAAATATTTAGATTTTGTTCATCGGAACATTATGTTATTTAGACGCGATTTATTTCATCTGCAGTAATATGAGAAATGTAATTTCATGGTGCAGGACGTTTACTCTGAGTGGTAAAGTCTTCAATTGAATTAACTGTCGTTAGTCACATGATGGATATCAAGTTGTTTCTATATCTACGTTCAGTAAATGTTGAGAAATGATAATGGACATATTTAGATTTTGTTCATCGGAACATTATGTTATTTAAACGCGATTTATTTCAACTGCAGTAATATGAGAAATGTAATTTCATGGTGCAGGACGTTTACTCTGAGTGGTAAAGTCTTCAATTGAATTAACTGTCGTTAGTCACATGATGGATATCAAGTTGTTTCTATATCTACGTTCAGTAAATGTTGAGAAATGATAATGGAAATATTTAGATTTTGTTCATCGGAACATTATGTTATTTAAACGCGATTTATTTCATCTGCAGTAATATGATAAGTGGTAAAGTCTTCAATTGGATTAACTGTCGTTAGCCACATGATGAATATCAAGTTGTTTCTATATCTACGTTCAGTAAATGTTGAGAAATGATAATGGAAATATTTAGATTTTGTTCATCGGAACATTATGTTATTTAAACGCGATTTATTTCATCTGCAGTAATATGATAAATGTAATTTCATAGTGCAGGACGTTTACTCTGAGTGGTAAAGTCTTCAACTGGATTAACTGTCGTTAGTCACATGATGGATATCAAGTTGTTTCTATATCTACGTTCAGTAAATGTTGAGAAATTATAATGGAAATATTTAGATTTTGTTCATCGGAACATTATGTTATTTAAACGCGATATATTTCATCTGCAGTAATATGATAAGAGTATTTTCATGGTGCAGAACGTTTACTCTAAGTGGTAAAGTCTTCAATTGGATTAACTGTCGTTCGCGACATGATGGATATCAAGTTGTTTCTATATCTACGTTCAGTAAATGTTGAGAAATGATAATGGAAATATTTAGATATTGTTCATCAGAAAGGTGTTTTAGGTAGTCGTTAGACAAATCATGGAAATCAACTTAGTTCTATATCAGATCAGGTCAGGTTATCTTCTGTATGCAGTGTATAATTTAATAATACAAAATGAACAATCTTCTTCACAACTCCTTGGTGCTTTTCTTGCATTCCCCGACGGTCCGCTTAATTATTTCTAGAGACCCCAAAAACCCAGCCAAAAATGGAATTACCCATCATCGGAAATAAATTTCGCGCGCCGTCAAACAGAAGCCAAACGGCCGGTAATTTTTCAATATTTGCGGAGGATTCCGCCGCGACTCGGAGACCGACCATCGACGGAACAAGGTGGAAGCGGTCGCAACGTCGAAATTGAAGTTATTCGACCAAAAAAGTGGAAGTTCAACTGTGCAAGGTCTGTTTGCTCTGGACCGATTTAGCATCGTGATTTAGTATCCGACCTTTTGCGAAGGGATATTCTCCGCTTGGTAGCCGGACAAATGTATTTAGAGATATAGTAAAAATACTTATAGATATATCGGACCAATAGATTTGGGGCCAAATCAAAGCCGGAAGTAATGGGATTCTTCCGCTGACGGAGTTCGAGAATGATTCTAGCTCCTCTCATTACAGCCGAGTTGCCATTTATTATATTTCTAGTTCAATAATGAAAAAAACAAATGTTCACGATTCAAATTGAATTTATTGTTTTCAAAAATATAATTAGGTACTAAATCAGGACGGTACGGTAGATGACCCACCATTTTTTCCCATGTTTTTTCATCATTCCATTTGGTCGGTCAAAAAATCTACTACTTGTAATTAAATATAAACATATATTTTGCGGACTGCTGATGAGCATTCATTCAAGTCAGTTACGCGTGTTTTTGCAGAAGTCAGTTGTGGTTAGGAGGTATTTTCTAGGTCAATTTTATGTTTACAAAAGTTAGCAGCAGTCAATACAAAATAAGTATATGTCGGAATAAATAGAAATCAACTTTGTGAGAATCGTTATAAACCACACTATATTGTAGAGTATGTAAGATTTGTATGCGTAGGTATGTCCGTAGCTGTCTAGAGTATACGATAAAGAATACTCTGTGTAAGCACGTGCATTTAGTATATATGCACGAGGAGAGAATGGGCACCAATTATTTGCAGATGATGCACCAAGTGCTTCAACACAAAATGGAGTGATTAGATCGCAAGACCAGGAATAAATCACGGAATGAATATATTACAAGAAAGATATGCCCAGGGAGAAGCACAAGAAGCAGGTGAGGACAACGATCTTGATAATAGAATATACAATATATATAAGATTTTGAAATTAATGGATCAATATTCTCAAAACAAAGAATTCAGAGATTTCAACAAAATATAATCCAAAAATAATACGTAAGACGGAAACACAGCAATATTTTCCAATAACCAAATTCAGAAAGATAAATATTATTGACCAAAAGCCCGATACCTCATTGTTTAAAGCTGTAGATATAACGTATCCAAATATCCTATCAGATATCCTGTTTTCAGGGTATTTAACATAAATATCCCGTTATTCCATAGCAATTTATAAAATTAGTGCTACAAAATTAGAATAATTTACACCTTTTACACTTATTTACTGTCGTCTGTGAAAGATATCAAGGTGGTTTCGAATGAATGCGCATGAGCAGCCCTTTTTATTATTTTTCAGAGATGACCAGCTAGAACCAAATGGTATTTTGCTGATGTCGCTTCGGGCTCAGGATAGTAAGGTTTTACAGGCAACTAGGAAGATTGATGCGTATTTTGATAAATGAAGAAATCACTTTGAGATTCTGATGATGCACTTGATTTTGGCCACGCCTGTTGGCCGGCCATTTTCGCGGAAAACTGCACTTGTACCTTGGATTTCCTTTAACATGTATTTGAAGAAATGGTTCCCATTTACTCTCAGGCTTTTGCACTGACCCTGACTTCTCTGATAAGTCTGCAAACAACGCGTAGCTGTGATATTTGTCAACCTAGTTCAGAACGAGTAAGCACGAGCAGTCCGCAAGAATTTCGGCTTTTACTGTGGTCTAGAAAATTCGATCCCCACCCCTCATCACCGGAGAACGCCGAATGAACGTCGGCCGCCCGTTCGCCAGCAGAATAGTGGCGATTCCGCCATTGTACGTCCATAATAAAATACAATAAATCGCCCGGACAAATTTTACAACAATTTATCGTCGGTTTTCGACGGGCGTTTTAAATCAAACATCGGCCCGGGACAATGGGACGAAGGCCCGAACGGGTTTTGTTGTACGCGAGGTCCCCCCGTTCATTCGTCGGAATATTTGCCCGGCCCGACTTATTGTGAGGTCTGGACAATGGGGGCTGCCGGCGCCGCGTTACATGTGCGCCATGTCGGTCTAAACAACGCGAAAAAAATTATGTAATCACGCGGAAAACGGTGTATTATGTTCCGGAACCGACGAGGCAGGGATTATTTCGCCTCGTTTACTTTTAGAATACGATTCGGGAGTAATACCGTAAACACTGGGCCTTGGAAAAAGTCCGTGGCGTTTTTTAGGTTATATTATAGAACCTGGCCTGTGTTTTAAGAGTATAGTATGCATATAACTCTAAAATATCAAAAATATTTTAATTATCAATTAAAAAAAGATATCTTAAGAAAGCATTCAAGTCTAGAAAGCGATTTTTTAATAATATTTTCAAAAATTAAGCTTTTCAGAATATACGCTTAAGAGAATTTTTCGATATTCAAATTATTTTCGGAGATATGGCTCTATTAGTGACGCGGCATCTAACAGGCTTGAAACCAATTCGAATCTTTAGGTGGCTTTCCAGTCTAGACACTAAAAAACCATTTCTTTCATATTTTCAAAGCTTAACCCCTTAAGATACAATTACTTTCAGTATTACGACGTAATTACATTTATATAATTAAAAATTTTATATATATAATATAAATATATCAAGAAAATTGTTTTCTTTTGTAAAGTTTAGGGTCTAATTTATTAGACCATTTAACGTTTCGTAATATTTGTGACATGGGGAAAAAATGATGACTTGAGACAATATAAAATTCTATTTAATTAAGATTCCCCGGAAATTGAGGCATTCCTCACAAATTGGCAACGCTGGATATAACATATTATCTGCGACCGTGTTAAAACATAAAAAAAGTTTTCCGATACCGGGAATCGAACCCGAGCCTCCTGGGTGAAAGCCAGGTATCCTAGCCACTAGACCATATCGGATGTGCTGATTATTGCCTCGTAAAACCTTCATTATCAAAATATTATAAATAGAAACATAATAAACACTAAATATTTTTAATGACAATGTATTTAATTGAAGACACTCCTAATTACAATACAAAGACTAAAAAGATAAAGTTATAAAGCAAATAAATAATTAGTATCAATACATACAGGGACAATCTGTTCAGCAAACAATATAACATCTCCGATATGGTCTAGTGGCTAGGATACCTGGCTTTCACCCAGGAGGCTCGGGTTCGATTCCCGGTATCGGAAAACTTTTTTAATTAATTTAAATAGAAACAAAATGCTTATATCAATTTACGACTACTACATCAGTTGCCGTTTGAAGTTATTATTAAATTTATTCAGTTTTTCCGAAACTTTGTCTCATTATATAATTGACGTCGTCAGAACGTGTCAGGCAATTATTCTAACCGAAAACATAAAACAAATACGTTTTTCTTCCAACCGGACCATTTCCCCCCCGTTCCCAGGTCCTCCGTCGGCTCTCCCGGCGCTCCAAGAACGTGAAACTATCCAGACAGAAAAATAAAACAATAAAGCCGAAGTAGAAAGTCATCCGGCTCTCGAAGGCGTGGGTGGAGAACGAGCGGGAGGAGGAGCGGAGGGGGGATGAGGTAATCAATTTGCCTGGGACGACTTTATTCTCCTCTTTTTACCGCTTATGAAATTGTATCCGTTTTCTTTGCCTATTTTATTTAATTAGTTGTTTGGCGTAAATTACTTTCCAGTTTTTGGTTTAGTACAAGCTAGGGAAGACTTACCTTATGATTCCGCGGAGCTCTAGCATACACTCATCTGTAACAAAATAAAAATATATATAAATAACGAAAAAATGTTAATTATTGTCATACACAAAAAAATTACTTTGAAATAATAATATTAAACCTGATATAGAAACACAGTAGTGGTTAATTTTGGAGAATCATAGCAGGCATTCTGTAATAGGGATGTAGAAAATATATCGATATATCGATATTTTCTTAAAAACATATCGATATTTTTGGCCGATATTTTTCAATATTTTTTAAAAATAAGTTATATATAAATTTAAATAAACCTTTAAAATCGGTACTTAATTTTAAACGTTTAGAGATTTTTGATACTTAATAATTTCAAAGGTCCATCGAAAATATTACTACTCTTTAAAATATTTAGAAAAAAACATATATGTTTTAGGCTAATATTTCACTATTTTATTTTTTCTTAAAAACATCGACATATTTTTTGTAAAATATCGATAGTTTTAATACTTTTTACAAAAAATATATCTATTTTTTTTCTCCGATATATCGATTTATCGATATTTTTTTCGGTGGCCAACACCCCTATTCTGTAAACTTCGGTAGTTTCCACCTGATCTTGGCGACGTTGCCATTTACAAGTAATTGAAAGATGTTTTGTAATTTGTATTTAACCTGTTTTGTAACGTTAAGAATTTTGTTGTTTCTAGTATATTTGATCTTGTATTATTCATGTTTTGATTATAACGTAGGAAGTAACGGATATTATCGATCTGTGACTATTTTCAAAAAGCTTTTATAACACTCCTAATCTGAAGAGGCATATGAGGATAATCGATCCAGATGTGTATTAATCCAATTTTTAACGTAATTTTACAAACTGGATTCAGTTTTATAAGATATTCCATTATATTTAGGCATAGTAGACCCTAGAAAAGTAAAAGTACGGATAAATATACGTCGACATCCTTTATATGAGCATATTTTATTAAAATCACATCTCTTGAGTGTAATCAATCTGGAATTCAGAAGAATGTATTAGGTTAAAAGTACTCAAAACTTCTGGGAAGTATTAAAATAAATTCTTATTGACCGGCTGGCATAAAATTGACAGAAAAGGGAATGAAAATGTGAATAGAATGTGAAATAAAATACATTAAAAAAAATGTAGAATTTAAAAATGCCTTGGGTAAGATATTTTTATTAAAAGGAGATAAAAAGATGATTGCAGCAAAACTAGCTGCTAAAATCCCAATGGACGTTATATTGGATGAAATCTACGATTGTATATATGTACGTTCTACACAGGGCTTAATGAATATGGATTTAAATTGCATTCCCTGCTTGTACTGAATGAACTACGAGATGGGTTTCCATGTGATTTAGTTGCCCCCATCTAGAATATGCTAATGTTTATAAAAGTGTCTTCATATTATATTTATTATTATGGAAGTAGAACGCTTAAGTATAAATTTTAGCAATTTCAACTTGGATTTAAAAAAATTACATTAATATGTGAATTCGAGAATATTTATTATACTCTTCAGATATACGAGTAACTTACAAGAATTATAACTTTTATTTATTATTGTAATGTTTATATATTGATAGATAGTTACGTTTTGTTTTATTTTCTCTTTTTTCCTTTCAAAATTATGAAATATGTTAGTTTAAAAGGTTCTTCATTTTACATTTTTTATATTATAAGATGTGCCAAAACATAGTGTTGAGTCTCAACGGAAATATTAGGTTAATTTGTGAATTCAAGATGATTTGATCGATTTATATTATATTCTTCAAATATAGGTATAATTTCCAAGATTTGACAACGTGGCAAATTGAAATCCTTGTGCGTATGTTATGATACTCCAGAAGTAGAAATTAAAAATTGTGTTTTAAACATTTGATGATTAACATAACTCGTAAATTCTATAGTTTTGACATCTTTCTACATAATTTCCATTACGATAGTTTCTTATCTAGCACAATTAAATTCTTCAAGGTATACAAACGCTAATCATGCAACTCAAATTACCGGTTCAACATTGATTACTTTCGGTGATTGATTTGAAATACATTGCGCACTTCTCGACGCTTATAGTGATATGTGTATGATGTACATGACGGAGTATCATATTCCAATTCTCGACTTTGGTGTCAAAAATTTAAAAATGGTGATGGCAATAATAAAGAAATACCAGGCAATATAAAGACAACGAATTACGATGATTTCTTGGAAGAAAATCCAGCTAAAAATATTAAACAAATTTCAGACAACTTATCGGCCAATGATTCAACTATTCCCAGACGTTTCCATCAGAGAGCCACATCGATACCAAAATGAACTATATTATACATAGCCATAAAGTCTTGCGATGCCTACTGTCGTCAATTAAACAAACTGAACCACGTATTTTTGCCAAAAGACAACAGCAATAACGAATACCAGAGGCAAAGTCATCATCTTGTTTGGTGTTGCAGCTAGAACATAGAACACCAGATACGAGCAAATATAAATACAACATATATCATCGGCCAACCTTCACGCTCGCCAGACATACCTCCGTGTGATTTTTGACAACTAAAATCGTCTCTAGGAATAACTATGTTCGAGTAGCATAATCAGTATTTCATTTAGTATTCTCCATATCCTCATTTTTTATATCATAGGACATGAAAAATATATCAATTTTTTTTGTGTCTCAATGGAACTATTAGGTTAAATTATAAATTCAAGATAATTTATTCTGTTTATATTATATTCTTCAAATATACATATAATTTGCAAGAACTGACAACGTTGTAAATTCAAATTTTTCAGTATAATTATTTTGGCGTCGAAAGCAAATACAGTATTTTATTTAGCATTTTCCCGTACTCTTTTACAAAACGTATGATACGTTCATTGAAGAGATACGATCTCTCGAAGAACACCAATAAAAATGCATCCGGTATCATCTCATTTAGCGGGGAACACTCGCTGCATTAGAATAATAGCCAAACTAATATGTACTTAGCACTTTATTTCCCATTTGCCAAGCACCGCTGATAAAGATATTCGCCTCAGACGGTAGAAAAATTTGCATATGGCATTATTTGATATTAGCTCAGCGCATGGTTACGAACACTAACCTATTTGGAATATTAAAGCCACCGAACCAGACTGCCTGGCGATATTTCTGCCATTTCCACTTGTTCTATTACAGATAAAGGCCTTATTGCTTAACAAAATGACATCGGTTCGGAGAATAAGTCACCGGTGATGGTTTGCCTCGCTCGAAAGGGACCACGTAACGAAGCAAACAATTCTATTAAAGTTCGTATATGTAAAAGTGTCTTCGAGTTTATTTATTGGCTTGTCTGGATTATATTTTCGCCTTCCCATTTTTGCTTCATCGTTTTGATGGTTTCATAAACGGAATGATATATATCAGGTGTACCGGAAAGTCATTACCGGTTATTTAAGAGATGTCGCCGGTCTTAAGTAGGACATGTATTGGGAAATACATACTGATTTATTAATCCCGTACTCGTCTTGCTTGTGTACTAACGCGAGTGCAACAGAACGGTAGTAACAAATTAAATTATAAATTAAAATTGTACGAAGCATATCTAATGTAAGATGTAATTAATAATAAAAAGTTATGATTGGGCACAAATGTCATTTTATTCTACCGATATCAAGCTTCAAAACTATATATGTCATATTTTGCGAAAGTAACACAGCCATAGATTTATACCTATTGAAAAATGACAAGTTTCGTGAGTCAAAACTTGCGTTTATTTGCGGCACACGTTACTTTTCCCATCAAAAGAAAAAAGGCGTTGAAAGTCACCGCTTGCTGGTAGAAATTTACGGTGAGCGTGCTTTAACATTAAAGGCATGTGAGGCGCTGTTTCGAAAATCAAAAGTGGTGACCCCCATATGCAAAACTAAGAACGTTTTGATAGGTCGAAAAGGTTCGGAGGTGCGAAGCGTTAAATATGACCCAAGTAACGAATAGCGACCGATTACGAACAATGGGGAAAATCAAAAAGATGGGAAGATGAGTGCCACATCAATTGATTGACAAGCAAATGTACAATCGAAAAATGGCCTGTGAAATGCTGTTTCAAAAGTATGATCGGAAGTCTTTTCTGCATTGAATAGTGACGGGTGATGAAAAATGGATCTATTTTGAAAATTCTAAGCGCAAATAATCACGGCCAAATCGTTTTGGTCGCACGACAATGTCCTGTGTCTGGTGGAGCCAGAGTAACGTGGTGTATTACGGACTATTGAAACCAGAAAACAGTTACTTGTGATCGCTAGAGACAACAAATGATCGCTTTCGACCATGCATTGATCGAAAAATCTCCAGAATGGGCCCGAAGGCACCATAAAGTGATCTAACAAGATAACGCGCCGTCTCATAACACAAAAATGCTCAAAAAAGCGTTGAAAGCAGTTGGATTATTCAATATAATTTCATTCAAGCGTGATACACTGATTATAGCGACCCTCCAATTTTTCGATACCATTATTGTAGTAAGATTTGTCTTCATTCGACGAAAAATTTTCCCAAGGAGCATTCTTTTGAGATCTGAAAACAGAAAATATTCGCTGGGGGCCAGATCTGGAGAATACGGTGGATGAGACAGCAATTCGAAGCCCAATTCATGGATTTTTGCCATCGTTTTCACTGACTTATGTCACGGTGCATTGGCTTGGTGAAGCAGTACTTCCTTTTTCTTGAAATGCGGCCGTTTTTCGGCGATTCCGTTGATGGACCTTCCTTTTTCAAGGTGGTCAAAGAAAATTATTCCATGTGCATCCCAAAATACAGACGCCATAATGTCGTCAGCCGACTGTTACGTTTTCCCACTCTTTGGAGCGGGTCCATCCTGTGCAGCCCACTCGGATGACTATCGATTGAACTTTTAAGTGATATGGTGGAGCCATGTTTCATAAATTGTCACATATCGAAGCAAAAAGTCGGGCTTATTATGCTTGACCATCTTCAAACACTGCTCCGAATCATCAACTCGTCGTTGTTTTTGGTCAAAAGTGAGCTCGGCACCCACTTCACACAGAGCTATTTTTAAATGTTTTCGTCGGTAACAACCTCTTTTGGGCGTCCACTGCGTTCACCGTCCTCGGTGCTCATTTCAGCACGTCTAAACTTAGCATACCAATCCTTGATAGTTGATTTTCCTGGGGCAGTGTCCGGAAACTCGGCATCAAGCCAAGTTTTTGCTTCAACTGTATTTTCCCTTCAAATAGCAATACTTTATCAACATGCGAAATTCATTTTTTATCCATTTTTTTCACAATAACAAAATGCTATAATTCATAAACTAATGATCCGACAACTGTCAAATTTATACACGCATCTTTTGAGGGTTAGGATTTATTTCTAGTAGCGCCATCTATGTGTCAGGCCGGGGACTTTTAAATTAACCTGTTACATCGAATTGTTATAAAGTAGTTTGATTTTCCTCTCCATAACACCTAAAAATGACCGGAAAAACTCGCCATTCAAAGTTGAAACCATTCCAAATCCGTAGAAAACTCTACTTTACAAACTGACTTTGTTACCAAGCTAATAATTAAAACATATTCTATATGCGAAACGAAAAATTATGGTCCGAATATAATCCCAAACTTCTATTATGCATAACATTATTAATGCTCGACAGAAAGATCCCGCCGTTGGGAGGGGGAAGGGGGAATTTAATAATGGACGGAAACTCTCACAGATAACATGCGGGAGGTCGTAAAGTTTTCAAATTTTATTTTCTCCACTTTTTGTTATGACGCGGAGGAGAATATTAAGCTTGCATGAGGAAAAGAGAGCGCGTTGAATTTATCACGAACATCATAAACCCAATATTAGTTATACAGGGATTGTTATTAAAAGAGCAAAATATGAAAGTGTACTAAAGAGTTTTGATAGTGGCAAATTATGACGGTAATCAGAACAAAATCGCATATCAGCCCATCCATAGTTCCGTTTAGGAGCAACAACTAAGTCATTTTCAAAAAAATATGAACCAATGACGTGTCCGGCATGAATACCTCACCATACAATTACTTTTAGTAGATGCAATGATGTTTCATGAATTAATTGAGGATTCTGTGTTCCCCAAAACCGACTGTTCCGTTCATTGATGTGACCACTGAGAAGAAAATGGGCTTTATCGCTCATTATCAGTTTAAAAGCACAATCTTCAATTTACCAGACAGCCTTAGGATTGCATCACTGTACTTAATTCGTTGATCAGGATCTCTTGGGAAGCAATTTTTGGACTAATTGAATTTTGTACGGGAACATTTTCCAATCAGTTTTCAAAATTCGCCTTAAACTACATGCAGAAATGTGTAACTGGTAACAACGTCTCCGAATTGATGTTTCTGGAGACTCTGCAACACTATTGCGCACCAGAGCCACATTTTCAGCGTTACGAGACGTCCGTTGTCTTCCAGAACGCGGCCTGTATGCTGTCGTACCATACTGTCGAAAATTCGCATGAAAACGATAAATTGTGGTTTTGTAAGGCACTGGACGATTAAGATATTTTTGACGCAATTTCCGCTGAGCGGCAATAATGGAACGATTATTTTCAATAAATATTGTCACTATTTCTGCTCGTTCTTGTGGCATATATTTATCCACAATAATATTTAAACGTCTACACAATACAATGGTTGAAACGAAGTTGAGCTAAACGTCACATGACCAATATGGCGCGCAATCAAAATGGTAGCGAGACTTTTGCCCCACCTGTTATTTAGTAAATAACGGACTCGACAAAGTTGTCCTGTCTGAATATTGACTTTTTGTTTGCGTAAAATAATTTAATTCGACAATAAAACAAATATTATATAAGAGGATCACAATAAAGTCCAATTAATGATTTTGTTGTAATATTTTCTTATAAACGAAAAACGTTTAAAAGACAAAAATAACTCAGTTATAACTATGTTGATGGGGACACTTACAGCGCATGGAAGACACTAAATTAAAGAGAAACAACGACAGAGAGGAGAAAAACCAGAAGTGAATCTGGGATAAACGTATAAAAGAGAAGATTGAAGATGTTTTTAATCCCAACTAATAGCAGCTTTTGCGTTTTCTCCCCATTTCTCCGTCATTTTCTGATAATTTGCAAACATACGCCTTTAATATTAAACTATGTAGCATCTCAACGAATCATTCATACGTTAAAATCTCATACCAGGGCGGTATCATCTATTAAAAAACACCCATTCGCTACAGTCAAATTCTTCGAATCGATTATTCTTTTTTCATCGGAGATAATGATCCAATAGCTACAGCAATAAACCTAGCGATGCCGAGTGTGTTTTATACGCGCGCCCTAACCGAGACAACGGGCGAAGAGTTGCCCGACACCCCGCCTTATATTCAAATATCTCCAACGATGCCCATGTAGAACAACGTCATGAATATGAAACGAAAGTTAAATTCGGTCCAAATTTATATTCATCATAGTTGCCACGATCGTATATTTAATTTAATAACGTCGAGCTCTGTTTCCCGATCGGCATCGGCTCTTCCCCGAAACTGTCAAGTTCGCAGGGTCCCGGATGATCGCCGGGGGAATTGTTGTGTTATATACATTTAAGATAATCGGGCGAAAGATCGGTCGAATTATAACACCCACCGTTAATACGTAAACAACATTGTATTATATTTATATCACATTTATTTAACTTATATATGATTACACATTATATAGTCTATTTAAAGTTTTTTTGTACATACGTCATTAAGATGCTTAATGTATTGCGTACCACACTTTGTAAATTTGTTTTAGAATCAGACAATATGTTCGGTAAAGTTATTCTAGTTAAAAAGAGACACAATGCTGTCTGATTAGTTCGAACACGTAAACGAATGAGCCTGTCAAAATCGTCCGGTTGTCAGACGTATGCAAAATTCTTGAAAGCAATAGTGATAAGAGGTTATAACTCTAACCTATAAACTATTCTGACTATATAATTAACTGAAATTTTTAGATGTACTATAATGTTAAAATAAATTAAATTTGATAACAATTTTGTTCAATTATTTCGTTTTGATTAGAATTTTGTTGTATGTCAAACCCAAATTGAACTAAAACTCAGAGTCGATACGGCAACATTTCGACGTTTTTGGCATCACAAATTTAGATGACATAAGTATAAAATAACTTTGAATAGACTATATATCGTTTATCCAAAATAACTATATAATTAACTGTAATTTTTAGATGTACTATAATGTTAAAATAAATTAAATTTGATAACAATTTTGTTCAATTATTTCGTTTTGATTAGAATTTTGTTGTATGTCAAACCCAAATTGAACTAAAACTCAGAGTCGATACGGCAACATTTCGACGTTTTTGGCATCACAAATTTAGATGACATAAGTATAAAATAACTTTGAATAGACTATATATCGTTTATCCAAAATAACTATATAATTAACTGTAATTTTTAGATGTACTATAATGTTAAAATAAATTAAATTTGATAACAATTTTGTTCAATTATTTCGTTTTGATTAGAATTTTGTTGTATGTCAAACCCAAATTGAACTAAAACTCAGAGTCGATACGGCAACATTTCGACGTTTTTGGCATCACAAATTTAGATGACATAAGTATAAAATAACTTTGAATAGACTATATATCGTTTATCCAAAATAACTATATAATTAACTGTAATTTTTAGATGTACTATAATGTTAAAATAAATTAAATTTGATAACAATTTTGTTCAATTATTTCGTTTTGATTAGAATTTTGTTGTATGTCAAACCCAAATTGAACTAAAACTCAGAGTCGATACGGCAACATTTCGACGTTTTTGGCATCACAAATTTAGATGACATAAGTATAAAATAACTTTGAATAGACTATATATCGTTTATCCAAAATAACTATATAATTAACTGTAATTTTTAGATGTACTATAATGTTAAAATAAATTAAATTTGATAACAATTTTGTTCAATTATTTCGTTTTGATTAGAATTTTGTTGTATGTCAAACCCAAATTGAACTAAAACTCAGAGTCGATACGGCAACATTTCGACGTTTTTGGCATCACAAATTTAGATGACATAAGTATAAAATAACTTTGAATAGACTATATATCGTTTATCCAAAATAACTATATAATTAACTGTAATTTTTAGATGTACTATAATGTTAAAATAAATTAAATTTGATAACAATTTTGTTCAATTATTTCGTTTTGATTAGAATTTTGTTGTATGTCAAACCCAAATTGAACTAAAACTCAGAGTCGATACGGCAACATTTCGACGTTTTTGGCATCACAAATTTAGATGACATAAGTATAAAATAACTTTGAATAGACTATATATCGTTTATCCAAAATAACTATATAATTAACTGTAATTTTTAGATGTACTATAATGTTAAAATAAATTAAATTTGATAACAATTTTGTTCAATTATTTCGTTTTGATTAGAATTTTGTTGTATGTCAAACCCAAACTGAACCAAAACTCAGAGTCGATGCGGCAACATTGCGACGTTTTTGGCATCACAAAATTAGATGACATAAGTATAAAATAACTTTGAATAGACTATATATCGTTTATCCAAAATAACTATATAATTAACTGTAATTTTTAGATGTACTATAATGTTAAAATAAATTAAATTTGATAACAATTTTGTTCAATTATTTCGTTTTGATTAGAATTTTGTTGTATGTCAAACCCAAATTGAACTAAAACTCAGAGTCGATACGGCAACATTTCGACGTTTTTGGCATCACAAATTTAGATGACATAAGTATAAAATAACTTTGAATAGACTATATATCGTTTATCCAAAATAACTATATAATTAACTGTAATTTTTAGATGTACTATAATGTTAAAATAAATTAAATTTGATAACAATTTTGTTCAATTATTTCGTTTTGATTAGAATTTTGTTGTATGTCAAACCCAAATTGAACTAAAACTCAGAGTCGATACGGCAACATTTCGACGTTTTTGGCATCACAAATTTAGATGACATAAGTATAAAATAACTTTGAATAGACTATATATCGTTTATCCAAAATAACTATATAATTAACTGTAATTTTTAGATGTACTATAATGTTAAAATAAATTAAATTTGATAACAATTTTGTTCAATTATTTCGTTTTGATTAGAATTTTGTTGTATGTCAAACCCAAACTGAACCAAAACTCAGAGCCGATGCGGCAACATTGCGACGTTTTTGGCATCACAAAATTAGATGACATAAGTACAAAATAACTTTGAATAGACTATATATCGTTTATCCAAAATAACAGTGAAGTGACGTCACCAAGATGTTTAATGTATTGCCAATTGTGTGCAAATTTTAGATAGATTAAAAATCAACAGCTTAGTTATTCGCGTGAATGAAACTTTCTGAATATGGAATTATGATTCAATACTGACAATTTCGAAGACACGATGATGAGAGTGGAAGCGGCTAAAGATGAGCATATAATTAAAATACGATAACAGTAGAAAATTATATTGTAGAGTGTAAAAGATTTATGTGCACAGATATGTGTGTAATTTCTCAGAATATACATGACTATTTGGTAATAATGTGTGAGGAGAGAAGGAATGAGAATGAATGTAAGGTATTACGGAGAACCTAATGATTCAATTTAGTTTTATCAAAAACGTGTATACAGGTAGTAACAGGGACTAAAGTAGCAATAAGTACAGTAACTAAGGAAGAATACAGTGATATCAAAATGACATTGCAAGGAAATATTATACCGAAGGCAACAATAACTAAGGGTAAAAGGTAAATATGTTCAATAAAAAAAAGTAAAATACATTCCTTGGATGTACATATACGTCATCAAGATATTTAATGTATTGCCTGCCGTAATTTGTAAATTCGTTTTGGAATCAGACAATATTTTCCTTCTCAATTTATTTTAGTTAAAAAGAGACACAATGCTGTCTGATTAGTTTGAACGTGTAAGCGAATGAGCCTGTCAAAATCGTCTCGGTTATTACTCTAACCTATAAACTGTTGTGGCTATATGATTAAACTGTAGTTGTTCGATGTACTCTATTAAAATAAATTATATTTGATAACATTTTTGTCCAATTATTTTATTTTGATTAAAATTTTGTTGTATGTCAAAACCAAACTGAAGTAAAACTCAGAGTTGATGCGGTAACATTGCGACGTTTTGATGTCACAAATGTAAATAACGTATGTACAAAATAACTATATATTTGATAACATAATTTTTTTTCCGTTACTTATTTACTAGTATTTATTAGTATATTGTTGTCACAGTCAAAATAAAACAAAACTTAAATTTGATACTTAAACGTTGCATTATAAATTTTGATGTGGCGCATCGGAAGTTTCATTGGTAGAACTGTGATCGATTTTCCTCCACAGGGCAATCACCGGTTATAGTAAAAAGTACAGTGATTTTGTGGACGAAATACCATCTTTCTCCATCACTCGTATATAACCAATCAATTACCAACTCTACGGTGTCCTAACCTCTTTTCTTCATTACGCCCCAGTCGGAATCTCGTCCATTGTTCCATAATTCGTCCTCGACCGTAAACACGGATTAATTCGCATGGAGCCCGTACAAGAGAGGCTCACATAAACAGTACATAAACCCATTTCTGATTTAATCTCGTCTGTTGTACTATCAATCCACTCATTACGGAGGTATGACGTCGGCGTATCAGACGAACGGGAGGCTGGGGCGGCGGAGGCTTAGCGGAGGGACGTCGCCCCGAGGGGTCCGGGACCGCCCTTGATCCTGACACGGATGTTGCATTACGTTTGCTTCGCAGCCGCATCGGATTTGGATGGTGCGATGGGCGCGCATTCGTCTTTTTAGGCTCGGAAACGGGATTTCATTAATTATCCGGTACCGTGTGTCATACGCGGCTCCATATCTAATAACTGCCGATTGTTCGGATGGATGGCTGTCATCATTTGAAAATTCGCGTTAAATAATATTGATAAAAAATAATTTCAAGTTTAGATAATTGATATCTCCAGTAATCTTACATATAAAATTATCATGTCACAATGTTCGTTCCCATACCCCTCCGAAACGGCTTGACCGATTCTTATGAAATTTTTTATGCATATTCAGTAGGTCTGAGAATCGGCTACTATCTATTTTTCAAACACTTAAGTGATAAGGGGTGTCCACCCCAATTTTTTTTTTATTTTCTGGAAAAAAAAATACATACAACCCTAAATTTTCACTTTTCTATCACCAACCCCTGCTTTTTAATAGTCATTTTAATAATTTTATCATTTTTTATCCCGCTCGATAACATCAATTATTATCACTTCACACACAGTAAACAGCACGGAGCAGAGATGACAACGAAGATGGCCTCCTATTTCTCTCAAACAATAAGCCTTCTCTCACTCCCTCTACAGTGTTCGGCTATTATTAGTGTTTATGCGTCAAGCGCACTAGATAAATATTTTTGCTATCTCAGTGTAACTCTCTTATCAAATATATTCTCAAGTAACTTTATTATTTATTTAGTAATAACTAATATTACTGAATATAATTTATTATTAATAAGTAATAAAATAAGTATAAATTATTTTTATACGTTTATTATAAAATCAAAAATTATTGTTTCTTAATTATAACGAAAATATTGTTGGGAATGGTGAAAACAAATTGGGTAAAAGTTAGATTTTTTTGTTAGATTTGGGTTTTTTTTTGTGTTTGCTTATAAGAGCTTTTACAGAATTTTTTTTTCACTATTTCTAACAATATTTCTTCGTGAAACTATCTAATATGTATATGTATATTTAATGTAATCAAAGATAAATAAATTATTAATATAACAAATCTATTTATGTGTGTTTTGTGAACACGGTGAACAATGCCAACAAAACGCAAAGGGGCCAATTTGAGCCGTGATAAAAATAGATCTAGAAGCATTCGAAATAGAAGAGCCCAAAGAACCGTAGAATAAGTTCAGGAAGAAAATACTGGAACGCGTGTGAGAACGGCGCAATTGCATCAAGAACAAAACAAAGACAAGCTAACAAAAAATATTGCTCACGCTGTAGCATTAAGGGATTATTATGCAATGAGTTAATGATATAAATGATTTTTACTTAAAATAAATTATAATAAATTGAAAAAATTAATGTTTGGTGTTTTGTTATTTTTATATTCCATCATCGTTCACAGCGCTCCACCCCTTTTTCACTCATATACCACATCCTTACACACTTCCAATAAGTTAGCTGTTTTTTTTTCTACATTAGAAATTCTCCAGAAATTATGTACATGGCAAAACAACGTTTGCCGGGTCATCTAAAAGGGGGACACCAGAAGGAGTGAAATTTGGCACGGTTCAAAACTTAAAATTCGTGTAATATGCGCTACAAATAAGTAAATTCTAAATTAAGTAACCAGGAGTAGCCGTCAGATCGGCAGCACAAAATAATAAACTTATATTTTAGGCTCTGGCCCACGCGCTGCCGGCTCCGACTCTTATGTGATAGATTATTCGTCATTTCTATTATACGAATATCAACTGCGCATCAAAATATAAATCTGGCAACGTTGTATCGCAAAATGACCGCTGACAAGTTCTTTTAATTTATTAATCTCTTAGAACGTCAACAATCCGCTCGTGGGTAATAAGTATTATTATATGATTTCCGTTATATAATATAACTATCCTGGCACGTAGAAGATCACTTCGGTAAGTGATCTACTGTACAACTTATAATCTAAATGTTATCCTAGATACTATTCTAACTTATTTTAAAGTCTATCCTAACTTCTAACTTATTCTAGAGATTATTAAATCTCACTCTATGTGTCTATTAATCAATTCGTAGGATAGTTAGCGTTTGAGCCTATGCACTACACTGTCATCGCGCACATTTAACTGTTTGGCGAGTGCATTGGGACGCACTTCGCACTAACCCTTCGTTATGGGTTCTAAGAGGATATCGCGTTGAATCAGTTTGTTGGACACGTAATATGGGGCATCGACGATGATTCGCAACACTTTATACTGGAACCCCTGGTGGATATATATATTAGATTTGCTAATGGTACCCCACAGTTCAATACCATAGGTCCAAATGGGCCTAAGTATTGACTCATACAACAAAACCTTGTTTTCTAATGACAATTCAGATTTACGCCCTATTAGCCAATATATTTGGTTTAGATTAAGCCCACACTGTTTTCGTTTTGTCACTTTATGTTTTCCATGTCAAACGTCGATCAAAATGCATTCCCAGAAATTTAACGTTGTCTGCTGGCGGAAGTTCATGATTATTCAATTTTACTGAGGGACATGTTCTTCTGCAAAGGGTGAATGTCACATGGGTAGATTTTGCCTCATTTGCTTTGATACGCCACGTTTTCAACCACAATTCGACATTGTTAAGATGAAGTTGGAGGTTTCTTGTGGCTGATATTGGATCCTCGTGTGATGATAAATCAATCAATTGTCGGAAGACCCTAAATCAACACAAATATTAAAACATCATTAACCGAAATGATTTAAGATTTTGCGTTTTTTTCCAGTGTCGTTGGAATTATTAAAGAATTATGGTAACTTTAGAAATGCCTGTCCCCTTGGTTTACAGGCTATTTAGAATTTCGAAATAAGTTCTTCATTTAATTTGATATCTGGCGAAGAGAGTACAACTAGGAAAATTTGTTTTTGCTTAAGGACTAATTGTAATTGATTGGGTTCTAGAGACATAGTATATCCCTGTGCTATAATCTATAATTATATATCCCTGTAATACCCATAGTTATTAAGCTGTTTCTGTAAATCTTAGTGATATTAACTTCTGACTCATTTCAGGTTTCTTTAGTAAATTCATTTTTAACAAAGGAACAACCGAATATTGCAGATAATATAAACGTTAATTTGTGCATCAAAAGTTAAAATGTTGCAATTGCATTGTTATTGAATGTTGCAAAGAAACAATTATAAAATAACTCATAAAATTTTAACTCCTCATTTGTTGATGATTTGCTAGTTTCTACGTGGGATATACGACGAATTAGGAAGCAGTAGATAAACGAAAGAAGGCAAATTAATTAATTAGTAATTAAATTAATGTTAGGTAAAAAATATGGATAAAATATAAAGACTAAAATAAGACTAATTGCATAACTTACATAGATGGAAAACATCAGATAAATAGAACAAATTATAAATTATTAACAGTAAATTTATAAACATTTTAAAGCATTAATAACTATTAAGGTATTTAACGACTAATGCAATAAAATATGTATTTATATGATATTTTGTAGACCTAAGTTTTGGAAAATTAATTTAATATAAATTTTTAAATTGTAAAAATAAATTACCTGCTTGTGTTCGTTATTGTCTTAATATACATGCTAAAATCTAATATCAATTTCAAAATTGTCGTATTGATATAGTATCTGTGTTAATATACAAATATGCCTAACTTCATTTATTATTCCAAAATTATGTTTATAACATAAAAGTAAAGAAAGATCATGTATATTTATATTTGATGCTCTAAAGTTGTTACAGTTCTGAAAATAATGATATGTAATTAAGGTAAATAATGTTAGTAAATTCTTGAGACAGTTTGCATATATTTTAATTCAAGTTATATATCAAATATATTTGTGATGAAATACTGTGAAAAAAGTTATTAAAATCATTACGAGTAATACTCATCTATGTTCACAGTACTCCTTCTCATAATATTTCACGAAAGTCAACATTCCCGAACGGTATGCCGCAAACTTAACGACCTCTGCCCTTCCACCCAACGGTTTCACAGTAAATTACTCCACTCCATAATTTCCCATCCAGTCATAAACATAAGTTTATTGGGGTATAGCCGCTGCTAGTGGATCCCAATAACATAAACAGTATATAAACCCACCCCAACCGATTTAATCTTGTCCACTCCACCATCAATCTAGTCATTACTAAGGTGGACCGGGCCGGGGGGCTAGTGGGGGAGGGAGGAAGGGGGATCGGCGCGAGCGTAACAGGGCCGCCCTTGATCCTGACAGAGGTGTCGCATTAGCCGCGGCTTCACTGACACTGGTTTCACTTCTCGGGCTATGCGTGTGTTCGGTAAGCGGATTTAGCGGGATACAGGACCGGACGAGCCGTTTTCCTTTTATAGATTGCTTGGGTTTGTGTATAAAATATTGACATTTTTTAAGTTTTACTGGCTTTCAATGGTATCATTATGGTTAGAAGAAGGTGCTCCATCATGATATATAGTCTATCCAAAGAAGCAGTGAACTTACGTCATCAAGATGTTTAATATATTGTCTGTCGCAACAGACGGCGTCAGACCAAACAGAAGACACGGTAACTGAAATATCTCAAAATATTAAAAATATAATCTCAAATTGCTGCTTATTACTACTTTGATTGAATATGCCGAAGCCAGACCGAACAGACGGCGTTCTAATCGGTTACTTTCAACAAGACACGGTAACTGAAATATCTCAAAATATTAAAAAACCGCCCTCACACGAAGTGGATGACGAATCCAAGATCAGCTTGATGGTAAGTCTATCAGAGATCAAATATATGAAATGTATAAAAATAGTTATTAGCAATTTTTTCAATATAAACATAATTTAATACAATCATTTCAGAGGAACTGTTAGTTTGAAAAATATCGAAGAAGTCTAATGGAACTTCTAGATATTGCTTTTTTTAATGGAATACAATTTTTAAACGCATATAATAAAACTAAGGGAGGCTGGAAACAGGAACGGTTAATAACACCTTCGGATTGTATGAACTCGATCAAACACATTGAAGAAGAAATTGACGAATGATGGAAGTATGAGCAACTGTTACGTAGATTGGAAATTAACGGTTTAGTAATTCACTTGAATGAAAGTTTCTGAATATCGGATTATGGTTCTATAATGGCAATTTGTAAGATAGGTTGATGAGAGTGGAAATAACTAAAGGTGAATATATAATAAATAGACGATGACCGTAGGAAATCTTATAGTAGATTGTGGAAGATTTAAGTGCACCGATTGCGTGTAATTGTTCAGAATATACACAGGCATTTGGTTAAAATGTTTCAGGAGAAAGCTAGAAAAAGAACAGGAAACCCTAACCTACAAACTATTTTAACTCCACACTTAATTGTAGTTTTAGGTCATTCGATAATATATACATTAGATCTACTATAATGTTAAAATAAATTATATTTGATAATAATAGTTTTTAATTATCTTATTAAGATTAGAATATTTTTATATGTCAAAGCCAAAGTAAACATTTCGACGTCATCAATTCAGATGACGGGAGTGCACTGTTTTTTTGCACAGACTATAGTTGAAACGAGCTATAGAAATAAATTTCGGTTCTGGTGGATGAAAAACGACATAGATTTTGTTAGATTTTGCCTTTCCCTGAATGAGAATCACTGACCAGAACAAATGAGAGTCTTGCCCAGAATTTTCAATTAATTTCCTCGCAGTTAACTATACGAAATCAACATTCAAACCAAATTTTCATTACTATTTTCAGTAGCAAGTTTTTTAGACTTGTTCGACTGTTTTGCGACTATCGACTATCTCTACTAACTTCAGTCGATAGTTACCAACGCTATTTGCTAGGAATTACTAACAAACTGATTGGTATCTAAAAAATAAACGATTGCAACCTGAACTGGTATTTTGTAAACTTGTCCTTAGATGGCTCGAATATCCCATCACTTTTCCCTAACATACAATATCTACCCCCTCCAAATTATCAAGTAAGCATTCTTTCCCAAGATTTTTCGAGCTACCATAATACAGAAACACATAAAGTTCGTAGTGGGAAACATTCAGCGTCCGTATTTATGAATTAAATCGCGGCCGATAAAACAGTTCGCTATCCCGGAAACAAAAGACCTTAAGATCCAATTAGCGCCGTGCCGGCCGCCGCGCCGCACCCTTCCCCCCGCCCCGCCATTGTATAATCCTTCCTCAGGGCCGCTTCTAATCCGAAAGTAAGCGATAGCGTCTGAAATTCTTGTGTACGTTTTCTGGAGTCTCGAAACTTTTAATTAGTTCGCCGGCCGTGAAAGAACCTGCCGGTGGAGGCGGCACCGCGTTTAAAATTTACGGTAGTACTGATAGCTGAATGGATAAACTTATAGTCCTGCCATTGCTCAACGAAAACATATCTCTCAGTTCCCCGTTCTGAATCCCTGAAGTTTGATACCTGTTTGGTTTGGATACCTAGAATAAGTTAGTGAAAGTAAAGAGGAATACTCAAAGATGCATGAAGAATAGGGAAATGTAAAAATAACTAATTGCTTGAAGAAGACCATCAGTAATTCGTTCATTAATTTATTTGAAGTTAATATATAGAGTTTCTCAATGAAACTTCATGAATTAAAAATGAGGTAATGATAAAATTATATCACTAATACAGCACTGGATGTTTTAGGAAATCTGTATGGTGAAATTTTGTAAGATATCCTAGGTTATATTTGTATTCTTCTTTTTGTATCTAATTTTACGAAAATCTGATGTTATGGCATTATTTTTGTAGCATTAAAAGTATAAATTATTTGTTTAAATTCAAATATATATATCAAATATATTTGCAATACAAATATAAGAATGTGAAGGTTTAAATAAAACTGATTATTTTCCTAAGTATTCGGATCTAGCGCAGAAACTGTTTTAAAGGTAATGATCTTGTTATTATATATATTTGTTATATATATTTTTATGATTCTACTATTATGTTGTATCATCTAAATGTTATTTAACGGTACCAGGAACCTATTTGAATTCCTTTGTGTGCGAAGTTATCTCATGATATTACTCGTATTTATTGGCAAAAGAATGAACAAAACCAAATATAACAAAAGTTCTCATTCAGATATTATGTCAGCAAATGGTGATTTTTTAAAACAATTGTGTACAACATCCTGTACAAGACAATATAATAAGAAAAATAATAATTAGGTGTTGCTTGTTCTGGTGGATGAAAGTATAAATAGGATTGCAATGGGCAATTCAAAAAAAAATTTGCATGACTACATATAACATGGATAGTGTCCAATTATACACATATAAAAATATATGTAAACAAATGAGGTTTTATAATCATAATTCAAATATGCAGTTCTTATATTTAGTACATTTAAATCTTGTATTTTTAAGCATATTTTGACAAAATAATTTTTAATTTATAGCTTTTTTAATTTATAGCTTTTTTAATTTATAACGCTTCAGACAATAACAACATACAAAATAAGTTATCAGTTATTAGATTAAATAATCATTGTTATGTATTTTCAAAATGTTTTATACATATAATAAGTAGTATATAATTAAAATATTTTATTAAAACCATATGTGACGGCTTGGTGGCGCAGTGGTTACGGCGACAGGACGGTTCTTCTACTGTTGCAATAGTTGCGGGTTCTAATCCCGCATGGGCATGAATGTACTTTACGTTTGTGATTGAAATTGTAAATGTCTTTATAGGCAGTCACGCTAGTAACCAGATTGGGTAAGACCGGTTGTCTTAGAGTCTTCTGGGATGGTCTCTAAGTTGGTCACTAGCCTAGTAGGCCTAAT
This sequence comes from Rhynchophorus ferrugineus, assembly GCF_030347505.1. Taxonomy (NCBI): domain Eukaryota; kingdom Metazoa; phylum Arthropoda; class Insecta; order Coleoptera; family Curculionidae; genus Rhynchophorus; species Rhynchophorus ferrugineus. The sequence continues at coordinate 9,496,550 of NW_027472586.1, read as the reverse complement.
GCCAAGGACCTTGACTCGGAACCCACGTTAAACAGTAGGTTCAGTCCAGAGAAACACTCGTTGGCAAAAAAGACGCAACATTGTTAAAATATAATGAAACAATCCTATTTTTTAAATTTCCTCCTGCGGTAAATATACTAGAACGGACAAAGCCTGGCTACAACTTTACACATTGGAGATCGCATTCTATGTCATCTTCATAGGTGATTTTAGGTGAACCCATTGTTTCGAGACATAAAAATATATGATGTCACTAAAAGTCAAAAAACAGTGACTGTAGTATAATTATGTAAAGTTCTTTTCCGAGTTATTGGGGGATTAAGGGGTAATAAATGTTAATGCCTCAAAATTACGGGAACTACCGTTAAATTCTCAGTCTTCCAAGATCCGGGCAGAACCTGGATAAATGTAAGCCAACGCAACACTTAATATGTTCATGATGACCGATATCTTGTAGATCGATAAAAATGTTCAACGCTCCGCAATTCCACAAGGGAAAACTGATCGACAGCAGCAGCAATATAGTGCGAAATGTACTCACCGAGATAATGCGAGAGTGCAAAAACAAAGGCATCAAAGTTTCCGAAGACTTCGTCACGTACTATGTAAATAAATAAGCTGATTTATGATACACTATTCAAACCCCCGCTCTCCAACTATGATGTAGGGATTCTCGATTGATTCTAAGGGATTTTTTTTCAAAAATGTCACTACTATTTTGATAACAGTATATCCCGCTTATGTGCCAGATTTAGACTTTTCTGATATCAGATATTCCACACGCCTCAAACAATCCATTATACAATGTAAATTATTTCCATAGTACTAACAATCATCAACTTTTCTAGATAGAGCTATGTAAACTGGAGCCAAGTAGGGGTATAGTGGAGGAAAACATCACCAACAGAGAGGCGACCCACGCTTTCATAAAATACGCCGTCAACAAACTGAGCGACAAAAACAATCGTCAGGTAGTCACGCTTAAGATTCAGTATGTCATCTCGAACTACTTCAAGACAGTGGACAAAGCCGTCCAATACTACCGGTTTATTTCGACCAAAACCTCCTCCGATATCGCGTTGATAACATATATTTCAGGGAGAAAGCCGAGAAGAAGCTGTTCCCGTTCCTGATGAATATCACGGAGCAGGACAAAACGTGCACGGTCGACAAGCTGTACCGACAAATATCGATTTATACGATTCTAGCTTCGGGTCTAGGCAATCCCGAAGACAAAATTGTAAGTATGAACCTGAAATGTTAAGATAAGTTAGAAAAAAGTAATTTCCGGTCTTCCTAAAAAAATTGTTTCAAAAAGTCCTAAAACTGTGAATTACTTTTAAAGGATTTACAATCGATGGCGCTGAGTTGTAAGGAAAGAATGAGTTTATTTATTTAAACGAATAATGTAACAAATATATAAAATAAAAGAGGTAAAATAGCAATATTATAAAATCGGTACGTATGGTGAAAAGAATTATGAAATGAATTTTAAAAAATTACTAAATCGTATGTCTGGTAAACAAACAACTATATAGGAATTCTACTGTTCTAGTTTTCTAGTCTGTTTCTTTACAATTAACTATTTGGTTTCTGTTCTTGATTATTGTTGTTGACTTTTTCTTTCTTCTTAATTCTAATGCTTCTGACTACTGTGATCTTAATCCATTTTTGTTCTATTTCTTACCCTCATTCACGCTGTGGATGAATCGTGTTTTATCGCTGAAACTCCTTCCTGGGGTTGTTGGTGTTTTATCCCGATTTGTTCAGAATTACAGGAAAGATTCCTCCAGCTAGAAACTTCTCACGCGGATGGAATAAGTGCATTACGGATTCTTCAAAAATGCTTTCTTGAGATTTATTCAATAAGAGATATTCTACCAAATATGACTTATCTTCGACTAAATATTCAAATGAAAATCAATTGAAAAGTCTCCGGCCTACCATAGTAGAACACACTTTTTTGGCAAAATTAGTTTTTTTTATTCAACATAATTCCCTTCAAGAGTGATACACTGGTTATAGCGAGCCTCCAACTTTTCCATACCATTTTTGTAGTACGATTTGTCCTTTGCTTCAAAATAGACTTCAATATCGTCGATCACCTCTTCATTCGACGAAAATTTCTTCTCAGCGAGCATTGTCTTGAGATCTGAGAACAGTAAATAGTCGCTGAGGGCCAGATCTGGAGAATACGGTGGATGAGGAAGCAATTTGAAGCCCAATTCATGTATTTTTGACATGGTGCATTGTCTTGGTGAAGCAGCACTTTCTTTTTCTTCAAATGCGGCTGTTTTCCGGCGATATCGTCCTTCAAACGGTCCAATAACGTTATGTAATAGTCGCTATTGATGGTCCTTCCTTTTTCAAGGTAGCCAATTAAAATTATTCCATGCGCATCCCAAAATACAGACGCCATAACCTTGCCAGCCGATTGTTTTCCCACGCTTTGGAGCGGGTTCATCGTGTGCAGTCCACTCGGATGATTGTCGATTGGACTTGGAGCCATGTTTCATCCATTGTCATATATCGACGCAAAAACTCGGGTTTTGATCATCTTCAAACACTGCTCCGAATCATCAACTCGTCGTTGTTTTTGGTCAAAAGTGAACTCGCGCGGCACCCACTTTACACATTGCTTTCTAATATCCAAATATTCGTGAATGATATGATATACACGTTCAGCTGATACCTTTAGAGTGTCTGATATTTCATTCAATTTCAATTTACGGTCATTCAAAGTCATTTTGTGGATTTTTTAAATTGTTTCGTCGGTAACAACCTCTTTTGGGCGTCCACTGCGTTCATCGTCTTCGGTGCTCACTTCACCACGTCTAAACTTAGCATACCAATCCTTGATGATTGATTTTCCTGGGGCAGTGTCCGGAAATTTGGTATCAAGCCAAGTTTTTGCTTCAACTGTATTTTTTTCTTTCAAAAATCAATATTTTAACAACACGCGAAATTTTTTTTATCCGTTTTTTTCACAATAAAAAAAGTTGCTTCACTCAAAATGCTATAATTCAAAAACTAATAATCCGACGGCTGTCAAATTCATACACGCATCTTTTGAGATTCGTTAGATAAATGGAGTCACGTCATGTTGGCTTGTGCTACATTTCCTAGAACACTTCTACTAACTTGTTCAATGAAAGTTCATGAAAAAGGAACACGAACATTACGATATGAAATTTTGGTTATATTTTTACCGAAGAGAACAACAAATCAATAATATTGTTCTAAGAAGCAAAGTTTTGAACTTAGAAAAAACTCAAAATGCACCAAACACTATTTTTTACAACTGACATTTTATATTTTAGGTGTATAAGGAAGCTTTACAAGTGGTTCGAAGCATCGTCGACCAACAAGAAATGGAAGTATTCCCGACCGTCTCCAACCACATCAAACAGGAGCTGGTGAAGAGCTTGGTCGATCTCACCACGGGAATACGTCTGTACAACAGGTCTTGCAAAAAGGGAGGCCATCTCATCAAAAATCGTAAGTTTTTTTATAGAAAATAACGCCACCCGATGAGAACTGTTCGTTCCAGTGCCGGAAATATTAAAGCGCAACATCGACATAGTACTATGGAAAATACAGTCGTGCCTAGACCAGTCCATTTACAGGAGCAAAGTGCTGAGTAAGTTCATGCAGAATCACATTCGTATCAGGATGGTGAGGGGCGAGCACCTGCTGGAAACTCTTCTGCCAGAACCAAAAGTGAAGTCGCTGTGGATTCAAGTGAAGGAATTAATAGTTGTGTATAGACAATGGATCAAATCGTCTAGGTAATAAAAAGTTACTGCTGCCTTTTACTTTTATCCCTTTTCATAAATAAACAAGAGGAGATATTATTAGAGGCAATAATAGGTATGGTGAGTTGCGTAATTGACGCGCCTTATTGTCCGACTGACTCATAAATAATACGAGATATGCCCAAAAAAAACTGCGGTTGTTTATTTATTGAAAAAATGAATGGTGATGAATACCACAGACGAAGATAATAGACGAAGATAAACGATAAATTCTGGTTTTGTAAGGCACTGGACTAATCGGATATTTTTTATCCAATTTCCGCTGGGCGGCAATAATGGAACGATTATTTTCAATAAATATCGTCACTATTTCTGCTCGTTCTTGTGGCGTATATTTATCCATAATAAAATTGTACATCTACGCAACACAATGGTTAAAGCGAAACTAAGTGAAACGTCACAAAACTAAGAGGGCACGCAATGGCAAAAAAATGATAGCAGGCCTTTTGCCCCACCGTATATAAAATATATAACATCTATACGTTTATCTAAAATAAATCCGAAAAACAGCAAAAAAAAAGAAAACATCAGCAGGAATACGCTGAAGAACTAGAAGACGACCTAAGAGATACTGAAGTAATGGATATTGTAAATAACTGATGTAAACTGAGCGGAGACAGATCAAATAAAAGAATTTCGTACTTGGAGCAAAAGACATATCAACTCGTACAACGAGAAGTACAACACAAGAAAGCAAGACCTGAAGATGGCAAATGAGATTTTCCCGAATCGTCGTTAAAACATTAACGGTTCTTCTAAGAACCTAAAACACATGTAGATTTAAAAAAAGACTTTTTGGGTCTATAATCATCCGGTCAGCCTGAAAAGCAAAGAATAAACCTTCCTATGCGAAAACTTCATGTAGGAAATCATAAGAAATCTCATTTAAGTTGCCAATCTATTTATATATATATATATATATATATATATATATATATATATATATATATATATATATATATGTTTTGTGGTCGGATTGTAGTAGCTCAGCTTGTAAACTATTGAAATCTGTCTTAAAACCAAAACTTGATTTGCTTCAGGGATATTTGCGTAGAAACAGTATTACTCAAATGACCAACAAAGGCCGTCCATACGTCATAACATATATTGTAGTAACTAAAATGTCCTAATATTCCAGAGATCTACTCCAAGAAGCGAAGACCATAGACGAACAGAGGAAGGCCACGGTGGACGAGTACAACCTGGTGATCCAAAGGCTTAACAAGATCGTCGTCCCCAATTTCTACATGAACGTCACGCATGTGTTCGTAAGTATAATCGATCCGCCACACATCATGGCGCACGACAACCGACCTGGCCACAGTTTACAGCGATTATAACGGCATCCAAATGTTAAGGCTCGTGTTAAATGCCAGTTCTGGTGGCATGCGACGGCGATTTAAAATCTTTATGTCGCCGCGTAAAAGGGCGCTCCCTGTACAGCTCCCCATATTTCTCTCTCCCCCTTCCGATCGACTCAACTGGTTACTTTATGACTCTATTACTCGCAATATCTGGAAAACGTATTGGGTCTGCGAAAAAATATGACGCCGGAGAAAAGTAGTTTCGGTTTTTCCAGATAGATGGCCTGAAAGTCACGTATCTCTAGTAATACTTCAGTGAAACCCGAGATTTCAGAAGGAATATTGCTTCCTTCGACGAAAAATTATTGTGCTAAAGTGTTGTCGCTGATTGATGTGATTTAATAAGTAAAATTAAAAAATCGGTTACACGAAAATAACTATAATCCTTCTAATAAAACAGTATACACATTGCCAAATTCAGTTCATAAAGACGTAAGATCCCTTTTAAACTCGAAGCAATTTTCCTTATCATTTTGCTTACTGGTATTACCCTAGCTAAAACAGACAGAATAAAGTCTGATGAGCCCAAACATGTAACCAATTGGTCTATAAAATTCGATTTGTCTTGGTACTGGTCGACACCGTTGAACTATCCTACCAGTTACTGTAGCTGTAGTTGAAGTCCTTCAATAAATATGCATTAGATGTACTATAATGTTAAAAAAAATCATATTTTAAGGGTTCTTTTTGGTTCACTATTTTATTTATGTTAGTATTTTGTTGTCAGAGTTAAAATAAGTGAAAAAAAATTGGTGCGACAACGTTGAATTATAAATTTTGATGACGTGCATTGGCTCTTTTATTGGAAGGAATATAGTTGCTTTAGAATAGCTGTTCGTTTATAATGATTTCAACAATACCACGACTAACCCTCTTTAATCGTACAATCTGCACAAAACCTAAACATTTATTTTTTATTAAACAGTTGTAATGAAAATGTGTGGTGTGCTAAAGTTGCAAGAGATTTTTACCTAAGTATGCTGTAGTTTTGTCACGCCGTTTATAATGTTTACAAAATTACCATGACTAACCATCTTCAATCATGTAATCTACAGAGCAGATCAATTGAAAAATCACCGGCCTGCCATAATAAAACACTTTTTTTTGGCAAAATTGAGTTTTTTATTAAACATAATTCCCTTCAAGGATGATCGATACACTGATTATAGCTATCCTCCAACTTTTCGATACCATGTTTGTAGTACGATTTGCCCCTTGCTTCAAAATAGGCCTCAGTTTCGGCGATCTGAGAACAGGAAATAGTCGCTGGGGGTCAGATCTGGAGAATACGGTGGGTGAGAAAGCAATTCGAAGCCCAATTCATGGATTTGCCATCGTTTTCACTGACTTGTGATACGGTTGTGACATTGTCTTGGTGAAGCAGCACTTTCCCTTACTTCAAATTCGACCGTTTTTTCGCGATTTCGTCCTTCAAACGGTCCAATAACGCTATGAAATAGTCGCTATTGATGGTCCTTCATTTTTCAAGGTAGTCAATGAAAATTATTCCATGCACATCCCAAAATACAGACGTTTTGGAGCGGGTTCATCGTTGCAGTCCACTCGGATGACTGTCGATTGGACTTCGGAGAGAAATGATGGAGCTATGTTTATCCGTTGTCACATATCGACGTAAAAACTCTGCCAAGACACTGCTCCGAATCATCAACTCGTCCTTGTTTTTGATCAAAAGTGAGCTCGCGCGGCACCCACTTTGCACAGAGCTTCCTCAATACCCAAATATTCGTGAATGATATGATGTACACGTTCAGTTGATATCTTTAGAGTGTCTTCGTCGTTGTTTCGTGATGTTTTCGTTGGTAACAACCTCTTTTGGGTGTCCACTGCGTTCACCATCCTCGGTGCTCATTTCACCACTTTTAAACTTAGCGTACCAATCCTTGATGATTGACTTTCCTGGGGCAGTTTTTTTAATTTTTTTCACAATAACAAAAGTTACTTCACTCAAAATGCTATAATTCACAAGCTAACGATCCGACAGCTGTCAAATTTAAACAAGCATCTTTTGAGGGTTAGAGCTAACTAAAAAACATATGGATTTAATTCTAGTAGCGCCATCTATGTGTTAACAGCTAGAAATATAATTTTATTAATGTTATAACGAAAAATGTTTAGTGTGCTAAGGTTTTGTCGCATTGGAAATATAGCCATAAAATGTAACAATAAGTAAAATATCATAATTCGTTTCTATTTAATTCAACAGCGACTACGCGAAAATAAATAATTGCCCCCGCGAGAACTGAAGAAGCGGCCCGTAACCGTGGCGAAAACCCTTAAAATTCCGAACGATGTTTTCCGGTGGAACAATCACGCGTATCTGGGAATAATTTAATATCGGGCGATTTCGCTCAAAAATCTATTGTCCACTAGAACTCAGTGTCCTGTGGAATAACTAATCATCCCTCGACCATAACCTAGTCACGTTTAATAACCCGGTTAAATCCTTTGATGAATATTAAGTACCTTTCGACTATAAACAGGGGATAGCAACGATGCTGCCTTATCGGACCGTTTAAAGAGAAGGGGGAGGATATTTATTTAGTTGGGCATATTGTTAACTCGAAATGTGGTCACACCTATCAAATTTCAAATGTTTAATTCGTATTTACATCGCACATTCATGTATCAAGCTTTTTTTTGGTATCCAGTGTTATGTAAATGGTTTAGAATGTTTTCAATACAATACAGAGATAGAATACAACTCCTAAATTATTACGGTTATAAATTTATAATCGAAGATCAAATCAGATCAACAAGAATCCAAGTAAATCACTACAAAATGAAAACAGCTCTCACAAGCTATCAACCAACATTACATTATACACCACACTATCAGCTAACAATCATACATATTGGTCTACAGATACAAATAAAATCCCAAATGTTCAAAAAATAAAATCAAAAATGTGCCTACAAAGTTTACGATGTAAACTCTAACGGTTATCCAATATTTCTTCAACCCTAAATTGACCAATAGGCAAACTAAATGACAAAGAGTTAAACTTGAACTTGAATTATAAATAAAACTGAGCATAAATTATATTTTGGTAGTCAAATTGTTACCGCTGAAACAAATCTGGGGCATGAACACAAATTAGGACGCAAGGAACCCTCTCATAAACCTACGATAGTCGTAGTATTGTATAAGGAATAAAAGTGAAAATTATTCAAGCCATGTCGGTGACTACAAAGCGGGGAAATAGCGGAATATTTTGAGGTGGTTTCTGAATTGGTCACCAGTCGACAGGATATAATACACTCTCGAAGGATAGGATTTCGAAACTCACGCTATGCTAGTTACTAAACCGATAATTTTAAAATATAATTCAAAAAAAGCTGAAAAGGCCAAAATCAAATATGCGGGAAAGAAAATAACACCCTGAAAAGTATAAGCCTGCAGGAGGTTTTCGATGTGAATTCTAATGATTCTCCAATCTTTCTCAAACATTAGACTGACCAACAGGCAACTGAATGGCAAAGTTTGAAACTTCAACTTGTACCAACCATGAAATCATAATGCCACCTAGTCTGCAATGCTTCAATTCTTACGAAGATACCAGAAAACTAAGATGTGGGTCTTGCCGAGACTAATAATGTAGATAATCTAAACGTATAACAAATCTTTCAAAATTAGTTTACGATCTGAAGTTTAAAAAATGCATTCATAACATCATTAATATTATTTTGGAGTTCCTTTTAAACCAGTTCGTTCTGGACTGTTTAACTTAAAAACGTTGGATATTAAATAACGTACCGCAATTTGATTTCATAGATGGCACAAAGTCCATCGAATAAAGCTGATAATCTGACACTGAACTGGTGGGTTTGACTAGAAACTTCTTCACGGGCGGTTTTTTAATGGTTTAAATCATGTGTAACTAAATTAATACATTCAGTCAAGAGCAAAAACAAAGGAGGAGATCTAAAGGTGCAGTAAGGAATAACCAATTGTTTTAACTTAATTAAAATATTATCAAAATCGCACTAAAGAATCTAGAGAAACTCTTAGAAGATATACCCTATAGCCAGCATGAAGTACATAGAAAAGTTATTGACTATTCAAATGATAAAATTGGAAGAATACGAAATAAGTTGCCCTGTATATGTTTTTGTGATTTAAAATGGCAGGAGCATTTAGAAATGTGTTATATCCGTACCCTAAACCTTTGATCCTTTCTAATAGAAATATAATGCATGTTTTTAAATAATGTTTTTCGGAATGAACGAAGAAATACTTTAAATTCCATGTTTAAAATCCACGAATAATATTTTATTTATGTTACCCCCAGCAAAACGTTACTCTCAGCTATATTACACGAAATCAATACATTCAAATTTTAAATTTGTCCTTATTATTGTTTTAAAATCAAATATTTTGTTCATATTTTACAACTAGGTTCAACAAAGAACTTTTATCCAGTGCTCAGCGAAGCGGCTGGATAGAAGATAATTATATATAATAGCTCAATCAATTTTAGCCGTATTTCCTACAACTGTCCCAAATATGGAAGGAAATCCAAAATCTCATCATCCGAATTCAGGAATTGTGCAGGATCTACAGTCTCCTGGTGAATATGGTGTACAAGCTACCGTTCTCCGTACCAGAAAGTGAAACGAATAAACTAGAAGACTGGCTCTTAGCTCACGACCAGATACTGCTGGTGGACGTGCCCAATCCTGACATAAAGGTTCACATAGTCACAAACGAATTTAAAAAGAACGATCTGGAGGTACGAATTTTTCGTTTTCTTGGCGAAATAACTCAAAATGAATCTTGGTTCTCGTTAAATAATCGCAGTTTCACGGTTACTGTCCCTGGATATTGATTAACGCGCATGGTGCCTTGATACAAGCTAACATTGGACTAGGCGTAGTCGAATACAAGAAGAAATACTATGGGTTCTCCTCAAAAATTGCGGCAAATGCCTTTATACAAAATCCACAAGAGTAAGTCAATTTATTTAATAAACAAAAGTATAGTGATAGAGAAAAAAGAGATTTAACTTTATAGGAAAATTTTGAGAAAGGTATCACGACGTCCAATATCTAGATGTCACTAGTTTGAGCTTATTACTTGTTTTAGTCACTACGCTAATAGCCGTGAAGGCATTTGATTGATTCATTTCATTTCTATAGTGCCATGTTTGTTATTTAGCGTGCCTTTTCATTATGCCTTACATAGGGAAGGGTGTGTTGAAATGATTAAATTATCTATTAATATTAGATAAAGTAAAGAAGTGCAGCATTGTTTAAAAATTAAAATTAAAATTAATTGTAATTTTTGCTTGCATTCAATTAGTGGTAACTTGGGAAAAATACAGTTAAAGCGAAAACTTGGCTTGATTCTGAGTTTCCGGACACTGCTTCAGGAAAATCAACTATCAAGGATTGGTATGTTAAGTTTAGACGTGGTGAAATGAGCACCAAAGACGGAGAACGCAGTGGACAGCCAAAAGAGGTTGTTACCGACGAAAACATTTAAAAAATCGACAAAATGAATTTGAATGTCTGTAAATTGAAACTGAATGAAATAACAGACACTATGTTATGTTAAATAAAATACTGGTTTTGCCAAAAACATTTGTATTACTATGGTAGGCGGGGGACTTTTCAATTGACCTGTTAATTAGGCGCGCAGATGAAAGCTATGAAAGAATACTATGGTGTATCATAACTCTAATAATTATACCGATTATAGACATATCATGAGAGTAATTCTGGTAGCCAGACGGCAAATTCAGCTAATAGAATTCCTGGAAATGAGGGAGTTGCTACAGGAGCATATCGATTTTAAAGAGTAAGTATGATAAGCTTCACAATTACATAATAATATGTCTTACACAAATAGCAATCAAATATTAATAATATTCATACTATAGATGGATGGAGGATGATGAAGAAGAAGAAATAGTAGCGGTGTCACAAGGATCTCAGACCGATACTCACTTCTACGAAACCAAAATTGTCAAGAAGTATTACTGGAACGTATGGCAAAAGAGAGCAGCTCTCCTGAGAGCGGTAACACCATTCCGTCAAAATATTAACGTGAATTCATCTTGTTTTCTTTATATTCAAGGAACAGCAAAAGCGCTTGAAGAATATAACCAGTATGACGAATAAAACGCTAGCGCAAATATCCTCATGTACACAGACGTATCGAATGGACTCCTGTCAAACACAAACTGGTGTCAACGCCCATACCAACACGCAGAAACCCGTCAGATTCATATATGGTTTGAGAGGTAGAAAAGATGACAAATTCTGGGATATAAATCTAAGATGACTTGGTGTAATATGAATAAATTAAGCGTTAAGATGTATCCATGTGAATATAGTTTCCAAACTTTTATAAAGTTGTTTAACATATGCCAATAAATATTGGGCCTATAAATGAGTTTTAAAGGATTTTTTGAACTTGAAGCTTCACCGTAAAAAATCGATGCGATGTATCTTATCCAATGTATTATCCATCGCTAGCCGGCACCAAACAACGGTTTTTCAGGCTATCCAACCCATTTTTGGCATCTTCATGAGAAGCGACGCACTTCCTAAACAGGCCATGACTCGACACTTCGACACATAATGAATATTAAAGCCTGTCATCATATAACGATACTACAATACAAGCTTTATAAGAACTTATAAATAAGAAAAATTGCTAGACGATTATATAAATAGAAACAAAAATATTATATATATATATATATATATATATATATATATATATATATATATATATATATATATTCTAACAATAGAAACAGAATTCTTGACAACAAAAGCTAATAAATTGCTCCAACACGGAAGTGTTAACAATCAAAGAGCAAATAAGACCAAATTAGAAATCGATAGAGAGTTTTATGTCACGCCCTCTACAGTAAAACCACGCCATTTTAACGTTACCGTATTCTTAATTGTCGTCTAACGGAAACATCGGTACATAAATTTGAATTGTAAAATAACTATGAATATAAACACCGTCGGATTTTTTGTCTCATAATGTGTGTGAATATGATACGCATTCCTTTAACTGAACTATATTATTATATTCGCATATGTTTTATTCGTACAAAATATTGGACGTTTTTGAACACACGGAATTTTTCAAGGAAAAACGGTGAATGCTGGATAATTTATGGTTGAGGTTTTGCAAGAAACGATTCACTATGTAAATATAATGTCCCAAATAGTAACTTTTAACGAGCCAAAGCCAATGTTTCGATATACAATTTTACCGCAAAAAGGCTTCTTTAGACTCTCAATGTCATGACGGTAAACCAAATACTCTTGCTGTCTAAAAAATCTATTCTATAAATTCAAAGCAATCAATTGGTAGTAGTTAAAACAGTATTGTAAAAAAGATAAATAGGTTTAGCTAGTAGATATTAAGGTAGTGGCTATTAGGTATTAAGCTAAATTTTGTGTATATAGTAGAATAAAAAATACGTGTAGTAGATAGGTTAAAATAGGGTTTTTGTTTATTTTTATATAGTTATTACAACAATTATTATGTACATATTTTGTTTTAAAACGCTTTTTTTGTGTTAAAAATTTAAGTTTGGTTATTTTTTACTTTCCTTCTTTATTTTTTTCCTTATTTATTCCTAATTTATTATTTATGCCTTCCTATTATAGTTCCTTATTTATTTTTTAAAGTCGGTTCAATTTGTTCGTTAAAAATTTTTTATTTTTCTCTTTTTGTGTTAGATATTTACTCAATAAAATTTAATTAAAACCCAGTTATTTTATTAAGTATTGCAATAGGTAAGACTAGTAAAGGTGCATGAAGAAAATAAAAATAAAGAAACAATGATTGGAAATAACGAGCGCTTCACCCCCCGGGTTCCGATACCTAGCCTTGGTGATTTGACAAATGTTCTAACCAAACTAGAACAACAACAAAAAGTTGCCCCCTCAGGGAACTGACTTGGCGACCACCGCATGAGAGCCGAGCGCTCTAATCACTACACCGTAGAAGCAGTTGCCTGCAATATTTCTACGGCTTCTCATATGATTTGGTTAGTGTTTGGCTTTTAAACTGAACGACTTCCGATTTTCCGTCACATCAGTTCAAGCAATAACAGTATACCCAGATATCTGATTATTTTAGGTAAAAGTATGTGAAAACTTTGTACGTGCCTTTAAAATTTGAAGGTTTCGCTCGATTTCCCCGGATTCCACTATCAGATCCTCAGTTGGTTCCAATTACCACCTCAGAATCGACGAATATACATAAATATATATATATATATATATATATATATATATATATATATATATAGACATATACAGAATATAGAACCTCCTTGTTTTCTGAAGTTGGTTAAAAAAGGGAGGCAAAACTTTCGTTAAGCCGATTAATATATAGATAATCATATATATTATTTCTAGCTAAATTTGGTAGTACTGCGGTTTCAACAAAACATCAGACCATTCTCATACTGAGAATAATAATGAAACTGGTACACGAAGACGAAAACAACACGGATAAGAATTGTAAACTTCGGTCAATCATACCTGGAGTTTTTCTCATCGTTGCTTTTTTAATTATCGCGAAAGTAACATCGCCAACTCTGACCTTTACGTCGGGGAAAAAAACACGAACGTAATTAAATGTATCGAGGTGGCGTACGTAAAATCGAAATTAAAAGTTTGGCCGGGCAAATATGAACTGTTCTCTTTGGAGACGGGCTCCGACTCGCTCGCCTCTCAGTTATTAATGGAAAATAGAGCGGGCCTCGTCGAAGAGTTGGTGGCGGCTTTTCGACACGCCCGCTCCATAAATTGCCGATTAATTTGCCGCCGATTGCTTTTAATTATGGGTTTGTTTGCTCCAAGGCTACGCGGGTTTCGAACTCGCGAGCTTTCCGGCCGGACCCGATGCAAATTAATTGATTGTATTGGAAGAGATATTTGAAACAGTATTGGTAATGATTTGGTTACTCTACAAACTGTACTAAGAATATCCGCATATTAGTAAAGTAAGTTTCAGCGTCCAGAGAACCTTCGTATATTGAATTAAAATTCGTATCTCTTTACGTGCATTCCCTTCGTCACCATTGAGCTCTGTATCGATTGAGATTGGGCCACTGTCGTTTCTCCACAGGCACTTGATGACATCGAGCCTGCTCTCGTGAGATTTGTCACCTTACCCTTGCAGTGATCCACCACATGTTGGACAAATGTCCACTTCCCACCCAGCTTAGGGCCTACGTATGGGCTGCACAACTTCAGGAGTTCCTTAACAGCGAAAAATACAGACTGACTCCTATGAGAGATCGACTAGTACCATTAACACTTCGGTGTGGACGCTAGTGTGTGCTGTCTAGAAGAAGTCTCTACTTTTAGTCCCGCTTATCTTAAATCTGTTTATATACATATACATATATACATATATATATATATATATATATATATATATATATATATATATATATATATATATATAAATATATATATATATTAACCATAAATTAGTTGACAATCCCTTTGAGCGGGATTTTCAAAAGATCCAATCCCTGTACTTATCAGAACAAACTTGGGATTGCATTTAGTAAGCGATTATTTTCGGCTTGATATGTCGGAAGGTGCATTGGATCATAAAAATATCTAAAAATGTAAAAATCTCGCCACGATGCATTATATACCATTAATTGTAAAATATATGCATTAATAACCCCTAATATCCGAAGGTGAATGCTTTCACCAAGATATAAAATAGATAGAAGAGCGTTATCAAGGAAGATGGAATCCTAACATGTTAGCAGATTACTGCTGGTTTGTAATGAAAGAGGATTCTACTGTTCACAAGAGGAAAAGTTAATATTTCATCATTTTCTTTCAAAACATATTGCTCATTTTTTCTATTGATCACTTAAACCTGAGCTATTTTGATTCATTGTCTATTTGTAAAAAAAATATATATTATTATAACACCAATAAATAAACATAATTTAAAATTTCCGTACTGTCTTTACTTGTTGATATTACTTTAATTTGTTATAACTTTAAAATGGAACGTGTTACAAGAAATCCGTTTAAGTTTTTGTACTCAGTAGGTAGAATTTGACAAAAAAATCTGTTTTATTTAATTTTATAGAACAAAAAAATGTCACATAGTATAATAGCCCATTTCATGTTCTAATTAAAGAAGAACTGATTACCTGGAAGATCCCAACTTAGAGATTATCTCCGATATTATTCTCCCTTTCATTCCTTTATGCAGTCTGGTTACCACAAACTGTCACACAGTGTAATAAAAATTTTCTTTTCGTTAAAATTAAATTCAATTAAAAACTTTTTGAACCCTACATGTTACAGAACTTACAAAAATAGAGAAAAACGTATTGAAAACAAAAAAACGAGTTCAATATACAAAAAACCCGGCATATTATATAAAAATATCATCGTGAACGAGCGAGAGGTATCGCGAAAACTCCCCCGGTCCCAAAATTGTAGCCCATCTAAAAACAAACGACCAAGAACGCAAACTTTTTGTCTTCCCTCGACAGCAACGCTGTTCCAGATTAAAAGCTTTATACATCTATTTTTTTACCGGAGCCGTATTGTGTGTGTGTATATGTAGCGAGGGTTTCGGCAATAAAGGTCCTTACTCTTTTGTGGCTCAATTTTTCGTGCTTTGCATTGGTTGGTGATACTATTTCGGTCGCTATTTACGATCAGAATAAATGACGGTGAAAAAGGATATCTAACATGGCGATGGCGGATGTTACACGACAGGAAAAACTACCCAAAAAAGCTTTAATTGATGTAGAAACTGTACGAGAGACTATACAGGAATATTATGAAAAATACGAAAAATCATTCCTCATTAATTAATTGTGAATATAAATAAAATAAAGAACACGACAAAAATCATGTACAAACCAAAAATAATTCTCAATGAGAATAATATTAAAAAAGAATAAAGAAGCTCCTAATAAAAGATAATATTTAATTATAAAGAAACATTACTAAACGTTCAATGAATTTTCCTGTAGGTCTTCTATCGACTGAACAGTGAGGTCTCGAACTGTCAGTTAGACTTTTGGAAAGAAAAAAGTGACCAGCCGGAGCCACATCAGGAGAATAAAATGAGTTTTGGCCAAATATCCATAAAAAATAGGTGAGGGATACTACTAGCAAATCTAACATAGCTATCCTCCAGAGGTTCCAAGAATAATGTGTTGCGAGTCATTGTCGATGCCGCATATTACGTCTCTAACATAACGAGTGTGATTCGAAGTACTCTGAAAGACTATTAGTGCATCCCAATGCACTCGCCAAACAGTTAAATGACACAGCGCGATGACAGTAAAGTAGGCTCAAACGCAAACTACCGTACGAACTGATTAACAGACATATAGAGTGAGATTTAATAATCTCTAGAATAAGTTAGAATAATATCTAGAATAAAATTTAGATTATAAGTTGTACAGCAGATCACTACTAAAGCGATCTTCTACATGTCAGGTTAGTTATATTGAATAACGGAAATCATATAATAATACTTATTGCCCACGGACAGATTAATAATTAAAAATACAATAGGTGAGATGGTAAGTTGAAATATAGATTCAAAAATATCCAGCCTTTTCCAATAAATCTGCTATCTTCAACTTAAACATCAAACTCAGTCACCATTTCCTTTATTTTAACTTCCTAATATCTGTGTATTTTTAATAAAGCCGATTCAATAAGAATAAAATGAAAAAAAAAGAAAACAGCTCTCAATAAAAGATAATATTCAATTAAAAAGAAATTTTACTAAAAAATTAAATAATTGGAGCCGGCTTGATTAGCGCAGTGGTAAACGCGACAGGAAGGTCCACCTACTCTTGCGATAGTCGCAGGTTCGAATCCTTCTGGGGCATGGTCGTAAATGTATGTTTGTGATTGTTTAACATTTGTGATTGTCCTAGGTAGTAGTGCAAAATCCGACAAAGAAAATGATCCGAGTGACGCCAGTAAACAGGCTGGGTAAGACCGGATGTCTGATGGGATGATTTCTAAATTTGTCACTCGCCAGTCGATAGGCTTAATGCCGAAGACCGTGGTTCAGAGCCCACATTAAACAATAGGTAAAGTCCAGATAAACCCTCGTTGGTCAAAGGAGACTTCTGCAGTACCATTTGAACCACAATGGATCCAACAAGTTCCCTCTTCTTTCTCTTAAAATAAAACGTTATAACCAAAGAAACGTTTACTTCAACTCCACATGTATCCGAACTTATATATCCATAAACGTATAATATATATGCACACTGACTCATCTACTCTTGTGGAAGTAGATCATCAAAAATTAATGTCCCTTGGAAGAGTTAGTTATTTCTTCCAGTTAAAATTCACAAACATGTTGAAGCAACTTAAAATAAATCCATAATAATAATTACTACAATTCTTCCTTGATTTCAAAATGATCACAATAATTATAAATATAAAGAGCTACAAATTGTTATTGCCTTAACATTAAGTCTTTATCCTGCTCCCTGTCATCATCACTGGTCAGTTCTAAAACGTTTATACCAAAAACAACGTTCTAGAAGACGCGACCTCCATTTACAAACATTTTTCCTCATTCAAATTCCTTACAAGGTGTTGCTTTTCAGATACTGTCATAACTAACACAGTCAAAATAATTTGAAGCTTATAAAACGCTGAAAAGCGCCTTCGAAAAACCAACAAGAAAAAATATAGAAACATCGTTAAAATAATAACGAAAAATATCAAGCGAGAAGTAAATAACGATGTATGATATATGGATCAAATTTATATATTCAGCTGGATAGAGCAGAGTCGCTGGTTCGAATCTCCTTCAGAATATTAGTTTTTATTTTAAGTTTGTCACTGGCGTCCCAATCACGCCAATAACCAGACTGGATAAAGGAATGAAAGGAAGAATATTATCTGAGATAATCTCTAAGTTGATATCCACCAGTCAGTCCAATCTTCTTTAATTAGAACATGAAAACTAACTATTACACTGTGTGACAAATCTTTCTTGTAATCGACTAACATTTTAGAATTCCATCTTCGTTATAACGCTCATCTATCTGTTTAAAATCCTGTTAAAAGCATTCACCTTGTTCGTCACTCACCATTCTTAAAGACATTCGGGGTGCAGAATGTAATTTTTGTAACAGGTTATTCACTAGATACCCGGTATTTTTAATTGTCTCTAAAATCATGAATTACTTTCTTTAGAGATCACCAATCCGCTCTATCATACGAGGTAAGATATTCATCGAATTCATTGTGTTTTATAATAAGTTTTCTTATTTGTTGGCCAACAAAAATGCCTTGTTTTAATTTAACATCACTTAATTTAGAGAAATTACCATCTTTCTCTGAAAGTTTTTTTTCTCTGAAAGCAGTTCTTTCTCATCATCACTTTTATATGGTTAAAGCAAGAACCAACAATTGGTATATGACGAAGTGGCATCAAAATAAGTATTGTTTCTTGAACTTCCGCAGCATATCTATTTAAACCAAGCAAAGGCAATAAATGTTGAAAGTTTTGAATGTTCCATGATCAGCGCCTGTTTACATTGAATAACTCAATAATACTGAAGGGAAAACTGTCATTCCATGTAGAAACATGTCAAAATCATCGCGCTTAATAGCTGGGTTCGGAACCTAATATGAAATAATAATGGAAAAACAAATTAAAATACAACTAGATTCGTGCTCAGTGAATACGTTTCAAAAATCTTGATACCTCTAACATTTATTTAGATAAATCCTCTAAGAAATGAAGGATAGTTCTTGAGTATAATTTCTTCTGGTTTAATTACTAACTAGAAGAAAATATACTTACTATTTTTGATAGTAAAAGAACAAAGACAACATATTAATACAAAATAACTTATCGAAAAACATCAAATCCACTTAGAAAAATATTCTTGCTAGGTCAAATAAACAGGCGAAAAAGCACAAATCCACAAAACAACGATTCTTGGTCATATAAACTTGCTACATAGAAACAATTCAATCAGTAAAGCGACTGTTCCCCAAACAAACAAACAGTTCATTGTGAACTAAATAATCCCCTCCATACCTGGTATTATTAACACCTGCTCTATCTCGCCGACTGTCATCACTAATCGACTTACTCCAACGCTTCAAACCATCTTATAAAACAAATCAAAGGCCTGAAATGAATCGACTAATCCTCCTTTCGCTTAACAACAAGGAGGAAATACAAATAAGATTTAAACGACGACGAAAACTTATCTCCTCCAACCTCGGGATTCCGGAAGGGTCCCGATGACGTCACGTCCGACTTTGTACTAATTCGGAGTTTCGAGAAAATTCCCCGTCAACCCGCCCCCCTTGTACCCGTGTTTCGATAATTTAACTACTACCCTCCGGACTACCTCGCCCCCCACCCTCCGGGATGATCCCCCCACCGTCTGGAACCGATCGCGGGGCTGTCGGAACTGTCTAAGAGATAGGATCGATGTTAAAGTATGTCTTAACATGAATTCCTTGGGTTTGAAATAATACTGAAGACTTATTCCTTGACTAAAACGGTTACAAAACAATAACAGGAAAATTGAAAAGTCCCCGGCCTGACACATAGATGGTGCTAGTAGAATTAAATCCATATGTCTTTTAGTTAGCCCTAACCATCAAAAGATGCGTGTATAAATTTGTCGGATCATTAGTTTGTGAATTATAGCATTTTGAGTGAAGCAACTTTTGTTATTGTGAAAAAAAGGAATATATAGAAAAAAGGAAAATATAAAAAGGAATTTTGCGTGTTGATAAAATATTGCTTTTTGAAGGGAAAAAATACAGTTGAAGCAAAAACATGGCTTGATGCCGAGATTCCGGACACTACCCCAGGAAAATCAACCATCATGGATTGGTATGCTAAGTTTAGATGTGGTGAAATGAGCACCGAAGACGGTGTACGCAGTGAACGTGAAAAAAAGTTGTTACCGACGAAAACATTAAAAAAACTCACAAAACGATTTTGAATGTTTCAGTCGATACTTTTTTGGCTATGAACCATTTCGACTGTTTTGCGACTACCGATGGTACCCAACACTAGTAACACGCGGGCTGAAACATCGCCGTCATAGAAAACGCGGCTTTTTGCTTAAAATTGGCTTTATTTATCAACGTAATCTCCATCAAGAGCCACATATCATTCCAGAGCCGCTCTAACACTTCAATATCACTTTTGCAGAACTATTTATCTTTTGCCTCAAAATAGGCCTCAGTTTTAGCGATAACCTCTTCATTCGAGCGAAATTTCTTACCGGTAAGCATTAATTTGAGGCCTGCGGACAGTCAGTAATCGCTGGGAGCCAAATCTGGCGAATACGGTGAATGTGGGAGCAAGTCAAAGTTCAATTCATGTAATTTTGCCATTCTCTTGACTGACTTGTGACACGATGCGTTGTCTTGATGAAATTTTTTTTATTTGCCGTTTGCGGTCGTTTCTTTGCAATTTCGGCCTTCGAACGCTCCATTAACGCTATATATTATTCACTGTTTATCGTATTTCCCTTCTCAAGATACTTGATGAATATTGCACCACGCACATCCGAAAATACCGAGGGTATAAACTTTGGACGAGATTCACCAATTGCTGTCCACTCAGTTAACAATCGTTTTGATTCCGTAGTAAAGTGATGCATCCATGTTTCATCCATTGTCACATATCGATGCAAAAATTTCCATTTGTTACGTTTAAACATGACCAAACACTGCTCAGAATCATCAACACGTTCTTGTTTTTGGTCAACAGTGAGCAAATGCCACCCACTTTGAACAGAGCTTTCTTATAGTCAAATGCTCATGCAACATAACACCAAAACATTCTTTTGATATCTTTACGACGTTAGCTAACTCACGCAACTACACTTTTCGACAATTCAAAATGATTTTGTGGATTTTTTTTTGTTTTCCATTGTTTCCACCTCCATTGGACGTCCACTGCGTTGTGCATCATTGGTGTCCCTACGACCACGTTTGAAGTCACCAAACTAACGTTTTATTATTGTTTCCTACCGAGCAGAATCCATCAAGAAGCAAAGTACAATTAAAACACGAAATTGTTTTTGATCCATTGTTTTGAAATTAACAAAAGTAGTGTCATTCTTAGCACAACAACTAACAAACTTATGAGTAAAGCTTTCTTTTGAAGCTTAGTACTAATTGAAAAAGGGGTGACTGCAATAAAACTAGCACCATCTATGTGTTAGACCCGGGAATTTCCAGTCCATGTGTTATACACCGTATACAGTAAGAAGGAGACTTTTTCACAATTTGTTACCTGTTGATTGATAAATCTGTTGCTGAATTTTCAATAAAAAAAACCCCAGTAACTATTCCGCCGTTAGTTAGGGCGACGAAGGAAACAAAAGCGTCAATAACTGGAAACGAATAAATCCTCCGCCCCCCTTCCCTCGCTCCTTGCGACTGACCTAGACCCGCTGCCCTTTGACGCCGGCCGATTCTCGCCTGAAAAGCGCCACTTTCCATTTATTAGGAGCATCATTCACCCGAGAATCACCTGGAAAGGGAGGTGGGGCTTTTTTTTCGGGCGGTTTTTTATCTGGATTCGACATGTTCTCGCCTCGGAATTCGGACGCTTTTAATTTTATTTATCGACATCGGTCCGTTCGTTCCCGGGTTATGTCTATCTCCGTCTCTCTTTCGCGTGATGATAAGAGGACAAACGAAAAGTATTATATGAGGCATGAAAATGTTAAATTTCATTTCGAAAAAGAAAAAATATAAGAAAAGATGCTACGAACTTTTTCAAGGTCCAGTATACGACTTCAGATCGAATTTTATTTGATAAAGTATAACACTAATACGTAGCCAAATTCTCAGATCCTGCCTTACTGAACGTCACTTTAGAATATAATATTCTAAATGTATTATTCGTTGAAACATCATAGAACGAAAATTTAACATTCAGAAGGCTTTGAAAATGGAAAAAGCCGATCAAAAAGAGACATAATAGTTGCCAAAATGACATAATTACAGTTAAAAGTATTTTACTATTCATCAATTAAAGTATTGTTCATTTTACCCTATTAAGTTAACCAATAATATTGAAAACTATTGCTATAGTCCTAGACAAGAGTGTAAAAACCGACAAGGAAAATGATCCCAGTCACGCCAGTAACCAGGCTGCGTAAGATCGGATGTTTTCTGGGATTATTTCTAAGTTGGTCACTCGCCAGTTGGTAGGTTTAATGCCGAGGACCGTGGTTCGGGGCCCACGCTAAACTGTAGGTCCAGATAAACCATCGTTGGTAAAATGGAGACTTGCCGGCTCGGTAGCGCAGTGGTAAAGGCGATGGGACGGTAATCCTACTGATGCGATAGCCGCGAGTTCGAATCCCCCTGGAGCATGGTCGTAAATGTATGTTTGTAATTGTTGAAAATTTGTGAATGTTCTAGGCGAGAGCGTAAAATCCGACAAGGAAAATGATCCCAGTCACGCTAGTAACCAGGCTGGATAAGACCGGATGTCTTCTGGGATGATTTCTAAAGTTGGTCACTCGCCACTCGGTAGGCTTAATGGTGAGGACCGTAGTTCGGGGCCCACGTTAAACTTTAGGCCCAGTCCAGATAAACCCATAGTTGGTAAAAAGCGACTTTAAAATATTAAAAAAAAAGCATTACTGGGGGTGGGGTTAAGAAATGGCGAATAAAATTAAATTCTACGAAATCTACACATGCGGATTTCACCCACAAAAGACAAACTATACACCTTTAGAAATTGGTTCTAGAATAATTCCGTATGCAAACACAGCTAAATACCTGGGCATGACACTGGGGTGTTCCGGGTAGAATATTGTAGCAGAACAAAAATTGTCATGGTTGCTTGAACGACAATACAAATTATCGTTTCACAATACATTGTCAATATATAAACAAATGTTGAGGTCACTGTTTACGTACAATGTGTAACTATGGAGTTGCACGGAGAAATCCAATATCAACATAATCCACGTATCAAAACAAAATTCTTGCGAATAAAATTAAATTCTACGAAATCTACACATGCGGATTTCACATACAAAAGACAAACTATGCACCTTTAAAAATTGGTTCTAGAATAATTCCGTATGCAAACACAGCTAAATACCTGGGCATGACACTGGGGTGTTCCGGGTAGAATATTGTAGCAGAACAAAAATTGTCATGGTTGCTTGAACGACAATACAAATTATCGTTTCACAATACACCGTCAATATATAAACAAATGTTGAGGTCACTGTTTACGTACAATGTGTAACTATGGTGTTGCACGGAGAAATCCAATATCAACATAATCCACGTACCAAAACAAAGTTCTTGCGAATAAAATTAAATTTTACGAAATCTACACATGCGGATTTCACCCACAAAAGACAAACTATACACCTTTAGAAATTGGTTCTAGAATAATTCCGTATGCAAACACAGCTAAATACCTGGGCATGACACTGGGGTGTTCCGGGTAGAATATTGTAGCAGAACAAAAATTGTCATGGTTGCTTGAACGACAATACAAATTATCGTTTCACAATACACTGTCAATATATAAACAAATGTTGAGGTCACTGTTTACGTACAATGTGTAACTATGGAGTTGCACGGAGAAATCCAATATCAACATAATCCACGTACCAAAACAAAATTCTTGCGAATAAAATTAAATTCTACGAAATCTACACATGCGGATTTCACATACAAAAGACAAACTATACACCTTTAGAAATTGGTTCTAGAATAATTCCGTATGCAAACACAGCTAAATACCTGGGCATGACACTGGGGTGTTCCGGGTAGAATATTGTAGCAGAACAAAAATTGTCATGGTTGCTTGAACGACAATACAAATTATCGTTTCACAATACACCGTCAATATATAAACAAATGTTGAGGTCACTGTTTACGTACAATGTGTAACTATGGTGTTGCACGGAGAAATCCAATATCAACATAATCCACGTACCAAAACAAAGTTCTTGCGAATAAAATTAAATTTTACGAAATCTACACATGCGGATTTCACCCACAAAAGACAAACTATACACCTTTAGAAATTGGTTCTAGAATAATTCCGTATGCAAACACAGCTAAATACCTGGGCATGACACTGGGGTGTTCCGGGTAGAATATTGTAGCAGAACAAAAATTGTCATGGTTGCTTGAACGACAATACAAATTATCGTTTCACAATACACTGTCAATATATAAACAAATGTTGAGGTCACTGTTTACGTACAATGTGTAACTATGGAGTTGCACGGAGAAATCCAATATCAACATAATCCACGTACCAAAACAAAATTCTTGCGAATAAAATTAAATTCTACGAAATCTACACATGCGGATTTCACATACAAAAGACAAACTATACACCTTTAGAAATTGGTTCTAGAATAATTCCGTATGCAAACACAGCTAAATACCTGGGCATGACACTGGGGTGTTCCGGGTAGAATATTGTAGCAGAACAAAAATTGTCATGGTTGCTTGAACGACAATACAAATTATCGTTTCACAATACACCGTCAATATATAAACAAATGTTGAGGTCACTGTTTACGTACAATGTGTAACTATGGTGTTGCACGGAGAAATCCAATATCAACATAATCCACGTACCAAAACAAAGTTCTTGCGAATAAAATTAAATTTTACGAAATCTACACATGCGGATTTCACATACAAAAGACAAACTATACACCTTTAGAAATTGGTTCTAGAATAATTCCGTATGCAAACACAGCTAAATACCTGGGCATGACACTGGGGTGTTCCGGGTAGAATATTGTAGCAGAACAAAAATTGTCATGGTTGCTTGAACGACAATACAAATTATCGTTTCACAATACACCGTCAATATATAAACAAATGTTGAGGTCACTGTTTACGTACAATGTGTAACTATGGAGTTGCACGGAGAAATCCAATATCAACATAATCCACGTACCAAAACAAAATTCTTGCGAATAAAATTAAATTCTACGAAATCTACACATGCGGATTTCACATACAAAAGACAAACTATACACCTTTAGAAATTGGTTCTAGAATAATTCCGTATGCAAACACAGCTAAATACCTGGGCATGACACTGGGGTGTTCCGGGTAGAATATTGTAGCAGAACAAAAATTGTCATGGTTGCTTGAACGACAATACAAATTATCGTTTCACAATACACTGTCAATATATAAACAAATGTTGAGGTCACTGTTTACCTACAATGTGTAACTATGGAGTTGCACGGAGAAATCCAATATCAACATAATCCACGTACCAAAACAAAATTCTTGCGAATAAAATTAAATTCTACGAAATCTACACATGCGGATTTCACACACAAAAGACAAACTATGCACCTTTAAAAATTGGTTCTAGAATAATTCCGTATGCAAACACAGCTAAATACCTGGGCATGACACTGGGGTGTTCCGGGTAGAATATTGTAGCAGAACAAAAATTGTCATGGTTGCTTGAACGACAATACAAATTATCGTTTCACAATACACCGTCAATATATAAACAAATGTTGAGGTCACTGTTTACGTACAATGTGTAACTATGGTGTTGCACGGAGAAATCCAATATCAACATAATCCACGTACCAAAACAAAGTTCTTGCGAATAAAATTAAATTTTACGAAATCTACACATGCGGATTTCACATACAAAAGACAAACTATACACCTTTAGAAATTGGTTCTAGAATAATTCCGTATGCAAACACAGCTAAATACCTGGGCATGACACTGGGGTGTTCCGGGTAGAATATTGTAGCAGAACAAAAATTGTCATGGTTGCTTGAACGACAATACAAATTATCGTTTCACAATACACTGTCAACATATAAACAAATGTTGAGGTCACTGTTTACGTACAATGTGTAACTATGGAGTTGCACGGAGAAATCCAATATCAACATAATCCACGTACCAAAACAAAATTCTTGCGAATAAAATTAAATTCTACGAAATCTACACATGCGGATTTCACATACAAAAGACAAACTATGCACCTTTAAAAATTGGTTCTAGAATAATTCCGTATGCAAACACAGCTAAATACCTGGGCATGACACTGGGGTGTTCCGGGTAGAATATTGTAGCAGAACAAAAATTGTCATGGTTGCTTGAACGACAATACAAATTATCGTTTCACAATACACCGTCAATATATAAACAAATGTTGAGGTCACTGTTTACGTACAATGTGTAACTATGGTGTTGCACGGAGAAATCCAATATCAACATAATCCACGTACCAAAACAAAGTTCTTGCGAATAAAATTAAATTTTACGAAATCTACACATGCGGATTTCACATACAAAAGACAAACTATACACCTTTAGAAATTGGTTCTAGAATAATTCCGTATGCAAACACAGCTAAATACCTGGGCATGACACTGGGGTGTTCCGGGTAGAATATTGTAGCAGAACAAAAATTGTCATGGTTGCTTGAACGACAATACAAATTATCGTTTCACAATACACCGTCAATATATAAACAAATGTTGAGGTCACTGTTTACGTACAATGTGTAACTATGGTGTTGCACGGAGAAATCCAATATCAACATAATCCACGTACCAAAACAAAGTTCTTGCGAATAAAATTAAATTTTACGAAATCTACACATGCGGATTTCACATACAAAAGACAAACTATACACCTTTAGAAATTGGTTCTAGAATAATTCCGTATGCAAACACAGCTAAATACCTGGCCATGACACTGGGGTGTTCCGGGTAGAATATTGTAGAAGAACAAAAATTGTCATGGTTGCTTGAACGACAATACAAATTATCGTTTCACAATACACCGTCAATATATAAACAAATGTTGAGGTCACTGTTTACGTACAATGTGTAACTATGGAGTTGCACGGAGAAATCCAATATCAACATAATCCACGTACCAAAACAAAGTTCTTGCGAATAAAATTAAATTTTACGAAATCTACACATGCGGATTCCACATACAAAAGACAAACTATGCACCTTTAAAAATTGGTTCTAGAATAATTCCGTATGCAAACACAGCTAAATACCTGGGCATGACACTGGGGTGTTCCGGGTAGAATATTGTAGCAGAACAAAAATTGGCATGGTTGCTTGAACGACAATACAAATTATCGTTTCACAATACACCGTCAATATATAAACAAATGTTGAGGTCACTGTGAACGTACAATGTATGACTATGGAGTTGCACGAAGAAATCCAATATCAGTATAATCCACGTACCAAAACAAAGTTCTTGTTAAATGAAGTAATTAAAGAGTTTTCCGAAAAAATAACAAGAGAGATTGCGTGAACATAAAAACGTCCACAACTCCTCGACAACAGTGAACCTACCCGAAGGTTGAAGAGAGAAAAACCCTTTGAACTAATACAGTTAAATTAGGTGCGATTTTAAAAGTTTGTAGAGTGCTCCAGTGGGAATACATCCATCAAGTATTAATCAAGTTTGGGTCCGAAATCTTACATCCGGACGTTAATATCAATCTGAAGGCAAAATTACCACATAGTTGCAGTTAATAACTGATTGTAATATGTGTGCTACGCGTTACTTAAATTAAAAAAAATGTTCCATTCTATTTATGTTAGTTAGGATTCGGTCGGGCTTAATTGTGCCCCAAGATGATTGATGATGGCGAATGGGACGACGGCGAAAATTTAAAAATTACAGAAAAAATACTTTTTTAATTGCGATAATTTGTACATGTCAGGCGCAAAACGTTCAGTGCCAGTTAATTAACGGGAAAAAGCTAACGAGATTCTTATTAATTAGACGCTATGTTTTGACGTTCTGATTTTTAATCTCTTAGGCTAAGAATCCCTTATATATATATATATATATAGTGATATATATATATATATATATATATATATATATATATATATCACTACATAGTATAAAACAAAGTCGCCTTTTCTGTCCCTATATCCCTATGTGCGCTTAAATCTTTAAAACTACGCAACGGATTTTGATGCGGTTTTTTTCAATAGATAGAGTGATTCAAGAGGAAGGTTTATATGTATAATACATGCATAATATACTAAGGCAACATTGCTAATTTTAGAGGTTTCTAACGTGATGTCGTAAATTAACCTATTTTTTAGGCTTATTTAGCAATTAGCAAAAACGCTGCCTAACCCTACCAGTTAGATCAAATTAATGTACTACAGTATTGTACACCATAAAAAGGTCTACAAAAAAGTCCGCGATGGTATATGTTTATCTTTTAGGGATAATCCACATTAACGAGAAAATGGCTTATTTACGAAGCTATTTTAAGCAATACGGCATTAATCCTTATCGAATTAAGTACCTTAAATACAGTGTGCAATTACAGCATGTAAATTAAACAAATATTTTCGGAGATATTACAAATTTAATTTAATTTAAAGTTTGCGTTTAAAAATGTGTAATGTAATAAAAATTGTATGAATTTAGATATACCAAAGATAGCAGGAAATCTTCATAGTAAGTATAGGGGAAGAGGAATAGTTTTACTCCAAATTTAATGCGTGTAGGCCAAGGGCAGTAATGAATGAACCAAAAATACTGGATCGATTTTAATCATGTTTTCATTGAGTGACATAGGCATACATATTTTATGCCCGTGCAAAATCGGAGCGGGCCGCTATATACAACGTTCATATTTTTTCTGTAGTGTATTTAATTTAGTATCAGCATTGCACCCGTGCGAAGCCGGTGCGGGTCGCTAGTATATATATATATATATATATATATATATATATATATTATTTAACACAATATTACAATATTGTCGAAAATGTTTTAGCGGGTTACTGCCGCCCTAAATATTAGTGTGGGTACTGTGAATAAAATCGCTTACAAAATGAAGAATAATACGTTAGATCCATCCAAAAGACCCAACGAAAATACGAAATGTACAAGAACAGTAAGTACACAAACTATTTTATCGATATAAACAAAATTTAATAAGATTATTTTAGAGAAAATTGTCTATCAGGAAAGTATACATAAAAGAATTAGGGACATGCAGTTTTTTGAGAGAACTAAGACATCCTTTCATACCCTCTTACAGGGCATAGGGTTTAAATGGCGTAAAGATAACCCTCGGAGGGGTTTAATGGAACTTTCAGACAACGCCTTAAAAAGAATTCAATTTTTAAAGGCATAAAATAAGACCAAGGAAGTTAAACTATTTGAATTTGTGTATCTTAATGAAACTTGAATATTTCAAAATGGTTCATTGTGGCACTCTTGGCAAGACAGTAACAAAAAAAGTGAAAAGACAGCAAAAATTGATGGAAAAAGGTAAAAGTTACAATAGCATTCGATTAGGTTTTGTTGGTCATTATATTTATTAATAATTAATTGCAGATATATAGCTGGTCGAGAAGGATATTCCATCAAAAGCTGTTTGGATATGTGGAAGGAAACATTGTCAAAAAGAAAGTAATTGATAAATGAAGGAATCATAAACATGATTTAAGCAGATTAAAAATTAACAGTTTAATGATTGAATTGGACAGTGAGTCGGGCAGTGAAAGTGACTGAAGGAAACTTTCAGGATATGTGATAATGCTGTGCAATGCTGGAAATTTCTGAGACAGATTGATGAAAGTGGAAACAACTAAAGGTATGCACATAATTAGTTGAATATAACTGTAGAAAATTGTATTGTATGGCGTGAAAGATTTGTGTGCACAGATATGATTATAATTGTTCAAAATTAGACATGAGCATTATGTTAGAATGTTTGAGGAGATAATGAATACTAACTGTTTTGTAGATATGGTAGATGCATTAAACAGAATTCACTGATTAATTTTATGAAGAATGGTCAGTTTATTTGTCAAGATGACTTGACAAATAAACTGGCCATCGAAGGAAACAAAAACTAAACGTAAAAGGTAAATATGATCTCGAATGATAGTAAAATACATTTCTCAGATATACAATTGTTAATTAGGTGGATTAGACCTCCAGAGAGATACCACTACATAAAAAAACGTGCGTAGAGGTTCTACGTCATGCAATGTAAACAAAACAAATCTAACCTACAAATTATTATACCTGTGGTCTTCATAGTAGTTTTAGATGTACTATAATGTTAAAATAAATTATATTTGATAACATTTTTGTTCAATTATTTTATTTAGATTAAAATTTTGTTGTATGTCAAAGCCAAACTGAACTAAAGCTCGAGTTGATGCGGCAACACTGCAATGTTTCGACGACACAAATATTCATGACGCATTACTAAAAAACCTTGAATAGACTATATGTTACCTTTGTGCCATAGCAATTTACAAACTTAGTGTTACAAAATTATAACATTTTACTAATATGGTAATTCATATATTAAATAGCATATTCAAAGTACGTATTTTTGTACATATGTCATCTAAATACGTGATGTTAAACGTCGCAATATTGCCACATCAACTCTGAATTTTAGTTTATTTTGTCTTTGACCTATAACAAAATTCTAATCTATATGAAATAATGAAACAAAAATGTTATCAATGATATCAAATATAATTTATTTTAAGATTATAGTACATTTAAAAAATGCAGTTAATTATACAGCCACAATAGTTTATAGGTTAGAGTTGTAACCTGTTATTACTATTGCTTTCAAGAATTTTGTATACGTCTAACAGACGGACGACTTTGACAGGCTCATTCGTTTACGTGTTCGAACTAATCAGACAGCATTGTGTCTCTTTTTAACTAGAATAAAATGAGAAGGAAAATATTGCCTGATTCTGAAACGATTCTGTTAATTTGCTCTATTGAATAATATAAACCTGGCTGTGAAGCTAGTTTAGAATAAATGCGCACAAGCAATTCTGACCAATCAGCACACACGCTGTAGTCCTTTTACTGCCGTCTCTTGTTTCTAAGCCTGTTTGTTCTTTGATCTCAAGTCCGTATATTCGACCCAATTTCGAGAAAGAAAAGAAAAACCTCGTCCTGTCGTCAGGCGCGAGAAGTCAAAACCAGCTCGAGGAAAAAAAGGCGCCCGAACGCACATTCGCCACTTATTAGCCACATCAGTCACTCGAGAAATCACCTGGACCCGGAGAAAGGCAAAAAAAATAGGATCGGGAGAGGGATCCCGACGGCTTTATGCGGTTCGGCCGGCGTTCGACACGTTCCCCGCTGGAAGTTTCGGAGCCCTTTAATTTTATTTATCGGCGACCGGTCCGGTCCTCTCGCCTCTAAAAGGCGACCTTGCCGGCCGCCCATTACGGCTTCCCGAACGGCTTTTGGCGTATGGAAATTTCCGACGGTTATTTATTTGTACGGCGGGACGGACCGGGTCTCGTTCTTTTTTTGTTTCTTTCTTCTCTCCATCCGGTTTCTCGGGTATATATTTTTATGGGGGGATGTTTACATATATGTTTTTTCTCCTCGCGCGACGTCTTTTAGATCTTCATAAAAAGTGTAACGGGTTCGAATAGTTACTTTGAGAAACACGTCCCAGAAGCTCCGAATGAAAACACACGCGTTTGCCAATGGTTATTTCGTATTCCTTTGTCTCTTCGTAAGGGGGAATCTGTTTTCGACCGAAACAAGTGGTAGTCAAAACGAACAATGTCTGGCGGATACAGCGAGTGAGCTGAAATTAGCGTTGGGACCAAAGACTGAAAACGACTATCGACTGTTTAGTAACTGACTGCTTTTTACTACCCCCTGTTTCTTTTGTGGACTTTTAGTTACTATTTTCGGACCTACTAATTTCATTCGATTGATTTTAACGTTCTGGATTTGCCATCCCAACCGCGACGATATTTTTTGACAAAAAGGTTAAAAAAGAAAAAATCTGATATTTAAATGAAAATTAAAATATATGAAAATATTTCTCAACAAAAATATCGATATATTGCCGACATCCCTAAACAGCAGCATGGGTCTACTCTCTAATATTGTTAGATGAAATACTGGATGATTAATGGAATATTGAGGAGAACCAGGTATCAAAAACATTTAAATGACAATATTGTAGCAAACCAAACGCAAAAAAAAACAATGCTCCTGACCACTAGAACTTGTAATGGCATCAACTAATAGAACAGAAGAAATTTTCATACTTTTCTGTGGAAGGAAGCATTGTCAAAAAGAAGCATAACAACTTCGTTTTGTATGCACTCTATGAGACATTCAGAGGAAGTAATTGATAAATGACGGAATCATGAACATGTTTTAGGCAGATTAGAAATTAACAGTTTAATGATTGAATTGGACAGTGAGTCGTGAAGTGAAAGTGACTGAGGGAAACTTTCAGGATATGTGATAATGCTGTGCAATGCTGGAAATTTCTGAGACAGACTGATGAGAGTGGAAACAAGTAAAGGTATGCACATAATTAGTTGAATATAACTGTAGAAAATTGTGTTGTATGGCGTGACAGATTTGTGTGCACAGATATAATCGTAATTGTTCAAAATTAAGCATGAGCATTATGTTAGAATGTATGAGGAGATAATGAATACTAACTGTTTTGTAGATATGGTAGATGCATTAAACAGAATTCACAGATTAATTTTATGAAGAATGATCAGTTTATTTGTCAAACTAAAGGCAAGAAAAAAAACAATGCTCCTGACCACTAGAACTTGTAATGGCATCAACCAGTGGAACAGAAGAAATTTTCATACTTTTCCTCGAAACGGAAACGCTCAGCATTTTTCGATATCGTTTACGTGTATAATCAAAAGAACGAACCCGTTGCCTCCAATACCGCTAGGGAAAAATTGAATATTCATCATTTTTGAAATGGAAAAATGCCATACAGAAACATTCCCGCCCCTATCGAGAGGTATAACGCCGATACGTACGTCATTAGAGTAAAGGCGATGGATCAAAAGGACCAAAAAATACATATTTGTTAAGTCTGGTTGGTGAAGTCGATTCAGCGATGGTCAAACTGGTTTTTCTCGGTTTTTAATTTTCTTTATAGGTAACACGAACAAAAAAACCTATTCACGAAAAGAATAGTTAATTTGTATGTTTAACATAAACATATTCAGAGAAGATAATATAAAAAAGTTAATATATAGCAGCAGGTATGCAACATATCAAAACAAACATTCAAACACACAGAAAAAAAGATATAAAATCTAATACAAAAATGTTCAAAAAAATTTAAAAAATAGAACTATAAAACTAAAACCTAAAACCCTACCGCAACGGCACCTACCGGGTCTTATTATGAATCTAAACCGTCCGCGAGTACACAGAAACACAAAACTTGATGAAAATCGGCCCAACCGTTTAAGAGAAGTTTAGTCGCATATACACGGACAGAATAACGTTGAGAATTTCAAGTATACATACCATCATGTCTAGCTCGAACAGCTTTTAGAACTTGACATGAAAGAAGAACAGGTTAGAGCGTTAATACATGCCCTTAGTGGTCACATTATCCATTAGCCTGTCAATCCTGTTCAATGGGCCATTATTATTGATCTTTGTCAAGTTCCATTCCAGCTGAACCAGATCTTTCAGTTTCGATGGAAGTATGGGATACAGGTGTATATAATATGATAGGATAGAATTGTTCTCTTTTTTAGAGATGATTCCTTAGCTGGTTAGTCTAGTTATTCTCATTCTCAATTGATATTTTATTACTAGATTAGAAAAAAGGTAATTTGGTTTATTTCTTTTAATTATTTCAAAGTCAATTTATTCGTAAACAAATTCATACTCTCCAAATACTACTTAATCTATGATATAGGCGCCGATTTGATTGACGATCTTTTGCAACATTTCTGGTTAAGGCCATCATTCCATCACTAAACATCACCAAGAACTTGCCTAAGGCTGAGATTGAATTTAGAAAAAATTGAACCAAGCGAACCAAACAATTTTTGAAGCGTCTTTCGTATTGACCAATTTGGACTGACTAACTGTGACTGGCAATCAAGTTGTCAACAGTAAAGCAGCTCATGATGAACAATCACTCCATGTACCACATCATCTTTGGTGTGTGAAACATTGGTGTCGTTGGGAACTTTGCAAGCTTGTGGGGCTTCTTTCGGCTTCGACCGGGATCCTTTTCACACATTACGGCTGTAGATGACACACTTTTGATCGTTTATAATCGGTAAATCAATTCACTTTTTCTACAATTGATTGATTACCATAAACTCTATAAAATTTTTAAAAATATGAATAAAACAATATGGAAGCACCATTTTTAAAGCACAAGAACTTTTGACTGAGTATACAGATCATGTTACCCTACCAAGAATATCTAGAATGTTCTACGAAATATAATAGCCTGAACAAGCACCACAAGAAATATGGAAAAAAGCCATCTATTATGAAACATGTTTTGCATAATGCGAACACTGCGATTGTTATATATGTGGGATGGCATTCGATTGTTTGATGAGGAAAGGAAGTAAAGACAAAAGGTGTTCCATAGAACATATGAAATAATGAAAACAGAAACGAAAACAATTCATAATCTGAAAGGTTAATGTCCTCATGTCACAAAATAACTTGAAATTATTTTTCTTCTGACATCGAATCTATCGACATTCAAACAAACTATTGAACACATAATTCACTTCACTTATAAAAAAGGAACACATTTTGTTCCATACATCATATTCAAAAAAATAAAATAAAAAACAAAACATGTACGGTTAGTGTGTGAAAACAACATTCCTAAATCAATATCTTAAACTATATCAAGAAAACCGACAAAAGGGAGTCATGAAAATGGAAATTTAATGGATTAAGATATTAGCTACTTAGCGGGGCTTTAACGCCAAATGGTTTAGGTTTCTTATAAACGCAGACGCATTTATATTTAGAAAGAGTTCATGAAATGCGAACGTTTTATGGTTTCCCTCCTAATTAACCTATCACGTTTTTATTTCCCACTACACACTTCGTTTCTTTTAAACAGATGAATTGGAAAACTAACAAAAATATTTTAAAATTTCCAAAAATTCGTTTTAAACGTTCAATAATAATGTGCGGAAATCTATTAACGGAGTAAAAGGTTATACGACAGCTATACGAAGCGATAAGTATTAATAATTAATCGCAGAACTTTGTTTTGGAAGCGTTGAATTACTAGTTGGTTCGATTTCTTAGTGCTACCTCATATTAACACCCCATAGGTCCAAATTAGCTTTATAATTGACTGATAAACCAATCTCTTTTATTATAGGTCAAGAGTCCAATCTGTTCAGTCTCCGTCAAGTATTATATTTAGATTTTTGTCATTTCGCTGCAACGCAAAATTAACATGGACAAATTAATTATGATTATGATGATTATTATACATCATATTAAAGTAAAAATATAAAATAACTATGCCATTACGTGTGTGCGTTAGTTAAACTGTTATTACTGGTACAAGACACACAATGTAAATATGTCTATAGATTATAGGCTACACCACCAACATGTTTAGATTTATCCCATGCATTCCATTTATTTGAAATTAATACAATTTAAAAAAATGTTCCTATACATGCCTAAACAGTAGACACATCAATGTTGCGATACTGAAATGAATGTAAATAAATAAAAATTAATGACTGCTCATTAGTCTGACTAAAACTCGTGAACGGCTGGTTAGTCTTGGCTTTTAAATATTTGTAGATGTTTAGGGAAGGTTTCCGTCATGAGAAAATGTGGAATAATTACAAATAATTACAGATTGTTTTGCGTAGTCTCAGCAGGAAGGCGCTGAGAACGTCTTTTTCATCAAATTACCATTACAGGCACCTGTAAAGAAGATATTTTGATAAGAAAGCATTTCATTGGCCGAGGACTTCATACGCATCACGTGACCAACATCTGACGTCACACTCCACTGACCAATTATATTTTAAATAAAACCCAAATGTAATTTTTCAAAATAATTTATTCAAATAATATTCTATATAAATACAAACATTATAAAATTAGTGCTATCAATTTAAATAATATGTATTAAATTTTCTTTCATTTGTTCCCTCATTCTGAAAGCAGAACAACACAGCTAAAAGTCTGTGTCTGTTTATATTTTACTTGCTTGTTCAACAAGTTATAATTATTTTTACAATGTTATTGTGAAAATTGTGGCACGGATCATTAAAACCGTTAAATGGTATGATATATATCAAAATTATTACTGTGCTCATATTATGGTAAAATCGAGGAGTTAAAGACACAGCTTAAGCATCTGTTAACAATATAATAAAACAACCTCTTGTTTATAAAATCAAGCTCATCTTGTTGATCTACAAATTGTATAATTTTATTTTGTGTTGATGTCTTTTTTAAAAATGTTTGTTGAAAAGGTTATCTCGGTTAAGGAGCCTTAGCCAAAATATTAATTATAAATATCTCAACCAATATAGATTTGTTTCAAGTAAATAAACCCCTACAAAATAATTAAGTTTTTAATTGATGGCACTTTACAAGCAACTTTTTAAAAGGTAACAAAAACTTTTCATGTAGTATAATCATATTTACCTTCAAGGTAATTTTGCCACCGCCCAATTTTGACACATTTTGGGGTAATATTTTCATGATTTCGTCTGTTATATTCCTATGAATAACAATATATAAGAACAAAAGTGCTCTATATAAATAATTGTACACGTACCATGTAAAAACAATGCTGAGTCACACACACATCGTTAAAATAGCTAAGTTGGGCTGTTTCTTCCTGGGAAAACGACGCCTGGTTTTTTATTTCTGCCACATATACCGGACACACAACACTTTTGAGAATGAAGATACATTATAATCAAATAATAGTGATTACAATTAAAAATGCTGCTCGTACTGAATGTCAAAGACACATAAATGGCGTCCTAAACAAACCATAGCTTTTATAAGGATATTCAAATTAACCAATAAAAAAAAGTGGTCCCAGAGCTAGAATTGGTTGGACCACGCAAGCCTCTATATATACTCTATGCATACAACTGTATAGACTAATCTGACTTAAGTCACAAAAGTCAATCAAATGTGCAAATTGAAGAACTACATTGACATCACCTTACTAAATCCACCAATGATGACTAACATGGGCTGTTTCTTCCTGGGAAAACGACGCCTAGTTTTTTATTTCTGCACATATACTGGATACACAACACTTTTAAGAATGAAGATACATTATTATCAAATAATAGTGATTACAATTAAAAATGCTGATCGTACTGAATGTCAAAGACACATAAATGGCGTCCTAAACAAACCATAGCTTTTATAAGGATATTCAAATTAACCAATAAAAAAAAGTGGTCCCAGAGCTAGAATTGGTTGGACCACGCAAGCCTCTATATATACTCTATGCATACAACTGTATAGACTAATCTGACTTAAGTCACAAAAGTCAATCAAATGTGCAAATTGAAGTACTACATTGACATCACCTTACTAAATCCACCAATGATGACAATGTCATGTCCATACTTATTAATAAAAACGCCGCTAAAACGTTTTCCGAGATTCCGTCTAAAAATACACCGTCAACATAAAACTACAGACTGCTTTTTCGCGTTATTAATAGGCAGGGTTCAATTCCTGGCGTCCGTACCATGCCGCTTCCGAGCTTTTAACAAAATAGTGTGGTATTCCGCGACGGAACCTTGACCCGTAGATTTATTTCAGCTAGCATTA
The DNA here is from genome assembly GCF_030347505.1 of Rhynchophorus ferrugineus. Classification (NCBI taxonomy): domain Eukaryota; kingdom Metazoa; phylum Arthropoda; class Insecta; order Coleoptera; family Curculionidae; genus Rhynchophorus; species Rhynchophorus ferrugineus. The sequence goes on along the minus strand of NW_027472586.1, from coordinate 9,458,707 downwards.
ATTAATTATATAGATATATTGATCGAAAAGCTTTACATAACGATATTGTGCGATGCCGCTTTGTATGTTCAATAATAATGTCCCACCAATTATGCAAATTAAACGAATCGATAGTAGATAGGGGCAAAAGTAATGTAAGGACGACCGAAAATACCGTTAAAATTTAAAAACACTGGAAATATAACTCCTTCTTAGCTATAGCTATAATAAACAACAAAGAGAATCCATTCCAGCTAAAGCAGCAAAGAGATTGGAGAATCCGAGCTGTTTATATTTTCAACAATAAAAAACTGAACTGCCTACAATTATAATTTTAATAACACTTATATAAAAATGCAATATTGATAACAAGCAAGGCCAAAAAAATACTCTTAATCTCAATTAGCTACTTAATCTCTTAATCGCTACAAAAACATTCACTAATACCTCAACATAATATTTACCTTGAATTATTTTTCGAAAATTTCGAAGTTTCTAGCAAAGGTCACAAAAAGAAACCATTACAAATATAAATAAATCTGAGAAAAACAATAAACATTTACGCCGTAAAATATTGTAAAACCCACAATAAATGAAAATGAAATAAATAATCCAAATAAAAAGATTCAGAAAAAGTCAACATACAAAAAATTAAAAACCTCAAGAGATGACTTAAAACGCCCTGTATGGAAAATATATATAATAATAATAAAACCAGTATGATAAACACACTGCATAACCTCACGACCCCTACATATAATTGAAAATATTTTCTATATATTTAAATCAAGAAAACAGAGAAAATCAATACTTATATATTCATGGAAGAATGGAAAGACGTTTTTAAATCCCCATGTATGACATTTAAAAAATTAGATGATACATAGAAAACACAAAGTGTAGGGAAATAAACACATAACCAACTTCGCAATCGCACTGTGTCTTATATAAAAATAACAATATAAAGTAGGGATTGTAAAATTGTAATTGAAATTGACAAGGTAAAATACGAAAGTTATTTGAAATAATAGTTCAATTGGATATGGTGAACAAAAAAACTCAATAAGCTGGCCATTTATTTGTTACTTAAAAAGAGAAAAAAGACTAGTAGGTCTTGGTAAAATCAAGTAAAAGATACAAACAAAAAATTTGGCTTTTAAGTGTCAAAAAAAACAATATATGGTTAAAATTTAAAAAGATTGAAAATACAACCAAATCTTAGTCATAATAATAATAAACAACACAGAAAAATGGTAATTCATGATGCTTGGCGCTAATTAATTGGACCAAAATCGAAGCTTTTTACATTTTCAACAATAAAATAATCTCAACTGTCTACAATTATTGTAACACCTTATTAAAAATGCAATATTGATAACAACCAAGACCATCTAATTATTCTTAATCTTAATCTCAATTAGCCACAAAAATATTCACTAATACTTCAACACAATATTCTAACTTGAATTATTTTTGGAAGTTTCTAACAAAGATAAGAAAAAGAAGAAACCATTAGAAATAGAAATAAATCTGAAATAAAGTTTAAAAAGTAGAATATTGTAAAACCCACAATGTATTTTACAAATTATATTTATACAAAGTCAGCATATATAAATAATAATGATAATAATATCTGTAAGATAAACATACTGTATAACTTCAGGGCGCCATACGTCAAAGCCTCTGTATATTATTAAAAATATTTTGCATCAAGAAAACAGAAAAATCAATAGGCATAAATTATACATTAATGGAAGATTTACATGTTTAAAATCCCCCTGTATTACACTTAAATAATGAGATGATAATGGAAAACAAACGATAGATAAATATACACATTACTAATTTCGCAATCGATCTGTATCATGTAAAACTGACTCCAACTGAAAACGTAAAATACGAAAGGTATTGTAAATAAAAAATCATAAAACTGTCAATTTATTTATTACTTAAAAAATCAAATAAAATATACAAACAAAAGAATTTACTCTAAAAGTAAAAAACAATGAACGCAGCATAAACTAATGTGTGTATGGAGCAACATAAGCACACCCTGTATATATACACAACTTGTAATGCTTGCCCCGAAAATGTAAAAAAAGGGTATTCGTTTATGATACACGTAAATTATCCTGCACTGTGTACAGAAAACGATAACAGAATGTAGGGCTGTGGAACAGGCTTGACACGGAATTTCACTTTCAAACGTCAAGCTCTTTAAATTAGGTAACGGGACTCTACGTACCAAAACAATAATAAATCTCGGTCTCGCGTACGGGAAACCGGCTGCATAAACGAACCGTGCAGCGAAAACAACTCAGATGGCGTCGACAACGATAAACAAATAAAAAAAACCTATCGAGAATAACAACCGTGCATGCAACATTGAAGGTTATGTATGTACGCGGATTCGATCTCAGACGTTTCGGGGGCGCTAACCGCCAACAACCTCACCTGTATTGTTCGTTTTCCGCGAATCCACATAATTCTCATTGAATCAAAACGCCCGGTCCGCGATCCAGGGCCAGAAGGTCTCCTTTCAGGGGGCTACGGACATTTCGAGGCGGGTTTCTCGACGACCGCGGGACCGTTTCCTCGACGAACGTCCGTGGACGGTCGCGCGCGACACTAACACAGCTGTTTCGGTCACTGTACGACTCGCGTCACCATAAAATACCGGAAAAAATACGATATTTTCGAAGGGAAAACACCACGACCGCTGTCAGACGGATTCCATGACAGTACCGACTGAATTGCGACGACGCAAGCGCCGCGGACGGCGTCGACGCGAGACACGCCGGCACGGCCGCCTCTAATTTTCGAAATGAATGGACTATGGCGAGGTGGGGCGAGGGGGAAGACGCGCGCGGCGTGTTACCTCGCTCGCTTATCTCGGTCGCGGGAGGCCGGCGAATTATTTTTTCTCCTTTTGTTTTTGTGCCGCTTGTTTTCGGGCGGACGGCGATGGGTGGCTGGGAGTGCGTGCGCGGGTGAAAGGGAAACCGGGGGAGCTCTTTGTTTTTAAAGTTGGAGAGGTCGTGCGGGATACGGACCGAATCGATGATGAAAAACGGACGTGCGTTTTCTGGAATGCTTTGTCGAGGCCGTCCGGATTTACGGGAAACTTCGATGTTATTTCACCGCGACGCCGTTAATTGGAATCGTAATTAAAACGAAACAAGTGGTACGTCGTCGCGGTCCGAACCGTCCGAAAATAAAATGGACAGAGGGTGCCCCAGAACGAAAACAAATAAATTTTCCGGGAGGAGAGCAGAAAATTTGCGTTCCAGATCGGTATCGGAGAATTTACTGCGTTCATTATCGGCCTGTAACTCATTTTTCTCCGTTAATCGGCTCTATACGGCTCAGTCCCGGCAGATAACGCACTATCTGTATAAGTAGGAAAATTTACGATCAATTAAAATTCTGGATAAACACGCCACTAAAAAGAATACAATGTTCGGACAACATTTTCAAACAAAAGTAGAAGAAGAAGAACTGTCAAAACTAGACATTTTTCACTACATAAACTAGTTTAAGTAACAGAATATAGATAATTAGTGCGTATTACTTCTAGAATTATTTTCAAAGAGTTCTAAAGGAATGTAATTTAAATTTTATTATAGACGATATTAGATGATATTAACTTAAACTAACCAATCAAATATCTAGAAAAATGCATCGCGGTGGCTCTGAAGTCAAATGTCATTAGTCGAATCGACAATAGTAGTTGTAAAACAATTTATTTAAACTGCTTTTTGGAACGGAAAATAACATTGTTAAAGACTAGTATTTTATTTCAAGAGTTTTATTTATTGTAGCACAATAATTCCTTCGACATTATTAATACCAAATATCGGTGGTGCGGTCTAAACTCAAAATTTTTTTTATGGATTATTACAAACCCGTGCAAATGTCAAATAAAATATTTTTTTAAAAGATATGTGAGTGTTGTATGAAATATAGTGAGTGGTCATTTTCCAGAAGTTACGAACGGTAAGATTTATTTATATTATATTTTTTCTATGTTTACGTGAGGGTATTGAACGAAGTTATTTAAAAACCACTCAGATAATGGTATCCACTAATAATTGAATACTTATAGAACATGATTTTTGTTCAATTTTAGTATTATAGAATTACTCTATATAATCAATGAGCTGTGAATTTGATGAGGTATACTCACATAAGGCATATATTTCTCGGAATTTTTACTTTGACAAGCACAATTATGCCCAAACCGTAACCAATTAGGTATATAAATGAATATAATTTACAAAATTAAAATAACAATTGAACAATTCTTAACCTTATTTTGATTGCCTATAACTTTGCTCAAAGAAAAGATAATTAAGTTCGGTTTTCATAAAAAGTTTATTTGGTCTTCACATTTCCGTTTTTGTTATGACTGAGAAATTATATCGTCTAAACTTTCGGCACTTTTTAAGGCATTTTTCATGATATCCTGCAACATCTGAGGCTGAATTTCTTCAATTTCCTCACAAATATTGCCTTTAAGACGTTGAATGGTTTGAATCTGATTCACATAAACTTTTGACTTTAAAATCAATGGCGGGCAAGGAAAATAGTAGTGGGAGTTTTGCCCCATCCGTTATTTGGAAGGTTATGTTGTTACCCAATCTTACGACATGACGTTTTATCGCGCCTTTTTGTATCAATTTGAAGAATTCTATTTGTACACCTAACTAATATTGATATAACCGTTGCTATTGAGTACTATTATTATCCTCTGTGCTAATATTTAGCATATTTATTACTGATTATGTTTTCTCTTTGTATACGGCCTCTTTTTTGTTCGCTTGAGACACTCCGGCCTCGGAGTATATCCGCCACCACCCACCACGCGGAGAAATTTTAAAGCCGAAGTTTCTCGTAGCCTGCTGGGCGTCACTGAGAGAAGACACTACTATATATACGTAATACAACGTAGGGCAAAAGTGCCGCTACCATTTTGATTGCCTATAACTTTGCTCAAAGAAAAGATAAGTAAGTTCGGTTTTCATAAAAAGTTTATTTGGTCTTCATATTTCCTTTTTTATTATGACTGAAAAATTATATCGTCTAGACTTTCGGCTCTTTTTAAGGCATTTTTCATGATATCCTGCAACATCTGAAGCTGAATTTCTTCAATTTCCTCACAAATATTGTCTTTAAGACGTTGAATGGTTTGGATCTGATTCACATAAACTTTTGATTTTAAAATCAATCGCGGGCAAGCAAAATAGTAGTGGGAGTTTTGCCCCATCAGTTATTAGGAAGGTTATGTTGTTACCCAATCTTACGACATGACGTTTTATCGCACCTTTTTGTATAAATTTGAAGAATTCTATTTGTACACCTAATAAATATTGATATAACCCTTGCTATTGAGTACTATTATTAGCCTCTGTGCTAATATTTAGCATATTTATTACTGATTATGTTTTCTCTTTGTACACGGCCTCGTCTTTGTTCGCTTGAGACACTCCGGCCTCAGAGTATATCCGCCCCCACCCACCACGCGGAGAGATATCAACGACCCCAGGCGAAAAAGCGGAAAAAAACATGTTTGTTTCCCTAATAAGCGGAATCATCAATAATTTATCGACCCGCTCGCCGAGAAGAGAAAAAAAAAACAAAAGCGAAAGCCCCGCGAGATAAGCGCCAACCTGACAAATGATTCGACATCGATAAAAAGCACAAGATGTTTTTTGTATAAAGGAGAATGGAAAAAATTGAAGAAATATGAAAGAATGCGTCTCTCTCTCTCTCTCTCTCTCTTTCTCTCTCTCTCTCTCTCTCTCCAGCTCTCTGCTTCGTGGATTCCGTGGCGGAATCGATGGAAGGCTCTGGCGGTTATAAGATGCTCGGATTTTTATTGCCGTCCAGTTCTGGCGAGCGTAAAACTGTCTCCGGGACCTGTAAAGGCAAGGAACGCCGCCCGAGGTGGTCATATTTTAAGGAGTAATAACCGGTACATTGTTGGCGGTTTATGTATCGACGGTACAAAGTTGTACCGCGAATAGACGGCTGTTAACACTCCTAACTTGTTCAGTAATTTCGCGGAAATGAAACAGAGGCATACATTATACAGACTGTATACTGTAGTGAAATGTAGTTTTTAACATAGAGAAATAACTAATATTTAAAATTCCCTTGAAGGAAACCAAAGAAGAGGTTTTTGTAAAACTGTTATTTAAATAAATGTAACTGATGGGGCACACTTCTTCTAACCAGAGACACATTTCGGGCCAATTGTGTCTGGTGGGACATTTGATTCCGGATTTTAATTAACTTTGAGCCAGAACTTTGTCATCGGGACTTATATATTTAACCCAAAAAAAACACGGTTAAAGTTGCCTTGAAAGAAAACAGAAAAGAGGACTTTAAATAACTGTTATTTAAATATATGTAACTGGTGAAAAACACTGAACTCGGAGAAAAATTTCCTAACCATTCAATTACCCAGTTAGCGTCTTCTATGTTTCTAAGATATATATACTATTGTATTCATTAAACATCAGATTGACAACTTTTAAACAGACAATTTTTAACGACATAAATATCTCTCAAATAAAATTAAAACGGTCAATATGTAGGAATTTCGATGCGAAAGAACCGACAGCCCGTATCAAATTGCTTTAAAAACTATAATTATTAACATATATGATATAAGAGGTCAATTGAAAATTTCAACATAATTCCCTTCAAGGATGATACACTGATTATAGCGACCTTCTTTTTCGATAACTTTTCGATACCATTTTTATAGTACGATTTGTCCTTTGCTTCAAAATAGGTCTCAGTTTCGGCGATCACCTCTTCATTCGATGAAAATTTCTTCCCAGCGAGCATTCTCTTGAGATCTGAGAACAGGTAATACTCGCTGTGGACGAGATCTGGAGAATACGGTGAATGGATGGATTTTTCCCATCTTTTTCACTGACTTGTGACACGGTGCAATATCTTGGTGAAGCAGTACTTTTTTTCCTTCAAATGCGGCCGTTTTTCGGCGATTTCGTCTTTCAAACGGTCCAATAACGCTATGTAATAGTAGCTGTTGATAGTCCTTCCTTTTTCAAAATAGCCAATTAAAATTATTCCATGCGCATCCCAAAATACAGACGCCATAGCCTTGCCGACTGTTGCGTTTTCCCATGCTTTGGTTCATCGTGTGTCGTCCACTCGGATGACTGTCAGTTGGACTTCGGAGTGAAATGATGGAGCCATGTTTTATCCACTGTCACATATCGACGCAAAAACTCGGGTTCATTACGTTCGATCATCTTCAAACACTGCTCCGAATCATCAACTCGTCGTTGTTTTTGGTCAAAAGTGAGCTCGCGCGGCACCCACTTTACACAGAGCTTTCTTATACCCAAATATTCATGAATGATATCATGTACACGTTCAGTTGATATCTTTAGAGTGCCTGCTATTTCATTTAATTTCAATTTGCGGTCATTCAAAATCATTTTGTGGATTTTTTAAATATTTTCGTCGGTAACATCTTTTGGGCGTTCACTGCGTTCACCGTCTTCGGTGCTCATTTCACCACGTTTAAACTTAGCATACCAATCCTTGATGTTTGATTTCCCTGGGGCAGTGTCCGGAAACTCGGCATCAAGCCAAGTTTTTTGCTTCAACTGTATTTTTCGCTTCAAAAAGCAATATTTTATCAACACGCGAAATTCCTTTTTATCCATTTTTTTCATAATAACAAAATTTGCTTCACTCAAAATGCTATAATTCACAAACTAATGATCCGACAGGCGTCAAATTTATACACAAATCTTTTGAGTATTAGGGCTAACTAAGAAAGGGCTAACTAACTAGCGCCATCTATGTGTCAGGCCAGGGAAATTTAAATTGATCTGTTATGTATAAAAAGACCCTTTTAATAAAGACCAAACTCTCAATATATACGTACTTCGGGATGAAAGAAACGAAAATTCATATTAAATTGCTTTGGACCCTTTAGTTTTTGAGATATCTGACATAAATAGAATCTACATAACAAACATATTCCATGGCCATCTTGATCACCGGACTTCAATATAATTCAGTCGTTATTAAGAGTTATCTACTCTATCAGAAATTCCAGCTGTCTTAAAAGCAATTGGTGATCTAACACCTTATTGATAAATATATTTGTATATATATATATATATATATATATATATATATATATATATATATATATATATATATATATATATATATATATATATATATAGTGCATATGTCAGGTGTTTATCTTACTTTCTCCACCACTTGTAGCAGAACAGAGAAAAGGCAAAACAATAAAAAAACAAATGAAATAAATAGTAAATTTATTGATTACAAACAATATCGTCCGACTCCTACGGAACCCCTAACTTGCTAGAAGTGGTCGTGGACGTTAAAAAATCACCGAACTCCCCCGGTCGCCTCCCACCATCATCACTTCCTCGCCCTGCGACACAGACACAAATATCCGAGTAAATGGAAGACGATTAACAGAAAAACCATGTTCCAGATGTCACAGGCGAGATTATCCTCGGAAAAACTGTATTTATCCAGGACTGATGGCCCGTCCGGCAGGCAGGGCAGCGTGTCGTTCCGACTACCGTCGTGGCAACCTGAAAATGTCGAGGATTAAGTTGCGTTAAGGTTCGAGATCGACCGATTATATTCGCAGGTCGTTTTGATGGATGAATTCTCCTTAATTTTAGCGCCTGAAGATTTTTTAAAAATCATCTGTTGACCTTATTAGATGATTGAATGTAATCTTATCATTCTATCACTTTAAAAAGGCATTTATCCAAAAGAATTGGTGGAATATGTATTAGTTAAAGTATTTTGCATCATTTTGTAACTAATCCCCCTGGTTTTTGGACAAAATGGCGATTGTAGAGTTGTTAAGAAGTGAAAACAATTTTGTAACACATTTGTTTATTTAAATGAATAGTATGAAAATATATACAATGAAAGATATAAATTCCTAGACCTAACTGCACCAAACATTCGAGACAATGCAATATTTTATACTGTCTCAAGTTATAATTATTTTCTCAAGTCACAGATATTACAAAAAAAACATGTTAAATGGTTTAATGAATTAGACAACATGTATTCTGGGACGAAGGAAGCGAAAATCGATTTTAAATTGCTTTAGACTCTAAAGTTTTCAATATATGTGGTATAAACAGAAATTCACTAATTTTTAGAAAATATGTTTTTCATTATAAAGGTATATAATAAAAAAAGTATTTTACTATCATTTGATGCAATAATGTTATTTTTAATATTTATAATTTTCATTAATCTGCGATTATTTTAAGAAATTGACCATCAAAAATATGAAAAAAGTGCCAAGTTTTTTTATTTCTTTACATACAGATATAATTTCTAACAACTAACCTGTCTAAAAGTTTTTTGAGAGTTTGAGGGATTCATTGTCTTTGAACTTTTTTGATTGTCCCTTGACAATACTTGTCAATGACATCTAAATCACCACTTTTCTAACATTAAAACTAGTAAACTAAAACCAACCATTGGAATATATCGATGTTTTTTAACAAACATTTAACCGACTTCGAAAAAGGAGGAGGTTCTATGTTTGGCTGTATATTTTTTTAATGTATGTTCGCTGATTTCTCGGTCAATTATGGACCGATTTTCAAAATTCTTTTTTTATTCGAAATTGTGCACTTCCGAGGTGGTCGCATTGTCACCCATTCAGGATCTGTTCTGTCTGAAATAAAGTTATATAATATAAAAAGTATTTTACTATCATTTGATGCAAAAATGTTATTTTTAATATTTATAATTTTCATTAATCTGCGATTATTTTAAGAAATTGACCATCAAAAATATGAAGAAAGTGCCAAGTTTTTTTTATTTCTTTACATACAGATAAAATTTCTAACAACTAACCTGTCTAAAAGTTTTTTGAGAGTTTGAGGGATTCATTGTCTTTGAACTTTTTTGATTATCCCTTGGCATTACTTGTCAATGATATCTAAATCACCACTTTTCTAACATTAAAACTAATAAACTAAAACCAACCATTGGAATATATTGTATATATAGATATATATATATATATATATATATATATATATATATATATATATATATATATATATATATATATTTATTTATTTAACCGACTTCGAAAAAGGAGGAGGTTCTATGTATTCTATCTGTATATTTTTTTTAATGTATGTTCGCTGATTTCTCGGTCAATTATGGACCGATTTTCAAAATTCTTTTTTTATTCGAAATTGTGCACTTCCGAGGTGGTCGCATTGTCACCCATTCAGGATCTGTTCTGTCTGAAATAAAGTTATATAATATAAAAAGTATTTTACTATCATTTGATGCAAAAATGTTATTTTTAATATTTATAATTTTCATTAATCTGCGATTATTTTAAGAAATTGACCATCAAAAATATGAAGAAAGTGCCAAGTTTTTTTTATTTCTTTACATACAGATAAAATTTCTAACAACTAACCTGTCTAAAAGTTTTTTGAGAGTTTGAGGGATTCATTGTCTTTGAACTTTTTTGATTATCCCTTGGCATTACTTGTCAATGATATCTAAATCACCACTTTTCTAACATTAAAACTAATAAACTAAAACCAACCATTGGAATATATTGTATATATAGATATATATATATATATATATATATATATATATATATATATATATATGTATATTTATTTATTTAACCGACTTCGAAAAAGGAGGAGGTTCTATGTATTCTATCTGTATATTTTTTTTAATGTATGTTCGCTGATTTCTCGGTCAATTATGGACCGATTTTCAAAATTCTTTTTTTATTCGAAATTGCGCACTTCCGAGGTGGTCCCGTTGTAACTAATTCAGGATCTGATAGGGGGAAGGGGGATAAATCGAGGGATCATCAAATTTCAAAGGCACGTACAAAGTGTTCACATATTTTTTATCTAAAATGATCACATATTTGGGTATAATGTTATTGCTGAGCTGACGTGATGGAAAATCGGAAGTCGTTCAGCGCAAAGGCCATTCAGTTTGTTTTTTAAGCACTAAATATAGCATATAAGACCTCGTAGAAATATTGCAGACAAGTGCTTCCATAGTGTAAAGGTTGAACCGTTTAGTTCACAAACGGAAGTCGCGGGTTCGATTCCCGGCGGGTACTTTAACTTTTTGTTACGATTTTTTTTTACTCCGATATATCATCTACTATTTTCAGATTCAGAAATCTGATATCTAAGTAAAGGAACATTTAACGAAAAGATTGAATGTTAAACTTACTAATATTTTTGACCCCTTCCCACTGGATGATACTCAGCGACTCCGTGGAATACATCAGCCAGGATACGTATCTCGTCCAAGCCATCAGGACCGGTACGGTGCTGAAAACAAAGAAACAGACGTCCACAAAAATCCCGACGTGATTCCGATTTCTCCACTTACCCCCTTTTAACGAAAAGTCCGGACGTTACCATAAGGACGTAATCAAAAGGCACTAAATAAGCCATGGCTGTTGGCACCGACTCAAAAGCGTTCGAAAACATTATGCCTAGAAAGCCGCGAAAATATATTCTGGAGGGATTTTTAAAAATTGGAAAATGCATTAGGGCGAGAGTGGAAGCTACCCCGGGAATCGGGCATACGTACCCGCTCGTTTTTTCGACTGTTACGTAATCGATTCGTGCTTTTTTGCTTCTTTCCGTCATAAACTAAAGTAAACTAATACATGATAACGGTGCTCATTTCTTATTTTACACTAATTTCGTCAGTCCTGTAGAATTTGCGTGTGCCCATAACACTTCTCAGGACTTTGTTCTGAAAATTTTGTATTTTGTTTATGTTACTCTTTGCAGAACATCCCCATAATTGACCTCCGTATGTCCATATAGGTTTCAATATTTGGTGATATAATAGCAATGTATTATGTACTGATAATTGTGATTTTCTTCCAATTAGCCATTACATTTTCGTATATTTCAATTCCAATTCTTTTCTTTTCTTCTTTATATGTTCCTTTATTTAACGTTGTTGTTATATGGAATGATAGTAATATTTAATGTTATTGGTCCTTGTATGGTCTGATGGTAAGTGAACTGCACATGCACACTTTTACTTTCGTTAATTTTTGTTTTCCAAGCTTGTGTCCAACTATTTATATTGTCACTTGCTTGTTGTAATTTTCCTGTGCCTTCTTTGTCTATTGTCTCCGACAGCTTATCACGCAGTATCATTAGCAAATGTAGCCATCGTAATATTCTCTATTTGTAGTATATCACAAGTGTAGAGTAGATAAAGCATTAGCCCCAGTACACTTCCTTCTGTATACCTGTTAGCTTCTTTTATTGTAGAGTAAGCTTCTTCTTGTAACGTTGTTGCTATATGGAATGATAGTATTCTTTAATGTTGTTGGTCCGTGTATGGTCTGATTGTAGGTGAACTGCACATGCACAGATTTACTTTCGTTAATTTCTATTTTCCAAGCTTGTGTTCAATTATTTATATTGTCACTTGCCTGTTGTATTTTTCGTGTGACTTCTTCACTTTTATCTTCGACAGCTATAATCGCAGTATGATCAGCAAATGTAACCATCGTAATATTCTCTTTTTGTGGTATATCACATGTTTAGAGTAGATAAAGCATTAGCCCCAGTACACTTCCTTGTGTATACTTGGTTTAGCCTCTCTTATTGTATAGTAAGCTTCTTCTTGTTTAACTCTAAACATTCTGGCTGTAATGTACGATTTTAGTAGTTCGGTATGTTGTTTCGGTAACAATTTCTGTAGTTTATGAACAAGGCCCTCATGCCAAACCTAATCGAAGGCTTGTGCTACATCTAAGGATATGGTTGAGTATACTTTTTTACTTTTGTGGGCTTTTTCAATAATATCTGTTATTCTGTGGACCTGGTCAATTGTTGAGCGTTTGTTAATAAACCCACACTGGTGTGTTGGTGTTAGGTTTTTTTGCTCTATGATCGGTTTTATTCTTTTCGACAGGAGTTTTTCAAAAACCTCAGGTATTGCTGGCAGCGGTGCTATAGGCTCTTTCGGCATGACTAATTCAATCATCGAATTTTCAGCTTCTATGCCCGGAAAATTATGTTCAATATTAGTTCCGTTTGGTTTGAAAGTTTTTTCCAGATATTCAGCAAATGCTCCTTCTTTTTGGTGATTGTCTCGTACCCAATTCTCATATAGGTCTCTTAGAGGTGGTCTGTGTAGACATGAGCGCTTTGGATATTTCGTGGCTTTCCAGAGTGAATAATCAGTTTCTTTATCATCTGTTAAATTTCTCGAATAGTCATTTATGGATTTGTTTTTAATTTCCAGTATTTCCCTTTTCAGTCTTTGGGTTATATTGTTTAAAGTAGTTTTAGGCTACCATTTCCTTCACTTCTTTTGTATAATTAATTCCTTTAATTGTACCCTTAATTTCTGGAGCATCATTCCATGCAGCTTCTTGAATATCTACTACTACCTACATAGAGACCTATGTGAAGGTCCACAGCCAGTCAAGAAATCATGAGAATTGCAAGGGGACATGAGGAACGACTCCATTCTCATGAGAATATTAAAGTATTGCAACTTTTGGATACCACCAGAGTAGGACGCAGACTCAGAAGAATCAAACCATCTGCTCTTGTGTATTGTTGTGTAGTGAGGTGCATATATTAAAAAATACAGCAGTGACATGCATAAACATTATTTCACCAGAGACTGAGATGGGGCCGATGGGTCCTCCTAGTTATATACCTAGATTTAAGTTATTATAAAGACAAACTGTAGGTTAGACAGAAACGACTAGTAACAATGTATTAATTAAATAATAATAAAAATCTTTGTCAAAGCCAAAGTGAACCTAAACTCAATGTTGAAGTGGCGACATTTTGACGTCATAAATATAGATGACGTGAGTTCGCTGGCTAATTGAACAGACTATATATTGCTTGACATTGACTTAATTTTTTTATTTTTATTTTTTTTTTGCTACTGCATACACCAACTTGACTGTATGAGAAGATAATGTAAGCTTTGTTAGCGCTCAGCTGTTTGCAGTTGTTGAGTGTATCAGTTGGGTTTAATTCGCGCTGTGTCAACACACTATGTGCTGATCACACAATGGAATAGTTATTGCGCGAAAAAATATTAATTAAAGTTTAGTTTACCGCAAGCCGTGGCAACGTTTGTAGTGAGTGTGGCAATTAAAACGGTCATACAAAATGCATAGGGGGTGCGGCGCAATCCGGATAACCAATAAGCAATCAGCACAAATAGCAGCGGTTCGATTATAAACCCTGGCAGCTGGAAAATGAGAAAAAAATGCGTTAGGGACAAGCTCAATAATCACATCGAATACTATATTCTTTTAATCGCATTAGGCGCTTGCATGTAGTTGTTTTTTTTTGATCGGCTAGATATATTGTTGGCAATACGAAGTGTCAATGTAAACACCTGTTAAACAACCTAACCTAACTGTTAGTGATAATTAGTGTTGGGAACTATCGACTGTTTAGTTTTTTTTATAACACCTTTATTAGATACGCTTAGTACAATCTTAATTATAAACTAATTTATTACTACATTTCATTTGTACTTGGATTCATTCACAAGCAAGACGAGTGCGAGAAAACACATCAATATATTCCTCAATTATAAAATTATATTCACATAAGCCATAGTTTACACCAAAGGTATGCAATTTATATAAGTTCGTATGGTTTGGTTCGCATCAATCTCTTGATATCATGCGCGCTGTCCAGCAGTTGTATTGCTTCCACGTTAGTATGATTTAGTAATCTTCTTTCGTGTTTCAAGGCGAAATCTTGGATAACTTCGCAAATTCATTTGATTTCCAGGTCATCGTGGTAATCAAACGAAGAATCTTGTTTGACAGCATTGGATGACTAGTTGATTTGAATTTTTAGTGCAACCCCATATATGCACCCCATAGGTCCAAATTGGCTTTATAATTGCTTTACAAATCAACCTATTTGATTTTAGATCAAGTTGAGAGCATCTTCCGAATAACCATATAGTTGTTTTATTTTGGTTCTAATGTGTTTTGCTTTTTATCTAACATGATGTTTCCAAATTAATCTACCCTCAAGATACTAAATAACAATATATTATATATTAATGTAGCAGTATTTTAGAACGATATAATTCAAGGTTGTTAATGTAATAGGGTAAAAAGATTAAAATTGTGAATGATAAATAGTAAAACCGTTTTGACTGTTTTTATAGCAATAATAGATAATATTTCGGTTACTCCCTCAAGTTCTATTGTATTGTCTCTATTTATTATAGTATATTATTTGAAAATAGCAATTAACATATTAAAATACGATTTTCCTTCTCTTTTTTAAAGTTAGTTCGTGAAGGAATTTATACATTTCCGTCTCTTTTATACTACCGTTGGAAAATATAACCACATATCAAATTAACTACCCAAGCAATTATTTCCGTCCTTTCCTCTCTCAGAATTACCAAAGGATTCGTATATTTTCGTCTGACATCACGAATTGAACAAAACAGTCGAACCCTGCATTTGACTGAAAATAGTAATTACTATTTTCAGTCCCTAATTTTTTGACTATCGATTGTTTCAGTCGATAGTTCCCAACGCTAAGAATAATAGTGTTTTTTGAACTGCGCGCTAAGACTCAGCAAATCTGCCCGTGACGTAGTTGTTTTGGTCGCACCGGAATATTTGTATGGGTATATGTCTTATTCATACATTACTTTAATCATTTTGTGTTATAATTAAACATTCTAATATGTATCGATGGTGTGGCGGTCCCTAATGTATTTATACATCGGTAAAAACTCTAAAAAAATTGTGTGCTTTCGTTTCAAAACAGAAAAAAATTCTGGAAGTGTGGTTAAATCTAGCAAAGCGCGAACGAGCCTGTATTGTTTGAACATCCGTAATGTATTCACAGCAATAAGACCATTATATTATCAGTATTTACTATTTTAAGCACTTTTAATTATATCTGATGCGTAATTAATGTAATATCGAGGTAAATAACACTATTGATAACATTTGAAGTTAGGCCTCATTTTTAATATAATGTGATGGGTTTAGTCGTACAAGTGTGCATGATGTCAGTATATATTTCTACAAAATTTGTATGCAACCAGGCAGAAAAAAATGGGCTTCTAACTGAACTCAATGAACATTCACTGCTGAACGATCATCAATTAACTTCAAGCTTTCAACAAGTGTCAATCAAACCCCATCCATCATGGTTAGATTACAAGAAGTCAATATCAAATATCGGGTTTCTTGTTCATCAAGTAGTTTGATTTAACATGATAAGTGTAACTGTGACTGTAATTCTTACAGCCTGGTATGTGTGTATTAGAGCTAATAGAAGTTTCATATCTTTCGAACAGTACTTACTTATGTTTAAGAAAGCCAAACACCAATCACCAAATATATATGGTTCAAAGCATATTTTGTATTGTAGGTAATATCAATTATGTAAATGTAAAAATTAATAGCCTAATGAAAGCTCTGTCGAATGCATTTCCATCTGTATTTTCAAGTTAATATAATGAAATATTTCAGTAGGTTTGTCATCGATACAATCTAAATTGTATTAGCCAATATATGGAAGTTGAATAATATTCTCACAGTTCCCGCTTGTGCTATTATTGAGTACTCCTTAGAGTTATTAACTGCACTTATTTACTATCTTGCCAAGTGTTATACTGTCCGTATATTTACTTAGCATTTTTCAATATTCTGTTACACTTCATGGGTAGTGTATCTGGAATACTCACTCACTTCCATCCTATAAAGGTTCCAGTATTCTTTTTAAAATTATTATTTCAGTTACAGTCTCTATGGACGAATGGATTTTGAGTAAAATTAGTTGCTTTCCAGTTCAATTTTTCGCGAATCTTTTCTTTCCATTCATAGCACAAAACCAATTTTTTAACTCCGAATTACGAGATAAATAAAATCGAAGCGCACTAAAGAATTCAAAACTTGGAATGCGGAAATTATGGTTAGGAAATGTTAAGTGACGTCAATGTTTCGTAAAACTTTCAATTTTCTGCTTTTTTCTATTAAATCCTTAGTAATCACACTTGTAATTTAAAAATTAATGGTTTTTTGGTATACGTCTATCCTATATTCTCATTATAAACCAATATTTTTGTGATTTTTTATTACGATAATCATTATTATTAAAAACAAAAATATCTATACGCCCACCTTGTTTATCGCCTACTAAATATGCCCGCACCAATATTTTAACCAAAACTATTCATGAACTTACCAAAGCGAGAACCCTGGATATATAATAAACCGCGGTACCATATAGACCGCTTCGGTGCTCCCGCAGGAACAGCGGGGTGTTATCCGGAAAGGCCGCCAGCACCGAGTACATGGGATAGAAAGTGTTCTCCGCCACGAACATGAACAGGGCACCTTCCACCGCCTGGACGCCCATCTGCGTCATCGGATCCGTCCCGTAATAAGCTAATCCCACCGTCAGGGCTATAACCTGCAAAAATCCAGCTAATTAAGCGTCGCGGCTCGTAAATTTCCAGGAGTTAAAGCGTCCTCTGATCGGAAACGGGGCGACGGTCCCCATGATTTATCGCCCTCGCGTTTTCCGACTGGCGGGAGTCTGCCCGCGGGACGCAACCCAACAAGCGCGGGGGGAGGGGGGACGCGCTCGGACGACGGCCAGGTAGAGACCCGGCCCCATGTATCAGATAAAAATCGCGTTCGACTTTGTTTGATATTATTTCGGTCGGCGTTTGCCCGTAAATTACCGGGAACCCGATCGAATTTTATATTCGTAATATTAATGGGCGTTTTTTCTTTGGTCTTTGTCGCCCCGGGACCGGATATTGGAATTTAAACTAGTCGAATTAACGGGAACGGGACTCTGCTTGTTACCATTTCGGTGTAATTTGAATAAATCATTTTTTAGGGCCCAGTCTGAACGTTATAAGGGAACAGTACCCCGGAGACCGAGCTTTGTTCGCGCCATTCTTACATGTAATCAGGATTAGGCGGTCTTTTAATTACCTGTGTAGGGTTAATAAAATAATCGAACATCTCAAATAAATAAAAACGGAGATCAAAATAAACGATATAACAACTACTTTCACAATAAATAAAGCAAGACAGTTGAAATACTAGCAGCTAAATTTACGGGTAATTAATTATGCTGGTGAATCACAATACTGTTAAATAAATGTATGGGCAAATACTGATAATGGATGGTATTGATAATCTCAATAGAAGACGATGACAATTGTAGACAATAACGTTGACATGTACACGCGATACCAGAAAGTAAAGCACGATATGCCAGCTTATTCCCTAACACTAGCAATAATGAACCTCAAATAAATGGTGCAAGTTTCGTATAAAGGGATATTCTCAACATTTAAATCTATTTCGCGCATAGTGTCTTGAAGCCACTCACTATATCCGCTCTAAAATGTTGATAACTCAACAATAGAAGAAACGCTACTAAGAATATTTTTCGACGACGCAGTCATTATGGCAAAATACGTATCACTATCTAGATCTAAAGAGAAAGCACATGTAACAGTCAACAGTAGTCTCAAATGGACTATAGACTGTAAAATAAAGCTTAACGGCTCAGACTGATATTGCTTTGTAACATCTTATTTTAACAACAAGAGTAAGATGATTCAAATTATAGTTAGGTGGTAGGAACTCAGTCGAATATTATCATCAGGATGTTGAATGAGTCTGCGAATTAATAGGCTCTACTTTGACCGTGCTAAATTGAAACTACAACTGTCGGCTATCAGTTCTACAAATATTTCCCAGTAGAGCTTAAGAAAAATTACTTTATCCATGTTTATATGTATAGTTAGTGGCACATTTTCTGAATATTAGGCCAAAAATCTTTCAGGAAAAAAATATACATGGAGAAAGCGACTATTCAAAATTTTAATAAAAATAACAATATGTTAGTACTATGTAAAACTATATTTTATTTTATACCGCAATGTATTAATACTTTTTTACAAAATTTTATAGACAAAAATGTAATTTTTATTATTTCACTAGTGTTAATGTGTAAATTCGCCATCATTCATAACCAAAGTTGTAACAATAACAAAAATTATTTAATGAAGGCTTTTCAAATAATCAATTCCCATTAATTTTTTTAAAAAATTTGCCAGCGCACGCGCTTGTATACAAAAAGTTTATAATATTATGAAATTGAAAATATTTATTTTAGTTCCTTATTATCCGATCGAAAGAAAGCAATAAAAGAAAATAAATGGCACAGTCTAGACTAAAATCAGTCTACCTCGAATGCTTATGTGACCTATTTATTTATCAGACAGCAGTTTAAAATCTGTGATTGTCATTCTGGTTAAAAGAGAAATCATCGAAAGATGTTAATTCTAATATATGAAAATGAAATCATGTACTTAACACTAGTTGCTTGAAATGACAATGATCAAAATTCATGTTCATTATACCATTCTTTGTAAGATCCTCAAGCTTTGAATGGATGGATCTCTCAGAACTTCCTTGGACCACCTGTATGTCAACCAGTACAACTTCTGCCACCAAAATGGTTCTTTGCTAAAAGAATACATCATCAGAACGGATACTGCAATCACAAAATACTCACAACTGAGATCTCAGTTCGAATTCGCGTGGCTAAAACCCAAACAAGTCATCAATATTCATTCTATTATAGTCATAATGGGTTTTACCTGTGCTCTGCCCATATGGAACTCATACTGGACTACAACATCCACTTCTTTCGCATAGTCACTAACGGCAAACTGATCGCAGATTCGTTTCACTGCTATTTTACTATTAGTTTCGTAACAAGGGATTGCTAGAGTTTTTATAAAGAAGTCAGCTGGACTGTAAGATGACGGACATGCAAATCCTAGCCTAAAATCAATTTATTTTGAGTTATCCGGTGAAAAATGTAATTGTAATTACAAACAGAAATGTGGATACAAAAAAAATAGTTCAGTGGGTGTTGATTTACAAGCCTGTATAAGGTTCACCTTTCATGAGTAACAATTATTTCGTGATCAATTGGAACCATTGAAAAACAAATATTTCAGTATCATCCTTGATCTTTTTTTTCTAGAGTAATAAAACAAACAAAACGGCTTGGTTGGTGGAATGGTAGAATCCTTCTGGGACAGGGTGGTAAAGTTATGTTTGTGATTGTTTAATATTTGTGATTGCCCTAGACAAGAGCGCAAAATCCGACAAGGAAAATGTTCCCAGTCACGCCAGTAACCATGCTAGGTAAGACCAGATATCTTCTGGGATTATTTCTGAGCTGGTCACTCGCCAGGCTTAATGCCGAATACCGTGGTTCACGTTAAACAGTGGGTTCAATCCAGATAAACCCACGTTGGTAAAAAGGAGATATAAAACGGTAACAAAATAGAAACTGATGAATAAACAAATTCTATGAAATAGGTACTTTTACAATAACACTAATATTAATTACAAACAGTAATTGTCATTACTTTTCGAAAAATTCCGTTGCATTTGCTCTACTTCCCATGTATGCTATTCTGCCTTCCGCTACCAGAATAAGCTGCGTAAAGAGTTCAAACACTTCAGACGACGGCTGATGGATGGTGCACAATATAGTCCTGCCAGCCATGGACATTCTGTTCATTATCTTCACCAATTTCTGCGCGGAGAACGAATCCAGGCCTGTTGTGGGCTCGTCACAAAATAAAATGGGCGGATCATTTAACAACTGCAATTAAAGTATTATATTACCATTTTCATAAAGTGTTTTGTTGAGTATATTTAGTAAGAAGTGTTTAAAATGTATGTATTATTATATGTAACAATGGTCGGGTTACTCCATGATATTGTAGTGACCTTGAGGCATATTACATTTTAGAATAACGGTCACATAATGTAACAATAACAGTTTTATTTTGTCTTACCTCCATTCAACGAGTCATATACCCCTAAAGTATATTAAAACTGAGTGAGTATTCCAGATATACTAACCATGAAATGTAATAAAACATTAAGTAAAAATATTATTATTATAACAACCAAAAAGTACCCAATATATACCCCAAAAGCACACTCTATAGTTGACAACTGTGATAAAAGTATTAATGAATTTAACTAACCTATATTTACTAAGACAAATACAAGAAGATACAGATACAAATGTGTTCGACAAGGCTACCAAAATGTTAATTTTACATAGTTGATAGTAAGTACAACACAAAATATTTTTAATTATATACATTTCATAATGGATGTTTGATATTCTTAAACTTTTAGCAGCTCCGTGGAAAGAAAAAGCGTATCCTTGTTATTATATCAAATTATCTTGTAATATTAAGGTAAATAAAATGCAGAAATTGAATTTTCCAGCACATGGAACTGCAATACTTCATAGAATACTTTATAAAATCTGTGTTTAGATATTCTTTAACATAATAACATAGTAAGTTCTCCTATGAATTCTTAAACTATATTTCTGCATAACATAGTTTCTTTTTCTTTGATTGACTTCAGTGCCAATATTTGGATTCATCATTGTCTGTAAATAAGCATTATTCTACATTTACCAGATATTTGACATTGGGTTTTTGCAATCTAGTCTTAGTAGAATCTGCTTGACATCTGTTGAAGGCTTGATTTTTTTATCATTTAATTATTACATTGTTACTAGTCGTTACAGACTAACCTACAATTTGTCTTTATGATAACTTAAATCTAGGTATACAACTAGGAGGACCCATCGACCCTATCTCAGTCTATGGTGAAATAATGTAGTATTTGGGTGCGCCCACAATACTTTCAGAACTTGGTTCTGAAAATTATGTATTTTTTTTATGTTACTCTTTGCAGAATATCCCCATAATTGAACTCCCTATGTCCATATAGGTTTCAGTATTTGCTTATATAATAGCAATTTATTATGTAGTGATAATTGTGATTTTATTCCAATTAGTGAATACATTTTCCTATATCTCAATTCATATTCTTTTCTTTTCTTCTCTATATGTTCCTTCCAGCGAAGTTTTGCATCAAGATTCATTCCGAGATATTTATCGTTGTTGCTATATGGAATGATAGTATTATTTAATGTTGTTGGTGCTTGTACGGTCTGATTGTAGATGAACTGCACATGCACAAAGTTACTTTTATTAATTTTTATTTTCAAAACTTGTGTCCAATTATTTATATTGTCACTTGCCCGTTATAATTTTTGTGTGGCTTCTTCACTGTTGTCTCCGACAGGTATAATCACAGTCTCATCAGCAAATGTAGCCATCGTAATATTCTCCATTTGTAGTATATCACAAGTGTAAAGTAGATAAAGCATTTGCCCGAGTACACTTCCTTGTGGTACACCTGCTTTAGCTTCTTTTATTGTAGAGTAAGCTTCTTCTTGTTTAACTCTAAACATTCTGGCTGTAATGTACGATTTTAGTAGCCCGGTGTGTTGTTTTGGTAACATTTTCTGTAATTTATGAACAAGGCTTTCATGCCAAACCTTATCGAAGGCTTGTGCCTCATCTAAGGATATGGCTGAGCATACTGTTTTACTTTCGTAGGTTTTTTCGAACACCTGTTATTCTGTGGACCTGGTCAATTGTTGAATGCTAATACACCTAATCTGATGTGTTGGTATTAGGTTTTTTCTCTCTATGATCGGTTTTATTCTTTTCAACAGGACTTTTTCAAAAACCTTAGATATTACTGGCAGCAGTGATATAGGTCTAGAGGTTTTTATTTCGTTTGAAGGCTTGAATTTAATTAATATTTCTGTTTATATATTGATAATATATGGTCATTCACTAGTGAATAGCAATAAATGTTCAGTGAGTTCAGATGTAGGAACATATACTGACTTCATGTGCTCTTGTAGGACTAAACCAGTAAATATAGTTTCCTATATTATTTGGTAAATAGGAAAAGGAAAAAATTAATAGGGAATCAAACAAAACAAATAAGGCATGTCCTCAAATATTATCAACAGAGTTATTTACCTCAATATTACGTTAATTACGGTTTAAATATAGTTAAAGGTTCTTAAAGTAGTAAATATTTACACTAGAGTAGTCTTGTTCAAACTATATCGGCTGGTTCACGCCTTGCAATATTTAACCACATTTCTCTAACCTTTTTCTGCCTTAGAACGAAAATTCACAACTTGCTTTAGTTTTTACCGATGTATATTTAGATTAGGTATACTCATACCATCGATGCACATTCTGTCTAATTATAACACAAAATTATGAAAATATTATTTAAATTAAACCTGTACCCATACAAACCGTCTAGTACGACCAAAACAACGTCACGGGCAAATTTAAGGTGCATTAGCGCGCATACACTGGAATTTTGTTGCAGAATTGACTTTTATTCCCACTAAAGAAAATACGTAAAATTGTCATAAAGTAATTTTTCAAAAATTGTCATCTAGCCTACAACCTTATTGTTTCTAAACTTTTATATGTTCATTATCACGCAAATTATGTCTTCTATTCGTAAGTTGCAAAAGAAAACCACCCGATTTAAAAACCCCTTAACATATTTTCATTTATTTTTTTTTAATTTCGTCGCGACTCTTTACCGCCATAACTCAAACACTTTAAAAGAGATAAAAAACCAGCCCCCGTCTCTTTCGACTCGAGCCGTAACATCTTCCAGATGAAGGTCCCATCGACCCGTTTCCGAACCGAAACTCTCATAAAAAAACATCAATTTTTTCGTTATCTCGCGCCTCTCGCCGTTAGTTCGATTCCCGCGCGCTGAGAAGGAAGACGGGAAGAAAGGGTAGGGCCCGGGTTCGGAAAACACCGATAAAAGCTGGATCCAGCGTGCCCGACCGGCCGATGATAAATTTCTCTCGGTTGGCGTTATGACTGATGAATTACGAGACAAATTGATCTCGATGGCGCGGCTACGATACGCAGAAAAAAGCGACGAGACTTTTATGGGTCTCCTTGACGATATTTTTGTCTCAATTTTCGATAGATAAATATGTCCAGAGGATTGTTGAGTGTCTGTGATGGGACGTTGACGCGTTTAGACGGCGTGAGTGGCGAGAGTTTGGATGAAATCGTTGTAAAATTGTTGCTAACAGAAAAAACGTCGAATATTTTCTTGTATTTTTCTTTGACGATTTATTGATATCATTTATTGAATCTACATCGCTATATTAGATATATATTAGCTACTTGGATATATTTTAATCAGCAATATAATTATAATGATAAGAATTACTGTAAATAACTCTTAAACAACCAAACCTAACTGTTAAATTTAATGGTTTTGACCTTTCTCTATATATAATAACAGTTTTGTAGGTAGTATTTTTATTAATGAGTATTATTGAAGAGATCTACTGCCGAAACCCATCAAGCACTTCCTTTGTCAACCAGTTTATCTTTAAAAATCACAAATTTCCATATCTATGGAATGGTTTCCCAGCTATGGTGACTCCAAATTCCAATAGTATACAGATAAGAAATTGAGCTACTGACTTGCATCTTTGGTGGCCGTTCGCCCTTCACCTTTCACCCCTTGCAAGCTTCTGTGAAACTATGTTAACTCACAACAACTTCATTCCGCCTTACACCTTGCACAGTGATACATCTTTCGGAAATCTTCGGACTAGGGGTCTTTTCAAAGCTTGAATGTTTCTAATTTGGAATAGTTTATGTCTAGTGGTCGTTCTTCCAATCTTCAATCCAACTTTTGAGGCTTTACAGCTTCAGCTAAGAGACTTTTGCGAGAACTTCACTTAACTACACCAAGAAACGCTTCGAGTAACTGCTGAAACATTGCCAATCCAACGCAAACCAGTCTTCCTTTCTTGATAATTAATTTAATTTCACTTAATTCAATAGATTCAGAAGAGAACACAAACAAAAATACTACTAATTACCTTGAAAATATTAATTTATTTAACAGAAAGGAGAAGCGACTTATTGAACTACGATGCAAAGCGCCATTGAAGGTAAAAACAGACCAACCCGTTATACTCGTTCAGCATTCAGGTAGTCCAAAAACCGATAGGCTGATAGTCTGGGTTGTATTACATAACATACATGTAGAGATTTATTTTTTCATTATAACGCAATAATGAAAATTTTGACTTTTTATATCACATATAAATAATAATTTTTAAAAAATATATTGGAAGAAATTGAGACTTGAACTGGCATTGACCCCAGTCACGGTCACAGCTTCACATAGAGGGATGGAAGCTACACGCCCATAGATGGAAGCTTCCTCAAAAAAAAATACAACAAACAGTTTAAAAGTTGTAAGTTGAACAAAAATTTAACGCAGTATTGACATTATCACCATAAGTTTCTAAACGTATTTGATTGGTTTAGAAAACCGTTATGTTATGGAGATAAATGTTAACTATAGCGTCTGCATATAAGACCTTCTGCAACAAAATATGTGCTGGTTTTGAAGAAGATTTCCGAGCTATATATTTTTATAAATATAGGGTATGTTTATATACGTATAAGCAGATGAAATGTACAATTCATTTCATCATGATTTATCTAGCAAACTTAAACATCAAAAGAAACAAAATAATAATAATAAGAATATAGCGAGACAAAATATTTGGGAATAAGTTGATAATTCTAACATTTGCACAATATAACAGAGCGTAAGTTTAGTTTTTTTCATGTTATATCTAGTCATATATGACTTAAAATAAAAAAACTCACCTCTGTCGCAAATGTCAGTCTCTTTTTCTCTCCACCGGAGAGTCCTTTGGTTTGTCCTAGAGCCCCGATTTTTGTCTGCATACATTTAGTTAAACCCAGTTGCTTCAGAATCATTTTTATTTTATTTTGTTTCTCTGTCGAGGTAATTTTTCGATCTAGTTTGAGGTGGGCCTGCAAGAATATTGTAATGTTATGTTCCCAATTTAATTTCCCTAATACCATAATGTTCATATGTTCCAGAACTGTTAACGAAGGAACGAAGAGGTCTTCTTGCGGCATGTAACCGCTCATATATTTCATATAGTCTCCAATAGGTCGTCCATTGATGAGTATATCTCCTTCAACTTGCATGTCGGCTCTTTGACGGTATCCCAGAGCTGTCATCAAAGTACTCTTTCCCGCACCACTGATATATTGGAAAAGCAACTCGATATTATCAACGAATCGATCAATATCATCAATATATGTTACCTGGCTCCCATGATGGCCGCCAAGCTGCCAGGCTTCAAAGCCCCCGTGACTATAACACCATAATGAGATCATTGAAGTTGAATCACGTTAAAATTACTTACCGTTGTTGATGATTTGCTTGAAGACGACTTTACGATTCACTGGTACTTTCACCGACACAGTGAGGTCGTTCCATGCCAAGGTGACGCCTTCCTCCAAGGGGGACCACCTGGAGTAACTTCTGCATTTTGTTTGAGTGTATCCGCTGTTCTCCAAACCATCGGTATCAGCCTATAAATAACAAGAACGTGAATAAATACTTTTTATTATTTATATATTTATTCTTGTAATTTACAATCTTGTTTTCATTTTACGTACAGTATTTTTAAAATCAAAACATATTGTCTATATAACAATTTATATTTTGGTATGCATTTAACGAGGAGACTCAATTTACAACTAAAAACAACCCGGCATGTTGACTCTATAAACTCGATCCCTAATAGCCGGCGCTTCTCTATTTTATAATTTTGTTGTTGTAATGGCGAATGCACGTCGAACAAAAAAAACCGTTGTTTATACGAATCATATCGAACCAATCTAAAACAAATACAGCACGAAACATATTCTAATTATCGAAATAAACAAAACTCGACCCTCCGGTAAACCGAATATTAATTAATTTAATTCCTAGTGGAGTTATTGCATCCTGGTCTAAACAAGGATCCACTAAAACAAATAAAAAAATATATTAACGCTTTATCTGTTTCTATCATATTTATCGATCATTAGGTATTTACAAATAAAAATACAAAGAGTGCTTTGCTGGCTCGTATACAGACAGGACCAAAATTAAAGGGTTTTCCACGGTTTCGGCAGATATGAAAAAGCGGTTAAGCCTGTAGAAAATTAACTCTTATCTGACAAAACAGAATAATAAAATTATAGAGATGAAATAAGGGGCACCAAGAGAGGAAAAATGTCAAAACCATCGAATTTAACTGTTAGGTTAGGTTGTTTAACAAGAGTTTAAATTGATTCTTGAGTTGTTCTAATTTTTAGGATAGAGTCATAATAAAAGATCATAATAGACTAACAGAAACAAATAGGAAAAGCTTGTTAACAACTGGAGTAGGAGAAGAAGAGATACAGAAGGGAACAAGAGGTGGAAATATAAAAATAATGATATGAAACACTATCAGGAAAAGGCTAGACATTTTAACACTAACTACTTAATGTAGAAATAGATACACTAAGGGACAAGAACATTTAAAAAAAACACAAATAAAAAATAAATAATAAGAGAAAGAGTTGTCAGACAACAACTAAAACCATATCTAATAGATGCAAGATAACAAGGAAATCAAACAATGATCGCGTATAAGAAATAATAATAAGAAATTGATATCAGAAGAAATAAAGAGAAAGAATAGAATTAAAAAAAGGACAGAGAAGCTAAGAAAGAACAAAATGGAAAAAAAGAAAAAATAAAGGAAAATAACAATATAAAAAATGTGGATAAAATGAAATTAAAAAATCACTTGCCTTGCCATTTCAACGAACTAACCCTCTGATTTCAAATCCATGTAAAAAGAGCAGGAAGTTACATTAAATAACACAACGAATAAGAGAACATTAATAGAAAACCATAAAAAGGAGGAACAAACAGAAAATAAAATAAAAAATATGAAAGAAACGAAAAAATGCATAAAAAATAACCGAGAGCTCCAAGGATGTAAAGTTGTAAAATCCAACGAGAATCGAACGACTATGGTTCGAACCCCCTTAACCAGTAAGATCATCCGAGATAAACCTTTGGTGATAAAAAGGAGATTTCGTATGCTATTATAAGGCAGTTTCTCACGGTAACACAGATCCGGATAATATACAATGACTTCAATGAAACAACTTCAGGAATCCCCACTACATAAAGTATAGCGGGATCAAATTGAATATTCCTGGTGGTTAATACGTGTCGCCTCTGCGGTACTTCATGCAAAATGTTCATGTGTGTAGCTCCAGAATTTGTAAAATATATGTTTTTTTTAATTTAATCCTTTTTACCAACAAGGATTTATCTGGACTGGACTTACAGTTTAACGTGGACTCCAAACCACGATCCTCAACATTAAGCCTACCGACTGGCGAGTGACCAACTTTAGAAATCATCCCAGAAGACATCCGGTCTTACCCAGCCTGGTTACTGGCGTGACTTGGATCATTTTCCTTGTTGGATTTTATACTCTTGCCTGGGACAATCACAAATTTGAAACAATCACATACATAAATTTACGACCATGCCCCAGCAGGATTCGAACCCGCGGTAATCGCAACAGTAGGAGGACCGTCCTATCACCTTCACCACTGCGCCACCAAGCCGGATTTAAGTAGCGTATTTGAAATATAAAATACAAAATGCACTATATTTCATTATTTTTATTTAAAATACAAAATACAGTCAGGTGTTAGCTGACGCAAATAGAATATGACTAGAACTAATCCAGTCCAGTCTTTTAATTCGTAAAAGAAGAATTTTCTGTCAAAAACACTACATTTTTAAAGGTAGTATCAGAAAAAGAGCCTCTTTTTGGGGAATAAATAGAACCAGCTAAATAAGATACTATTCTACAGGCCCTGATGTGGACAAATTTGTGTTATATTTCTTGAACAATTTTTTTTATATTTGGAGACCGTTCAGTGATGGTAAATTGTTTGATATCTGTGATTAATCACTGCCCTTGTTCACAAAAACAATAAAATCGTCATGTTCTTTGTTAGTATTCCTACTCCTAATAATGCAAGGCGTTAATTGAAGGATTTTATTTCATTTGGTTCTCGCAAACAACGCATTTTGTAACTGGGGTTGTAGCATGTTGCTAATATGGCTCCATTTATTTCAGGTGACAGTTGAAAAAATTTACCAACAGACATTAAAATAAACAGAAATTTGAAAATTGGTCCCAATTGTTGCCCTGAATGTAATCTAAAGCTATAGCAATTGGTTCTAATACCTCAATGAATTTCTCCTAGTCCAATGGCTGGAAAAGTGTTAGCTTTACCCAGATTATCATCTAAAGTAATGTAGTTTTGATTTACTTCTCATATGCTGTACTGTAGACTGATAAAAAGATTTTCATCCTGTAGGTCACGAATATGTTATCTGATTTCCAAGACAGTAACGACTTTAGTGGATTTGGGCTGAATTATAAATGTATTCATGTACAAATGTATAACAGAGCTATGTGGGAATTGGGCACGCGATAATCACCAAAAGGCAGAACCATTTGCTGAATATCTGGAAAAAACTTTCAAACCAAACGAAACTAATATTGAACATAATTTGCCGGACATAGAATCTGAAAACTCGATGATTGAATTAGTCACGCCTCTTTCGGCCAAAGTTATTAAAAATGACATTAACCCCATGAAATCACCAGGCTACGATTTAGTAACTTACTGCAAAGGAGAATTACTGCAAAAACTACCAAGAAAGGGGAATTATAAAACTACTGTCAGTAATATCTAAGGTTTATGAAAAAGTTCTGTTGAAAAGAATAAAACCGATCATAGAGAGAAAATAAACAGACCGTACAAGCACCAATAACATTAAATAACACTATCATTCCATATAGCAACAACGCTAAATATCTTAGAATGAATCTCGATGCAAAACTTTGCTGGAAGGAACATATAAAGAAGAAAAGAAAAGAACTGGAATTGAAATATAGAAAAATGTACTGACCAATTGGAAGAAAATCACAATTAACAGTACTTAATAAATTGCTATTATATAAGCAAATACTAAAACGTATATGGACATACGGAGTTCAATTATGGGGATGTTCTGCAAAGAGTAACATAAATCAAATACAAATTTTTCAGAACAAAGTCCTGAGAGGTATTGTGGGTGCACCCAAATACTATAGGACTGATTACCTACATCGAGACCTTCAAATACCCACAATCAGTCAAGAAATCAAGACAATTGCAAGGAGGTATGAGGAAAGACTCCAGTCTCATACTAATATTGAAATATTGCAACTTTTGGATAACACCAGAACAGGACACAGGCTCAAAAGAATAAAACCATCTGATCTTGTATAGTGTTGTGTAGTGAGGTGCATATATTAAAAAATTCAGCAGTGACATGTATAAACATTATTTCATTCATATTTATTCATAGAGCCGATGGATCCTCCTAGTTATATACCTAGATTTAAGTTATTATAAAGACAAATTGTAGGTTAGACGGAAACGACTACAAACAATATATTAATTAAATAATAAAAATAATGTACAAATGTATATTAATGTCATCAATATTTTGAATACTAACTAGAAAATAGCTCAGAGTCAGGTAATTGATTATTAGGTGGCAATTAAATTGCATATATCATATATATTTGAGTTTCAACTGCGTATTTTAATTAACTGTAGTTCAAATACTGCCTAACCCTGTGTGACCGATTGTGCACCATAAAAGATGTCTCAAAACATTCTTGATAGTAAACTATCGCCCATATTAAACAATACTCACATCACAGCCAGGTAAGTCATCATTGGCGTTAGTTTGAAGAGGTATCAGTTCCTCGATGATCCCATCATCAATCTTCAGCTTCTTCAACATCACACACCTTACTTACCCAATGACCAATGAACTACTGTTAAAATAACCCTCTTCCTATTGTCTTATATATCACACGGATTTCCGATTTTGAAACTGATACGTCAGTTCATTCAGTTGTCTAGAAATAGTGTGCTACTACTATCGTACTAGTTTACACGGGATTATATATCGAAACCTGTCATATATGTAGTTATTGAATTAACATAAACCTTATATCCCCGGGACCCAGTCTGCGGTAAAGTGACACCATAATTAAATCCAATGGCGTACGTCGAACTTTCGTTTCAAAAACTTTTCAGAATAATTATATCCGTAATTGTCATAGCTGTCATCAGCCGGTAAGTAGATTTTTATTGGAATAGAGCTGTAACTCCAATAGGGTCCAATGGCACAAAGTTGATGACCGATTCATTTTTGAAGGCTTCGTTTTCATTTTGTGGGAGATAACCATACAATCAAATAACTCATATATCTATATATATATATATATATATATATATATATATATATATATATATATATATATATATATGAATATGACGGTAAAGTTACTTAAAACTAGGTACTTGTCTAAGAAGACCCATTAGCCCTTTCCTATTCTCTAATAAAATAAAAGTTAGTAGCATTTATCAGTATTTTTACCATTTATTTCACTACACAAATACACAAGATAACACGGCTTGGTTCTCTGGAACCTGCGTCCTAATTCACTGGTATCCAAGAGTTGTTTGATGTCAATGGCTGCCAAACACGATCTAAATAACTTTCTCAAAATCTCACAGTGGTCTATTAATAGATGGCATTTGTATTACATTACTGTATTACTTGTGAATGCCCTCGTATCTCCTTAATGTAGACAATTCCCAGCAATACTTGGCTCCAGTTTTATATATTGGAGCTTCATCTCCATAGTCTATCTAAAACAGCAGTGAACACACGTCATCTCAATTTATGACGACAAAACGTCGCATTGTTGCCGAATTTAACATTCACTTTTAATTTATTTTAACTTAATGAATATAACAACATTCTAATGAAAATAAAATAATGTAACAAAAATCTTATAAAATATAATTTATTCTAAAATTATCGTACATCGAATGCATATATTATAGAAAGACTTCAACTACGGTTGATTAAACAGCCACAATATTTTGTAGGTTAGCGTTATTTTATTATATTTATATTGGAACTCTTGGAGGCCTAATCTACCTAATTAACAATTGCACTAAATAATGTATATTATTTTCATTAGAGAGCATATTTACCTTTTTATGTTTAGTTCTTGTTTCTTTCGTTGTCGAACGAATTTACAAACTACAATAGGCAATACATTATACATCTTGATGACGTAAGTTCACTTCTACTTTAGATAGACTATATATAGTCTATTCAAAATTATCTTGTACATACGTCATCTGAACTTATGATGTCAAAACGTCGCAATGTCGAGTTTTAGTTCAGTTAGGCTTTGACATACAAGAAAATTTTAATCCAAATAAAATAATTTAAGAAAATTGTTACCAAATATAATTTATTTCAACATTATAGTACATGTGAAAACTACAGTTAATTTATACAGCTACAACAGTTTATAGGTTAGAGTTATAACCTCTTACAGGGGTGTGCAACTCCAATGGTAAGTAGTGGGGCGAAGTTTTGCTTAGTTCAATCATTGGCGGCGCTGACAACGTGAATTTGATTGGTTAGTTTAAAATAGTTATGTAGAAACCTGTAAGGAAAATACTTTTTGATTGGTCTGCCATTTCGCCTGATTACTTTGTTACGTCACATTTATCGGCCCAATGAAAATCAAATAAAATTTTTAAAATTAATTTATTATAATAAAATCCTATACAAATATACATAAGTGTAAATAATATAAATAAATATATATATATATATATATATATATATATATATATATATATATATATATATATATAAACAAAAGCAAAAAAACAATTATGAACTCTATTCTAGGCAAAACTAAAATATCTATAATTTTTGTATAACGCCTTCCCATATTTGTTTAGTGCCATCAATTTTATGGGATCTATTAGAGTTCTAACTTATCTTGATATATTGAAGATAAACTTTAAATCCTTCCCTGTTGATATTGCATTAACTTCATTAAACCAAAAATACAATCACAGCTCATAATAACTTTTAAGATTTGATCTTGAAAATATTATGGATTGAACAGTTGAAACACTAAAAATGTATGTGTTTTTTAAAGATATTTAGATTAGTATTTAATCTGTGGAACTACTTAAAATAGAATGTAGACAAATATTGCATGTTGTCTCTTTTGTTAGTTTTGTTAAATAGCCTGAAATAAGACTAAAATATAATATTAGACTCTTGTTTTTCTCAGAGCAAAGTTCCCTGGAACTGAAAATATAGACTCAACTGGTGATTTAACAACCCCAAGTGGTACTAGATCTCCCATTAAAAAAGAATATAAGTTATCTAATATGTTCATCTTCTTCACAATTTTCTCCGGGAGAATGATGTGAAAAAATTGAAGTGATGATGTGCTTTTTTAAATATTTCTCGAACATACTAGGTGAAGGAGCTGTCTCTACCTCCATGACCTGTAATAGATCCAACAAAATTCTTTAAGCAATCTTGGCTAAGATTTGTTAAACAAATGAAGTTATTTGTAAATCTAGACAAAATAGATTTCTTTGAGGTAATAAATCACCTAAAAGTAGCAATTAAATTTTTAATGGATGGCACCGTAACAAATATTTTCTTAACAAGGCATTCAAATTTAAATATACAATAGCTCTACTATAAAATTATTGAACACCGATTGTTCTAAAAAGTTAAAGTATTACAAATATTTTAGGGATATTTTACAATTAAAAGTAGTATTTATTACTACTAATTATCCAGTTATCTTAATTATTACCTTCTCGTAAGACTTCTTTATATAGAGACATCAGATTGACAGCATACGAACAACTTAGTAGATTAATTGAATTTTATTACTAATAACATCTTCATAAGTAGGTTTTGATTTCCTGTAAACCAACAATATATAAACAGACATATACTTGATAAAAACAATGTTGGATATGCATTTACCCTAATATCTGTTCGTGAAGGAAAGGTAATTCTAAATGTTTCACTAAAATGTCCGTGACAGACACCATGACGTTGGTATATGTGCATTTTGGTTTATCCAGATAACTTACTACTATTTACTTGATCAATCCATTTTTGGAAAGGAGCGAGATCATTCTTTGGGAAACGATGTCTAATTTCCGTAGTAGATTTTCACTCAGGTACACTACATCTTTTACTACACTGATTGTCATCAATTTTTATATTATTACTCCATAATAATTAATGTAAAACAGAAAATATGCACAACGTAAAACGAAGATTTCTTGATCTAAACAAAAACACAAAAACCTTCAAACAACAAACTAAAAAATGGACGCCCATAGAAAATGCTGACTTCACACAATTTGATCGACCAATCACGTTCCATGTTAGTGGCGGCACCAGAAATTTAAACTAGCCAATCACAATTTGCGACCGCAGCGCTACCGTTGATTGAACTAAACAAAACATTTCCCCAAGGTCGCCTATACCGTGAAATTTCTATTTTTTCTATGACCTCTTATCCCTATTGCTTTCAAGAGTGTTGCATGCGTGTGACAACCGGACGACTTTAACAAGCTCATTCGTTTACGCGTTCGAACTCATCAGACAGTATTATGCCTCTTTTTAACTAGAATAAAATGGGAAGGAAAATATTGTCTGATTCTGAAACGAATTTAGAAATTGAGGCAGACAGTGCATTAAATATGCATAAAAACTTTGAATAGACTATATATTTTATTTTTTGTGTCGGGTTTACTTTGATTTGTCGATCTATGGGTTTCTCATAGTGGTTTCAACCCCAGTAGTCACTAAAATAACGAAACTACAGACAAACCTGACATTTTTGAACATATTTTAATCACATCTGAATACGAGAACGTTTTAGTTTTCGAATATTGTTTCACGATCCGACGTGGTTGTTTTTAAACGACAGATAAAATATCTAGCCGTTGAAAAAATCCTTTTATTCGAGACCGTAAAATCTCGCGAAATTTTTATGTCAACAATATACAGACGGGACGTATTTAAACAGGTGAAAAAATAAAAGAGAACGCTTTCGTTTCGAACGGGAACGTATCGCGTGTGTTTATGTGTGTCCGCTTTGATGGCTCTCTATTTTTAGAGCCATCTTGTACACATATATGCGAAGCAAAGAGTCATAAAATAATAATGGTAATAAGAAACATTATGGGTATATATTTATACGTTTGCGTCGGATACTATCGAATCGTTCTTGTTTTATAACTGTCTCGCCCTTTACTAAATACGCTTAACACGACATACAAAATTCTAATCTAAACAAAATAATTAAACAAAAATAATGTTATTAAATATAATTTATTTTAACACTATAATAGATATAATGCATATTTTATCGAAAGACTTAAAACTACAATTAACTACACAATTATAATAGTTTATCAGTTAGGGTTGGGTTTGATTATATTTACATTGAATTCTTTTCCATATCAACCATGAGTTAGAGTTCTAGGCGCGTTTTTTTCTGTAGTTGCAACCGCGGAAGGCCTAATCCACATAATTAACAATTCTATATCCAAGTAATATATTTTACTTTCATTAGAGGACATTAGTTCTTATGTACTTCGGTACAGTGTTTCCTTGTAAAGACCTGTATACATATTTCTAGATACAACTACATTTAGTCACTGCATTCTCTTAATGCATGTCTGCAAAACAGTTTCTATTGTTTATATCCTGACACATTTTAACTAAATGCTCATGTATATTCGCAACAATTATGCATATATCCGTGCACATAAATATTTCACACTCTACAATAAAATTTCCTGCATCACCCTTTCTAGGAAAATATATTAAAAAATGTAAAATATAATTTTATATGATCATACTATTCTTATTCTTTTTTATCCAAACTTAACATAACACTTTAATAGCTCCAACAATACGCAAGACAACGAAAATAACACAAAATCTTAAATAGCACTGCTCAAAATTAAAAAACTTCCTTTAATAATATTGTAACACACTCACTTTCCATTTCAATATCATTTTAAATGTAAAATTTAGTGATTTATCTTTCGATTCAAAATTGTCAGCCGACGGTTTGCATCACAATGTTGCCAAAATTTACCATATAAGAGTTGGAGGGCCTCGGCCAGAGCCTCAAAGTTCCTCTGACGGCTATTCCGGGTTGCTTGATTTGGGCGTATTTAGTTTTATTGGAATTTACTTATTTTTAGTAATTATATTACGTAAAACTTTAGGCGTAAAAATTCTTCCTGGATATAAACTTCAACTGTGTCAAATTTCACTCCTCCAGGTGCTATTTTCCACAAAAAGAGAGTAAAAATTTCGCTAAGCCGATTAAAATTGAGATAATCCCAATAATCGTCTATAACAAGTTTAAAATACCATATCAAATTCATTCGCATACCGTAAACCAAAACAAACATTAAAACAACGACCGAAGCCCGCCATCTTTTTACAACAAAAAAAGTTAACAAGCTCGTTAAACGGAGGTAATGCTCAGGCAACGGGGATTAAAAAAAAAATGAATGGATGTCGGTTAATTTTACCTGTCATTAACGAAACCCAAACCGTCAAAGGAGGGGGCCGCGCCGTGAAAAGACCGAAGAGCAAATGACAGCGTTCGTCTTTTTTTTTGCTGTCGTTTTCCCGTCCGGTCCCTTTTAATCTCTTCAGGAACTGCCGGCCGTGACGTTGTGGCCTTTAAAAGCTACGTCATCGGGACCGAAGCCGACGTTAAAAGGCCGAAATTTTGATGACGAATATATACAGTATGAAAGCCTCATTTTAATCGTGACTTTTAGTAGTGAAGACGTGATGTTTTGAACATTATCCGATCTAACAATAATTAACAATCTCAATTATCAGGTACCGGAAAGTCATTGCTGATTTTTCTAACACGTGTCGCTAAACTTAAGTATGCATTGTTATGATTTGATATATACATCATTTTATTCCACTGACATCAAGCTTCAAAACTATAGATGTTATATTTTGCGAAGGTAGCACCGTCATAGCATCCTCTTTGACAATGTGTGCCTGAAACAATTGACAGATGTATTAAACGTGGCTCAAGAAACGATTAGCAAAATCCAAAAGATGTGAAGATGATGCCACGTCAAATGAATGACAGACAAGTGGAAAATCGTCTGTGAAATGCTACTTCAAAGGTATCAGTGGTAGGTAATCAAAAGTGAATTTATTATGAAAACCCTAAGCCAAAAAAAAATCACGTTTATAACCTAGTGAAGTCGGCCGATCGACTCCAGGCCAAATCATTTCCATCGCAAGACAATGTTCTGTGTCTGGTGGGACCTGAGTGGAGTGGTGTATTACGTATTATTGAAACCTACTAAAACAGTTAATATTAATCGCTACCGACAATAAACGATCAATTTGACTAATGCATTTATCCAAAAATGTCCAGAAAGGACCCGAATGATTTTACAGCACGGGATCAGGTCAAGGGAGCAGCACTTGGATGGGACATATTATCACGCCTGCCTCACTCTCCAAACCTTGCCACCTCCAACTATCAATTTTTCGTATCAATAGGACATGCACTTGCAGAACAGCAATTTTGAAGGGGTTAGAGAATGGCTCGATGATTTTGCTTAAAATACAAACAGTTCTTTTGGTATGGCATCCATAAATTGACTGAAAGATGGGCAAGATGTATAGAATCAAATGACCAATACCTTGTATAAAAACATCTTCTTGAAAATTATGTAGTTTTTTCCCAAAAAACAAACGGTAAACACCTGCTAATTGTATTGATTCCAATTTGATATGGTTTAGTAACCATTGTTCATGTTTTACGAAAAAATGTTGAATTATTTCGTAGATCCTTTTGAGATAATCCTACATTTCTTCCCTCAGTATGCAGGGCAAACTCAAACATGCTTTATCACAGTAAATAAAACAGCCTTTTTGATCTTAGATCACGTTGGAGTATCTTCCGACTAACTAGTATAATTAACTAACTAGCTTTGGTCTAATTTTTTATTTAAAAGCACATGGCTCACATATTACAACTAGTTTTTAATCAGAACTTGTATTCGAGACCCCCCATGCCATAGTTAACCAAAATGTTCACAATTGCATCCACAACACGATGTACCTGATCAATTTTTGGAATATGTGTTTCTAAATCCAAACCGGTGATACGCAGTGAGTTGTTTTTCCTCAATAATTGGTTTAAGGAATTTTAAGAATAAGTTCTCTAAATCTCCTTTCTTCTACATATGATGAATATAATGTTTCTACCATCACAAGTAATCTACCGTCAAGCTAGATACTGGGGTATTCCGCTGCATCTGCTTGAGGAATTCGACATCTCTCGAATGATATCAAATTTTTCAGGAACGGATATCGAGCTGTTAAGCTGTGTTTTCCATTCTCTGATCCTTTTGTGGATCTTGTTGTCTGTCTGATGTAGTTTTTCTATGACTCTACAGAGAAAAATGTTTTAGGAGTACTCCTAAGATACGACAGCCCTGTGAAAATTCCCCTTCATGCAACGCCCTAAATGTTCTGAAAGATACGACTCCATCAATTTGCAATAGTTTCGCATCAACAATTAGCTCATCTTGTAGATTATATATATTCCAAATGGTATGCCATCTTAAAGCATCCCAGAACATGCTTCATTAAATATGTAGATCAACATAATGATTGCTTCTCATGGCAGTTTTTTAATAATGCGGGTGAACTATCACAAATCCAATGGCCTTTTTAATAATGAGTTTCTTGTCAGTAATCATGGTAGTATGCACGGAATAAACTAGAATTATAATTATTTGGATCTGATAAAATATTAAAACAAATGTACATTTTTGGTAATCAACGCATAATCAGTGAACAGAAAAAAACAAAAACAGACAACAGACAGACATCCAACAAAAAAATTGGAAAATGTTATTTAATTTCCTAAACGTTCGAAATTTATCTAAAAAAAATGTTTCTGATCTCTAACAGTTCAATTGAAAAGTACCCGATCTGACACATAGATGGCGCTACTATAATTAAATCCATATGTTTTTTAGTTAGCTCTAACCCTCAAAATGTATCATTAGTTTGTGAATTATAGCATTTTGAGCGAAGCAACTTTTGTTATTGTAAAAAAAAATGGATAAAAAGGAATTTCGCGTGTTGATAAAATATTGCTTTTTGAAGCGAAAAAATATAGTTGAAGCAAAAAACTTGGCTTGATGCCGAGTTTCCGGACACTGTCCCAGGAAAATCAACCATCAAGGATTGGTACGCTAAGTTTAGACGTGGTAAAATAAGCACCGAAGACGGTGGGCGCCCAAAAGAAGTTGTTACCGACGAAAGTATTTAAAAAATCCACAAAATGATTTTGAATGACTATAAATTGAAATGGAATGAAATAGCAGACACTCTAAAGATATTAACTTCACAATTAACAGACTTTGATAACACAGTATAATTGATTAACACCAAAGAGTATCAGGTCTCTCAAAACATAAGACTAATAAAACACTATTTATGCTTAAAAAATCTTTATTTCTTTTTAATATACTGTTTCATTCGACTGCATATCATTGGTCCTTATAAGTTCTCCTTAACAGTACGAAAAACGCTGCTAATCTGAAGAACAGGATCAAACCTACCATGACGTATATATCCAGGAAGAAGTCGTCCTAAAATACAAAACACGTTTTATTGGAAGTACATCAGATTCGATTGAAAACTGACTTCTTTGAAATTATACATTTCCAAAACAACGTGTCCATTTCTTGGACAGTTTCGGCTGTTCTGATCACACTGTATATCAGTCATGTTTTGCCATTGGTTAATGAGCAGGGCCTCATTGCCGTACTTAAACCAGGAGAAGTACGACAGCCATTCGAAATAGATCGGTATAGAACTGAAAAAAGTATCATATATAGTAATATAGAGTTATATCTAATATAGTTGCTCGCATTTATTATCATGGAAGCTCAAAGAACTTTCAGACAGCTTAAGAGTTTTTGGGAAAGATTCAAAAGAGAGAAAGATGGCTAGCACACGAAGCAACGAATGATGAAATCGTTACTGCAGTTAACACAAATTGTGAAGCATACACTGTTATAGCTCCATTGGGCTCTAAAAGCCGCACCAGACAAAGCAACTCGGCTTCAGGATGTTCAAGAGGTTCGAAAATGGATGAATGATTGCACCTCGGCCAAATCAACATCGTTCTTTTGGTACGGTATAGCCATGGAGTTTTTATCAAAATATATTATACAAATTGATCTCAATAAATTTATTTTTAAAGTATCATCATTTCACTCCGAAATCCAATCGACAGTCATCCAAGTGAACTGCACACGATGAACCCGCTCCAAAGCGTGGGAAAACGCAACCGTCGGCTGGCAAGGTTATGGTGTCTGTATTTTAGGATGCGCATGGAATAATTTTCACTGACTACCTCGAAAAAGGAAGGACCATTAACAGTGATTATTACATTAACGTTATTGGACCGTTTGAAGGACGAAAACGGCCGCATTTGAAGAAAAAGAAAGTACTGCTTCACCAAAATAATGCACCGTGTCAAAAATCCATGCATTGGGCTTCGAATTGCTTCTTCATCCACCGTATTTTCCATATCTGACCCCCAGCGACTATTTCCTGTTCTGAGATCTCAAAAGAATGCTTGCTGGGAAGGAATTTTCGTCGAATGAAGGGCTGATCGCCGAAACTGAGGCCTTTTTTCAACTATCGTACTACAAAAATGGTATCGAAAAGTTGGAGGGTCGCTATAATCAATGCATCACTCTTGAAGGGAATTATGTTGAGTAAAAAAAAATTGTCAAAATAATGTGTTTTACTATGGTAGGCCGGGGACTTTTCAATTGACCTGTTGTTGATGAAAATCATCAAGTGATAATTCACGATCTTGTTGACATCATTTAAATTATTCCCAAGGCTTATTTTTTTATCATAGTAGTATAAGTTCTTTTCTACCCCACTGTTTCAAGAAAATCGTTCAAAATAACGATAGAATTTGTTTATGACTTTTGCTATTTATTATTACAATTCTTCCTCTTTTAACGCAACAGTGGTTTTCCTATTTTCTAGAATACTCGAATAGCCCTTTAACGTTATCTTCAATGTCTTCTTCATCTTAGAAAGGTCTTCATTGCTATACGTATACTCTAATACGTCTACAGTTTAAAAAAAGTGCAACAATTTCAGGAGATGGTCTTTGGAACACTATTTGTACAGATATGAACTTACTCGATGTTTAAGAAGAATCCTCCAAATAGCAAGAAGGGCATTATTAAAGGTGGTCCGATTGACAGGGCCATCGAAACACTTGAAGACAGGCATGATATCAAATAACCTAGAAAAATAAATCAGCTACATGTTATTATTTAATTAACTTTTCCTTATTGGTTAAATAAAGTTAAATAAACTTGGAGAAAATGAGTAATTTACCAAAACTTGTTGCTGCATTGGCTACCAGAACAACGATGCCGCAAGCCACAAAGAATCTGGGCATTTCGCTATTCAGGCCGATGAGAAAATAACATATCGATATAAAAACTAGGGGAAGGAAAACGAAAAACGGTATTTCCGCTATCGTTTTTCCAAGAAAATATACGTCGGTCCTGTACATGCCATTTTTGTGCTCACGCAAGAACAGAGGTAATTCAGCCGAAAACACCTGAAAACACACAAGAAATTACGTAACAGTAATACAGGAAAATTCTGCAGGTTTAAAATAATCGTATTATTAAAACTCTTTGTTTTATCACAAACAAATCTCAGGTAATAAGTACAATTTTCACTGGAAGAAAATTCAGAAACTCTATCAAGCAGTAGACGATATAATGAATGAGATCTGCAGGTGAATTATGCATAAAAATATCAAAAATTAATACAACGATACATGATTGTTATCAAAAATAGTTATACTTTTGAAATAAAATGCAAATGGACTATTTATTTTCGAAATATTTTAAAGTCTCCTTTTACCAACTATGGCTTTATCTGGACTGGGCCCAAAGTTTAACGTGGGCTCCGAACCACGGTCCTCAGCATTAAGCCTACCGATTGGCGAGTGACCAACTTTAGAAATCATCCCAGAAGACATCCGGTCTTACCCAGCCTGGTTACTGGCGTGACTGGGATCATTTTCCTTGTCGGATTTTATATTCTTGTCTATAACAATCACATTATCTGCAGTTAACAATTTGACTAGTTAATTATATAGAAAATATCTTGAATGAATGTGTTAAGATCATCGTAAGCTCATTGAAATGAATGATTCGATTCAAATACTCTGAAAAAATCCAAAAATATATGCTCAATGTAATGATATTATAAGGATAATCGGGATGATGAATGATTTATTTCCTAGAAGATGGACGAAAACATACTTGTACATCTAAAAAATTACGATTAACACACCTCAATAAGTCTCAAATCAATTTTTTTTTAATTTTAAACTAAACAATCAATTTTCTGGATCGTCTTTAACCATATGTTAATTCAAAGGCTAACATTTACATCATCAAAAATCAGTCATCATCAAGATTCAGTGCCTACAACTCTTTTTCATCGTTCTGGCAGCATTTCCTTACTGTGTCGAAAGAACGATGTTGATTTTGCACTTCTTCAACACTTGGATGTACCATACTGCATCCATCTGAACAACTGATAATCACAAGGCGCTATGTCTGGTGAGTATACAGTGTATCCTTGAGCATTCTTGGAACGTGTGGCTGAACGTTACCATACAAGAACATGGTTTTGTTCTCTGTTGCTATTGCAGCTGTTTTTGCAGTATTCAGTTGACGTCGGTAGACATCTGCAGTAACAATTTAAGTCAGTTTTAGCAACTCGTAGCTGCAGGACTTTATGACCATTAATATTCCGTTTTGTTGTCAATATCTATGGCATTCCTGGACCAACCTACGAGTTTTTGCGCTTAGGACAACAGGAAATCTTTATTATATGCTGGAAGTAGCATCCAATAAATTAATGCCTCAACTATTTTCAAAAAGTTGATTCATCTTGTAAGAAAGTTGCTGAGAGTTTGTGGTGGGTTTTTCTCCAATAGGTCTTGCAAAAATACATACAAAAACCTAATAATAAAAGTTGCTTCACTAAAACTGCTCCAACTTATAAGCTAATAGTTCAAATGACATGAAAGTTTCGCTGAACAGTGGTGACATCTATTGTCTAAATGGAGAGTTACTGAATGATGTATTTCATTGAGTAATTCAATTATTAAAAACATTTTAATGTACATTATTTCTATAGAAGCCTTTGATAAAGAAAAAGGGAAGAATTAGGTGATCGATACTTACGTTTATTACGGCAAAGACGTTCTGGAATGTCAAGTTGGTGAGAAAAATAAACAGGACGCCATTGATGTTCATAACGCCGTCCTGGTTTACGATCTGACCGTAGTAAATAGATCCGAGTATTAAAGATACCAACTGGAACAGAAACGACTTGATGAACCATCTTGGTCGGGAAACAATTGTTTTATGACGCTGTGACATTGTAAATGACATTATTACGAAATAGTTGATGATCTGCGTTTATACGATTGTACGGGGACCGACAGTTCGATTTAGGAACGTTAATGTTTATTTAAAAATGGATATGTGGCACCATTTCTTTAAAAAAAAACACGAAAATCTTATTGCAATTTTGCACACATATATTTTGCATCAAAATAGTTTGTTTTTCTAATACATTATTACTAGTCGTTGTCGACTAACTTAGGGGTGTCGGGCATAGAGAAAAATATCGATATTTCGATATATTGTTGGTTAATATATGGATAAATGGTTTTTTATAATGTTTAAAAAATATATTTAATTTTTTTGAAAATATATTTTATTTTTATCTTTTTAATATTAGATATTTACTCAATAAATTACGCAGTTAATTTATTAAGTATTACAATGGATAGCCCAAGTAAAAGTAC
The DNA here is from genome assembly GCF_030347505.1 of Rhynchophorus ferrugineus. Taxonomy (NCBI): domain Eukaryota; kingdom Metazoa; phylum Arthropoda; class Insecta; order Coleoptera; family Curculionidae; genus Rhynchophorus; species Rhynchophorus ferrugineus. Next base: position 9,414,839 of record NW_027472586.1, on the reverse strand, counting down.
CGCCCGTAAGAGGAAAAATAGCAATAAAGAAACAATGATTGAAAATAAGGAACGTTTCAGTCCCTGGGTTCCGCTACCTAGTCTAGATGATTTGACAAATGTTCCAATCAAACTGGAACAAAAAAGTTGCTGCCTTGTTGGGAATCGAACCCGCGACCTCCGTGTGTACGCTTAACAGTCTAACCACTACACCATAGAAACAGTTGCCTAGTACGTTTCTACGACTTATATGATATGGTTAGTGATTGAAAAGCAAACTGAATGTATTTACACTGAACTACTTCCGATTATTCGTCACATCAGTTCAGCCATAACATTATACACAAATATCTGATTATTTTAGATTAAAAAAAAATTTTAAAACATTGGACGTGCCTTTGAAATTTTAGGTTTTCCCTCGATTTAACCCCCTTCCCACCAACAGATCCTGACTTGGGTCCAGTGGGGCGAACATACATTTACAAAAAATATAAACTGCCGAACATGAACCTCCTCCCTTTTTGAAGTCGGTTAAAAAATGCATTTAACATTGATTTTGCGTTTTTACAAGCTGCATTTAGCGGCATATTCGAGCTTTTTATTGGAAAGACTGATGAACGTTAATGATTGACTGATGACTGGTGGTTAAAAGGACAACTGATCGATAAAACGAAAAAAAAAACACATAAAGATCGTCGAAGTTCGCAGAAAAGAAAACACCTAAATAAATTATCAATCTCGTCTTAAAAATTAAAATAAATGAATTTCTCTAAATCCACCAAACTTTTTTCATTAATAAATACATAATTTTCGCCATTGTTGTATATTATTACCCCTCCCTACTAGAAAAAATAGACAATAACGCCGGAAGGCAAGTAGCTATAGCTCGTTTCCTGTAAACGATCGTTTATCAATACCACTTACTATTGTCTGTAATAAGCGTACTCGAACGAGGAGTGGCTCCTTCAGGATGCTCAACCACGATCTCCATAAGACGGCCCTGAACTGAGCGCACCAAGACGCTTTGTAAGGACTTTTGCGGCCGTTAGAGGTCCCGTTCAGCCACAACTCGGTCTCGGTATTCTTAAGAAAGTCTCCGACCTAAAACAATTAAATTACGTCGAGAAACTTACTTTTTATTACCTTTTTATTTGTAGGATATGGAATGAGTCTTTTTATTAATATATAATAGTTATTTTCTATACATTGTTATATATATATATATATATATATATATATATATATATATATATATATATATATATATATATATATATATATATATATCCTCCAAGAAAAAGGTCAGTGATTCTATGAACCTACTCGGTTTTCTTCTTTTCCCATTCCGTTACTTCAAGTGAAGAAAATATTTCATTCTTTGGAACATTCCGAAATTTTCTGAGTCCGATGAAAATCATTATATGAGAATATTTGTTTAATACGTGGTAGAAATAGCATCGTAGTTCCATCTGATTTAGGTATATTATTAAAATATCGTCTGTTCAACGTTATTCTGTGTATATGGCATTTAAATTTGTGACATCGAAACGTCGCAATGTTGCCGCATCAACTCTGAGTTTTAGTTCAGTTTGGCTGTGACATACAACAAAATTCTAATCTATATAAAATAATTGAACAAAAATGTTATCAAATATAATTTGTTTTAACGTTATAGCATATCTGAAAACTGCAGTTAATTATACAGTCACAATAGTTTATAGGTTAGAGTTATAACCTCTCATCACTATTGCTTTCAAGAATTTTGCATACGTCTGACAACCGGACGACTTTCACAGGCTCGTTCATTTACGTGTTCGAACTAATGAGACGGCATTGTGTCTCTTTTTAACTAGAATAAAATGAAAAAGAAAATATTGTCTGATTCTGAAACGAATTTACAAATTGCGACAGGCAATAGATTACACATCTTGATGACGTATGTACAGAAAAACTTTGAATAGACTATAGAACTGATAGAGGATAGATCTCAAGATGCTACCTCAAAATTTCCATCCTGTTGTTTTTTCTGAAGAATTGGCTGTATGATATAAGATATTAATACACCCACATACAACTTTTGGGGCATTTTTAATAGTTTATATATCAAGCAGTCGTTCCAAACTTCTGTCATCAGGAGCGGCTTATCGAACGTGGTGTATAGTTCGGACGATGGCTGATTGATCATACAAATTACGGATAGAGAATAGATTCAAGATGCTGCCTCAAAATTTCCATCCTATTGTTTTTCCGAAGAGTTGGCTGTATGATATAAGATATTAATATACCCACATACAACTGTTGGGGCATTTTTTAATAGTTTATATATCAGGCAGTCGTTCCAAACTTTGTTAAGATCTTGTGCTACGTCTATGAACACTTGATAACATATTTGTGTCTCCTCCAAGAAAAAGTTCACTGATTCTATGAACCTCCTCGGTTGTCGGTTATTTTTTTCTGAATCCAAACTGGTAGTTTGATATTAGGTTATTTAGGATATTTCCTTAACACATTTAGAACTACAGAAATTTTGAGAAAAAGTAAGAGATTGGCCTCATGCATAACATCCACAAAACCACCACATGTAAATTTTCCCATATCATCATAAACATTTCAACTCATGAATAAGAAACTATCATACGTGTTATGTTATTGACCTCCAAAATCAAGGACTTACCTTAGTACTAGACTCCAATGTTACCTCCATACCTGTCAAAGATCGCTCGTACTTGTCGCAGATCATATTCACTGCGTGCCTACAGGACTCTTCATTATCCGGAACTATTGCCAATAGCTGAATAAAATAATCGGCAGGATTATAATTCTTGGGACATGGGGCATCTAATCTAAGGATGATAATCAGTACAATACTGTGGTTTTATGCAGAATATTTAAGCTTACTCCCTGAAAAATATGTCCGCTTCTTCTGGGGTTCCCAGAAAGGCGATCCGTCCTTCTGCCATCAGGAGCAGCTTATCGAACATGGCGTATAGTTCGGACGATGGCTGATGGATCGTACAGATTACGGTCTTACCAGTGTGGGCCATTTGCTTCAAGATTTGTACGACGTTGAGTGCCATAAAGGAATCTAAACCTACAGGAAAAGTTGAAATATTGTTATTCTATAGATGGTTTAAATACCTGATGTTGGTTCGTCGCAGAACATGAGCGATGGGTTGGTAAGCATCTCTGAAGCGAACGATAGTCTCTTCTGCTCGCCACCTGACAGGCCTTTCAGTCTTCCTGGCACTCCTATACAGGTATTCTCGCATTTATTCAGTGACATCTACTAAGAGAAACTTCTGAAAATGTTCCATCGACTCCTCTGAATATAAACAAATTACCTCTGATATCACTTCTTCGACTCTGGCTATTCGTTGGTCGTACTTGAGATGTCTGTCCATTCTAACAAGGGCCTATTAGGACAATATGGTGGATATGTTAACATATGATTGTGTTGGTTAAGGAAATGGTATTGCCATAAATTTATATCTAACAGTGGGAGATGTGGGACAAAAGTCAGCTCAGTATCGCTTCAACCATTGTGTTGTGTAGACGTTCAAATTTTATTATAGATATACGCCACAAGAACGAGCAGAAATAGTGACAATATTTATTGAAAATAATCGTTCCATTATTACCACTCAGCGGAAATGGCGTCAAAAATATCTTAATCGTCTAGTGCCTCACAAAACCACAATTTATCGTCTACATGCGAATTTTTAACAGAAGAGGAAGGACTAGAAGACATTTGGCTTCAGCAATATGGGGCCATAGCACACATAGCTCGTTCAACAATTAAATTATTGAATGACGTTTTTCCACGAAGACTAATTTCGCGAAGTGGCGATTTAGCATGGCCAGCCGGATCTCCGGATTTAACAGCACCAGACTTTTTATTATGGGGTTTTAAAAATCAAAAGTTTATGTGAATAAGCCCCCAACGATTAAACATCTTAAAGACAATATTCGTCACGAAATTGAAGAAATTCAGCCTCAGACCTTAAAAAGGATTGAAAGTTGCATAGCGTATCGCGGTATCACCACTTAGCCGACATAATTTTTCTGCCATAACAAAATAAAAAAAATGTAAACACCAAATAAACTTTTTATGAAAACCAAACTTACTAATCTTTTCTTTGAACAAAGTCAAAACAAAAGGCAATCAGAACGTTAGCGGGACTTTTGCCCCACGTTGTACATTAAATAAAGGTGTGAAATGATCATCACTGATATTTTAACGGCCAAGATAACCTGACTATTTATTTAGTATGTACATGTATTTGTATGATATTTATCGAGAAACATTATAAAATTATAAAATACAAAAACTGGTCCAATATATGTTAATCGACATATTTTCTGAATAGAAAGAACGATGTTGCTTTACCATTGATCCATTTGCACACTTCTTAAGCCCTTTCAAACTATGTGGCATCCAAGTTATGCTGCTATAACGATCTAAATAAGTCGTAATGAGAAAGTGCAAGAGAATGACTGCATGTGCTACTCCCTATTATTATTATTGTTATTATACGTCATTCAATTTGTTCAACTGACATCCGCAGTAAAAATCTCATTCGATATTGGCAGTTCGTAATAGACTACATCCTGCTGGTATTACCACATGCAGAGCAAGGCTTTATGGTCATGAATATTCCGCTTCAACGAACTCTCGTCAACTAACCCATGAGTTATTGTGCTTGGAATTGTAATAGATCAACTTTTTATCGCCAGATCACATTATGCCACAGAAAACTTTTTGAACTGTTTGAAATCTTGCGAATTTATTAACTTCGAACCCTTTTGGTCCTCCATCGGAAACGAATTCATCACTTTTAAATCGTAGAAACCAAAATCCATGACTCCTGGACTCATCCATGCCTTATTGTGCTTCGAATTGTTACTGTAGACCCCCATTTCATTACATTATGCCACAGAAAATTAATCTTTGTATGTTCGAGAAGTAATTGGTGATATTTCGGTGACAAGTTCAGTATTTTGTTTGGTAACCATTTCCTTTTGGACGGAAACAGTTGATCTGTTTGTGATCTGGCAATTCATTATCTTCGAAACTTTTTGGTTCTCAGTTGGAAACAAAATCATCACTCTTAAATCGTTAACCAAAATCCATAAGTTTATTTCGAATACCTTTCTGATCTTATATTGAAAATACTGTGAAAAGGAATTTTACTAAAATATCATTTTGTCGGCTTGGTTGGCGCAGTGGTAAAAGCGACAGGACGGTCCACCTACACTTGCGATAGTCGCGGGTTCGAATCCTGCTAGGGCTTGGTCGTAAATTTATGTTTGTGAGTGGCAAGAGTGCCAAATCCGACAAGGAAAATGATCCCAGTCACGCCAGTAACCAGGCTGGGTAAGACCGGATGTCCTCTGGGATGATTTCTGAGTTGATCACTCGAGGGTCGGTAGGCTTAGTGCCGAGGACCGTGGTTCGGAGCCCACGTTAAACTGTAGGTCCAGTCCAGATAAAGCCACAGTTGGTAAAAGGAGACTTTAAAATATATACGAATATATAAAAAAGAAGTTTTACTAAAATATCATTTTTAAATTATACTCTTTATTCTGTTACGAGAGAAACATAATTAACTTCGATCACTAGTATTCATTAATTGTCTAAATTAAAAAAAAAACGCAATACTATTGCCTCAGGATGGTAATCCAAATTCGAGACAAAATCGATATTTACTTGAAAGGTCAGGTGTTCCCGGACGGTAAGGGTACCGATGAACATGTCGGCTTGCTGGACGTAGGCCGAGATGCTGGTGAGCGCCGTCGAGTGTACCGGGTTGCCGTTGACGCAGCGTGTGCCCGTCACGCTGATGTTCTTCGACGATCGAAAGGTCAACGCGTTGAGGAGGGTGGTTTTGCCCGCTCCGCTTGAGCCTAAAATTGCCAGCAGTTCGCCTGGACGAGCCACGCCGTTCACTGGAAAATAAGAAAATGTTCGACCGAGACGGGCGGGAGAACGTCAACGATTTACCGTCTTCATTAACGGCGTTAATTAGGTTTGTTTCCTAATTACAACTTCCTACAAAACAATCGAACTGAGCCAGATGTACGGGTTTCACCGCGAACACGCATATTTAACTTGCGGTTTTCGTTAAAAATCTCGCCGTACAAATATGATTTCGTTTTATTTTAAGTAGGCCTGGATCATAGAGGATTATATAGAGAATTAACTTAGAGAATAGGCACTGAGACCACTTTATCGAGGCTTTTAATTGGTTTGTTTCAATTATCTCGACAAAGGCATTTGATTGGCTCATTTCTATAACGCGATTGTTTGTTTCAGTTTGTTTAGGACGTTATTTTTGTAGGATAAGGCACACGTAAATCACGTAATCCGTATGAAATACTCAACCAATGCCTTTCTAACAAGATATTTTATTTACAGATGCCTTTAATGGTACTTTAAACTAACCAATGAAATGCAGTAAAATGACTTTCTCAGCGCCTTCTCTGCTAAAACCACACAAAACAATTATTAAATTATATGTATTTAGTTAACACTCTACATACTACTCTATGGCCTTGATTTTTATTTGTTTTGCCAACTATCTCGTTTCTACGCAATGTTGCCAATACCAATTTATCAAATTCCCCAAATTGGGGACAAAAGTTTGCTGATTCAAAGCCAATGTTATAATTCTTTCACTATAGAAATACTTAAAGGAGAACGACATGTTCACCAAACATTGCACCTTTTGTTGCACCATTTGTGTGTGGTTGTGTTTAAGAAATTTTAAAACTATTGGCTAATAAATGAATTCCATCCAAATAAGCAAAAATGACAGAAAGAAAAATCTGATATTTAGCTAAAGCTTTAGATGGAGTAAATTTTAAATAAATGTATATTTCATAGTATGAACAAAAAAGACCCATTTACCCAAAAAAAACGAAATCATATTTGTACACCTTATTATATTTATCTTAAAATAATATAGTTAATTCAAAAACAATTATCAATCAATGAATATTTGAAAATGTAAAAAATTGTGTATTTTAAAATAGCAGATCAGTGGGCCAGTTAGTTAACTTAAACGTCACGTCAGTACATAACCTCACTTCTAAAAAAATATGTTTAAAAAATGGCTCCATTATAAAAAAAAACGAAAAGCAGTACCTAACCTTAGATACAGAAAATACATTTGCAATAAATTTGTTTTTGTTATGAAAAAATGTTTTTAGAAGAAAAATGAAATTTAATTTTGATTATCATTGGTTGTTCATATTTAAAAAGACCGCAGATGCAAAAAAACATTTATAACACAACTGAGAAGACGAGTGCTTCAAACTAATCTATAACCCTTATTAATAAAAAAACGTATGTTGTTTCATTTTTTAAGCAAGTGTCATTCAAAACTTTTATTACATATAAAAGGTAATTTACTATTTTTATTTCTAAAGGAAATAGTATATTTTAAAATATCAGAATAGCAAGTTAATTATGTGACTTAAACATCAGTACATAATCTCACTCAAAAAATAAATCGGACATATAATAAACCAAACCAAAAAAATAAAAAACTTTTATAATACTATTAAGAAGAGAAAAGTTTTGAACTAGTTTATAACCCCTATCAGAAAAAAAAACAGTTTATTAAGTTTTGCGGATGTAACAATCATACCAATCTTATATAAAATATGAAAGGCAATTTACCGTTTTTCACTAGATGTTTTTTCTGTAAATTTTCGTACTCGCCATTTGAACAACAACATAAACAAAAATTCCGACTCTCTGCTGTAGCGGTATCCGCAAAAACATTAATGGAATTCCACGAGTAAGTGATCCTTTCCTCCACTGGGATCGGTCTCAGTGGAATGCCGAACTGGCTCGATGTTACGGTACCGTAGAATGGTACCCTGAAGGAACCGGAACTCTCCGATGAAGAATTATCATTCTACAAAAAGGTGAGGCCATTATGGTTCAATTTAACTAACAATCCTATTTTAAATTAACACTATTTTCCTGGTATTTAACTAATTCAATAAACATTAATAATAACATTAATAATAAAAAAAACAATACAAATATACTTACACCAGGGTCGACGTCACCGTAACCATTACTTGAAAACAAGGGTATTTTCTCCTCGTTATTCATTTTTCTTGATTATAAAACTAACTAAATTAACATGAAATAACAAAATCGCTAACGGTGTTCTGGGATTACGGCCTCACTACTGTTTGCATCAACAAGCTTCGGTAAATATTTATTTCCGAATAGAGATATTATTTTTATCTCTGTCGTCGAAATTATGTATGTTAATAATTGAGTTACAGACAGTTGCATTCGTTCTGTTCGGGCAATGGGATTAAAAGAAATATCGGGTATATTAAAACAGTCAAGTAAGGTGATACTTATCCTCCAACAGACACAGAATGTATCGATCATATTCGGAATCAATATCTTATTACACATACCGAGTGAATTTCATTAAATTATTTTAATTTATGTATATTTATTTTTAAGACAATACCTGGTAATTATATTAAACTGTCACCTTATTTAGTTAATTGACTTGAAAAGATTAAAACAATCTTTATTTTTATAATGATTTCTGATATGCCAATTTTTTGCAACAGGTTTTTGAGTAATTTATTTCATTTAACATGTATATACTAATAACAACGCCATCTTGCTTAGCATTTTGTATTTCAATAATATTTAAAAAAACTAATAAATTGTGGCCATGGAAAGATAAAATTTTAATTTAGTTTAAGAAGTCTGACACAATTTGTGACTGTCAATAGTAGAGAAATATTACTTTTACTTACACTACTTTTAATTTTTTAAAACTGTTCCAGTAGGTGGGGAATATATTGTTATTATATTTTATGATAAATAATTAATAATGTATGAATTAATCTATATCATTTAATAAAGAAAGATACGGCAATTTACTGCTGTCTCATAACAACAACAAAAAACAAACAAAAGACTAAAAAATATAAAACTGTAATTTTGTACAGAGAAATTTCTAATGTCAATGCTCTTTTATCAATATCAAGTAACACAACAAACCATTTATCAAAATCTTTATTATAAAATTTATAAAGAAAACCTTATTCTTTATGTTTTTTCTTCTTTTTCTTCTTAACCACCCCTTCGCATAAATTTTCAATAACAATGACATTTTCATTGTCTTCCTGTTCCGATATTTTCCTTTTTTTCTTCTTCTTTTTCTTTTCGCTGATTTCGGTTAAGTCAATTTGAACGAAACTCGTTTGCCCTGTAGATTCTTCCTGCTCTGATGTTTTCCTTTTCTTCTTCTTTTTCTTTTCACTGGTTTCGGTTAAGTCACTTTGGACGAAAGTCGTTTGTCCTGTGGGTTCTCCCTGCTCCGATGTTTTCCTTTTTTTCTTCTTTTTCTTTTCACTGATTTCGGTTAAGTTACTTTGAACAATTTCCAAGTCAGCAACCGCTTCTTCTTCCCGTTTCTTGTGTTTCTTTTTCTTTTCTTTCACTTCAGTTCCCGTTTGTTCCATAGTTGACTCTTCAGTTTCTGCGGTTTTATTCTTATCATCCGTTATGTTTTCAGATATTTCCTCCAAACTGACGTTAGGTTTACTTTCAAAATTTGTTTCTTGATTTTTGGATTGTTTATTCCTCTTTGTCCTTTGATGTTCATTATTCTCATTTCCCACATCACCCAGTTCTCCCATCATACGCATCGATTCCCTTTTCTTCATCCTTTCCTCCTTTCTATTTTGATTCTTCATATATTTCGAGACGCGTCCGTTATAGAACTGATTGTTTTCGCCGTCTTCCAGGCGCTCGAAGACAGCAACAAAGAAACCATTAGTGAGATCTTCCTGTGGCCTCGCGTATAAACAGTATTTGCCGATATCACCGAATGATGACGAGCCGAAGTTCTTCCACATGTTTTTGACGAAATTTCCGGCAGGTACCAGCTTGAAATCATTGTTCGTCTCCAAAACTTGGCGTACGACATCTTCGTTTTCCTCGGCGTAAAGAGAACAAGTCGAGTACACGATCCTCTTTGCTTGAGGATATCTGGTGAGCGCACTTCGCAAGATCTTGATTTGAAATCCGCTCAGTTTCCGTAGCCTAGCGTCGAGCTGGTCGGCCGCAATCACCACTCTATCAACCATTCCTGAAAACAGAAAACGAATAAAGTCAATGTGAAATACTGACTGCCTGGAAAACTTGAAAATAACGAAAAGGGACTAATGTTGATTTGGCAAAGGCGACAATAAAAGAAACTAATGTCAATATGGCGAATGCGTTAAAATATAAAATGTTGATTTGGTGAATGCGCTTTTTTTATTTTTCTGAAAATGCCATGCAACATAAATTTACCTGATCCAGAACAGCTTGGATCGACCAAAATATATTCAACTCCCGGAAAATCAGAGTTGCCACACTCCAGCACGTCTTTATTTATAGTTTTAACACACTTGGCCCCTAAAAGAAAATTAAAGTTTAATGTTGAAACTGGATCTTATGGAAAAATTACCTGCAGTCTCAATCATCTTTGTCAACACCTCGTATCTTTTGGAATCCCGTTCGACAGCATACACGGTGCCCTCATCATTCAACGCTGCCGCTAATTGTGTAGTCTTCATGCCTGGAGCTGCACACATATCCAAGACAACGCTACCAGGCGGTGGAGAAAGAATATGTACAGGAAGACAGCTAGCCTGAAGTGATACCAAAAATAACGAGGTTCAACTTATAATCGAGTGATTTAGTACCTTATCCTGAAGGACAATAGAACCCTTTTTGTATCCAGGGTGATTAAAAAAAGATGTACCAGCTGGAAAAATCAACAGTTCTGGCAAGTGTAGGTCCTTAAGAAAATAATCACCTTCCAACCAAGATAGTTGCTCAATAAATTTCATATAATCATCGGGTTGATCAACAGGTTGTAATACCCAACCTTCATCTTCAAATAATTCTACAGCTTCATTGACAGTATTTGTTAGAGTATTTACTCTAACATAGCGTGGTTTCTTACATACTCCCCCTATAAATAAGATAATGTATTGATTATTAACAGTATTAACAAACACAGATTTTATATAGTAAACTTTTATTAGAATAATTTAATATAAATCACGTAACACTACAATATATTATGTCTACAAAATGGAATGAAATGTTATACAATAATTTCTTCAAGCATCTCAATCTGTCTTTAAATTTAAACTTGATTTTGAATAATCAACATTTAAATCATCCTTTAATGGGTTGCCCTCGGCATCATATTCCTGTTCATGATATGCTATATATACATATAAACCAATAATGATATTCACACTAATCACTGTAGCCACAACTGACCAAACCATATTTTCATAGCCATTAATATGGAAATAAGCACTGAGTGCATATTTAGTTCCAAAATACACAGCAAATGGTATGGAGAACATTAAGAAACTAAAGAAAAGCAACAGGGCAAAAGCCCTAGCCGCTTGTTTGGAATGAACAGGTAACACTGGTACAATTTCTGCAACATCACTGGAATTGTTCCCTTCATTTAAAACATCTCTTCTTTGGATTAAAACTGGTTCTGAGCTCTCCATTATTATATTTCTGAAAAAAGAATAAAATATGTAATATTTTACCTTCAGTATCTTCAGAAGTATCGCTGAGGTGGGCTTTAAAAGCTTGCTCATAAGCTAAGATTGTTTGAATGGGTTTGGCCTGACTATCTGGTAGCTTTTTCTTGCCCCATACTAACTCAGAAATAAATATTTTAGCTAGCCATGGATCTAAACGAGGCTCTTTTTCAAATAATTGTGTTCTTTTCAATATTAGTTCAATTTGTTCGGCCTTTTGAAATGTAGTAACAATTAGTGCATAGAGAGCACTGGTATTCTGAAAAAAAGTCCTCACTAATCACTTCTCAGTAACTTTGAAACTGTGAGATTTAAAGAAAAATTACTCACAAAATGTTTTTTTTCGTAAACTAATTGTTTAATACTGCCTACACCTCGAGCGACCTCCTGACATATCTTTGCGGCACATTTATATAACTTAGGAACTTTCACCGAATGATTAAAAGTTCCCATTTTCTTTTAGAGCATAATTTTATATTAAAAACTAACCAAAATAATCCTATCCAACCTATATATTAGAAATCACGTGCTCATGCGCGTATGTACTTAAACGTCTAGCTTCACGTTTATTGTTCTTTATTGACATCACCACTAGGGGTGTATGCCACCAAAAAGTATCGATATTTCGATATATCGATATTTTTTAAAAAAAGACCTAAAAAAATTGCTATTTTTTTCTGCAATAAGTATAAAAAATATCGATATTTTTATTTTTTATTTTCAAAAATTTACCAAACATTTAAATTCAAGTACCAATTTTAAGGGTTTATTACAAATTATATTTAATTTATTAAAAAAAAATATCGGCTAAAAAAATATCGATATTACGGCTAAAAATATCGATATTTTTTTGACCGATATATCGATGTTTCCTCCGGTGGTCAACACCCCATTCCCAGTTCACTAATTTTCCACTGGTTAAAATTTTATTTCAGAAATACAATCTTTCTTATGGTTTCTTGCAAATTATTAAAAATGAAGAAATATTTATTATAGTCCTTTAAAATGTAAAAATTCCGAATAGTTTTCCTCTGGAAACTGCCATTGGTTTTTAAAGAAGAAATATTTCTGTTGTGGTATTTAAACTTTAAAACAACTGTCAGTTTTACTTTTACTCGGAACGTTTGGTACCAATTTAAGTGAAAATGAAATAAAACAGTAATTATATAAACACGGAACTGAAATAATAAACCGGTAAATGATATAATACATAATGTGTAACATATAATTGATAATCTGTAATTGTGGCTCTATTTATTTTATAAATTCTAATTTTTTGTCTACAAAAAAAGCGTTAATGTATTTCTTGTTCTGTATATAGCCGGAGGTGCATATTAAGGAAAGGTGTGTTTACTGTAATTGTTTTTTAATATGTTTATTTAATTATAACGTTCTTTTTATTTTTGCTAAGATAGTATATGTGATACAGCTTTATTGTAGATCTATAAAAATGGCTAATAATATTCAAAGTGACACTAAGAGTGTTCCTATTAACATTAAAGGAAAAAACATATCACCATATCAGAAAAATGACAAATATCCAGAAGGTATAGTTTTTGAAATAGAACAATAATTAACTATATGTTATAACTTTTAGATATAGGTCGACCTTCATTAATAGATTGGAATTCAAGTGATTTTTTAACAAGAGAATCACTAGGTAGGTTTTTGTCATTAAGATAACTGCATTGTTATTATTAAGATAGTTTGCATTATTCAGCATACTTGTTATTTAATATTTTAGGTATATTGTCAAATTCATTTTTGGGTAGAAATTCTCTAACAAGAGATCAGTTAAATTTAGAATTTATGAAAAATTTTGGAGGGTCTAACATAAGCCCTAGGGAATCATTAGGAATTTTGGATTTAAGTGCTTTAGAATTGGGAAGAGATTCACTGCAAATATTTGATTTAAGGGAATCATTAGTAAGACATAAATCAACAGGAGGTATTTATATAATATATGTATGTACTATTATGAATTATTTGTTGCTATTCTGAAGGTATTAAAGATGTTAAAAGCCCTATTGATAGGGTGCCTTTGAAAATTATGTTAGACCCAGCAGATGATATTGTAGACAATACATCTCTAGGCTTTTTGAATCAAGGTGTTTTATTTACTGACTCAGAAAAGTTGTCAACTAACTCCAGTGTACTATCCTATAACCCCCACTTTAGCTTTAAAAGTACTAATGAGCCATCGCCTATTTTACCATTGAACTATGAGACAGTAAGTTGTACATAGATATATTTATTTATATTCATTTTATGTTATTTGAAGTTTCAGGAAGTTGATTCTAAACTGGTTATATCAGACCCCATGAATCAGGCCTTCCAATTTTCCAATTTAGATAATAAGTGTTCAATGTCTCAGATCATAACACCCACAACCCCAGAAAATAAACTTACAGAAAGCATGCACAGAATTAAGTCCCTACCATCTACACTACAAGAAAACGCAATTCAAAGAAACAACTCGGAACAGTCTTTGGTAGGAATCACATATTTTTGGAAATGTATTTTAATTGTGAATTGGTGAATTGATTTGTTTCAGGATGATTCTGTGTTTTTAGAAGGAAAAAAAATTGCCATTGAAATTTCCAATTCATATTGTTTTGAGGGTAAACTTACATATGTTCTAAAAATAATAGAGGAGTATATAATACTAAAATATCTTACAGATAAATCATCAGATTCTGTTAAATGTAATTTATTAGATTCTATAGCTGAACCAAACTGGCCTAGTGATTTAGATGTTTCACAAAACTTATCAGAGCCAAAAGAAGAGTATAACAGGGAAACTGTCTCGAAAAAGGTAATATTTTTAAATTATGCTTGGTTAAATATAACTGATATTATTTCCAGATTGATAGGATGTTTGATTTAAAACCAGTGAATCTTAATGAGAAGTTAAAGGTGAATCAGGTAGCTAATGATTCTAATGATGAGCATGGGTAAGATAGCATTATTAAACATTATGATAGTTATTTTCTCAAGTTGTGTTACAGTGATGCATCAAAAGATAATTTAAAATTAAAGCAAGATATCAGTCCGGTAAACCACAGCATTTTAAGTAATAACAGGAGTCAGAATCTCAGCAAAATATCTCAATCAAGCAATGATAGTATATTGCGAATGATCAGAAATTTATCTGACTTTGTTAAGGATAAAGAAACATTATCAACCTCCAGGAAGAATGAAGTTCTTAATACTCTCAATTCGCTTGCAAGTGAATTGTCTGATAACAAAATCGAGGTGTGCATTTATAAATTCTTGGTAGGGCATTATTTTTATGGGACAATTTTTTACTTTGCAGCAAGTGCTGTCAGAAGATTCGGGCCGCTCCTCGGTGGAGGAGCAACTGAAAAGTAAGAGTTTCGAAAACAGCGACAACCTCGAGAATGGTGACCATTCCGGTAAAGTTGAAGAAAGCCATGTCCTAGATTTGTCGTGTAAAAAAAATACGTCCCTTAACGTGGCCACCGCGAAAAGATCATGTACGTCATTGGGATTGTCGCCGGGATCTTCCAGAAAACCACCACCTTATATACCCAAAGTAAATGTAAACAACAGTCGAGTTTCTCTGGACGATTTTCTATTTTCTTTTAACAGACACCAAAAAGACATACTCTAAACGTGCTCAACGCTTCGGCAGATCATATTGATGCGCAGAAACGGTCGAGTAACGATAGCGGCGCCAAGAGTGCCGGTATGTCCTCAAAGGCTACCAACGTTTCTAACCCTAAGGCGGTTGCGGCTGGGAAACTGCGGAAGTCGAAAGTAGGTCCTGTTATCGTCAAGAAAGGACCCTTAAGGTAATTAATTTCTATTTATTATCGGTATTTAACATTGAAATTCTTCAGGGCCGTTTTACCACTGGAGAACATGGCTAAGGGTTCGAGATCGCATACCACCCCCGAGAGAAACGAGAGCTCGAAGATGATGCTAAAATCGAACAGGACCAGTACACCGATACAGGTGACCATAAAACTACTCAAGGCGTCATTTTTTTATTAAAAATGAGTGCATTGGGATGGACTAGTAGTCTTTTAGAGTACTTCGCACTAGCACTTCGAATAACACTTGTTATGGGTTCTAAGGGGATATCGCGTTGAATCTGTTCGACACGTAATATGGGGCATCGACGATGACTCGCAACACTTTATTGTGGAACCTCTGGAGGATATCTATGTTAGATTTGCTAGCAGTACCCCACAGTTCAATACCATAGGTCCAAATGGTCCTAAGTATTGACTTATACAGCAAAACCTTGTTATCTAATGATAATTTAGATTTACACCCTATCAGCCAATACATTTGGTTTAATTTAAGCCCAAGCTGTTTGCGTTTTATCACTATATGTTTTTTCTATATTTCCATTGGAAGCCAAATTGATGGTCTGGAATATTATTTCTTCCTCTGCGATTATTTTGAGTCTCATAATGTATAGTTTTTCAGATCACACGTAACAGGCTTATAGGACAGTGAGAAGAGATGTCTTCTGATTTTTTCCCAGGTTTAAGAATCATAATGATTTGAGCCACTTTCCAAGTGGCAAGAAAGTAATAAGTCTTAGTATGGCATTAAATGTGAATGTTATTAATTTGATGCACTTTCCTCAGAGCCTTTTTGAGGTTCTTCCAGTAATTAGGTCAAAACCAGGAGCAAACATTGATTTATTTAAGTATTGTTTGTTTTACTTCCTTAACAGTAAATTTCTCATGTGACAGATCCATTTGAAATTCTTAAAAAGTCTCTGGCAGGGCACTGAAACTGTTTATGTTTAGATGGGATTTTGAAGCCAGTAGCCGCTGATTTTCGTTTGTTTTCGGACGACTTTTTCTTCTGGACTTCTCAAGCGTTTTTTGTTTGTAATGATATTCCATTCTGGTATTTGAGAGGTTTCAGTTATTGGCAGTTGATCGCTATTTCGAATAGCGGGTGATTCAATTGATAAATCGACATAAAGGTGTTGTGGATTGTGTATTGAAATTAACCATACTGATCACTTAATAGTTATTAAATGTTTCTAGAGGCCTCATAATCGTTTCATTAACGTTATTCTAGGAGGTGACCCTGAAACCTACCCTTACCTCGACACCGACCAGTTACAGCTCGAAGAACAAGAGCTGCGCCATATCCCCGTTGTCGTCGAAACCTAAATATTACAGGTCGCTATCGGAGAAGGCTTCGACGCCAACATCGAAAAAACCCGACAAGTCCAAGGAAAACGGTCTGGCTCCGCCAAAGACCTTGGCCAAATCGCTGAAGGGGGAGTCGCCGAGGCGCAGGAACTCAGTCAGTGAAGGCGTGACTGGTAGAGAAATCAAAGATGTTAATTCTGAAGGTAAAATTCACTCTCATTATCGTCATCATCCTCATCGTCATAAAGCGTTGGCACTATCACAGGTGGCATGAGACTGAAACGGAGCTTCTCAACAGGAAAAGAACATAAGCTGATGTCGGCTCTGTCCAAAGTGAGACAAGGCATTTTAACTTCGCCGTACTACCAGCGACCGGGCAACTCTAACTCTGGATCACATGCGAAGGTTCTGACGGAAAACAATAAATCAATCACTGGTTCCAATAACATTGACAACAAATTATCCACGGTAAGTATCACCAATAAACAATCGCATACTATTTAATGATTGCCTTCTGTTTTCTCTTCAGCCCTCATTGTCAGTTAAACCAGGCAAAGAGAATGTTCAGCAGTAACTTGCCATCGTATATGTTCGTTTGTAATTTTATTCGTCCCTGTTTTGAATACTTACTCACATTCCGCTTTGTGTAAAGGGTACTTAAATTATGATTCATGTGATATTTTCTAATACTTATTGATTGTTGTCTTTTTTTTTATAACATTGATAAATATATTTTTGAATTCAGTTCTTTGATTTCGACCGCCTCCTACGATTTTAAGTGATCTTCGGACGATCACTACTTATATAACGAGATGAAAATAAAACACCCTGATAAAATAACAAATATATATTAAATAACTATCTTATTTTAAACTCTGATTGAAGTACTTTAACAACGTTGGCACATCTTTATAATTTAAATCTTTTCGTACCTTAACTTAAAATAACCTATTGTACAATTTACGATTACGCCTTGTTGTTCTTGGAAATGTTGTGTGAGGCCCAGTTCAGTGACGTCTTCCACGAGTTCGACAAGGCCTCGTTGAACTTCGCCCTAAAGTGTTCCGTGGCATCCGTGTTGCTTTTCGACAGGGCCTGTTTGAACGAATCAACGATTAATAGGGGTTATTCGATTAGACAGACGGCGCTCCCTACCAATGTATCCCGCAAGTATTGGAGATCCTTCTCGCAGCTCAATTCCGGAAGGCCCGTTGATATCATCATCGCGAACAGTGATAAGATCAAGTTGCCGTGTTTTCGCAAGATCATAAATGCCTAAAAAGTCATACAGACGTTGAACTTTGCCGTGTCAATGTGATCGCTTACTTTCTCGCAGCATTTTTGAAACAATTTAAATTCTAAGATGTTGCCTTGTTTTTGTCCTTTGTTTATCACGTAAACGAAATCGTGCGTGAGTACGAACGGTACCCTCTCCCTTCTGATGCCGAACTTTTCCTTGAAATGGCCCAATATATGACCGAAATCGATATGAAACAACTAAAACATGCCAGTCGACGTGAGCAACTACTGCGAAACCACTTGGGTATTCCGTTATACTAACTTGTCCGGTTTGTTTAACCATAATATTATCCGAATGTCTATCCGCTATACCCAGGACGTAAGTGGCCACGCAGTATCCCGCACAGGACATGGTGAACTCCTCGATGGCTTTGTTGAGAGCTTGCTCTGTGGTATTGTAGTCTTTCAGCCATGCTAAAAAAACACGGGGGAGCATTAAAGGGAGTTGATATGACCTGAACTTACCCAAAATTGGTCCTTTTTTAAACGAAGCGGTAGGAGTAAAAGTTCCCTTCTCTTTCTGTATATTAGCTATCGTTTCGGCATTCAGTACGACTTGGATCATACCAACTCTATGCTCCAGTGATATGCAGTTATATGGATTCATCCTAAAATTAAGATTTATACATAATTAAGATAAGACACAGGCGCGTTGTTTTGATGGCATTGTTTAATCTATTATTTATTATTCAATCACTCATGCTAAATCATCATAGTAAGTGACTAAATATCATCATTTTGATCAGCTACTATGGAATGGTCTTTTAATTAATCCACCTGAATTGAGAACGAATAGAGCTTAGCTATTGCAATTTGATCGGACTGGAAAACCGAAGCAGATTAACCTGCCGGTTCGTGATATACTTGTTCTCGACGTGAGTCCTGAAGCAGCTGACTGAATAGTTACACTTCGTTGCTATTATACGCAATATGCGGTAAATGGAGATTTAACTTTGTAGGTGGCCTTGGAAAATTGTTTCGTGGTCGCCACTAACTAGTTGAGCCGGTAGCCGTTTCGAATTGTTTGATTGGTTCACTTGAATTTGATTTGTTACAGAATGTTTCCTTTTTGAGAATCGTGTCAGTGTGTTTCTATATTTTTGTAGCTAATTTAATAACCAACATTCGATCTAGGAAGTGTTGTGCAAATAAAGGGAAGTCTAAAAAGGATGAAGCTCAATTTTTAAAAAATATAAAAGATTCTAAAGTCTGAATTAATCACAAAGCAAATTAATGAACGTTCACCGACATTTCAGTGAATAATTTAAACTTCCGTGTCTTCAGAATCGAGTCTTAACTCGCGTAAAGTTCAACAGATTACGGTATATAAAAAAGGTTACTGCGTCATTGGTTCCTACTTTAATATTAACGAATTTATTTTGGCTCAAATGGAGGCAACACGCGTAGGATTAAGACGTCAACATTCTGAATGAAAGATTTAACTTTCGTCTTAAACTTAAACACGTGAACTGGCGACCTGAAGTGGTAGATGTATGCCAATATGTCACAACCAACCGATGCCCTGGAAGTAAGCATAAACCACGCCATTTCTCAAATTCAGCCGGATCAGAACCGTGACACCGTTAACAGAATGTACTAAAGCAGGAGTACAAGGAAATGTGTTGGGACCTACTCTAATAGGTCCCAACACTGATATATCACACAGACTCCCACACCTGATATATCACAGATGGAAAATATCACAATGGCTACGTATGCTGATGATACTACGATTTTTGTTGTCGGAGACAAAGGCGAAGAAGCCACACGAAAATTAAAAACAGGTAAGTGACAATATAAATAATTGGACCAAAACCTAGCAAGTAAAAAACTGACGAATCTACAAGATGAGTAAATTGCTATCGCGGAATTACTGTCGACTGCTGGAATCATATATTTAGTCACACCTGAAGGGTATTCTCACAAGTCAAACAACTGTACAGATTGGTCGGAAGATATTGTCAATTTGACCTAAAATCAAAGATATTGGTTTATGAGTCAATCATAAAGCCAGTTTGGACCTATGGGGTGAAATTATGGGGATGCACTAAGACCAACCAAATAATCCAACGCACCCAAAACAAAGTTGAATAATTACCAATATTTATCGCACGATGACCTCGAAATCAAATGGATACACGAAGTCATCCAAGGTTTCGCCTTAAAACATGAAATAAGATTGCTAAATCGCAGCAACGTGGAAGCGATACAGCTACTAAACAACACGCAGGAAATCAGAAGATTAAAGCGAACCACGGTTACATGAATTTGTTATAAGAGTACTCTTAACCTTCGTTTAAGTAGGTTACTTTTATTTTAATTTGGGAAATACATACTGATATATTAATCCAAGACTTACCTTGTTTGTGTATTAATGTAAGTACAACAGAACAGTAATAACAAACTAATTTGTAAATTAAGATTGTATGTTACTAAGCATATCTAATATAAAATATAATTAATTTAAAAAATTGATCTTGTGTGGCATATTTAATAGAAAAACAGCAGTGTTAATATTCCAACATTAGTATCAACATTGTCAGAGACTAAGATAGTGACAATATAATAAATAAATAATAATAATATTAAAATCGTGACCAACCTCAAGTCTAAACCCTCCCTCTTCCACAGTCCATCCATAATTTTGAGCATCTGTAACGTTAGCATGTCCTGTCTCAGATCGTCCCCGTTTTTAAAAATCAGATAAACGTCCTGTCCCAGAGGATCCGAATTGTCGAACACGACCCATAACGGTCTCATCTTGCTGTCCATCACCCTACATTTCTCGATCCTGGAACAAAGCGACGTGACACCGCGGAACTCGTACCAGCGCCCGCGCGACACTCACTTTACGTTGGAGCACCCTATGCTGGGATCCAGGAGGTTCCTGGTGACGCTGTACTCGTACCGGCCCAGGCACTCCTTCATCGCGATCTTCGCCTTTTCCTTGTCGCGCTTCTCCCTCACCACCTCCGTGCACTGCTTCATTTTGTCGATCAGCCGGAGTTGTTTCTGTAAACCGCACATGTGCTCCTGGCAGCCGCGACAATACGCCTCCAGAATTAGGCCGAATCGGACGGAAACCGCCGGCACCTGCATCTCCGACCTGAGTATCAACGATATCTTAAAGCACATGGTTCCCGACTAACGTATAACTAGTACCTCAAATACCAAAACAAGAAATGCCCTACTCTTTGGTTAGTTAGAGCTCGTCTGATTAAAAATTTCACCAAATCGTTTTCCAGATAAAGTTCGTGTTTGATAGCTTGCACCAGCTGCAATAAGTACAGTAACAAATCTTCATCGCTACAAAAAAAATACCATAGATTATTATATCAGGCCTACGAAAAAGTAATTAACGTTTTTTTCAAGGACCAAGTGTTAGTGTTGCATTAGACTACAGTTAAAAAGCATCTTCATAGTTTTCGCCTTCCCATAAATGGGCATCGCAAAAAACATCTATCTGAGAGGTGTTTTGATTCAAATTATTTAAGAGTGGTAGTTTTTTTTCTGTCAAAGAACGGTCTGGAGGGCCAAAAAAGTTCGAAGACAAGAAATTCCAAGACTTATCGGACAAAACTTCGGAGGTTGGCAGTTAAAAGTATACAACAGGAGGGAAACTGGTACCACACAAATTGACTGAAAATAACATTTCCTTCTAGACATAAAATAGTTTTCTGTGACGTATAATGGTTTGCGATGAAAAATGGATGTACTACGACAATCCCATGCTCTAAAAGTCATGGGTTAGTCCAGGAAAGCAACTCGCATCGATATTGAAATACAATATTCATGGACATAAGGTCTTCCATCTGTGGAAAGATATAGTAAATCACAAGTTGCAAAAACCGAATGAATGTCAATAAAACAAACTGAAAGACATGTTGCATAAATATCAGCAAGTAATAAAAGTTGTAGAAAATTATGGAAAATATTTTGCTTACCATATATCGTACCAATTTTAAGAAACACCTAATAGTTCAGACACGTCTTTATGTGAATATTGATTATTTTCGTCTTTGTTCAACCTCACCGTGAATATGAATAAGTGATGATCAAAATTTGAATTGATCTTTTCCACGTTTAAAATTGTTCCAAATAAGGTTGCGGCAAAGCATTCGTCTTTACAAAGTCCATCATTTTTGAACATACGTTTAAACGTAAAAAACGTGGATTACTCTTGCTCCTACCTCATATCTTTCAGGCATTCAACCGCGAAGCCCCTCACGTGCGGATCCGCGTAAGCGTAATCGAGTAGTTCTAAGGCTTTTTCCAACGGCAATTTCGGCCAATCGCGCACCAACAACGTGATCTGACTCACGTCTTCCCGTTTATCCCAATCTATGCACATCAATATTTTAGGGAACACGTCCGGCGAGTACATCATCAAGTACCTCCTGTGTTGCCACACGAATTTCTTATCCTACAGCAAACGAACTGAACTAAACTGTTGTTGAACCGAGGGAAGCTCGCTTACTTGGTCGTGTACATCATGACTCTCGATGTCGCTCGCCGCTCTTAAATAACGTTCGACATCCACCATATCTTCCGGCTTTTCTTCACGTTCTTTTCTTTCCTTCTCTAATTCTAACATCTCTAAATCTCTCTTCTCCATTTCCTCGGCAAAATCCATTACAGTCTCCAACCTAGGGAACACGGCGATTTGATCGTTCGCATAACTAAAAACAGATGAAACGGGTCGTGATTAAGGCAGATTCTGCGATAGTGCGATGTGTATAGTTACGTCTTAAAAACTAAAGTTAATGCTGTCGAATACTCCGTATTTGGATTGTTGACGATGGTACCTAGAGGATGCAATACATCATCTGACATAATGTCCTCGGCGTAGGTCCACAGATATAAGGTGAAGTCGCCTGTGCGCAACTGACCCTTAAAATCATAGACCGAAGTGTTAGCCCAAGCAATGGGATTGATTTGATTGTCCTGAAAAAAGGATCTATTTGAGATTTACCACGTTGGAATAACTGATGGCATTGGAATCCAGGGATAGGTTTAGTAACTCAGTTAACTAAATAAGATATACCACTAGACAATGGCTTACCCTTGAATCTTTTGCTTTTTTGGGTTTAGTCCCTTTCGACGACTTGTTACACTCGTATATGACAAAACACAATTTAGCGTTTCTTGGTATATTAAACACTTGAATGTCAAATTCCAAGGATACATCAAAGTTAATCTCGCACTCGTCAGACACTGGCTTTTCATCTGTTTTCAGAGGCTGACACAAGGGTTTGCCCCCGTAAAATAAACCTGCTTGAATCCCATACTGAAAACAACAATAGTTGAACGTTATTAAATAAAATGTTTAAACATATGGTTTTATAAAAAAATTAAACAAAAATATATGGTTGTTTTACTGTTGACAATCAAGATGGGACAATTGATAAAGATTTCGTGTATGTTTTTCAAAATTATTTTACTTATTTCTCTTTATGAAGATATTCAAGACAATATAAGTTAGGTTTATAGATATGATTTTTTTAAGATGGGCTACTACAAAAACACTTTTGCAGTAAAATTAATATCACCTCTGCTGATTTTTTAATATCACAATTCAACTTGCTGGCAGTGCATATAGTGATGGCATAATTATCTTCGATATTCCATGAAGAAATTATACTCCTCTTTCTTAAAGTGGTGGCATTATAGGAAGTTGATCTTGTCTTCCTTGACTCCAACGGATCAATATTTTGGTATTTTTTGTTAATATCTGAAAATAGCACTTATTTTATCAGTGATACAAAATGAACTATTATCAATACCATCCATATGAGTTGCATGTATAGTCACAAATTGAGCAGTGACATTTTGTAATAAACAGTCCTGAACATACTGCAACTGAATTAAAGGGAATTCTCCAACTAAGTATTCATCTCTCCCACGCACTTTCAGCACATAATCATGCATGACATTGGTTTTTAAATGTACTTCAATTCCTTTTTTACTCAAAATTAACTCCAATAACTTTGATGAAGCGGTCATTGGATGGATGTTAAAATTGAATTTTTGAAACATCTACAAGAAAAATTAAACAAAACATCAAATAATAATTATTAGGCAATATACTATACTTTATCTGATTTTATGTTATCTAAAAAATAAAAAATCTCGACGCGTAACAGCTTCTTATCACGCAGAGTCTCCACGATGGTACTGTGAATTTTTGCCAACAATGGTGGATATTGATATAACAACTTTTCTTTCCAACTCCCTTGGTATCTCTGTTTAGCTATATCATATCCTATTTTTCTCATTTTAAAACGAAAATCATTTATTTCTGAACTATTTAAAGCATCAAAATCCTGTAAACCTGAAATATAGTTTTATTAGTTATGACATATACAGACAAACTGACTGAGTACCTTTTCCAATAAGATGTCCAATTGCTACATTAATTGAATGATCTGCTGAATTACTACTACACTCTGTTATTATTAATATACCTCCTGTAGGTTTGATATCATTTAATTGTCTGGATTCATCAGTCAGTTCTTCTTCTTCAGCCATAAAATTAACAACTTTGAATACATAAACTGACATATCCCGTAATTTCCAATAAAGAGGATACTGGGAAGCTTCTTTCCACAAATCCTGCAGCCAAATGTTTCCATTTTATTACAAGATATGTATATTTGTATAATGTCTTACCATTTTGATCTCAGATAAGGAGGCATTAGCATTTTGTTTCAACAATATAAGAATACCATTGGGCATTAAACAAGTTAATTGTACACTTGCATATTCCGATGGAAGCTGATTCCAAAAATCAGCAGTATATTCTGCTGGTATAGCTACCATGGTTAGTGATTTTTAAAATAACTCTAAGTATCAATTGATATGCAACTAGGCCATAGTCCAAGAGATTTTCTTTATACATACATTAGATTTATAAAATGGAACAAACATTTATATCATTGGAAAGATATCTCCCATTAGTTTTAATTAGGTCTGTTCTTTTTAGTTAAAACGTAGATAATTTGTATCGCATTGCAATAATTAAAGGTATAAAATTGTTAGAAAATAATATTAACTTTCTTTTTATAAGTCATTTAAAATAAGCAGTATTTCTGGTTAGTTTATCACTAACTTATATGACTTACTATGTCATCTACCTTACTTTTTTCTATGTCTATCTTACTGACAACTCGCGTAAAAACAACACTTCTGTCATTGACAGTTCAAAAATATTCGATAGAGACTAGAGATTATGATACGTTATATTGTAGTCTAGGGCTATACGAGCTGTATTACTGGTTTTCAGACGACATAGATTAGGGAATTTTGATCCAAAAATTGAAATATCTAAATTCAACCAATTTTGCCACTAAAGTTATATTTTATAGTTTTTATCTTATTATTAGGTGATTTAATTAATGTAACCTATATAACATTATAATATATATAATATGCTATACATTTTAGTTTTAATTAGGTATGACAAACTTGTCAATATTGTCATATAGATGTCAGTATAGTGAATAATTTTAATCACTTGTTTATTTATATTGATATTTTTCTAACAAAGTAACAGGGTAATTAATAATTAAAAAAATAGTGCAATTTAAATATATTCGAATATTAAAGGAATAAAGTATATATTGTTCATATATAAGTTATAATTAATATTTGATAGAAAGTAATTAAATTTAGAATAAAATAATGGTCTTTCAAACTTTACTAAGGAAGTAGTGGTTTTTAAATGGGTTTTCCAAGAAATTGTTTAGATAAAGTGAAGCCTTAAGTATGGCCTAAGAATAGTTTAATTATTATACTTATAAAGAATACACAATAAACATGGTTCCAATACCTGCTGAATATATGCCTGATTTTTGGAGTCATATTTCTTCAAAGTGCCCCATAGAACTTACCTGTTTATTACCGAATGGAATTACATTACTATTAAAAGTAAACTACAATGCTACATTGGCTGAGATTAAAGAGGTAAATATAAAAAATAAAATAAAATCTGAATAACATATTTTTTAAGGATTTATGGGATGAAGCATCAATTTATCCTCTCTATGGAAAACTTCATGACATATCAGTATATACATTTAAAATTATTAATTCTATGGCAGAAGTAGAAGAACTTGATGATGATTCAAGAAAAATATGTGATATTAGACCTACATGTTGTGTTTTGATAATATCAGAATGCACAGGAAATTCAGTAGATCATTCAATAAATATTTCTATAGGACATTTAATTGGAAAAGGTACAAGATAACATTTCATGGTTTATTTATAATAATTGTAATTAGTTTATTATCAACTTAATAAACCATAAAATTTAACTTGCAAATAAATAATTTTAATTTATTTTTATTATAGGTTTACAAGATTTTGATGCTTTAAATAGCTCAGAGATAAATGATTTTCGTTTTAAAATGAGGAATTTGGGGGATTATATAGCAAAACAAAGAAATCAAGGCTCCTGGCAAGAAAAGCTTTTGTATCAGTTTCCCTTAAGACTATCAGAGATGGATAGCACTTTTTTAAGTACATTCATGGACTTGAATAATATTAATGTGCAAATAAAGTATGAGTATGATATTACTGAACCAAAGAAAGAAGTATGTTGATATTCAATGCCTTTTGATGTAGATTCCAATTTATTTAAAATACTTTTTAGTTCCAAAATTCTTCCAAATTTAATATATCACCATTTATTAAACCAGTTACTCTGATAGAAATGATTTTACAAAAAAGAAACACTTTAAATATAAGAAATGAAAGGGCCAATGAATATGTTTTGAAAATATGTGGCAGGGATGAGTATTTAATTGGTGATTATTCTTTAATAAAATTTCAGTATATTCAGGATTGTTTGTTGCAAGGTGTGATGCCATCACTTTTATATGTTCATGTTAATCGAATACCTGGTAATAACTTGATAGATTTTTTTAAAAATTCTAAGTGTATTTATGTTATTTTGTTGCAGTCGTTGACAGTGACTATGATTATGTAGATATTATAGACACTAAAAGGTGTAAAGGGCCATTTACTAGTACACTCAGAAAAAAGAAGAATGCAAAGTCCACATGGACTATTACTGATAATTTTGCAATTACATTGGGTACTGCAAGCAAATTAAATTGCGATACAAGAAAGTATACTGAGGTAAAATCGTTTGTTAAGAATTCTAGTAATCCTAATGATCAAAGCATGCTCTACAGGTCGGTATACAAGTGGGTTTATTCCATGGCGGGAAACCTTTGTGTCAGCCTGTTAAAACCGATGAAAGACTGGTTTCGGATAAGTTAGAGGTGGATTTTGACTTCCACATAGAGTTTGATATACAAGTGTGCAATATACCTAGGAATGCAAAACTATGCTTCGTGATATATGAGTCGAACAAATGCGTTAAAGGAACTAAATCAAGAAGGCCGAAAGATGTAAAGGTATTTGACAACGTTTGTTCGTGTTACTTGTCAATTGTGTGACCTCGCGGAAACGACGGATGACAAATAAATTGTTTCGTTATCATTATTCCCAAAACAAGAAAGTTCTCAGTTTATACTGTTTTATGGTTTCGATTGTTTGCATTATCGCGTCTTGGTTACTTGATAAATGCCAGCCGGCTGGATGTTAAAAATAAAGCAAGTGGGCAGTGTTTTAAAGCGGTGGTTAAGGGAATGCATGCTTTTTTCTCATATTTCAGGATAGTCAAATAAATCCTATAGCGTGGGTGAACACTTGCATTTATGATTTTAAAGGTCAACTGAAAACAGGTGCTATGACCCTTTATCTGTGGACCTACGCCGAGGACATTATGTCGGACGACGTGTTGCATCCGCTAGGCACTGTAGTGAATAATCCAAATACCGAAGGTTGTACAGGTCTAACTCTAATGTTTAAAAGGTTTGTTTATCGTCTTCCGGGCTTCTACAATATCCTCACATTGTCGTCGTTCCAGCTATGCCACCGACCAGACCTGTATGTATCCATGTATTGAAATTATCATTGACCACGCTAAGCAGATGGAGCCTTCTGAACAGCCCCTTGTAGAACTTTTACACGAGACTAAAGCTAATTTTGTAAGACTGATTAATGATGCAGAAAACTTTTATGACATTCACGACCAGGTATTTAAAAAAATTATTAAAACATTCTTTAAAATATTTACGCAAATGTTACCGATAATAATTGTTGGAAACAAGATTTATTTTAAATTGGTGGAGAAAAATATAATAAAGGAAACTTTCTTTCGGCAAATAAAACCAGATAAACTACATTTTTGTCATAAACCATCATTTGACAAATTTATATGAAAGCTAATTACTATCAAGCCATTATGATATAATGGTGGAGCAACTAAATTATTTGTTTACTGCTAATTATTGAAAGATAACAAAAGAAACTTTCTCTCTGTAGATAAAGCCAAATAAACCATTTTTACCCTAAACTTAATTAACATTCTTAAAAAAATCCTTAATTAACTGCCAACGAGTATAAATTGGCGAAGGAGCCAATTTTTTTGTGCTTATGGAAAAATAAGGCAAAAGAAAGTCTTTTTCTGTAGATAATACACTGTTTTACCTTCTATAAAAATAATACTATTTTAGGATAGGAAAAATATTTGGGTACATAGGAGATCTTGGATGAGCCAGTACCCAGAAGTATTACCGAAACTGTTATTTTGCATAGATTGGGATAAACGGGACGAAGTTAGTCAAGCAATGGCTTTGATTAAAGAATGGCCAAAGTTGCCTGTAGAGAAAGCGTTAGAACTACTAGATTATGCTTACGCGGACAAAGAAGTGAGAAGTTTTGCTGTAGAATGCCTGAGGGATATAAAGTAAGTTTTAATTTTTAAATATTACTGTGAAATTTGAAACGTCTATATTTTAGTGATGAAGATTTACAGTTATATTTGCTTCAATTAGTTCAAGCAATCAAACACGAGTTGTATTTAGAGTGTGATCTTGTTAATTTTCTAATACGTAGAGCGTTAACTAATCAAAAAATAGGACATTTTCTTTTTTGGCACCTGAGGTAAAGTTATTTTTATTGCGCCTCCTCGGCTTTTTTCACTAGGTTTTTGGTTGATAGATCTGAGATGGAAGTAGCCTCGGTTTCCGTCCGGTTTGGTCTGATTCTTGAAGCGTACTGTAGAGGTAGTCGGGAGCACATGCCAATACTGCAAAAACAATTGAGAGTAGTCGAAAGGCTGAAGCAGTGCAGTGAGATCGTAAGGAATAGACGGGACAAAGAGAAGGCCAAGACGGCCCTGAAGGAGTTCCTCATAAATAACGGCGAGAGAGGAACATTAAGGAATCCTCTGGATCCTAGTTATAGATGTAATGCAATTAAGTATGGTGGATAAGTCTTGGTCGGTTCGGTTTTTGCATAAAATATAAACTTTTCAGAATTGAGCAGTGTCGAATTATGGATAGTAAAATGAAGCCTTTATGGATAGTTTATGAGAATTTCGATCGGCACGGCGACGATATCTATTTAATTTTCAAGAATGGTGATGATCTTAGACAGGATATGTTAACACTACAAATGCTTAAAATCATGGACAGGTTATGGAAAAGGGAAGGATTAGATTTAAGGTATTATCAGCTCTCATAATTGTAAAGAGGGTTTTAATTGTTTCATTATCCATTAAAGAATGAATCCTTACAACTGTATATCTTTGGAACCCAGAGTAGGTATGATACAAGTTGTTCTGAAGGCCGAAACAATTGCCAACATACAAAAAGAAAAGGGTAATTTCACACCTACGGCTTCCTTTAAAAAAGGTTCCATATTAGGTTAGTACTAGTAGCTAATTCAGGTTCAAGTAAAATTAAAATGATTACAATACGATGGTGGAGGAGTAATTCCTTCACCATTTTGTTGTAATTATAAAAACAATTTCAGCATGGTTAAAGGATCACAACACTGATGAAGCGGACCTAAACAAAGCTATTAAGGAATTTACATTGTCATGTGCTGGATACTGTGTGGCTACATATGTTTTAGGTATAGGTGATCGGCATTCTGATAATATAATGGTGAAGCAGACTGGACAGGTAAAAAGAACTGTTCTTTGATTCCTGTAAGGCATTTATTAAAACGGTTCTCCTGCAGTTATTCCACATAGATTTTGGACATATCCTTGGCCATTTTAAGGAAAAGTTCGGTATCAAACGCGAAAGGGTTCCATTCGTTCTCACTCATGATTTCGTTCATGTGATCAACAAGGGTCAGAAGACGCAGCAGGACACCCCGACCGAGTTCAAGCAGTTCCAGGAATATTGCGAAAAAGTACGTAACGTGTCGCTTAGTGTGAAATTTGTTGTCTCATTATGTCTCTGGTGTGCGAGCAAGGTTGATGAGTATTTGGCGTCTGTTTCATTACAAAACAACAATGCAGATGGTTTATTTCTAGGTTTTTATTAAAAAATCAATTTGTTTTATGATTGGTTCTAACATCGCCAGGCCCAATAAGGACCCAGCTAGTGAAGCTCGACAGAAGCTTTGTCGGCCTACGTAGGTTTTAAGTGTTTGTGACGTTACTACATATTTCATAACCCCTGCCCACAATGCATCCCCTCAATTGTACCCAGTCCCATTAAACCTGCC
This sequence comes from Rhynchophorus ferrugineus, assembly GCF_030347505.1. NCBI lineage: Eukaryota > Metazoa > Arthropoda > Insecta > Coleoptera > Curculionidae > Rhynchophorus > Rhynchophorus ferrugineus. Next base: position 9,384,216 of record NW_027472586.1, on the reverse strand, counting down.
ATCAATAAAACCATTTCATGCCATTATGCCTAATGTCAGCACAAAACGATTTAGACGATCGTTGCGTCAACTATTCTATTACTTGGTGTTAGTAGCCATCATAGTCTGGGATCTGTCAGTTTAACACCCGTTCCTCTTGCACTAACCCACATCAGCAAGATATTAGTGATTGTCGTTCTTAATGTAGGGCACACTTAGAATGGAAACATAGCTGGGCATCGAGGCCATGTCACTATTCATTCATTTCTTCGTTCATATCCTAGCGTTGTTTCTCATTTTGAGTCCGAACCTTGCACAACTTATATTTTTGCTGTATAGAAAACGTTACACGTAAAACATAAGCTGTGGAATGTACACTACTCTCCATAAGTATTTGTCCACCGTTCGAGCATTATTATATATTTTTTAAAATGTATGGGCCTGAAAGAAGCCTTCATAGAGTCGTTACAATTAATAGGACATAAGATCACAGGACTTTGTCAGATACCGGATTTTGATTAAAACTATTGACTCTTAGAATGGGTAATCAATCATTTAAGCTAATATATCTAGATTTATTGTTTATCACATGGGTTGAAAAGTCCCGGGGATAATGAAGAAAACGCGGTTATTTTTGTTCAAAGCGCCGCTCTAACATTTCAGTACCAATTTTGTAGAACAATTTATGTTTTGCCACAAAATAGGCCTGTCACCAGTTGGTATCCATTCAAAAGATGATCGTTTTGATTCCGGAGTGAAGTCATGAATCCATGTTTCATCTATTGACACATATCGACGCAAAAATTTCGGTTTGTTCCTTTTAAACATGGTCAAACACTGCTCAGAATCATCAACACGTTCTTGTTTTTAGTCAACCGTGAGCAAACGCGGCCCCCACTTTGAACAGAGCTTTCCCAGAGTTAAATGCTTATGCAATATAAAACCAACACCTTATTTCGTTATCTTTACGATGTTAGCTAACTCACGCAATTTCACTTTTAGATAATTCAAAACGATTTTGTTTTTTTTTATGTTTTCTGGTGTTACCACCTCATTTGAACGTGCATCATCGGTGTCTCTACGACCACGTTTGAAGCCAGCAAACTAACCTATTATTGTTGTTTCTGATGGAGCGGAGTTCTTATAACACTTTTCAAGCCATTGCATTGCTTGGACGGTATTTTTCCCCATCAAGAAGCAGTGTAAAATTAAAACACGAAATTGTTTTTGATCCATTGTTTTGAAAATAACAAAAGTAATGTTACTTACACAAATTTATGAGTAGAATATCATGCCATTTTAACAACTTTCTTTTGGAGGTTAGTACTAACTGAAAAAGCGGTGCATCCAATAAAACTAGCACCATCTATGTTTTCAGCCCATGTGTTATAAGCTTTCTAAATTATATATTTTTCTTTTTACCGACTAATTTTACTTTGAAATTGGCGAGTCAATGGTTTTGGTGAGAAAATTATTTTATATAAGACACTTCTTAATATGCATAGGATTTTTCAATAAAAGCGGGCCGATGCTTTTTAACTTAACATTTATTATTCAGCTATTAATTCTAAATCACTATGGCAAGTTATCTGATTTAACATAATCTCCAAATGACAAAATTGTATTAGCAAAATGAGTGGACTATAGATGCAACCACTCCAGCCCTTACAAGATTCATCAATTGGTAATACATCCACGAAAAGTTACTTTTTGATGCAGTTGGTATGGAAGAGAGAATATAGGAGGCTAACACTATTCGAGGCCAAAGGTCTGTTAACAGCCGCGTATTAATTGAGAGGTAAACAGTCTTTCTGATGCTGATAATTCGTGTCAGCCATTATCATATTGTGTGATTTAAGTGGGGAATACTTTTAGGGTTCTTCTGAATCATACATAATGTGGGCTTTCAAACAAGAAACATCATGAATACTTCATAGACACACGCATTCAACATCGACCCGTCCTTATTGAGATAACCTAGAAAGTGATATTAGTGTATCGACAATGCTTAATGCTGATGCGTTTCTAATCCGTAACGGTTTGATTTTTAAGCTTTATAATACCCAATTAATCACATTTATAAAAAAGGAGCGTAACAATCAATGTTATTCATTATCCGAGAGTGTATAGCAAGCACTTCTGGATGGTAGTGCTAGTCTAAAAAAAATCGCCTTTTCTCACGTTATGTTCCTACTTAAAAATCGACGTCCTCTGATTTCAGGCCTTCATGATATTGAGGAAGCATGGTAATTTGATACTATCGCTGTTCGCCATGATGATATCGACGGGTTTGCCGGAATTAAGCTCCGAGAGGGATCTTCAATATTTGCGAGAGACCTTGGTAATTCTGCACGATGCGATTATACCCCCATCATGCTAAACATGTTTTTTATATTCGTAGGTCCTATATAAAACGGACGAAGAGGCGAAACAACACTTCAGGGCAAAGTTCGACGAGGCCCTCTCGAATTCGTGGAAGACGTCACTAAACTGGGCCTCTCACAACATCTCGAAGAACAATAAAGGCTGATCCGTGTCGTGGGAGTTCTTAGCTTTAAATGTGAAAGATCTGAATTTAATTATAATGTGCCAATGTTGTTGAAACTATCCAGAGAGTGTAAGAATGAAATAAACTGTTTTCTTTTTTTTGCCGATAGATTAATGGTAATTTTCCTTGCCTTTAAACCCGATTTTTATAAAAAACTCATTCTTATTATCTAATTTGTTCAATCTAATCCACCAAATAATACATTCCACAGAAAGCAAAGAGGTATCAGAAGTCCATATCATTACCATCACCCGAATTTTAGGTCCTCTAGAAATATGAGCAGATCGTCCTACTCAAGAATCAAAATATCAGATGAACAATTGAGATTCAAGGGGGCGCAGCCTTCCTAGATCTTATCAAATATTTCGAAACCTCTGACGTCACGGGCTGCTTAATAAAATTATACCTGGAGACAGGTCGTTCCAGGTCACTATATTAACCAAGACATTTCCAAAAGCCAGAATCGTTGGATCGAACCTATCTTTTTCTTCTTGACTCCCCACGGATGACCATGCATTTGTAATCGAGTATAGCTCCAACTGAATAATACTGCCAAATAGTTCAGATTCTGGAGATTGTAAGTGAACCCAACCAAAACTCCAGCAATCATTTTCACCAATAAAACGTGACATTTACATTTCCAGGTTCACAATCGAAATTCGCGGCGTGTAGAAGGTTACTGTGTTTACTATGTGAAATAGCCCTAATTTCTTATACTCTTTAATTTAGAAAGAAAAAAATCTCGTCACTCCGGTACAAACTCTAGTACAATCCATACCATTATTATTTGGATCCCAAATTTGGCATAGTTTGATATCAATAAAATATATAATTGTGGATAATTCTAAATGTCCCATGGTTTATCAGAAATATTGATACATTGGGAAACACGTCCTCCAGGTAGCCGATGCCCTACATAACAAGGCAAGATTTCTGAAGGATGCCCAGTGAGTAGAACATGAGCTCCTGGCAAGAGTCACAAGAGAATCAATTAGTGGTGAATGAGTAGCCAGTGCAGTAATACAAAGTCAAAAATAAACTAGTATCCGTGGTAGAGTTTAGAACAATAAATTGTAAATAAAATACCAATAGTTTTAATTAAGTTATGACTTAATTTTTAGATAAATTAGGAATGTATATACGAAAATTCCACAAAATCTAATAAGGAAAAAAATCTAATAGTAATCCCATTAATAATTTTTTATTATTATTTATTTATGTTCTAGTAGTTTTAGTTTTTTACCATTATGTTTACCATTGGTTTCTTCATTTTTCCCATTACTTTCTCAGGTACTCAAGCACCAGTTTGTTAAATTTCTAGATATATTTTTTCTTTCAAAGTTTAATTGTTTGGTTGTCTTAAGTTCTACATTTAGTCGAATAGAATTGATTAGTACAGCAAATCCTTCACAGTCTGTTCGTTTATTTATTGATGTTAGATTTTGTCTTCTCTTCTATTAGGCTCTGAGCTTAGACCAAGATTTTCTTCAACTTCCATGTGATTTGATTTCTGAATATATATTTAAAATATGTCTTAGATCCTTTTTAGTCTAGATATTTGAAAATAATCAATTTTCAAAGCCGTGTACTTACTAAAATATGCTCTTCAGAGGGTTTTTGAAATTGTAAATTATTTTCGGTGATATTTCCGTTTTGTAAGTAATTTGGCGAAAAAAATTATTATTAATTAATATTAATTTTTTTAAAACATTAATAAAAATCTAGCTTGTTTTTTTTATTTCATTTGAAAAATTCATGTCTCTAGACTCTAGAGAATATTCCTTTAAAATGTACAAAAATTCTACGGTGGGACTTATATTGTACTTGTTATGTCTAAAATTTTGTAGAAGGTGTTTAATATATTAAAGAATATCTACTAAGGATATCAAATATTGATACCCTATTGTGAAAAACTTTTAAACAATACATTATTTCCCGACCTGGTAATACTAGCACGAAATCCTTTGATTTATTTAAGTATAATAAATCAAGATACTCTCCTTTTAACTAATATATTGGTTTATCCAATCCTTCACACGTATGCAAATCTCGACGTTAACAAGTAGCACATAAAAAAACTATATAACAACAAAATTACTGTGACCCCAATTATTACGGCGGACATTCCCAGGGAGGTAGAGAAAGGGCCCGATAACTACGTGCAAATATTATTCCATATTTTAACTGATATATATTTTATCGTGACCGGGTTTGGTTTCTGGACAGTTCAACATTCCCGAAAGGGCTAAAGAATTATAGGTTGCGAAGAAAAACGGTTACGCTTTCGGGGGAAAGTAGTTTTTTTTGGTCGGCGGGTAATTCGGGTCAAACAGAGCCATCGCTGGCGATTTTTTTACGGCTGGTTTGGGCAAAGTTTTGGGGGTGGGGGGGGAATTTTCGTCGACGTTTCGCTATTGTCTCGCTCGAGGTTTGGCAGCGGATGACGGTGCTGTTTCCTGGATCAAATTTCCTCGATGAATAGGTATTTTACGTCGTCAAATTCTTTTCGTGAACTGGCCGTTCTATTCAATTTTTAAGTTTTTTTTTGTTGCCCCAATACGTATGGCCCGTCCAATAAAACAGCCAAAGTACTTTACGATGTGCTGACATCATACATTTTGATGACCGTGGTTGTATATGGTCACGATCACAATATAAATATAAAATAAAAATAACATAAAATGTATTATAGGAATAACAGTGTAAAAAGGGATATGTTAAAACACTTATGCATGTATATAGAAACTTGTGGAAGTTATAATTCAGTCTAAGGAGCTAAAGTGGGTTTTATCAGGTAAACAAATCTGATAGACATCGAGGGAAGTTAAGTTCGGTTTAAATGTGGTTAAAGAGTGGCGTTCTAAGATTATACAACATACTGACACACATGAGTTTTTTGTTCTGGTCATGGAGGCTTTCCCTGGAGTAACGAGTTGAACTGGGTTATATGGGACTGCTTTTGTAGGCTGCCACTGTAGATTAATGCTTGATCACATGAGTGATTTTATTGCTCTCATCGAAAAAATTGAGGGTTCTAATGAATTTTAGAAAATAATTAATAGTTTCTATAATATAGGACGGATTTCCATCAACTCAACGTCAGTTTTAGTCGTCGCAGGATAAATCTATCCACAAAGAATAACATAGGATAAATAACAGTATTCGATATACAAAAAATTGTCTTTTAATATTTTTTGAATATTATCCATAATTTGTTAAAATATGATGGTCTTTTTATTTAATTGTGAATAAAATTTTAAAAAATGTAATTTTTAGTATAAACTATTTAATATATTTTTAACGATATTTAATAATTAGTATAAGCAGAATAAGAATCGTATCCTCAAAAATTATGTTAACAAAAACTTAAAATTATGTATTTTAGTAATTAAATGGTTAAATAGTTGAAGAAATTGAGTCATTACCTGATGTCAAATGTTAGTTGAGCTATCAATTAAATAAGGTGTTAACCTTCGCGAAATAAATAGAATGAAAGTGCGTAGCATGAAACAAAATATTTGGTGTACAAAAAATCGTCTTAATATTTTTAAAAAGTTATTCATAATTTGTTAAAATATGATTACGTTTTTATTATTTAATTCTGATTAAAATCAATATGAAACGTAACCGCGCGGGAACATTGTGATCTTACGATCTTTTTGACATAAAAACATTATACATTTGTTGTGGCCCTTACGGGATTTTCTTACTGCATCGGAATTAACGTCAAAAGAAACACGCGAAAAGTGCTCTATCCGTTTATCATAAAGGAATAGCCAACAATAAGACGGCTAGACTCGATATATCGTTTATGCCGGCCTGGATCTCTGTAGAAATCGCCTCTGATACGAAAACTCTTCTATTTTCAAGCAGCTTTAATGAATCGACACGCGAAGTCGACGACGCTTTCTTGAAACGGAAAAAAGCGCCGCACTGAAAGTTTTCTTTGCGTCCAATCCGGTCATACTTAGAACTTAATCATTTAATAACATATTTCTATTACACGACATCTTGTACGACGATCAATTTGTGTAGTAGGTCAACTAGGGTTGTTTTTTTTCGCAAGGGATGTAGCTTGCGCATGTGGTGGCTCATATGAGGCGATGAAGCTTAAAAACAAATGTACATTATTCTTTAATACACGTTAAAACCAAGTTTTAATATGACTATCATAGCACTATAAAATTATGAATTCGATACGATGGTGCTGGGTTCGGATATTCTTAACCAACATTCTTCATCAAAACTGTTCACAAGCATTCTAAATTAATTTATTCGGTCGTTCGAAATACTCATTTATTAATTACTCCATACTTTATTTTCTAGGTGTTTCTCGACACTGATTAATAGTAATTTTATAGGATTCTGTGTATCTAGGAGGACCCATCGGCCCTATCTTAGTCTCTTCTCTTATAATGTTTATGTATTCATACTACTTAATAGCTAGTTTATCCATTAAATTCATCTAACTACACTACACTTCACAAGAACAAATGGTTTGATTTTAATTTTCAGTCTGTGTTCTGTTCTTGTTTTACTGGGTGTCAGTCAGTATCTGAAGGTCTTGATGTGAGTATCAGTCTCTCAATATATTTTCTCATATAATAGAAATTTATTATGTAATTATAATTGTAATGTTCATCCAATTAATTAATGCACTTTCCTATATTATATTCCAGTTCGTTGCTTCTTTTTTTAACATCTTCCTTCCAGTAAAATTATTTCAAAATTCATTCCAAGATACTTACCGTTATTACTATATGCGGTGATAGTATTTATTATTGTTCTTAGTGTTTTGATTTCGATTTTTTATTTACATTTTGGGCACCAATATTTATATTGCCACTAGCCTATTGTATATTTCGAGTTGCTTGTTCACTATTGCCTCCCATAGCAAGAATCAGCAGAAAGTATCTAGAAAATATAAATAAAAGTATATAAAAATAAATGTAGCCATCGCATTATTTTCCATTAGTGATATGTCACATGTATAATGTAGAAAGAAAATTGGCCTGAGAAGATACTTATGATAACGAGGCTGTCATGCCAAACTTATCGAAGGTTTGTGCTAAATAAGAATATACCCGAACATAAGTTTTATCTCCATAAGATTTTACAATAACGTATGTTATTCTGTAAACCTAATTAATTGTTATTAAACTCAAAATGGTATGTTAGTATTAGGTTTTTTCTCTCTATAATAAGATATTTTATGATATATATTGTTATTTATGCATTATAAACGGCAATTTTTCTTCTTTTTTGGCTTAGCCATTGGATTAATATATTTTTAATATAATTGAAAGTCGAATAATAATATATCGATTCTATTCAAAACCAATTAATAGACTAGAAATCAAAAACATGAGAATGGTTTTGTAAAATATAATAATATAGTGGCACCATCTATACTCTTTTGGAAATAAATGGAGAAATGACATATCTGCCTCTTTAACAGTAAAATATATAATGTTAATTTATGCACATTTGATTTAAAAACGAGATATAAGAACGCAGTCTTGCTTTTATTATGCAAGCTCATTACCTCGCTACAGAATATTTCACTAAATCTTATATTATAAATTAAACGGCCACAGGAGGGGAAGGTAAGACCATATAGGTCAGAAATCACTGACCATTTAATTGCTCATGCATAATTAACTTTTAATTAATATGAGTCCGATACTTCTACTGATTTCATTTTTAATATAGATTATTTAACCTACTTTCAGCGATATTAAATAATTAGTATAAACCGAATAATGAATGTGTATAGTACCCTGAAATATTATGTTAGCGATACTAAAAATTATGTACTTTTGTTATTAAATGTTTAAGCACTTGAAGAATTGGAGTCATAACTTCATTGTCAAATGCTAGTTGAAATGTCAATTTTTAATATAAATTACCTAGTTTCAAGATGTTAAATGATAGATGACAGTATAAGCAAAATAATAAACGTGTATCATATCCTTAAAAATTATGTTAACAAATCTAAAAATTGTTTAAATTATTAAATTGTTCAATAGTTGAAGAATCGGAGACATCACTGCATGTCAATCATCACACCACTGTTTACAATAACACTTACTAAGAAGTAATCAATAGAATTTTCTCAATTTTATAGATTGTGTGCCGTTTTCTGATGTACATACATCGTCTACGAAGAAATATGAATTAACCTAGTTATATAAGGCTACTGGATTTAAATATTTTGTGGCGTGAGGACGTGACGCACGCAATCACAAGCAAAAGCTCCCCAAAAAACGTGCAAAAATAGGTTGGTCACTTTTGCACGAGCAGCAGTCTCGATTGATTGATTGGACGATAATAGTTTCGACATTTAAGACTTATTTTCAATGAAGAACAGCTCTGTATTCGTTATACATGCAACAGACAGGTGTCCTTCATGAATTATATATCTTTATTCCTCACTTAATGAGAATTAAATTATAATTAAGATATAATATTTGTAGCAAATTATGTATTATAATAATATTATATGTATATTATATGTTAATGTATATTAATGTATATTATAATAATATTATATTGTTGAGGTTTTATGTTGTTATATTTTTGTAAAAAAATGTGTACGTTTTAAAAATATTCGACTTTTAGATTGAATTCGAATTGTCTAAAACTAGCCGACTTTTTTTGTCTGAAGAAACAGGTAGGTTGTTTGGGTATCTTTTGGTCTTTTCTTTTTCTATGATGTGGGAGCACTCAATCCCTTTGCTTAATTAGTAAATCTCAATTGCATCTCTTAAACTGTATCCATTGTGAGAAACGACACAGGTCTGAGGCGATCCAATTGATGGAATATGATCAGAGATGTGCAAGTTAAGGAATTCATAATTACCTGAAGGCATTAGTCCCTGTGTGTTTCGTATAAACCTGGTATGGTAGCTATACATATATAAACCATCTTCACGATTTTATAATATTTTTAAATATATTATGGCTTTGGGTTTATAATAATCTTGGTCATAACGTAGTCAGAAAATTATTAAGGTCTACAAAAAGTGTAAATATTACCCATGGTGTTGTGAAACAAAAGCATTCGGGGACAACGCCATACATTATATTTTATAATTATTCTTTAAAATCTTATATATAAAAATGAATCGCAAAATATGTTCCTAAGCGCATAACTCAACAACGCCTGGACCAATTTGGCCAAATCTTTTTTTAAAATGTTCGTTGAAGTTCAGGGATGGTTTTTACGGCGAGAAAAATTAGAATTATTGCTGGAAAAACCCTAAAAATAGCCCTTTTTGTTTGAATTTGTTTCGTGTATCAGTTGACAATTCATCTGTCATCTGTCAAAAGTCATCTGTAACAGACAACTTTTTTTTTTTAAATTTGATATGACTTGAACTCAAATCCTTTTAATCCGTACGAATTGTTTTATTTATTTAAAATTTTTTATTTGTTTAAAATTTAATTCAAATTTTAAATAAATAAAACAATTCGTACGGCTTAAAAGGATTTGAGTTCAAGTCATATCAAATTTAAAAAAAAAAGTTGTCTGTTACAGATGACTTTTGACAGATGACAGATGAATTGTCAAGTGATACACGAAACAAATTCGTATATCGTGTTTTGTGCAGAGTGTTTAGTTAGTTAGTGTTTGTTTAGTTCGTGATTAGTGAAAAAATAATTTATATTTGATATGCCTCCTATAAGACGAAGCAATTTAGGTAGAAGAACCAGAAATGCTATAAACCAAGCTAATTACCGATCTAATCGTACTGCACAAGAACGTGACGACGGAAATGAACGTGAAAGAATTCGGATATCACAAACGCGTGAAGCGCGAGCGCGACATTCAACTAATAATCGCGCAAGTTTGAATCCAGCTGCTTTCAGTTACGATGTGTCAATTGACTACAGTAACTACCAATGTGTTGTTATTGGTTCTATGAACTTGGTTTGCTCACACTGTAAGGCATTAAAATACAAAAACGAAGCCAATGGATTGTGTTGCGCAAATGGTAAAGTGAAATTGATACAATTGGATCCACCACCAGAACCATTGTACTCATTGGTTTCAGGAATAGGAACAGATTCTATACACTTTTTGACACATATTCAACAATATAACAATTGCTTTCAAATGACTTCATTTGGGGCAACAAATGCAGTTCGGGAAAATTTTATGCCAACTTTCAAGGTATGTATTATAGCAGTTACTCATAATTATTTTAGCGAACAAAATTTTCTGTCACCAAAGTTAAGATGTGTTACTAATCTTCAATTTCTTAATCATTACGAAATATATCACTTAGTCATCATATTATATGGTGATTCAGTTTCAGTGACACTTTTATTATATTTTATATTTGATAGATATTAGTTAAAACTAAATATATACTTTTTAAGATCAAATATTATTTAAGTTTGATCATTGACAATCCATTAATTTATACCACACCATAATATTTTTTTTATTTACAGATACAAGGGCAAATATATCACAGAGCAGGTTCACTGTTACCAGTGTCAGATAGCGACAACAAATTCCTGCAAATTTATTTTATGGGCAATTCACCACAAGAAATTGATCTGCGTTGTGCACATAACAATTTAGTAAAAAGGTCTATTGTAGAACAATTACAAACTTTATTTCATCAACACAATCAATTGATTATATTGTTTAAAACTGCCCTGGATCTGATGCCATCCGATAATCACAAAATTGTAATCAGAGCTGATAAAACACCTGCAGGTCAACATACAAGACGTTTTAATGCACCAACTATTGATGAAGTTGCTATCGTTGTAGTTGGAGAAAACTTGGAATCCCGTGATATTGTTTTACATCGTCGGAATTTTCAATTACAACCTATAAAGGAAACACACCGCTCATATGATGCACTGCAATATCCCATTATATTTTGGCAAGGTGAAGATGGCTACGATTTATCAATAAAAATGATAAATCCCATTACAGGTAACTAAAATATTAGTTTAGCTATGGCGATAATATCTCAGTCACTATATTATGTATTTTAATTTTATATTAGAATGTTATTAAAACAAAATCTGTTTACAGGTTCTGAAACCAACAAAAAAGTCAGTTCAATGAACTATTATTCATACCGCCTAATGATTCGGGAAAATGCAGATAATCACATATTGAAATGTCGGCGATTATATCACAAATATGTTGATGACATGTATGTTAAAATTGAAACGGAGAGATTAACATTCATCAGGTTGAATCAAACCAAACTCCGATCTGAAGAGTATATTCACCTTCGAGATGCGATTAATACTGATGGAAATGCACAGAATGTCGGTCGGATGACTATTCTTCCAGCAACATACATCGGAAGCCCTCGGCATATGCACGAATATGCTCAAGATGCCATGTCGTATGTTCGTCATTATGGTACAGCAGATTTGTTCATCACATTTACATGCAATCCGCAATGGATACAAATTAAGCAGGAGTTATTACCTGGGAAATCATCCATTGATCGTCATGATATTACAGCCAGAGTCTTTAGACAAAAGTTGAAATCTTTAATGAATTTCATCGTAAAACATAATGTGTTTGGTGAGACACGCTGCTGGATGTATTCTGTGGAGTGGCAGAAACGAGGATTGCCACATGCACACATTTTGATTTGGTTGGTTGAAAAGATAAGGCCAAATGAAGTTGATGCAGTGATATCAGCTGAAATCCCTAATGTACAAGTAGATCCTGGATTGCATGAGGTAGTTATCAAAAACATGATACATGGTCCCTGTGGAACTCTTAATCAAAATTCACCGTGTATGATGGATGGTAAATGTTCAAAACGATATCCACGGACATTAATATCGGAAACAATTACTGGTAATGACGGTTATCCATTGTATCGTCGCAGATCGACAGCAGACAATGGAAAATCAACAATTGTCAAATTAAATTAACAAGATATTGAAATAGATAATCGTTGGATTGTTCCATATTCACCCATTTTATCAAAGACATTCAAAGCACACATCAACGTTGAATCTTGCCATTCAGTGAAATCGATTAAATACATTTGCAAATATGTAACCAAAGGGAGTGATATGGCTGTGATTGGAATTGGTGCAGAGAATTCTAATGATGAAGTTACCCAATACCAAATGGGCCGCTATGTCAGTAGTAATGAAGCAGTTTGGCGAATATTTTCTTTTCCTATTCATGAGAGACACCCTTCTGTTGTTCACTTAGCTGTGCATTTAGAAAATGGACAAAGAGTGTATTTTACAGCACAGAACGCAGTACAAAGAGCTGCTCAGCCACCATCTACTACATTAACCAGTTTTTTTGAGACATGCCAAAACGATGATTTCGCACAAACATTGCTATATTCTGAAATGCCAAAATATTATACCTGGAATCAATCCTCAAGGAGATTTATACGACGGAAACAAGGAAAACCAGTTCCAGGATATACAGATGTATATTCCACCGATGCGATTGGCCGGATTTATTCAGTACATCCAAGCAATGATGAATGTTTTTATTTACGACTGCTATTAGTCAATGTACGTGGCCCAACATCATTCTAATAGTTAGGAAATGTTGATGATGAATTGTGTGGATCCTCAATGATGCTGTAATATCATCACACGCTCATCAAGTACGAACATTGTTTTCTATAATCATATCTACATGCTTCCCATCAAACCCAATTGATTTGTGGATCAAGTACAAAGATTATATGTGTGATGATATTTTGTATCAAATACGGAATAGAATGGGAAATCCAAATATACAAATCAGTGAAGAAATTTACAATGAAGCATTGATTTCAATTGAGGACATGTGCTTGATAATGTCAAACAAACTATTAATTCAATTAGGCCTGACCGCGCCCAATCGTCCAATGCATGACGCTTTTAACCAAGAGTTGCATCGAGAAAGACTGTATGATCTCAACGCTTTGAAAGAATAAATTCAAACAAATCTTCCACTGTTAAATGAACAACAGAAGTATGTATTTGAAACTCTTATGAAAGTAACAAATGATGAAACTGGAGGGATTTATTTCTTAGATGCACCTGGTGGTACAGGAAAAACTTTTTTTATTTCATTAATATTAGCAACAATTCGCTCACAAAATAAAATTGCACTTGCACTCGCTTCGTCGGGAATCGCAGCAACTTTGCTTGAAGGTGGTCGAACAGCCCATTCAGCACTAAAATTGCCATTAAATATGCAAAGCAATGAAACTCCAACCTGCAACGTTTCGAAGAACTCTGCAATGGCAAAGGTTTTGCAGCAATGTAAATTGATTGTTTGGGATGAATGCACGATGGCACATAAAAAATCTTTGGAGGCTTTAGACAGAACCTTAAAAGATCTACGTAGCAATAATAACCGATTTGGTGGTGCAATGATTTTATTAGCAGGAGATTTTCGTCAAACATTGCCAGTGATTCCACGATCAACGCCAGCTGATGAACTCAATGCATGTCTAAAGTCCTCCAATTTGTGGAAACATGTTAAAGTACTTCATTTAAGCAAGAATATGCGTGTCGAGTTGCAAAATGACCAATCTGGAAACATATTCTCTAAACAACTCATTGACATTGGTAATGGCAAATTTCCTATAGACATGTTGACGGCTTGCTTTTGCTATGACTATAAACAAGTCCCAGGGGCAATCATTAAGTGTTTGTGGTATTAATCTAGAAAACCCATGTTTCTCACATGGTCAATTGTATGTTGCCTGTTCCCGTGTTGGAAAACCATCAGATTTGTTTATCTATGCGCCAGGTAATCAAACAAAAAACATCGTATACCACAAAGCAATATAATAATAATAATAATAATAATTATGATTCACATGATTAACAATAAAGCGATTACTTACTTTTCAATCCTTATATATGTTTTATTTAATTATTTTTTATTCACAACGCCCTATCACCAGGGTGATGGTTCTGTTCAGGAGAATTTTTTAAAATACGTAGGCACAAAAACTGCCACATTACAAATCTTTTTGACAGGACGAAGTCTGTCGGGTCAGCTAGTATTTCATAATTTTCTAAGACATAGGGATATTGTTCCAATAAACGTAAGGGCAGTAATTTGGTCAGAAGATGGAACGATTAATATCGAGCAACAAATACAACGGTAATAAATATGTTAAAATACTACTCCTTCGCCATTGTATAGTAATATTTTTATATTATTTAAAATTAAGTAGACTATAAATATTATACAAGAAATATATCTCAAAAATACAGTTCTTTTGTAATATTATAATTTTTCTATAAGATTTGTTATAATTATTTGGAATATGGTGATATTATTCGTGAAAAGTGTCTCCTTCACCATTTTATAATTATTATTTAATTTTGTTTCGGAAAATCGCTGAGTAAAATATTTTTAAAAAAATAGCGAGATATTTATTCAACATTTGTGACTATTATTGTACTTGAACCTGATAAGGTCGGAACAAAAATAGTTGACAACAAAATATAAACGACAAATAAAAACTGTCGTTATTGTGCAAAACGTTCTAATCGCGGCTGTTGCTAATTTGACGTTGTGCATTTATTAAAAACAATATTTTGCATTCAAACTCGCGATTCGCACGCACATCGAAGATTATATGAGTCATTTTCGCCATTAAGCGTTTTTACTCGCTTTTCACTGACCGTCGGTGGACAGGGACGTCTGCACCATGGCGGTTGGGGGGGTTGGCGAATAGTGAATGTCAAGGGCCTGAAAATGGAGTACATCGAAGACCAGTTTCGATTCGGCGAAAGTGCTTTTGTATATGCAGCGTTGTTTTTACCATAGGGCTGCGTCATCAGCGTTCTAGATTGACACGTCATTATGGAAACAACGTTGTGTTGAGCTAAATATGTTGATAGATGAGTTGCATGAAAACGTAATCCATAGTTTATTATTTGGTCTATAAAGTAATTTTAAGGGATTTACAACATTTGGTGTTACTGTGTACTAAATCGCATCGGGTACATTCGTAACCAAGTTAATGTTGAAGCTTCACCAAAAGCTTCACTTTTAAGTGTCATTTCATGGAAGTGCGAACACATTTTTTAGTGCTCTGAAAATATCTGAATATGTACCAAATAAATCGCATTTATGGGGAGTTTTATTTTTTACTGCATTTTAAAGAAAAATGCGATTGAATGCTGCACAAAAAACGGCCAGAATACGAGTAAGGACATAACAATGTTATTTATCAGCAGGACAACGTTCGACCACATGTTGCAAAACCGGTGAAAACATACTTGTAAACATTAAAATGAAACATCCATCCGTCATATTCTCCAGACCTTGACCCTTCTGGTTACTACCTATTACGACATATAGGTCGTGACCTATCTCAGCAGTACTTCACTTCTTATGAAAATACCAAAAAATAGGTCGATTATAATTATAACTAATTTATAGGCCTAATAAATTGTATAGAAATAATACCTAATCTTGTGACATCAAAATGTCGCAACGTTGCAGCATCAAATCATGAGTTTTAGTTCAGTTCAGCTTTGACATACAACAAAATTCGAATCTAAATAAAATAATTCATCAAAAGTGTTAACAATTATAATTTATTTTAACATTATAATACATCTAAAAACTACAGTTAACTATACAGCTACAATAGTTTATAGGTTAGAGTTATAACCTCTTATCACTATTGCTTTCAAGAATTTTGCAGACGTCTGACAACCGGGCGACTTTGACAGGCTCATTCGTTTACGAGTTCGAACTAATCAGACAGAATTGTGTCTCTTTTTAACTAGAATAAAATGAAAATACAAATTAAGCAGGCAATACATTAAACATCTTGATGACGCATATACAAAAAAACTTTGTATGTAATATAATATATATATATATATATATATATATATATATATATATATATATATATATAACGCTATATATATATGCCGCATACGGAAAATAGGAGAAAATAAACCACAGCAGATTAAAATCACGCGACATTTTACTCATTTGACGTCTTACAATATAAATCATTCTTCACCAGGTCGTTTTATTATAGAAAAAGAAACGATTTCTTTATACATTGTTTTGACGAAATAGGGAATAATAATGGATAGACCGCAATGGTACCTTTAATCAGCAATATTTACAAGAATACATTAATTATTTCTTTACCTGTAAAGTTAATAGACCTCAGATTGACAGACAAAATAGAAAACATTTATCAGTGAATGTTATAGATACCAGGCTCCATAGTGTGAATTGGTTAATAGATCCCATTTAAGCAATGACAGCAAAATGATGCAAATCTATCATTAAGCCAATCTGAGCATACAACATTCTATTTTGGGGCACAACAAGCAACAGCAATATTGAAATATTGGAAAGGTCACAGATCAAAGCTTTAAGGAAGATGCTTAACATTCTTCAAATCATGAGGAATTGGTGGATGTTTCTAGATCTCAATATAAGAACAATGCAGGAAATAGGTCAGCATAGCAAAAAATATCAGAGAAGACCTGCGCAACTTATAAACAAGATGGCATTGACATTGAGTGGATAACGATTAACGATTTCACAGACGCACATCGCATAATCCCGAACGAACAATTCGGTTTTAGTGCCAAACATTCATGCCTCCATCAAGCTGCCCGCGTCGCAGCAACAATCCATCAGGCTTTAATGAACGATCGAAAAACTGGATCCATCTTTTTAGATGTCTTTAAAACTTTCGATCAAGTATGGCACCACCGACTAATATTCATAGCGAAACAGCTTGACCGAATGACCTAATATCCCTGATAGATTCATACTTGGACGGTAGGTCCTTTCAAGTAAGGATCGGTGACGTAGTCTCCTCTCACAAACTGATTTCCGCAGGAGTCCCGCAAGGTGCTATACTAGCCCCAGCCCTATTCAACTTTTATATGGCTGATTTCCCACTCCACAAACTTTCCCACAGAGCATTTTATGCAGATGACACCGCTTTTTTCACCGGTTATAGTCCCGACGCTGTTCGTAACAGACTCCAAGTCCAGCTGAACCAAGCGATAGCGTGGTACAAATTTTGGCGACTCCAGATAAACCTGAGCAAAACTCAGGCTATTCTGTTCTATCGCAAGAAGGAGTTCGACCGCATATTTCAATGGTCAGTCCAAATACAGCAAGCTATTTGCAAAGGAAATGGCGTGTACAACCTACTATTTCCACTCCTCTGCAGAAAAAGTAAACTCCCGATCCCCCAGAAAGCGTCACTGTATAAAATGCTAGTCCGTCCAGTGGATTTCCGTGGAAAAAGAAAAAAGAAAAGGCTGCGCCAACAGATTGAAGTTGTCTCATTAAAAAAACAGTTTAGAAGATGAACAATACGGTGGCTTATTGTTCTGAACAGATTTCCATGGCGCAGAATAGGGAAGGAAAAAACTAAGCGAATGTAAAAATATTATTGACCAGTGATTCTTAAAATGTTAATATAAATTTAAAAAAAATTAAATATGACGGTTTCTGTTAAGAAAACGTTGAACACATAACTAAATTAGCCGCTATAAAGACGTCTTGAACTTTTTAAGGACATTCCTTTCGGCCGGCGAGACTTTTATGGTCTGAAAGCAGCCGAAAACGGTCGTAAA
The DNA here is from genome assembly GCF_030347505.1 of Rhynchophorus ferrugineus. Taxonomy (NCBI): domain Eukaryota; kingdom Metazoa; phylum Arthropoda; class Insecta; order Coleoptera; family Curculionidae; genus Rhynchophorus; species Rhynchophorus ferrugineus. The sequence goes on along the minus strand of NW_027472586.1, from coordinate 9,366,089 downwards.
GCATTTTTGTGTGCCCATTCCGCGACCCGCTGAGTAAAACATTTCCTCCTCCGTTTTCCACGACGCATATATTAGCATTCGCGTAATATTCGCAAGTGGGTACAGTTTTTTTATTAGTTTCTCGCATGTTCCGTAATATTATCTCGAGAAAAAAAAGGGAATGTAATGAGAGCAACGATTAAGATCGAGGAATTTATAGTCTTGTGTCGAATTTCAATCGCACAAATATAATACCAGCTATCGTTTCTATATTAGTAGGATAAACGTTTTTATTATCTTGTCTCCTTTGCATATTTGAGCCTCTTCCATCATACGTCACTCTTAACCTTCTTAAACATATCCTTCAGCTAATATGTACCAAAAGCAGATGATACTGCTTTGTTCACGATATTGCTTGCTATAATAATTTTAGTAGAACCACTGTTATTATGTAGAATCATAAGCTGATCGGAACGATGGTCAAAATGAACGAAATACTTTGCTTCTCAACATATAGTCCAGATCTTGTCCCCAGTGCTTATTAGCGCAGACCCAAAAATAATACTCCAGCGAAATATATTTAATTCTAACGAAGAAGAAGATTGCGTAAGTTGAAGCATATTTTCTGCAAGCAAAGTTAAAAATCATTATAAAAATCGGAGTAAGATATTTGATGATATTCTGATGCTTCTAAACCAAGACCGAACCTTTTTGGCTGTATATACATTAATATGGGTAACTTCGCCTAATAATCGGCGCGGTTTTTAATGAAAATCATTTTTATCGTGTTTCAGCTGCACTAAATATTAGTACAGGCACGGTCTCTAAAATATCTCAAAAAATAAAAAACAATATAACAATAAAAAGGTAAAAGTGGGAATAACTATGGATTAGGTTTTGTTACTCATAACATTTATTAATAATTCATTGCAGACATAACTATATGTCATGAAGAACTACTTCATGCAGAAAACAGGAATATAAATGAAATATTTTTATTCCTGGTGCAGAATCAGTGTTTTCCTCTAAGTCCAAGTGTGACTACCACGGAGAAATGTGCGATAACTTGGGTTTTTGCAGTGGTTTGAAAATCAATTTTTAAAGAACTTGGAGGAACCACCAGTTATTGATATAGACAATTCACCATATCTTAGTACACTGGTGGAGAAGATGTCAACAAATGCATCAACAAAGATTGTAATTAAAGCAATGGCTTAAAGAACGTAAAATAAGTTTTGAAGAAACCGTGTTAAAGAATGAACTATTTCAAATTGTTACAAGATAAATATAAATGAAATGCGAATGCAAAATGAAATGTTTCATTGCGGTTTTTGCAATTTACTTTTTTTAGAAATAAGCCCAGCGAAAAAGATATACAGTAGATCAAATGGCTGAACAATATAGCCACGTAGTATTAAGAATTCCTCCCTATCACTGTATATTTAATCCAATAGAGTTTGGTAGCAAAGACTTATTATAATAGACGTGCTAGTCGAGAAGGATATTCCATCATGAACTGTTTATCATCATAAACATCGGTATACATAACACCTTCGGTTTGGATGAACTCGATAACATATACAGAGGAAGTAATTGATAAATGATGAAATCGTGAACATGTTTTAGACAGATTGGAAATTAACAGTTCAGTGATTGAATTGGACAGTGACTTGGAAAGTGAAAGTGACTAAAGGAAACTTTCAGGATATGTGATAATGCTGTGAAATGCTGGAAACTCCTGAGACAGCGTGATGAGAATAAAAACAACTAAAGATATGCACATAATTATTAGAATATAACTGTAGAAAATGATGTAATTTTGATTGTAATTGTTCAGAATTAAACAAGAGCATTAGGTTAAAATGTATGGGGAGAGAATGAATACTAACTGTTTTGTAGATATGGTAAATGCGTTAGACAGAATTCAGTGATTAATTTTACGAAGAATGGTGTACATAGATAGTAGCAGAAAAAAACTTAACAAGTAAACACACCATCGAAGGAAATAAGGACTAAAAGTAAAAAGGTAAATATGCCCTCAAATGAAAGTAAAATACATTACTTTGATATATAATCGTTAATTAGGTGGATTAGGCCTACAGGGGGATACCACTACATAAAAAAGCGAGCCTAGAATCTCTACCTCATGGGTGGTGTTCGAAAGAGTTCGAATTGCAGGGTTTTTTTTGGGTCCTCCATACATAAACTCGGACGTTTGTAGTATAAAATATAAACAATGATTCATTGGACCATACCACATTCTTCCAATGACCAAGGGTACAGGTTTTATGATCTATGCACCTTAACAACTTAGACTTCCGTTATAATAAACTTTGTTTAGTTCATGCCATACCGTTTTGGTTAAACCATTGCTATTGCTCAAGTGAGTGTTAAGTTTTGTAGCGGTAGTTTTATGTCGTTACTCTTCGCTTCTTACGTTTAACGTATGCTGCCATAATACCATGAAATATGTTGGTTATAACATCACTTGGCATGCAAACTGAGCGATACATATGCGTCATATCATTTACAGGGAAGCAATGTTGTCAATATGCAACAAGATGTACGAGGGTGGTCTGATAAGTATTTACCCTACAAAAAAAAATAAAATTTTGGAAAAGTGGCGATTTATTTCTCAACATAGTAGCTCGATAAACTTTACCTAGCGATGCTCCAACTTCTTTAACCCGTCTAAAAAGACTTCTACGGCTTCTCGAGATCTACAAAGTGAGCCTCATTCGACTCAAATTTCCCCAGTGTAAGTTTAGTTAGCCCGCCGAAGTTTAAGTTCGGAAACAAAAATAAATCGCACGGCGCCAAATCCGGAGAATACGGTGGTTGGGCAGCAGTTTGTAGCCTAATTCGACCAAGTTGGCCATGACGTAAGGCACTTTTTTCTTCGGCAAAATGATGAAGTCTTTTCTACAATTCTGCGTCGAACCAGCTCAATAATTCGGCCTAGTGCAATCCTGTGACTATTTTGCCCTTCTCCAGGGAGTCGATACAGCTTGAGAACTTTAAAAAACGGTAGCCATCACCTATCCGGTAGATAGGACAGCCTTGGTTTCTGGTCTGTACCAATGGATTCATGTTTCGTCGACGGTCACCAAACGATGCAAAAAATCGTTCAGATTGCACTTAAACAGTGTGAAATACTACTCTGATGTGGTTTCACGGTTCTGCTTCTTGTCTTGAGTGAGCAAACGCGGCAGCATTTTATCCTCCGTGGTAGCCGTTTTTGGGACACCTGGGCGTGGCTCATCAAAAACCGACCTGCGACCACGTTGAAACTCGTTAAACCAATTATTGACAGTCGACATTAAAAGAGAAGAGTCGCCGTACACAGCATCCAAGCACTCTTGATTTCCTAGACGGATTTCCTTTCCAAAAGCACGAATCAAATCATCGAACAATGCATCACCATGCTCTTTTTCCATTTTTCTAATATCCGCGGATACGCTCACCTCTAACCGCTGTCAAAACAAAAGTACGAGTCCGATTTGAAATTTCGACAGTAGTCGTCTAAGAGGATTTCGTGCGATAGTGGCGCTATCGGGCGGTGAGGCTAAGTACTTATCATACCGCTCTCGTAACATATTTCATGACGTTAATATTATATTGTAGATGTTTGGTATATAAATTTATTGTCCAATCAAGAAAATAATAATAAATTCTATAGTAACATAGCTACATACTATGTATAATTATTTTCACATAATTTGCATACATTTTCCGGCAATTGAGCTATAAAGCGGGAGCAAAACATTTTCAGGAAGTTTATGGACGCCATTAAACTAAGCCGTAACATTCTTATTTTGCGCAGTTCAATTGTCGAAAATCACCGCACAGAAAAAAACCGCAAGGAGGATGTAATTTTTCAGCAGCTAACTTTATAATAATTATCCATGATCGACGCGGACCTGATAGGGATCTGACGTGGGCCGTGTGGTCTAGCCGTTCAGGAAACCGTAATAGTGGCATGGTTGATCAGTGGCGGCGGCGAGAACGACAATTTTATTCATCGCCGTTTGATAGTGAAAGCTGGAGAATGCGGAATGATAATCGGGTTGTTTGCTTATCGAGTCAAGCTAAATGACCGGTCATTTTTTAGGTTGTTATTAGAGCACTTTCCCCCACGACATGTATTTTCTTTCAAATACCATCAGTTGGTTTCTTTTTCGTAACCTTTTATTTCAAGAATTACGAAATATGTTTTGACGTAACTTATTTTTTAAATTATTTGAAACATTATTTATTTATAGAAAATCAGTTTCTCTATAATTTATTAAATAACTAAATCCAATTTACTACTAAATAAACTTGCAATACTTCAAATGCGTTTGTTAAATATTCTCAAAGGATTTACAACAATATCACTGGTAGGTTTTACTTTACAGTATGTGTCATTTTGTTAAAGTGTAAACAAAACATTTTTTCAGTGTTTCAGTGAAGGCAAGGATCATTCTAGACAGGCAAAAAAGCATTTATCGATATCATCTATAATGATCCGTGTGAAAAACTTAAAAAGAATACGCAGAATTGTTGAGGGTGACACAAGAAACAATTTCAACAATTTTCAATGGCAAAATTGGAAAGGGTTTTTGGATCGTATTGCTACAGGTGATGATTGGTGGATTCATTATGATAACCCAAAGCGAAAAATTAAGATCAACGCCAAAACCGAATATCCTTGGCTCCAAGCTAATGCTCTATATTTGGTTAGATCAGGTGTAGTATACTATGTGCAAGAAAAATGACCAGAAAACGAACAAAAGCGCAACGATGTTTTTTCAGCATAACAACGCTCGATCACATGTTTCAGTTCATTCATTTCAGAAATGAACTCATTTCTCCTTGATAGGCATCTTTGAATGAAGTTTTGCATCAAGATTCATCACAAGGTACCTATAAGTTTTACTGTATAAGATGCTAGTAATATTCACATTTATTAGTATATGAACAGTTTGGTTGTAGGTGAGTTCAATGTGCATTGATTTACACTCGTTGATTATTATTGTCCATGTATGTCTGCGTCCACTTATTTATATTATTACCTACATGTTGCAGTTTTTCACTTGCTTCTTCGCTGTTGTCTCCAATATCACGTATCGCAGTGTTATCAGCTATACAAAAAACGACTTCAAATAAGTATGTGTGTACAAGTGCAAAATCATAGTCCATATTATGTATCCATGCATTTATAAAACCAAATCAGTCATATAGGAATTGATTAAAAGAAATTATATATCGTATAGAACTACACAAATCACTAGTAATTCAATAAATATCAAAACATAATACCAGACAAGCCGACAAAACTATAAATAATTGGCTTATCACACTTCCACATAGTAATATTGTATAGAAAATGGCTTGGAAAACTAATATTTATGTATTATTGCAAAATGATACATTGACATAATGTTCCGTAGAACAATTGTTGAAAACTTGAAATAGGAGATAGCAATCGATATACCACATTACGTATTCATGCTTTAATAAAATTAGAGGACTACACAAATCATTAGTAATTCGATATAATGCCAGGCGAGACAACAATTTGTCCATCAGCATCTGTAACAAACCAAAACAAAATTTTAAATACTTGACCATCATATTTCTACAAATTATGAATTGTATCGACACTTTTAAAATGTTTTTATACTGTGTAACATTATATGAACGCCTACGCCACTGCAATTTGGACTATTCGCAAAGAGGCCAATCGTCTACCATCTGGATTGGCCGGTCAAGTCGCCGACCGCACCAATCCGGATCGCCGGAGCCTAAACGCCACCTTTGACGAAGTCAATACTCCGTCCACAGCAAGCAACAAGTTTTATTTGGTGTTTTATTGAGGAATAGACATCGGCGAGGTCTACAGCGCTCGAATCCGATTCGCAACCGAAACCCACTCCGGATACGGGCTACGACAGTCGTTGTGATCCAGCTGCAGCGCGGTCAAGCTCAAGGCAATCCGGGAGATCGTCATCGCGGTGCGACGGTTTCGCATTTTTTTCCACCGTTCTGAATTGAACGGTTAGTGACCCTGCTTTATTACCATAAAAAGGCACTAGAGTACAGGCTACTGGTTTATTTATGGAAAATTA